>NC_056754.1:9137500-10387500 GCF_018687715.1 Carya illinoinensis
AGAGGGTAGTATGAGGAGGTGATGAGGAGGATGTGAAGCTCATTGTCTATGGATCAATTGCCTATTAGCATAGGCTTACCATATAGCGCAAAGGTGATGACAATCCCATTACTGCCAAAGTTCAGGGTTCCCCCCATGGAAGTATATGACAGGACTAGAGACTTGGTGGATCACTTTGAAACTTTCAAGGCCCACATGATCCTGCATGAGTTCTTCAGGGAGGTGATTTGCAGGGACTTCCCTTGAATTTAAGGGGACCGGTGAGGATGTCATTTGGCTCCCTAAAGTTGGGCTCTATAGAAAACTTCCTCACCCACTTCATGGCCAGTAGGAGGCATCCTGCGACATTCCTCCTAACCATCAAGCAAATGGAAGATGAAAGTTTGAAGGTCTACCTGACCTGATTAAATAAAGAACAAATGACGGCGGAGGACCAGGACGAAAAGATTACCCTAGTGGCACTTCTTGGGGGAGTATGACCCCCTTCTGCTTCCTAGGGAAATTGGCAAAGAAAACTCCCATGACCCTCCAGGAGTTCATGGACCAAGCCGATAACTTTATCAATACCAAGGACACCCATTGCGCTTTGGCTGAATCGAGGAGAAAGGAGCTAGAGCAGGTGGACTGTAAAGGGAAAGCATTGAAGGCCACGTTTGCGAGAAACTTGAGTGGAAACCACTAGAGACAAGGAAGAAGGAGCCTACCTCAAGGAATACAACGTATTGATAAGACCGATCAACATTCACCATCCAAAAGGAGGAGAGACGACCGACCTAGGAGGAGTGTCGCTATTGCACCTACCATCAGTTGACCACCTATAACACTGCTGATTGTCATTCACATTGAGGGGACCAAGCAGCACCCAGCCACCCCCCCATCCCAACAAGAGGAACAACCGTGGAGGGGATGCTCTCGAGAGAGGAGCCCCGACAGGGGATAACGACAGAGAAGAGCAAAAAGCCTGAGGAGAAGGGAGGCTGAGCAAGAACCTCCACTCGCTCCCCCGCAACAACCACACAGAGAGATGTCCCCAATAGGGGAAATTCACACTATCGCAAGAGGCTTCGTTAGCAAAGGGGTAACTTCATCCAAAAGGAAAGCACATGTAAGGGAGGCTCGATATCGAGAAGTCTACTCAGCCTTCTACTGCCCCACTAAGTACAGGAGGGGCAAACCTGCTCCCATAATCTCCTTCGGAGAAGTTGACGAGGATGGAGTCCTTTATCCACACGACGATGCATTGGTGGTGACCATGCAGATCGCCAACTTCATAATAAGGAGGATTCTTATCGACAACATCAGTTCGGCGGACATTTTATTATGGGAAGCATTTACCCTTATGGGAATAGACGCAGCCCGGCTCCTACCGGCCCCAATGCCACTTAAAGGCTTCTTCGAAGAGACAGTCCAACCAAAGGGGACAGTAGGCAGTGCTCCTTGCACTGCCCCTGTCATGGTCTACTTCTTGGTGGTAAGAGCCCATTCCTTATATAATGCCATCATTGGTTGGCCAACCCTCAACAAGTTGAAGGTGATCACATCCACTTACCATCTGAAGTCTTTTTTAGGAATTTAGCAAACAAATTTCTAGCAACAAAGTACCTCATTCAAACATCAAATTTTCATCGACCAATTACCTCTCCGCGGGATAACAAAGGTATGAGTGTAATGTCGAATGCTGCTTTATCTCTCCTGTGATGGAGTGCGGGCCTGTCCCCAAACAACTCGACACACCTTTCCTTCCTCGTGGGCTTCAACCAATAGAAGTGGGTTCAGTTAGACATATTGCTTGAACAACTTTACCTCCCCTTGGGGTACCAAAGTGCAAGATGAGCCAGAGGCCATCCCGACCCTCCCGCAGGGAGAACGAGTCCAGCCCTGAGGTTGCCCGAACATTGTCCCGTTCTGTGCACGATGAAAAGTGGGCACGACACTAGCCCGACCCTCACCTACCTTCCATATGGTATCAACGGATGGGAAGGGGTTCAGTTAGACATATGGCTCGAACAGACTACCTTCACGTAAAGGTCAATAGGTGGGATAAACCCCGGGTTAACCCAATCTGCCCTGCAGAGGAGAGCGGGACCAACCTTGATGTTGCCCAAACAGATTATCTCATCTCGCTGTGGCAAAGAGTAATCCGGCTCTAAAACCGTCGACTAATTACCTCCCCCAAGGAAATGAATAGGGAGAGAGCGGTTTGAGGTGCCTCTACCCCTCCCTCGGTGGAGTGTGAGCCTGTCCTCAATAGTCCGACATACCTTACCTTCCTCGTGGGTGTTGACCAATGGGAGCTGGTTCAGTTAGACATACTGGACGAACAACTATACCTCCCATCGGGGTACTAAAGGGGCGAGATGAGCCAGAGGCCATCTCGACCCTCCTGTGGGGGAAAGTGGGTTCGGCCCTGAAGTTGCCCGAACATTACCCCGTTCTGCCACGATGAAGAGTAGGCGCAGCACTAGCCTGACCCACACTCCCCTTTCCTACAACGTCAACAAACAGGAGCTGTTATAGTCTCAAACTGACTGAATAGACTACATCCACGTAAGAGTCAACAGGCGGGACTAGACTCAGGTTAGCCCGACCTCCCCCACAGTCTTACATACAGCTTAACTCCTCTCCCCAAGTGCAAGGGTCAACAAGGCGTGCCCGGTCATACCTACCACACAACCTTAGCAGAAGACTCTCGGGCAAGCTCGACCTCACATGTCGTTTGACCCTTCTCGTGAAGCACGAGGGTCAACTAGGCGTACTCGGTCATACATACCGCATGAACTCTGTAGAATATTTTTGGGCGAGCCCAACTTACGCGTCGCTCAACTCCTCTCACCAAACGCAAGGGTTAACGAGGCGTGTTGGGCTATACATACCACACGACCCCTGCAGAAGATTTCTGGGTGAGCTTGGCCTCACATGCTGCTCGACCACCCTTGTCAAGTGTGAAGGTCAACAATGCATGCCTGGTCGTACATACTGCTTGAACCCTCTCACCATGAGCAAGGGTCAACAAGGCCTATCTGGCTTATGTGCCACTGGACCTCAACAGAGGGTCTATGAGCGAAACCAGCCTTACATGCTCATTGAGGAATGAAGCATGAATTAAGTTGCTAAGCAGTGCCACTGGACCTCAACAGAGGGTCTATGAGCGAAATCAGCCTTACATGCTACGTCGTGCCCATTGAGGAATGCGGGCAACCATGAATTAAGTTGCTAAGCAGTTTTTGGACAAGATCGGCCTTACGAATGACATCATTGTTGAACCCAAGATTTCAAGTTTCGTATAATTATATATCTACACATGGATTTTCATGATATCAAACGAATTCAAAGAATAAATGAGTCTCAATCTCAAGTTGCCTACACAATAGAGTCAAGCACATCAAGGAACTAAACATAAGCAAGAAAGAAATAAATTCATATTAAAACTCATAGAGTAATGTTGTAAATCTCTTAAAAGTTTGAAATTAGGATTGTGGCTCAAAATTAATATTTTATCACAAAACATTAAAATACATTTTTCACATGTGCATGAATATTTTGACAATTAAATTTGAAAATTTTGAAAGATAATTGATTGTCATCTTTCACATGTGCATAACATGATTAACGGTTTGAATTTTAAAAGTATTAAAAATGATTGATTGTCATCTTTCACATGTGCATACTTTATTTGAATATTTTCAAAAGTAATTGATACTCTTTTTGACTTATGCAAAAGGTAGATGATTTTGTTTGAAAATTTTGAAAAGTAAATAGTACTCCTTTTGTTATATGTGAAAAGTAGATTAGATTTAAGATTTTTGAAAAGTTAATGATGTTGTCTTTGACAAATGAAAAAGAAGAAACTTTTATTTGAATTTTTTGAAAAATAAAAGATGTTGTATTTGACAATTGAAAAAGAAGAAACTTTTATTTGAATTTTTTGAAAATGTGAATGATGTTGTTTTTTACATGTGAATATTTTTAAATTTGAATGTGAAGTCTTATATCCCTATAAATAGATCATTTGAGAGTTTCAAATTAACAACACCAAGAGCATAAACATATCATTGCAAGTTTTGCAACATTCATTTAAAACTTTCAATCTCTTTTCTTTAAGCATTGAGTCTTAACCCTTGTTCATTTTTAGAGAGATATAGTTTGTGCTGTATTGTTCTTATTTCACTCATTGAGAAGTGTTCTCTGATAACCTACCCACTATCAGCCTTTATATCAGTAAAAGGGTGTATATAACCCTTGTAAATGTATAAGATATTCTACACAAGAAATAGTTGAATCACCACGTGTTAGGTGATTGTAAGTGTAGAGGGTGTTCTACATAGATCCTTTGTAGCGATGTTGTTCAAAGGTGTAATAGGTTTCTATCTCCACCTGAATGAGGTTGAATAATGAATTTGGAGATTCTCAAGGGGTAGCTTGAGGCGAAGACCTAGGCAGTGGGGCCAAACCTCGTTAACATACTGAGTTTGCTTCTCTCTTACCCCTACTCTTTATATTTATTATTGTTCCATGTTTTGTTTATAGTTTAAATTGTGTCTTTGATATATAATTGTTAATTTTTTAAATACAACCCAATTCACCTCCTCTTGTGTTAATCATTTGGACAACAATTGGTATCAAAGTAAGGGCTCTATTATAAGATTAACTATTTTTTGAATTAAAATCTTATAACTAACATTACAGCTTCATTTGGTAAAGGTCAATCTAGTAGTCGACCTCTACTCTTTTGTGGAGACAATTACTCATTCTAGAAATTTAGAATGAGAATATTCATTCAGCCTTAAGGTCGAGAAATCTGGAAATGCATTGTAAATTGACTTTATATTCAAACAAAAGTGATTGATAGAGTAAATGTCAAAAATGAAGAAGAAGAGTTTGATCGTGAAGACGATAGACTTTATACATTGAATTTAATTGCTATAAATTTATTATATAATGCTCTCAATGAAAATGAATTTAATAGAATAATAACTTGCGCTACGGCAAAGAAAATTTGGAATAATTTATGAAGGAATTTCACAAGTCAAAAAATCAAAAATTTATATTTTTACTCATGAATATGAAATGTTTAAGATGAATGATGATGAATTTATTTCTAGTATTGATACTCGTTTTATTAACATCATAAATAACTTAACAGTTTTTGGCAAAATTTATTTCAATGTAGAGATAGTAAGAAAAATTCTCAATTTTCTACCAAAATGTTGGGAATCAAAAGTGATAGTGATTCTTGAACCTAGAGACTTCAAGAAGTTCAAAGTGAGTGAACTCATCGGGTCACTTACCACCCATGAGTACACATTGAAAAGAGGAAAAGAAGAATGAAAGCCATAGAAGAGCTTGACATTTAAAACTATTTCTCATGAAAGTGAAAATGATAAAGATGAGGAAAGTGATGATAAAGATGAAGAAATTGCGATGATAACAAGAAGAATTAAAATGTTCTTAAAAAAAATAAAACTCATATGAGGAAATCATTCAAAAAGTTTTCCAAGAAAAATTAAGGTAAAAATGACTATTTAATTTGTTATAAATGCAATAAGCTTGAAAATATCAAGTTAGATTGTCCACTGCTAAAGAAAGATCGAAACAAGTTAAGAAAACAATGAAAGCTACATGGGATGATGTTTAAAGTAGCTCAGATAGTGAAATAAATAATAAAGAATCAGCAAATCTTTATTTTATGGTTAAAGATGATTTTGAGATAACAAATTTTGATAATATTGAAAATTCTTCATATGAAGAGTTGTAAAATATTTTGGAAGAGGTATATAAGAAATTTGAAAAATTGGATATCAAGTATGCTATTTTGAAAAAGAAAAATTCTTCTTTAAGAAATAAAATTGATGTTTTGAGAAAAGAAAACATCGTTTTGAAAGATAAAAATCTTAAGTTGAAGAAGAAAATAACTGATTTAGAAAATATTGTTGAAAACTTTACGAATGGAAAAAGAAAATTTGAAAAACTTCTTAGTAGTCATAAATGTGTTTTTGACAAGGCAAGCTTGGGATATATGCCAAAACAAAAATACAAACCTTATAAAAACTTTTTTGATAATTATTCTACATCAAAGTCCAGTATTCAAATTTTTTTTTACAAAAATAATTTTGTCAAAAAAAGATACTATTACAATCATTCAAGTTCTTCATATATACAACATGTTGTTTGTAATTTTTGTAATAGAAATGGTTATAATTATCATGATTGTCCTATTAGAAGAAATCATACAATGACTATTAGGAGTATATGAATACCTAAAAATCTTGTTTATTCTAATACTAATAAATGAATGACACAAAGAACTTGTGTATCAAGAAAAATAATTTTAGATAGTGGATATTTAAAACACATGACGGGAGACAGAACTAAATTTTTTGATCTTAGATCTAAAAAAGAATGACGCGTGACATTTGAAAACAACTCAAAAGGAAAGATCATGAGAATAAGTAAAATTGGTAATGAATCTTCTCTCATAATTGAGATGTTTTACTTGTTGAAGGTCTAAAGTATAATCTTTTGAGCATAAGTCAATTATGTGATAAAGGATTTACAATTACTTTCAAAATAGATAAGTGCATTATTTTGAATGATCATGATTGTAATGTTTGTTTTATTACTTTTAAAAGCAACAATATTTATATAATCGATTTTGAAGAAATTGCCTTACAAAATACTATTTATTTTTTAGCTCAAAATGAAACTAGTTAGCTATGGCATAGAAGACTAGGTCATGCTAACATGGAACTTATTTTCAAACTTTCAAAAAATAATCTTGTGAGAGGTTTACCAAAGTCAAATTTTCTTAAAAGCAAAATTTGTGATACATGTCAATTTGGTAAACAAACAAAAACTTTTTTTAAAACTAAGAAACATATTTCTACTACTAGACCACTGTAACTGATACACATAGATCTTTTTGGACCAAATAGAGTTGTAAGTCTAGGAGGAAAATATTATGCATTTGTTTTTATTGATAATTTCTCTAGATATACTTGGATCATCTTTCTTACTCATAAAGTGAGGCACATAATACTTTTACCAAGTTATGCAAGAGAATTCAAAATGAAAAGGCATATATTATTTCAAGTATCTGAAGTGATAGGGATAAACAGTTTGTTAATAAAAATATTAAAACTTTTTGTAAAGAAAATGGTTTTGTGCATAATTTCTCTGTTTCTCGAACTCCTCAACAAAATAGAGTAGTAGAGAGGAAAAATAAATCTATTCAAGATATGGCAAGAACAATACTCAATGAGAACAACTTGCCTAGTTACTTTTTGGCCGAAACGGTAAGTACTGCATAATATGTTATAAATAGAGTTTTGTTAAGGTCTAAATTAGATAAAACCCCCTATGAGCTTTGGAATGAGAAAAAGTCTAACATTGGTTACTTTCATTTATTTGAATGCAAATGTTTTCTTTTAAATGACAAGGATAATTTAGGCAAGTTTGATGCATAATCTGATGAATGTATCTTTCTCGAGTATTCTACTAATAGTAAAGAATATTCAATAAAAAGACTTTGATTATACAATAATCTATGCACGTAGTATTTGATGAATCTAATTCTTTACTCTCTAAGAAATTCGTTGATGAATAAATATGAGGTATAAATAACATGGAAAGTTTCAACCTCAACAAAGAGAACACAATAGAGGAAGTCCAATATGGAGATATCAGAAAAGATCATCAAAATTTAATACAAGATGCAGCCATGAAAATTTGTGAAAGATTATCTAATGGAACAAATTCTGAGAGAACTTTCATGAGGTGTAAGTACTCGATCATCTCTTAGAAAAATTTGCAATCATACTGATTTTCTATCTCAGATTGAATCCAAAAATATTGATGAAATATTTCTTGATAAATCTTGGATTCTAGCTATGCAAGAGGAGCTGAATCAATTTGAAAGAAATGATATTTGGATACTTATTTTTGGACAAAAAAATCATACTATTATTGGAACAAAATGGGTTTTTAAAAACAAGAAAGATGAGGCAGGAGTCATTATTAGAAATAAGACTTAATTTGTAGCCCAAGGTTTCAATCAAGTAGAAAGAATCGATTATGATGAAACATATGCACCAGTCGCAAGATTAGAAGCTATTCGAATGCTACTTGCATATGTTTGTTATAAAAATTTCAAAATTTTCAAATGGAAATTGAAAGTACTTTTTTAAATGGTTTTATAAATGAAGATGTATATGTTGAGGAATTTCCAGGTTTTGAAAATCATATTTCTCCAAATCATGTTTTCAAACTCACAAAAGTACTATATGGACTCAAACAAGCTCCTAGAGTTTGGTACGAGAGATTCAGTGGTTTCTTGATTGAAAAATATTTTTTTTAAAAAAAATCGACACAACTCTTTTCATTAAATATGAAAATGATGATATTATTTTGATTCAAATTAATGTTATGATATAATATTTGGTACTACTATTGAAATTATGTGCCAAGTTTTTGCTGAGAGTATGCAGGAAGAATTTGAAATGAGTATGATGAGAGAACTTACCTTTTTTCTCGGATTGCAAATCAAGCAAGCAAAAAGTTGAACATTCATCAATTAGTCAAAATATATTAAGCAATTATTCAAGAAATTTGGGATGAAAGGTGCTAAAAAAATTGGATACCAATGAGCCAATCCACTAAACTTGATGAGGATGAAACTGGTAAGCCAGTTGACTCAAAGGTATATCGAGGTATGATTGACAGCTTATTATATTTAATAGCTAGTAGACCAAATATTATGTTCAGTGTGTGCTTATGTGCATGCTTTTAATAATCTCCAAAAGAATCTCATTTTATTGCAGTTAAGCACATTCTTAAATATCTTAATGGTACAATTGACCTAGAGTTATGGTATCCTACGCACATATCTTTCGATCTAATCAGCTATACAGATGCAGATTATGCTAGTTGTAAAATTGATCGAAAAAGTATTAGTAAAACATGTCATTTCTTAGGTCATGCACTAGTTTCCTAGTTTAGTAAAAAGCAAAATCATTGCATTATCTACTGCTGAGCCAGAATATGTTATTGCGGGTAGTTGTTGTGCTCAAGTTCTTTACATGAAACAACAACTTGAAGATTTTAAACTCATGTATAATCACATTTCAATCAAATGTGATAATACAAGTGTTATAAATCTTTAAAAGAACACAATACAACATTATAGAATTAAGCATATTGAAATTAGATATCATTTTTTTCGAGATCATGTACAGAATGGAGATATAGTACTAGAGTTTACAAGTACACACAATCAATTAGCAAATATTTTCACAAAAATTTTGTCAGAAGATAGATTATGTATGATTAGAAGAGAAATATGTATGATGCATGTTATGAATATTTCTTAAAAAATAGACCAGAGTCAATAAAAATAGAGAGAATTTTTATAAATACTTTTACATAAATTTGAGGTTCTTAACCTCATGTTTAATATGCTCATTCTCTCCATACAATATCATGCCATCCCTATCCATGGGAACTGGCAAGCGGAATGCAGAATCTAATAGGGATTTCAACTATTTATTCTTCTGCCGAAAGATTTATTCCCTTGTGTGAGACTCTTGAACAATTCACTGGAGTACAACAATTTATTTTTTAAGCTTTTCAACCTTATGGATTCTGGCTTATAGCCGCTGGAAAAAAGCAACTATAGAGGAGGAGTAGCGAGTGCCAAGACTCACCAAGTCGTAGATAGTATCGGAGTCTGACTTATTAACCAAATTATTATTTTCTTGCTGCAACATGGCACCAATGGCAGTTGTAGAAAGGATATGAGATTAAGGTGAAAAATACCTTATGGATGGATCTAGATGAATGTTAGAAGAATGAGCCATTGAGACAAGAATTGAAAGTTTAAAGTGAGAATATTGAAGGAATGCAGATGAGTTATAGAGATGAGAAAAATTTTTGATACGAATTGGATGAACTTTAAGATTGATTTTATAGAGAAAGCATAAAGAACAAGACAAGTTATCATCTCTTCAAATTTTATTTAGTAAAAATAAAAAAAAATACAAGATATGCTGGACACATATTGCCTCACAAAATGCTACTTGCTCGGCCATACTATCGTTATAGAAAAACAGAACCCAGGTCAAGAAGCAATGTAATTTTTTTTTTTTGTATCTAATGGGTGAAAATGATAATTTTTTTAAGAAACTCGGAGCCTTCAATCTCGTTTGTCAATAACATTATGCAATTTTTTTTTCTCCAGCCACACTAAATTCATAGAATTAGTTCTTAAGGCTTTGCAGCACTTGTCAAGTCACTAGCAGCTCTAATTTTTCAACTATTTATAGTTTCTACTAACATATCGTTTTCTTTAATCCATTTACTTGTTACGGATCTTTTTTAATTATGCCAAAAAGGAGAGAAGTTTTAGACTAGAACATTAACATTGTCTGAATTGTTAAATTTGTTATATATGTTTTGAATTATATTTGTACTTTTACTTAAAAACTAACGCACATTCTCCGGAGGAACTTAAGTATTAATACAGGTTTCAGATTCTACCAAATATTTGTCATTATAAAAAAGGAGAGATTGTTGAACCCAATATTTCAAGTTTTCTATAATTATATATCTACACATGGATTTTGATGATAACAAACGAATTCAAAGAATAAAAGAGTCTCAAGTTCAAGTTGTCTACACAATAGAGTCAAGTACATCAAGGAACCAAGTATGAGTAAGAAGGGAACAAATTCACATTAAACCTCATAGAGTAATGTTGTAAATCTTTTAAAAATTTGAAATTATGATTAAAACTCAAAATTAATATTTTATCATAGAGCATTAAAATATATTTTTCACATGTGCATGAATATTTTGAAAATTAAATTTGAAAATTTTGAAAAATGATTGATTATCATATTTCACATGTGCATGACATGATTAAAGGCTTGAATTTTGAAAATATTAAAAAACATTCATTGTCATCTTTCACATGTGCATGCTTTATTTGAATATTTTTAAAAGTGATTGATACTCTTTTTAACTTATGTAAAAGGTAGACTATTTTGTTTGAAAAATTTGAAAAATAAATAGTACTCCTTTTGTCATATGCGAAAAGTAAAAAAATTAGATTTAAAATTTTTGAAAAGTGAATGATGCTGTCTTTGACAATGAAAAAGAAAAAATTTTTATTTGAATTTTTTGAAAAATGAATGATATTATCTCTGACAATTGAAAAGAAGAAACTTTTATTTGAATTTTTTTTGAAAAAGTGAATGATATTGTTTTTGATATGTGAATCTTTTTAAATTTGAATATGAAGTTTTATATGCCTATAAATAAATCATTTAAGAGCTTCAAATTAACAACACCAAGAGCATACACATATCATTGCGACTTTTGCAACATTCATTCAAAACTTTCAATCTCTTTTTTCTAAATATTGAGCCTTAATCTCATTTTGAAAGAGATATAGTTTATAATGTATTGTTCTTATTTCACTCATTGAGGAGTGTTCTCTGATAACTTACCCACTATCATCTCTTGTATTAGTAAAATGGTGTGTATAACCCTTATAAGTGTAGAAAGTATTCTATAGAGCGAATAGTTGAATCATCACGTGTTAAGTGATTGCAAGTGTAGAGGGTGTTCTACACGGATCCTTTGTAGCAGTATTGTTTAAATGTGTAATAGGTTTCTATCTCCACCTGAAGGAGGTTGAATAGTGAATTTGGAGATTCTTAAGGGATAGCTTGAGGAGAAAACGTAGGCAGTGGGGCCAAACCTCATTAACATACTAAGTTTGCTTTTTTCTTACCCTTACTTTTTATATTTATTATTATTTCGTATTTTGTTTATATTGTATATTGTATATTTGATTTATAATTGTTAATTTTTTAAACACAACCTAATTCATCTCCCTTCTTGTGTCATTCATCTAGGCAACAATCACCAAATGCAAAGGTCAACTAACCAATTTTAACCTAAGTAAGTGATCAACCCTCGTGAGGGTAAGCAGATGAACAAGCCATTAGGCTCGGTGGGGTGCCACCCAACATTTGGAATTGCCCTCGCAGCACGGGAAGTTGGTCACTTAACGAAATGAAAGAAAAGAGCCAAGCCTCAACGAGCAGTTAACATACTACCGCCTGCAAGGGGCTTGTGCAAAAAACAAACAAGTAAAATAGAAAGGAGCGATAATGTTGAAGGCATAAACATAAGAACACTTTACTCATCAACCATCAGAATGATTACAAAGAGGAAAAATACAACATATTCGCGAGAAACCATAATAGGCAGGGTGCGCTACAGCACCATCGACATAAAATAATTAGCGGGGATACCAGAGAGGCACCATCCCAGAAGTATAGGAGGAGATAAAGAAAGGAGGGCGAGACCAACCCTAGCAATCGGAACCCACAACCATCAAGGACAACCACCAGGGAAACCAACCCCAGTCGAAACTGTTCCCCCACCGATTGAGGTCCTATGTGGAAGTAGCAAATAGAGGCTTCACCCTGTGGCCACTGCTTGAGCCAAACACAGTGGGACAATGAGGAGCTTGAATTGAAAGAAGCCCCCCTCCCCCCCAGGTCGAGACAAAGGCCCCCTCTTTCTCCTCCTTTGGCAGGAGAGGAAGCGCTAAACCAAGGTAGGTTCAGGTCGTGAGAAATCCCCTTCACCCACCAGGCCTGAGTGAGAAGCCTTGCTCCATCCCGAACATGGGAACGAGCCCAGATGTAATGATGTAACATGGACTGCACAACGAGTCCTGAGATGGGAAAAGCCATTGAATAGCGCAGTCACAAGGCTTGGCTTGCACCACCTTTGCAACACACCTCATTGAAACGATGGATGACACTGCCTTCGAAAAAGTTTCCTCAAAAAGCCTCAAGGAACTATTGAATGCCTATCTCAACAAGAGTCCACTGTAGGAAGTAGTACAAAAAGGTTGGCCTGGGGCCAAAAAGCTCATTAGAGTGAGGATTAGCCAGTGAGGGCTTAGTACAAAGGAAAGGGAAGGTTTTGAAACACTTGAAAGGCAGGAAAGGAGGTTTGATAGCATATGGCAAGACAGTAAGGCACTATATATAGGCAAAGTGCGAAGGTTCATCCCCCAAGATTGGGGGATCCCATAGCCCGACCAAATCTAGCATGAATCTCGCAAACAACTCAACACGAATCCCGTGGCACTTGCTACAAATGCCACTCGACGCCATCAATGTGAGGAAATGTAATGGGTAGGCATTAATGGCCAACTACCCAAGATCTTTGTAGATTCATGAACGGTGCATCAACCATTGGACCCGTGTCATTGGGAAACCAAAAGCTAGTGTGTGGCAAGGAAACCAAAGGGGTGAAGTACGAGTTGTTGCCCTCTAGAAGAGAACCCCACGTAGCAGGGTAGGCAAACTGACTGTAAAAGGGGAAGAAGTTGGAGATACAGAGGGATAATCATAACACAAAGAAGATGTACTATACATAAAAGGAACAAAACGTATGTACAAAATGAAGGGACACACTGCACCCCATGGCCTGCACAAACAGAGAGCCAAAGGCAAAGAAGCTACATCAAGGTCGATAAAAAATAAAAATAAAAAGAATAAGAAAAAAAAGTGAGAGTCAACAATAGTGATGAGCAAAATCAGTTGCGAGAAGCAATAGGGTCCCTCTCAAGGTCAGCATGGCCCCCCTCGTGAGAACCTGGCTCCAGTTTAGGCTTGGCGGGGTCAGCCCCAGCCTTTTCAAAGCTACCTCCCCCTAAGTCGACACCAACGTCATCCCTGGAAGGACGGTCAGGAGGATCTCCATCCTCAAGTAAAAACATGTCTGGAATCATTGCCCGCCCGATCTCATCGGCATGATTAAAAGCAGCCGGATCAGGCTTGAGGTCTTTAAATTCAATGGTCCGCAAGTGTGCCTCCAACATCTTGAAACTTTCTTAAGGGTTTAGCATGAAGTAGTCATGCATCCTTTCAAAGCCCTCAAGGTACTCGTGAGACCAAGTGTCGTCTTGAATGAAGAGGGCCCTCCCCAACTGTTCACTCGAGCGAGTGGCGACCTCTTGCACCTACGCCAAGCCACTCTGTAGATCTTGGATAACGACGTCCTAGGCAGCTATCCTCTTATTGGTTGCTCCTAACTCAGTCAACACCTCATCCCCCCAGATTTTGGTTGTGGATAGCAAGGCTTCTCAATCCTTTGTAATGGCCGACAAGGTTAAACGCTCCTCCCCCAGTATCTTGAGCCGTTGAGTTTCAAATTCCCTAAGGCCTTTTAGCCTCTTGTTCTCTGCTTGCTCTAGGTCCAGGGACTCCTAAAGCTTGCTCAGTGACTCTTGGGCCTTCACAGCCCACTCTCTAGCCATGGCGCGCTCCACCTTCAAATAGCTTCTCTCCACTCTCTTCGCCGGCATAATGGAGAGTCGTCATCACCAAGGACTGAAGCTCCAGGTTCTCCCTCTCAATTGCCTCTCGGCTGCTCAAGATATGTTTGGCCAGCCATTCAACCCCCTGTGAATTCTGAAGTTAGAAGAGAAAAGGCAAGGATAAAGAGAAAGGGCAAGGATAAAGAGAAAGAAAGTAAATGTAGCGAGGGAAAGGGCATAGAACGAGAGGAGACCTTAGAGAGAAGCTTCCCTAGCGGCCTAGAAACCTACTCTAGGGCTTCCGCTCGCCAAGTTTTACCCTCAAGCAGGGGAGACGCTAGGATGGCCTCGTCTGAATCTTTTGAAAAATGTAAGTCCACCCCTCCTTCCCTAGATTTGCTTGAGACCACCTCACTTGGCTTACGGTTGGAAGAAATAGGAGCACCCTCGGTCACCAGCAGGGGGTAGACACAAAAGATGGCGACCATTCCTCACTGCCAGGACTATGCCAGCTTCCCTTCCTAGAACTCCAACAACTACCGTGGCCTCCCCAAGACTCGACAAGGTAGGGACAACAGGCTCGATATCTGTGGTCTCCCCAAGACTCAATGAGGTAAGGACAACAGGCTCGGCCGCCAGCTGATCACCTATGGCAGTGTGACACCCCCAAATCCCCATGCACGGACACGAGGAAATCGAGGTGTCCGGATGATGACATCACGGGTCATTATCCTATCGACGAGTGTCAAGTGTGTGTAAAATCAACAAATGTGCAAAAAGAAATACGCAGCGGATAACGAAAGTTATGACTAAGTACCAGAATTTTTCTTGTTTAATACAAAACTGTTCAAAACATACATAAATAAATATTACAAAACACAAATATAATTTTAAACCAAATACAAAACATAAACTTCAGTACCCCGGCGAAGCCGCATCCTCGGGCTTAGCCTCCTCCTCCTCATCCTCGATTTCTGCACCAAAATCTACGGTACCGAAAATGGTGCTGCAAGTAAGTAAAATCCAAACACCACCAGATAAAAATATATAGAACTCAAACAATATGCATGAAAAAATGCCAATGTACAAAATCCATAAAATCATATTTTTCCACACACGCCAAAAATCCACTTTGGCCCAAAAACATAACCTTTCCAAATATCCCGCCAAAAGTCACATTTGGCCCATATCCAACTAAAACCATTAACCAATTAATCCGTATGCACCATGACCTCCCCTAGGGGTCATCCGCACACCTTGGCTCTAGTGCCACACCGCAGGTAATGACCACGCATGTGACACCTAAACGAGCGATGCCCAGTTCCGCGCCCCGCGCGTTTGTAGCCAAGCATCCTCTAGCCCTCGCCAGTGAAGGGCCATGGAGTTGGTGCATAGAGCGATACCCGGTTCTGCGCCCGGCGCGTTCGTAGCCAAGCATCCTCTAGGCCCCACTCCCGTCGTTGCCCAGCGATAACCCAGGGGACATCACTCAGTTTATTACGCTTCCGAGTGATCAGAGGAGCTCCACCGGGATAATACCCCATCCCGACTTGGGGTCGTGATACACACGCACCCGAAAATCCACTTACGCCAATAAAACAGGATTTTCTCAAATTAAATAAAACGCACGTGCATGCACCATGTAAATGCGATATCAATACACAAAACGATCAACCAACCATAAATCAATAAATCAAGCAACTCCGTCCTCTATCCATCCGACCCCCGAACTCCTCGAACTCAGTCCGGAATCAGCCAACTAACAACAAATAATTTATTGAATGAGAAAAATATATTTAAATCTAAAAGTAGGGTTTATAAAATACTTACAGTGCTATATGGTATTTTTAGAAAGCTCGCGGCGTTGCAAACGGCGGAAGGAAAGCAACGTAACAGTGAAATTTCATTGTAGCCATGGGTTGTAAAATACCCACTTTTGAACGGGGACAAACCAAAGCTCAAGATTGATAGGGAATGGTCTAAGGATATTTATGAAGCTAGTGGAAGTGAAGTTTGGCCATGGGTGGCGGCGAAAACGGCGGAGGAAGGGCTTAAACGCCCAAAATGGAAACTAGCTCGTGGGAGCTGTTCTGGTGACTGGTAGAGGTCGGAAATGGGTGGGTTAGGATGGCAAGGAGTTGGTGATGAAGTGGTGAAGAGGTGGTGGCCGGAGGTGGAGCGACGGCTGCAGATCAGAGCAAAAATCGTGTGGCTTGATAGGCTTTTTTCTGGCTAAACGGCGGCTCCGTTGGTGGTGAAAATTTGTGGGGTGGTTTACCGGGGGGAGGGGAAGGAAATGGTGGGGGTGGTGTGCCGCACGGTGGCCGGCGGTAGCGGTTCTGGCCGGAGAGAGAAAAATGAACCGAAATGGGTAGAGAGAGAGTCGCGCGGGAGAGAGAACTGGGGAGGGAAAAAGGAAGAAAAAAAGAAAAAGAAAAAAAAAAGGAAAAAAGAAAGAAAAGAGAAAAAAGAGAAAAAGGAAAAAGAAAAAAGAAAAAATGGAGGGAAGAAATGAGGTCCAATCCTCACTCCGGAAAACAAAACAGATCCGCCGAAAACGAGATTAAAAAATCGAAAAACGACTAAATAAATTAAACACCGCATCAAATAAATTAAAAACCAATTAAAATACATTAATTTAAAATAAATAAATCAATATATTAATTAAATTAAAAAAACCCTTCAGTGAAAATATACGTAAAAGCAGGTCATCACAGGCAACGCCAGCATGAATCTAAGGATATTTGACTTGATGGATAATTGAGTAAATATTAAGTGTTGGGGGGATTTTTCCCTAGGGCCCCAAGCCCATGAAGACAACCCAGACCAGACATTAGGGGGGTCCCCCACATCCCAAAGGGCCTGAGAAGCTGAACCCAATATTGGTACCTCCGCTCTCAAGGAGATGAGTCTTGAATCCACTTCCATGGGCTTATTTTGAAATCAATAACTTAAGTGACACATCAAGTACAACGTGCATGTCACCAAATGTGATAAAGCTAACAAAGCTTGGTCTTATGCCATATCAACAATTGCATTTTTTTTTTTTATACATTTAGGGAGGAGGTTTTGAACTCCAGATCTCCTTTTGGAGGCTGGAAGTTATGTCAATCAAGCCACAGGCTTGGCAAATCAACAATTGCACTAAAATGGCCACTCTATAGCAAAAGAGTGAGATCAATTGAGTTCGATGATGAACCAAGAGATGGCACATATATCCACACATCTAAGAAACAAATTGGAATTTTGAATAGCTAGTATATAGTTCACAAAAATTCCTAAAAGAAATATGATGACAGCTAGTTAACTTTGCTAAACAAAACAAATCTAAGAAACACATAGTTGCAAGTTACAATTCACTTCAGTTCTAGTCCTTGTAATCTAAGGCTTCCTCTTGAGCAGAAGCCATCAACTCATCAAATTTCTTCGACTTCCCTAGCAATATTTCAATCTAGCAAATAATACAACACAAAATCAGCCAGGAAATAAAATCAGAGTTGCAATCCTTTGATAAGTTACAGGCTTAAAATTACATGAATGAATAAAGAGTAATTTGATTAAGACATGCTAAAGTTTAAACCCAAACCTTTGCCATCTAGACACAAATAGTTGCTGGTTTGATGGGACAGTCAACACTACAGCAGATGCAGCTATAGATAAGAATCAACAAGTCATGAACACCCTTTTTGAAATCATACATGCTAGTACTTGGAATGTGTCTGAATCATCATCTACCAGAGGACAGTCAATAGTCAACAGACCGAAGGGCCTGAAAGCCTAAAGTTCTCAAACATAAGCATCTAATTCATGGAAATTACTAGCTCTTTTAAGGGGTTTAATTTGGACACACCCACTTCTATAAAAGCAGATCAAACACCATGTAGACCTAAGTGGTTACACTGGCTGAGTGGGAATTCATTAAAAGTATAGTCATCTTATATTTGAAACAAAGTGGCACATCCTCAAGCACCTCCTAAAAGAAGAACGATATTCACATAACACTTCAGTCAGAAAGGATTGCCCATGTGTCATCAATAAATAAAATCATATGTGATAACAATAAGGAAATGGATGATCACGAAATCAGCTTAGCAATATTGATGGTCCAATAAAATATCAAAACCGAAATGTAAATGTTATCAACATAACCAGATGGTGCCTGGTTATATATTCTCTTTAGATTTCCAACATATATTATGTTCACACTTTACCTTTGCCTTTTGAATGGGTTGCCCTCCTGCATCCTCTCTCATATCAACAGTGTAAGTCATGATCCCTATATGCATTGCTTTTCACCAAAGCTAAGTTTTCAGTGAAAGATTCAGAGAAAAATGGAATTTGGAAAAGGATAAAGAATCTAACTCTTCTCAATAGCCAGTTCATTGTTCTTCAAAATCTCAACAATAGTAACCACCATGGCAATAGCTAGAGATACACTATAAAAGTCCATCCTTTAAGAAATACAAGAAAACCTCTTGACAATATAAATTATATCAGTCCAAAAAATGTATCGTTCCCCACTTATTTGAATATACCATACATGTATTGTGCACAATCATTCCTTCTACAAGGATGATGGCAATCCATCTTGCAAGTGAACATCTCAAAGACAATATATAGTAATACAAGAATTTATCATATGTTCACAGTTCAACAAACATAGTAAATATAAAAATCAAATTCCTAAAGCAAACTTAGCAACCCATCACCAAACGTTTGTGATCGGCAAGAGAATGGTTGAATTGAAAAATATTAAATGCATTTCCAGCATCCAAAAGATATCAATAACAAAAAAAATATATGTATAAGAAATGACATTCATATTGAGATACTAGAACTACATGGCGTTAAGGGGATAATTTAGGCCTGTATATCTAGATTGTATATAGCAGATAATTAGGCTGTAGATAATGTGGGAAATACTTAACGTGTACAGAAAATCTAGGTTGTAGATAATGTGGGAAATACTTAACATGTACAGAAAATCTGGCAGCAATTAGGTGCTGAAATATCTAGCAACAAATATGTAACTTTCTATAAATAATGAAAAAAACCCGATGGAAAAAGGATTCAGACGTATTGACATGGTATTAGAGCTCCTACTCTGACTATCATTTCTCTATTGTCTTTATCCAGATTTGTGAGGTGCAACGATAGGAAATTTTTTTTTCTCTATTCCTACACGTTTGTCTGGTTTTTCTTTATTCCTGCACATTTGTTTATGGTATTTTTCAACTTCTAGGCTCATCACTTTGGTGGTTGTCGGCATTCTTAGGAGTTTCGAGTGCTATTTCTGTGCCAGTTGTGGTGGTTGACAGCGTCTGTGGGTGGCTATGAGGTTGCTAGCAGGTTCTGTGGGTGGCTAAGTGGTGGTCAGCAATTTCTGTGATGGTTGGTAGCTTGGACTCCTCCTGGTGTGGCCGATGAAGGTGACTGTATTTACGGCATTATATAGTTTCCTAATCTTTGTTTGTTATGGTATTTTCATTGGGCCATTTTGACTTGGGCTTGGGCCAACTTCCTGATGTGAACTTGGTTTGGGTGTCGTGTTTTGCTTGGGCTTCTCTTTTGAGAATTATTTTGCTACTTATTGCCACGCATTGCTTATTACCATTGCTGTTTGAAATTTTCTGGTTGGATTTCTAGCTATTTTAAGTAACTTTCATCATATCTATTGAGAATACTATTATTCGATTTATTGGAAAGAATTTTCCTACGTGAAAATTTCAATGTAAAATGTTTTTGAAATGGAAAGAATAATCAACTCATATTGATGGTTCTGGTCAAGTTCCCACTGATGAAAAAGAACTTGCACAATGGGAGGTCAAGGATGCTAAAGTAGTCTCTTGGCTATTAGGGACGATTGAGCCTCATCTTGTGACCAATTTTCGCTATTTTATTACGGCTCAAGTTATGTGAGACTATCTCCATCGCATTTATCACCAGAATCATAGTGCTCGAAAATTTCAATTGGAGATGGAAATTAGCAATTATACTCAAGGTTATTTGACTATTGAACAATTTTATTATGGTTTTATTAATTTTTGGAGCGAGTATTCTGCTATTGTTCATGCTAAGGTTCCCCATGTGACTCTCGCGGCTCTTCAAGTAGTTCATATTGAGAGTTAACACGTTCAATTTTTGATGAAGCTTCATCTTGAATTTGAGCCTGTTCGAACTGGCTTATTAATCCGTAGTCCGGTTCCTTCTTTAGATATTGTTTTGGGAGATTTATTACGTGAAAAACAATGATTATCCACTCAGATGGGTATGACTTCTGAGAAAGTCTTTTTTGAAGCTGTGAATGTAGCCTATGCAGCATAAGGGAGATGGAGGAACAAGTTTTCCAATTGCAAGTAATTTGGTCATATTGCCCGCAATTGCTCTAAGAAAGTTTGTAACTACTGCAAAAAAGAGAGTCATATCATCAAAGACTGTCGAGTGCGGCCTTAGAATTGCCAATCCCAAACTTTTTGGGTTGCTGTTTAGTCCTCTTCTTCTTCTGCACCACCTAATGTAAGCTTTAATTCATCTATTCTCACACCAACAATGGTCCAACAGATGATTGTGCCTGCTTTTATAGCCTTAGGCCTACAAGGTATGGATATTAACTCAAATTTTTGGATTGTTGATTCGGGCGCTTCTAATCATATGACTAGTAATACGACGAGTCTCCACGGGATTTGTAAATGTAAAGGCTCACAAAATATTCATATCATTGATGGCAGTACTCTTCCTATTACTGCTATTAGTAAATTAGGCTCTTCATTTAGTGATGTTTTTGTCTCTCATGGATTGTCTACCAATTTGATTTTTTTTGGACAATTGGTAGATAATAATTGTGATGTTCACTTTTCTCATGGTGGTTGTCTTATACAGGATCAGGTGTCGATGATGGTGATCGCAAATGGGCATAAAGTGGGATGTTTATTTCCTTTACAGTTTTCTATTCTTAATGTTGTTTTTCTTGCTTGTACGGTTACTGCCAATACTAATGAAGTTTGGCATAAGAAATTAGGTTATTCTAATTCTGTTATTTTGGCTCATCTTATGAAACCTGATTTTTTGGACAATAAAGATTCCTTTTATTCTTCTCCTGTATCTTTTAATTGTGCTACTTGTCATCTTAGTAAAAGTAAAATTTTACATTTTTTTACTCACGGTAATTGTGCTTCTAATTGTTTTGAGATTGTGCATACTGATACTTAGGGTGTCCTGTTATTTCTCATGGTCAGTATCGTTATTTTGTGACATTTATCGGTGATTGTAGTCAATTCACTGGATATATTTTCTCCATTCTAAAGCTGACATATTTTCTATCTTTCAAAAATTTGTTGTGCTTGTCGAGACACAGTTCAGTACTTGTATAAAAAATTTACTCTCTGACTCAGGGGGAGTACATGTCTATTTCCTTTCAGACTTTTCTTAAGCAAAATGCGATAATTTTCCAACGTTTTTGTCCTTATATTTCTAAACAAAATGGAGTTGCTAAGCATAAGAATCGTCATCTCTTAGATGCCGTCTGTATTTTATTGATTGATTCTTCTATACCTTCTAAGTTCTAGGTAGAAGCTTTATCTACTGCTGTATATTTGATCAATTGTTTGCCTACTACCACTCTAGATTATGATTCTCCTTATTTTCGATTATTTGGCATATCTCCTATGTATAAATCCTTTCATACTTTTGGATATGTTTGTTTTGTTCATTCGCCACTTGTTGAGTGTCACAAGTTTGCTGCATAGTCTGTCATGTGTGCCTTTATGGGATATAGTCCTACTCAGAAAGGATTTGTTTGTTATGATGCTCATGCAAATAAATTTCGAATCTCACGAAATGCGAAAATCAATATTTCTTTTAGTCTCAAGTTATTTTTGATCATCTTATTACTCTTCTTCCTGCTTTTGATGATGTTCCTCTTCTATTGAGCGATTTAAATCAGGTATGGTGTATCATCAACGTCTTCCCCCCTCTTCAACTCCCCTTCCAGACATTGATCCATCATCTGATTCTACGGTTTCTATAACTCTGCACTCCATCTGGGCTACACATCCACTAGATAGGTATAATTTTCCTCATATCTCGCTTACTACCATTCTCGGCATTGTTTTTGTTATTCACTCTTACACCCAGGCAGCCACCCAAACATGTTGCCAACAGACCATGCAAGAAGAAATTCAAGCTCTTTAAGACAATCACACTTGGAATCTTGTGATTTGTCCATCTGGTGTCAAGCCTATTGGTTGTAAATGGGTGTACTCAGTCAAGTTTCGAGCTGATGGCTCACTAGACAGATATAAGGCTCGTCTCATGGTTTTTGGAAACCGAGAGGAGTATGGTATTGATTATGAAGAGACATTTGTACCTATTGCCAAAATGACTACTGTGCAGACTATCTTAGCACTTGATGTATCGCAACGGTGGTATCTCTAGTAGATATGCTTTTCTACATGTGGATTTGAAGGAAGAAATCTAGATGTCTCCACCTCTTGGCATGTTTGCTACACCTTCCTCAGAGGTTTATCGACTACGTTGATCCTTGTATGGATTGAAATAGGCTCCGCGTGCATGATTTGATAGATTTTGCTCTACACTGCCTACTTTTCATTTTACTCAGAGTCAGTTTGATTCCTCTTTTTTTTCGCAAGACTTCTGTAGGAATTGTATTGCTTCTTGTATATGTTGATGACATTGTGATTACAGGCTCCCATATTAAGTTAATTAAGTAATTACAACAGTATCTTAAGGCCTATTTTTACATGAAAGATCTTGGTTCCCTACAGCACTTTCTTGGCCTTGAGGTGTAGCTTACTCCGATTGGTACATTGTTACACTAGCACAAATACACACGGGAAATGATTTCATTGGCTGGTCTCCAATCGAGTAACTCTGTTCTTACTCCCTTGGAGGTAAATCTTAAACTTCGTCAGGAGGAAGGCGATCTTCTATCAGATCCATCCTTATATCGATAACTTGTCGGGAGTTTGAACTACTTGACGATTACTCGTCCTGACATTTCTTTTGTTGTGGCAAGTTAGTCAATTTATGCAGGCTTCTCGACATCTTCATTTAGTTGTTGTTCGCCGCATTATCCGATATCTAAAGGGCACCTCTATACGTGGGTTGTTCTCTCTTAAAAAATTTTCCTTACAATTGGTGGAGTGTAGTGATACTAATTGGGCTGGATGTGCAAATACTTGTCGCTCTGTTATTGGCTGGTGCATGTTCTTAGGCAATGCACTCATTTTTTGGAAGAGTAAAAAACGAGACAAAATTTCCAAGTCCTCCACTAAGTTTGAGTATTGTGCTATGTCTTCTGCATGCTCTGAGATCACATGGCTTCCAGGGTTATTGGGTGAACTTGGTTTTCCTCAGCTGCATTTTACTCCTCTTCATGCTAATAATACCAGTGCTGTTCAGATCACTGCTAACCCTATCTTCCATGAGTTTATGAAATAGATCGAAGTCGATTGCCATTCCATACATGAATTCTTTGACAAACATGTGATTACTCTCCCTCACATTTTCACCGAACGTCAAACTGCAGACATATTCACTAAAACTCTTTCTCAGCACTGGCATCAGGTCTTGGTTGACAAATTGATGCTTCTTAATCTACCAGCATTAATTTGAAGGGGGTTGTTACGTGGATAATTTAGGCTTGTATATCTAGATTGTATATAGCAGATAATTAGGCTATAGATAACGTGTGAAATACTTAACGTGTATAGAAAATCTAGGTTGTAGATAATATGACGCCCCCAAATTCTGTTTGGGATCGGACGGATATTTGAAGCGTCGAGACATGTAACACAAGGTTACCTACCTGCCACCGTTCATGACATATAAGATGCAATGTTCCTAACATGCATCTAACAATATGCAATATTCGCAGCGGATAAATTTTTTCTTTAGCAATACTATGCACCAAATTGAAAATATCCCAAATGCTTAAAACATACTTCATACATAAAAACTCATTGAACAACTAAGATCACAACACTAGTCCAAAATGGTTATGATCCAAAAAGTACAGTCTGCTTTGCATATTGCTCATAATCCTGTGTTTCATGAGCGCACCAAACACATTGAGATTGATTGCCATATCATTCGTGACAAAATTCGCTCAGGGCTCCTCAAAGCTGTTCACACTTCTTCACATGAACAACTTGCGGATATCTTCACCAAAGCTTTGGGACATGACCTTTTTCATCATTTCTCGTGCAAGTTGGGCATTACGGATCTCCATGCGCCAACTTGAGGGGGAGTATTGACAGCTATCCATTGACAGTTTTCTTACCATATCAAGACTTGCACAATTTCTGTAATTAGCTTAATTTTAGGTCTCCATCACATTAGTTTACTTTCCTTTTGTATAAACTTTCCTTACATAACCTATTGTACGCCTATTTATTTGTATAGTTTGATATGAAATAAGAAGACATACAACTCCATCATACAAGTAATAATTTACACTAACTACTATATTAACATTGATGTCACACCGTCGCTTAGTCAACTGTGTCTAGTTGGTCAGCTTCTGATCCTCCTTCAGATCTTGTAACAAGATATACCATTCGGGAGGAATGGTAGTTGCGACTACCACAGTGAGATTTGATTACAAATCTCAATAAGTTAACAAAAACTTCCACACAGGCTAATGATGCATGGATGACAGTAAAAGCATGAATGTACAATCAAATTCATAAGTAATTCTCAAAACAGAAACTGTTTTTCCTCTTCCAGTTTCTAAGTTTTTAAATCTAAGAAAATATTTCATCAAAACCTTTAATCATGCAAAAATCCTCAATCAATAATCATATACACATGTTAACAATACTCCATAAAAATTTTAGACCAATATCTATCCATTAGCTTAGTCAAAAACTCCAAACTATAACATATTCTCCAGTTTATCTCCCAGAATGACCTTTTTATAGTTTATACAATATTTGACTAACCAAATGATCTTTAAATGGGACAAATAATATATCCACGTAAACTAGACTAAAAAAGGAACAACTTATATGGAGGAAACTTTATGATTAAACACTTAAAAAAGCTTCGAAATGGGTGTGCAAAAGAACTCCTAAAAGCTATCCGAGAGATAATGTTTGGTATTCTTTTAATGGAAAGTGTAAATGAAGATAATTTCGTGGGGGGGTGGCTGGAGATACTTATGGATGAGATATGGAAGAGATGAGGCTGGAGTGAAAGTTAAGTGTAGATCTCTCTTACCTAGAGTGAGAGTTAAGTGTAGGACTCTCTTACCCGATAATATCTACAAAAATCATCTCAAGATATTTTTTACCCAATAATATCCACGAAATTAGCTTAAGATATTTTTATCCAATAATATCTACAAAATTAACTTAAGATATTTTTATCCAATAATATATACAAAATTAATTTAAGATATTTTTATCCAATAATATCCACAATTTTGAACCGACATTTTGTCCGAAAATATGAAAAAGTGTTATTGCGCCATAAGACCTTAAATGACCGTCCAAGTCTAATGGCACAAACCATAATACATTTTGACACTTCTAACTATCTCCAATAATAAAAAACACACTTCTGATACCATAGTAAATAATAATACTAACTATGTAGTTAGACTAAAACTTATACGATTAATGGATTCGTGAAAACTTATGGAGTCTTCACGAGGTTCCTAAAGCTAATAGAAATTTCACAATTGAATTTCTAGCGGGTTGTTACAATCTCCCCTCCTAAAAATAGATTTTGTCCTCAAAATCGAAATAAGTAAGAAATAACAAGTTAAGGAATAGGTGTTGCTTACCAACTTGTTGTCTATTCCGTATATATCTATCTTTGAGATTATGTCATTTTTTTAACTCTCTTACTTTAACCAACAATTATATTATACTTCTTTCCACAAGGTTGGCCAAGTTCTATCAACATACTCTCCAAACCTAAATTTCAAGTAAATAATCTTCCAAAACTCTTCCTTAGAAAAACATAGGCAGTATTCTTTAAGTGTTCTTGTAAATACCATAGTTAGTAGAGAATTCATCAAAAATTAAGCCGTTAACCTTTAACAAAAGCGGTGGCCCTCTGTTTTATACCAGACAACTCTGATCTGCATGATTTTTATAGATCTTCTGTAGCTGTCAGGCGCCGCATAGCTATGACACTACTTGCTCTTTTGTAGTTATCAGGCGCCGCAGCTATGATACTACATTGCTCTTGTCTATTATAGAGAAATGCTTCACGAGAGATGATTGGTCATAATTTTCTCTATAAAAGAATTATTCAGTTCATCTTCTTTCGCATCTCATCTTTTTCACTTTTCTGAAATTAGTCTGCGTTTTTACTCTGCAATCTCTTTCTGCTTTCTCACTTTGCAATGGCTCAGCAATCTTCTCATTACCAATATATGAGGTATTCTGCACCTCGTTTACCAGTTGTTTTTGCTTCTTCCGTAGGTTCTATAATGCAATCCAATAATGATCTGACTAATAAGTCAGATAATGAAATTATCTACGAGCTTGTGAGTCTCGGTACCCGATACTCATCAACCCTTGTCGCATATTCTCAGCAACTACAATCTAGGACTGGTGGGGTTGACAAACTCCACAAGAATATTTCTATCATTCAGCGGCTTCTTATGGAGTCCAATATGAAGATAGAAGCACTAAAGTGAGAAAACAGAGATTTAAAATCTTTGCTTAACTCTTCTTTTCGAGTGGCTATTCCTTTAGATACGAAAGGTATGCAGATTTTTGAAGAGGAATAGCGTTTAAAGATTGAAGCAAAGAGCCTCAAATTTCTGTAATTTTACTTTATGATAATAAAATAATACTTCACAAATATTCATATTTGTATTTCTATCTTCTGGTAGATATTTTATGTGCTCCATTTTATTTCTTTCAGGGATTTTCATATATATGACATGATCCAATGACTCATATAAATATGCATTTAATCATGCATATCCAAACTCTCTGTAATCTTCAAGTTAATAAAAACCTCAAGGAGTTCTATTGGTCTAGGACTAACTTATTTCTTTATAATCGCAACAATCAGTCCTCTTCTTAGGTGGTACTTCAATAACTGACCAGTTAATAACTTAAACTTGACACTTTCACTCTTATGATTGTCATAACTCTTCTATCCATCATGAGTTATCAATTATTCTAACTCTAAATGATTTGTTCTTAATGTTCACATAAATCCTCAAGACCAAGATTTTACTCGATCCCCATATAATAGTCTCCAAAAGAAGATCAATCTATGTATCCATAAAGATAGTGCTTTGCCAGAAATCATTTACTGGCGGCATGGTAATACTATTATCATAAATGAATCCTAGTAAAGCTAAAGCTTCTCTTAATCAAATTACTCTTCCAAACACAATTTCTATCGTATTCTCAGAATCAAAACAATTCTCCAAATATGTGGAATACCATTCATCAATCCTAAATATCCTTTCTCATATTACTAAAAGGTATTATATATCTACATTGGTATGAACAATAATACTTCTAATGAAAATTGTTACTCTTACCACTAGGGTAACAATTCAGCTTCCAAGCTGAATTCTCAAGTACTACCACAATTAATAGAAACAATGACTCATTTGAATCAAACAATGTACAATTTACCAACCCTAATGACTTGACCTACTCCAAAATAACAATAATACAATACTACCATCAATTGTAATCAGATCAACCTTAACTATGTTTAACCATACATAGGTCCTAGTAAAATACTAGTGACGATACCAGCTCCTGCAGTTCCTGGGGCGCCAGCATCTACGTCTCTCTGAGTGACAGCATACACTTTAATGGGTATGTGCACTTGCCATAGTTGTTGATGTCTAAGCACTTTGGTTAGCAAACTTACTATCTCAGCTAATCCTTCATCCATAGGGGAATTATGATCCTCTTGATTGTTATCTTCCTTAGGATTCCGAGGTATTCTACCACGAGTCATGTGTCCATTCTTAAAACACAGAGTACACGTATTAAAACCACATACTACCTTTCATACCTTTAAAAAATCCAAGTCTAATGACGACTAAAATTTTAAACCTAATATTTGGTGCATTTCTTAAGGACACGTGGATTTACTTCCCAGAGACGTATTGCTCTGATACCACCCTGTGACGCTCCCAAATTTCGTTTGGGATCGGACGGATATTTGAAATATCGAGACATGCAACACAAGGTTACTTGCCCCCGTTCATGACATATAAGATGTAATGTTCCTAACATGCATTTAACAATATGCAATATTCGCAGCGGATAAATTTTTTCTTTAGCAATACTATGTACCAAATTGAAAATATCTCAAACGCTTAAAACATACTTCATACATAAAAACCCATTGAACAACTAAGATCACAACACTAGTCCAAAATAGTTATGATCCAAAAAGTACTAGAGATGTAACTTCATCGTACAAGTAGTAATTTACGTTAACTACTATATTAACATTGATGTCACACCGTTGCTTAGTCAACTATGTCTAGTTGGTCAGCTCCTGATCCTCCTTTAGGTCCTGTAACAAGATCTACCATTCGAGAGGAATGGTAGTTGAAACTACCACAGTGAGATTTGATTACAAATCTCAGTAAGTTAACAAAAACTTCCACACAGGCTAATGATGCATAGATGACAGTAAAAGCATGAATGTATAATCAAATTCATAAGTAATTAAAGCATAACTTGACGTATAACATAACATAATTGACATAACTTAAATTGAAACGTGAACTGAATTTGACTTGACATGAAAAATACATACTCCACAGTTGTTGTAGCCTCATGTACATAGCATAATTGACATAACTTAAATTGAAACGTGAACTGAACTTGACTTGACATGAACTTGATCTGAAACTTGACTTATCATGAACTTGTTCTGAAACTTGACTTAACATAAAAAATACATACTTCACAGTTGTTGTAGCCCCATGTATTCTACGTGTAAATACATACTCCACAGTTATTGTGGCCCCATGTATTCTACACATCACAATGCAGTTAAATACATACTCCACAGTTGTTGTGGCCCCATGTATTCTACGTGTCACAATTGCTATGTCTCACGTAGTGTATGCATCACAATTGCTGTGACCCCATACATAAGTAATCAAGATGAAACGTGACTAGAATACGAAAGGACTGAAGTGCTGACGTAACATAACGTGACTTGAACATAACTTGAAATACATGATCAACTTGAGATAGAAACATTTCGTAACATGGCATAACATATAATAGACAACATATTTAACATGACATATTTGCAACAGTGAATATTACATGACTTGACATACATGTAATAGATGGTATACTTAGCATGACGTACTTGTAATGTACAGCAATACATGACAGAATATATTATGTAACAGATAAAAACTGATGACGGAATAAATTCTGTATAGCAGACAATTACGTGATAACTTGGCATGGCATGACATATATGATAACACACATACATACACTATAGTTCCTTTACTTAGCACACATACACAGTAGACTGCTAGTAAGTTAAAAGCTAATTTACCTAGATTTCAATGTTTCTTATAAAACTTTAAGCGCGATCACGAGGAACTGTAATTAGTGATTCTAAAAGTTAGCACTAAATCACTAATAAATTGAAATATGGAAAAATACTAACTTAAAGAGTAAAATTTCCATTTTTCTTTCTGCATGTAGGAAAATGACCGTTCAACCCATAACTTAAGGATTTTGTATACTAATTTCAAAAGTCACCAAAATTTACATGCTTCATGTAAATTTTATCCTCAACTCAAATATTAATTTAGAAAAATTTAAAACTAATCACAACTATTAAAACTCCACAGGGCCGAAATTCTCATATGCTATTTCCATTGATTTTTGTTTCTAACTTGTTTTGATTAACCTTTTGATCTATGACTTATAAAATTGTGATTTTCAAACTAAACCATCACATGGTTTAAAAAGATATCCTAAAACATATATAAGTTTCTAATTCAAGATCACATGGTTAAACATTAACCAAAACATAAATTGAGCCAATAACATCCACACTTTGACCTATCCGAATATCTCTTTGCATAAAATTTCATATATTTGAAACTAACATCAAATATCTTCAAAATAATAATATAACATGTATATAAGATGCTTAGGATCCTCAAATAAAATTATCAAAATCATTGGAATAGGTTCAAACCACCAAAGAGTTAAACTTTCTCAAAACAGAAACTGTTTTTCCTCTTCCAGTTTCTAAGTTTCTAAATCTAAGAAAATATTTCATCAAAACCTTTAATCATGCAAAAATCCTCAACCAATAATCATATACACATATTAACAATACTCCATAAAAATTTCTGACCAATATCTATCCATTAGCTTGGTCAAAAACTCCAAACTATAACATATTCTCCAGTTTATCTCCTAGAATGACCTTTCTATAGTTTATACAATATTTTACTGACCAAATAATTTTCAAATGGGACAAATAAGATATCCACGTAAACTAGACTAAAAAAGGAACAACTTATATGAAGGAAACTTTATGATAAAACACTTACAAAAGCTTAGAAATGGGTGTGCAAAAGAACTCCTAAAAGCTATCTGAGAGAGAGTGTTTGGTATTCTTTTAATGGAAATTGTAAATGAAGATAATTTTGTGGGAAGGTGACTGGAGATACTTATGGATGAGATATGGAAGAGATGAGGCTGGAGTGAGAGTTGAGTGTAGGTCTCTCTTACCTAGAGTGAGAGTTAAGTGTAGGACTCTCTTACCCGATAATATCTATAAAAATCATCTCAAGATATTTTTACTCAATAATATCCACGAAATTAGCTTAAGATATTTTTATCCAATAATATCCACAAAATTAACTTAAGATATTTTTATCCAATAATATCCACAGTTTTGAACCGACATTTCGTCCGAAAATATGAAAAAGTGTTATTGCGCCATAAGACCTTAAATGACCGTCCGAGTCTAATGGCACAAACCATAATACATTTTAACACTTCTAACTATCTCTAATAATAAAAAACACACTTCTGATATCATAATAAATAATAACACTAACTATGTAGTTAGACTAAAATCTATACGATTAATGGATTCGTGAAAACTTATAGAGTCTTCACAAGGTTCTTAAAGTTAATAGAAATTTCACAATTGAATTTATAACGGGTTGTTACAGATAATGTGGGAATTAGGTAGCAATTAGGCACTAAAATATCTAGCAACAAATATGTAACTCTCTATAAATAATGAAAGAAACCAAAAAGGATTCAGACCTATTGACACATGGTACACAAGGAAACGAACAGAGGGTAAAAAAAAACTACCCATTCCCAGCGCAAATAGTTCCACCTCGTTGTGTTGCTGCATGCACCTTTGGAAAATAACTTGAAATCACATAATTACTAAAGAAGGGGCAAAAATATATAAAGGGACATGCACAACTAAATCAGCCTAATCGAACTGTCAGAGCCCATTAACTTCCCTAATCCCAGGAAAAAAAAAAAAATCCCTTCATTTATTATTTTACACTCGACATAAGCTCAATTATGCCCGCAACAAAGAGCATGTAAAAACCCTAACCAGCGAAAGGATCAATGAAGTCTCATAAAACAGAGCACAATGTTCTTTTTTCTCAATGGGTAAAAACATAACACAATGTGCAAACTAGCATTACGATTAAAAAAAAATCTTCTCAACAATCAAACATAGGCAAAATGAAACGAAAGCCTATCGTGAGAGCCTAGTTCGTAGAAGTGACGAACGAACATATATTATTAACTAAGAAAAAAGGGCGATAAGATTAAATAACGGTAAATAACACCAGACCGTTCGGTCAAGAGTGAAAAGAGTTCAAAGTAAAAACCAAAGAATAATCTGTTTTATTTCCTCGAGTTCTCTTAGTAGACGAAAAAGGAAGAGAGGGCCGCTAAGAATTGTTGAGAATGTGAAATTATATAATAATAATAATAAGAAAAAGAAAAACCTTGGCGAGATTGACGTAGAAAAAGAGGGACTTTTTGGTATTAGAGTATTGTTAATGAATTATGCATATGTAAAAGATAATTTTGATGAATATAAGATGAATTTAGATTTTGGCTATTCCATTTACAAAATACTCCACATTGGAATAACTATTTTTTATTATATAACAATAAAATAACATAAGATGAATTTGAGTTTAGTTATTCACATTAAATCTCCATATTAGATATCTATTTATTTATTATATAGTAATAAGTAATTAATAATTTAAACAATATTTGATATTTTTAATTATTATTTTATTTTATTTTATTATATTTTAATTATTAATTATTAATTTATTTTATTTTATCACATTTTACTATTTAATTTAAACAAACTTATGAAAGTTTGGGGATGTAGATGAAGAGAAGAGAGAGAGTGTTATAAAAAAAAAAAAAAAAAAAAAAGAAGTATTTAATATATGTACAATAGATATCAAATTTGATATTTTCTTTATAATTACTGTAGCTAAAACTTATAAAATTTGTTAATGGCTAATTCATTGTAAGTGAATTTTCTATCCTATAGTTAAAAAGTACACTTACTTTTAGATATAGATAATTCAATGAGACTGCTATTAGAGACTTGGATGCGATTTCGCTTAATGGACGAAGGATCCGTGATTTTGATATTGTTAACTACCTCAGTACTGATGCCCTCCATTCTCTACTTGTTTCCTAATCCCAAAGTTCTCTCTCTCTCTCTGAAGCAGATTGGGACAATAGAGGGCTTTAAAGTTGAAAAACCTTCTTTCGACCAGCACTGGAGCCGAGGGTTTATCAACTGGGCATACGAGATTCAGATGGGGAAGCACCAGAAGAAAGCTTCTCTTGGCCTTGAATGGTGTTGGAGCAGAATATCCTACTAGAGAATCCATCAGGGGACAGAAACCCAGATCGGTAAATCCCTATCTGAGGTTGAATCCTCCTTCTCCAGCTGGAAACCGAGGGGGTAAAGAACCCATATGCATTGGCCATTTACAACTACCACCCAAAACCCAACAAACAAAATATAGATATATACATTGAAGATAAAGAAGAGATGGTCTTTTAGCGTAGTTGTTAGAGGAGTTCCGCTTTGCACCACTCCATATATTGTTGAGGCTTTAACAACCTTAATAGAATTACACCACGTTAGCAATTTCACACAAATCAGAAGATGAGAATCACACTGGATAAAATGAAATATTTCTGCAGAAACTCAACCTCGCCTTCGCCTTAAGCTAGTTGAACCTCGACCTCAACCTCGACATCACAGAAATCAGCTCTCGTCTCCATCGCCCACGGCCACACGTCACCACTTCCGTCACCCTCCACTAATTTCACTGTCAAACACCATCTTCGTTGCCTACCATCTCCCCTGTAAATGGATTATCATGCTAGCTATTTTTTTCCCACTCGATCATGTTGTTTGCTTCTTAAGAAAAAAATTCTTCTATAGAAAGGATCAAAACAGCTAATTTAGTCCATAAAGCTACAAAGTTTCCACCTATTTTTCTATTATTTGTATGATCGTGGTGGGAAAATAAACATGGTACTTTTTTTTTTTTTTTTGTTGCTTTGCTCCAAGCTAATAGATCCAAATCCCCTTGTAATCTTGTGTTCCTAACCCTCTCATGCTCATAATAGTTTGAAAAACCAACTTTCGAACAGCAACAGAAGACCACTCGATCATAATCATGTATATTAAAACTCAATTGATGGAGATGGAAAATCATGTGCAACACAAGGCACTAGGGGCGAAACAAATTTCGAAAGAACAAAAAAGAAGAGAGAGAGAGAAGAAATCTTATGTTAATGGAAGATCATTATCTTGTCCGTAACCCATGGACTGGTCTGTATTATTTCCAAGCGAGAGGGGGAGAGGAGATGAGGGGCTAGAAAGGACCGAGCGAGAGGGGGATGAAGAAGGCACAGTTCCTCTTTGGGTTAGTCACTCAATCCTCAAAGATCCTGAAAATGTATGAAACCCACATCTATTTCTCTCAAAAATTCTGAAATTGGCACAATTAAGCCAATATCCATATGAAAAAACCGTATGAAAAATCTTCGAGTTGAAGGAACTGAAATTTCGCTCCAAATGGTGAAAAAATGAATACCCATTTGGAGACTTGGTTAGATTTGTAAAGCTGGAATGGTTTAGAAGAGATTCTGACAGGTTTGTAGAGATACAAGAAGTGGATTGAGGGGAAGAAGTTGGCCTTGTTGAATTGCATGGGAGGGAGGGACTTTTACAAGGTTATTTGTTGTAGACAGGTACATGCATTGAGAAATAAAATAGTTACATGGCACAAATTTATTGGTGGGCTATTGTTTGAGGAAAAGTATATGTACCGGTTGGAAGTTTTTCTCTTGTTAGAGTATAGACTTACGCATTGAGAATATGGAGTTAAAGTAGGATTGTACATTTAATCCGAAAAGGCCGACTCGACCCGAATAACCGAATGTTTCAACCCGAAGTTACCCGACCCAAACCAAAATGGGTAAGAAGGATGAAATGCCGAACCGGTTTTATTCGGATAAAATGGATCCGGTTATTACCTGATACCCGATTTATTTACTTTTACCGTTTAACTTTCAAGTTTCAACCTACTTCATCCTTCAGCAGTTCAGTTGACTTACAGCTCCAGCACTGCCCAGTGCCTCTGCCTCCATTTCATTTCAGTCTTCACTCTTCAGCCATCATACAAGGTAAGTTAGGTAACACGGAATCCTGAATAGATTGTTTATTCCTAAAGTTTTAGATGTTGGATCTTTATGGTGTTGGGATTTTGGGTTTTTTGGTTCGTCAATGGTGTTCCTTGAGACTCAGACACCATTCATTTGATTTGAGTTCCTGAATAAAATCGTACGCAGTTTCCGACGATGAAGCAGATAGTCCCGGCCATTCTTTTTTCAGGTCCTCAGTTTGGGCGAACACTGAAAAATCTTTCAAATCCTCTCTCTCTCTCTCTCTCTCTCTCTCTCTCTCTCTCTCTCTCGTGTACGGATGAAGGAGCTTCCGGTGTGCTTTCGGCTGCTGAAAATTTTAGATTAGTAAGATTACCTTTATTTAAGTAAGATTAGTAAGCTTCCGTACGGATGTGAAACTGACACCTGGTAATAAGGATTTGATCTTTACGTATTATCAATCATGCTTGGGTACTATTACCAGAGTAATATTTTTATTCGAGGAGAAGATTCAGGGAATATTCTCGTTATGGCTCTTGCTTCATCTTTATTTTCTTGTCCTTTTAGTCTTGTACAGTAGAAAGAGTCAAGTCCAGTTAAAAACTAGATTGACCACCACATATATATTGTGATGTAAGTGATCAAATTAAAGCGATTAATGATTGCAGTTGGTACTAATTAAGTCCTACATCGATGGCCCACATGAATATATATTTGAATATAAATTTTTGTTTGTGGGCTTTTCTCTAACTATTTGTTTGATATATATTTGAATATGTACAACTTATATATATAACATGTCTCTTCATTCAATTTATGACGTACTCTTCTACTATTTTGATCAATACGTGCATGAGCTATACATTATTTTTTATTTTCTAATGATACTTTCTTTATGTCAAATTTCAGTTATGGAATCTAGTGATGCTATGTCTTCGTCAGAGTCTGAAATCAATCCCTGATGTAATCCATTTGGATAGCTCTTTCCCTACAACTACTCATTCTCATGTTCGCCCTCCTATCAAAAGATCTTGAGGTAGATCAGATGTATGGCTTCATTTTTCTAGGATTGAGGATGGGGACACCGATGTTCACAAAGTTACATGTAATTATTGTGGTAAGGTTTTATTATGTCATTCTAAAAAACAACGTACTTCATCCTTGAGGTACCAAAATGACAATTGTAAGGCCTTTATTGAGATTGGAAAAGTTAACCCCCAATAAAAAACGACCGGACCTAGGAGGGATGGGGTGGATGGTACAACTAGCAGTCCTAGTTTTGGACCTGCCAAGTATAATGAGCAGAAAATAAGGTTGACGGTAGCTAAGATGATAATTGTAGATGAGCTACCATTTAGATTTGTAGAAAAACAGGGATTTAAAGACTTTGTGGCTACAGTTGAGTCTAGATTTCCAATGCCCTCTCGCATTGCTGTTATGAGAGATTGTATGAAAATGTACTTGTTAGAAAAAGACAAGTTCAAGGACATATTTATGGCATCTGATTATAAGATTTGCATCACTACTGACATGTGGACATTAGTGCAAAATCTTAACTATATGTGCATAACATCCCATTTTATTGATGATGATTGGGTCTTGCATAAAAGAATTATAAGTCTTATGAAAGTTCCTAATCATAAAGGAACAACAATAAGAAGAGAAATTGAGTCATCTATACTTAGATGGGGTATAAAGAAGATATTTACAATCACAGTAGACAATACATCTTCTAATACTACGGCCATTGATTATTTGAGGAAGATTACCAAACTTAGAGATTGTTTGGTATTAGACAATGACCTTATGCATGTTAGATGTTGTGCACATATTTTAAATCTTATTGTCCATGATGGCTTGAAAGAAATTGATGGATCAATTGTGAAAATTGGTAATGCGGTGAAATATGTGAAATCTTCTCCTGCAAGACTTGATAATTTCAAGTCATGCACAGAGAGACAAAATATCTTGCGTGGTGCGCTTCTTTCTCTTGCTGTTCCAACCAGGTGGAACTCAATATATCTGATATTGAGTATGGCTTTCAAATATTATGCGGCTTTTGAGGTGATGCAGGATGAAGACAATCAGTTTGGTCAGCATTTACGTGAGGTTGGAGAAGGACCACCAACTTTAGATGATTGGAAAATAGTCAAAGTTTTTGTATAATTTTTGAAGATTTTCTATGATGTCACCTTGCAAATTTCAGGGTCAACTTATGCAACTTCGCATTTGTTTATGAGAGAAGTATCTTCAATCTATAACCATTTGATCAAATTTTCTGTGGGTGATGATGATATGTTGAAAATTATGTCGAAGAGGATGCTTAAGAAATATGACAAGTATTGGGAGAATTTTAAGAAAGTAAACAAAATCTTATTTATTGCGGCTATTCTTGATCCGCACTCCAAGTTGGAAGTTTTGGAGTTTTGGTTCACAGGGGTTCTTGGCCATGAGCGAGCGTTCAAACTTGTTACAAGGTTAAGGAGGATGATTGAGCAGATGTATAAACAGTATTCAAAATCCAATGTAAGTTCAAGTGTTGGTGAAACTTAAAGCAACACAATGTCCTATAATGATGCAAATATTTATAGTATGTATAGGCACTATCAAGCATCAAAAGGTGTCGTAGAGTCCAAATCAGAGTTGGATCGATATTTTATGGGGAGCCTTGAAGGATTGACACCCAACTTTGATATTTTAATGTGGTGGAAGATGAATTCAATCAATTTTTCGATCCTTGCCAATATAGCTCGAGATGTGTTAGCTATTCCCATAACTACTGTTGCTTCCGAGTCGGTATTTAGTGTTGGTGGTCGTGTTTTAGATTCATTTCGTAGCTCATTGGCCCCTGCAACAGTTGAAACTCTTATTTGTATACAAAATTGGTCGATGGCTCCCTCTGTTAATTATGACTCCCAAGATGTAATGGAAGATGCGAAAAGCTATAAGTTAAAAACTGGTAAGATTCATATTTCAAGAATATTTTCATATAGTTATTTCAATTAATTATATTTTTAACGTATTTTTTTTTTTTCATGTAGAGATGACTTTGATGAATATTTTGAATGAGGCCGATTGAAGATTACTTGAATTTTCCTAACTTGAACTCATGGTGATTATTGAAATTCCTTATTTGATCATTTTCCATATATGCTGGCTATTGTGAATCCTCATTTCAAACTCATAACCAACTAATGGTCATTGGCTCATTTATGCTATTCTGAATTGCTTATGTAGGTTTATGATGAGATGAGCTTACCAGATGGTGTTATGAGGCCATCACACTTGGAAGTTTGCAACAGAAGTAAGAATATGATGATGTTAAAGAGAAAGAATTGGAAATTTTTGTTTGGAAGTTAGGCATAATGCAAGATTTTGTTCTCTTTTGCATTCTAAGACTAATTGTTAAATAGAACAATGTGCTTCAGTTTTTTTAGCTATTTTTAGTTTATTAAGTTGTAGTGCATCATGTTATTTTTTTTTCCTATAAACTATGAACTTTGTAAGCAATTGAATCATGAATGAAATGATAACATGAGGTATATTTAATGCATGTCTTATGATTGGGATTTGTACTTGTAGTTGAGGTTTGGTGGGTTGGCAATAAGGTTTTTCTTGCCTGTCTTGACTGACTCTTCTACACGTAAGCCTGACATCAAGTTGAAGAGAAATTTAAAAATTCATATTTAATGATTAGATGCTTATCATGTGACTGATTCCCATTGACTATATTAAAGAGCATCAGTAATAAGGTTCTACCGTTCTGGTTGGATCAGTTTAAGAGGATTAAGAGCTCAACTTTTCCAATTGAAACCATTTGGTGTATACATGTTACTGACCCAGAGCTGGAGTCTTTTTCCCTATCTCAAATTTTCACTATATATTGAAGAATTTTTTTAAGGTTGAGGGCGTCTTTAGAAAGTTGCTACTGTAGGGCCAAAACAAAAGCCCTAAAAGAGCAAGTTTAAAACAAAAATGAACCATATTAGAGTCTCTAACATCAACAAATAATGATCAAAATACATTGATTTAATGCATTAACAATGAACAACATGTGGCCCTGTGAGCAATCCTTTAATTAAAAAAAAAATCGGGTAATCGGTTAATTTTCGAAAAAATCGGGTTCGGGTAATCGGGTATTTGGATCGGTTCGGAAGCTTATGTTTCGAAATTATGTATAATCGGGTCGGGTCGGAAGCTTTGTTTTTGGGTCGCCCTAAGTTAAGTACAAAGAATAACAAGCAAAAATAGTGTTAATTCTATTATTAAGTTTATATTATTCTATAAATACAGCTTGACACTTTGTAAATAATTCATTCCATTCAATTCAGTTGATTATGAAAGTTTTCATTTTCTCTCCTCTATCTCTATTATCTTTCTTTTCACCAAGCTCTCAATTAAGCCTTCATCAAGTTCTTGACAGTAGTTTAAATGGGAGAGAAGAAGAAGAACGTGACAGACAGAAGTGTATACAACCCATTAGAGAAAGAAATAATCTGGGTGGCACTGGGTAGAGGAAGGAGGAAACGTGAGGCGGCGTTGGGCAAACTGAGGATGGAATGACGGGCAGCACTGGACAGAGGGAGGGCCGTCACGGGGTGATGCTAGGTGGGTAGAGGGACAAGCGTTGCAAGGTGACACTGGGTGGGCAGAGGGACGGGTGACGTGACTTGGGTGGGCAGAGCAGGTACGAGGGTGGAGAGGAGGAGAGCAAATTCGAAAAGGATAAAGAAACTCTACCCACCTTTTTACAACTTCTTTACCTCTCATGTGTGTTTTTTTTTTAATTGTTTTTAACAAAAGCAAATGGGCCCTTAGTTCAAATTATTTCACATAAAGCTTCTAGCGTACACTATCTCGTGTTCTCTCAAGTCCCCTCCCTCACGTTGTCTCTCTGTTATCTCCGCCGACCACCATTGTTGGTGTCATCTCAGGTGAGTCTCTCTCTCCCTTTGTCCTCTACCTCCCACCCTCATTCTCTCTCTCTCTCTCTCTCTCTCTCTCTCTCTCTCTCTCTCTCTCTCTACATGGGTTTTGAGGGAAAGTGGTTATGTGTACAATTACAGCTACCATTGTTGTCACCATCTCGACTCCAGCATCGCCATAGATAGCCTCCATGAGCCTCTAGTAAGCCCCAAAACCCTTATTCTCTCTCCACCCTTGCATGTGCCCTAACTTGTCTTTGTGCAAAAACACAAGATTATTATCTAGTGAGAATTCCTTTTAACATAAAAAATTTCTTGAACTGTACTTAACAAACCAATTTATGCTATCTAAAGGACCACATCACCAAGCTTCATATTCCAATATCTCTTTTCAAATTTTGATGGTATCTGTAAGAAGAATAAAACTTAAAAGGGTTAATAAAATGCTCACAAACTGGAAAGATTTGTAGCGTTGTTAAAAACGAAGCATCTCTGCACAAATTTGTTCTATTTTTTAACAGTAAATCGTTTGGAATTTAAAGGTGGTAGAACTTGTGATGATGACGTCGGTTTCAAAGTGAAAGCTTACCAAACACCATCCAAATTGCACATATGATGGTTGCATGACAACCATAAAATATGGGTTTTCTCTGTTTTAGCACTTGGATTCGTTCTCTTCATCTTGCAAGGCCCTGGATCACATGGCAACTTCTCTCTTCTTTTGGGGTTTGTTGGAAAGCTATCTAATATCTCAAGAAAACTATTATTTTTAGTTTCTTCCATTTGTCATGTTTTGAGTGGCTTCAACATCATGATTTTCACTTTAGGGCCCAAGCATTTTTCATACATAAGCTGCAAATAATGTAAATTATGAGAACAAGTTTTCTAAAAGTGTTAAGAACTTAAGTTGCAATCAAAGTTGATTATTGGTCCTGAATGAGTGCCTTTGGTTATTTTGAACATTTGTTGGACTGTTGTTCACTTATAACTCATTGGGTTGTGGGAGAGAGCTTGACTTTGGATTGTTTAGTAGTGAGTGAATGATTTTCCATGAGGAGGTAAGAGAATTGGATATCATAGACCCAGGAATGGGAACAAAATTTTGGGTCCTCAAATTTAATTTTTCTTTGTAATGTACTTTTAGGCTGTATTTTAATTATCATTTAGTAATGGAATTAGGTTTCTGACAAATTTCATTTAATTAATATCTTTAGCTTGGGAACAAAATATTGGGTCATTCAATCTTTTAGCCTTTTTATGTTTGAGCAATTCACCATCTTGAATATGATACCTTATTTTCGTGTATATATATCCATATATGTATTTGAAAATATTTATATACATATATATTTGAAAAAAAAAAACCAACAACACAAAATAAATATTTGAAAATATTTCAAGTATGTTACAAATCAAGTATTTCTAAATAAAGATAAAAATGCATTCATAATAGCATTCATTTTGTACCATGACAATAATTTTTTAGTTTATCTACACATTACAACTTTGTAAACAATGTACATAATACAACCAACTGATGTACTAAACCTTATAATTTGTCAAAAATTTTACACATTACAACAAAATATCAAAAACTGTACATATCACAACAAAATCCCAAAAACTATACACGTGTGATCTATTACATGTTGCAATTTGATCAAAGTAACATAATCAATCCATCCATCCATCTCAAACCGGTGCTACAATCCCAAACCTACAAAATAAATAGAGTTGGAAACTTATTAATTGTTAAGAGATGACTTATTATTATATTTTCTAAAATAATCCAATATATATTGAAATTAGTACTCATGAATATCAATGTCTACATCCTGGCTTCTGGAGAATTGCAAACATCATGGTGATCTACAAGTTCAAACAAAGGTTGTTGCACCTAAAAAAAACATGTTAAATTACAAGTATGAAAATATGAAGAAAAAATCATAAGACAATACTGCAATTGATTGAGCAGTAGAGATTGTCACAAAAGACATCTTGGTATTGTGCAATGAACATAAATCAGGAGTCATAGAAAAGTGGGTTGCTTGACTCAGCTTCTGTTAATGGCAGTACATTCAAACATTAATTTTGATATTTTCAAAACATGAGAAAACTTAGTCAACACAAACATTTTATAACTAAACCTCAATTTAACTATTTTGTATTTTTCTTGATTTAACTCTCTTGACTGCTTTCTCAACAAATGATTGTTTTCAATTGGACGGTGGCCTTCCTTTACTTCATATTACTCTAGGACTAAGCAATTTACCATTTCTCATCATATTGGTTGGATTAACTTGGGTCAGAGTACTACTACCGCACAAAGACTTTAGTTGGACCCATTGTTGCTTCAACCCGTCTAACTGGCTCAACAACTTGATACAATCTTCTTTAGTATTGGATGCATTAACAGCGATCTCATAAAATTTCTTAGTTAGTCTACCCAATCGTTGTGTTTAGGGTTGTTATCCAAATCATCGTAACTAGATCGAACGAGCATATATGTTCGCTTAATGTCTTTTCTCCACCTATCAATGATGTAATATGAAGGTAACTCATCCTTATCATGGAATCTGAGCACACGAAGGACATGCCTACACAGAATGCCCTTGAATTCAAATAAATTGCCTTTACACTTTATTTCAAACTTCTCATCATTGAAATAAATAATAAAATATATCCGTTTGATTAATTCATCCGTTACTTTTACTTTATCCGTAACTTGATATGTCTAAATTACACCTTCACAGCTAATCAAAACTTGGCAATAGTATAGCATGCCTCTAAACTCATCTTGCACTTCTTGAAATTTTGCATTTATATATACTTCCTGAAATTGTCTCTTAATGGCATAATGGCTTATGCACAAAATCTGGGTGTGGAAGGAACTAAAATCAGCTGCACTCTCATTCTTGACCTCCCGTCTTAGGGTATTGTAATACTGATCTATAGATTGCTTCAATGTCATTTTTGAATTGACATAATCATCAAAAAATACATTCATAGATTCACTTCATTGCGTGGTTAACATACCTGCCCATAAATGACATTTCACATATGCTGGTACCCAAAGATGCCGCTGAGAATATAGCCACTCCAACCATACATTACAAATCATAAGTATCAAGCAAATGCATCCAAGATTTTTCAAAGTCATCATGATTCAAGGTGTCATAAACACACTTGTGCTGGTCACCTTAATGGCCTCGTATTGGAAATTTGCTTCAAATTGTTTCGGTATTTTTTTCATAATATGTCACAAGCAAAATCGATGGCAAGACGATGGAAACACTTTTGCAATTGCATTTTTCATTGCTTTATCTTGATCTGTGATTATTGCAACTAAAGCTCGACCATTCATGCACTTCAACCATGATTTGAACAACCATATAAATGTCTCTGTATCATCAACCGATATCAAACTGCATCCAAATAAAATTGATTGAATATGATGATTGATCCCAACAAATAGAGCAAATGGCATTTTATATGTATTCGTTAAATATGTTATATCAAATGTGATAACATCTCCAAAATATTTGCATGCAGCCCTATTTTGGGCATCTGCCTAAAAAAATTCGTTACTCGAAATTTATCATCCACATCCATCACATAATAGAAGCCAGAATCCTGTTCTTACATTCTAATGAAGTAGCTTTGTAGAGCTTCAGCACCTCCCATCTTGAGTCGAAGTAGTCTTGCCTCACGTATGTAATCACGAGCATCTCTCTCTCCAAAAGTGAGATTTTTATAACCACATGCTTCAACAACTAAAGAATTGTAGCTCTTGCTCAACCATATGTCAATCCTGTCATTGTATTCCAATTGCTTCTTACTCACTGAATCTAACCTCTTATGACATCTAATATATCTTGCTTTTTTAGGACTTAAGACGTGTGTGCTCAAGCACAACATGGCTCAAGCAAAACTCGCCTTCAGAACCTAAGGTTGCATTGATTCTGACCTTGCATCCTTTGTTCCTCCATAGGCCTTGGCTTCAAAATATTAGACAAAGTGATTTCAAATATGCCTTGAAGTACACATGCAAGCGTGAAATATCCCACCTTCCCATCATCTCTAGTTTTGGAACTCCTTTTTGTAACACCAAAACCAACTTGTTTCGCATATCTTGTACAGTATGCTCTTACTTCTTCTTCTGAAGAAAATGACATTCCCACCTTAGGCTCTTCAATGTCCACATTTCCATCTCTCTTTTCATTTATATTTGGACCATCATCAACATTCTCAAAACCTTCAATGCCTTTTTTCATCTTTTTTAATTGACAAGGAGTGTGACTCACAAAATAATCTATAAAATCTAAATAAATCAAATAACCATAAGTTCATCTCTTTAATAGCATGGTTCATTAATGTAATACATAATTTCACATGCTAATGGTAAATCAACTACAAAATAATAAGGAAAAGATGGAGCTCTCAGTTCATGCTTTTGTTTATTAAACAAATAAAACCATGAAAGAGGTAAAGAGGTTGTAAAGATGTGGGTGAAGAAGCATTGTGTGTATGTATTTTTTGTGTTTTGCTGAATTTTTTATGTAAACTTAACCATAGCTTCTTTACATAGGATTCTGAGAAGGTTTGCAAGGAAGTATGGAGAAGGGTGTAAAATCTAATATTTCTTAATCTTCCAAATGGTGCAAAATGGAAAGTATAATTGGGAGATGTGATGGTGGAATTTGGTTATAGAAGGGTTGGCAAGAATTCTTGGAGTATTACTTTGTGAAGCCAGGGCACTTTCTAGCTAGTTTTTAGATATGAAAGAAATTCTCGCTTTTATGTACTCAAATTTGATGAGAGTGCATCAAAAATTGATTATCCCACACAAAGCTCCTAAGTTAAGGAGGAAAATTTTGGACCAAACACTCCAAGTTTTACTTGGAGAAGTTGCCATGTGATCTAAGGCCTCACGAGATGAAGAGAACGAATCCAAATGCTAAAACAGAGAACACCCATATTTTATGGTTGTCATGCAAGCATCATATGTGCAATTTGGATGGTGTTTAGTAAGCTTTCAATTTAAAACCCACTTCATCATCAGGAATTCTACCACCTTTATATTCCAGATGATTTACTATTAAAAAATAGAACAAATTTGTACAAAGATGCTTTGTTTTTAACAATGCCGCCAATATTTCCAGTTCTATGAGAATTTTATTAACCCTTTCAAGTTTTCTTCTTCTTACTTAGAGGTACCATCAAAATTTGTAAAGAGATATTGGAATATGAAGCTTGGTGATGTGATCTTTTGGATAGTAGAAATTGGTTTGTTAAGTATAGTTCAAGAAAATTTTTATGCTAGAAGGAATTCTCACTAGACAATAATATAGGAATTTTGCACAAAGACAAGTTAGGGCACATGCACGGATGGAGAGCAAAGAAGGGTGGAGTCGAGATGGTGACGACAACGGCAATAATAACTATACACATAACCATTTTCTCTCAAAATCCATGGAGAGAGAGAGAGAGAGAGAGAGAGAGAGAGAGAGAGAGAGAGAGAATGAATCAGGGTGGGAGGTAGAGGACAGAGGGAAAGAGAGACTCACCTGAGATGATGCCAAACAGTGGTGGTGGGCAGAGATCGCAAAGAGAGACGACGAGGGGGAGGGGACTCGGGAGAACGTAGGATAGTGTGTGCTGGAAGCTTTCTATGAGATAATTTGAACTAAGGGCCCATTCGCTTTTGTTAAAAATAGTTTTTTTTTTTTTTTTAAAAAACACACATGATAGGTAAAGAAGTTGTAAAGGAGTCGGCAGAGTATCATTATCAATTCGAAAATGGCCTCTTCTTCACCTTTCATGAGCGTTCAAAGTTAAAAAGGAAAAATTAAAATTAAAAAAAAAAAGACAAAAAGGACAAAATTACATGTTGTGTGGTGTACATAGGGAATAGTGGCTGATTTGTAGGATGGAAAAAATGGTCAAAAATTTCAAAGCATTACCCTAACTTCTCGGCAGATTTGCTTCTAATTTGGGGGTTGAGTTAAAATGATGCAAAAACGCCCTCCAAATTTGGCACAAACAATCCAATTTCACTGTAAAAAAATGGCGATCATTGTCACATTCCACCCTCACTTATTGCCCACCCCCAATCGAACATTTTTTTTCATATTTTTCATCAGCACTTTCTAGGGTTTCCCCCAATCTTATTTTTATTTCCTTTTCGGTGCCCTAGAAATTGCATCTAATGCTTTTTTCTTTTCCTTCTACATTCATAATTGCTTTCTTTTTCTAGATTGGACGTAATTCAATATTAGTGAATCACAGGCTTCATGTTCGCCTCAGGTATAACTTTCTTTTTTATTTTTACATCCAAATTTTCTTGTTCCATAAGGTTTACATCCAAGTTTTTAAGTTGTTTTAGACAGATTGTTTGAAATAATAATTTTTAAACCTTATTTTCAGGCACCAAAACTTATTGTTAAATTTATAATATATTGAACTTTATATTGTTGGGTTGAAATAAGAGTTATTGGATGATTTTTCAACTCTCAAGATAAGATTTTTTTTATATGATCATAAAAATGAAACTAATTGCTTTGTTGAAGTTGAGATATGTTGGATAGAAATGATTCAAAATTCCAAAACAATACCCTAACTTCTTAGCTAGATTTGCTCCAAAATTGGGGCTGAGGTAAAATGGTGCAAAAAAACCTTCCAAATTTGACACTGACAATCCAATTTCACTGGAAATCATCGTCACCTTCTGCCCTCACTCACTACCCACCCTCAATCGAACATTTTTTTTCCATATTCTCCACCCGCGCTTTCTAGGGTTTCCCTCAATCTTGATTTTTATTTCCTCTTTGGTGTCCTAGAAATTGCCTCTAGTTCCTTTTTCTTTTCCTTCTACATTCATAATTACTTTCTTTTTTTGGACTAGAGGTAATTCAATATTAGTGAATCACAAGCTTCATGTTCACCTCAAGTATAACATTCTTTTTTATTTTTACATCCAAATTTTCTTGTTTCATAAGGTTTACATCCAAGTTTTTAAGTTGTTTTAGACATATTGTTCAGAATAATAATTTTTTAACCTTATTTTTAGGAACTAAACCTTATTGTCAAATTTATAATATATTGAACTTTATATCGCTGGGTTGAAATAAGAGTTATTGGATGATTTCTCAACTCTAATGATAAGATTTTTTTTTTTTATATGAACATAAAAATGAAACTAATTGCTTTGTTGAAGTTGAGATATGTTGGATAGAAATGGTCCAAAATTTCAAGACATTACCCTAACTTCTCGGCCAGATTTGCTCCAAATTTGGGACTGAGGTAAAATGGTGCAAAAACACCCTCCAAATTTGACACAGACAATTCAATTTCACTATCCAAAAATGGAGATCATCGTCACCTTCCACCCTTGCTCACTGCCCACCCTCAATCGAACATTATTTCCATATTCTCCACCAGCACTTTTTGGGGTTTATCTCAATCTTGATTTTTATTTCCTCTTCAGTGCTCTAGAAATTGCTTCTAATTCTTTTTTCTTTTCCTTCTACATTCATAATTACTTTCTTTTTTTTGGATTTGAGATTATTCAATATAAGTTAATCACAAGCTTCGCGTTCACCTCAGGTATAACTTTCTTTTTTATTTTTACATTCAAATTTTCTTGCTTTATGAGGTTTGCATCCAAGTTTTTAACTTGTTTTAAATATATTATTTGAAATAATAATTTTTAAACCTTACTTTTAGGAAACAAATTTTATTGTCAAATTTATAATATATTGAACTTTATATTGCTGGGTTGAAATAAGAGTTATTGGATGATTTTTCAACTCTAATGATAAGATTTTTTTTTGTTTATATCATCATAAAAATGAAACTAATTGCTTTGCTAAGGTTGAGATATGTTTGATAGAAATGGTTCAAAATTTTAAAACATTATCCTAACTTCTCGGCCAGATTTGCACCAAATTTGGGGTTAAGGTACAATAGTGCAAAAACGCCCTCCAAATTTGGCACAGGCAATCCAATTTCAATGTCCAAAAATGGAGATCATCATCACATTCCACCCTCGCTCACTGCCCACCCCTAATCGAACATTTTTTCTATATTCTCCACAGCACTTTGTAGGGTTTCCCTCAATCTTGATTTTTATTTCCTCTTCGGTACCCTAGAAATTGCTTCTAATTATTGTAACTTTTTCTTCTACATTCATAATTACTTTCTTTTTTTTGGATTGTAGGTAATTCAATATTAGTGAATCACAAGCTTCATGTTCACCTCATGTATGACTTTCTTTTTTATTTTTACATCCAAATTCTCTTGTTGCATAAGGTTTACTTCCAAGTTGTTTTAGACATATTATTCGGAATAATAATTTTTTAACCTTACCAACCTTATTGTTAAATTTATAATATATTGAACTTTATATTGCTTGGTCGAAATAAGAGTTATTGGATGATTTTGTAACTCTAATGATAAGATTTTTTATATGATCATAAAAATGAAATTAATTGCTTTGTTGAGATTGAGATATGTTGAATAGAAATAGTTCAAAATTTCAAAACATTACCCTAACTTCTCAGCTAGATTTGCTCCAATCTGGGGCTTATGTAAAATGGTACAAAAATGCCCTCCAAATTTTGCATAGACAATCCAATTTCACTGCCTAAAAATGGAAATCATCTTCACCTTCCGCCCTTACTCACTGCCCATCCCCAATCAAACATTTTTTTTCATATTCTCCACTAGCACTTTCTAGATTTTTTCTCAATCTTGAGTTTTATTTCCTCTTCGATACCTTAGAAATTACTTCTAATTCTTTTTTCTCTTCTTTCTACATTCATGATTACTTTCTTTTTTTGGATTGGAGGTAATTTAATATTAGTGAATCACAAGCTTCATGTTTACCTCGGGTATAACTTTCATTTTTATTTTTACATCCAAATTTTCTTTTTCCATAAGGTTTACATCCAAATTTTTGAGTTTTTTTAGTCAGATTGTTCGGAATAATAATTTTTTAACCTTATTTTCAGGAGCCAAACCTTATTGTTAAACTTATAATATATTGAACTTTATATTACTGAGTTGAAATAAGAGTTATTGGATGATTTTTCAACTCTACTGATAAAATTTTTTTATATGATGATAAAAATGAAACTAATTGCTTTGTTGAGGTTGACATATGTTGGATAGAAATGGTCCAAAATTTCAAAACATTACCCTAACTTCTCAACCAGATTTGCTCCAAATTAGGGGTTGAGGTAAAATGGTGCAAACATGCCCTCCAAATTTGGCATAGACAATCCAATTTTACTGTTTAAAAATGGAGATGATCATCACCTTCTGCCCTCGCTCACTGCCCACCTCCAATCGAATATTTTTTCCATATTCTCCACCAACACTTTCTAGGGTTTCTCTTAATCTTGATTTTTATTTCCTCTTTGGTGCCTTAGAAAGTATTTCTAATTCTTTTTTCTTTTCCTTCTACATTCATAATTACTTCTTTTTTTAGATTGGAGGTAATTTAATATTAGTGAATCACAAACTTCATGTTCAACTCAGGTAGAACTTTCACTTTTATTTTTACATCCAAATGTTTTTGTTCCATGAAGTTTACATCCAAGTTTTTATGTTATTTTAGTCAAATTGTTCGGGAAAATAATTTTTTAACCTTATTTTCAAGAACCCAACCTTATTGTTAAATTTATAATATATTGAACTTTATATTGCTGGGTTGAAATAAGAGTTACTGCATGATTTTTCAACTCTAATGATAAGATCTTTTTATATGATCATAAAAATGAAACTAATTGCTTTGTTGAGGTTGAGATATGTTGGGATAGATAATAAATGTGAAATGATTTGCATTTTACGCTCCAACTTCTATCGGTTTTGATCTTTCGTTGTATTTTATATCTGTCACAATGATAAAATGAAAGCTGAATAGCATATGGCATTGAATGAGATCATTCAGTAGACATTCATGGAGTGTACGATGATTGTAGCATTTTGCTCCTACCACTCTGTTTCTATTCATGTTAATGAAAGAACAATGCTCAAAAGTACGAACAAGGAGAATGTGTCACTTTCAGAACATGATTGATAATTGTGGAAAGCCAATGCATCGAAGCTTGTGGACTTAGACCTCATAATCTATGGATACCTTTTCTTTCATTTTTCTGACAGGTCTCGTACCCATTCATAAATTGCCTGCCCTCTCAGCCAAATGGGATTGAAACTTTCAAAGCAGGGGTCAAGGAGGGTTGAAGATCTAAGTTTACATAATCATCTGATTAATTGTCTCAGCAAAAGTCTTTATGTCCGTAACTTGGTATCTAAGCAGCGAAGGCGTATGCTCGTAGCTGGTTATGATCTTGACATGTCATTTATCACAGATCGGGTTCTGGCAATGTCATTTCCTGCAGAACAAATGCGAGCAGTGTATCGTAATCCTCTCTGGCAGGTCCAGTCCGTGCTTGACATGAGACATCAGGGGCACTATAAGGTGCACTATTCAACCCTGAATAATCGGCTATCTCACTTTATATGCCATGATTGTCCATCCTTTATGTTGGATTCCGTGATATTCCAGTGCTGTATCATTCATTGGAGTAGTTTATTTTTATTTTTTTTTCTGTATAACATAACTGTATCATTGGCTTATTGACAGAAAAAAATGGAAATTTGCCTCGTCTCTTGAACAATATTGTCCTTATAGATAGTTAAATACTGGATCATGAGGAATGCAAAAGAAAAAGCATCTGCCATGTTTTCAACTATCATAAGGGGGGGACAATTCATAAACTAGTAGATGAATGTCTATGCCCTTAATCCTGCTTTTGAACAGCAATTTTCATATAAATAATTAAAGAGACCTATAAAAAAAATTAAAGATATTAAATTCGATCCATTAGGAATGCATAAGAAAAACATCTGCCAGGTTTTCAACTATTATACAGGGTGATCATTTCTTAATTAGTAGGTGAAGGGCTATGTCCTAGATCCTGAGGCTTGGTGACTTCGTTTTTGTCATTGAATAAAACATGAAATTGGATATAGCCTCAATATCACTTCAACAGTCTTTTCTTGATTTTGCCACATGTTGCTGTATTAATTTCATATTTTTTGTATAGCATAAACTATATGATGATGTCTAAACATTATATTGCATATAGGTAAACTTTGTGTCACTTTTTTCGCTCAGTCAATGGGCATTACTTAAATTTCGGGGTACTCCTAGTTGTAATAGCCATATGAAGGCATGCTTTACTCTGATTTTCTTGATGTCCACAATTACCAATGTTACTCAAAACTTTACTACCTAGAGTTGTTTACTTGTCAAACCTTTGGCATTACACTGATCATAACGTCACATCTCATCTCATCCCTTTCTCCATCTCTCTACCGGGATAGGCCGGAATAGGGTTGGGTATATATGTGTGTGTGTGTATATATATATAATGTTTCATTCTTAAACGGTCTTGCAGATCTACAATCTCTGTATAGAAGAATCTTATGATCCCTCACATTTTCATGGCCGTGTGGAGGCATATCCTTTTGATGACAACCATGTTCCACCTCTCCAAATGGTTAAGACTTTCTGTGAAAGTGTACATTCATGGCTATCAAGTGACCCAGAAAATATTGCTGTCATACATTGCATGGTATTGGTTGCACACATGCCCTTTAACTTTCAAATGGTTCATTTATCTGTCATCTTCCACGATTTTTTGTAGTTTTCACCTTCCCTATGTCCATTTGAGCTTAATAAGAGTCAACTTATAAGAGTCTATGCATAGAATGTGCAAATTAACATATGCTTACGTAGCTGACCATAACACAGACTGGTTTTTGTTTGTATATGGGTCAGTGATGTCAAGACTGGTCTCTTCTAGTTACAAAAAGGGGGCTGTATGACATTCAATAAACTCATTAGTAAGCTCAAGATCCTTGCGGCAGTGTACTGATTATTAATCCGAACAGTTCTGCTCCTAGCACAAAATGTTTCCCATGTTTCTGTTTCCCATGGTGGCATCAGTGCGAGTTTACTGATGACTGCTGAACACAGTCCATTGATCTCACAATAATTAGGAAGTAGAAAATATGAAAATTTTTATTCAACTTTTGAGCAACCTGAATATCATATGTTTATAGGTTCATAGCTATGTTTTGTTTTGGCCTTAGTGTTGGTGGTTCTCGCTAAGTTTTTGCAGGCAGGCAAAGGTCGAACAGGCTTAATGGTATGCGCCTATCTTGTTTACATTGGCATGTCGGCAGATGAGGCTCTTCAGTTATATGCAGACAGACGGACCACCAATAATGAAGGAGTAAGTTATTGTAGGTATAAGATGACCAATATGTACTGCTGAAGTTTTAATGTACAGTAGTGAATGCACTGTCAGCTGCTTGATAATTTTAGAATCAACTCCCTTTCACTCACTGAATCTGACTTGTTTGGTGGAAAATTTGGAATTTGGAATTGTTTGCCAGCAGGATAGTTTGGGAGATATGAATTAGGCAGGAAAACATTGTGAATTCAAAAACTCTGAAAATAATTTGATCAGCACGAAAACATGGATGCCTTAGAAAGGAGTCAATTCTTTTCTGTTTATCTGCATGTGGTTCTGGAGTAAATTCTAAATAAAAGTTGGCTTTATTTACGCATATTCCCCCACTGAGAAGTAGATTTTACTTTCTTACCCCATAGTTTTGACATATATTAAAAGAGCTAATTCAGGGTTCTTTCAAGCAGACCCTCCAATTAATTAATCCCTAGATCTGTTCCTCTGTTTATCTATGTAATGCAGATGTTGAGGTGGACAAGAAAGGACCAATAGTGACCAAGATGCCAAATTCAATTACCGGTTTGCCATGTTCAATGAAAACCAGCAATTGCACCAGTTAGAAAACCATAGCGTGATTAAAAGCTGATGCAAACAAATTGGTTGTTGGTTGATACATCATAAAAAACCCATTCTAGCATATGATTATTTATTCTTTTTAAGGAAGAGAGAGAGAGAGAGAGAGAGAGTTTTGCCAGCCCTGAGTTGGCCAGCTAAACAAAATTTCTTACAAAGGCTATCTGAGTACAAATGTGTTGATCTAGATCACAAGCATTTTTTAAAAGTCATTTTACAATTTAGTGAACAGATCCATCTGAGCTATAGGAGCCAAACCTACTCCCGCAAAGAAACATTGAAAAGAAAAAAGAAATGAATTTTGATATGTGTTATATCAGAGAGGTCCAAGTTGCAAACAGACAACCATGTAGAGATATTTTTCTGCCAATTCATTTCTTTTTTTGTTAACTTTGTGTAGGGTTTTCTTACTTATAAAAAAAATTTATATACTTTTGGTAGGGTAATGTATTTTATAATGTTCTTTAATGTTATGTATCCATTTCTGATCATAACCTGGTAAACAAGCACATTATGTTGAACAGGTTTCAATACCTAGCCAACGCCGTTATGTGGGATACTGGGAAAGTATAGTTTCTTTTCCTAGGGGAATTGATAATGAACCGCCAGATGTAAATTTGCCTCAACCATGTAGCAGAGAATTGCGGCGAATCCGACTACATGACATGGTTAACATTGACAGAATCTTCTTTGTGGTCTCAGAATTGCAAGAGGTAGCTCTTTCCTAGTCAAAATCTTATAGACAGAAAGGCTTTTTATAATCTATAATCTGGCATGGATTTTGTTTCTCATCTGCAGAATTCACTTCTTAACGTTCAGAAGGAAATATTGATATCTCTAAAACTTCCTTGAAATTTCCTGTGTTAGCACTAAGTTGAATGAAATATTATTTTACTTCCACTCTTGGTTAATTGTTACCTCATATCTTAATCAGTGCTTTTCAAGATTAGTAACAAACAATATAGTCCCAACTAATCCCGAGGGTATGTGTACCCTCGGCAAGAAGTTTCCTGCAAGTTCACTTTATTTTTATTTTTTTTGAGTTAAGTTGTTTACCACGTCTTGAAAAATGCATGTTGTTGCTATATATTTTTTATTGTTATTTTATTTTTTATTTACTTACCTCAATTATTGATTTAGTACCTCCAAACTTTAGCCAGTGTGAATGTTATTTCGTTAGCTGTTTTTCTTTATCTGCTCACATGACCTTTCTCACCCTTGTTCCCAGAAACCCAACCAGATGTATCGTCCGTCTGTGGAAGTTACGCGGAATTGTTGCAGACCAATTAAGAAGGGTTACCAAAGAGCAAACAGTCCTCGGTACTATATCTCTTTCACCAACGGTGATAAGGAGGACAAACCACAGTCAGAAGAAGAACATGTTGTAGTCCAAATGGACACAGAAAGTCCCATAATCTACCAGAAGAGCTGTCTCGATCATTATTTTGATAAACCTTTACAAGTAAGTGTTTATCAGAAAGCTTGTGACCATAGAAAGGCAACAATATCACACATCTTTTTATATGATTGCCAGATCAAGTTTTGTGATGACATGGCCAGGTTTGGACTAGAGGGGGCTTCATCTTAGTCAATGATTTTTCTCAGCCAAAGATAATCTTACTCCTAAACATACAAATTTTACTCAAATTTTCATAAATATAAAAAATTCAAAATATAATTTTTAAAAATAATATTTGAAACAAAACTATTTTTTTTTTTTAAAAAAAAAAAAAGGAAGCCACCCCATGGTGGTCACTGGTGCTCCAGATCAGACAGTGGCAACAATGTCTGTTTTCTATTTTTTTTTAATAAATTTCAATTATTTATTATTTTTTACTATTCATCAAACATCTCAAAAGAGGATCTCATCTTCATCTCATCTTACATATAAACATGGCCTTCACATAAGGCGGGTGGGTAAGGTTTTATCATTGTCCACTTGTTCCATACCCAAGACTAGGTAATTGACCATGTTTTACTGGACAGGTTACTGGAGATGTGCGCATTATATTCTACCAAAAAATGTTTGGAGGGCGTCTCTTCTATTGTTGCTTCAATACAGCTTTTATTAGGAACAGCTTGATACAGGTACTTTTCTGGTTCGCCACAGGGCTTATAGATTAGTCACTTTGGGCGAGTCCTTAAAAATATAGCATCTGAGTCAGTTTCACACTTTCACTAACATTGAATATACAGTAATGGTTTATAAACATGAATTCATGGAGTTGTTGAGTTGAGTTACACTTCGTGAAACATTGCAGCTCAAAGTGAGAGAGATGGATAAAGTTGGGAAAAAGGGAAGATCAATATGTGGCCCTAATTTCTGCTTGGAGTTGCTATTTGGTCCTGCTAATGCAAAGCAGTCATCACGGACTACATCTGGGGATGATGTTGAAAGTGATAACTAGTGGTGAATTTCTTTATTTATTTTTATACAGTGGTTCTGAATTTAGAGAATCACAAGATTGGAATTTGAAATTTATACACACATATTCTCCCTCACTGTAATTTGTAAAATACTGTCCCAGAATGGGCCATTAATGGGCCATTTTGCTAAATCCCTCAAATACTACTACAACACTAGTACTGTATACCGCCATATTCATCTGGCTGTCTTGCCGTCTATTTTTTTTTTTTTTTTTTCACTGGCGGGAAGCAGTGTGAATATATAGCCTAATAGGAGGATTTTTATTTATTTATTTTTATTTTTATTTGTAATTTGGTATTGAGAGCATGTGGCGAGAAATACATTCTTTTGGTAGATTTATCCAAAATATGCATTACAAAGTGAATTTGCTTTTTTTTTTTTTTTTAAAGAATTCCATTCTCATGTATTTGTATTTCTCAACTATTACAACCTTTGTCTCTAATAAGAGAACTTGTAATTACAGTTGGACCCTCTATCCATATAACTTCTCCTTCTAATGTTAAAGCATGCTTTGCTACATTATTTCCTTCTCTAGGTATAAATCTCACCTTTCAGTCCTTCCTATCTTTTAGTACTATTTTAACGTCTTCAATGATATGCCCCATCCATGATAAGTCTTTCTCCACATTGTTCACTTTCTTGATCACTGCTTCTGCATCGCCTTCCAGGATCACCTTTGAAAAAGCTAGATCCTTACAGATCTCAATTGCCTTCCAAAGAGCAAGGCATTCAGCAAGTGTTGGGTGAGCAACATTGAACCTCTTACTGCAAACAGAAGCTAGAACTTCTCCATCTGCATCTCTTATGATAATCCTCATACCCTTGATCTTATTCTTTGTGTCTAGAGCAGCATCCCAATTGGCAAGGACTTCATTTGTTCGAGGCTTCTTCCATTTCCTGCACAGCCGACCCCTCACCTCACCTTGTCTATTTTCCTTAGGTAACATTTGAGCAGATTTGAAGTCTTCCAACCCTTCACTTGTCTTCAAAACCAGTTCTTGTGGGCTATAGAACTTATGCTCAAAGATGAAAAAATTCCTTCTTAACCATATTCTGTGCATGGTCGTTGCTATCCCTTCTAACTCTTCTCTATTGAACCTGTTGATGAGTTTTCCCCATAGTTCTAAGAAATTATTCTTTGCAACTACACATTTCTGCACTGGACTTGTGAATTCTGACCATACATTACTAGCAGAAGGGCAACTCCATACAGCATGAATCACTGATTCTTCATGGCTTTGACAGATTGGACATAAAGAATTATCTCCAATTTTTTTCCTAAACAGATTGCTTCTTGTGGGAAGAATATTGTTTGCTGTCTTCCATATGAAATGCTTTACTACCCCTGGCACATTCATCTCCCATATACTTTTCCATTCAGCCCCATTGGACACAACCTCATAAGGTTCTCCCTCTCTTTTCCTCTTTCTGTCCATGTCCACATGATATGCACTTCTTACGGTACAATTACCATCCTTCGTGTATCTCCAAATAATTCTATCCTCCACCCCCATTTTACTAATCGGAATGCTACAAATCTGGTTTGCTTCCCCTTCCTCGAATATTTCATGAATTAGAGCCTCATCCCATTCCATAGTTTGTCCATTTATAAGCCTTTCCACTCTGTCATTTCTATTCAGGATTTTAGGGGCAGATTGCACACAAAAAGATGAAGGAGTTGGCAACCATTTCTCCCCCCATATCTTGACTTTAGAACCATTGCCAACCCTCCACTGCAAAGCTTCTTTCAATAAACCTCATGCATACCACATGCTCCTCCAAATGAATGAGGGGCATCTTCCCAGTTTTGCATTTAGAAAAACTGTATTTCGAAAGTACTTCTCTCTGAAAACATGTGCCACCAATGAGTGTGGATTTTGTAGAAATCTCCAGCCCTGCTTAGCTAACATGGCAGAATTGAAGCTTTCTAAATCTCTGAATCCCATCCCTCCTCTATTTTTCCGTGTTCCCATTTTCTCCCAACTCCACCAATGTACTTTCCTTGCATCATCTTTATTACCCCACCAGAATCTCGAACATAGCATATTCAACTCATAGCATAAGTTTCTGGGTAGCTTGAACACACTCATTACATAAGAGAGGATAGCTTGCAAAACAACTTTGATTAACACCTCCTTACCAGCTTGGGATAAAAATTTGTTCTTCCAACTTTCCATCTTCTGCCACACCCTCTCCTTTACACTTATAAAAGTGTTATATTTAGACTTACCAACCATAGCAGGAAGTCCAAGATATTTTTCATAGCTACCACACATTACTCCTCCAGCTTCTTTTAAAATTCTATTCTTCTCAACTACCCCCATGTTGGTGCTAAAAAAACAAGGAAGATTTTTCCTTATTTAGGACTTGACCCGATGCAAGTTCATACATCTGAAGGATCTGCATCATTTTATTCCATTCTTCCTTCTTTGCCCTCCCAAACAAGATACAGTCGTCAGCAAATAGCAAGTGATTTACCCTCAACCCTCTTCTTGACACAGAAACTCCTCTGATTATCCCTCTCTGATCAGCCTTGTTCAACACTTCAACACATAAATGAACAAATAAGGGGATATGGGGTCTCCCTGCCTTAATCCCCTTGCTGGACTGAACCTTTCACCTAGTACTCCATTCACCAATACAGAATATGAGACTGATGACACACAGCCCATCACAAGCTTAATCCATTTTTCATTAAAACCCAACTTCCTCATCATTTGTTCCAAGAACTTCCATTCAATTCTGTCATATGCCTTGGACATATAAGTTTTAAAGCCATACTTCCATACTTACCCCTTTGTCTTGACCCCTTTGTCTTGACTTCATTGTATGCAAAACTTCATAAGCTATCATTACATTGTCAGAAATAAGTCTCCTAGGTAGAAAAGCACTTTGATTTTGGGAGATTACATTAGATAACACAAACTTTAGCCTATTTGCAATTACTTTTGATATTATCTTGTATACTACATTACAAAGACTTATGGGTCTGTATTCATTAACCAATCTTGGTTCTTTCACCTTTGGAATAAGAGCAATGTAAGTATAGTTAAGAGAGGAAGGAATAGTACCATCATTTAAGCATTTCAGCATAGCATCACAGACTTCATCTCCCACGATACTCCAGTGGTTTTGAAAAAAGCTAGCTTCATAACTATCTGGTCCTGGTGATTTCAATGAAGCCATCTTGAAAACAGCCTCCTCCACTTCCAATCTAGTGAACTTCTTACTCAAATTCTCATTCATTTCAAGTGAAACCCTCGGTTCAACATCTCTAGTGCACATCTCAATTCAGACTCTATAGGATTGGTGGAACTAAAGAGATCATCAAAGTAGAATTTGAAGGCCCCTTCAATCTCAGCTAACTCACTGACCATTCTATTCTCCCTGTTTAGAATCTGTTTGATGGTGTTCTTCTTCCTCCTTTGAGTTGCACATGTGTGAAAGAAACGAGTATTTATGTCCCCCAACTGGTACCAGCTTTTTTTTGCTCTTTGCTTCCACTTTAGGTCCTCTTTGTCTAACAACAGCCCCACCTCCTACTGAAGCTTTCTTATTTCTAACATGTTGTGCATTCCTTCCTCATCCTGGAGCTGTTTGAGACTCGCAATCTTCTCAAGTATTTCCTTCCCTCTATCCTTAACCAATTGCCTATTCCATTTCCTCAAGGCCACACTACAGTTTTTAAGCAATCCTTGTACCCTCAGCTCCGTATCTCTCATATCCACACACTTCTTCCATTCTACTTCAATGACACTCCTGCACCCCTCCTTAAGAGCCCATGATGCTTCATATTTAAAACCCTTACTATTGAATCTTTCAAGAATCGTAGATTTTTTACAGCAAAGAAGAATGGGTTTATGGTCAGAACATCTTGAAACTAGTGTCTCAAGCTCCCTGCCAGCATATATATTATTCCATTTAGGATTAACCACTGCTCTATCTAGACGTTCTTTAGTAAAAGTCTCATCACTGTGTTTATTACTCCAGGTGAACCTGTTTCCACCCACATCATGCAACTCACACACTTCCAGAGCCTCTTTAAATGAAGCCATTTGAGACTCATTCCGAGGCCTTCCCCCTTCTTTTTCAGTGTCTATAACTATTTCATTAAAATCTCCAGGACACACCATCATTTCCCTCTTGAAGGTTTAAAAGATTCCAAAAGTCTCCAGGCCTCCTGCCTTTTTTGCACCTTAGGATGACCATAAAAGCCAGTTAAAAGCCAGCTAACCTTGGAATCATTATTAGTTATCCATGAGTTGATGTGTCTCTGAGAGTAATTGTACACCTCTAGCTCCACCTCCATATCCCAAAACAGAATCAATCCTCCCCCTAACCCCACTGGATTAACGACAAAGCAATTTTGAAACCCCACCTTTCTTTTCAACCATTCCACTTTACCACTAATCAATTTTGTCTCACTTACAAAGACAATGTTGGGTTTCTTATCCTTCACTAACAAGCAAAGGTCCTGAACTGTCCGAGGGTTCCCAAGCCCTCGGCAGTTCCAATTTAAGATTTTCATTGTGTTTGGTAGGGCTGCACAGCAGCCTCTGCCACAATAGTAACTTCACATTCCAAACTTTCATCTCTTCTAACCTTCTTCCCCCCCTTACCCTCCAGAGCCACATGTGTAACTTCATCCACAGGTCTTTTACCTTAGAACTTGCCTATTTTAAGTCTTGACTCTATCCCTTTTACTCTTGCCCTTCTCTTCCACTTTCCTTCCCCTTGAGATTTTTCATTTTCCCTTCATTTTTTCCACCTTTCGTCTCCACCACATAATTCTGTTCACTACCCTTAACTACCCCACATAAAACCTCATTAGACTTTTGCTGGATCTCTTGCACCTCAATCTCCACCAAAGGTCCCTCCCCATCTTGCATTAATTCTGTTTTTCCATGCCCTTCCTTTATTTTAACCACCATCTCACCTCCCATGCCTTCTGTCATGAAACTTTCCCCCCCTCCCTCTACTATAACTTTCCTTATGGCTACCAGACTATTAGCAACTACCTCTGCCGCTCCTTTGCCAACATCTGGATCTCCTTCAGTATCATTTTTCTTTATTTCCTTCCCCTCATTTGTAACAGATAAGTCATCACTCACGCTTCTATCCATTTTTCCAACATCATAACTTCCCTTAGGACCACTAGCATCAAATCCTCTGTAACCATCCATCCCAGGCATTTTTTGGTTTAGTCCAGCTCTCAGCCATACACCATATTGACCATCACCCTCCGTTTGTAGTTTTTTCCTTCCACCCTTCCCAACACACTCCAGATTACTATGGAAAAACTTCCCACACTCAAAGCAAATTTGTGGCATCTTTTCATATTTTATAGGAATCCACAACCCCTTCCCTTTCACATTGACAGTTCTTCCTTTAGTTATCGGTTTTGTTAGATCCACTTCCACTTTTACTCTAAGGAATTCACCCCAACTACAACCATCCTCATTAACATCTATCTCAACCACCTTCTCGATCGTACCGCCAACCATCTTCCCAAACTCGTCATTCATACAAGCTAGGGGAAGATCGTGCAACTGAATCCAAAAATTTTCTTTCTCAAAACTTATATTTGTTGGCTTAGTAAAACCATCAAACAGGTTAAGGACAATCAAACTGTTATCGAATAACCAAGGTTTTCTTGCCCACACTCTCTGTTTATCCTCCTTTGTTGCAAATGTGATAACGAAAACATTTACTCTTACCTCCTGAAACACCGCAGGCCTGCTAACACGCCATACTTTCCCCATCGTGGCTCCTATCACGCCTTATCCAACCTTCCTCTTTGTCAGGATTTTTCTAACTAAACATCGATCCTCTTTCTTTCCCACCCCCTTTAACACTCTCTCATCTACCTCAATTGCCAAACTCTCTTCCTTAGAGATATGTAGCCCTTTCCACTTTCCTTCTAGTTCCTTCATACCTTCACCACCTTCCTCCATCGTACCAGAAAAGATTCCTAGTCCGACGAGAAAACTGACTCCCACTTCACCTCTTTCTGTTTTCTTTAGAGAGAAAACCATTAGAGAGAAGAATTTTTTGTTTAAGATCCAAAGTGAATTTCCTTTTATCAATCGTGAAGGGCACCGTCTCGGGGTACTTTTGCCCTTCTCTATTCTTTTATTTTATTTAAATTGAAAATAGAGACAAAATATTGAAAGTTTGTTTGAGATGTGCATCATCCATAATTATCTCACTGTTGAGATTAAATGATAAAAAAAATATTTTCATCATCCTCTCATCATTTTATAATATGACATTAGATTATCAGGGACTCATAGTCATAAACTAACGCTATGAGTTTTATTACGTACAAGTAAAGTTGCATACTAATCTACATACTAATATTGATTCTTTCATATTCAAAATTTAAATTAATATTATTTTCAATAAAATCTATTTTTTGACCAATCACATTAGATTTATGCACATATTAGTATGCAGTTGTGTTTGTAACTAGATTTTTCCATCATAAAACCTTTTGTATTGGACTAGCCAAACCAATAAAGATCCACATATTTTATTCCACAAACAAATATTTGAAGTTCTGATTTTTTACAAATGGGCCAATAGCTCTATTATGTTCATATTTTTGCAAGAAATTTCATTTGCCACACCATAATTAGTTAAATATAATCTTATAAAAATTGGATTGGACAGTTTTGTGTATATATGAGAAAAAATAATATAATATTATTAAAAAAATTATTATTTTGACTTATAGTTACCTAATTCAATGTGACATTATACTTGAATGACTTTGACTTTTAGACAAAACATCTAGTTTTAAGTTTTTAACCAAATTTTAGTTTTGGCTTTGGCTAAAACATTGCCAAAGCTCTGACGACTCTCTAAATGAATTTATCTTAATTCTCTACCTCTATTGAAATAAGGGTCAATTTGGATGATGGAGCATTATCAATATATTATATTATTATTTATTATTTTGTATTATTATTTATTATTATTTAATATTATGTTATTATTTTTTTATTATTATTTTCTTATTATTTATAAAATATTTAAAATTATTTCAATATCCAAACATAATCTTAAATACGGGGAGAGCCTCTATCCAAGTACAATATGCTTGTTTTGGGATGGGCGATGACGTTATTTTCACTTATCTTTTAAGATCGTATGGGATTTGGGACTCCATCTCCCTTATATTAAATGCCCATTAAAACAGTACGAGTGTATAATTCAAAACTCTACTAGAAAGATACTTTAGAAAGATATTCTCGATTTTTCTTCAAAACTAATTGAAGCGTATCAACATTTATTTATTTATTTTTGCTAGATATAGCTTCTTTTTCTTTTCCTTTTTCTCCAATATTGGAGACGACTGGGTCTTTCTCCGTGACGCAAAGCGAGTTTCACATATAAAAGGGCACAACCTCTATGCCGTGTGTCTACTCCTACCCTCCCGATTACAGTGTCTCTACACCGCGACTTTTCCTGCTATACTCCGATATCACTATCTAATTCACTCATTCATCTGTTTGTTTCCCGGAGAAGTTTCAAAAGAATTCCTTATAAAATCGGGTTTGCGGTTTCTTTTTTGCTTTATTGGGAAAATTTCTGTGTTTTTAGGACCGTCTAACGGAGAAGGAAAGAACCTTTGCCCTCTATGGCCGCCCCAAAACCTCAAAAGAGGTCTCCGGAGGAAATCGAGGACATAATCCTCCGGAAAGTCTTTCTCGTATCTCTGACCGATACCGCGGAGTCATCATCCGATTCCCGGATCGTGTACTTGGAGATGACCGCGGCCGAGATTCTGAGCGAGGGCAAGGACTTGAGACTTTCTAGGGATTTGATGGAGCGGGTCCTGATCGATCGTCTCTCCGGTGATTTTTCCTCGGCAGAACCGCCCTTCCAGTACCTGATCGGCTGCTATCGCCGCGCCTTCGACGAGGGAAAGAAGATCGCTTCCATGAAGGACAAGAATGTTAAGTCCGAGATGGAGTCAGTGGTGAAGCAAGCCAAGAAATTGTCGGTCTCGTATTGTAGGATTCACTTGGGGAACCCTGAGTTGTTCCCAAATCCGCTGGATTCGAATGAGAAGTCACGTTTGAGTAAATCACCTTTGTTGCCGCTGATTTTCTCTGAGGTTGGGAGCTCGGTGGACGGGTTCGGAGGTAGTAGTGCTGGGAGCACTCAATGCCCACCTGGTTTCTTGGAGGAGTTCTTTAGGGACTCGGATTTCGATAGCTTGGACTCCATATTGAAGGGTTTGTATGAGGACTTGAGGGGCAGTGTTATTAAGGTTTCAGCGCTGGGGAACTTTCAGCAGCCTTTAAGGGCTTTGCTGTATTTGGTTAGCTTCCCGGTTGGCGCCAAATCACTAGTGAATCACCCGTGGTGGATTCCAAAAGGCCTTTATTTGAACGGCCGGGTTATTGAGATGACGAGCATATTGGGCCCCTTTTTTCACGTTAGCGCTCTGCCCGATCATGCCATTTTCAAGAGCCAGCCTGATGTGGGGTAAGTGGTGGAGTTATGCGTTTATTGGTTTAGTTTTCAAGTCTGGTGCTTGTGCTATCGTAGGTTGCAATTTTTATTGTTATCGTGGTTTTGATTTGGTATTGTGTAGTGGCTAGGAAATGTGGGAAGGGATAGAACAATCAAAATGTAGAATATTTTATTTCTTATTTGTATAAAACAGAAATTCCCTTCCATCTGAACATAATGCATGTGTTTGGCTTGCTTAAATTGTGGGGTTTTATTTTTTCAGAGCACAAACAGTAGTAAAGGAGTCACTTCTTCTTGTTTCCAGTACTTCCCTCGCTTCTTCAGTTTCTGAATAAGTAGTATATGGGTGGTGCATGTTACGTGTTTCTGGTATATTAGGAAGCTGGATCCTGTATTCAATTCGGTCGTCTTAAAAAATTGCTTAATTAAGAAGATATGGATGCCTAATATTGTGCCACGTTTATCACACTTCTTCAACCTCCCAATCTGCTCAGCGTTTGAGTGATTTCAGTAAACTGCAGCTTGCTGTGGATCGGTCAGGGGAGGTGAAATAACTTAAGAATGGGATCTTTTTCATCCATTTGAATATATGCATGATATTCTGGGTGGAAGCTCTAAAATGATGACTGGATATAAAATGTTATGGGTTGGATCTTCTTTAGCTTATGTAGACAGCATTAGGGGCTGCAGTTAGGCTGATCAAATTAATTATAGAGCCAATTGGGGTCTCAATGTTATAGCAATTACGGTACATTGTTGGGTGTTATCGATATTGGGAAAGATTCCTTAAGTCAAACAGTGACTGATGATATCAGGGGATTGACTCTTTGATGTATTAAAATTGGTTTTATTGTATCTTCTATTTTGATTGATTGAATGATCTTTTATCAGAACGAGATGTTGGCTATATACCATCTTAAAGCTAGGTTATGAAATTACTGAATTGTTGTGCATATGCTACTGTTAATTTAAAAAGACACTCAAATCTCTTTTAGTTTTCGTGGGCCTTTTCTTTTTCTTGGTTTTGTACCTCCAGATCTTTTTCTGGTCTTCAGCGAGGAAGTTATATTCTCTCTTAGATTTCAAACATTTGGAAGAAGGAAAACTGAAAGGATGGGCCCACTTGGATGCAATTGAATTATAGAGTATTTTTACGGTTAAGATTAGATGGTTTATTTATGTTTGAAATCCTATGCTCAATTCCACTGTTTATTTTTTTCCCCCATGTTCTGTCATGGTGGCTGGATTTTTTTTTTTTTTTTTTTTTTTTTTTTTTCCGGTAAACAAGATTTTATTGATCATAAGAATGGGAAAGAGCCCAATTATACAGGACATATACAAGAGCAACGCCTATGCACAATGTTCTACTGATACAAGAAATTTATGAATGTTCATGCCATAAAATCAATTACAATCTACCGATGGAACAAATGTTAAAAAAGAAATTTTTAAGCTCATCCATTGACGACTTATGATCTTCAAAATTCTCTAGTTCCTTTTCCTCCAAAGACACTGCCATAGGCAAATCGGAACTGTATTTCAAATTGCTGCAATCTGTAAAGTGCCCTAAAGACCTCTCCATGAAGCTAGGGGATCGATCGCCCTTCTTGGCATCTTCTAGGGGTGGGCGGCGGGGCACCACCCCCCGCCACCCCGCATCCACAGCCCCTGCCCCGCGTCGGCAGCAGGGCAATCCAGCACCCTGGGCCCAGGGCTTTGAGCCTAGCTAAATATATATAATTATATATACAATAAACAATGAAGTTGCATCATTTTAGGGTCAGGTTTAAGTTAAACCTAGTCCCCCCCCCCCCCCCCCCCCCCGGGGACAGTCTCTCTTCCCCCCTCTTTATTCTCTCTGGTTTCTTCTTCTCTCATTCCCGTTCTCCCTCTCACCAAGTCGCTGCATCCGCCGTCCTCTTCTTCTCATCCTCCTATTTGGCGACTCCTCCTCCTCTTCTTCTCTTAGACCCTCTCTCTCTCTCTCTCTCTCTCTCTCTCTCTCTCTCTCCAATTTGTTGTTTACTAGTTGCGAAGGATTTTTTTACTAGTTTAGGATTTTTTTTTTTTTTTGGTTTCCGATTTGTTGTATATTTTTTGTGGATTTTGTTGTGGATTTGTATTTTGTTGTGAATCTTTGTTTGTTTTTCCTGGTACTTGTCAATGTGGGCGGCGGACTGGGGGCAGACGGACTAGGGGTCCACCCCCACCCTGGGGGTGCGCGTGGCACCCCTAAAATCTTCATTGTTGTTGGATTTTATGCCTATTGAACATGTGAACCTATAGCTATGGACGACTTTTGGTTGTGATGTCTAAGAATGCTTTCTTACTCCTGCATTATTACTCTCTCTAAAACACCAGGTTGCAATGCTTTTCAGAAGCATCAACTCGCCGACCAACTGATTTATCATCCTCATTCACCACAATTAAATCAGTTATGAACAACTTATATGATGGTCTAGCAGAAGTTCTTCTCTCACTCCTTAAAAATATGGACACTCGTGAAAATGTTCTTGAGTATCTTGCAGAGGTGATCAATAAAAACTCGTCGAGGGCTCATATCCAGGTATTTTTCCATTTCTCATAGATTGCTTAAGTGGCAGCTGTAGTATTATTTCTGACTTGATATATTTCTCCCTGCTTTTCTATGGAAAGAATACTTAAGGCAATATTTTCACTTTTTCTTTTCCTAATTTACATGGCATTGTTCACTTATCAAAATAAATAAATAAATTACATGGAATTTTTCTTACATTTGTTATAGGTTGATCCTCTATCTTGTGCAAGCTCAGGCATGTTTGTCAGTCTCAGTGCTGTCATGCTTCGCCTGTGTGAGCCTTTTTTAGACGTGAACTTAACAAAAAGGGATAAGATTGATCCCAAATATGTCTTTAACAGTAACAGATTGGATTTAAGGTGAGAGCTTTATGTTTTATGGATTGATTTTCTTTTATAAGTTTATATGGATATTTATTCTCTTCTCCTGGTTTTTCATGATGATTTTGTACTAGAGCGTCGACTGCACTCCATGCATCATCAGAAGAAGTTGCTGAATGGCTTAATAAAAACAATTTGGGTAAAACTGATGGCTCTAGACAAGATACTGAAGTTGAAAATCGGTTGCTACAATCTCAAGGCGCCACCAGTTCTGGCAGCACTGCCAGTGGATCCTCTAATGCAAAGCTGGGATCAACTGGCAATAAAACTAAATATCCATTTATTTGCGAGTGCTTCTTTATGACTGCAAGGGTGCTCCACTTGGGTTTATTAAAAGCATTTTCTGACTTTAAACATTTAGTTCAGGTAAGAATGCATCCTTTATAAATGCCCAATTTTCAAATTCCATTACAAGATTGTAATTATTCTCGAGTGGATTTATTTTAGGACATTCAAAGGTGTGAAGATACTCTCTCTACTCTTAAAGCCATGCAAGAGCATTCTCCTACACCGGCATTGGAGCTGGACGTATCTCGCCTTGAGAAAGAAATGGAGTCGTATTCACAGGAGAAACTTTGTTATGAAGCTCAGATGTTGAGGGTATGTCAGCTCTCTCTCTCTCTCTCTCTCTCTCTCTATATATATATATATATATTTGTATATATCTCTATCTCCCCCCCCCCCCCCCTAATGTACTTGCATGGAGACAGTCTGGCTCTACTAATGATTTTGACGTCCTGCTCCTTGATTTATATTATGGTCGATCACGGAGGGCAAAGGTTTGAATCTATTATATGGTGGAAGGTCACTTTCTAAGGGTAATTGGTTAGGTGCTCAATGTATCTTCTAGCCATTGTCGTCCATCTAGTCATTGTACATCTTTGAATGATCAGTCTGGGCAAACACTTCAAAATTAGGAGCCTCTTTGTTTCAGGTTCAGTAGGCCTGTCATTCCGACCCAATAGGCCTTCCATTCTGACCCAACGAAATTGTGTGGCTGTCATACAATTACTATAGCTCATCAAGAACATGGGCTATGCCTATTATGTTTCATGAATAATTTGCTTGTATCCATCATTAGTGCTTAGTGGTTATTAGGTGTATTATGTGTATACTTCCTATGTACTTAGGCTATGCCTTTTTCTATTAATAATGTTGTACTTTTACTTATCAAAAAGTAGGTAATGAGGTATAGAGTAGTTTAAAGGTCTCACACTTATTATTTGCTGATAATACTTTGATTTTTAGCGAGCCCGATATGACAATCTACGTGTTTTAAGAGCACTTCTGCTGTGTTTTGAAGCTGTTTCAGGGTTAAGAGTTAATTTATCAAAATCTGAAGTTGTTCCTGTGGGTTCTGTTCAGAATATTTCTGACTTGGCAAATATTCTGGGGTGCATAATTTCTTTACTCCCCAAGAGGTACCTTGGGCTTCCTTTGGGGGCTTCTTTTAAATTTGTTAATATTTGGGATGGGGTGATTGAGAAAATGGAAAGGAGGTTAGCTGGTTGGAAAATGATCTACTTGTCGAAGAGCATGTAGTAGTGGCCTAATCAAAGTTTGGCCAAAATTTGACTACGAAATTCACTTTTATAAATTTAGCTAGCCACTTTTCAACAACACCAAATAGCAAACTCTCTAAATCTATCACTATTCTATTAAAATATTGATTATCTAGTCCATTTCCACTATATATGAAATCCTCCAAACTCTAAAATTTCTACCAAAAAAATCTCAATGCAGAGCCAACCTAAAAAGTGGAAGACAGTAAAGGAAAAGAAAAACTACAAAACCTGCTTGGTCTAATTTCATTATTCAGAAAAATTAGAAAATGTTCATTAACTTATTGAAATGTTAAAAGGAAATCATGCAATCCGAAGAATTTGTTGTGGCAATAAACATCAAGTAGCAAAAGCTTACCGGAAAAAAGAACTGGGGTCCTTGAAAAAAGAACCGAAAAAGCTTTGGGAGGCTACAACAACAATGGTCGATGTATTATTTGGCCAGCAATTTGGGCTGACTATATTTGGCTAGTGAAAGGGGATGGCTAAAATTAAAGTAGAATTGTTGAGTTTGGTGTAGGAGGTTTTTAAGCAACTTAGCTATAATTTGGCCAAATTTTTTATAAGTAAAATAAATTATATTATCAAAAGGAGGCAAAAGCCTGATACAAAGATTAGAGACCACATCTAGGTATGAACAATGGATATAAGGAACTCATGTAGCCCCAAACCATTGAAATCAACCGCTAAGGTCCATGTACAAAGAGTTCCAAAGAAAAAAACTTTCAATTCCTCCAATGATCTCTCTTTGTCCTCGAATGTCCTGTCATTGCGCTCTCTCCATAGACACCACATGATGCATATAGAGATCATCTTCCATACTGCTTTTAACTGTTGATTTCCTCTCATATTTTTCCAACTGGCCAATACCTCGACCACTGTCTCCGGCATAGCCCAAGCCAAGTCCATTCTACCAAGTACCTCATTCCATAGCCTACTCGCTACCTCACAGTGTATTAAGAGATGGTTCACCGATTCACCTCGCTTTCTACACATGCAACACCAATTTGTGATGATTTGGCCAAATTTTAACTTTGGCTGGGCCACTACTAATGCTCTAAGGGGGGAAGATTAACTCTAATTAAAAGTACTTTGTCTAACCTTCCCACTTATTTCTCATCTCTTTTTCCATTGTTGGCAAGGATTGAAAGAAGAATTGAGAGTTTATTTCAGAATTTTTTATGGGGTGGTATAGGAGTTGAAAACAAAATCCATTTGGTTAGTTGGAAGAAGGTTTGTCAACCGATTGATTGTGGTGGGTTGGGGATAAAAAAATTTAAGATTGTTTAATAGAACATTACTTGGGAAATGGCTTTGGAGATACCACTTGGAAAGTAATGCCTTTTGGAAAAATGTTATTGATGTAAAATATGGTAGTTTGTAGGGAGGTTGGTGTTCTAAAGATACTAGTGGTGCGTATGGGCTGAGTTTGTGGAAGTTCATTAGAAAAGGATGGGGGGTTTTTTCAAATCATATTAGATTGAAGGTGGGAGATGGGAAGAGGACACTTTTCTGGCATGACTTGTGGTGTGGGGATTCTTCACTTAAGCTGGACTTTCCCTCTCTTTTCAGAATTGCAAGGGATCAAATGCCAGCTGTAGGAAAGTCTTTCTGTTGCATTGACAATAATATTCAGTGGAGTGTTATCTTTATCAGGGATGTTAATGACTGGGAAGTGGAAAGATGTAAAGGCTTTTCTAGAAAGACTTTATGGTTCAAAGTTGATGCTAGATAGGGAGGACAGCATGCTGTGGATTCCTGTAGGAAATTCAAAGTTCTCAGTCTCCTCCTACAGAATATTATCTAGTCACAGGAGTTGTGAATTTCCCTGGAAAAACATATGGAAAGTGAAAGTTCCTTCCAAGGTTGCTTTTTCTGTTGGGTAGCATCCTTGGGCAAAGTGTTGACAACTGAAAATCTTAGAAGGAGAGGTATGTACATTGCTGATTGGTGTGTCATGTTTAAGAAGGATGGGGAATCCATAAGTCGCCACTTTCTTCATTGTGAAGTGGCCAGGTTCTTGTGTAATGAGGTTTTGAATAGGACTGGTTTACTTTGGGTAATGCCCAAGGAAGTAGTGGATTTATTGGTAGGGTGGAAGGGTTTGAAGGGTAGCAAGAATGCTGTTTGTGTTTGAAAGATGATTCCTTCGTGTCTCATGCGGTGCCTATGGCTTGAAAGGAATGGGAGATGCTTCGAAGACAAAGAACGATCATTGGGAGAACTTAGGGATTTATTTTTAGTACTTTGAGTTTGTGGGCTAAAGTTTTTGTAATGGAAGATAATCCAGAATCTGTTTTAGTTTTCCTTTCATTTTTGGAAAGTAGTAGGTATTTCCTTTGTATATGTCCTGTGTACTTGGGCTTATGCCTATTTCTTGGGAATAAAATCTTTTATTAATTATAAAAAAAATTGTTTCAACAATGAAACCCTTCACTACTTGTATATACATATAAATATAATACCTGTTCTTGATGGATTATAGTCATTGTATGTCATGTTTCAGTTTCACTATTCTGACCTGACCCGAGTTAGGGTCAGAATTGGTTTAACGGGTTAAGTCAGAAGGAAGTCAGATTGGAACAAATTAATTGTTTGTTAATGTTTGTTTTCAGAACAATAAAACAGTGTCTTTTTGGAAATTTGTTATTAAAAAAAACTGTTTGGGTTAGCTTCGGGTTGGACTATGGAATTTTTTAGCATCCATGTCAGGTTAGAACCCCAAAGAATCAATCGAGCCTAATTTTCGGAGTGGTCAGGCCAGGGTTTGGTACTTTTGGGGTCCGCTTTCTTTTTAATCTTTGTTTCCTGTTTTTCTTCCATTCCTCCATTAAAGTATTTTGTTACCTTGGGAAAAGGATCAAAAGTTTAAAGATTATGTCTTATACATATGAAGTGTGGACTTTTCACTTACTGCATTTTTTATCATATATTGAAGTATCAGATAATGTCTCTGTTTCATGGTTTTCCTCCTGTAAAGTCCCTGCCTCAAATGGGATCGTTCTAATATTATTACTTTTTTCCCTTTTCCTTTGGCTCCAAGATTTTGAAGGGCGTTTACAATATGAATTTAATGTGTTAAACTATATGAAGCTCTTATTTTTTTTCTTCATAGGATGGAGCACTTATTCAGAATGCTCTTTCTTTCTACCGGTTAATGGTGGTTTGGTTGGTTAGCCTTGTTGGCGGATTTAAGATGCCTCTGCCATCCACATGCCCAATGGAATTTGCAGCTATGCCAGAGCATTTTGTGGAAGATGCAATGGAGTTGCTTATATTTGCTTCACGGATTCCAAAAGCTTTGGACGGGGTCTTGCTGGTAGACTTTTTGTTGCATAGTTTTAGTCACAATCTATTCCTTTTGCTCTCTGCAGAATCTCTTCCAATCTGTGGTAAAATGCAATTTTTTTTGGCTTGGCAGGATGACTTCATGAACTTTATTATCATGTTCATGGCAAGTCCGGAATTTATTAGAAACCCTTACCTTAGAGCGAAGATGGTTGAAGTGCTGAACTGCTGGATGCCCCGTGGAGGGTGATTTTTCATCTTCCTTTGTTCTTTTCCTTTTTTTCGAGAATTTTTTAATCAAAAGAGAGATTGAGTGCCTCTAAAAATTTCCTAGCTTAGCTCATTTTTTTTCTATTACATGTGCAGTGGCTCTTCTGTTACTGCTACTCTGTTTGAAGGGCACCAACTGTCTCTCGAGTATCTTGTGAGAAATCTTCTGAAACTTTATGTCGACATTGAGTTCACTGGTTCTCACACGCAGGTAATTGATTGCAGACATCTTTTTAAGGGTGTAGAGGTAGTTGAAGTTTGAGCCAATCATGGTGGCCTAGATTAGTCACTTAGTTTTGTGACAGCATACATTTTTAGATGCAAACAGGAAATATGCTTTATTTTACTTGCTTGCAACTGTTCTTCTTGATAATTGCTTTGAGAGGGTGAAAAGGTGGAATTGTAGGCAAATTTATGTAAAGCTGTTCGCACAGCGAAATCGTTATACCCTATCAAATTTTTGCAACAAAGATATCTTACTTCTCTTTCTTTCAAGACTCAAGTTGATTATACAGTTCTATAATCATGGTGATTTGCTTAAGATTGTTTCCTTAAAAAAAAAAAGATTGTTTCCTCAATGAGTTTTTCGCACATTCCTTTAGACACAACATACTGGAGTCTCTTGTGGCTCTTCAACTCACTGTATGGTCTCTCTCTCTCTCTCTCTCTCTCTCTCTCTCTCTCTCTCTCTCAACCCAAAAAAAGAGATGAAAATTATGCTTGGGAAAACGGATGTAGGTATTAGGTGCAGAATCAAATCTGCCCTTGCAAGGGTCAACCTGAAGGATACATTGGATGCAAAGCCCACCTAATCTTATTAATGACTAGTTGGTAGTTGGACTCTGAATGCGACTTATCTGGCCAAGAAGGGGATATTGATTTTTTATTTTTTATTTTTTAAAGTAAAGGGGATATTGATGAAAATGCATCATTAGAAAACTAAGGGAGTTGTGTGTTGCAAATCCAGCTGGTCACCAATGGCTAAGACTTTGCCTCACTCTTGTGTTCAGGGAGAATTTTAAAGTTCTAATCTGAATATATAGATTGATTTTCTTGAGCACCTTAGGTTTTAGTTCAAGTTCGATGATACAATAAGTTTTGTGCTGTTATCTCAGGTCTGTTTAATTAGAGGAGCTCAGTATTATTGACTGATTTGGTCCATTATCAAATATCTTTCATGACATTAGTTCTTGGCTGATGATCCTGTACTTGCTTGGCTCTGGAATATAGATTGCTTTCCTTGCAATATGGGCAGACAATTGGGTTCAATCTAGTGATCTGTTTTTCCTGCTTTTTGAATAAATTCTTGAAGCATGTTGTTGTATTGCTGTTGCAATCAACTCAATCAAAATTATTGTCAAAGCGTTTGGGTTCTCATTTATTTTTCAGTGTTGATGAGTTTCAGAAGCTCATTGTTGATAGGCTTATTTGTTTTTCATCCTGTGCAGTTCTATGACAAGTTTAACATCCGTCATAATATTGCCGAACTTCTCGAGTACCTGTGGCAGGTCCCTAGTCATCGTAATGCTTGGAGACAGGTATAGTCTTTATGTACCTATAATTAAACCCCCCCCCCCCCCCCCCGGCGGGGCGGCGGGCAGAAAGTGTGTAGGTAGGTGGTGTGTTTGCACACGTCCTTGTTGCTACGTTTAACTGCTTTGAATTTATCACCTTTTCAGATTGCGAAGGAGGAGGAAAAGGGTGTATATCTGACTTTCTTAAACTTCCTGGTCAATGATAGCATATATCTCCTTGATGAAAGTCTTAACAAAATTCTTGAACTCAAAGAGTTGGAAGCTGAGATGTCAAATACGACTGAATGGGAGCAGAGACCAGCTCAAGAGAGGCAGGAGAGAACCCGATTATTCCACTCCCAAGAGAATGTTAGTTTGACTTTTTCTTTCTGATAATATATACTTATGTGCATGTGTGCACATGCGCACGATGTACTCTGTTCCGGATAACCTTATAAAATGTATATTACTGGGTGTGTAGATTATTCGGATCGATATGAAATTGGCAAACGAGGATGTGAGTATGCTGGCATTTACTTCAGAGCAGATTACAGTGCCTTTCCTACTTCCTGAGATGGTAACATCTTTTCATTGTTTTCCTTACCTATGCATGTTACCTCAGTCTCAGTTGCTAAAATTTCTTTTCTCAACAAGTTTTTATGTTCTTATTTGTTATAACAGTTGCTGATTGCCCATCCACCCTTGCACCCCTTCTTTCTCTTCAGGTTGAGAGAGTGGCCAGCATGCTTAATTACTTTTTGTTACAACTTGTGGGTCCCCAAAGAAAATCTCTTACTCTGAAAGACCCTGAGAAATATGAATTTCGTCCAAAACAGTTGCTGAAGCAGGTTGGTATCTAGTAAATTTAACATTTGCTTCTTGTTAAACGGGTTATATTTTGGTGAGTGATATATGATTTCAAGCCATATAATCAGGGTATTCTCAGTGGATTTATAGTTTTGATACTGATAAAAAAAATCCTCGGTGGATTTATATTTCTAATACCAATATGATTGAACTAGGTCTGACTCTGGTTATTTAGGTTTCTAAGTGCAATGAAAAAGTTATATACAGGCTGCCTGGGAATGACATGGTTTTATCGATTATTCCACTACAATAACTTTTTTTTTTAAATTAATAAAGCTTTTACATCCTGGCAAAAAGGTGTTGCTGACTTTAAATGTTTTTTTTTTTTTTTAGATTGTCTACATATATGTCCATCTGGCAAGGGGTGATACGGAAAATATTTTCCCAGCTGCTATATCAAAAGATGGTCGTTCATACAATGAGCAGGTATAGCTGAGGCAAAGAGTTCGTTAGGTTCGCTTATTTGACAACTATTGTTTATATTTAGTAAGAGAATGTTTTGGTTCTCCCTGAAAGATGTGGTTGGCCTAACATAATTTCCCAATTGGAGCTTGTGCCAGTTATTTAGCGCTGCAGCAGATGTTCTTCGAAAAATTGGGGAAAATGGGAGGGTAATACAGGAGTTTCTTCAGCTAGGTGCTAAGGCCAAAGTCGCAGCTTCTGAGGCAATGGACACTGAAGCTGCTCTTGGAGAGATACCAGATGAATTCCTTGACCCAATTCAAGTATGTTCACTTGTTTTTTCTTTTTTTGTTTTTGCATTTAAATTGCAGTCATTTTTTCTTCTTCCTTTTTATTTATTTATTTATTTTTATTTTTTATTTTATTTATTTTAAGGAAGAGGACAATACCCCAATTTGATTAATAACCCTCACTTATGGTGGAGGAATACCATATACGAAGGGAGCATGGGGCTACAATAAAATTCCAGAACCAAGCTCCTAAAGAAAATGAAATGAGAAAATTAATAAAAGAAGATTATAAATAGTCTATAAAGGAATAAAGAACGAGAGTCAATGCCAAAACTTACCATGTTGCCCAGGGCTCCAAATGAGGCGAGACTATCCGCTAAAGCATTGCCCTATCTGTAAACATGTTTGAGATTAAAAGGAAAATGTTGCTTGAACTGTAAAATATCATTCCAAATATCAAAATGTTGCCAGGGGAGTTGGGATTCAGTATTAAACCAATTTACGATAAGAAGAGAATCTGATTCAACAATGAGTTCAAAAATACTTAACTGATAACACATAGTAAGACCAAATTTCAGAGCTGATAAATCTGCAAGGGTATTAGTACCAAAGCCCAAGAAACAAGAAAAACCAGCAATAATGGAGCAATTAGAGGACCTAAGGATACCACCGCAGCCAGAAGGACCAGGGTTGCCTTTGGAAGTGCCATCAATATTTGATTTGAGGGTCCCAAAAGGAGGAGGAATCCATTTCACCAAGATTGGCCTCTTAGCATGGATGGTGATTTGAGAAATGTGAAGAGACTCTAGGGTGGAAGCATATGAGTTGAGGAAGAGAGAACAAGCCTTTAGGAGGATGTTGAGATTCCTAAGCCAATTGACAACCTTATAAATGATGGTATTAGAGTTAGTGAGAATGTCCTCGAATCTAGCTTTGTTTCTTGCAATCCAAATCTCCCAAAGAATGAGAGACGGAAAAGGCTAGCAAGAATACGAAATTAGTCCGAACCTCTAGAGGCAAGCCACCACTAAGTGACTTGATTCCTTCAATTACCAAGGGTGGTGAAATTGAAACCAAAAATAGAGGAAAAATGGTGTCAGACCCGTTTGGAGAGGACACAGTCTGCAAAGGAATGGTTAGCGGTCTCTAGAAAGCCCCCACAGCAACAAGAACATTTGGAAGCCAAACAACAAGAACATTTGGAAGCCAAAAAGATACCAGTGTTGGATCCGATCATCTAGAGGAATGCCATTATGCCATAATTTCCAAACGAAAACAGAACCCTTGATAGGGAGAACAATATTCCAGATATAAGTAGCAAATGGGAAAGAGGGGTAGTGATCCCTAAAAATCACTACCTAAAAAGGTTCCAAGCAGATTTGGAACTAAAATTGCCTTCATTGGTGTGTTTCCAAACCCTCGAATCAAGGCCCAACTTAAGTCTCACAGGATAAATAGAATTCCTAAAGGAGAGCAAGGTCACCTAGGGCCATAAGCTTTTCATGTTCCAACCCGTGGAAGAGCACACGTCTTTAAGAAGAAGGTTAGGGTTAGAGATATTGAAACCTTTTTGGGTCAACGAACCATTCCCTGCGCTATTATCATGCCAAAAATTCAAGGTGCCTTCCCATTGGCTTTTGTGATGAATAATAGGCAGATAGTTGCAAACAATATTCCAAGAGTTAAAGAGTGGAAAGATTTAGCCTTAATGAGACCCAAAGAGTGAAAATTATTCATGTGTTTTTGGGAAAGGGGGTTCACCGAGAGGGAATTAGAAGACAAAAATCTCCAAGCCAATTTACAATGAAGAGCACTGATAACATCATCAAGGCACATTCGGTGTTGAACATGTGAATTATGTGCAATTGCACTAGACATTTTTATGAATCCAAGGCCCCCCCACCTTATTCTTTACTCGTGTCCACCTTGGGGTATGCCAAGGGGTTTGCTTCCTCATTGATTTGTTGTGGTAAATTATCTGGTTATGCTTATTCCCCTCCCCTCTCTATCTCCTCGCTGACCTCTCTCTCTCTCTCTCTCTTGCAGTACACTTTAATGAAGGATCCAGTTATATTGCCTTCTTCAAGGATCACCGTAGACCGACCTGTCATTCAAAGGCATCTGCTTAGTGATAATGTACATCTGCACTTGCTTTTTTATTTTTCAAAATAATAATGATAGCAATAATGATAATAATATACCTGATTAAAAGAGCAATAATGATATAATAATAATAATAATAATAATAATAGTTCTTATATATTGTATCTGATATGCAGACGGACCCTTTCAACCGTTCCCATCTTACTGCGGACATGCTGATTCCAAACAATGAATTGAAGGCAAGAATTGATGAGTTCATAAAGTCCCAAGAAATGAAGAAGCATGGGGAAAGCCTTGGCGTGGACAGAACAAAGGCGACAATACAAACCACGAGTAGTGAAATGTTAATTGATTAACATATTGGTATATGATTCTGAAATTCCCAATGATTTAATCGGAAGGTTCTCATACATGCCAAGTCGGTGGAAATACATTCTATACCATGACATGGATAGTGGTTTGTAATTATTGCCCAGTGATATAGCATTTTTATTTGTTAAGAGTTCTACATTTTCTTTTGTAAAAATTTGATGCCAGGAATTCAATTCATGAGGATATTTCAGTTTTCCAAATCTTTTGCCAAATCAGTCTCGGTGGCTCAGCTAGTGCCTCTCCTCCTCTGAGGAAAGAGAAAATGCCTGCCTTGGTGTGATAGTCGTTCCCTTTTCTTTGTTACCTTTTAAGATAAACCCCCAACATTCATGGCATCATTATATGGTAAAGAGAGTCTAATAACAACAAAAGCATGTCTCCCCTGGATTACTTCTTAACCACAATTTCCAATCCAAGCATTAGAATGCCATACAGTACACTTGTGTAAACTAACCAGATAGCCTCGTATCACAGCTGACTGAACATTTTCTCAAAGTGCTTGCTCCTTTTGGATTGGTTTAAAGTTTCTATCTTTCCTTTTTTCTTTTATTTTTTTGTGCCATTTTTTTAAATCATCTTCTACAGAAATTATCAAAGTCACATCCTTCATGAGGAAAATCATACATTAGGTTCTGCTTGGCCCTAAAATATAATAAACAATTTAACTTTTTCTTAACTTTTTCAAATTCTAATACAATAATAATATTAAAATATAATATTTTAATATTTAATCTTAAAACTCAAAATTCTCATCTGAGAATTCTCAATGGCCAAGCAGAACCATTGAAGTGGTGATTCTCTATCAAAGCTTGGGGGTGAACGTGCCAGCCTTTCGCTTTGCATATTCATTGGCAATGCTAATCGCACTCCTGCTATGACGTAGAGAAAACTCTGCAAGTAGGATTTGGCTTTGTTCCACTGTCAGATCACCATGACAGCCCTGTAAACATGGTGCAACATTTCTTACTTTCAGAAAATTGGAAATAGAGAGCATATGCAAAATATCTAACCTAATATTTACTATTATAACATAACTCGATGGCAGGAAACTTCAATTTCTGACAACGTGTGCAATATGAACTTATTCACTGGGCATTCAACATAGCCCAGTCCCCTACAATGGTGATCCCAGCTTACTAGGAATACATTAAGCACTCCCTAGCATGTTTGAAAGGACATACATAGCAGCAACTCCAGCAAGCTCTGGTAACATGTAAATATAAACCCGCTCAAAATAGGTTGAAAATTGAAATTGGCTCCTTTCATGGATGCAGAAAATGTGCTACAACTTTTAACTAGGACAAATAGCTGCATCTGGTTTTGAGTTTTAGCATGGAAGCTTTACAAAAAGACCAATAGCAAAGGCATCAACCTCAAAGTTCCTTTGATTTGAATATAAATGAATCTAAACTGAAATCAAGAAACCAAAATCAGCAGAAATTAGAAGCCATGAATCTTTTCCAAAATGAGACAGTTCGAACTATATAATGTGCTGCAGATTTTACAGCACCAGTCATTACCAGGCGTGACGTTCTGTCGCAAACAGCATGATGCATGAGGATGCCAGCAGCTACTGACACATTGAAAGAGTCTACCATGCCTTTCATTGGAATGCTGCAATGCAAATCTGATAACTCCAGGGCCTCCTCACTTATCCCCCTGCAAGAAGAATGAGCCAATTTAACCTATCAATATACATATTAGATAACTATGATTTTCAAGAAAATGAGTCAACTGAATGACCAAAGCATTGGTTGCTTCCACTTGTGGCCTTCTTCAACCGCCTTGACAGCTTAATCTCAAGAAACCCCGCCCCCCCCCCCCCCCCCCCCCCCCCCCCCCCCCGAGTTAACAAACAGGAACAAGCTGAAGAAAGGCGCAAGAGAGAGAGTTGATACTCAACTCACCTCCCCTCTTCCACAATTAGGTGGGGAGCAGGGGGTCTGGAAACCCCAATGGGAAACCTTTCACCACACCACACAATTCTTTTGGGAAGCACTCTCTCAGACATTTCCACTCCTGCCCCCGCAGGCAGAGGGGTTTCAAGATACCAGGCAACCAAGTGAAAGTGAACAGCCCTGAGCAAATCTTCTAGAGTGCGTACCCTTTGTTTCTACTCTCTCTCTTCCAAGAAAAACTAAAAATATAAATATAAAAATGGGACTTTAACTAATTACTGAACATAAGAGATCATACAAAAGACTCAAATGCATACTAATTTCCCTTTTATATTCATTTATTTTAGATCATTCAAGTTCTTCCATAGCTCGTTGAAACATCAATTGATGAAACCGTAATATATCTCCATATTTTGATAATAACATTTAATTAGAAAGAAGGTAATTACCTGTTCTCGTTCCCCACCACAATTGCAGTTGGGCATGACCAATCCATCTCGTAAATGGATACCTAATTATGGTAACAAAGAGTCAGCCAAACGCAGGCTCAGATTTCTCTACCTAATATTATATACTCAAAGAACATTTTTCATTGGGAAATTTTTCAAAAAGGGAAACTACATTTTGCAACCCCAAACCATTTCTCAATTTTCACCCTAAAATGTCCATTGGCACCTTAAACTACCAAATTTTGGCAATTTGCACCCTTGGATCTAGCTAAGATCTCAACCAAGTGTTCAAGTTGCAAAAATTTAGTAGCTTAGGGTCCAGATTGATGGTTTTCATAGTTTAGGGTGCAAATTGAAAAAAATGGTGATAGTTCAGGAGTAAAATGGCACAAAAGGGAAAGATTGATCAATACCGCATCCATTCCCACATGCGTCGTTGCAATTCGATAACCACGTGACCTAAGAAAATTAAAGCACTCTAGGGTGGAGTTCCAAAGTTCAATGTCTAACCATTTCTCTGCACCCATGCTAACATGGCGGTTATTTCTATACCTGCAACCACAACAGGTAATGTTGGCAAAGTAAGCCAGTTTGGATCAAAAGATTCAACACCTAATTGTAATTGACAAGAGGTTACAATTGAAAAGAAACACCAGCCATCAATACAAATGAAGGCAATTTTAGAACAGGAATAATTCAAACAACCCACGAAATGGCACCACAGCATCAGTTTTCAAGGCAGTTTCATGTCTGGTCACATTCAAAATGGCCAAGTTTACAACAATATCCAGATAAACACAACCACCCATATGGGCCATATGTTTTGATGGAATAACCAAACACAGTATGGATTTAAATCCAAAGCTGCAAAACTAACAGATGGGAGGGCTGAGTCCCCATGAGATACTTGAATGCAACCCAAAATTACTAACACTCTTCAATCATTTGATGGAATGTGACACACTACTGTTTCTACAATGAAATACTATTAAAGAAATTTCTTCTTTTCCCACTGAAAAGAACATCCTACCAAGGCTCAGAAATAACTTGTCCAAAATCCTCATAAAACAAATATGCCCTTTCACTTCTCTCACGTTTAAAATAAGCAAATGAACAAAGATATTATAGGCACAAAACTAGCCATGATCACTTACAGAAACTTACTATCACACAAGTAAATGAACATCGAAAAACAAATACGGTAAATAACTGAACTTCCAAAAACGAAAGAAATTATTATTTTTTTGATAAGTAAAAACGAAAGAAATTATTAATCAAAAAGAAATTAAAAGAGATACATTTTTGCTTCTATTTTTTATTTTTCACCTCGACCGTCGTTGCATTGCACCTTTTCGAGTCGCACGAGACAACATGGACCGATTGAAACCCAAGGGCGTCGGCGGACCGAAACACAGCTGAAACATTGCCGAAATCACAAAGACCTTCGACTACCAAGCAGACCGAATAGCTCCGATTCCTCACTACATTCCGGAATCTCTCCTTCCTCACATCCGATATGTACGGATTAAGTGCCTCCAGCACCTCACCGCTGCTCAAATACTCATCGGTCCCGCACCTGAACCTGTTGAGGTACGGGAACCACCGATTGGCTCGTACGGATTGGCCTCCATCGAGATTAACGGACCGGCGCTCCATTTTCATTAGTCTTGCGACGTCGTCGGGGTTTGCAAGGAGGTGTTCGACGGTGTCGTTGAAAAGTCCCTCATCCGATGTCTCGAGGATTGGGTTTGTGGAAAGAAGTTGGTCCGTGAAACCTGTGGCTTCAATTGAAATCGCGGCTCCTTCAGCGGAAGAAGCATAAGATCTGGAAGGAACTCTGCAGCATACGATTCTGGGTCCTATAGATATGCCAAATTGAAGAAAAAACAATTAAAAGCAAAATATTTCGATATTTCGACCAAATATAAGTATACACAGAGAGAGAGAGAGAGAGAGAGAGAGAGAGAGAGAGAGTACCGAGAGGAAGAGAGAGGAGGGAAGTGAAGGAAGTAAGAGGTCGAAAGGAGATTGGAGAGGAGGCTGCTCGATTGCTTCGGAGACTGCATCCGAGGGAAGTAAGAGACGTACCGACCAGGGTTTTGTAGGCGTTCATTGCACACGCACAGAGAGAGAGAGAGAGAGGAGTTTGGCGCCAACAAGTCGAGACAATGGAAGATGGCTGAGGGCTTTTTCTGGATGGATGGATAGCATCTCCGGTCCTATTAGTAGTTGCATAATGCCACTGTACCGCCCGAGCGGTACCACTCAAGTTTACCGTTCGGTAATTTTATTTATTTAATAATTAAAAAAATAATTTTAAACATATTGATATATTCTTTTATTTTAAGAAAAATATTTAAATATATTTAAAAAATATGAAAAAAATAGACGCCACGTTCAGCGGTAAAAATTGGTTTTTAAGAAAGTAATTTTAAGTATATTTGTGTTTTTTTTTATTTTTTAAAAATATTTAAATATATTAAAAAATGTAAAAAAAAATTAAAAAAAAAAAAAAACTGAGCGGCATGCCCCAATGGTAAGAGCTGGGCGCACAATAGCCCAACCCTTAGTAATTTAGTAGTATAGCTCTCATAAACGGTGATGTTTTGATGGTAGTGTCGATTTGTTCGCCATTTTTCAAAACCAAAAAGAAAAATAATTTGGAACTCAAATTGTGTCCCGAAAGATTTTTTTTACTTAGTGATTAATAAAGTGTTTTTTAGTGATGATGTAAATTTTTTTTAAAAGAATATTTAAGAATATAAAAAAAATGAATGAAAAAAAATTAAAAAAAAATTACCTTCTTGGGTAGGTATTCAGGCTACATCTCTCGGGAGATATAGCAATACCCAATGGAAAATGATAGTACGATTTAGACTAATTATTTACTATTTAGCCTATTTGGAAGGTAAAAGTGTCTCATTTCGTTTTATTATTATAATTTTTTTAAATTTTCACACAAAATAATAAATAATTCAACTTTTTCAAATCTTAAAATAATAATAATATTTTATTCAACTTTCATCTCATTTTAACTCATTATCCAAACGGCACCTTAGTGTTGTCGGTCGAATAAGTAACCGTGCTGGGATGTATAAATATGTTAGCTATGAAATAAATGAGATCGATCTATTTTGCTAATTAAACACGACCACGTCATTGTGTGTTTTAGAGGAGAAGGCAGCCTCGAATTGCCTCAAGTTCTTGTAAATTCATCTTATTAGAGAAATGCTTTAGCCTGTCATGTATACACAACCATCCAGTAGAATGTTTAGTTTACGTGAGCTTTGGAAGTTAAATGGGCTTCTCAAATTATCAAAAACGAGATTCCAGTGGCTACTCAGGAACACAAGAAAATTCGATAAAGATGATAGATCGAAAAAGACTTGCTAGTGCTAGGAAAGGCAGTTCATTCTTACAAAGCACTCATTCCATTCCAAATCCAGATTGGATTCAAAAGATATAAACCCTCATTGCAGCATCCAGATCCGATAAAAACAATAAAATAAAATAAAAATTATCAGATTATATACAAAGATGCAAACCATATTGTAGCTCTTACACGACACGAGCACAAATGAGCAGAGCCACATAAAAGGGGAAAATGAACGCAATTTTCTGGCATATTATGGGCTTGCGTTCACACGACTCACTGAGAAAGAGCAGTCTTCGAAATGACATCAAAAGATATTCCGTTCTCTTGAAGTCTTTCTTGGAGATCGGTTGGGCCAAATACAATTCCTGGAGTCAATACCCCTCCCCTTGGTAGGTTTTCTCGCTGGCTCAGAAGGATAAGCGCACACTGAAGGAGGATTATTGGGGTGGTCAGATAGCCAATCTCGGGTCCCATTACTCTTGTTATTATTTCCATATCAGGTTTCCTGTTTCCCTGAGAAGCAAGACTACCGTTGCTAAAACCATGCCCGACAAACCACATCTTAAAAGAAGCACTTCTGACCTCATCATCAGAGGGACCCTTCTTCCTGAACCATCCAAGGCTGAAAATTGCGGGAAAGTTTAAGAGAAGCCACCTTCCAACAGCAGTTTTACCCAGAAGCCCCATAATCACCCCAACAGTGATGAATCGCAAGACTCCCAGTACAGATTTGGAGCCTATCTTCACCCCAAAATAAGCTGGCTTCACAGTTGACCAGAAGGCCTCCCTCTTCTCAATCTGTTCAACACTCTCATTAACTCCTGGAAGTCCACCGGGGTTTTCTGTCAGAGATGCCAGTGTTCTTCGAACAACAATAGAATCTGCTGAAGGTAGCTTTACGGCCCAAACCCCAATCTTTTTCTGATACTCTATAAGAGGTCCTTTAGGAGGTGTAGGACCAGGAATCTACAACCAGTAAAGAAATATTTAATACAATATATGCAGCTCGAGGGCCAACTAGCAAGACTATACAGCAAGACAAATTTATTATAAATGGGTAGATAACCAGCAAAATCATGATTCCAACAAAGTGTTACAGAATAAATTACATAATGAAGGAAAATGACTGTCATTTCCAGTCAAAAAGCTTGTTGATAGAATAACATAGATAATTTCTAGCAGAATATCTGGACACTACTTTTCCTTTTATCAGTAAACAAAATTTTATTGATCATAAGAATAGGCAAAAGCCCAAGTGTATGGACATATACAAGAGCGTCGCCTTAGCATGCTAGTTCAGGGATATTACTTTAATAGTACCATCAATCTTCAAAGAGGAATCACAATGATAATTTCAGTATACAACTGTCCCATGCCACACAAATCTCTGAGGCAGGAGTCGTGAGATTGTCAGTATTGAGTACCAAGTAGAAATTGACTAAACTACTTGTTAAAAAAAAAAAAATTAGAGATTGACTGCAAAATCAAAAGATATATATTCAATGTCAGGTACATATACACACTATTCCGATATTTATTAACATAATGTATTGAATAAAAAATTGAAATATTTATATTTTTTGTCCCTACCTCCATTACTGCAACCATCAACAACCAAGCTAACTTTGACACCCCCATTCTACAACCACTGCTACCATAAAATTATCACCATTATCATCTTACCATGAGCCATCATAACCTGCACCTTTACTGCTCTGCCCATGCTTGAGTCTTACTTGCCACTATGGCCACCAAATACCACAAAGACTGCCCACCATATCACTACATCAGTCGAACCAGAGTTTTGCCTTGACTACCACTTACAATGGCAGTGGCGAAGGCACAAGAGTGGACAGTAGAAAGGTGTAATAGAAGTGGTGGTACAATTCAATCCACTGCCACTACTTCCCTTCTGGCTTCATTTCCTCCACTGCCTCTACCGATAAAACCTTCAACACAACCAATATCCCAACTTCTCTTAGAAGTTCCGACTTCCAAATCTGCTAAAACCTAGGACACTTGCCACCACTGCTAAAAAAATATATATTCTTTCCAGTTCATAACTACACATACATCATTCAGTATGACCTCAATCACTAATGAATGTATAATAGATAATGTTGATAAAAATAATATGTCATTTAGTAGAGCAGCCCAAGACTGGGAAATAGACAGTTTCGAGGCTTTTTTCAGCTTAGTGTACTCTACGAAGCTGAATGGACTGCGTGACAATAAACTGTGGTGGACACCTGCAGGTAAGGGTACCTTCACGGTTCGCTCTTTCTATAAGTCCCTTACATTTCTACCAAATTCTCATTTTCCATGGAGAAGACTGTGGAGGAATAAGGCGCTTCCCAAAGCACTCTTCTTCACTTGGACAGCAGCCCTGGGTAAGATTTTGACTACCGATAATCTATGAAAGCGCTGGGTAATTATTTCAAATTGGTGATGTATGTGTAAGAAAGATGGCTAGACAATGAATCATCTCCTGCTACATTGTGAGACAGCTAAAGCCCTGTGGTACAAAGTATTAAGTTGAATAGGGCTAAATTGGGTGATGCCTGCTACAGTGGTTGAATTATTGGCCAGTTAGGTGATGCCAAGTGGCGCTCCACAAATCAAAGTTATGTGGAAAATAGTCCATATCTTCATTATGTGGTGCATCTGACATGAGTGTAATGATCAGACTTTCGAAGATAAGGAGCAAACATTAGAGGAGCTTCGTTCTTTATTTTTCAGCATCTGATTTCTTTGGGCTATAGCTATAGATTTTAATGGCCTAAATGTACATGATTTTCTTGTTTCCTCTATAGCGACCTAGATAGATCTTATCTCTTGTATACCATCTTGTGAACTTGGGCTATGCCTATCCTTATTAATACTATCGTTTACTTATCAAATATATATATATATATATATATCTCATTTTCTAACTTCGTAAGCTTCTACAAGTACTACCTTAACCTAGCAAAATTTAGCATCAACCAAATCAAAACCAGCAAAGCCAAACCACTAAACATCAAACATATCTTCAATGAAACCACTACAAATAATTAAGCCAAAAAATTACAAATTGAATCCAACATATCAATATGATAATTGAAAAGAGAACTTCCCTTACCACCGGTCTAGCTCTTCTCGGCCTCGACCGCCTCAGCTCCTGCAAACTCTCCGCATTGGCCACGCCCAGCACTGCCGACTCATACGTCCCAAAATTCCCCGCAATCCTCTTCTCAGACTCCAAGCTCAGATACGCCTCAACCCGATTCGGCACTGCCGGCTCCACCCACTGCCTCGAGTTGAACATCAAGCCCAATTCAGCTGGAACTGAATCGAACCCACATGCCGAAATGATCAAAGAACCCTTCTCCGCCGCCTTCTCGCCGTACTTGGCCTCCATCCGCTCCATGAACTCGGGCTCCCCACATATGTCCAAATAATCACACCCAGTCTCAACGCAGGCGGCCACTACGGGCTCGCCGTAGAGGCGGAACGGTCCGACGCAATTGAGCACAAGCTTGGTTTGTTGGCAAAGGGAAAGAAGGGATTGGGCGTCGGAGGTGTTGAAGGTGAGGACGGGAATGCGGAGTGGGGGGTTGGGGTGTGAGGCCCATCTAAGGGTTTGTGTCAGTTTAGTGGGGTTGCGCCCAGCTAGGGCTAGGGTCTTCAGTGGTGGGTGATCGAGGAATCTGAGGGCTTCTTTCACTACGTACTTGCCTGTGTAGCCTGAAGCTCCCAGAATTATCAGATCGTAGGGGAGAGGATTTCGTTCTTGATTTTCTTCCATTGCTCTGAGACAGGAGTTTCCAAAAAAAGAAAAAAACTTTTTGATATATGTTTCAGAATTGCTTTCGGAATTAAGGGCAATTTTTTTATTATATTTTTTATGCATTTTATATTAAAAAATAATTAAATTTTTATTTTTTAAATAATAATAAGTCCAACTATAAGTGACGTGTCAAGCTTTAATGCACTGCATGGTATAAGAATTTCTATATTTATTGTAGATTATTCTTCATAAAATATTAGGTTGCATGGTATAAAAATTTATATATTAATGGTAGATTATTCTTTATAGCTACGTCTGGGACAATGTATTGGGAGTGCATCAGCCAAATGCACCAAAGTTAATTCAGATTGGCTCGTACACACTATACAACACATTTTTGTCCAACTGTATAAATATAATATTCTTATCACTCTTAGATCATTTTTAATTTTTTAAAATTGAGTAATGGTATTAAAATAGAAGTGAAATGATGGTCTTGCTCATAAAACTCAGGAATCAACGGGGCATTACTATCGCAAGCTTGAAGTTTTGAACCGCCACTGCCTTTTAAGTTGATGAAAAAACATTAAAGCACTAGTAATGATTTATTTATCTTTATCTTTATTCTTAAATTTGAATAAATTTTTCTTAAAATCATATGCATTGACTTATCTATATGTAAAATTATGAATACCTATAAATAGTCTTTATTTATCTTTAAAGATATCATTTTCCTTCTTCAAACATTAATTTTTTTTTCTCTCTATCGAAACGGCTCTTTCCTGAACAACTCTTTCTCTTTCTCTTTCACTCGTTTCTTTTCCTCTCTCTCTTCTCTCTTTACGCTTGTTTCTTCTTCTCTTCTCTCTGCTCTGTCGTTGCTCACAGCACAGCGATCAATCGTTGCTCCCAGCTCTCTCTCTGCTCTTCACGGCTCTCTTTACTCTCTTTACCTTTATCAACGACGGCTAATCCATCAACAATGTTGTTTGAAAACCCTAGCCGAATGTGATTTCGTCTTCTATTACTTGTTTTGATGTTACAAATTTTTCTTTATTTCCCTTTATTTCGTGCTACCCTAGAACGATTTAGGTTTTTTTTTTTTTTTTTGTGATTTCCCCTAATTCCCTTGATTTTACACATGCAGTAGCCTCTTCTCTCGAACTTTTTTTTTTTTTTTATTAATGATTTTGTACATGCCTTTAGACTAGATTGCACGAAATAGGTTGGAGAATTTGACACTGATTTGGGAAATTTCTAGGAATATTGGCATGCACTAAGTTAGATTACACGAAATTAGTAGTCTCTTCTCTCAATTTTTTTGATGATTAATGATCTTGTAAATGCCTTTAGACTAGATTGGAGGATGTGGATTGGAGAATTTGATACTAATTTTGGGAATTTCTGGGAACATTGGTAGGAAATTAATATGAGTTGTACATTGGAGGATGTAGATTGCACAAAATCACTAACTCAGATTGCACGAAATCAATCACTCATGATATTGGCATGCATAAACAAGAATGCAAAAAAATTGAGGATAAAAAATAAAAAAATAAAAAGGAAGATACATATGACAAATCTGGAATTAATTCAACCAAATAGAACCTGATAATTTACAAAATATCACCTCCAATCAATGAACATTTTTGATATTGGCATACTTTCACGTTTGTTGCCTTTAGATGGAATACTTTCACCTTGTTGAATTTAGACACAATAACCTTACCCGTAAGAGTCAACTGTTTTTCTGTTTCTTTTTTTGTTTCTTTCTCATTCCCTATTTGTAATTTTCTAAGGTTGCACCTTCTTGTATAGTAACAAACATAATTATTTAGATTAAGTCAAACTTCATTAGTAACTCATTATTTGATATTGGCATGCTTATAAAAACAAAATACAGCTGGTTTCTATCCATGTTTATGTATGCCTTTAGCCACATGGATTGTTTTGTATGCACAATATGTTTATGTAATCTCCAAAGATATTCAGCATGCAGTAGCCATATAATCTCTCATGTGCACTGTATACATTGTTTCTCATGTGCTGTTTGAGTAACACTTTATCCTTCAATATTTTGTTGAAGGATGAACTGTTTAATTGATGATGATCCATTCTTCACCACACTGTTGGAAAGTGGTGAAGCTGATATTAACAATCTCCCTATAGGCAATGCAAGTGTTGATGTCCAAGAGACACAACCCCAACAGGAAAAAAGGAAACAAAAATCCCAACGGAGTATATCATTTACTGCAGAGGAAGATACTATCTGCGTTTAAGCTTGACTTAACATTAGTATGGATCTCATACGAGGGACTGACCAATCATTCACACAAATGTGGAGTAGAATTTATGAGTACTACTCTACATATAAAAAACCTAATTGTCAAGAATGGTCTATAACCTCTTTGACTACTTGGTGGTCAATCATTCAAAAATGCGTCAATAAATTATGTGGTAGCTTAGCCCAAATTGAAGGAATGCATCCAAGTAGTGCAACCGAACATGACAAGGTATAATGCTTAACATTATATTTTGTGGTTCTAATTATTAAGTATTTGTAATGACATTAGTACTAATTGTGGAAACTATTTTGTAGATTGATAAGGTAAAAATCTTGTACCAAGAGAATCTCAAACATAACTTTATCATGGATCATTGTTGGAATCTATTGAGGCACCAATAGAAATGGCAAGCACACATGGACCTCATAAAAAAGAAAATTTGATCAAGTTCAGGTATTACTCCAAACTCAATACATTTAGGGGAAGACATGGAAAATGTGCCTATCGATTGTGAGAGACCTCCGAGAAAGAAAGTTGAAAAAGTAAAAGAGAAAGAAAGAAAATGTAACGAAAGATAAAATCTAGTAATTAAGAAGGTCTTAAGTCAAATGACAGATGATAGGAGGACTTGTATGATGGAGAGAAGATAATCACAATTGAAGTATGAGAATGAAAGATCTGAGTTACTACTTCTTAAGAAGAGAAAGCTTGATTTGAAAATTAAGGCTAAAGAAGATAGGGCTAACTTAGTAACTCTTAAAAAGAGAAAGATTGATATTGAAATTATGTCCAAAGATATTGATTCGCTGAATGGTGTGCATCAAGAGTATTTCCATAATTTTCAAATGGAGATCATTGAGGAATAAAGGAATAAGGTCATATCTCGTACATAGTTTTGACCATGGTTACATATTTTGGGTATTTTGAAATTGTAAATACTGTGGTGACATATTTTGAGTCCTTTTGTACAGCTGGTTGCACCAAATTCGATCATTTTTTTGTACTGTTGGTTGCTATCAATAACATAGAAACTATTAGGAGCTGCTATGGAGCTGGTGGTTGTTATTGTGGAGCAAAATGGTGCTGCCATGGAGTTGCTGTGGAGCTACCAAGTTGTATTAAAATCAACTTTGTGGATTTTTTATTAAGTTACTTTTGATACATGGGATTTATTTAAATTTGTATAGAGTTTCTTTTGGTTGGAAGTTGAATTTGTATGGCATATATTTTGCAAACATTGAATTTGTACATGCTTAGAATTTATTAAGTTGTGAATTTGTTTGAAATTAAAAATCACATTGTATGTGTGGATTTTTCTGTGTTACTGCATATATATATATATATATATATGGGTATATTGAATTTATTGGACTTGATGTGGAATTTGACTTGAATTTATTGGACTCTCCATATTTATGAAAAAAAAAATTATTATTTTATTATTATTTGGTCAAAAAATATATAATTCAATGTTGGAATTTTTCTTCATATGTAAAATCAATCTTCAAAAGATGTGATTTTACATATGAAGATGCATAAATCATTGCCGATGCCCTGAAGCTTCCTTTAATGTACTGATTAACTTTACAGTGTGAACCAACTTCGTAGCAAGCAAAACCCGAGTCACTGATATTGTGCCTCGGCTCAAAACAAAGTAATCTCTACCAGGAGGAGGGATTCACATCTCGTACTACTTATCTAGCTATCTCAATCAGACTATGCCCACGTATCTTTTTCAAGCCTTTATCCTCTACAATGGTTCTTATTCTGACTACTTCATCCCATTGTCCACTTTCTGCATATAAATTAGACACCAAAGAATAAGAGCTTGAATTCTCAGGTTCCAGTTCCAACAGTTGCCTCCCTATAACCTCCCCCATTTCTGTATTTCTATGTACTCTACAAGCTGCAAGCAAAGCACCAAGTGCCGAAGTACTTTTTCTTGATGGCAGGCACTTAACCATTTCAGATGCTTCCTCAAGCCGTCCTGCACGGCTCAATAAGTCTACCATACAACTGTAATGTACTTCACATGGAACCATATTATATTCTTCGGTCATGGACCTGAAAACTTGCAGACCCACTTCCACCAGGCCTGAATGACTGCAAGCAGTGAGTATTGACGTAAAGGATACCTCATCGGGCTCGACCTTCTCTTCTTTCATTCGATCAAATAGTTTTAGCACCTCCACACAGTTACCGTGCATAGCATAAGCAGCTATCATTGTGTTCCATGATGTCAAACACCGCTCACTCATGTGCTCAAACACATCTCTGGCCATATCTAAGCTACCACACTTGGCATAAGTAGTGATAAGAGAATTGATTACAGGTATCTCTCTGTCCATGTGAACTCGATACAAGTGACAATGAACTTCCGTTGCTAAACTTACAGATGAAAGCTGAGAAAATGCCTGAAGCAGACTAATTACAGTGACTGAGTCATGTTCTAGTTTTTCTCTTTGCATCAGCCGGAACAAGATAATGGCTTCATCTGCATGCCTATGAATAATATAACCCATCATCATTGAAGTCCAAGAGATCAGGTCCTTATATTTTATCCTGTTAAAGACTTGCCTCGCATAGACCATAAGACCACATTTTGCATACATAGAAATGATTTGGTTGACAATTTCAGTGCTCCAGTCAAACCCATGTCTTAACATGTATCCATGGATACACCTGCCTCGTTTTATTTCTTTCAGATCAGAGGACGCAGAAAGAACACTCAGAATGGAACTTATATTTGGTTTAATACCCGTTCCAACCATTTCAATAAAAGTCCTTATAGCTTCACAAGCTAACTTATTTTGGAGATAACCGGCCATCATCACATTATATAAAACAGAATCCCTTTTCTCCATGCTGTCAAACAATTCTCTGGCTTGGATTAAGTTGTTGCATTTAGAATACAGATCGACCAAGGCAGTGATGGCAACCAAATCCAGGTGAACTCCTGTTCGAATTATGTATCCATGAATGCTCTTTCCTTGACGCAAATACTTCAAGTTAGCACAACACAAAATCCCATTTGCTAAAGTTATCAAATCAGGTAGGAGGTTTTCTTCCACCATTTCACAGAAGAGGTTGAAACCCACCAAGGGCTGCTTCATTTGCAGATGACCAGCAATCATTGCATTCCAAGAACCAACTGTTTTAAACTCCATTTTTCCAAAGATGCATGCCGCTGTTCTTGGGGCCCCACATTTGATATACATGTCCATAAGACTAGTTTCAAAGACTTCATCAGAACAACCAATGCTTCTTCTTATAGCATAAGCATGGATAGAACGACCCTCTTCTAGAGCTTCCAATAGTGCCGCAGCTTTAAGTAAGCTCACCAAAGTCACCCGATTAGGATCTAATTGTTGCTTCTGCATGCAACGAGCCAGCCAGAAAGGCTCAAATCCACGGTGATCACTGCACTGAGCATACCCAGTGATCATTGATGTATAAGCCACAACATCTTTTTCAGTTATTTCATCAAACACTCTAGATGCGTCTTCAATATCTCCATGTCTACAATACAACCCAATAAGCGACGAACCCACGAACCTATCTCCATTTAACCCAAACTTGAAAGCATCCACATGAACCCCTCTTCCAAATTCTGAACTTCCCAGCTCAATACAACTTTTCAAACTAAATGTAATGGCCGAACTATTCAAACCAATATTCCATTGTCTCAAATTTGAATACCGTCTAAGAACTTCATCAAAGTGACCTGTCCTAAAATACCCAACAAGAACTGAATTCCAGAGAGACAGATTATTGATTACAATTCTATCAAATACCCATCTGGAGTCAGCTAAATGGTCAAACTTTGCGTAGCAACTCAGGAGCTTAGAGCCCAAAAAAATACTGTCTCCAAGCCCATGAGCGAAAATGCAAGCATGGAGTTTTCTTAGATAGAAAACATCCGAACAATTATCCAAGAATGAAGCAAATTTCTCAGATATGAACCAAGATTGAGAGAGTTGCTCTTTGCTACTTGTGTTCAAGAAAAATTTGGTTTGAGCTGTGGTGTATAGTATCGGGTCGTTGCAATGGGCTAGTGAACGAAACCCAGAGATAAAAACTTGCATAATTGTTAAGGGAAGAGCTTATTGTATTGAGAAAGATAATCTCAGAAGAAAAAGCTACCATTTTTCAATCACACATCTCTCTCACGGATGGCCTTGTTTCTCTGGGAAAGACTACGGACTAATTGGTTTACGGTCGAAGGTGCACTGTGGAGTAAATTAATTTAGGGAAAGACTATGGCGTAATTGTGTTTGCTGCCTCGGAATCAGCCGCTTATTCCAAGTATCTCAAATGTGGGAAGAAGTTTTTATAAGTTTCATTGTTTCAAATGGTTCAAGGGGCTCCTAACATTCGATGGAAACTAGCATGTATATTGTGGCATGTGTAACTGGTTCTTGTTACACCCCACCTTGCGCGATAAACGTCCCCAGGCATTATCGTGGAGGCATGCCTCTTTAATTAATATAAAAAAGTATATATTTTTAATGTTTTTATAATTGAAACAAGTTTCACATAACATAATATTATTCGTGTTTATCTCTTTTTAAAACCTTTTCATGAAATTTGGATAAATTACGGTCCTCGTGAATAAAAAATAAAGCTTGGTAGGGTGGTCGTAGAAACAGGCATGCGAGGATAGCATTTGTGGATTGCCTACAAGTGAGAGCTTCCCAGACTCACTTTCTGGTGTTTGTTGTTCAGGCTGATGACTTTAGGAGAATATATTCAGCATCCACGGTCCATTTAGCAGTGAACCTTTATAAGCACCCACAAAATAACATCTAAGTGTAATCTCTGTGGAAAATTGAAGCCGCGGAACAACCTCGGATATGTGAGGGAGTGAATATTTGAAGAGCTCTAAAACTCTGGAACATATTGGTTATGCAGACAATGATAACCTTTCACACTTCTTTCACTTATGTTACAAGCTCAACTTATCAGATTCAGTTTATCATTACAGAAGCAGAACTTGAATTAAGAAGACATGCACGATCTAAAATAAAATTCCCATTGCTTAGAAATGGACCTCCGGTGGCACCCTCATTCTCTCTACCTATTTTAGAGGAAGAGGACTGTTAATCAGACATCTCTGTCGTGGGGGGGGCCTTGTCTTCTTTCCCCATCCTGTTAGGCTTTTTTCCTCAAATCCCACCTCTATACATTTAAGTTGCTGAGCCGAGCGCAAGCAAACTGGAGTTTCAATAGAAGAGGGATGAGAAACACCTGAACGCCTCCTTCCCCTTCCACTACAACTCATACCAGAATTTCTGTGGACCAAACGTGACTGCCAAGTGCCGCCAGTTGCCTTAATCAGCCCTTCAATTGTTTGAAGGTCCTCAGTCACCTCATTCCGTGAAAGAGATGTAAGACTAGGAAGTATATCTCTTTGGAAGTCTTTGCGTTGCCTCCCTCTCCTTGTTTGACCTCTCCTATGCTTTCTTGGCAAGGTGTTTTCATCTTTTGGGTTTTCCAAAGTCTGAGGCTTACAACAATAGTCCTCTACCCTGCCTTCAACCAAATTTAACGTCATGAACTCAAAGTAATCAACCCCATCATGAATAAGCTCTTCTTGAAAGGAATTGCCCTTACCCATTGAAACTTCTACGGTCTCTTTCTCATTATCACCCTTATATGAAGAGATTATATCTGCAAGCCAGTGAAGGGAATCAGTGAGTGAAGCTTCTGACTGGTGACAAGTGGCATGTTCTTGAAGATTATCAGCAGCATTGCCGGGAAGATTATGCATATGAGATGATGAGATGGAAACTAAAGCGTCTGCTGCCACCATGATAGGTCCCTCATGAAGCACCCTGGATTCATCTTTTAACACATCAAAAGGTTCTCTACTTTTGCTTTCTGGAGATCCTTCCACAGGAGTAATAATAATTTCTGTCTCGTTGACTACTGGTACCTCCAAGTCTATCTTAGTTGCAATTGGAGAAGAGGGTGTAAATAGAACTTCTTCTTCAGTTACACAAATATTCAAGTCAATCTGATATCTTGAAGCAGGGCGGTCATCTCTTTGCTACAACACAATCCTCAAATTTTTGTATCACTCCAGATCTAGGTAACAAAGGATCATCAGCCAAATCAGTCATAGATAACCCAAATTTTACAAGGTTGCCATTATCAATGGCAGAAGCAAGACAACTAGGTTTTGAGGGGGAGCTATGAGAAGGAAGATCATTCAATACATGAGGCTTGTCCGTAATGGGAAACCCAAGAATCTTCTGATCGATTGAGCAGTCACCTATTTCAATTTTCCCATGCTCACTATCATCAGCATGTGTTGCTGATGAGGAGTCCTGAACAAAACTTTGGGGCGGATCTTTTATCATTTCTTGTCTATGGACAACCTGCAGACAATGGTTTTGCCAGGAACTCAAGCCTTCCCTTTCTCTTGAATATTTTCCATTACAAATTGGCATTGGTCTTAGCCAAGAACATGCTCCCTGTGAATTCTCCCGATTCCTTGACCAGTCAACTGAAATGAGATTTTGTTGACAAATCACTTTAAATGGATTATTTAGAGATACTGCATCCATATCAACTTCTTTTGGAGAGCTCACATCCGTGATAGAGCCTGAAACCCCAAGGTAGTTTTGAGGATTATGTTGCTGAAATTTTCCAAAAGTAAAATGACGATCATGGATTTCATTAGGGAACCCAAGCCAAACAGATGGGTGGCAACCCTTTAATTCCTTGGACTCTGACTGTGAACCAAGGCACACATCATTTTGGTAGGATACTTTAGCCCTTGCATCTGGAAGAGATCTTGAAGAATTATCTTTAAGCAACTCCCCAATCATCTCAGAGCTTTGCATCAACGTTATTGAACTCTTATTTGATTGAGGACAGGTATTACTGCAAAGGTTTCCTTCAGTTGATATCAAGTGCTGCCTCGAGCTGCCTGAAGGCTTTGTCCCAGGCAAAATAGTAAATGACTCGGAATTGGCCACATCAAATTTAGGAACTAGAGCATTCTGCAGACCAAGTGCGTGGGAGGCCACAAAGGAGGAATCTCTATTTATGTCAGAGTTTTCCACACCAAAAATTGTCCTCTTTCTATGTTGCTCTATCTTACTCCGACCAAAAGGAAAACATGTTGCTGGATCATGAACTTTTGGAGTTTGTGATGATTCGCAAGGCTTAGGAAAATCGTCAGGACGAAGAATTCCACATAAAGAACTTGTGTTGCTTCTGGTTTTCCCTGAAAAGGGAGCAATATAAATCATAAATCCAAATTTAATAATCTTGCGGAACAAGGTAACTTTTGCTCGCCTCTGTATTTCTGCTCCATTTGTCTTAAGATCATGCGTGGATGTTTGGTTTTCAAAATTTATTTTACTTCTTATACACCAAAAAAAACGTCTTTAAAGGAGAACCACCACAGGTTTATTTGCTTCTTCACCCTCCTTCACCTTTAGATAAGAAAAAATCCATCCACCCAGTTTTTTCAATCAAACTGAAAATAAACATGAGATACTCTTGAACATAATATTCTGTCATACAACTCTTAGCAATAACTAAATTAATTTTCTTAATAAAATAACTCTTCAAAGAAGAGTATTCTTCTATGTATTGAATAAATTCCCTAACAGCTGGAGATTGAAATGCAGATGAAAATTAACTTCAGTGCATTTTGCAACTTGATGACTCTTGTAAAGATGTAATCATGCAAGTTGTGAAGATTATCGCCAGAGAAGTTATGTTAACATTGAATCACAATTCTAAAATACAAATGAATATGCCCAAGAATCCTTTTCTCACACAAGGGAAAATAATGAAGATCATTTCTTAGATATAAGCTTTGTGACCCCTTTTTCTGAGTGTACCTTAGCCTTATTTTTCTGACTTTCCTTTGTTATGTTGTTCTACTCATATTACTGGTTCAATCATATCATTATTTCCATCGTCAATGTTGTTATGAAGATGGAGAAAACCAGTTAGTTCCTTTGTTATCAGTTCAAATGAAAAATAGGGTATTACATGTATTTGATAATTTGAAAAGGATTAAGAAGCTTGTACTGTCGTCATGTGGTGAAATATATATTAGAAAGTCAGATATTTAGCAAATATTTTTGCTCAAAAACAAAAAGAAGCCAACTCAAAGCAGTGTAGGTATATAAGCTCTTACCAGCTTCAAATGGAGAAGATAACTGATCTTGTTGTTGACATTCATTCTCACAATGCAAATTGCTCTGCTCCATCCCCTCCATTACGCAGATTTTGAGAAAATTCCTTTGCCAACAATTGGAGGCTCAAATATGCACTTGCAGATGAATTCATCTCCTCTTTGGAGTTGGTTTTATGGCCTGTAATAGCTAAAGCAGATGCTTCCTCCTCCCAAGTTATTTCATCCTCCTCCCGAGTTATTTCATTCAGATCCACTCAAGGAGTTTCCCTCAAATGCATATTGGATCTAGAAGCATCAGTATTATAGCTAGTACTCACCCCAGCACAAATAGATAAATTTCCATCCCTCTTACAGGCAATCCCATTAACCCTGTTAGAAGGATGATCATGCACTCCTGAAAGTTCAGAAACTCTTTGCGGTTCCACATCATTGCTGATGAATTCATCAGCTGGAACTTCTAGGTCAAAAAACCTTCTCTGAAGCTCAATGGATTTTGGTACCAGAGGTTTGTGGTCCTTATGCTTTACTATGCCTTGGGTAGGACCAAAATTGGATTGCATGATTGTCCCTTTCACAGAATTAAAATGAGATCGGAAGGTATGCACACCCAGTGTGGATGGTCTACCATAACAAGAATCCATCAAGGACAAGGTGGACATATGTGTTAGACCCTCTAGAAAAGTTGCCCCGGGACAAGCCTCAACACACTCACTGACATGCCTAGTCGGCCCCCATGGTGAGCCAGCAGCATGCCATGGCCCATGCCATGGCAAGCCCACGGACCAGACCAACCAGCCAGCCAGCGCCATGGCCCATGCCATTGGCCATTTTCAGCACCGGCTAGCACCAGTCAGGCCGTGGGTCCCACATGGGCCCCACGTCCAAAATTTTATCAGCATTTTATTATTTTAATAAAATCATCTAGTATTTATATATTTCATTGTTTCCTTGTTTTAGTGCAACTAGGAATTAATTCCTTAGGCTAGTGTTACTAGGAATTAATTCATTTCTAGGATTTATTTCCTTGTTCAAGCACCATTAGGACTCTCCCATTGTAAGCCTATATAAAGGCCACCCCAGTCCCATCTTTCATTATCTTTTGACAAATTCCCTTTGTGGTTGGCTTATTTGTTCTTGAGATCTCCTTCGGTGCTTGACACTTGGGCTATTTGGGTGCAACCTGTGTGAATCCCAAATAGAGATTCAACACCTTGACGTTTGTGGACGGGTGTTGCTTCATCTATCAATCTATGAGCAAGTTTGTTTCTCTTTTCCATTATTGAGTTTCAATCTTGTTATTTACTTGTTATTTGCATTACTCTTTTTGCACTTAACATTATATCACACGCCCCACATCATCCCAACACACTAGATCTACTTTGCCAAGTAGACCTAGCCTTGCTAGATTATTCCCTTCATATTTCCTTCACTTCCATATCATTCCATCACCATATTATCATCCATATACCTTCCATAATCATAGATCTAAACCCCTTTCATCATAAAGCCCTAGACCTACACTAGATCTAGTGCCTCCATATTCCCTACCATAAACCCTAGCCTCCATAAGGATTTCCTATATTTTAGGAAACCTTAAACCCTAGCCTCACTTCCATAATTACCATAATACCACCCAAGAGGCGCCTACCATAGCCTAATCACACCATTCGGCCATCATCATACCATACCATACCATCATCATACCATACCATACCATCATCATCCCATACACCATACCATCCCACCAAGATCCAATTCACAAACCACAAACACTCATCATCCATATTCACCAAATCTCATCACTCAAGTCTAGACTCAAGTAAGAAGGCAAGCAAGAAAGATAGGCTCATCGGTCATAGTTGGGTGAAGCGGATCTAGAGAACCATAGTATTTAGGGACTAGACCGAGGTCCCTAACAATATGCCACCTCTTTGTGTCATCTTCAGACAGAAATACATTTGACGATTGTAATGTCCCAGCTAACATCAGATGTTTGTGTGGTTCCTTGCTTCTGATATGATTCATCAAGTCCATTTGTATTTTGTAAAGCCGATGGAGTTCATGGAGCTAGATGAAAAAGTCACACATATATAATTGTATAAGTTCATATATAACAATATTGCATGGATACAAATATTTGAATTTAGTAAAAAAGAATCACAGGTCAAATTTCAGTTCTTTTTTATGAGTAATCACAAAGTTTCATTTCTTTTTTATAAGTAATCGCAGGTCAAAGTTCATAGCTCAAAATAAAAGGAAAAAAAATACATAAAACCCCCTCAAACTACCACCCCAGTTGCAATCACTCCCTAAACTATCATTTTTGGCAATAAACTCCCTAAACTACCAAAACCTTGCAATGTACCACCTAAAAGAGTTACAAAAGACTAACCCAAAAGAAAAAATATATTTACATTTTATTTATATATTTTTTTCAAATTATTGAGTTTTATAAATTTTAGGGAAGCGTGTTTTTGTCAACTTTTTAACATAAGGGGTATATTGCAGTTTTTGGTCGTTTTTGGGAGATAATTGTCAAAATTAATAGTTCCTGAAGTGTTTGCGATTGTGGTAGTTTGAGGGGTTATATGTATTCGGCCCCTCCCCCAAAAGAGGGTTTCAAAAAAGGCATACCTGATGCCTGAATATGGTTTCATGCTTCAATATAGTTTGTCTCAGTAGTTCCTTCTCATACTCCTCATATCTATGTATGTCTGGTCTTGTCAAGAACATGTCCTGGTACTGCGGCTGCCCACTTCTCAATATTTTCTGTTCCTGATGTAGAGGCCAGGTTCCTTTGCCAGCATTGTTATCTAAATCCTTCAAGGAATAATATCCTTGCAGATACATCTTACACTGCACTTCTGCTCCCATTTCTGCAAGCAACTCAAGAAAAAGCACTAATCAACTTACAAACCAAGGAAGCTAAGAATAGAACCAAATTCACAGTTTTCAAATACAAAAAGTAGGAATGGCTTATACACCATTGGCACCAACGCAAAGTTTGGGCACACACTAAAAACAAAATGTTGAAACTTGTTCATTTGAATACAATATTTATTCTAACGCCATGGACCATGACAAAACTTCAACCAAATGTCCTGTTACCGTCTCTATATCTTCCACAAATACAAAAAAGCCAATTATCTCAAACTTGATGTTCCAAATTTATATCCCATACTTACATAAAAAAAAATTAAATTATATCCCATAAGACGGCATTGCATTAGTGAGATCGAAATGCACCCGCTAAGAAAAACCTAATCAAAAATAGAACTTGATCAAACTAGCACCAGCAGAAAGCGTTCAGTATTTGAAGAAATCCCTATTAACAAACTGCTCGATCCGTGGTCCACTTCTTACCCACCATTCACTGATAACTCGACATGATAGCATTTAAAACGCAATGTGAGTCATCCTTATAACCAAATTTCATGGAACAGTGTAATTCCTAATTAGAAAATAAAAAAAGCTCAACTAACAATGCGTCGACCACACCCCAAAAATGGACAATATGGACCCCATCAATAGCGAATAATTGAAGTAGTGAGTAAATGAATAATGTGAAAATGGCCAGGTCTGTATGAAGTGAAAATCAGCCATAAAATCAAAAGGAATAAACTATTATTATGTTCAAGATTCTAGAATAATCAGACCCAGTAGTAACAAATTATCATAACCAAGTATAGACAAAAAAATAAATGAGAATAATAATTTATACCTAAATCCTCTTCTACCCTTTTCAAAGATCACCCACAATTCACGAAATTTTGTACAACAACAAACAACGAACCAGCTCCATGATCCTTCACAGCCACAGTACAGAACAAAAAGTAGCCACAAACCAGAATAACCTAGGAAGACCGTGAACCAACAGACAAAGGAAACCAACACATGGAACCAATAAGACAGTCTGGGTATCTCTGTACAGACATTGAAGAAGCTTAGATCATCCCCAGAGAAAAGAATATTCAGGAATTCAGATCTGATGGGCCATAATCTGATAAGAGTATATAGAGATCCCACAGCCCATATAGGAGATCCTCTCTACACAAAAGCCACAGCACCATATGACACCTCTCCAAAAATAACAGCAACAAAAATGACGTCTCGATTTGTCAACTTGCGGTCCGCCATTATTCTATGCGCTTTGCTTCACCTAACTGCTAATGGCTGTGGTGCAATCATTTCTTCCCCATTTAATTATTTACATTTCTTTTCTGAATGGGAAAGAAATGGGTATTTTTTTTGTTATTCTTTGATTTTTTTTTTTTTTTTTTTTCACATTTTCTAGATTCTCTCCACTTCCATGCTTTTTGGGCAAAACCTAGATATATTGGAAAAGTACTCCAGAGAAATGTTGGCACCTGGGTTTGCTGAAGCAACAACCTAACAGTTTCCGTATGTAACCTATCCGACCCCACTTGATTGGATTTTCTTAGTTAGTGTCATAGGCTTACAGCCACGCGCGTGTGCCCGTAACGCATTGACGAATGACGATGACGGATGAACAGAACTAGCATCAAGTTTAGTTAGTGAGGTGATCCATCTAAAATTATTTATAAATTATTTATTATTTTTTAATTATTATTCACGAATTTAGTTTGCGAGGGCAATCTTACACATACTTTGGACACGCGTGGCAACGGATTTTCCTTAAATTCGGTGTCTGTTTTTTAGTTGTAGAATTTTGTAAATAAATAAATGTAAAATAGATGAACAAACAAATGAACAATGCAGGGATGAGGAATCTTCTGCCAACTTTGAACTGTAATCGTAGGATGAATAGATGAACAAACAATGCAACATTCATGGAGGTTTTTAGACAGAATTTTCGCGGGCTTTCACGGATGGCTTGTCGATATCACATTATATGAAGAGTATAAAATTCTTGCACTAATTTGTGAAAGAATAATGCTAATTATATTGTAATCATATCATTTGGTTTAGGGAAGTATGTGAAAATAAACAATTGGATACTTTTATGGTTTTCTTCATCGTATACATATTTTTTCTATACAGAAATGAGATTCGAACATGATTTTTCTATTTAAAGACAAGGCCTTGTGTCATTTAGTCCAAAAGACTCTTAATTTCTTCATTCTATATTTGATACTTTATTGAGTACCTTCTAACCTTTTGAAGCATTTTCTAAATGAAAAGAAAGGTTATACACTTCATATTATATTGAAAGACAAAAATTCTATATACAGTTATTAAACTTATACTAAACATTAATGTTTTATAAGTTTGTTGAGTATAGTTTCTAATAATATAATACCTAAAAAATTATCATGTGGTTTTTCGAATATGTGCACAATACATTTTTAAGTGAATATAGTTGGTATCAAAGAAAGTGAGATAGAATCATAGATGCAAAAATTGGAGCAACACGAAGCATTCAATACGTGATGTATACATCCTTCCTTTACAGTACTACTTGTGATCATATTAGTTGCGCAGTAAAGTAGACAGGTATTGATATAATGACTCAAAGAAAAATCACTACCATTAATGTTGGGTTTGGTAACAAAGATAAAACGCAAAATTTTTATCACAATTTCATTCTCGGATAAGACCACATTACCAAATAGTCATTATTATATACAACTTAGCTAAGAATTTTTATCCCTTGTTGTCTCTATATTGTAGCTTGATGGAAACTACATTGACAAGAACAACAGTGAAACCTATCCTTGAATCATAGCTTTCCTTTCTCTCTTCCTTAGCAAAATGGTCACGATGAACCCCCTTTGATCTTCATCCAAGATATATGCAGACCCAACACAGGTGACCAAACGTCTTGTGCGCATTTTTGTTTGGTAAAAATGCAATGATGCCATTCGATCTGTGCCCTTTTTACAAAAATCTCTCCATCCCGCAAGAACCCATAAACTAGCCCTAACCTAAAGGCCTTGTGAATCTTTCCAGGAGAGGCAAAGTTGCAAACCCCAGCTCCTTGAGAATTTGTGGAATCTCAAAGAAAAAGTTGTTTCGTTCAGTCTCAATCAAGAGAAATTTGACGTGTGAACATGAATTCTTTAATAAAAATCAATTTGTGTGAAATGGAGGTGGTGGGCAAATCGGGGCTCAGAGGGAGGGAGGAGATGGGGAAATCAGCTGCGCGAGGGAGATGGGAGATGAACTAGGTATGCAAGGGAGGGGGTGGAGATATTGGCTGCGCGAGGGAGAGGGGGAATAGCAATAGGGAGATGGAAGATACAAAAGGTTGGGGTTTCTGAAGTGAGGATTTTGTAGGGTAGAGGCAATTTGTGGGACCCGCCACATTTTCCTTTTTCAAAAAGTTATAAAATTTTAATCTTTTACTCCCAAACATATCTATTATGGGACCACATAAATTTTTAAACCCAACTCAAAAATTTCAACTTATATTATTTTAATACTATTTACAAAAATTTCAAAATTCTTATTTTATCTCTCCTTAAACCTAATCTTATTAAGGTACCTAAGAGGATATCTTAAACTGCAAAGAAATATTGTTGCTATGTATTGTCAAGCTCTTCTATATATAATCATTTTTATATATTTTTTATGTATTCTATTAATATAATTAGTTAAAATAATTATTTTGTATTAAAAATAATAATAAAATAAATCATATTAATAAAGTGTATAAAAGAATACGTAAAAATGACTGTATATAAAATTTTTATTAATTATAAAATAAATTTAACATTTTATATAAAATTATATTATATTATACGTTTTTTTTTTTTTTTTATCCTTGTAGACTCAGCATTTCTGTTAAATGAATAAGGGACAATCTTATAAAAATTACTTGGCAGAATTTTCACCAATTTAATTTTGAAAAAAAAAATTCTCATCCAAAAATATTAGTAAATGTACTTTTAACTCCTTTATATATAAAAATAATAATAACTAGAATCTAATGGTGATTGGGTTTGCACGTTTAAAGGGCTGATGGGCTTTTTGTTTTTGGTTGTTGTACCAAAAAGGCTGTCACGTCCTTGTCTGGATGACGAAACAAAATTGCTAATCGCAATTACAATCAATTTACGTTTTTGACCCTAAAATTATTGCCTACTCAAAAATATCTTCGAGATTATCCTAGAATTGACATCATTTTAATGTCGATTGTCTTTTTGGGAAATATCAAGAAAAGAATTGGATAGCCCAGAGATCTATCGAGAAAGATTTTCCTTTGACGTGGTCTATAGAAGCAAACGACACGTAAAATAGTTCCATCTCTCTCTATCTGTAACCTGTTTTTAGCTTATATTTAAACGATAATATTAGATACAGTTTTTAAATATATAAATCTTACGTATTTAATTTTTTTTTAAAAAAAGTCTATTATTTAAAATAATAATTTTTTTTATATAAATTTTAAATTTATTTATTTTTTAAAAAAACACGTGAAATTTACATTTTAAAAGATCGTTTAGATAATAAAATTAGATAAGATAATTTTAAATGAAAATTAAAAATTAAATAAAATATTATTAGACTATTATTTTTTTAATATTATTATTATTTTAAAAATTAAAAAAATTAAATTATTTATTATATTTTATGTAATAATTTAAAAAAATTATAATAATAAAATAAGATAAAATGAAATAATTTCTCAATCTAATCTGATCCTAAACTATAAATATCATTTCTATCTACTAAAATATTTTGTTATGGAAAAATATAGTTGCAAGTATAATTATGTACTAATCTGCACCAATGTGATGTGATTGATCAAAAAATAGATTTTATTAAAAATAATATTAATTTAAATTTTAAGTATAAATGAATCAGTATTGGTACATAAATTAGTACGTGACCATATTTGTATATAGCAAAATTCTTTTGTTATATGGTTTTGAGGTGATCCACTTGTAAGGCTGAAAATGATAAGTGTTCTCTGTATATATATATATATATATTTTTTTTTGAAAGGCAGTGTTCTCTGTATATAAAATCTTATAGTTTCACCCCCTTTTATTAATCTATATATATGTTTAATAATGCAGAGAAAAGTGCAGTAGTTTTCTTCCTTAGACCATGTGATAAAGGCAAGTAGCTTTGCTACCGTCAAATCAAGATGATGTGTTGGAAATATTGATATACAATCAAAGAAAACAAAAAAATTGAGAGAAAGGTGTATGATTTCAGTTCGCCTCAATATGGATAGGCATTCTGGGTTTGGTATTGAAACACTCAAGGGAGTCATTTTTACCCATCAATCAAAGTACTTTAAGAAAGGTAAAGGGGCCCAGAAAACTGAAAAGAGCTAAAATGAGAAGAAGTTAAGCAGCTAGGCTAATTGCACCACCTCAAAAGGAGAGAGAAAAAATAAATGTTTTGATCCAAATAAAAAGCACAGAGACATTAATCTCGCATTAACCAAAACTTTCAGATCATTTACATGAATTCAAGACACTCCCATTTAAGGTTCAAAAAACAAAACAGAAAGTGTACTAGTTTACTTCCCATTAGGGCGTGGGTTAAATATTGAAACTTTTTTACTTATATTTTCCTTTCTTGAAATGCTGTTGGGAAATTTAAGGCATTATTTTATGGGTCAAGTTGGGTATTGTGCACAGCCTCGGTTCCCCATAATAGCAATCAAATTGGACAAAAATCCCACACGAAAAGGCCAGTGAAGGGCCAGCTAAGAAGAGTGTGTGTCTCTGTCTATTTCTCAGACTAATTAAATTATCGAGTCTTGGGATGCCCTGTCTGTCCTACATAATTTATTCCAGCACACAAACTTTTCTGAGATCCAAACACTTTCAGCTAACATTATTGTAAGCTAGTGAGTCTTGTGAACATTTTCTGATGAATATTTCTTTTGTTGTAAGGCTGAAGATATCATCACATCGTATCCCTTCAATGATTGTTGTCTGTGAATCGTTTGTTATGCATTGCTTTGTCTATATATGGAGTTTTTGTTCCTATTTGCGTACCAGAATTTTTTAATACTGTCATCTAACAGGTTGTTTTCAGCGATGGATCACAACTCAACGCTGGATTATTAAGGAATTTCTTGTTTTATTTTCACAATAATAGGGTAATGCCTTGGGATATAACTACCATTCACTTGGTAGACATGTCAATTGAGTAACTAAAAGAAAACAAAAATGAAAAAGTAAAGAAAGGAAACAAAAGCTGGTAAAGATGTTTGTAACCATAAATTATACAATCGTTTTGAAATAAAAGAATAAAATATAAGATTAATATAAAGAAATTAATTTTTTAATAATATATCTCACTCTTTTAAAAATAATTATGTAGCGTTTACGCACTTTATGATTATATATAGAATTATTCTAAAAAATAAATTTTTTTTACACGGTTTATACCTTATCATCTTCGATAATATTTATTAATATACTAAATAATTTTAAGTAGATTTATTAAAAATAATACATTTAAGATGAGAAATAATATAGAGAAATGATGATTATAATCATAAAATATGAAAACGTTGCATATTATTTAAATAAATAAATAATAAATATGAAATTTTTATTAAAAAAATAATTTTTAAATAATAAAAATTTTTTTTTAAAGAATATATGACGTTTGTATTATCCTTGAATATATATTACTAAAAAAAATTGTATTTCTGAAAACATTAATTTGTAGGCCCCAAAATTCAAAATTTTCAAAGGAGTGAGGATAAAAACAAATGGCTGGAGATGTTCAAATCTCATTCCCCCACCGCTTCCATTGCCTTCCGTTGGCCCTCAAGTCTTCGCGCACACACACAGAACTATTTCATGGCAGAAGAAACAAGTTGAAGAAAAGCATATCCGCAGAGAAACGGAAGAGGGAGGGGGAGAGAGAGAGAGAGAGAATCGAGGGTCCGTGAAAGAAAATCTTGGGGGTGAAAGAAAATTGGAAGTAGAGAAGCTGGTTCAGGAAGAAAGTAAGAGGTAGTGAAAAGAGACTTCTTGTGAGAAAAAGATTTTAGAGAGAGAGAGAGCGTGTTGGGGCTGGGGGCTGGGGATGTAAATTTAGAAGCAGAGAAGAGCCAGAGAAAGGGAGAAAGTTCGTCTTTCGAATTGAAGAATCTGGAAGAAACGATATCGTTATCTGCGGAGAAACCTGAAATCCCTAGCCCCCCAACTGTGAAGGAGCGGTCTCCAACTTGGTCCGACCTCTGGCTCAAGAACACCAAGAAGCCTCTCAAGCATGTGGTGTTGACCATGCAGCTACAGTCCCTCTCTTCCCCCACCATCAATTCCCCCCAAATCTCCAAAACCCTAACCCCCAGTTTATCCAAATCAGACCCTACCCTCCTCCTCCCCGACGCAGTCCTCCTCAAAATCCTCGCCGAACTCCCTGATTCCCAGCGCAAACCCAACTCCCTCGTTTGCAAGCGCTGGCTTAACCTCCAAGGTCGCCTTGTCCGCTCCCTGAAGCTCTTGGATTGGCATTTTCTCGAGTCGGGTCGCTTGGTTTTTCGGTTTCCAAATCTGACCCATGTAGATTTGGTTTCTGGGTGTTTGGTTTCGCCCCGAAATTCGGGTATTCTGTTGAGCCATAGAGTTGTTTCGGTTCATATCGGATCCACGTTCTCCAAGATGTGGAAGGTATGCGAAGATAGTCTGTTGCCTGCTGAGGTTATTGATATGGGGCTAAACGTGTTGGCTAGTGGTTGCCCCAATTTGCGCAAACTCGCGGTGATTGGCGCTAGTGAAGTGGGGCTGTTGAATGTGGCCGAGGAGTGCTCGACACTCCAAGAGTTGGAGTTGCATAAGTGTGGTGATGATGCATTGCGCAGCATTGCCGCGTGTACGAATTTGCAAGTCTTGAAGCTGGTTGGCAATGTGGATGGGTTTTATAGTTCCGTGCTTTCGGATATTGGGTTAACAATATTGGCACGAGGGTGTAAGAGGTTGGTGACGCTCGAGCTTCATGGTTGTGAAGGGAGTTTTGATGGGATTAAGGCAATTGGGCAGTGTTGCCTAATGTTAGAGGAATTGACAATTTGTGATCATAGGATGGATGGTGGATGGTTAGCGGGGCTCTCATATTGTGAAAATCTCAAGACTTTAAAGTTTCAGTCCTGTAAAGGGATCGATCCGAGTCCGGGGCCAGACGAGTTTTTGGGCTGTTGCCCGGCTCTAGAACGGTTACATTTGCAGAAGTGTCAGTTGCGGGATAAGAATAGCCTGCGAGCGCTGTTTGTGTTGTGTGGGGCTGTGAGGGAGATGGTTTTTCAGGACTGTTGGGGCTTGGATAACGACATGTTCATCTTCGCTAGTACTTGCAGGTTATCGTTATTTGACTCTGTTTAGTGCGTACTTTTCGTTTTCTCCTTAAAGCTCTGTGACAATGAATTGATAATAAAGCATCCACTTTTAGTATACAGTTGGTGAGACTCCCTTGCTGATTAAAGTCTTTATATATATATTCATTTTCACATTTCTAATATTGTTGTGTATGGTTATAATGTATAATTCAAGTTGAAATGTTGTCTATTCGTATTACTTTTTAATTCTATTGTATATGCACGTACCTCTGCACATAAAGCATGAGAACCATGGAATTCCTATGTTCTTATCTTTTATGTGTACAATGCTGATCACACATAGTAAGAATGATAGATGGCCTATTATGCTACCAACTTATGTTCATGGGCTCGCCTGGAAATAGGAATAATTATGCTTAAGTGCTCCTCCATTGAAGTCTGTTATGCAAAATCAAGTGTTAATTATGTAAAAAAGGTGATGGCATATCTGCTTGACAGTCCACAACCGGTCTCAAAAAAAAATTCTGCTTGACGGATCACAATCTATTGAATAGATCGATATATCATTAGAGAAGGTTCTGATGACTCGGAAGATGCTATCTCAAGGATTTGAATATCTGCAGGGAAATGTTCTTTGATAGGAAGATTAATGGGTCTTGCTTTTTCTAACAGGAGGGTAGAGTTCCTATCTTTGGACGGATGCTCATTGCTGACAACCGAAGGTCTGGCCTCTGTAATTCTTTCCTGGAAAGAACTTCGAAGACTTAGAGTCGTCTCCTGCAAGAATATAAAGGATAGTGAAATTTCTCCTTCACTCTCAACCCTGTTTTCTGTTTTTAAAGAGTTGAAATGGAGGCCAGATACGAAGTCGCTTCTTCCATCGAGTCTTGTGGGGACCGGCATGGGAAAGAAAGGTGGTAAATTTTTCAGGAGGATGTGAGACCTAAAAGCTGATAACCGGAATCTGCAGCTTGATCTTACACAGATGATTCAGGCAAACATTGTTAAAGGAGTTGTGATACTGTACCAATATTCTGTAATCATTACGTTAATTTAGATGGTTAGAATAGATATTGATGTTCGCAAAGAAAGATTGTAAACATCGTACATTTTGCCTGACCCGCTCTCTCGGGGGTTTCCCCACCCACCACAATTTTGATTCAACAGGGCAGATTATCTAGGTCATGTTTTGACTGTTCAGTCAATAATACTCGAGCATGCTTGTAACGTCAATGGCTTGCTGCAGTTCATTATCTATGTAGGTGGCTTTTTAAGCGTGCCAGACGTATGCACTCTGAAACAATATTTTTAAATCAATCTTGAGATTGGTTTTTGGAAATTCATTGCCACGTAATGCAACTGATGCTGCACACGAGAAACATTGCCACATTGCCAATGCGCTGAAGTTAAGAAAAGCTACTTTGCTAGAATATTTGTCAAGATAATGATGTAGGCAAGATGACAGAAAGAGCACTGCAACAGAAAGAGCACTGCAAGGGCAAACTGTCTTCTTTTTTAACATAATTCATTCAGTACAACAGGAACCATAATATGTTACCACGGTGTTTTCTACTCATAAGTCATAACCCGGCTGATTGAAAGTATCTTTATCTTTCGTCTTTTTCGGGGGGCATTCGCTTCCTTATTCTTTTGTTATTTGGGTAGAAAACGAACAAAGGAAATGTCCATGAAACCCTCACACTTGAAATTTTCCATTTTCGTGAGTATCGATCAAACTCCTGACGTGAAGTTTGCTTTTTGGCTTTTAGTGTAACTCCGTTGTCGTTGAGGTGGCAAAACCATAGTAGTATAAACTTTGAAGTGGAACGAGAGGGCGAGCAAGCGACACAGAGCGAGAGAGAACCTTTTTCTGTTCACCTAGTGATAGAAAGAGCGATGAAGGAGAAGGAAGTGACAGTTTCAAGCCCTAAAAGTGGGAATGATACCGAGAAAAATTAACCCGTACCAACCTTCAGACCCTCTTCCCGAAATGCTTCCTCCAAATACGACTTCGTCAAGGTTTTCTTTTCCTTTTATTCTTGGGAAAACTATGAAATCTTAGTTAATTCTTTTTTTTCCCCTTCTTATACCCCATGCAATTAATCGCATTCGGTGCATTTGGCTTGATCTTTCTTGTTTCTGTACTTTCATTGCAAGCAGTCAGAAACTAGTTTTGTTAATCTGATGATTGTTTTATGCATTATTTTAGTCCTTAAAATAGTTTTTACTATTTTTTTTCCAAACTTCCTTGCGTTTCTTTTTGTTATAGGTAAAGGTTTGGTTGGGTGACAATGCTGATCACTATTACGTTCTATCCAGATTCTTGCTCACTAAGGTCTAAATTCGCGCCCAGTTCAATCATTTTTGTATAATTTTTTATAGATTGTTTAGTTTTGGCTCCATAGTCCATTTATGGGATCTTAATTTTCTGATAGTCCTTATTTTGTTTTGTTTATTGTTTTTGCATCGAGTTGTTGGAAATGAATATCACATCATGTTGATAGTGAGCTTGTTGCAATGAACGTGCCTCGTTCATTTCACATCAACATGATTAAGTGTCACGTGGTATTCGTTGCCCTTTTCTGTTGGATAGTTATGCCTGATGTTTGCAGATACCAAATCATGTAGCTATTAAAATTGCTCTCGAGCTCAAGAAGCTGCTCTCATAGACAACAGCCTTCTAGATATGTATGTCATCTTTACTATATTTTTTCTATATTCTTTTATCCAGATTTAGTTAAGAGTTTCACATGCATACTTGTATCATATTTCAGCTCTCAGTCAGATTTGGAAGCTAATCTGTTTAAGGTATGCCGTGTGTACAATTTAACCACATTTCTACTTTTAAGGGTTTTGTTTCCCTTATGATATTCGGTTTGTTATTCTGGTAAATATTTCCTTGTATGTGGGAATCTAATGACATTTCACTGTTACTTTTTTGGTAGTAAGATCACTGATAGGTTAAGTCATAAGTGTGCAACTTAGGTTGTATTTGCGTAGTGTAGTGATCTGAGATCCCTATCCACATTAGGCCCATATACACTCGCAAAAGCCCATGTCCACCCATCCCCAATATTTTTAAAAGAACCGGCACCAAATAATTCCCAATACATTCCTCTACTAACTCTCCCACTCTCTTATCCCATATCAACAACACACCTCCTGAAGCACCCAATGAAGCAAGATAACTGCAACCCACAAAAGAGCATCCCCACAAACTATGAATGATGTTTCTATCAATAAAGCTCAACTTAGTTTCTTGAAGACAAACAATATTAATTTTCCAGCTACGAAGTAGGGATCTAATACGGAGATGCTTGTTGACATCGTTAATCCCCCTTACATTCCAAGAGAGGATTTTAGGCTTCATTTGATGACCAAGACCCCCTCCCTTTCAATTTGTCCCTCCCCACACTTCCCTCCTTGTTATCGTAATTAATGGACCAAGTTAATCGTTTCAACTCGCTGTCCTTTTTCATTGCAGACTTCAAAGCCATAGATCTTCATGCTTCAATAGCAACAAGAGCCTTAAACTGCCCTTCAAACCCTTCACAGGATTTCCCCACACATGCCTGTAAATCTTCAACCTATTTTAAAACCCAATCCAAGGCATTTCTGGTTGAAGCATGAGACGGGAGGGTACGTATAGGAATCGAGCTACCCACTTCCTCATCAAAGCTTTCCTCCTCATATAATTCCAACTGTAAATTGGGCTCAACCAAATCCCCTTTAGAAGAAGACTCCTGTTGTAAATCTCCAAGACAAACCAATATCGAGCTATTGTTCATCTCAGGTTGCAAAAGATTTTCAACTGGAAGAATAGGCTTTAATAACAGAGGAACCGAGTCCAACAAATGCACTCCATTAACAAGAGGAGCCAAAGACACAAATGGATTAAAAACATCTTCACTCACCACATCCTTTTCAGAGTCTCGTACCACTAATTCACCCTCTTCCACCTCCGGCAACAGAAATGTTTCCGACACACCACCAGAGGAGTTGCCAATGACCGGGGAAATAGTCTGTGCAACCTCTGAGACCATCAGATCATGTAGCAGTGCCGTCGTGCTAGACTCACCTGAGACTCCTGATACACCCAAGACCATCTGATCAAGTCTTAGCCTTCCACACCCGTTTCGGGCTTTTAACCAGGCCCAGTTCATTCACTTTATTTTTACCCTTCAAACTTTCATCCCTCTTATGACCCAAACCAGAAGCCTGCCCACCCTTCATAACACCCTGCTGCATATCCATTCCCTTATTACCTTCAGAGCCCACAGGGCCCAACCCCAACTTAACCCATTTCAGCATGAGATCCACATTAAATTCATATCCAATAACGCATCATACATGGCCTTCAGCGAGAAATCCTTCCCAACCCTTGATGAGCCCTTCATGAGAATTCAGACCATCACCCTTGAGAATATGAACAGACTCTTGCAACGACTGCCCTCCCGAATGCAAGATCTTCCCACCACACTTCCCCCGGACCTCCCTACTTTCCTCCATACATGTAGGCGGCATCTTCAAAACCTCTGCAAAGGTCCCCTTTCTTCCCTCTTCAACGTAAGACTGTGATGCAACCTTCTTAGGTACTCTATGTTTAACACCCAAAACAGAGGAAGAAGAAACAGCCACTCTCAATGATTCTTCAAATCTCCTCCACCCCTCACCCTTTGGCTCTTCTGGAACAATGATGAAGCCATGCCTTCTTTCTTGTCCAAACTCCAACAAAGACAGAAACCTGCTATAACTATTGTGATATCTTTGAACCTCCAACACTTGATTCCCCTTCCTTTGAGTTTTGTAAAACTCAGAAGAGCCAACGGACGCTCCACAAGCTTCCACCACAGATGCCAACCATTCCATAGCAGCACTATCAATGGAAATGAACTTAGTGACCCTATGACTACTCTCTGTGATCCTCCACTACTGTGCATTTTCTTTTCTAAGCTCGAAGAGCTTCTGATCAATATGTAGCTTCAGACCGACACAAACCCATCAAACAAAACAGTACCAAGAACAGTCCAGAAAACAACGAGAAATATAAAAGAAAGAAAAGAAGAAGTGAATAACGAAAAGAACAGAAAAAACAATTTAGAAGAAGAAAGAAAGATGAAGATTAATGGATTATTCTTGGCGAGAAGCACTGGGAATGCGGAGAGGAAAAGTCAGAGAGAGAGAGAGAGAGAGAGAGATGTTATCATTCTATGCAAAAGATAACGGCCAGTTTAAGATTGTATCTTTGTATGCATTATATCTTGGTGCTAGTAAGATTGTATCTTTGTAGGTTTTGAAGAAGGCTATGAAAGATGGGAAGCCAATTATAACTGAGGTATGTTTTCTATTCTAATTGTGTGGATGTAAAACATTTATGCAGTTCATTTCTTCTTCCTCCACTCTCCCCCTCGTGGTGTTTTGCCACGATTAGCATTTTCATATGCATTTGGAGTATTTTATATTATGTAATCTACTGAATGAACCAATTTCATTGTTTTTAACCATTGGCTGGGAATTCATTTAGATCCTAGCATTTATTTGATGAATGATGAGAATAAAACCCTGGATAAGATGCAGCAAAAATCTAAAGAAGCTAGTCATGCCTCTGTGACATGGGATGATAGCACTGCAACTGAAATAGAAAATCATTCTACTAGTGTTTGTGGAAGTAACTGTGAAAAGAGCAGCAGTCCCTGGCATGTGAGCTCAAAAGAAGGGATATCTAATGATCAGGTGAATGAATCCTTCGGTACTCTGGAGTCAATCAATCTAGCAGGAAGTGTCTCTGGGAGCAAAGTTCTTACACTTTGGATTCTGCTGACATGTTTAAGATTCAGTAGATCTCTTCTGAGATTGCTAACAAGTGTTACATATACTTGAACAACGAATGAGTGAAAAGAATTACTTGGCAGGCGCAAAGTTTTCTGATTGCTTTTCTGCTTACACAGGTGAAACTCTTAAAGATCCAGGGAAAGAAGGAAATTCATTTGTTAGGAAGAAGTCTGGTTCTGAAGCAATAATTATACCTATAGTTCTGAAGATGGTTGAATTTGATCATAAGGTGTGGATGATCTTATGCAATTTTGTCATTTTAATTATACGAGAATATAATATCAGACAAGCTTCTCCGAAACGAGAATTAGAACAAGAATGGAGAAATATAATATAAAGCTAAATGTGCAGGCATTACTAGAGTGGATCACGACCTGCACATTTAAGGATAAATATCTAGTCCAGGTACTAATGATTGTCGAGTTTATAACTTTATATTGGCGTCATTGCCATGTATCTTCAAGTTTCAACTTGTGGATCATGTTGGGTGATTTAGCTGTTAAGTAATATAGAGTGAATACACTACATAATTGGGTCTTTATGTGGTTGTCTGGACAAAATTCAAAATAAAGAGAGGATGCTGAAATCGAATGTTTATACCAAGCTCCCAGTTTTGGCAAATCCACGGTGCCATGCTTTGGTAATGGCATTTCATGCACAGAATGTGTTCCCTACCATATAATAAACATGGTTAACTATTCTCAGCGTGAAATTGCTTATGGGCAGGTATAATTTTTGGAATATAATGGTAGACATACCTATTTATGACAAAACAGGGCATATATTATATGAACAGAAACACTTACATGCATTGGAAAGAATTTAGTCAAGAACTGGTTCAATAAGATTGATTAAGATGAATGAAACATGATTAGCCATACAAAGAAAGGAGGGAAAAATATTGAAGAAAATTACAAGTCAAAGGCAACGTGTTATTCATGATATCAAAGATGGTTAGGAGGTTCCAGTCAAAGACCATATCAAAATTTTTTGAACTAGTCTTTATGTGGACAAGGCTGTATGGTGCACATAACATTAAGATGAATAAATTGGCTTACATAATAATCAAATGCCTTAATTATGGCCTGCAATGTCTTTCAGGGAATTGAGGGGTTTCTATTTTAATTTTTTGCAGTTTAAGTTTATCTGTGATAAATTTAGTGTAGCATTTGGCTTCATATGTTGTTCAAAAAATGTAATCTTGGGAACTGGAATAGGAAACTCCTCATATAAGTTTTGGCTTGTCCACTGAATACGGCTGTCTTCTTGAACCAATCCTATATTTGTTCAACATAGATGGTAACTTCTCTTTTTTTCCCTTATATCTATTGATCATACCTAGATGTGGTCGCTAAACTTTGTATCAGGCTTTTGCCTTCTTTTGATAATATAATTTATTTTACTTATAAAAAAAACTTCTCTTTTTTTCCCTTTTAATTTATATTTATGAGATCCATATTGTAGCAGAATAAGCAGATTAAAATATAGTGCGAATTAAATGTGTTCCAACCATATGTATGCAAGTGCTGTTCCAATTTTAGCCAACAATGCAGCTTGCCAACGTCTGGAACCTGCACATTTCTTCTTATTTCATTTCCTTTTGCTTCTATAGTATTGTCTTGATTGTTTATTAATTAAAATAAAATTTCAGTTCAATTTCTTTGCTCGATTATTTGTATTTTCTTCTGCCTTTCTTTTTTACAATCTTTTTCTTCCAAACACTTTACTTTTTTGCAGGACAAAGATAAGCTACTAACCAACTTAAAAACTATTCTGGGTTATCTTTGTTCATTCAAGTCACGGGTATTCCCGCTCATATTTGTTTCTTTTGGTTGATAAGATGCAAGCAGGGCTGCCATTGTCTTGCATATTAGTAGTGATTCATAACTGTCTGAATTATATCAAGGGGCCTTCAAATCAAAAAATTAAAATGGTTTAGTTTGATGGGTTACTTTTACAGTAAATCTATTAATTCAGGTCTGACTATATAGCTAAAATCTGGGTTTGAGAGAGAAACAAACACAGAACATCATATTCATTGAAACTTTCAGTTTGGGAAGATTGATGGATATCTTTATCATGGTTTTCTTTTAAGTTCTATGCACTGGTCCTTAAAGTGAGCATAGGTCAACTTTCTGACTGTTTAGTGATGGATGCCCCATCAGATGAAGGCATCCGATTAATCAAATAGACAACAACAAGGACTACATCAGTCCAAACCCGTTTGGGAACACACATGCAATAGAAGGGCTCGAGCCACTTCCGACAAATGATGATTTCTACATTCCACCACATCATTCCATTATGGGGTGCGAAGGCAGGAAATTTGACTGATAATATATCATTTTCAAACAAATATCAAATATGCGGTAAAATTAGTAGATCCAGACTTATCAAAAAATTAGTAGATCCATAATTTGAAATTGTGAGAGAACAAAGTGTGAATTTGGGTTCCAATTGGTTTTCATTTGTTACTAAAAAGGTAGAATATAGAAAACACCTTATTGTGTTTCATAAATGAAACACCATATCGTACAAAGAATGTTCTTGCAATTGATTTGAATTTAAGCATTGATTTTAACTACTTTCTGGATTTCAATGTGCCCACAACTCGGATCTTTACCTTTCTTTTAGTTTTAGGATTACGTATCATGTTACTGGTGTAGGGATAGGGATACCTTAACTTCGTTACGTTTGTATTCACGAGTTTTAGAGTGCTGCCAACCATCTTGTTTATCAAGTTTTTTAATATAGTTTATCATTTTCCCCTTAATTTAATTTAATTGAATTTTCTTGGAATAGGGTTGGACTGTTGCTAATATATCAGCAACAATGTTCCCACAAACACTGGATTGGCTACACAGTTATCTTCTTCAGGTACATGATAAGATGTCGGCTGGTCTGAAGGCTGCAACTTGACCCCAATCTCATGGTTGCATCAATATTATAAGATGCTGAGCTCTTCCACTCATGACTGTTCGTAACCTGGAAGTTAGCCCAGCTTGCTGGTCTGAAGCCAGTTTTTGGGTTTTATGCCTTCATCAAAGGATTCAAAAGCTACTTTTTCTGGGATATGGGAATGATACATTAACTGTTTTTCTGATAGGCGAGTTATGACTCAGTCCAAATTTGATTTCTTGTGTCTTCAGCCACCTATGAAATATATAAATCCTGAAACTAAAACTTAGTGGGAAACAACTATGACCTAATTGTGGCTATAAAAAAATCCAGGAACTGCTCAGAACGCTAGCAATTTTTTGGGAAAAGATCGTAAAAGAGTTTGATTTTGCAGTAATTTGTAAAGTCAAGTTTCCGGGGAATTAGCTCATTGACTTCATTTTCAGATGTTATTTAGAGTAAGGGATTCTTTCAGGGGAAACAATCCTACAACAGTTTCATTTCGCTAGCAAATTTTTTGGGAAAAGATCCTAAAACAGTTGGCCTCATTCCTTCCCTTGATTATTGTTTTTGTGCAGTGCATTAAGCAGGGCATTTCATCTGAGTCCAATGAAGATGGAAGACTAACAGCTGAAAATTAGAACACATGCTCAGTTATTAAATGAACTCTCAATAGTTTTAACCTTTTTACTGTTCGTGGATGATATGCTCTTTATTTGTATTTTTTTTTTCTTTTGTGAATCTCTTCTTAATGTAGTGGTCTAGACCCTTTTTCCTGAAAAGAGTAATATTTCCTTGTCAAAGAAGACAACAGAGAAAGATAGGATTGCAGGCGGAGAATGAAATGATGTTCAAAGACGCATGCCATTTTGGGCTTTTTAAATAATTAGGAGAGGATGGGGGGGAATTAAATTGCTCTTACCTTTCAAGCATACCTCTCTTATAGCTGTAAAAAAGTGATAACTAAAGCTACATATTGTTGACTATAACGAAACTGAGTACTACTTACAGTTATTGCTTGCTTTCGCTTCTTTTGTAATTTAACTTTCCTTCCCTTGTGTAGATAGCCATTGTAATAATATCTATGCAAATTCTTGTTACTTATCAGAGAAAAATAATATCTATGCATATGGGAGAGAGAACGAAATCAATAAGGGTTCTGGACACAAAGATACTGGGAAAGCAGCTGAAAGTTGGGAGGACCAAATCAATGAAATGAATGTAAAGAGTTTTTCACGGCAACCTTTCTCGAGCTTCTAGCAGGATGAAAATTTCCCTTGGTTAAATGAAGCTTTTTGCGAGTCAGGTCTGCCATCCTTTTAACTGCAATCTTATTTCAGTGACCAACTCCCAGCCCGTCGTGATCCCCCAAATCCCACTTTTATAGACTGGATCATGGCTTTGGAGAGGATGCACAGAGAGCCCCACTAAATGCTTTTATCTTTATGTTTGATGATATTGGCACCGGTTAATCGGTTCACCATTTGTGAAACAGACTGCTAAGAAGTCTAATCGTAGGATATGTGCATTGAACTCATCTTTTTCTTGATCATCCATCTCCTTTTGCTTATAATGTAATTATCTTTAAATGCATTCTATGTTCACCTTTGCAGATAAATAAGATTGGTGGAAAAGGATACGATTTTTTTTTGTTCCTGTTTTTCTTATTATTGTTGAAGTAAAAAATGCATACTTTCCCACTGCTCTTTATGTGCATTGAGAAACCTGTGCCCTGATGACTAGTTATGCCACCGTTCTCCCCATAATTGAAACCTAATTACAAGGGGTGCATAATGGGATCCCTAAAGACCATAACAATTGGAGCGAAGAAATAAAGATATAATAAATAGAGATACACATATCCAGGGTTCCAGGCTCTTGAAAATGGACTTTCATATCTGCTCTTGAAGAACCAGAAGGATCAATAAATACTGAAACCTTTCAGCATTCTAGTACAACCGAAAATATGAAAAAAAAAATAGAAAAGGTCGGGGGGATTTTTTAATCGTACATCTCAAATGGGTCGTTCTACCTTGTAGTTTTACTTAAATTTCATCATCCCAAAGTTCCTGAATTGTCCTGTAGGGGCTTGTCGTTTCATTAACAAGAAACTCCCCTCTCATGATCTTCCACTCCTCCAACCTGTCAATGTCATTGAAATCTTGATCGTCCAACTTCAGATCAAAGGACCCCATGTTCTCCTTCATCCGATTTTGATTAAAACTCTTGACAATCACGCTTGATCCTTTCGATAATCCCCATTTCAGAGCAACCTTCATAGTTTAAAGCAAACTTAGACAATCTTTTAAAAATAAGTCATTTCAGCTGGTAGCATGTGTTAGTGTGCATGTATAAAAGAATATACTTCACATTTTTCAAATCAAAGTCTAGCTAATTTAGGTGCGAGACAATGGAGAGTAATGTTAAACTACTAGAGTTGGTTGTCTACCTGAGCTGGGGTTGCTTTGTGCTTGAGAGCAATGGATTGGATGATTGGATTATCCACCACAGCCGTTGATCCCCATATGTTCCCGGGCCCACCGAGCGGTGAGTAGGCGCTTACGTGGATTCTGTGGTTTGTACATGTCTCTTGGAGCTTGCTTTGCCTCCACATCGGATGCATTTCTACCTATCGAAAGAAATTGAGTTGCTTAATTTAGTAACATGTTTTCTTCAGCAAGTTCACGAATCACACTACGTTAGGAATTGAATTCATTGATTATTGTTAAGCATATGAATGCGAAAAGCTCTTTGGAGTCCATCCTTCCAGTTTTGGAGGCATGATTGAAGGACATTTTGAAACGTCACTCTTTTGGTTGACATTATTGACTTAAAAAAACAACCTTACCATATAATATACATTTCACGTCTTAATCTCATAAATTTAAAAAATATATATATATATATATATTTTTCGTGGGATTTTTTTTTTCTTAAAAACAAGGTTGACTTGTAGCTTTTATTTTGATTGGTATTATAGACTAAAATTCAAACTTAAACATCACATACATGACATTGGACTAGAAAACAGGATTCTTGCCAGAATTTGGCAGAAAGTGTGTTTTATGATTTGTCTATTGATGAAACTGGTGACCACAATGACAATGATCTTTGAATTTCGGAATCACCAAATCTAAATTTGCCTAACTATGTTGATGTAATGGTGGTATACCTGATTGACGGCTGGAGGAACAGAAGCAAAATTTAGCAGATGTTCTATCTTCTTGCTGGAGAAATTGCTCACACCAATGCACCTGCACAACCCCATGTCCAGGCACTTCTCCATCGCAGCCCAGGTGGACTCCATCTCCAATACTTCAAAGTCCTCTTCCTTTGGGACTGCATAACAAGCCCATGGCTTTAACTTCACTGGCCAGTGCACCAGATACATGTCCACATATTCCATGCCCATGTTCCTACATTCCAAAACAAAAAACCAAAGCAAAAAGCTCAGAAAGCTAAATTTTTTTGTATTTTCTCATAATATCTATATATATATGCCATGCCCTGGACTACTATATCTTGATTCTTGGGAGATCTTATTTTAATCCGGAAAACACGTTAAACAAGCTCAGAATGACACACCCACTTGCATTTTTTAAATGGGAATTTGGGTATTATTAGCACTCTTCTTCTGTGTTGCTTAAAAATGAAGGAAAGGTAAAATGTACGAGGTTTCTTTGAGCTGAATTCGAGGGTTTTTCTATAGTGCTTTAACAAAGTTTGATTTTGAAGCTATGCAAAAGAATAAACATAAGGGAGAAGAATATAACAAGAACATATATCATTTACTAGTTGTGTGTGTGTGTGTGGATGTTAATGCATGCGATTAGTGCTTACTGTAGAGTTTGCTTGAGTGCAGAAACGGGATCATGGTGATCACTCCCCCAGAGTTTAGACGTAACAAAAATGTCTTCTCGCTCTACTCTCCCATGGAGGATTGCCTCTATCAAAGCATTGCCCACAGCTGGCTCCGAACCATATATTTTTGCAGTATCAAAATGCCTGTAACCCATCTGCACATCATACACAAACAACCACATTAATTATCACTTTCATGCAAAAATCTTTGGCAGACGAAGGAACATATAATCCAAAAGATCCAAATTCATGACAAGGACACGGATCCCACAGACCATATTTTATTCGTGTAAAGAGTTAATATGTTCTGCAAGGCCCTTACAAAATCACTAAAATTAGAAACAACAATCACAGAGGATCTTTTATTCATTTATTTATTTCAAGGAAAGGACGAGTGTACGTTTTGTACCTTGAGGGCCTTATGGATGGCTAGCTCTGTTGTCTCCCTATCATTTTCTGAGGAATAAGTGCCTAAACCCATGACAGGCATCGTTATGCCACAGTTCAAATGCACCCGATTGCTCCTCATCTCTCTCTCTCTCTGTGACAGTGTATGAGTATCTTTTTGTGCACGACACAAATTAGCTCTCCATCTCCACCTATATATGTACACACACACACACGAGAAGTCAAGATCATTAAGGATCGATTTGCTTATGATCCTTCATCCACAAAATACTTACAGGCTTACAGCACTAGGTAGCAATATTATATTTCTTTTGTGGAAGTCAATGAAAGATGTGGAAAGGACGTTAAATTAAACTAATTGAAGTACACAAATCAAAGCATGGGATCTTCCTTGTCTCCAGGGATTTTCTCTAAGGGGCCTTTCAGTTTCATATATACTTTTAGACACCCTTAAATTGCACCTTTTATACACACACACACACACACACACACACATATATATATATATAATAATGCTATATACAGTTTAATCTCCCACTTATTTTGAAAAAAAATGAAATTCATTATTAAAAATATTATTATTTTTAATGTGAGTCCTAAATTTACTTCTTCTTTTTTTCAAAATAAGTGTGTAGAACTTATGCAACTCAAAACTACAAATATTATTTATAAATATATATATATATATATAAGTCAACTATCAAAAAAACAGCTATATGGGGTGGGTATGTATGAGGAAGAAGGAAGAATATGTTGCAGTATCTTTGATCTCCACTCATTCCATTCCCAATCCTCCTTCCCTTTCAAAACACGAATTTCAGGTTTGTTGGCGGTGCCGAAGAGTCGTTTTTAATGGGATCGTTGACTCCTAACGTATCAGGACACCTTAATTAATGATTAAAATTTAAAACAACGTCCAGTGTTTGACTTGGAGTTTTATCGAATGATTTTTTATTTTTATGTTTTTTGATTTTATTCTTGAAAAACGAATCAATTCAACTAGTTTTTAAAGGTAGCTTATTTGCATGCCATTACTCTTCTATTTAATTTAATTTTGTTTCCTGAGTTGACTTTATCTGAAAAGGTCAATATCAATTGTTTGTTTTAAGAAAAAATCTAGTTGTAAGCATAATTATACACTAATATATACATTAATTTATTGTGATTGGATAAAAAGTAAATTTTATTAAAAATAATGTTAATTTAAAATTTAAGTATAAATGAATCAATATTGATATGTAAATTAGTACGCGACTTTGCTTATATGTAACAAAACTCTTATTTTAATCATGTATTGCTTCGTAGTAATATGAGAATTATCATCTCCAATCATACTAATTTACTTTAAATAGTTATATCAATCAGTGTAATTAGAGATGACAAATTCAAAACGAAAAAAGACCTCGAGTTTTTTCTCTTCTATTTTCTTTTCTATTCATCGTCTTAATTTATCAAAATTTTCTCAAGAAAAACATTGATCTGCACGTGTGAGATTGTACAACCCATGCATGATGATCTATTCAATTCGTTTGGAGCAAAAGTTACGAAGGAAATCTAAATGCAGATATACAATTGTGTTAAAGAGATACACATTGCTGTAGTTTGCATGGACGTAGGAGACACCCAACAAAATACAAGATTTTTCTATAGCACCGCCCCAATACGTGTCGGGATCTTACAAATCCCATCATGTGGGAATGGGATTTTCTCATGTTCCAATGATCTTAATTACCCATATCCATGCCCATCCTCCTCCTCTTCTTCTTCTTATTCTTTCATTTAATTTTTTGTTTTTGTACGTAGTGGTACCTCTGGCAGTGTTGGTTTTCTGTTCCAATAACTGGTGATGCCGTACATCTGGATCTCAATTATGACAGCTTAGACTGTCGGTCCAAATATTTGTTCAGCACTACAGTAATCAAAGCTAAGCATTTGATGTTCTGTACTATTCGCATGTAACCCCCAAATTTTGGTAATTATTGATTAGATTATAAGTGCGTCTATGTATTTATAATATAATTAAAGACATTATCGTACTTTGTAGTCCCTAGGCTCCCCAAACAAAAAATTTTACCAAAAGAATATTAACGTTATATATAGTTATTAAGTACGTAAATATCATATAATTAATTTTAAAAAAATAAAAATTATTATTAAAAAATTTATTTTTTTCATATTTTATATATATCTCGTATTTATTTTTTAAAAAAAATAATTATATAATGTTTATACATTCACGATTATAACTATATATTATTTCTTTTAAAAAAAAAAAGAAATACAACCAATTGATACTTGGATAAATTATAAAACGTGTAAGTTTCACGTTTATAATTTCAAAAGAAACCTAGCTACTATTCTTTTTTTTTTAATTTTGAAAGCTCCAACGCTGACCGGAGAAGATCTCAATCTCAAAAATGAGGGCTCGAAGTTGTTGCATTGCGCAAAGATTAATATCTTGCAAAAAAAAGATTGGATGTTGAAAATCTGATACAAGCGATAGAGATTCTCCGTACTCAGCATTGGCTACGAATGTCAAATAGGGACGCGTTTCCAGATTTTGGATACGAATCACTAGAGAATTGAGATCGAGCAAGTAGAATCCCGCACAACAGTGAAGATCATTGCCAACTTGTCAATTTTCTATGGCAAAAAAATCTGATTTTTTCCAGCGAATTAATTGTGTTTGTTTTATGGGAAATTAATTAATTATTACTGATCGAGCTTAATTACTTACAACTCGTAGATCCTCCCACGCAGAATCCAAGATCATGCCAGGTTTAGAGCCACCAAATCCTCATAATGATTACAGAAGAATGGTAGGTTAATCATTTTCTCGGGAAAAAAAAGCTTACTAGTCTTTATTTGTAGATAGAAAATGCTAGGGATCCCACCATACGATCCCCTTTTTCCTTTCCGTTTGACGTGGGTTCTCCGCATTGGCATTCTTTATTTTTTTTTTTCTCCACGTTGTTGGCTAAAACATGTTTTGAAGTTTTCATCCATATTTTCTTGGACGATTTGACGTAACCTCACAGTACTTACTTTTGATCTCTCTCACACTCCATATTCACTTCCCCTGTTTCTTTTTCTACCAAAATCGAAAGATCACCCATCACCATCAACGCGCAACACCGAAGTTCCAACCTCCCAAACACACGAAAATAGGCACTATCTGCATGAGTCAACCTCTTTTGCAACCACAATAGAGCACTTCATCACATATCAACCCCTCACTCAATTTCCACGATCCTCCCATGGTCATCCTCTCCGAGTGTCTCCTCCACGTTGCTTGCTGTTGCCGCTGTTTCTCGGTGTTGTCAAACTCTGCACATCCCAAACTTAGCCACCACGACATCAATGTACAACTCAACTAAAAGAGTGCGGTAGCTTACCCAGGGAAAGAACCAAAACCAGAGACGCCGTGGGAAAAGAGACACAACGAGTTGGGTGGTGCGGCAAAGCTACCGCCAATCTGGGTAGTTGATTAAAAGAGAGAGTGTGTGTGTGTGATGAGAGAGAGAGAGACGGAGCAAACAGAGAGACACAGAGTGAGAGGAACCAAGAGAAACTTACGGCTTTGAGGGTGGCGTGCGACAGCGAGCTGGAAAACACTAAGACAGACAGATGCTGGCATGGCATTGAGTGAAATAGACGCGGTGGAGATGATGTGAGGATGCGGTGGCGTCTCTAGACCCCTGATGTAAAGCAAGTTGAGAGCACAACCGTGCTCTGTTTTTCTCGCCTAAAAACAAGGCTGCAACTTGGCTTATGATGCAACACGAGAGAGTTGGGCTGTTCGGTTAGATCACATGGTATGTAAGTTTTCAGAATAAAGGTAAGAGATTTGAGACAAACTTTTGTTCTCATTTAAATTCCCTACGACAAGTGTTGCTTTCCTACATATATATAATGCTATGACTCTGCCAAAAGCAGATGACAGTGAATAATGTACAGCCTCCTAGCCCACGCCTGGACTGTCCACTACAAGAATAATCAAGCTCGCTAAAAAGACTAAAAAAGGACACTATAAACAAAGACTATTTACAAGTGACCAAGACACATGCAGAGGAATCTTTTAGTAAAATATTCTGAGCTCATCCTGATGGCAATGCACTCGAGCTTTGATCATCATGCTTTAATACCCTCCCACAAGATGGAGAATATATGTTGGTTATTCCCATCTTGGAAAGATGTGATTTCAGGATGTAAGAGGGCAGTGCCTTAGTGAATATGTCAGCTAGTTGAGAAGTGGTGGAAACATGATCTGTCTGTATACTGCCTTCTTGAATCTTATCCCTAATTAGGTGACAATCCACCTCTATGTGCTTAGTCCTCTCGTGGAACACTGTATTAGCTGCTATATGCAATGCAGCTTGGTTATCACACAGTAAAACAGCAACTTGAGGATGATCAACAAGGAGATCAACAAGTAGTTGGCGCAGCCATGTAAACTCAGCAGTAGCAGAAGCCATTGCTCTGTACTCTGCTTCTGCAGATGAACGAGAGACAATCGCTTGTTTCTTTGATTTCCAAAAAATCAATGAATTTCCCAAGAACAAGCAGTAACCAGTTATTGAGCGCCTAGTGTCTGGACATGAGGCCCAATCTGAATTACAGTAACCTCTCAATTGAAGAGGTGATGAAGCTGACAGAAAAACTCCTTGGCCTGAGGCTCCCTTTAGGTATCTAAGTACCTTGTGTGCTGCTGTAAGGTGGGAAGTAGTTGGTTCTGCCATAAACTGACTTAAAATCTGAATGGGGTAACTAATGTCCGGTCTGGTGATGGTCAAGTATAAGAGGCGACCAATTAATCTTCTGTAGATGCTAGGATCAGTTAATGTAGTACCAAAATCCTTACTTAGCTTGTGATTTTGATCCATGGGCAGCTTAAGTGGCTTCGACCCTAGAGTGCCTGAATCAGCCAAAATATCCAAGGTATATTTCCTTTGACAAAGATGTATACCATGAGGGGATTGAGCAACTTCAATCCCAAGGAAGTATCTAAGGGGGTCCAAGTCTTTAATCTTAAATTGTTGATTTAAGAAGGCCTTAACAGCAGCAACAGATTTTAAAGAGTTGCTTGCTACAAGTATGTCATCAACATAGACTAATAGAGCAGTAAAACAACTACCATTAACCATGTGAACAAGCTATAATCAGACTTTGATTGTATAAAACCAAAAAGGATGAGTGAGGCAGAGAATTTCAAATACCACTGCCTTGAGGCTTGCTTCAAGCCAGAAAGACTTCGAAGTAACTTGCAAACCTGACCAGGTTTTCCTTTATCATAACCAGGAGGCTTCTTCATGTATATTTCTTCATTAAGCTCCCCATGGAGGAATGCATTATTCACATCAAATTGATGGAGATGCCACCCCTTTATAGATGCCAATGCCAATAGAGTTCTAAATGTCACCATCTTGGCCACGGGTGAGAATGTTTCGTGGTAATCAACTCCTTCCTGCTGTGTGAATCCCTTAGCAACCAGCCTAGCCTTCTTTCTTTCAATGCTGCCATCTGATCTATATTTTGTCTTGTAGACATATTTGCAGTCAATGGTGCCTTTCCCAGGTGGCAAGTCAGTAACCTCCCATGTGTCATTCAACTCTAATGCTTCAAGTTCAGCCTCCATTGCTTTACACCAGCCATGATCCTTAACAGCCTCATTATAGGTGTGTGGATCATTGTGTGATGAAATGATGACAGAAAAGGAAGAGAAGGTAGGCGACAGATTTTTATAAGAAAGAGAATTGGATAGAGGAAAGTAAGTACCTGAAGCCTTGGACCAAGACTGGTCATGTTGGAGTGAGGAGGCTTGTTGGCAGTGGAAGTCTTGTAGGTACTGGGGTGCCCTCCTTACTCTGATTGATCTTCTGAGGTTAGTTTCATTTGGGAATTGAGATGAATCATTAGAAGTTTCTAGAGAGGTATAAGGATGGGGTGATGCAGAAGGAGATGGTGAAGGAGGAGAAGAAGTTTCAGATTCTGTCAAATGGGAAGAAATGGTAATTGGATTGATGGGAATTTGTGGTGAAAAATAAGGATTAGCATCATCTTGTAGAGTGCCTTCTGAACCTATTGGTGGAGGTGAAACATGAATTTTTGAAAGTTGGAAAGGGAATATATGTTCATGGAAGATCACATCTCTAAAGATGAAAATTGTGTTGGCCTCAAGATCCAACAGTTTGTAACCCTTGACCCCAAAGGGGTAACCAAGAAAGATGCACCTTCTTCCACGAGGATCGAATTTTTTTCTTCCTTGAGATAGAGTGACAGCAAAATAAAGGTAGCCTAGAGTCTTCATATGTGAGTAAGTGGGTGGAATCTTGAACAATAGTTCAAAAGGAGTTTTGTTAGACAAAGATGGACTAGGAACTCTATTGATTATGTAGGCTGCAGTTAAAATACAGTCACTCCAATACTTGATAGGAAGATTAGATTGGATCTTAAGTGCTCGAGCTATGTTAAGAAGGTGTTGATGTTTTCTTTCTGCAATTCCATTCTGTTGAGGGATCTCAACACAGGTTCTATGATGCATAATACCCTTTCTATTATAAAATTCTTTCATTTGGAATTCTAGTCCATTGTCACTTCTAAGGATTTTGATCTTAGTATCAAATTGTGTTTCCACAAGGTTAGAGAAGGCTTCAATGCAAGCTCTGGTGTCAGATTTATTCTTAAGGAGATAAATCCAAGTGCTTCTTGAAAAATCATCAACAATGGTTAGGAAATATCTAGATCCATCATAGGACTCAACAGAATTTGGACCCCATATGTCACAGTGTACAAGCTCAAAGATTTGTTTGCTTTTATGTGTGCTAATGGAAAAAGGAAGTTTGTGTTGTTTAGCAATTGGATAGATGCAACAAGGAATATTGGCAGTAGGCAAAGAGACTTTAACAGAATTATCTGAGATCAAATTTAAAATTGAAAGGGGTGTATGACCCATTCTACAATGCCAAAGATTTGATACATCATCAAGATTGCTACTAGAAGAAGCTGAAAGTGACATGTTTTTCTTTAGGGAAATAGAAAATTGATCAAGCAAAGCTGTAGAAGGCACTTCAGTCACCAAAGGATGGTATAAGCCATTCCTCAGCTCACCCATGCCAATCGTGGTCCATGACAAAAGGTCCTGAATGTAACATGAGTGTGAAAAGAAAAGAAAACAACATGAAATGGAGTTAGCTAATTGTTTGGCAGAAATCAAATTAAAATTGAAAGAAGGGACACACAAAACATGATTCAAGGTCAATGTATTAGTGATTTTTATTGTGCCAATGTGGGTAACAGGAGCTATGTGCCCATTTGGGAGTTTAACTGTGTAGGAGACTTGTGATGTAATGGAAGTGAACAATGAGGTGTTACAGATCATGTGATCTGTAGCACCAGTGTCAATTATCCAAGGTGAGATAGTAGGTGATTTTTGAGAGGAAGAAGTGAGGCAAAAATGCATACCAGACATGGTGGATGAAGAACTGAAATCTGTTTGGACTTGGTTGGCTGAACGGTTAGCAATGGGAGCCTCCTTCGACTGCAGTAGTGACATGAGCTGTTGATATTGGTCTTTGGTAAAGGACATCTTCTCCTCAGTGTCTTTTTCCTGCTCTAGTGATGACATGTTAGCAGAAAAACCCATCTGTTTTCCCTTGTTATGGAGCTTGTGTCCAGGTGGGTATCCATGTAATTTGTAGCACTTATCCATCATGCGCCCAGTCATGTTGCAGTGACCACAAACAGGGGCATGTGCATTGCCTGCTTTGAAGCAGTTTGCTAAAAGGTGGCCTTGAATGTGACAGTGAGAGCAATAGGGTTTCTCATGTTTCTGTGTGAAAGATGGCCTTGTGGCAGGCTTAAAAGATGAGTATCCTTTCTTAATGGCAAAAGCCATTGACTCAGAAGAAGGCAAATTAGAGAGCACAGTATGATGCCTCTCTTGTTGTTGGATGATGGAGAAAACTTTGTTTATAGCTGGTAAGGGGTCCAGGATCATTATTTGGTCTCGGTTGTAAGAGTCATTGAGGCCCATCAAAAATTGGATAACACAATCCTGTTGATATCTATCTAAAAGGATGTTGAGCTTCCCACAAGTGCAATCAGGCAAAGGTTCATAAATTATCAGTTCATCCCACAAAGATTTTAATTTGCCAAAATAAGCACTTACAGAATCTTGGTCTTGTTGTATAGCAGCTAAGGCTTTCTTTAGTTGAAAAATTCGTGGCCCATTTTGATGTGTGAATCTGTCCTTCAACTCTTCCCAAATCTGTTGGGCATCATCTACTAGAGCAATACTTGACCTTAAGTTTTGGGTAATAGAGTTTTGTATCCAAGATACAACAAGGTCATTGCATCTTTCCCAAGCATCAAGGAGAGGGTCAGCAGGATCCTTAGGCTTGAGTAATGACCTATTGATGAAGCCAAGTTTGTTCTTGGCTCTCAGGGCTCTACACATAGCTCTTGACCATGTTGTGTAGTTGTCTGTAGTGAGAAGATCAGGGACTAAAGGAATGGATGGGTTGTCACCATGGTCAAGTCGATAGGGGTTGACTACATTGGTGAAGTCAAGAAATATAGATGGAGGAGAGTTGTTTTGAGGGATCTCGGCAGCCATGAAAAAGTTTTATTATTTAGAACCTGGCTAGCTCTAATACCATGTAAGTTTTCAGAATAAAGGTAAGAGATTTGAGACAAACTTTTGTTCTCATTTAAATTCCCTACGACAAGTGTTGCTTTCCTACATATATATAATGCTATGACTCTGCCAAAAGCAGATGACAGAGAATAATGTACAGCCTCCTAGCCCACGCCTGCACTGTCCACTACAAGAATAATCAAGCTTGCTAAAAAGACTAAAAAAGGACACTATAAACAAAGACTATTTACAAGTGATCAAGACACATGCAGAGGAATCTTTTAGTAAAATATTCTGAGCTCATCCTGATGGCAATGCACTCGAGCTTTGATCATCATGCTTTAATAGGTAACTGAGTAGAAGGGTGATACAGTGGGGGTGTAGCTGGTTGGGTAGTGGTCACGGTGGCAGCACAGTGGTACTGAGGTTTTCCTTTGGCTGGGCAGTGGTCTAGCGAATTTCACCATGCATGAGGGAACTCAGCAGTGTTGGGTGGTTTCCATTCAGTTGCTGCTGCGAGATGGAGGCTAGATTAGTTGGAGATGAGTACGAAGATGGAGAGGAGGGGAAACAAGACAAACTCGGAGGCTGGGTTGGAGATGAGTTCGGGGGGAGACGAGACGAACTCGAAGGCTGGGAATGGACGAAATTGATGGAGATGAAGAAATGTGTTTTAGCCAACTTAGAGAAAAAAAAAATGACAAGGATCCACGTTAAACAGAAAGAGAAAACGAGATTCCAGGGCGGGATACCTAGCATTACTTTTTATAGATTATAATTAGTCACAACTGAATGTAAATCTTCATCAAATTGAGCTACATTTATTTCCAACTGAAGTATTTGAGACTTTTTTTTATTTTTTTGAAAGTATTTGAGACTTTGAGTTTTGAACTCCCCTACCTTTTTTTACTTTGTGGGACTAAGCATACTAGTATACAGTTAATTAAATACAACTATTTTTAGATATTCTTAAAGTATTTCGTTATTATTAATAAATTATTTATAAACTATTTATTATTTTTTTATATTATTTAAAAATTATTTTATTACTATTTAAAGATATGATTGACTGAATCTAAAATTGACGCGTGAATACAAATTATGCTATTTAAGAAACATTTCACAAAACTTGTGGCATGTATCAAATAAACAAACTTTAACAACAAATAACAAATAGAATGTAATATAGACCTGATAAAAATGAAAATAAAAATTACACCCAACCACAGACGTTGATCCCCATATGTTCCCGGGCCCACCGAGCGGTGAGTAGGCGCTTACGTGGATTCTGTGGTTTGTACATGTCTCTTGGAGCTTGCTTTGCCTCCACATCGGATGCATTTCTACCTATCGAAAGAAATTGAGTTGCTTAATTTAGTAACATGTTTTCTTCATCAAGTTCACGAATCACACTACGTTAGGAATTGAATTCATTGATTATTGTTAAGCATATGAATGCGAAAAGCTCTTTGGAGTCCATCCTTCCAGTTTTGGAGGCATGATTGAAGGACATTTCGAAAGTGTGCGTCACTCTTTTGGTTGACATTATTGACTTAAAAAAAACAACCTTACCATATAATATACATTTCACGTCTAAATTTTGTCCTATGTTTTATCTTAAAAATTTGTATTATATGGTAAACAATATTAAATATTTATTGTTTCATTCATTATAAAATAATATCGTATAATTTTAACAAATCGAAAATGTACATGATAAATAATAATTTTTCAATATTAAATACAAATCGAAAATGTAAATGATAAATAATAATTTTTCAAGATTAAATACAAATCGAAAATGTACATGGTAAATTATCTTTTATTAAATATTAAATATTTATTGTTTCATTCATTATAAAATAATATCGTATAATTTTAACAAATCAAAAATGTACATGATAAATAATAATTTTTCAATATTAAATACAAATCGAAAATGTACATGGTAAATTATCTTAAAAATTTGTATTGCCTTCATGTAATAATAATACATGATAATTATTTGTATTGCCTATGTAAATGTAAATTACATGTATTTACATGTATTAAATACATGATAATTTACATGTATTTAATATTGAAAAATTATTATTTATCATGTACATTTTCGATTTGTTAAAATTATACAATATCCTGATTTATTACTAGCTGATATTCTTGCTACACTACATGCTGTTAAATACAATAAGGATTTGGGTTTAAAGTAGGTCATATTGGAAGATCAATTATGCTGCAAAAAATATGGCAATATGCCTTGGGGTTTGATATTTTATTTAATTATTGGTGCCAAATTAATATGATGGTGCCGTGGTTCACGGACCCAGAATTTTCGATCCATACACTGAGATTGATTGAGTATTATATATTAAAAAAATTAGTGTTACAATATAGTTATAAAATATATAAGTATTAGTCGTTTTAAAAAGAAAATGAGATTTATTATTAAATAAATTAATTTTTTATATAAAGCTTGTATTTTTTTTTAAGAAGTAGCAAGGTATTTATACATTCACAACTATAAATATTTTTTTTTAAATAAATAAAATATAAACTTTTTATAAATTATCTGTAAACGAAAAATGATAAACATTTTTTTAAATCAAGTAACAAAGTAATGATCCAGGAGGATTAACAAGAGATTTATATCAACTAACAATAATGATAAGAAAGTTGATGAATTCTCATAATTAACTGTTTGTTAGGAATTAATAGTAAAAAATCATTTTGCTTACTAATCACTTCAAAGTTATGGTTATTGAGTTTTTATACATAAATATAATATTTAGTCTTGTTATTTTCAAAATTTGTTTGAAAACTTTTAAAAATTTGATAAACATTAACTTATTAACACAAACATTATAATAAAAAAATAAAACAAAATAGCATTTCTATTTATTTGTGGTTTTTTTATAGCCTTTTATTTTTATTTTTTATTTTTTTTGTTTTATATATTTTATTAAAAATATGTTTGATAATAAATTCCATTCAATACATTAATTCTTTGCTTGTAAGTTTTTTTTTTTAGTAAATAGTGAAATTATTTATATCATCTTTTTTGTTTATCATGAAAATAATTTTTTTTTTGTATGTTTTTTTAGTCAGATTTGTTGCTTTTGCTTTTGTTTGGCTCTTCATTAATCTGGCTGTTATCAATTTGCTGTATCCACTTTATTCCTCTGTTTGTATTCCACTTCCTGGTACGTTCTTTTCTATCTTATTTGAAAAAATATTATTCAATTTCTCAATTTTTTAGTTTTGTTTGGAAAAGTAGTCATGGATGGATAACTTTTTGACAATTGGTACATGGACATGACTCGCTTCCAATACAAGTTAGGTGGGTTTGATCATGACTACCTTGTGGAATTGGTTTTCATTGGTGTTGTGACGTTAATGTTGTGGGGTCTATGAGAAAAAAATACATTATCATGTGTTTATAGACTTACATTATCATGTTTTATCATATAATTTATTTAGGTACATGAATTGCACATAAAATTATAATAATAATTTAAAATATTAAAAGAGTATTGTTACAAACTACCACCACTATCTGTTGTGGGGGTAGAAAAAGGGTGTGGGAAAACAAAAAGGAATGGGGCCTGGGGATTATATTAATATTTAATTGTAATGATTTGAAAATGCATTATTAGTATAATGGTTTAGGTGGTTCACTTTGACGTAAGGGCGGTTTAGGTGGTTTGAATTTTAAAGCCTTAGAATCAATGGCTTTTAATATTCAAATATTATTCCAGAAGGAGGCCAGGCCAGCAACCTTTGGCGGTACTGGCCTGTGGTGATGGACAATTGACAAAGATGTGTCAAAAAAGCCTACATATATAATATGCTGCTTGATGATCATCATGACGACCAAAAAAGAAACCAACAGAGACAAAAAAAAAAAAGCATCTATTGCCAACAGGAGCCATTGAATTTCCTTGATTTTGACGTACAGTCCAAAAGTAAAGGATGTCATCCTGTTGTTTATACATGGTTGGAACATGGTAGCTCGCTCTCTCTCTCTCTCTCTCTCTCTCTCTCTCTCTCTCTCTCTCTCTCTCTCTCTCTCTCTCTCTCTCTCCCTCTTCCTCTCCCTCTTGCAGGGTTGGTCAAACAGATCATCAAACTGTATCTATATCAGACAAGTCAATATTATCCTACTAATATAAACATGGAGATCAGTGAGGTGGTTGGCAGAGTAGACTATGGTGGTTCTCTGCCTGTTGAGAATGTGCAAGCTCTTGTTGCTTCCAACAACTTGGAGGAGATCCCACCTAGGTACCTTTGGCCTGAGATGGAGTATGAGGAGTACTGTTCAATTGAAGAGAACCTCCATATTCCAGTTATCGATTTGGGCAAGCTTATTGGGAATCAATTTGCAAGTCCAGAAGATGAACTGGAAAAACTTCACTTGGCTTGCCTTGACTGGGGCTTTTTTCAGGTATATATGTGTGTGTGTTTCTTTCTTTACAGAGTTTATGCTATAGGAAAATGTTTTCAGTTTGTAGCCCTATAATTAATTCAGACAGGCTCAAAAGTAATGCATCCAAAATCATGGGTCTACTACTTATTCAAGACCATGGTGGTAAAGAAATGATTAGATTAGCATTTGGTCCAAAAACTCTTGTTCAGTCGGTAATTCTCAAAGCCCGGAAAGACCTGGGACTGACCTCGAACCCTCCGTCCGCCCCTTCAACTCCGTCATCTCCATCGCCTTTCCTCTCAAGCAACCAACTTTCTGTCTCTAAGCAGAGTTCCTCACCTACCAGGCTTCTTGGTGGGATTAATCTTCCTCCTCCTCCTTTAACCATCCCAAACACTTCTTCTGGCAGTTCAGCTTCTTGGCCAACCTTATCTGAGATTCAAAACCAAAATGATTTGATTAGTCCCAACAATCTAACCGTTTTGAAGTATCCAAAATTGTTTATAAATTTGGGTGTTAATGGCACAACAATACCATTAATTGTTTTTAAATTTTCAAATGATTTTGGCCCTTTAATGTGGTTCAGTAATATTCGCAAGTAATATCTTTCACCTTCAATTGGATTTGCACTAACAATTCACCCTATAACATTTCCTTTCTTTCTTGGAGTCCAAATTTTATATTGTTAATTCCTAACGAATTTTTCAGGAAATTCTCTGTATAATAAATTGTGTGCATTTTTTATCAATTTGATTTGTTAAAAAGAATTCAGTTAACATTGATTTTGTTGACAAATTTGAATTTAAAATGTTGTTTAAATTTTCATGTGCACGAAAAGCTACTAAATGTTGATTTTCAAGGTGTAGATGTAAACTATAAACTGATGGATACATTTCGTTAAGTGCAAAATCATATATTCTCCATGTAGTTTCGGGTGGTGTAATCCATCTACCTGATTGAAATTGTTCAATTTCATCAATTTGTTGATTATTTTCGTCGTTGATTAAATTGAAAGCAATACGATCATGTCCTGGAGAGAGAGAGAGAGAGAGAGAGAGAGAGAGAGAGAGAGAGAGAGAGAGAGAGAGAGAGAGAGAGAGAGAGAGAGAGAGAGAGAGAGAGAGAGAGAGAGAGAGAGAGAGAGAGAGTGAGTGAGTGAGTGAGCTACCATGTTCCAACCATGTATAAACAACAAGATGACATCCTTTACGTTTGGACTGTATATGTGTCAAAATCAAGGAAATTCAATAGCTCCTGTCAGCAATAGATGCTTTCTTTTTCTCTGTTGGTTTCTTTTTTGGTCGTCATGATGATCATCAAGCAGCATATTATATATGTAGGCTTTTTTGACACATCTTTGTCAATTGTCCATCACCACAGGCCGGTACCGCCAAAGGTTGCTGGTCTGGCCTCCTTCTGGAATAATATTTGAATATTAAAAGCCATTGATTCCAAGGCTCTAAAATTCAAACCACCTAAACCGTCCTTACGTCAAAGTGAACCACCTAAACCATTATACTAATAATGCATTTTCAAATCGTTATGATTAAATATTAATATAATCCCCAGGCCCCATCTCTTTTTGTTTTCCCACACCCTTTTTCTCCCCCCACAACAGGTAATGATGGTAGTTTGTAACAATACTCTTTTAATATTTTAAATTATTATTATAATTTCATGTGCAATTCATATACCTAAATAAATTATGTGATAAAATATGATAATGTAAGTCTATAAACACATGATACTATGTATTTTTTCTCATAAACCCCACAGCATTAACGTCACAACACCAATGAAAACCAATTCCACAAGGTAGTCATGATCAAACCCACCTAACTTGTATTGGAAGCGAGTCATGTCCATGTACCAATTGTCAAAAAGTTATCCATCCATGACTACTTTTCCAAACGAAACTAAGAAATTGAGAAATTGAATAATATTTTTTCAAATGAGATAGAAAAGAACGTACCAGGAAGTGGAGCACAAACAGAGGAATAAAGTGGACACAACAAATTGATACCAACCAGATTGATGAAGAGCCAAACAAAAGCAAAAGCAACAAATCTGACAAAAAAAAAACATACATAAAAAAAAAAATTATTCTCATGATAAACAAAAAAGATGATATAAATAATTTCACTATTTACTATAAAAAAAAATTACAAGCAAAGAATTAATGTATTGAATGGAATTTATTATCAAACATATTTTTAATAAAATATATAAAACAAAAAAAAATAAAAACAAATAAAAGGCTATAAAAAAACCACAAATAAATGGAAATGCTATTTTGTTTTATTTTTTTATTATAATGTTTGTGTTAATAAGTTAATGTTTATCAAATTTTTAAAAGTTTTCAAACAAATTTTGAAAATAACAAGACTAAATACTATATTTATGTATAAAAACTCAATAACCATAACTTTGAAGTGATTAGTAAGCAAAATGATATTTTACTATTAATTCCTAACAAACAGTTAATTATAAGAATTCATCAACTTTCTTATCATTATTGTTAGTTGATATAAATCTCTTGTTAATCCGCCTAGATCATTACTTTGTTACTTGATTTAAAAAATGTTTATCATTTTTCGTTTACAGATAATTTATAAAAAGTTTCTATTTTGTTTATTTAAAAATAATAATATTTATAGTCGTGATTGTATAAATACCTTGCTACTTCTTAAAAAAAAATACAAGCTTTATATAAAAAATTAATTTCTTTAATAATAAATCTCATTTTCTTTTTAAAACGACTAATACTTATATATTTTATAACTATATTGTAACACTAATTTTTTTAATATATAATACTCAATCGATCTCAGTGTATGGATCGAAAATTCTGGGTCCGTGAACCACGGCACCATCATATTAATTTGGTACCAATAATTAAATAAAATATCTAACCCCAAGGCATATTGCCATATTTTTTGCAACATAATTGATCTTCCAATATGACCTACTTTAAACCCAAATCCTTATTGTATTTAACAGCATGTAGTGCAGCAAGAATATCAGCTAGTAATAAATCAGGATATAAATCATATATAGTTCCTTCTCAAAGTGCCTACCATAGATCACTCCCAATCATGAATTATAATTAAGAACTAATAAAGAATGAAAAGAACTAATTTGGTAATCTAATATAATTAATGGCATATAATTAAACATATATATAAGCCCAATTATTTATTAAGTTCCGTCTTCCATTATATATATATGTCATCCCCAAACATACCGATTTATATATATGCTGTATATATTTTTAGAAGCCTGTCAATCGTTAAATAATTAACTTATAATATTTATATATCCCTTAAAATAAAATACATGATCAATTATTAGTTGATATGATTCAAGATGAAAAATTAAAAAAAAAAAAAAAAAAAAAAAAAAAAACAACATTTCTCAATTTCTTAGTTTTGTTTGGAAAAGTAGTCACGGATGGATAACTTTTTGACAATTGGTAGATGGACATGACTCGCTTCCAATACAAGTTAGGTGGGTTTGATCATGACTACCTTGTGGAATTGGTTTTCATTGGTGTTATGACGTTAATGCTGTGGGGTCTATGAGAAAAAATACATTATCATGTTTTATAGACTTACATTATCATGTTTTATCACATAATTTATTTAGGTATATGAATTGCACATGAAATTATAATAATAATTTAAAATATTAAAAGAGTATTGTTACAAACTACCACCACTATCTATTGTAGGGGGAGAAAAAGGGTGTGGAAAAACAAAAAGGGATGGGGCCTGGGGATTATATTAATATTTAGTCGTAACGATTTGAAAATGCATTATTAGTATAATGGTTTAGGTGGTTCACTTTGACGTAAGGGCGGTTTAGGTGGTTTTAATTTTAGAGCTTTGGAATCAATGGCTTTTAATATTCAAATATTATTCCAAAAGGAGGCCAGGCCAGCAACCTTTGGCGGTACTGGCCTAGGGTGATGGACAATTGACAAAGATGTGTCAAAAAAGCCTACATATATAATATGCTGCTTGATGATCATCATGACGACCAAAAAAGAAACCAACAGAGACAAAAAAAAAAAAAAAAAAGCATCTATTACCGACAGGAGCCATTGAATTTCCTTGATTTTGACGCATATACAGTCCAAACGTAAAGGATGTCATCCTGTTGTTTATACATGATTGGAACATGGTAGCTCGCTCTCTCTCTCTCTCTCTCCCTCTTCCTCTCCCTCTTGCAGGGTTGGTCAAACAGATCATCAAATTGTATCTATATTAGACAAGTCAATATTATCCTACTAATATAAACATGGAGATCAGTGAGGTGGTTGGCAGAGTAGACTATGGTGGTTCTCTGCCTGTTGAGAATGTGCAACCTCTTGTTGCTTCCAACAACTTGGAGGAGATCCCACCCAGGTACCTTTGGCCTGAGATGGAGTATGAGGAGTACTGTTCAATTGAAGAGAACCTCCATATTCCAGTTATCGATTTGGGCAAGCTTATTGGGAATCAATTTGCAAGTCCAGAAGATGAATTGGAAAAACTTCACTTGGCTTGCCGTGACTGGGGCTTCTTTCAGGTATATATGTGTGTGTGTGTTTCTTTCTTTACAGAGTTTATGCTACAGGAAAATGTTTTCAGTTTGTAGCCCTATAATTAATTCAGACAGGCTCAAAAGTAATGCATCCAAAATCATGGGTCTACTGCTTATTCAAGACCATGGTGGTAAAGAAATGATTAGATTAGCATTTGGTCCAGAAACTCTTGTTCAGTCGGTAATTCTCAAAGCCCGGAAAGACCTGGGACTGACCTCAAACCCTCCGTCCGCCCCTTCAACTCCGTCATCTCTATCGCCTTTCCTCTCAAGCAACCAACTTTCTATCTCCAGGCAGAGTTCCTCACCTACCAGGCTTCTTGGTGGGATTAATCTTCCTCCTCCTCCTTTAACCATCCCAAACACTTCTTCTGGCAGTTCAGCTTCTTGGCCAGCCTTGTCTGAGATTCAAAACCTAGATGATTTGATTAGTCCCAACAATCTAACCGTTGGGTCCTTCTCTTCCTCTTCAATGAACACGTCTGCTTCCTCTTTACCCTTCTATGGAATTGGAGCCATAGATATGGTCGATGACTTTCAGCTCCAAGACCAGCTTTCTTTCCTTAACGATGGCTCCCCCACCCTTGACCCCAAAAACCAAGACTTATTTTACCCTTAGTCAGACTTTTCATCCAGTCCAACTGGTGCTGGTGGCGACCCTATATATTTATTAATGATTTCATTGGGTTAGTGGGTGAGAGTCGCCGGAGTTGGTGGATTCACTATCTATTTATTTATTTATTATAGATAGGAGTGGGAGATTTGGTGATAATTTTGAAAGAAGAAGATTGGACGTGGGTTTGGAGAGAGAGAGAGAGCGAGAGATGGGGTTTCACCAACCATGTTGTAGGTTGCGTAGGGCCTGGGGTGGGTGGGTTAGTGGGTGAGAGTTGCGGGAGTGGGTGAGATGATGATAATATATATTATATAATATTTTATCTAAAATAGTAACGTAGTGGGTGTGCACGTGCATGACTGCGAGCTGTCGTCGATGGCACATCTGAGGGACAAATGAGAGGAAAGAGATGTAAAGAGAGAGACCATCCGTGCGAGGGAAGAGAAAGGGACTACAGGCATCGGGCTTGGGGAGGAGGAAGCACTTGGTGGTGGGAGAGACCAGATAAGACCAAATGGGCGTAGGGTTATTTTTGAAATTTTATTTTTGAATGAGTTTTTTTTTTTTTTTTGTTGAAAGGGAGTTTTTTTTTTTTTTTTTTACTTTCTCGGTTGCATTTGTTGTTTGGGTGGGTTTATTTCACCATCTTGTGTGTATTAAGGAACTCTGTTTGGGTGTTTTTTTTTTTTTTTGATGGCATATTATTGGATTTCTCGGTTGGATCTGTTGTTTGGTGGATGAACCTTTTTTTCTTATGGTTATTTTTCGGTTTTTCGACTGGATCTGTTGTTTATTGGCTCTCAAGGCGAGGAACAACTGGGCTTTCTTTTTTCACTCTTAACTGTTTTTTTTTTTTTTTTTTGTGTTCTCAGAACATACGAAGAAATCAAAAGAAATTACGACATATGCATATGCAAATCATCTAATTACATACTGTAACAACATTCATACAATACAATTCATCGTTGCAATACTGAGAGAAACAACAAGAACATACCTACAATTGCTGAGATTCACGATTAACTTCGTCCAGGATATTTTTTTTAAAAGGTTAGAATATGGAGAATAGATAGCTGAAGATACGGAATGAAAGAAATATTGACATTTAAATTTCAATCCGATTGTATTTTATCAGACAAAGTGATAAGTTTTAACTGTAAAAAGACATTAAAATCAAGTCGGCGAATCAAAACGATATCAAGGACAACAAACTGGACAATAAAATTAAGAGGCAAAACTAAAAATAAAACAGGAAAAGCTAAATCAGTTAGTGGGAATAGAGAAAGACCAAAAGAAGTATCGATAGAATAAAAGTAGAATGCAAATAACCGTAACTGTCAAATAAAACTAAGGGCAAAATTGAAAATAAAAATATTAGACGAAAATACTATTCTTAAGCGATTCGCACTTTATATATTAGTATAGATATATATAATAATGCTATATACAGTTTAATCTCACACTTATTTTGAAAAAAAAAAAAAAAAACTTATTATTAAAAAAAAATTATTTTTAATGTGAGTCCTAAATTTACTCTCTTTTTTTTTTTTTTTTTTAAATGAGTGTGTAGAACTTATGCAATCCAAAACTACAAATATTATATATATATATATATATCCATAAAGTGCGGAAGTAAGTGAAGATAGAGAGAAAATGAAATAAGCTCAAAGATTAATGGCAAGAATTAAACATGAACAGATATTTTTGGCGTCTCAGACTGCCGATGCATGAAATGCTTGATATGAAAATTAAAGAAATAATGAACCAAAACTTTCAAATATTATTAATTGAAAGTAAATATTAAAACTTACACAAGCTTGAAATAAAGAAAAGAAGAGAAGGAAGGTGAATTGAAGCTTGCAAGTAAGTAGGGAAACAGTTCTTGCTGAAGGTTTGTTCGGCTAGAAAGTTCTGCCCCCTAAACGAAATGAAGAGCCCTTTTATAGAAGAAGGAAGCTCTTTTACAAATAGTGAAGCTCTTTTACAAATAGTGAACCCATAAATTACGGGATGAACAGTGAAAGTGAACAGTAACTTTTTTACTATTCACTTTTCAGAAAGCATGCACTCAATGTGCTGTCTGATTGTGCCGAAAGCAAACTGAAATGATTAAAGCACCGAAAGCATTTCTGTCTTCAATGTGCTCTGATAATCAAACCATCTTTCCGCCCCCAAAAAGTTGAGACTCCGGGGTTGAAAAGAGACCAAATTGGCGGGCATGATTCAATTATCACCCAGTCTAGGGGGATAGTCTTCTGAGTCATGTCCAAAAACATCGTTGTATGGAGCAGAGGCTGCTGAATCTGCTGACGAGGCTTCTGACTCCTTATCCGAATCTTCGCTGTTAGAAGCTCCTTCAATGGACTTCTTCAACAGCTCAATCTGTAAAAGTAAATCCTTCTTCGTTTGTTTTGAAGAGGATGAACCAATAGAATTCTTCTTTTTGGCTGAAGATGACTTCTTCTTCTGCTTTGATGAAGAACCCTTTGAACTAGAAGCTTGATCACTTAAACCTGGAATGGCTGGATATGTAATCAAAGCTTGAACGGGGGTGAGGGAGGGGAACTCTTGTTTATCCTTGAGGTTAGGAACAACAAGGGGAAAATCAACTGAAATTCGGGAAATAATGTCATTTGTATGGGAAAATTTATCCCACCATTTGACAAAATATTGGCGAATCAAGATATGGTCTTTTTTAGTGTATTGCCATCTACAAATCCAAGAAATTTTATATTTGGAACAAAAATTGAGTAAGGGCGGGAGTAGAATGTCTCGTCCTTTCATCTTTGATACACTGGAAATAGTAAAGTGTTTGATAGCCTGTTGAAGACTATCAGGAAATAAATCATTAATGGGGCCAAAGAAATGCCACCATTTTTGAAACCACAAAAGAAAAGACTGTTTGCACTTCTTGTCGAAATTGAAGAACCAAGAGTGCTGCATAACTGGGTTTTGAAACAAAGGAAACTTTAACCATGTCTCAATATAATCATAATAATTATACTGAGTGTTAGAATCCTTGATTGTTTTGAAGGTAGAAGGGTGGGTTTCCCATTCTTCCTCTGTTATGACTGAAAGAATATAACAATTGTGAAAGATGATCTTTGAAGGATCAACTTTACAATATATAGGTTTAATGGAAACGGAACTGGTGCTAACCAAGATTCCAAGATAATAGGTGAGGTTTTTATTTGGGTCTTCTGGGATCCAATGGAAACCTCGAGGAAAATAATCAGAAGCAATCTAGAAGGAATCTGTTTTTACCGATTTCTCAATGTAAAACAGAGTCTGAAACCAAGCCTTTAAAAAATACTCTGCCTTGTTGGCAAAGGGAAATCTGGGTTTTACCGTAGCCAACGGATTCGCATACACATCGAATGGAGCGGCTAAGGTAGAAGCAAAAGAACTGGGGGGAATAGGCCTAGGAACGTGTCCTAAGCTGGTAAATCTATTGGCTATCTCCAGTGGGGAGGAAGCCAATGTTGATGCAGATACCGGAGGCATAAGCATTGGTTAAACAGGTACAGGGGGTGGTGAAGTAACTGGTGGAACTGGTTTCTTCTTCTTGCTCATGTTTTCTGCAAGAATTCACGGGTAAGGAAATCAGGGATCGAATTATCAGAACCTTTGATAAATTCAATATCATAATCAAAAACACTTAAAATAGCTTGCCACCTTGCAAAAATTTGTTTTGATGCAATGTTTTTAACATCTTGTTCTAAAACAGTTTTAGCAGTTTTGCAATCAATGCGTAAAAGAAAATGCTGATTAAGCAAATCGCTTTGAAATTTAGAAATACATAGTACTACAGATAAAATTTCTTTTTTAATAGTACTATAATTATACTGTGCATGATTCCAGGTTCCGGAATGGAAGTGAACAATTTGTTCAAAGGAGCCTGGTGAAACAATTTGTTTCAGGATGTCGCCATAGCCTGTGTCAGAGGCGTCAGTCTCGACAATCTTGAAGCTATTTGAAGTAGGAATTCCAAGACACGGAAGAGTTTTGACATGTGTCTTGATTTGTTTAACAATTTTGGTGTGAACATCAGTCCACGGAGAAGGATTGGAACGCAATCTCGCAAAAAGAGGGCGACATTGTTTTCTCATATCCTTATAGAAATTTGAAATATAATTCAAGGAACCAAGAAATCTTTGAAGTTGGTTTTTGTCAAGGATGACATCAGGAAACTTGTCAGCAAATTCAATGGCTCTTTGGATGGGCCTGATTTTGCCTTCAAAAATGTCATAACCAAGGAATCTGATCTTGGTTTGAAATAGTTTAATCTTTTTTGCAGAAACAACAAGTCCATTTCTCTTGATGATCTCAAGACACGTTTTAAGATGTTTCCAGTGCTCATCAATAGATTTGGAGAAAACAAGAACATCATCTATGTAGACGATGGTGAAATCAGTGAATGACAGGAAAATATCATTTATAATATTCTGAAATTCACTAGGAGCATTCTTCAGCCCAAATGGCATGACGTTCCACTCATAGTGACCGAATGGAGTAGTGAAAGCAGTCTTATACCGGTCTGACTCCCTAATTTGGATCTGCCAAAATCCGAACTTAAGGTCAAACTTGGAGAAAACAACTGCATCACTTAACCCATGAACCAAGTCATTCTTGTTAGGAATGGGATACCGAATCCATTCTAACACCTTGTTCAAGGGTTTGTAATTAATGACTAAACGGGGTGTACCTCACTCAATCTCAGCATTTTTCTGAACATAAAAAGCTGCACACGACCAGGGTGACTTACTATGCCTGATGATATTCTTAGCAAGAAGATCCTGGATTTCATTTTTACAAAACTCCAAAATTTCTCTATTCATTTGAATAGGTCTTGCTTTGGTTGGAATTAAATTGTCAGAGAAATTTTTAACATAAGTTAATGAAACAACATGTTTTTTCCTATGTCAGAAAGCATTAGGAAGTTCCGAGCAGACCTCATAAATCAAAGTTTTTTGAAAATCTTCAATTTTAGATCTAAGCAGGGGATCATGCAAATTATCAGAAACACATTTGAACTTGATTTCTTGTTTAAGAAAATCTAAATGTTTTCTTTTTGCAGAAAGCAAAAACACAGATCTTCTAGCAGTATCAAGTTCAAACTTCGATGAAAATTTAAACTTAACTTTCTGTCCAAAAGGGTCAGTAGTGATCCCATCGGCTTCAGAAAGAAATGGATAAATCATGTTAAGAAAAGGCATACCAAGGATAACATCATGGGTTAAATTCTTAACAAGCACAGAAGGAATTTTAAAGCAAACATTGTCCTGGCAAACATGAGCTGTGTTCAGCTCATAACGAATCTTCATCTTAGATCCGTTTGCCGAGAATAAATTCTCTTCAGACTTTTCAAAATAGGAGGTAGGGACTAAGCCTTCTCGGATACAATTAAGATCCGCTCCTGAATCGATCAAAGCAACAGCAGAGAATCTATTTTCATGATTAACAACAATTTCTACTAAACAAAACCATTTCTGTGGAACAGAACGGTGAACTAAACAAATTTCCTTAGTTGGACTAGAGGGTTCAGCATGGTCTGACTGGTTTGATTCTTCACCAGAAGGACTTTCATGATCAAATTCCTTATCCAACTTTAAACATGCTAAATCTTGTTTAAAAGATGCATTTTCAGATTTGAGATTCTTGATCTCTTCTCTGAGTTCAGTAATCTCTCTTTTTACAAGAGATACTTCATGTTGTAAATCATTTAATGAAATATCTTTGGGTTTTTGTTTTTGAAAACGTCCCAAAGTTTCTTCAAAAGAAATCTTGTCCTTGGAAGTCGATGGCTCTTTACGAGTCATTGTTTCCTTAAGCTTTTTGAGATATTTCTCTTTAAGCTCAGGGTCTTGGATCTGTGAGATAATCGAGACGAGCATGTTTTCATGTTCCTGCTCTTTACTGAAAACAGGTCCTTGCTCTCTTCCTCCGTCTAAAACATTGATTGTTTTGACTTTAGAAGCACAACAAGAATCGTTGCATCCAAACTTGATATTTGGTGAGTTAATATGATCAGAGTCCGAGTGGTAATCAGATCCACTAGAACTAAGTTCATCATCATCCGAAGATGTAGGAGATCCATGTTCGAGTAATCGAAACAGATCTTCTTGATCAACGACATTGATATTTAACTCATTAAGCTTCTTTTTAAACCCTGTGGCTTCTTTGTACACTTATTTGCATAGTGTCCAGGTTGGCCACAATTAAAACATGTTCCTTTTGCAGGGATTTTTGAAATCTTTTTATGAAATGGTTTCTTTTTTGAAACCAATTTTGAAACAGGTTTTTTATAAAACTCCTCACGGGATCTGTTATAGTTCCTGCGAGGTTTTGAAAACTTTTTAGAACTTTTTCTGCGCTGTACAGATGGAGCAATAGGAGGAAGGCCAAATTGTTCGCAAAAGTTTCCCATCTCATATTTGGCTTTCTTTCTATCTTTCATCTGTTGAGCAATCATCCTTTGATCATTGCACATACTAATACCAAGTTTCTGAATCATACTTACTATGTCACCGTAAGTATAATTGTCATAATTCAGATAACCCGTAATATCAGTAAGTGAGTCCTTTACCTTAATGGCGAACAAACGAGGCAATCCATCGATGAACTTTTCTTTCCAATAAGGCTTTTGGGAATCTTCTCTAAGCATAACACGAGACATAAAAACATCTTTATACCAACGATAATCAGACATTTTATTGCATCGTAAGTTATTCAAATAATCAGAAACTCTATTTGTGATGTTGGAAGGGGTTCCAACAAAATGTTTAACTATGGTAAAAATCAGGGTATTGACACCATCAGGGGACCCTTGGGTTCCTTCCCTTCGATCCTCTTCAGGTGGCAAGATGGGCAAACCATCTGTGTCTCTTTTGACAGCAGAACGAATGGTTTCCCTTCCTTCGGTAGTGAGATGTTTGTCCCACCAAGAACGAAGCATCCCTGAAAATCCATTGGTCAGGATATCAACAATCTCAGTCTGGCTGAGTTTATTGTTGTAATAAGTAATAGCAACCATGGACATACGATTCAGAGTATTGAGGATTTCTTGCTCAGAGAATCCATCAATATTCCATTCATACATTTGGTCAGCAGATACGGAGAACTGAGAGTGTGATCCTCTCTCTTCGTACTGTAAATCAGGAGGAGTGGGTCTAGAATACCAGTTTTTCGTGAGACCTATTGGTTTAATGTCTCTCAAATATATCCTGGAAAGTTCGGGTTTTTCGACTTGAAGACCCTGAAATTCTTTTTCAAGTAAATCAATTTTCTGAATTAAGGAATTATCAGACAAAGAAACATCATCATCAGAATTCCAAGTATGCACGGAAAAGGAATCGTCAAAATTAACCCCTGGGCCGTTTCTGTCTATAACAGAACAAGAGGGTTTTTCTTGCTTAACTTCAGCAAGCATCTGATCAAGTTTAGCCATTGTATTGGTCACTCCAAAATGGATTTTTGACCTATCAGCTGGCAGGACGATCAGATGTTTTTCAATTGTTTTCTTTAAAGCAGGTTTTTCAAAAACAGGTTTTTCAACTATATCCTCTATACGGTCAAGTTGTTGACCTATTGTATGGAGGGTCTGGTTGACGAAATTGTTTTGCTCTATGATCTTTTTTGTTTCGGCAAAAACATTTTCATTTGGACCTGAATCCGAGATTTTAAAGGGTGAAGCTCTTACTTCTTTCCCTTTGACAGAAACAAGGATGGTTTCTAAAGGAGGGTGGCAGGCTTTTACAACTTTCCTTCCTTCTTCTTTAGTAAAACTTGTTTTTAAAACATTCAAATATTTTGAATTATCTTTCTTTGAAACATAATGATTTTCAAGGAAATCGAAGAATAAGATGTGCTTGTTATCCTTGTACATCTTTTTCTTCCATTCTTTTCGAATCTTCTGTTTCTCAGAAACTGAGTAAATCCTATGATAAGTTTTTCGCTTATCATGGTTCTCTTTAGACATAAAATCAGCATGTAAATTAATCATATCAATTACAAGCAATTCAGAATCTAAATCATCCAATGCTTTATCCAAAACACAAAGACTGGGATGGATAGGAGCAACCATATCAGAAGCTGTAGGAGATGTTGATTCAGCATCATCTTCTACTTGCACTTCTTCCTTTATGGATTTACCTTTGGATTTAATATCATCTTTGGTTGAGTAGTAAGCAGAAGTAACCTGGGACTTAGTTGAAATTCCTTCCAACTTTATATCTTGGTCAGTGGGATCTTCTTTTGGCTGAAGTTCCCTGATCTAGATCGGACGATTGGGATTTTTATGATCCTTCAAGTATCTTTCAAGATTTTTATCTATCAAATCTTGGTCCGAACTAAAAGAAGACCTAGAACCAGCAAAAGAATTTCTTCTTTCTCTGATTAAAGGTTGGTCAAAAGAAATCTTTACAGTACCATCAAAATACTGTTGAATACTCTTAAGGTCTGAATTTTGAGCTGGAACTTTCACAGGGGGAAGTTCCTGCTTGAGTACCCATTCATCCGGAAGAGTTACATCTTTCCAGAAAAGCATCTTGGGTGTCGAGATGCTAGAGTTCGAGGTTAAACTATACATCAGGACAGTCTCATTTTTTGGAGACTTAATCTTAGCCTTTAGCTCAAGGCTAGTGCTTAAGACTTTATAATAGATGCGGTATACTAAGGATATCGGTCTGCTTCCTTCAACCATATTAAAACCAGAGGTTTTAACATTCAAAGTTAAAGTAGACAAAACATTTTTATCAAATAAATCAACAGTTAAATCAGGATAACAATTAAAATGAACTGGTCCGTCAACTAGGGAGGTTTGAATGATCCCTAGAACACTATTATTATAATCCAAATGTCGACCATAACGTAAACATAAAAGAACACAAGCATCAATACCTTTTCTTACTAAAGGTATAACAGCAATCTAAACAGAAGCAATATGCATGAATTTATAACCTTTTTCTTGAAAAGATTTTATTGTTTTCTTTTGAAATAGAACACAATGTTCTTGTGTTCTGGAAACAAGAAAAGTTTGTTCTATGGTTTTAACATGAAACAAGCTTTTCATTTTTGATTGAATCCAGGTGCGGTGATAAAGAGAATCAATTTTGATCTTTGGCATATGCCATTGATCAGAACTATTTGAATCATTTTCTGAAATCTCACAATCTTCTTCGTTAATAATATCAGGAGGCATACCTGACTGGGAACTAGCAGATAAGCTAGATCTATACATCTTGCTCACATTGGTAATTACTGAAACAAAACTCTTGGGTACATCCTAAATCTAGGTCTTTTCGTTTTCCTAGTTGCAGGACTCACACATACTGGAGGGCCACAAGACCAAAGCACAACCTCTATATCCCTTCAACGTCCTTCACACGCCTACCCGGCTCACACGGACCACAAGGAACTCCGGAGGTATCTCGTAGGGTCTATTCGACTGCGGTGGTGTACAACAAGAAAGAGAGAAAATAATTAGAAACAGAATGAACTTAGAGTGTTTCCAGAAATTATCAAGATAAGGAAGAGATAAAGATATAACAAAACTGTTAGAATCCAGAACCAGAAGATGGCTCTGATACCATAACTGACCAAATATATATATAAGTCAACTATCAAAGAAACAGCTACATGGGGTGGGTATGTATGAGGAAGAAGGAAGAATATGTTGCATCTTTGATCTCCAGTCATTCCATTCCCAATCTTCCTTCCCTTTTGAAACACGAATTTCAGGTTTGTTGGCGGTGCCGAATGTTTGTTTTTAATGGGATCGTTGACTCCTAACATATCAGGACACCTTAATTAATGATTAAAATTTAAAACAACCAGTGTTTGACTTGGAGTTTTATCAAATGATTTTTTATCTTTTATTTTTTATTTTTATTTTTATGTTTTTTGATTTTATTCTTCAAAAACGAATCAAGTCAACTAGTTTTTAAAGGAAACTTATTTGCATGCCATTACTCTTCTATTTAATTTAATTTTGTTTCCTATCAGTTGACTTTATCTGAAAAGGTCCAAATCAATTGTTTTAATAACGTATTGCTTCCTAGTAATTTAATTTTTCTATCTTACGAGAATTATCATCTTCAACCATACTAATTCGTTTACAATGGTTATATCAATTACCAGTGTAACTAAAGATGACAAATTCAAAACAAAGAAGAACGTCGAGCTTTTTCTCTTCTCTTTTCTTTTCTATTTATCATCTTAATTCATCAAAATTTTCTCAAGAAAAACATTGATACGCACGTGTAAGATCGTAGAACCCATGATGATCTATTCAATTCGTTTGGAGCAAAAGTTACGAAGGAAATCTAAATGCAGATATATAATTGTGATAAAAGAGATACACATTGCTGTAGTTTGCATGGATGTAGGAGACACCCAACAAAATACAAGATTTTTCTATAGCACCGCCCCAATACGTGTCGGGATCTTACAAATCCCATCATGTGGGAATGGGATTTTCTCATGTTCTAATGATCTTAATTACCCATATCCATGCCCATCCTCCTCCTCTTCTTCTTCTTTCATTTAATTTTTTGTTTTTGTACGTAGTGGTACCTCTGGCAGTGTTGGTTTTCCGTTCCAATAACTGGTGATGCCGTACATCTGGATCTCAATTATGACAGCTTAGACTGTCGGTCCAAATATTTGTTCAGCACTACAGTAATCAAAGCTAAGCATTTGATGATCTGTACTATTCGCATGTACCCCCCAAATTTTGGTAATTATTGATTAAATTGTAAGTGCGTCTATATATTTATAATATAATTAAAGAATTATAGTACTTTGTAGTCCTAGGCTCCCCAAACAGGCAATTTTATCAAAAAAGTATTAATGTTGTATATGGTTATTAAATGCGTAAGTATCGTATATTTATTTTAAAAAAAATAAAATTTATTATTAAAAAATTAATTTTTTTATATAAATTTCTTATTTATTTATTTTTAAATAATTATATAATGTTTGTACATTTACAATTATAACTATATATCATTTCTCTTAAAAAAAAAAAAAAAGAAATACAATTAATCAGTACTTGATGAATTATCTTACGTGTAAGTTTCACGTTTATAATTTCAAAAGAAACCTAGCTACTACTCCTTTTCTAATTTTGAAAGCTCCAACGCTGACCGGAGAAGATCTCAATCTCAAAAATGAGGGCTCGAGGTTGTTGCATTGCGCAAAGATTAATATCTTGAAAAAAAAAAAAAAAGATTGGATGCTGCAAATCTGATACAAGCGATAGATATTCTCCGTACTCGGCGTTGGCTACGAATGTCAAATAGGGACGCGTTTCCAGATGTTGGATACGAATCACTTGAGAATTGAGATCGAGCAAGCAGAATCCCGCACAACAGTGAAGATCATTGCCAACTTGTCAATTTTCTATGGCAAAAAAATCTGATTTTTTCCAGCGAATTAATTGTGTTTGTTTTATGGGAAATTCATTAATTATTACTGATCGAGCTTAATTACTTACTACTCGTAGATCCTCCCACGCAGAATCCAAGAACATGCCCGGTTTAGAGCCACCAAATCCTCATAATGATTACAGAAGAATGGTAGGTAAATCATTTTCTCGGGAAAAAAAAAGCTTACTAGTCTTTATTTATAGATAGAAAATGCTAGGGATCCCACCATACGATCCCCTTTTTCCTTTCCGTTTGAAGTGGGTTCTCCACATTGGCATTCTTTATTTATTTATTTTTCTCCACGTTGTTGGCTAAAACATGTTTTGAAGTTTTCATCCATATTTTCTTGGACGATTTGACGTAACCTCACAGTACTTACTTTTGATCTCTCTCACACTCCTTATTCACTTCCCCTGTTTCTTTTTCTACCAAAATCGAAAGATCACCCATCACCATCAACGCGCAACACCGAAGTTCCAACCTCCCAAACACACGAAAATAGGCACTATCTGCATGAGTCAACCTCTTTTGCAACCACAATAGAGCACTTCATCACATATCAACCCCTCACTCAATTTCCACGATCCTCCCATGGTCATCCTCTCCGAGTGTCTCCTCCACGTTGCTTGCTGTTGCCGCTGTTTCTCGGTGTTGTCAAACTCTGCACATCCCAAACTTAGCCACCACGACATCAATGTACAACTCAACTAAAAGAGTGCGGTAGCTTACCCAGGGAAAGAACCAAAACCAGAGACGCCGTGGGAAAAGAGACACAACGAGTTGGGTGGTGCGGCAAAGCTACCGCCAATCTGGGTAGTTGATTAAAAGAGAGAGTGTGTGTGTGTGATGAGAGAGAGAGAGAGAGAGAGAGAGAGAGAGAGAGAGAGAGAGAGAGAGAGAGAGAGAGAGAGAGAGAGACGGAGCAAACAGAGAGACACGGAGTGAGAGGAACCAAGAGAAACTTACGGCTTTGAGGGTGGCGTGCGACAGCGAGCTGGAAAACACTAAGACAGACAGATGCTGGCATGGCATTGAGTGAAATAGACGCGGTGGAGATGATGTGAAGATGCGGTGGCGTCTCTAGACCCCTGATGTAAAGCAAGTTGAGAGCACAACCGTGCTCTGTTTTTCTCGCCTAAAAACAAGGCTGCAACTTGGCTTATGATGCAACACGAGAGAGTTGGGCTGTTCGGCTAGATCACATGGTAACTGAGCCGAAGGGTGATACAGTGGGGGTGTAGCTGGTTGGGTAGTGGTCACGGTGGCAGCACAGTGGTACTGAGGTTTTGCTTTGGCTGGGCAGTGGGCTAGCGGATTTCACCATGCATGAGGGAACTCGGCAGTGTTGGGTGGTTTCCATTCAGTTGCTGCTGCGAGATGGAGGCTAGATTAGTTGGAGATGAGTACGAAGATGGAGAGGAGGGGAAACAAGACAAACTCGGAGGCTGGGTTGGAGATGAGTTCGGGGGGAGACGAGACGAACTCGAAGGCTGGGAATGGACGAAATTGATGGAGATGAGGAAATGTGTTTTAGCCAACTTGGAGAAAAAAAAATGACAAGGATCCACGTCAAACAGAAAGAGAAAACGAGATTCCACGGCGGGATAGCTAGCATTACTTTTTATAGATTATAATTAGTCACAACTGAATGTAAATCTTCATCAAATTGAGCTACATTTATTTCCAACTGAAGTATTTGAGTTTTGAACTCCCCTACCTTTTTTTACTTTGTGGGACTAAGCGTACTAGTATACAGTTAATTAAATATAACTACTCTCAGATATTCTTAAATTATTTTATTATTATTAATAAATTATTTATAAACTATTTATTATTTTTTTATATTATTTAAAAATTATTTTACTACTATTTAAAGGTATGATTGACTGAATCTAAAATTGACGCGTGAATACAAATTATGCTATTTAGGAAACATTTCACAAAACTTTTGGCATGTCTCAAATATACAATCTTCAACAACAAATAACAAATAGAATTGTGTATAGACCTGATAAAAATGAAAATAAAAATTACACCCCAACACCGGCCTCCGGGACTCCCCTAACAGGATCCCGTGATTGAGAAGGGAAAACCACATTATCGTAGAGAAGAACTGCAACTGCTGCACCAATCAATGGTCCAACCCAGTAAACAGCTTGGTTCTTGAAACTTCCTGCAGTGACGGCAGATCCAAATGCGCAAGCTGGGTTCATAGATCCACCAGAAAAAGGCCCTGCTATCAACACACCAACTCCAGCTATAAACCCAATTGCTAGGGGTCCAATATTGGGGCCTCCCAACGTGGCACCACGCCTGCTATCCCCAGCAGCATAGACAGTGTACACTAAGGCAAATGTTAGGATACCTTACAGCAGCGACGCTCCAAACCCGGTCATTTCTTCTGCAATCGTGTAGGTTGGAACATGCTGCAAAACTCAACAATATTGCCAATAACCAAACACTCGTTAACCGCTCTAGATGTTTAAATATTAAATGAAGAGTACTGGGAATGTGGAAAGTGGTTATATATAATATTACCTGTCCAACTACGGTCAGCTTCAAAAGGAGGCTAGCCATGACAGCGGCCAGCATCTGAGAAACCCAGTAAAACAGGGCGGTCGGGACACTAATGTGGCCTCCTACCGTCATTCCAAAGGTGACGGCCGGATTCACGTGCCCGCCTGAGATTTTCGATGCGATATACACAGCAGACGACAATGCAAAGGCATTGGCGATGGCTACCGCAACCAGACTCGATGGGTCCGAGGTAGCATCGGGCATCAATTTCCCTGCAACATTATAAACATCCCACGATCAGGAGGAAAATAAAATATTCAGTCCAATTCAGTAACAGATACCCGAAAGAAAAAGAAACACGAAGGTAAAAAAATTGTAACATGGTAATATCCTCTTTCATTTTATATGTTAATTAATAACAACATGCAGCATTGCAGCCAGCCACTGAAAACACATTCACACTATGTTGGTTGTGGAATTGATAAAGTAGAAAAGCAGAAAGATAAAAGATGCTAAGGAGTTTTCTGTATATTGATGAAAAACTTGATGCGTACAGTGTGATGACTAACTCTATATATAGTAAGTACAGTAGTGTAAAAGAATGAAGCAGAGAGAAAAAAAAATAAAGAATCTTTCTAACAAACTTTGTAGAAGATGCTAATGGAATGCTAGTAATTTTATTTCTAGAAGCATCTTGTGATTGGCTGATTATTTGGATGACTCGTGGCATCTTGCTGTGATGAGGTAGCTGGCACGGTGTGCTGCTGTGATGACTGTATTGCTTGATTTAATATCCCCCCGCAAGATGGAGAGTGGAGATCAGTAACTCCCATCTTGAGCAACAATGAGTAGAACATGGGGGAATGGAGGGCCTTAGTTAAGAGGTCTGCAAGCTGCTGCTGTGAGGGTGTGTAGGCAGTGGAAAGAACCCCTTCTTGAATTTTGTCCCGAATTAGATGGCAGTCTAATTCAATGTGTTTGGTTCTTTCGTGGAAGACGGGATTTGAGGCAATGTATAAAGCTGATTTGCTATCACAATAGAGAGTGGCTGGTTGAGGATGAGGAACCTGAAGATCAGTGAGGAGATATTTGATCCATACGATTTCACATGAAGCAGATGCCATGGAGCGATATTCTGCTTCAGCAGAACTTCGTGATATGGTTGTCTGTTTCTTGCATTTCCAGGAGACAAGAGATTGGCCAAGGAAGACACAGTAGCCTGTTGTTGAACGCCTGGTGTCTGGACATGATGCCCAATCAGAATCGCAGTAAACAGTCAAGTGACATGAGGATGAAGATGAGAAGAACAAGCCCTGTCCTGGAGATTTCTTGAGGTATCTCAGCACTTTATAAGCAGCGTTTAGATGAGGAACCCATGGTGATGACATGTATTGACTCAAGATATTAACTGAGTAGGAGAGGTCAGGCCGTGTAATAGTAAGGTAGAGAAGTCTTCCAACCATGCGTCTGTATTCACTAGGATCATCCAATAATTGACCTTCATCTTTGCACAATTTAATATTTGGATCCATTGGGATTAAACTTGGTTTACAACCAAGCAAACCAGCATCATGTAATATATCTAATGTATATTTCCTTTGACAGATTTGTATACCAGTAGAATTTCGGGCAACCTCTAAGCCCAAAAAATATTTTAGATAACCAAGATCCTTGATTCTGAATTTGGTGGCTAAAAAAGCTTTTAAGGCAGAAACAACCTTGATATCATTAGAAGCTACAATGATATCATCAACGTAGACAAGTAATGCAATGAATGAAGGACCATTGCCTTTGGTAAAAAGAGTGTAGTGAGCCCGAGATTGAATGAAACCAAATTGAAGTAAAGATGAGGAAAATTTGGCATACCATTGCCGAGAGGCCTGCTTGAGGCCATACAAACTTTTCTTTAACTTGCACACTTTATTTGGGTTGGAAAGGGAGTAGCCAGGAGGCATCTTCATGTAGACTTCTTCATTTAATTCTCCATGTAAGAAAGCGTTATTTACATCAAATTGATGCAAACTCCAGCCTTTAACAGCAGCAATGGCCAATAGAGACTTGACTGTGACAAGTTTGGCAACCGATGAAAAGGTTTCATTATAATCAAGTCCTTCTTCTTGGGTATACCCTTTAGCAACCAGGCGTGCCTTGTGTCTTTCTATAGAGCCATCTGAGTTGTATTTGAGGCGATAAACCCATTTGGAACCAATTGCTTTCTTTCCAATAGGCAGATCAACAACATCCCAAGTATGATTCAATTGTAAAGCATCAATCTCAGCATCCATGGCTTTGCGCCATTCTAAAGATTTGACAGCTTGGAAATAAGTGGTAGGTTCAGAATTTTGAAGAATGGTAGCAGCAAAGGCAGCATATTTTGGAGAAAAATTTGTGTTAGATAAATAAGAAGACAAAGGGTAGAGAGAAGCATTACCTTTTACCTTGGAGGTTGGTTGTGAAGAGGGAGTCACAATGACCTGTTGACAAGAATAATCTTGCAAGTAGGAAGGAGGTTTCTTTGGTCGAGTGGATCTTCTTGGGGCAGGAGGAATGTTAGGAGTAGGAATTTGAGGGGTGGGGGATTGTGGGGTAGACTGAGTGTTAGGGAAATGAGGCTGGGAGGTAAAAATAGAAGTGTGAGGTGGGGGGGAGTATGTGTAGGTAAGGGACTGATTGGGCCAAGAAGAGGAAAGCATGGTGTAGAAAGTGAGGTGCTGCTGTGATTATTGGACATGGAGGAGGAATTGTAAGGGAAAATGTGCTCATAGAAGATGACATCACGGGAATGAAAGATGGAATTGGTGTCGAGATCTAGTAACTTGTATCCCTTGATGCCAAAAGGATAGCCAAGTAAAATGCATTTTCTGGCACGGGAATCAAATTTGTGGCGGTTTTGTTTGATGGTTGATGCATAACATAGACATCCAAAGGTCTTCAAATGATTATATGTTGGTTTCTGTTGGAAAAGTAAGTGATATGGAGTGCTGTTTTGTAGATTTGGGGAGGGGGTACGGTTGATAAGGTATGTAGCAGTTAAGACAAGATCATTCCAAAAGGAAAGTGAAATGTTAGATTGAAATTGTAGTGCTCGGGCAACATTAAGAATGTGTTGGTGTTTGCATTCAACAACACCATTTTGTTGGGGACTCTCAACACAGCTTCTTTGATGAATTATTCCTTGTTTTGAATAAAAATCTGTCATTGCAAATTCAGCTCCATTGTCTGAGCGAATGATTTTTATTTTAGACTGAAATTGGGTCTCAATGAGAGAACAAAAAGATTGAATGAGAGGTCTGGTTTGAGACTTATTTTTCATTAAATATAACCAAGTGCATCTTGTGTAGTCATCTACAATGGTTAGAAAAAATCTAGAGCCATCATAGGCTATTTGAGAGCAAGGCCCCCATATGTCACAATGTATGAGATCAAAAGGTTTCGATGAACGATGTTCACTTGATTGAAATGGTAGGCGGTGATGCTTAGAAAAATGACAGATAGTACACGGTGTGTTGTCATTGATAGCAGCAAAATTAGGCAAGTCTTTTTGTAATAAGGAAAGTCAGGAATTAGATAGATGACCCATTCGATAATGCCAGAGATGTTGGTCATTATGATGGGTAATAACAGAGTTGGAAAATGAAAGTTGAGTACATGGTAAAGCAGAAAAAAAAGTGGAGAAGGCAGTAGGTGAAACTGTTGTCAACTTGAGGTGGTATAGGCCATTGTGAATCTCACCCTTCCCAATCGTGCTCCAAGAGAAAAGGTCCTGTAAAAAACACTCATTAGTGAAGAAGAGTAGACAGCAGGATATATCTTGTGTTAATTTTCTGGCTGAGATCAAATTAAAATTAAATGTAGGGATACATAGAACATCATGAAGGATGAGTTTGTCACTAAGATGGACAGTGCCTTTGTGAGTGACTCGTGCAAGATGAGCATTTGGAAATTTGACATTAAGAGACACGTGAGTGGGGGGACTGGTGTATAGGGAGGGGCAACAAATCATATGATTTGTTGCTCCTGTGTCGATTATCCAAGAGAGAGTAGTGTTTGGTGGAGAAGGGGATTGAAAAGCTGAGAAACAGAAATTCATACCAGTCATTGTGGAAGCCGAGGGGTAGGGGGGTGTGGAATCAAGTTGAACCTGATTAACAGAAGGTTGTGTAGGTGGTGATTGCAGCAAAGTCAAAAGATGTTGATATTGTGCTTTGGTGAGAACTGCTTGGGATTCCTCATTGATCTGTTCTTGGTTGGATGAGCTGACTTGGTTAGCAAATGAGTCTGGTGCTTTTCCTCGAGTGTATAGTTTATGGTTAGGTGGATAGCCATGCAATTTAAAACAACGTGCAGCAGTGTGACCAACTAAATTGCAGTGAGTACATATTGGTTTCTCAAGATTTGGGTTGGCCTTAAAACATTTTTCAAGGGAATGGCCAGGAATTTTACAATGGCTACAAAAGTATTTTTCACGCCTTGAAGATCCAAATGGTTTGGAGTTGTCTCGGTGAGAGAAGGAAGTAGATTTTGCTGCTAAAGCAAGGGTATCATGGAAATTGGGAGAGTTGGAAATTTGCTTGCGTTTTTCTTCTTGTTGAACCAGGGCATACACTTCACTTAGGCTTGGAATGGGTTTAATCAAAATGATTTGAGCTTTGATATTGGTAAATGAATCATGAAGTCCCATGAGAAACTTCATGGTCCAGTCACGTTGCTGGTTTTCAAGGACATGTTTCATGGCACCACAGGTGCAGGATGGAATGAATTCAAAGTTGAGAAGTTCATCAAGAAGCCCTTTCAATTTGGAGAAATATAGACTGACAGAATCATCTCCTTGAACAATGGAGTTAATGGACTGCTTGAGCTCATAAATTCGAGGACCATTATTTTGTGCAAATCGTTGTTCCAACTCAAGCCATAGGTCATGAGCGGTATCAACATACACTACACTGTTTTTGATTTCCAAAGACATTGCGTTTTGAAGCCAAGTTATCACCATGTCATTACATTCAAGCCATGGTTCTAACAAGGGATCATTAGGAATATGAGGTTCCCGTAAGGTGCCATCAATAAAACCCAACTTCTTTTTTATTCTTAAGGAGCGACGAACTGTGCGTGCCCATGAGTGATAATTATCTGCTGTGAGAAGATGATTGGTGAGAAGGGTTGCAGGGCCATCATTAGGATTAAGAAAGTATGGGCTAGAGGGATCTTTAGGATTTTTGTTGGTTGGGGGAGGAGGAGGAGGAGGAGGTGGCGGTGGGTTATTGTCGTCTAAAGCCATTATGGCTCTGGTACCATGTTGGTTGTGGAATTGATAAAGTAGAAAAGCAGAAAGATAAAAGATGCTAAGGAGTTTTTTGTATATTGATGAAAAACTTGCTGCGTACAGTGTGATGACTAGCTCTATATATAGTAAGTACAGTAGTGTAAAAGAATGAAGCAGAGAGAAAAAAAATAAAGAATCTTTCTAACAAACTTTGCAGAAGATGCTAACGGAATGCTAGTAATTTTATTTCTAGAAGCATCTTGTGATTGGCTGATTATTTGGATGACTCGTGGCATCTTGCTGTGATGAGGTAGCTGGCACGGTGTGCTGCTGTGATGACTGTATTGCTTGATTTAATACACTAGAAGACCATAAATGTTATCGTACTCGATGACATGGCAGATCCCAAAACCGCTAAAACAAAGAAGAATGTGGAGATGAACTCTGCAAGATATGATTGGAGCGCATTAGGAGTGACAGATTGTTGGAAACGAGCGGCTAGCATAGTTGGACCCATCTCACTGCCAGCAAGCATGCATGGAAACAGGAGGAGAAAACGGTTCCAGTGTGAGAAATTAGGATTAGCGCATGCATATAAATATTGTACGTAATCTCCTGAATTGTTAAGAAAATGGGAGTTGTGGGCTCTGGATTGAACCACCCTCAACCCACCACAAGGCAGGTGTCGTGTCGGGGTGTGCATGGTCGGGAAGGTTTTTGAGTGGTGCGGTTTATACAGTCGTATTCCCTTGAGAAGTTGCCCAAAGAAATACCCTCGTCCAAAGTGTTTAGCCCGGCCCAAAAGTCACATTCTAGTCTTTCCAAACGGGCTAGTTTCTAATGGGGAGCGCCCGCGTGGGCCAAATACTATCGTTACCATATTGAGTGGATGTTATCACCAGGAAGTGAACATCACCCCCTACACCTACTGTAACAGCCCGCTAGAAATTTAATTGTGAAATTTCTTTTAACTTTAGGAACCTCGTGAAAACCCCATAAGTTTTGACAAATCCATTAATCGTATAGGTTTTTGTCTAACTACATAGTTAGTGTTATTATTTACTATGGTATTAGAAGTGTGTTTTTTATTATTGGAGATAGTTAGAAGTGTAAAAATGTATTATGGTTTGTGCCATTAGACTCGGAGGGTTATTTAAAGTCTTATGGCGCAATAACATTTTTTCATATTTTCGGACAAAACTTCTGTTCAAAACTGTAGATATTATTGGATAAAAAGAAATATCTTGAGGTGATTTTCATGAATATTATTGGGTAAAAATATTTTGAGTTGATTTTTATAGATATTATTAGATAAAAATATCTTAAGTTGATTTTTTGTAGATACTATTGGATAGAATATTATGAGATAATCTTTTATAGATATTTTGGGTAGGAGAAAACTACACTCAACTCTCAACTCCAGCCTCATATCTTCCATATCTCATCCATAAGTATCTCCAGCCACCTCTCCCCACGAAATTATCTTCATTTACACTTTCCATTGAAAGAATATCAAACACTCTCTCTCGGACAGCTTTTAGGAGGTCTTTTGCACACCCATTTCGAAGTTTTTGTAAGTGTTTTATCATAAAGTCTCCTTCATATAAGTTGTTCCTTTTTGAGTCTAGTTTACATGGATATCTTATTTTACCCATTTGAAGATCATTTGGTTAGTCAAATATTATGTAAACTATAGAAATGTCATTCTGGGAGATAAACTGGAGAATATGTTATAGTTTGGAGTTTTTGACCAAGCTAATGGATAGATATTGGTCCGAAATTTTTATGGAGTATTGTTAACATGTATATGTGACTATTGGTTGAGGATTTTTGCATGATTAAAGGTTTTGATGAAAGATTTTCTTAGATTTAGAAACTTAGAAACTGGAAGAAGAAAAACAGTTTCTGTTTTGAGAAAGTTTAACTCTTTGGTGGTCTAAACCTATTCTAATGACTTTAATAATTTTATTGGAGGATACTAAGTATCTTGTATACATGTTATATTATTATTTTGAAGATATTTGATGTTAGTTTCAAAGATATGAAATTTTATGCAAAGAGATATTCAAATAAGCCAAAGTGTGGATATTCTTGGATAAATTTATGTTTTGGTTAATTTCTAACCATGTGATCTTGAATTAGAAGCTTATATATGTTTTAGAACATCTTTTTAAACCATGTGATGGTTTGGTTTGAAGATCATATATTTATAAGTCATAGATCAAGAGATTTATCAAAACTAGTTGAGGAAAAAGTTTCTGTTTTTGGACTAAGTGTAAAACCAAAAACTCCAAATGTTATTTTGTGATTTTGGTGACTTTAGTTTGATGATTTAAAGCATGGTTAATATTAGGATGATATTATGAATATGTTAGAAGTAAGATTTGATTTTTGAAATTCTTGGAGATGTTTTGATTTAAGGTCAAAACTTGTGATTCAAGTGCTTGGATCTTTTTACAAAAAAGTTTGGTGTTGATTATTAGCTTTTTCTAAATGGATGTTTTAAGTATGGTTTTGAACTTAGGATTGGAAGATGTTTGTTGCAAAATTTTGGTTTAAGCATGAGTTTTGAAATTGGAAGGAATTGCAACAAAAATCAAGGGAAATGACCTATGGATGTTTCAGCCATAGTGTGTTCTTCATAGTTGTGTTTTGTTTTAAATTTTTCTGAGTTGATATTTAAGTTTAGGACAAAATTTACATGAAGAATGTAAATTTTGGAAACTTTTGGAGTTAGTATGCAAAATCCTTAAGTTATGGGTAAAACGGTCATTTTCCCATATGTAGAGAGTAAAATGAAAATTTTACTCTTTAAGTTAGTATTTTCCATATTTCAAATTATTAGTGATTTAGTTCTAACTTTTAGAATCACTAATTACAGTTCCTCGTGATCGCACTTGAAGTTTTATAAGAAACGCGGAGATCGAGGTAAGTTAGCTTTTAACTTATTAGCAGTCTACTGTGTATGTGTGCTAAGTAAAGGAACTACAATATATGTATGTATGTTATCATATATGTCATGTCATGCCAAGTTATCACGTAATTGTCTATTATACAGAATTTATTCTGTCATCAATTTTTATCTGTTACATAATATATTCTGTCATGTATTACTGTACATTACAAGTATGTCATGTTAAATATGTTGTCTATTATATGTTATGCCATGTTACGAAATGTTTCTATCTCAAGTTGGTCATGTATTTCAAGTTATGTTCAAATCACGTTATGTTACGTCAGGGCTCCAGTCCTTTCGTTTTCCAGTCACGTTTCATCTTGAATACATTCAGTTTGTGTAGAATACATGGGGCCACAACAACTGTGGAGTATGTATTTACACGTAGAGTACATGGGGCCACAACAACTGTGGAGTATGTATTTTTCATGTTAAGTCAAGTTTGTGTAGAATACATGGGGCCACAACAACTGTGGAGTATGTATTTATACGTAGAATACATGGGGTCACAACAACTGTGGAGTATGTATTTTTCATGTTAAGTCAAGTTTGTGTAGAATACATGGGGCCACAACAACTGTGGAGTATGTATTTACACGTAGAATACATAGGGCCACAACAACTGTGGAGTATGTATTTTTCATGTTAAGTCAAGTTTGTGTAGAATACATGGGGCCACAACAACTGTGGAGTATGTATTTACACGTAGAATACATGGGGCCACAACAACTGTGGAGTATGTATTTTTCATGTTAAGTCAAGTTTTAGATCAAGTTCATGTCAAGTCAAGTTCAGTTCATGTTTCAATTTAAGTTATGTCAATTATGTTATGTTGTACGCCAAGTTATGCTTTAATTACGTATGAATTTGATTATACATTTATGTTTTTACTGTCATGCATGCATCATTAGCTTGTGTGGAAGTTTTTTGTTAACTTACTGAGATTTGTAATCAAATCTCACTTTGGTAGTCCCAACTACCATTCCCCCCGAATGGTAGATCTTGTTACAGGACCTAAAGGAGAATCAGGAGCTGATCAACTAGACACAGTTGACTAAACGATGGTGCGACGTCAATGTTAATATAGTAGTTAACGTAAATTACTACTTGTACAATGGAGTTGCATCTTTAGTATTTTTTGGATCATAACCATTTTGGACTAGTGTTGTGATCTACTCAATGGGTCTTTATGTATGAAGTATATTTTAAGCATTTGGGATAGTTTCAATTTGGTGCATAGTATTGCTAAAGAAAAAAATTATCCGCTGCGAATATTGCATAATGTTCGATGCATGTTAGGAACATTGCATCTTATATGTCATGAACGAGGGCAGGTAACCTTGTGTTGCATGTCTCGACGCTTCAAATGTCCGTCCGATCCCAAACGGAATTTGGGGGCGTCACACCTACAGTAAGAATAAATTTATTTGCAAGCCTCGTTTGTAAAATCCAACGTATAACCAGCTTTATCACGTTGGAACAGAACCTCCTTTGGTCATGTTCAAAAGAAGCTGGCTGCTGCGCAACAGAAGTTGAGAGAAATTGCATCATCTGGGCCTACTTTTCAACAGGGGTTGTCTCATAAATTGGCTAGGGCAGAAGTCCAAACATGGCTTGAAAGTGATGAGCTTATGTGGAAACAGCGATCACATGTGGCTTGGCTACGCGAAGGAGATAGTAATTCTCGATTTTTTCACAGTAGGGCAAGTCTTAGAAGACGAAAGAATAGAATTTATCATTTGAAGGACCCTGGTGGAAACTGGAGAGAGGGGGTTTAGATGGAAACTCTAATTGTTGATTATTTCCAGACTTTATTCTCAAGCACCGATTCATGTGATATGGCTGAGGTTTTATCTGGGGTTGAGGGTAAGGTAACTGACCAGATGAATATGCAGTTGACTAGGCCATATGTGGCTGAAGAAATGGAAGCTGCAGTTAAGCAAATGCACCCATCTAAGGCTCCGGGTCCGGATGGTATGTCTCCTATGTTTTTTCATAAATATTGGAATGTTATTGGTAAATCGGTGATTCTTTCTGTTTTAAAGGCACTAAATTCTGGTTCATTTCCACAAGACTTGAATCATACTTTCATCACTTTAATCCCTAAGAAAACTGACCCTTCTACTGTGGCTGACTTTCGTCCCATTAGTCTTTGCAGTGTTCTCTATAAGATTCTTTCAAAGTGTATTGCCAATCGTCTGAAGGAAATTCTGCCTTGGTAATTTCTGAATCTCAATGTGCTTTTGTTCCGGGTAGGCAGATTACAGATAATGTTTTAGTTGCTTATGAGCTATTACATTATCTTCGGTCTAAACGAACGGGGAAGAAAGGCTTTATGTCCATTAAACTTGATATGAGTAAAGCTTATGATCGGGTGGAATGGAGTTTCGTAGCACAGCTGATGCAGAAGCTTGGTTTTTCTCATAAGCTGGTTGATCTCATTATGCAGTGTGTCTCTACAGTGTCTTTCTCAGTCCTTATAAATGGAAGCCCAAAAGGTCGTATAGTTCCGACTCGTGGTCTTAGGCAAGGAGACCCGCTTTCTCCTTATCTATTCTTGTTTTGTACGGAAGGCCTCATTAGTTTGCTAAGACAACACGATGGCCCAGATCTGGTTGAAGGTGTGAAAATTTGTAGAGGGGCCCCGCGTGTGAACCATTTATTATTTACTGATGATAGTGTTATTTTCTGCAAAGCAACAGTCTCTACAAACTTGTACATTCAGTCCCTATTGGGTAAGTATGAGAAGGCATCCAGTCAGTGTATTAATAAAGATAAGACTTCAATGGTTTTTAGTAGGAATGTGGAGGCTACTGTGAGGGCTGATATTATGTCTCTTTGGGGTGGGAGTAATGTGCAGCAGTATGAGAAATATTTAGGTCTCCCACCTATGGTTGGGAGATCTAAACAGAAAGCTTTTTCGAAAATAAAACAGAAATTATGGCAAAAGTTACAAGGGTGGAAAGGAACTTTATTATCACAAGGAGGCCGGGAGGTTCTCTTGAAAGCAGTGGCTATGTCTATCCCGACCTATGCTATGAGTTGCTTCCTATTTCCTCAACAATTATGCCATGAGATGGAGATGATGATGGCTCGGTTTTGGTGGGGAAATCAGTCTCGTGAGCGGAAAATTCATTGGGTCAGCTGGAAAAAGCTATGTGACTCTAAATTTCGGGGTGGTATGGGTTTTAAAAATCTACATGATTTTAATTTAGCCCTTCTTGCCAAACAAGGGTGGCATTTGTTAACTAAAGAGTCTTCTCTTCTCCATAAGATTTTTAAAGCTCGTTATTTCCCAAAGACCTCTTTCTTTGAAGCCAAAATAGGGTTTAACTCCTCTTATGTATGACGTGGTATTTTCAACTCCATGGGCTTATTGAGAGCTGGATGTATGTGGAGAATTGGTAATGGGAAAAAGGGGAGGGTGTTTCATGATCCTTGGATTCCGGGTATTCAAAGGGAGGAACTTCAAGGAATTCTGCCTAGTGTCTCCTCTTTGCGTCAAACTGTTAATACTCTACTTGATGTGGATGTTGGCTGGTGGAATATTGATGCTTTGAGAGCTCTCTTCAATCCAAGATTAGTATATAAAATTCTGAAACTGCAAGTGTTAGTGTCCCAGCCAGATTCTTGGTATTGGCAGTCTGAAAAGAGTGAGATTTATACTGTGCGAAGTGGGTATAAACAGCTTCAAATTGTCAAGACTCAACTAGCAGGGGAGGGGTCTCATACCTCTCAGATTTCTTCTTTCTAGAGAGTGTTTTGGCATTTGAAAATCCCTCATAAATTGAAGGTGTTTGGGTGGAGAGCGTGTAATGAATATTTGCCTACTTTTAATAACCTGGTCAAGAAAGGTATAGCTGTGGCAGATGTTTGTGTTTTTTGTAAGCAATCCACCGAAGATGTAGCCCATGCTTTATTCTTTTGTTCAGCTGTCCATAGTATTTGTTTACAATTTGTTCCCGTACTGCGATCTTTACCTCCTGTTATGTCTTTTTGGGAGTTAGCATTATTGGTTAAAGAAAAAGGGGAGGAAGGCAATCTTCTTACTTTTATTACTATGGCTTGGGGAGTGTGGTCTAGAAGAAACCATTTTATTTATGAAAATTCTGCACTTACTGTTAGTAATGTGATTGATAGCGCTTTATCAATGATTTCTGATTTTAAACAAGTGCAGATTTTTGAGGGACCTCGACAGGCAATGCATCATGTTTTACGGTGGTCCTCTCCACCCCCAGGTTATATTAAGATGAATGTAGATGGTGCTAACTTTTTTAATCTTCAGAAAGCTGGTGTTGGCATTGTGGTGAGGGACAGTCAAGGGGAGGTGCTTGCAGCTTGTAGTAAATCTGAAAATAAAGTGTCTTCTCCAAAATTTATCGAAGCCATTGTAGTTTTAAGGGGTCTATAACTATATTCTCATTGGGGTATTCAAAAACTGAGGGTGGAATCAGATTGCCTCTTCCTTGTGAACGTCTTGAACTCAGCTGAGGTTTTTTTAACAGATTTTGCTTTCATCATTGAGGATATTCAACGTTTAATACAGGGCTTCCAAGAGGTGAAATTTCTGCATGTTAGTAGGCAAGAAACTTCTGTGGCTCACCTTTTAGCACGAAATGCTTGTAATATTTCAGATTTGGTTTTATGGGCTGATTGTCCTTCTTTTGCTTCTCAAACTGTTTGGCTTGATAAACAATCTATTGTAAGGACTTGATTTAATGCAATGTGATGTTGTTTATCAAAAAAAAAAAAAAAATCCAACGTATAACTGATGCTAAAAATTAAGGACGATAGGTGTAGCTCAAGACATTCTTCCGACAAGATTATTTGGTGTTTTTTTTTTATATATATATTTTTTATATTCTTAAATATCTTTAAAAAATTTACAATATCATTAAAAAAATATTTTCTTATTCATTAAATAAAAAAATTTAAATCTGAAAAATATCTCTGGACAACCTCTCCATAGCCCAAACATTTTCTAAAAAATAATTTGTATTAATGATTTTATAATATTTTAATAGATCTTAAAATTTTACGCCAATTAAGTTGTTAAGATTCTAATTTATGTTTAGAAAAACTCTGATAAATTACAGATTCAAGATTTTTCATGGAAAATGCCACTCTCACCGAGAGTGATTATTGAAAAAAGATATCTATTGCATTTTTTTTTTATACTTAATTGTTTAAAAAGTATTTTTAAATAAAGTAATGTTAAAATGTTATATACAATTATAAAATACGTAAGTGCTATACAATTATTTTAAAAAATGGTTAGTCTATTATTAAAAAATTAATTTTTTTAATTATCATATTTACTCACTTTTTTAAAAAAGATTACACGATTCCTTTACAGTTTACGACTGTAAATATTATTTTTCTTTTAAATATATTTGTAATTGATGCTAAAAATTTGTCTTAAAAATTAAGGACGATAGGTGTAGCGCGAGACATTCTCCCGATAAGATTATTTGGCTTTCTTTTTATATATATATTTTTATATTTTTAAATATTTTCAAAAAATTTATAATATCATTAAAAAATATTTTCTTAATCATTAAATAAAAAATTTGATTCTGAAAAATATCTCTGGACAATCTCTCGATGGCTCAAACATTTTCTAAAATATAATTTGTATTAATGATTTTATAAGATTTTAATAGATCTTAAAATTTTACGTCAATTAAGTTGTTAAGATTCTAATTTATGTTTAGAAAAACTCTGATAAATTACGGATTTTTTATGGAAAAGGCCACTCTCACTCGTGAGAGTGATTATTGAAAATAGATATCTATTGTCCTTTTTTATACTTAATTGTTTAAAAAGTATTTTTAAATAAATTAATGTAATATTATATACAGTAGTAAAGTATGTAAGCACTACACAATTGTTTTGAAAAAAAGTTAGTCCACTATTAAAAATTTAATTTTTTTATTTAGTTATCGTATTTATTCACTTTTTTTAAAAAAAGATTACACGATTCTTCCACAGTCTACGACTGTAAATATTATTTTTCTTTTAAATATATTTGTAACATTTTTTTAATATTTAAAGGAATTAAAAAAATATATTTACACTCTTCGGTGACCATAAGTGCCTAGCACTAGAAAAAAAATTTTAAGTGTGTTGAACTCAAGGTTTCAAACTTTGTGTAATTATATATCTACACATGGATTTTGATGATAACAAATGAATTCAAAAAATAAATGAGTCTCAATCTCAAGTTGTCTAAACAATAGAGTTAAGCACATCAAGGAAACAAGTATGAGCAAGAAGGGAACAAGTTCACATTAAAGTCATAGAGTAATGTTGTAAATCTTTTAAAAATTTGAAATTAGGATTAAGGCTCACAATTAATATTTTATCATAAAATATTAAAATACATTTTCTACATATGTATGAATATTTTGAAAATTAAATTTGAAAATTTTGAAAGATGATTGATTGTCATCTTTCATATGTATATGTTTTATTTGAATATTTTCAAAAGTAATTGATACTTTTTTTTACTTATGCAAAAAGTAGATGTTTTTGTTTGAAATATTTGAAAAGTAAAGTATACTCCTTTTGTCATATGCAAAAAGTAAAAAGATTAAGTTTGAAATATTTCAAAAGTAAACTGTGTTCCTTTTGTCATATATAAAAAGTAAAAATATTATATTTGAATTTTTTGAAAAGTAAAATGTGCTTCTTTTGTCATATGCCAAAAGTAAAAGAATAGGTTTGAAGTTTTTGAAAAATGAATAATGTTTTCTTTGACAATTGAAAAAGAAGAACATTTTATTTAAATTTTTTGAAAAAGTGAATGATATTATTTTTGACGTGTGAATCTTTTTAAATTTGAACATGAATTCTTATATGCCTATAAATAAATCATTTGAGAGTTTCACATTTACAACATCCAGAGCATACAACATTCATTCAAAACTTTCATTCTCTCTTCTCTAAGCATTAAGCCTTAATCCTTATTCACTTTGAGAGATATAGTTTGCATTGTATTGTTCTTATTTCACTTATTGAGGAATATTTTTTGATAACCTACCCATTATCAGCTCTTGTATAAGTAAAAGGGTGTGTATAACCCTTGTGCATGTAGAAAATGTTCTACACAAGGAATAGTTGAATCACCACATGTAAGGTGATTGCAAGTGTAGAGGGTGTTCTACACGGATCCTTTGTAGTGGTGTTATTCAAATGTGTAATAGATTTCTGGCTCTACTTGAAGGAGGTTGAATAGTGAATTTGAGGATTCTCAAGAGGTAGTTTGAAGCGAGGATGTAGGCAGTGAGGCCGAACCTCGTTAATATACTGAGTTTACTTCTTTCTTACCCTTGCTCTTTATATTTATTTCTATTTCGTATTTTATTTATATTTTATATTGTATATTTGATTTATAATTATTTTTTTTTAATACAACTCAATTTACCCCATTTCTTGTGTTAGTCATCTGGGCAATAATTGGTATCAGAGCTAAGAGCTCTATTATAAGATTAACTATCTTTTGAGTTAAAATCTTATGGCTAACATTGCAGCTTCATTTGGTGAAGGTTAATCTAGCAATCGGCCTCCACTCTTTTGTGGAGACAATTACTCATTCTGGAAAGTTAGAATGAAAATATTCCTTCAGAGTCAAGATTGAGAAATCTAGAAATGTATTGTAAATGGACCTTATATTCCAATAAAAATAGTTGATGGAGTAAAGGTCAAAAAGGAAGAAAAAGAGTTTGATCGTGAACACAATAGACTTTATACTTTGAATTTAGCTGCTATGAATTTATTATTTAATGCTCTTAATGGAAATAAGTTTAATCGAATAATGACTTGCGCTGTGGCAAAAAAAAATTTGGGATAATTTGGAAGTTACATATAAAAGAACTTCGCAAGTCAAAGAATAAAAAATTTATATTCTTACTCATGAATATGAAATGTTTAAGATGAATGATGATGAATATATTTCTAGTATGCACACTCGTTTTACTAACATCATAAACAGCTTGACAGTTGGCAAAATTTATTCCAATGTGGAGATAGTAAGAAAAATTATCAACTCTCTACTAAAAAGCTGAGAATCAAAAGTAACAGTGATTATTAAAACTAGAGACATCAAGAAATTCGAAGTGAATGAACTCATCGGGTCACTTATCACCCATGAGTACACATTGAAAAGATGAGAAGAAGAATGAAAGCCAAAGAAGAGCTTGACACTTAAAGTTGTTCCTCATGAAAGTGAAAGTGATGAAGATGAGGAAAATGACGACAAATATGAAGAAGTTGCGATGATAACAAGAAGAATTCAAAGGTTCTTAAAGAAAAATAAAACTCATCCGAGAAAATCCTTCAAAAAGTTTTTCAATAAAGGTTCAGGTAAAAATGACATTTTAATTTGTTATAAATGCAATAAGGCTGGTCATATCAAACCAGATTGTTCTCTGCTAAAAAAAGATCGAAATAAGGGTAAGAAAGTAATAAAAGTTATATGAGATGATGATTCAAATAGCTCAGATAGTGAAGCAGGCAATGGAGAATCAGCAAATTTTTATCTTATGGCTAAATATGACATTGAGGTAACAAATCTTGATAATATTGAAAATCCTTCATATGAAGAAATGCAATATATTTTAGAAGAGATATATGAGGAATTTGAAAAATTAGGTATCAAGTATACTGTTTTAAAAAAGAAAAATTCTTCTTTAATAAACGAAATTGATATTTTATGAAAAGAAAGTATCGTTGTGAAAGATAAAAATCTCGAGTTGAAAAAGAAGAAAATTGATTTAGAAAATATTTTTGAAAACTTTACAAATGGAAAAAGAAATTTTGAAAAATTTCTTGGTAATCAAATATGTATTTTTTACAAGGCAGACTTGGGATATATGCCAAAACAAAAATACAAACCTTATAAAAATTTCTTTAATAATCCTTCTACATCAAAGTCTAATATTCAAAATTCTTTTCATAAAAATAATTTTGTCAAAAAAAGATACTATTATAATCACTCAAGTTTTTCATATATGTCACATGCTATTTGCAATTTTTGTAATAGAAATTACCATAATTATCATGTTTATCCTATTAGAAGAAAGTATACAATGACTATTAGGACCATATGGGTACCTAAAATTCTTATTTCTTCTAATAATAATAAATAAAGGACCCAAAGAATTTGGCTACCAAGAAAAATCATTTTAATAGTTTTTATAGGTATGCATGAAGTCATCCACAATCAAAGACAAATGAATTTTAGATAGTGGATGTTCAAAACACATGACAGGAGATAAGATTAAGTTCTTTGATCTTAGATTTAAAGAAGAAGGACACGTGACATTTGGAGACAAGTCGAAAGGGAAGATCGTGGGAATAAGTAAAATTAGTAATAATATCTCTCATAATTGAAGATGTTCTACTTGTTGAATGTCTAAAACATAATCTTTTGAGTATAAGTCAATTATATGATAAAGGATTTACAATTATTTTTAAAATGGATAAGTGCATTATTTTGAATGATCATGATTGTAATATTTATTTTATTACTTTTAGAAGCAACAATGTTTATACAATCGACTTTGTATAAATTACCTCACAAGATGCTATTTATTTTTCAGCTCAAAATGAAACTAATTGGTTATGGCATAGAAGACTAGGTCATGCCAACATAGAACTTATTTTCAAACTTTCAAAAAATGATCTTGTGAGAGATTTACCAAAAATAAATTTTTTTAAAGAAAAAATTTGTGATGCATGCCAATTTGGTAAACAAACAAAAACTTCTTTTAAAACCAAGAAATATATTTTCACTGCTAGACCATTGCAACTGATACACATGGATCTTTTTGGACCAAATAGAGTTACAAGTCTAGGAGGAAAATATTATGCATTTGTTATTGTTGATGATTTCTCTAGATATACTTGGGTCATCTTTTTTGCTCATAAAGATGAGGCACATAATGTCTTTACCAAGTTATGCAAGAGAATTCAAAATGAAAAGGGTTATACTATTTCAAGTATCCGAAGTGATAGGGGAAAAGAGTTTGTTAATAAAAATATAAAAACATTTTGTAATGAAAATGGTTTTGTGCATAATTTTTATACTCCTCGAACTCCTCAACAAAATGGGATAGTAGAGAGGAAAAATAGATCTCTTCAAGAGATAGCAAGAACAATACTCAATGAGAATAACTTGCCTAGTTATTTTTGGGTCGAAGCGGTAAGTACTGCATGTTATGTTATAAATAGAGTTATTCTATGGTCTAAATTAGATAAAACCTCCTATGAGTTTTGGAATAAGAAAAAGCCCAACATTGATTACTTTCATGTATTTGGATGCAAATGTTTTATTTTGAATGACGGGGATAATTTAGGCAAATTTGATACAAAATCTGATGAAAGTATCTTTCTCGGATATTCTACTTATAGTAAAATTTATAGAGTATTCAATAAAAAGATTTTGACTGTATAAAAATCTATGCATGTAGTATTTGATGAATCTAATTCATCACTGTCCAAGAAATCTATTGATGAAGAAACATGAGATATAAATAATACGAAAAGTTTCAATCTCAACAAAGAAAACACAATAGAGGAAGTTCAATATGGAACCATCAAGAAAAATCATCAAAATTCAATATAAGATGTAACCAAATAGTAAAAATTTATGAAAGATCATCCAGTGGAACAAATTTTGAGAGGTGTAAGTACCCGATCATCTCTTAAAAATATTTGCAATCATACTGCTTTTCTATCTCAGATTGAACCCAAAAATATTGATAAAATATTTCTTGATAAATCTTAGATTCTAACTATGCAAGAAAAGTTGAATCAATTTGAAAGAAATGATGTTTGGATACTTGTTCATAGACCCAAAAATCATAATATTATTGAAACAAAATGAGTTTTTAGAAATAAAAAAGATGAGTATAGAGTCATTACTAGAAATAAGGCTTGACTTATAGCTCAAGGTTTTAATCAAAAAGAATGAATCGATTATGATGAGACAAATGCACCAGTTGTAAGATTAGAAGCTATTCGGATGCTACTTGCATATACTTGTTATAAAGATTTCAAACTTTTTCAAATGGATGTTTAAAGTGCTTTCTTAAATGGTTTTATAAATAAAGAGGTATATGTTGAGTAACCTCCAGGTTTTGAAAATCATACTTTTCCAAATCATGTTTTCAAACTCACAAAAGCACTATATGGATTAAAACAAGCTCCTAGAGCTTAGTAATAGAGACCTAGTGGTTTCTTGATTGAAAAAGATTTTTCAAGAGGAAAAATCGATACAACTCTTTTCATTAAATATGAAAATGATGATATTCTTTTGATTCAGATTTATATTGATGATATAATATTCGGTGCTAATAATGAAAATATGTGCCAAGTTTTTGCTAAGACTATGCAGGAAGAATTTGAAATGAGTATGAAGGGAGAACTTACATTCTTTCTCGGGTTGCAAATTAAGTAATTAAAAAGTGGGACATTTATCAATCAATCAAAATATATTAAAGAATTACTGAAAAAGTTTGGGATGAAAGGTGTTAAAGAAATTGAAACACCAATGAGCCCATCAACTAAATTTGATAAAGATAAAACCGGTAAGCCAGTTGACTCGAAGGTATATCGAGGTATGGTTAGTAGCTTATTATATTTGACATCCAATAGATCAGATATTATGTTTAGTGTGTGCTTGTGTGCACGCTTTCAATTATCTCCAAAAGAATCACATTTAATTGCAGTTAAACGCATTCTTAGATATTTTAGTGGTACAATTAACTTAGGGTTATGGTATCCTAAGTATACATCTTTCGATCTAATCAGATACATAGATGCTGCTTATGCTAGTTGTAAAATAGATCGAAAAAGCACTAGTGGAGCATGTCATTTCTTAGATCATGTACTAGTTTCCTGGTTTAGTAAAAAATAAAATTATGTTGCACTATTTACTGCTAAGGCAGAATATGTTTCTGCGGGTAATTCTTGTGCTCAAGTTCTTTACATGAAACAACAATTTGAAGATTTTAAACTCATATATAATCACATTACAATCAAATGTGGTAATACAAGTGTTATAAATCTTTCAAATAACGCAATACAACATTCTAGAACTAAGCATATTGAAATAAGATATCATTTTCTTTGAAATCATGTGCAGAAAGACGATATAGTACTAGAGTTCACAAACACACACCATCAGTTAGCAGATATTTTCACAAAACCTTTACCAGAGGATGAGTGAAGAGAAAATGGTAATATCCCTAAGCCTAGCCTTGATTTTTCTCATTTATGTTGCTCTGTTTGTTTGGGTATCAATAGCAAATTTCGTATACAGAGTACTATTATTCTTCATGTTTCCTTCTTCAATTCCTATGTGGTCCTCCCACACTTTCTCTCTCACTAGCACACAAGGCACTTGTGACGCCCCCAAATTTCGTTTGGGATCGGACAGACATTTGAAGCGTCGAAACATGCAATACAAGGTTACCTGCCCCCGTTTATGACATATAAGATGCAATATTCCTAACATGCATCTAACATTATGTAATATTCGCAGCGGTTAAATTTTTTCTTTAGCAATACTATGCACCAAATTGAAAATATCACAAATGCTTAAAACATACTTCATATATAAAGACTCACATCTAAGATTACAACACTAGTCCAAAATGCTTATGATCCAAAAAGTACTGGAGATGCAACTCCATAATACAAGTAATAATTTACGTTAACTACTATATTAACATTGACGTTGCATCGTCGCTCAGACAACTGTGTCTAGTTGGTCAGCTCCTGTTTCTCTTTCAGGTCCTGTAACAAGATCTACCATTCGGGAGGAATGGTAGTTGGGACTACCACAGTGAAATTTGATTACAAATCTCAGTAAGTTAACAAAAAACTTCCACAGAGGCTAATGATGCATGGATAACAGTAAAAGCATGAATGCATAATCAAATTCATAAGTAATTAAAACATAACTTGACGTACAACATAGCATAATTGACATAACTTAAATTGAAACGTGAACTGAACTTGACTTGACATGAACTTGATCTGAAACTTGACTTAACATGAACTTGCTCAGAAACTTGACTTAACATGAACGTAATCTGAAACTTATTCTTTAACTGTTTAAATGCATACTCCATAGTTGTTGTGGCTCCATGTATTCTACGTGTAAATACATATTCCACAGTTATTGTGGCCTCATGTATTCTACGCGTCACAATGCAGTTAAATACATACTCCACAGTTGTTGTGGCCCCATGTATTTTACGTGTCACAATGCAGTTAAATACATACTCCACAGTTGTTATGACCCCATGTATTCTACGTGTCACAATTGTTGTGTCTCATGTAGTGTATGCGTCACAATTGCTGTGACCCCGTACTTCGTGTACCACAGTTGTTGTAGACCCAACGAAACTGAATGTAACTCAAGATGAAACATGACTAGAATACGAAAGGACAGAAGTCCCAACGTAACATAACGTGACTTGAACATAACTTGAAAGACATGACCAACTTGAGATAAGGTTTTATCATAATATGACTTAAATATGTAACACACAATATTTCATAACATGATATCATATGTAACAAAAACATAATTAACCTGACATACTTGTAATAATGAACATGACATGACATACATATAATAGATGTCATATTTAACATTATGTATTTGTAATATATGACAAAATATCTTGTGTAACAGATGAAACTCATGACAAAATAAATTCTGTGTAACAGACAAATATGTGATAACTTAGCATGGTCTGGCATATATGATAATACAAATACATACACTGTAGTTCCTTTACTTAGCACACATATACAATAGACTGCTAGTAAGTTAAAAGCTAACTTACCTCGATTTCCGCGTTTCTTATAAAACTTCAAGCGCAATCACGAGAAACTGTAATTAGTGATTCTAAAAGTTAGAATTAAATCACTAATAATTTGAAATATGAAAAATACTAACTTAAAGAGTAAAATTTCTATTTTACCCTCTACATGCTGGAAAATTACCGTTTTATCCTTAACTTAAAGATTTTGCATACTAATTCTAAAAGTCACTAAAATTTACATGCCTTATGTACATTTTATCCTAAACTCAAATATCAATTTAGAAAAATTTAAAACTAATCACAACTATTAAAACTCCATAGGGTCGAAATTCTCATATGCTATTTTCATTGATTTTTGTTTCTAACTTGTTTTGATTAACCTTTTGATTTATGACTTATAAAGATGTGATCTTCAAACCAAACCATTACATGATTTAAAAAGATGTCCTAAAACATATATAAGTTTCTAATTCAAGATCACATGGTTAAACATTAACCAAAACATAAATTGAGGCAAGAACATCCACACTTTGGCCTATCTGAACATCTCTTTGCATAATATTTCATATCTTTGAAACTAACTTCAAATATCTTTAAAATAATATTCTAATATGTATATAAGAGGCTTAAGATCCTCCAATAAAATTATCAAAGACATTGGAATAGGTTTAGACCACCAAAGATTTAAATTTTCTCAAAACAGAAACTGTTTTTCCTCTTCCAGTTTCTAAGTTTCTAGATCTAAGAAAATATTTCATCAAAACCTTTAATCATGCAACAATCCTCAACCAATAATCATATACACATTTTAACAATACTTCATAAAAATTTTGGACCAATATCTATCTATTAGCTTGGTCAAAAACTTCAAACTATAACATACTCTCCAGTTTATCTCACAGAATGACCTTTCTAGAGTTTAAATAATATTTGACTGACCAAATGATTTTCAAATAGAATAAATAAGATATCCACGTAAATTAGACTAAAAAATGAACAACTTGTATAAATGAGATTTTATGATAAAATACTTACAAAAGCTTCGAAATGGGCATATAAAAGAACACCTAAAAACTGTCCGAGAGAGTGTTTGGTGTTCATCCAATGAAAGGTGTAAAGGGAAAAGATTTTGTGGGGAGTGGCTGGAGCTATTTATGGACAAAATATGGAAGAAGATGAGGCTGGAGTGAGAGTTGAGTGTAGGTCTCTCTTACCCAGAGTGAGAGTTGAGTGTAGATCTCTCTTACCCGAAGTGAGAGTTGAGTGTAGGTCTCTCTTACCCAATAATATCTACAAAATCAACTCAAGATATTTTTACCCAATAATATCCACGAAATTAGTTTAAGATATTTTTATCCAATAATATTCACAAAATTAGTTTAAGATATTTTTATCCAATAATATCTACAGTTTTGAACAGACGTTAAATAACCCACCGAGTCTAATGGCACAAACCATAATACATTTAAACACTTCTAACTATTTCCAATAATCAAAAACATATTTTTGATACCATAATGAGTAATAACACTAATTATGTAGTTAGATTAAAATCTATATGATTAATGGATTCGTGAAAACTTATGGGGTCTTCACGAGGTTCCTAAAGCCAATAGAAATTTCACAATTGAATTTCTAATGGGCGTTACAGCACTCACGCACACACATCGTATGGCGTAAAATTTAGAGCATTTGGTAGGTGCAGATTGACGGTTTGAACTTTGTTCTGATATTGCATTTGTTATATCTATTTTGTTTCTCTATCGCTGAGTTGATTTCTTTGTGTATTTTAGCTGAATTCTCAGGAATTTATTGGGAATAGTTTGATTAATATTTGAAAGGTGCACTTCTGGTTGTTAATTGTACATGTTGCATTGGGTTAAGCTTTTTTGAAATGCCAACGACTCACTACCTTACTACTCTTCGATTCTAAAGTTTGGGCATTCTAAAGAATGTCCGAAAGACTCTCACATTCCATCAAATCTCATCAAATAGTTGCATTCTTTATGGCAATTGTTCATATTTCAATCCAAACTCTATATTTTGTAGGATATGAAAATGAAAATATATAGTATATATATAGATATCCTTGATTTGAATTCAAACTATATATTTTGGAGGATATGGTTGTTGGAGGTTATTGGAGATTATGAAAATAAAATAAAAAAGTAATTAAAACTAAAAATTAATTAAAGAAATATAAATTATAAAAAAATAATAATATTTTATTATTATAGAGAATATAATGACTAATTCAATGTAGAGTTTTAATTTTAAATGATTAGTTAAAAGTAAAAAAGTTACATATTTTTCAAATTTTAAAGATTTGAATGTCCAATCCAATGCTATAAGAGCATTGGCAATAGATTATTTATCTTCATCTTCATATTCAAATTTGAAGAATATGCCCTTAAAATCATCTGTATTAGTTTATGCATATGTAAAATTATAAATAACTATGTACAGTTCTTATTCAAAGATAAAGATGTCATTTTCATTCTTTAAATAATATTTTTATTATTTTTTCTCTCTCCATCCCCGAACAGCTTTTTCTTTTCTTTTTTTCTCCTCTCTTTTCTTTTTTCTCTTCTCTCTCCATCCTCAAACGCCTCCATCCTCGAACACTCTCTCTTCTTCTCTTTTCTTTTCTCTCTCCATCCCCAAACGACTCTCTCTTCTTCTCTTCTTCTCCTCTTCTCTCTCCATCCGAACAGCTCTCTCTTCTTCTCTTCGACACCCATTTCACCCCTTTCTCTCGTTGCTCTGTTTTCTCTCTTGGACACCCAGCAACCCATTTCAGAAACCACTCTCTCCCAGTACTCTCACTTCCTTTTTCGATGGTGGCTTACAAAGCCCACAATTTTCTGATGGTTTCTTCATCAACGGTTGCCTCTTCTCTCGCCCAAAAGGTGATTTTGTGCAAGCTGTACATGGATTTTGGTTGGAGAATTTTTTTTCTATGTTATTTGGCCTTATTACAATTTTTTTAGGGTTTTTTTTTTCATGTTATTGCCCCTAATATTGAACTGAGAATAGAGATACATAGAGAAAACTGGGTTGTTTCTTCGATTTTTTTGATTTCCCCTATTCTCGTACATGCATTTAGAGCAGATTTTTTGATTCCCCTGATTTTGTACAAACTGGTTTGGTTCTGTGGAGCTGGTTGGAGGCTAATAGTAGATTGAATTTATTCGACTTGGATATAGAATTTTTATTGAATTTATTGGAGGTGCAATTGCTCCCACCTGTACAAACTCACACCACCTGAGAATTTTTAAGCTTGCTCCTTTTTGACACACAAAATCTCGTTCATACTTTCTCAGCACCGTATGTACTTAATTGCATAGGCATTAAACCAAAAGGATTTTTACGAATTGATGTTGGAGACAACAGCTTGTGGAAGGAAAACTCACATAAAGGCATAAATAACACAAGAAAAATGGAAACACGGGAAAAGAGAGTAAATGAGGAACGTAGCACCCTCAGCGCTTAGGAATTTTAGGAAAATAATAATAATAATAATAATAATAATAATAATAATAATAATAATAATAATAATAATAATAATAATAATAATAATATTTTTATTATTATTTGGTCAAAAAATGTATAATTCAATATATGAATTTTTCTTTATATGCAAAATCAATATTCAAAAGATATAATTTTGCATATAAAGATGCATAAACCATTGTTAATGTCCTAATGCTCTTAGCTAAGAGTTTTGTTAGATACAAAAAAGTTTATGCACTAATTCGTATATCAATGATTTTTTTATTTAAAAAAAATATAAAAAAAATTTTTGAGAGAAGAAAATTTTTTATCTAATGAAAATTATTTCCGTCTTCAAGTCGTATCGTTTCGTTAAACATATAACTTATATATTAATATCAGTATGTGAATTGATGCACGAACTCTATTTGCAAGAAAATTTTTCTATTATAAAATGACAGTGTTTGTTGTAATACATTGGATGGGAGAGTCTATAATGAATTTTATTTTTGTGAAATTTCGAATCAATTTAAAAGTTATATAAATAATTTTAGTGATTTGATTTTTGTTATTAATTAGATTAGAATACCTCCCAATAATCAAATAGAAAAATAAAATTTAAAGAAAATGTATAAATTTTGTATACTTTTTTTTTAAATAGATAAATTTAAAATTTACATAAAAAAAATTATTTTTTCAATAATAAACTTTATTTTTAGCGTAGCGAGGACTGATGGCTGGCGAATTTATCGGATTGAGTAATGCAAAGTTTTTATTAAAAAAGAAAATCCATACAAAAATGGTGAATCGGTCCAAAAAATGAAAAATAAAAGGAAAAGAAAGGAAGTCAGCCCCTTAAGCGGAGTCATTCGATTCCGCCAGTCACTGACGCCGTTTCTCACTGCTTCAAGTTGTCTATTTAGCGTTTTAGGCCTGAGTTCCGTACCAACATCGGGTTACTGGAGACTGCGAGTTCGAGCAAATCGATTCCCACAAAGCCGCCTGCAGATCTCCGACAAATTTCAAGCTAGACACGGGCAACTATTCTATCTTTTCTGATCTATCTATTTCTTTTTCGTTTTCATTATTATTCTTCATTTGCTGATCTGAAAATTGTCTCTGCATTTTACGTTCCCGCATTCGCTCAGCATGCTGATTTTTTGTTTTGCTTGGTTACTGAGATCTGATTTGAGAGTGGATTTTGGAATTCAGTAACAATGCATTTGTGGAGACTTGGTGACTTTTGAACTTTCTTGCCCACGTCTCTCTATAGGGGATCTAATCTTGACAGTCTGCTCACCCTAATGAAAATGCTCATACACATAATAACTCGTTAGCAAGTGCAAAGCAATCACTAGTATAAGTCAGAGCATATGTGATTTGTGATTGCGATTCTCTGTTTGGTGTAAACAAAGTATATTTTGGAGAATGATTTAGTTAGTCAAAAGTAGTTCGTGTAGTGTAGTGGGGAGATACTTATGCATGTATTATAGCTCATGTTGTTTATTCTTATGCAAGTGAGACTGCAATCGTGCCCAGCATCTAGTAGTTATGCATGAAAAATGCTGAGTACTGCAATTCTTTTAGGTTGGTTTGAGGGGGATTCCTATTTCATGCTATGTGAAAAAAAAGAGAGAATTGTGACAGGCATCAACCATTGAACTCTAAAGAAGTTCTTTTTTTTCTTCAGTTATTGAGTGATTCATTATATTGTCATATGTAGGCTTGATCTGCCCGGAAAATTCCAAATGATGATCCTAAGAAATAGTTTGTTGCCACAATTCTTTTCTATGTAATGGTAGTTCTTTCTTATTATATTTTTGTTGAGCTGTTCCCCATTTTATCTCTGTTCGTTCTTTTCCCACCTCGTAAAACACTTTTATGATTTGATCTGTCCTTGTAATCGCTTATATTCAATTTATTCTAAAATCAGTCCGGTTTCCTATTTCGTGGGCACTTTTGAATTGTCTTATGTGAATGTGAATGGTCTTATCAACATTGGAAATATACTATGAAGTATTCCATCTTTCTCTTGCCTAATTATACTGTTTGTTGCTTTTAAGAAAAGAAGCTGGCTCATTAATGTTTTGGATCTGAGCATGGGTTCTTCTGGATATTGAGTCTGATCTTTGAGAATGGTGACTTTTAAAAATGTTAAGGATTCATCTTTAGAACCAGTGATAGGAATTTTAACCATGATATGTTGACTAACAAGAATTTCTTGTTATCTTTTAGATGACTAATAATAATAATGATGACGCGGAGAATCCAGGAGATGTTGCAAGCCAGAGAGGTCCAGAAGCTGCTACTCCCTCTGGTGAAATACAAACAACCTGGCATGGTGGCTTACTGAAGCAAGTCTCCATATATGGAATAGCTGCTGGGTATTGCTTATCTGCATCTTTGCTTTCCATCATCAACAAATGGGCGGTCATGAAATTTCCTTATCCCGGGGCCTTAACTGCTTTACAGTACTTCACAAGCGCAGCAGGGGTCCTCATTTGTGGCTGGGCTAAGTTCATTGAGCATGACAGGCTTGACCTTTTGACCATGTGGCGCTTCATGCCTGCGGCAATTATATTCTACCTTTCTCTCTTCACCAACAGTGAGCTGCTTCTCCATGCCAATGTTGACACTTTCATTGTCTTCCGTTCAGCAGTTCCCATATTTGTTGCAATAGGAGAGACCCTCTTCTTGCACCAGCCATGGCCATCATTTAGAACGTGGATCTCACTTGCCACTATTTTTGGAGGAAGTGTGCTCTATGTTCTAACAGATTACCAGTTCACATTCATGGCTTATAGCTGGGCTCTAGCTTACCTGGTAAGCATGTCCATAGATTTTGTGTACATAAAGCATGTAGTCATGACCATTGGTTTGAATACGTGGGGTCTTGTGCTGTACAACAATCTTGAGGCTCTGATACTGTTTCCTTTGGAGCTGCTTATAATGGGTGAATTGAAAAAGATAAAACATGAAATCACGGATGAGTCAGATTGGTACTCTTTCCAGGTGGTTTTGCCAGTGGGGTTATCTTGCTTGTTTGGTTTATCCATCTCTTTCTTTGGATTTTCTTGCCGGAGGGCCATTTCAGCAACAGGATTTACTGTTCTTGGGATAGTGAACAAGCTATTAACAGTTGTGATTAATTTGGTTGTTTGGGACATGCATTCGACATTTGTGGGAACAATGGGGCTTTTAATTTGTATGCTTGGTGGGTTTATGTATCAGCAGTCTACGAGCAAAAAGCCTAAAGATGTAAAAGAAGTAAATGCACGAGAGACTGATGAGGAGCAACAAAAGTTGCTTGAAATGCAACGCAACACACAAGGCAATGGCAATCAGAAGGAAGTTGCAGAATCAGAACTGGGAAAATGAAAGAGCTTATGTTAACTACTATCATTTTATTCTCATTGCTGCAAAATTTATTTCTTAGGTCCAGCTTTAATGATCGGTCAATTCTTGGAGGTGGGGACTTCGTCTGCTCTACCTTGACAATTCATTTATGAAGAAGATACTGCTCCCCGAAATGCAGTTTAAGGATGGACTCAGACATGACTGACTGGGTTGAAGTGACTCTTTGTTCCATCTCAATTCTCAATTCATTTCAATCTCTACGGAAGTTCATTATTATTGTCGACCTATTCGGCAACATCAATTTGACCTAAGGAAACCTGGTAAAAAAATGTACTATTTGAATTCTTGGCATTGTAGTTGTTTGAAAACTTCCCACCGATCCACATGGTCCATGTATTAGTGCCTTTGATCTTGGTATTGATGCATTCCATAAGGCATGCATCAGATAGAGTGAACATATACATCGATTGGTTAAATTTCTCATAGATCGAAAGGCATGGTTTTTCCATTCATTATTCTGTTTTTAAAAGGACCGGTTTTACTTATGAAATTCCGATTAGTTCTCTCTCTCACACACACATGTTTATCATTGGTCTTGATTTCTGCTTGGCCTTAAAAAATTTTCATCTCAAACATAAAATTCTCATCTCATCATTACAACTTTCTCAAATCCACATACAAAATATAATAAATAATTTAACTTTTTCTCAATTTTTTCAAATCCCAATACAATAATAATATTAAAATATAATATTTTAATATTTAATCTTAAAACTTAAAATTCTCATATGAGAATTCTCAGTGGCCAAGCAGAATCAGTTGCGAAACCTGCCCAACTCCATCTTCATATGAACATGTTTGCCTGATGCACTGATCATGGTAGGTCATACCCTTTACATTCAGAAATATTTCCAAACAGTTTGAAGACAAACCCCAACCATTCCAAGCGAAGCTAACGACGTTACAAAATAGAACTAGTTGACTGACTTCTTCCCAATTCCAATCGAAAGAAAAAGGGGAACTTTCACTTAAAATCTGGCTATTCAGTCATGGCTCATAACATTGATTACCGTTCTCTCTACTGATGAATGGATACTTCATCCACAGAGAGAGAGAGAGATTCTGCAGCAGAACCCAATGGCTTATCTAAGAACGATAAATGTAATGACATAATGTAATGCAAGTTTCCATGTAAGATCCAAAAGTATGTTGGCTAGCTAAATCAGGCCATAAAACAGAGACATTTTTATGCATCAACATTAAAGTTTCTGTTGCGAAGGAGACTTGACTTGTCGGACCACGGTCTTGAAGAGAAGAAAGGAGAGCTTGTCGACAGAGAAATACACAAATCCACCATTGGAGTGAGTCACAAATGATCCGAAACTCTTCCCAACGATGCAGTGCCATGCCATTCCATAAGTTGCATCAAATTCCTACAACAAAAATAATCATCAATTGGAAAAAAGGAGAATCCTGATTTATATACACTTGTACATACCTTCTTGAGGCACATTGCAAGTTGCGTAGGACTGGGTTTCTTCTCCGGATATGCGTCTAGAAGTGCTCTGGTGTAGCGGAAAGCACGCTCTTGCATCGTGGGAGGCATGTCCGCCGATCTCGGCCGTACGTTCAAATCGACGGCTACAGCTGCCAGCTTCAACTCGTTGGACGGAGCCCTAGGCGGTCGTGGCAAAGTTAACTTGTGCCCGCACTGCCCGGGTGGGTATAGCACCCCCTCTGCCTTGTTCTTGGCCAATATCCCTCGTCTCGTCAATCTTTCACTCTCTGCCTCTAGCCTCTCCATGAATGTGAGAGAGAGAGACAGGGAGAGGGCAGCAGCAGAAATATTTGAAATGTTTCACTTTGACTGGAAGGGTGACTTAGAGCAACCCATCCGGGTCTGGATACTTGTGTTTTCCCTATAATTTAGGGATTTTTTTAGGGTTTTGCCCTAAAATCACCCCATATCCCGTTTCCCATTTTACGATCTATGTTTCCGGTCTGTACAATAAATCTCCATCTTTGGAGACTTACTGTACATCCGCATCGTGTATTTGGCTACTGTTTTTTCCCTTCCGTCTCGCGTGTTCTTCCCTCTCGCTAGGGTGAACGGTTTGCTTCCTCCCTCACACTTCCAGCACCATCGATGCACCAGTGAATCACCGAATAAAGTAAGAGAAAAATTTCCTATTTCAATTCTTTGGTTGATTGTCTTCCCCGATTACCCAACTATTTTTCTTCTCTGGTTGTTTTCTCTCTCTATTTTTCCTGTTTATTTCTTCCCCTTTTTCTTCCTCTCGACGCCATGGGAGAGCTGTGAGACCTTAAATTTCTCTTCAAGGTACACGGCTTATTGCATTTAGTTTAGGTGTTTGTTGATAAGGAAATCTCTGATTATTTCTTGCTTGCAGCTCTCACAGCTCATCTCGGTGTTGGGGGCAAATCGGCTATAAGTTTCAGGCTCTCTCTCTCTCTCTCTCTCTCTCTCTCTCTCTCTCTCTCTCTCTCTCTCTCTCTCTCTCTCTCTCTCTCTCTCTCTCTCTCTCTCTCTCTCTCTCTCTCTCTCTCTCTCTCTCTCTCTGCGCGTTACTTTGTGATTATGTTGGCTTTCTTTCATGCCTTAACTCGAGGGAAAGGGGAGGATCCATTTGATAACATGGACTTATATGAGCATCACATGCATTTGTGATTCTGTTGGAATTTGTTGGCCGATAATAAATCCTATACGATTTTTAGTTCTCTTTCAGAATTGGATTTGCATTTGGACTTGTTTGATTATTTAGTTTATATATATCATGTCTTGGCTGTGTGGTAGAGGAAAATGTTACTCATATGCATCTTTGTCATGAATAAAATGCATGGATTTTTATTCACTAAACATGGCGCTGATTTGCTGTGATGATGTTTTGAGATGGAGGTTTCATTGATTGATAGCACATGTTGGTGGAACCTCTTCATTTTGGATATTGTGGACCTTGATGAGTAAGCCTTTTAATTACACTTTTGGAGGATTAATCTTGTAGCTCTTGTTATGTTTTTATTTTTAGTTCTTGGTTTCTTTTGTGGTTATTGGTTTCATGAATTTGATTCGGTATCATCAGTAGTTCTTGGTATCTTTTGTTTTAATTGGAAGGAAGATTGTGGAAAGAGTTCTTGGTTCCATATTCTGGACCAGCTTTTGATCATACTCAAAAGGTTGAAATTTCGGTTGCTTTTCCTTGTAGTTTAATGTTCTGTTTTTATTGTAGTTCTTGGTTTCTTTTGTACTTCTATAATTTCATGCATTTATAAAAGGAAAATTATGTAGTTCTTGGTTTCTGGCGTTTTAGTTATACATGCTTGTGGAATAAGTTCATATTGGATAATGTGGAGCTTTGTCATTTAGGATCTTAATTACACTTTTTGAGTACCTTTTCCTTGTAGTTTAAACCGAGTTTTTATTGTAGTTCTTGGTTTCTTTTGTAGCTCTTGGTTTCATGAATCTGCTTTGGTTTATTTTGTAGTTATTTGTTTCTTTTGTTTTAATTACACATGCTTGTGGAAAGAGTTCATGAAACCATATGCTGCACCTTTGTAATTAAGGATCAAAGGTCAATTGTTTGTTGCTTTTCCTTGTAGTTCCAGGTTCTGTTTTTATTGTAGTTATTGGTTTCTTTCAACTGTTCTATAATTTAATGAATTTGTTTTGGTTTCTTTTGTAGTTCTTGGTTTTTTTTGTTTTAATTATACATGCTTGTGGGACCTCTTCATGTAAATCTCTTCTTTACTCAAGGATTTGCTGCTTGTCAAATGAAATGGTTATACTTTGTAGTTCTTGGTAACCTAAGTAGTTATTGGTTTCTCTTGTTTTAAAAGCAACATGCTTGTGGAACCGGATGAGGATTATATGAATTCTTTACTAAAAGGACCTTGTTGCTTGTCAAAGGAAATGGTTATACTTTTTAAATTCAATGTGCATGTGTAAAGCAGTTTACTTGGATGTAAAAATTCTCATTTCACTTCTTAGCTCTCTTTTTCGTAGTCATCTCTGTTTTGTTGCTTTGCCATCTATATATATATATATATATATCAGAGTGGTATGACCGACCAAGATAAGGTAAAAATTCGAAATCCTTCTTCATTTACTGTAAAATTTCTTATCTTGTACATTGGTTTAACATTTGTTTTTTTTTTTCCATGCAAGTTCGACAAGGCCAAGGTTATGTACCAAGCGCTAGAAAAATGCTCCTTCCAATTTGAGCATTGTTGGCACCTGTTGAAGGACCAACCTAAGTGGATTTGGCGCGCCACAAAGGAGGATCCAAAACGAAGGAAGACGATGTCCCCATCCCCGACCCCAACTCGATGTTCTGGCGCTACAATTGATTCAGCCTTTGATATGGAGGCGGATGAAGTCATGGAGAATGAAGTTATTGAGTTGGATCGACCAATTGGAAGGAAAGCTGAGAAAGGAAAACGAAAGGCCCAAAGCAAGCAAGCAGAGGAAAATTTCCAACTCAGGAAGATGAAGTATACTCTTTTGGAGGAGTCACGCACTCAGGAGAAAGAGTTTTATCGAATGAAGGCCGAGAAGATGGAGTATGACAAGGAAAAAGAAGAAAAAAAATTACGCCTTGAGGATGAACGACTGAGGTTGGAGGCCGAGAAGATGGTAATTGAGAGGGAAAAGGAGCTCGCCAAAATTCGTCAAGATGACGAAAGGTTAAGGTTGGAGGCGCAAAAAGTGGAGCTCGCCGCGAAAGAAAGTGATCAGCGCATTATGATGATGGACTTGAGTGGCATGCCTGAAATGCAACGGTTATATTTCCAGCAACTCCAGAGGGAAATCATGGCGAGACGCAGTACTTGTCAAGATTGAACTTCTTGTTTTTTAATATTATTGGTTTCAGTTGGCCATCTTATATTTTGTTTTGAACAATGATAAATGTATAAAAAGCATGTGATTGTATTTTTTAACAATTTTAGTATTGTAGCCTCAATATGCTTGTGCAAGTAATATGTTATTTTAAATTTGCCTTTTTATTAAAAATAAAAATTTCATCATCATATAGATTGCAAAGCTTATACGTTAGGAAAGGCATTACTAAAGGAAAATTACCATTAACATAGTTACCAATGACACGAAGGAAATACAAATGCAAAGCAACTCAATTCAAATATAAAAGTAAATAACACGAAAGAAATACAAACTCAAAGCAAATTAAGTTAAACATAATACGATAAATAACATGAAGGAAATACAAATGCATGCCATATCAACTCAAACAATAAAAGTAAATAACACGAAGGAAAAGAGGTCATAGTTTGAATGCAACAGGGTTAATGTTGGGAATATAATAACCATTGATGTTCAATTAGATCTTCTTGGAGCTGATGATGTGCCGCGCTATCTCTAATATGATGATGACGCTGGATGAAGTTCGTAAGCTCAATTGTATGATTGCGTGACAATTCTGGGAGATCATCATCAAGTTGATCATACTCAATGTTCAGACTCTCACTATCATCGCGTTCGTCTTCAATGATCATATTATGTAAAATAACACATGCTTTCATAATATTTATTAGGTCCTTCACTTTGAATATTCGGGAAGGTCCACGAATGATAGCAAATCGTTGTTGAAGTACTCCGAATGCACGCTCGACATCTTTTCTTGCGGATTCTTGTGCTTTCACAAAATTTTTCTTCTTGTTCCCTCGTGGTGATGGAATCGTCTTCACAAAAGTTCGCCACTTGGGATAAATACCATCCGCAAGGTAATACCCCATAGTGTAGTCGTTGCCATTGATAGTGTAATTGACAGCAGGAGCACGCCCTTGAGCAAGTTCCGTAAAAATAAAAGATCTTTCTAGCACATTTATGTCGTTATGTGAACCGGGCATACCGAAAAATGCATGCCATATCCAAAGATCATATGAAGCAACTGCTTCTAAAATAATAGTTGGTTCATGGATGTGGCCAGAGTACATACCTTTCCAGGCTGCAGGACAATTTTTCCACTTCCAATGCATGCAATCAATGCTTCCGAGCATTCCTGGGAATCCTCGTTGTTCACCAACCAACAGCAATCGGGCTATATCATTAGCATTTGGAGACCGCAAATATTCATCTGAAAAAACATTTACTATTGTCTCAGAGAATCTTTTTAGGCTCTCCATTGCGGTGCTTTCACCGATACGTATGTATTCATCCATAAAATCTCCAGTAACCCCATACGCCAGCATTCTAAGTGCTGCGGTTATTTTTTGCATAGAAGATAAACCGAGTCTTCCGGCATTATCTCTTCTCTGGACGAAATACGGCTCGTAAGACTCTACCTCATTTAGAATACGAAGAAATAGGGGACGGCTCATCCGAAATCTCCTTCGAAATAGATTCGAGGGATATACTGAATTTTCTGCGAAATAATCACGAAATAGGCGCTCGTGCCCCTGGGCATGATCACGCCGAATAAACTTACGTGGGTGCCTATTGTCACGCTGCCTTGATGACTGTCCATCGACCTCCTCAGTATGAACATCGCTATCATCTTCAGAGGATACGTATGTCAATAATTTGCGAAAGAATGTACGAGCCATTTGATGAAAGGAGTGGGAGATGAAAGGATAGAATAGAAACTTTACTCTATAAATGAAATGAGACTTGAGTTTGTGAGAATGTGAATGTTAGCAATATGCTAATTTATAGAGGAAAAAGTTACCGTTACACTACAAACAAAAAATGTTACCGTTTGAGAGAAGACAAAAAAAGTTACCGTTAGAGAAAAGACAAAAAATATTACCGTTGAAAAAATGACAAAAAATGTTACCGTTGTAAAAAGGACATAAAATATAACCGTTGGAGAAAGGACAGGTAATATTACCGTTACAACCAATTTTAAAAAATAAAACATCAATACGTGACTACGGATCCTCATTAATCTTTAATTGATAAAGTGTACTCTTCTAAATAAAATTTCCATCACGTTAGAAAATGTAGTAAATTTATTAATAAAATTTACTATTTTTATAATACGATTAATGATTTGAAAAAATACTGTATTGGGTAGTCAAAATCATATAAATATTTAGTAGAAAGTGATATTTGAAAAAAAGATAATAAGACAAAAGAGTTAGTAGTTAGGATTGTAAATGGAAGAGAGAGAATAAAGTAATAAAAAAAGAATAGAGAAATATTATTTAATAGAATAGAGACAGGGATGAGGAATGGGATGTAGGAGGTTTTTAGAAGATGAATAAAATTTAGGGATAAATTTGAGGAAATGTGATTTTGAGTTAAATTATAGGGATGGAAATGGGAAACCGGATGGGGATGCTCTTATGCGTGCGATTGTCTATATTTTGCAAGATTTTTTTTTGAAGAATATTTTACAAGATTTGGATCGACAGTACAAAACTTGAAAATTGAATATATTATTATTATACTTTTTTTTTATTTTAAAATTTTAAAAATCTGAATAAAGAAATACAATGTGCATAACGAGAGAGATTTTTGTTTAGACTTTTTTTTTAAGTAATGCTACATTAGTTATAGAGTATATAAACGTCACGTAATTATTTAAAAAAAAATAAAATCTACGATTAAAAGTTAATTTTTTTTTTTATGTAGGTCTTATATTAATTTATTTTTTAAAAAAAATTATAGGACACTTGCATAATTACGATTGTAAATATTATTTCTATAAAGCTTATGCCTTTCCCAATGACTTATGAATATAATTTTCTAATTACTGATAGTACACATTTTGCAATACACTCACTCACACTCAGCACCAAATACACCGTCTCCGATTACAACGCTAGATGAGTTGCCATACGATTTCTCATGAGCCTCCTCTCTTCTCATCTCTTGTCTTATCCACGTTTAAAAAACTGCATTACGCTGGTTGTTCCAGCATGGCTGGGCTTGGCTCTAGTGGAACTAACTAGGGAATGCCCATTTCTGACATATTATAGCAAAAGAAACACAAAAATGATTCTACAGAAGGTACCTTTGAAAATGAAAGTATAGAAAAAATATTGTAAGAAAAAAAAGAAGAAACTGAGAAATGCATACCCAAAATAGAGTATTCCAGTTATTTGAATTGACATCTTTTAGGCTTCTGTAAATAAATGGAATGTGATTACTGAAATTTAAAGTCTCATTTATAGTTGAAGCGTATGATGTACTTCATGTTGATAGGCAAGAAAATGAAGTAATTCATTTTACTTGCAAGGCATGTTCGTTTTGTGGATAACACTATTTATTTAGTGGTGGCGTCAAGGTCAAGATTGAGAGAGGGAGGCTAGGGTTTCTTCGGATTGAGAGAGAGAGAGAGAGTCAGATTGTGGGGGGGGGGGGGGGGGGGGGGGGGGGGGAATCGGGATGCAGGGTGCCAGGGGCATATAACCCAGTGCCAAAACGGCGTCGTTTTGGCACTGGGTTTGAGTTTTAAAAGAATCCGGGTACCGGATTTAAAATCCGAGTACCGGGTTTAAATCCGATACCCGACCCGGGTGCACTCGGGTTTTAGAAACCGAGTACCGGCCCGGGTGTTTTCCGGGCCGGTGCCCATAACCGGACCGAAACCCGGTTATCCGGGTTCCGGGTTCCGGACCGGGCCGGAAAAAAATCCGGCCCGATTGCCCAGCCCTAAGCGTATGATGTACTTCATGTTGATAGGCAAGAAAATGAAGTAATTCATTTTACTTGCAAGGCATGTTCCTTTTGTGGATAACACTATTTATTTAGTGGTGGCGTCAAGGTCAAGATTTTATTGTCTAGAATTTTGCTAGATGTTGATTTGTAATTGTATGGTATTGATTTTGTTATTGATTTTAAAGAAATGATATTTACATAGTGGAGTTTGTTAATACTGCATGAATTTTTTAAAAAAATTGAATAAATATGGAATTTATATATAAAAATTAATTAATTTTTTAATAGTAAATTTTACTATTTTTTAAAATAATTATAAGATATTTGTCTACTTTACAACTTTACATAACATTACTTTTAATTTAATTATGAAATGACGTTGTTATGTTCTCAAAGAAAAGAAAATAATGGGTCACCAATTAACTCTGGCGGTTTCAAATAAGGCACAAATGGTGCAATTCAATGAAGCACCCAATAGGTAACATGATAAACATTTCAGAGATCGTATACATGTAACCTAATATTCTAAACGTGTATGAGGCACGCACGACCAAAATCTCTACTGAGATATTATATATTAAATATTTGCTGAGTAACAACATTAATGGTAGAGCCTACGAGTCCCGATTCTCTTCAGTTCAGTAGGCTTCTTCATCTCTTGAACAAGGGGATGGTTGATGAGGGTCATTGGCATGACAACATTCTCCGAGAGGCGACTGTTCATCTTTCTATGCTCCACACGCAAGGCGCAGCAGTGCCCACAAGCATAATGGACCACTCAAAATAAATTCAATACTCAGCACAATGTTACTTCTAGGCATGCAATCCGACCCAAATGAGTCGGCTTTTGGGCCAACCCGACCCGCTGCACATTTCCATAATGGGGCACATTTTGAACATAGGGAAACAAGTTTGCGGAAAAGGAGTTGTGATGGGAGTGAGATATATCACATCCAACATAGTTTTTAAAACCCAACTCATCAAAAGGTCGTCACTAAAAAATAAAGGAAGAGAGTAAGAAAGGGAATAGTGAAGGGATAAGGGAAAGCAAAATGTTAGCGTGTCAAAAGAAAAAAAGACAGGGACATAAATGAGGGATGAAGTGACCAAAATAAAGAAGGCAGGAGATAAAATGCACCATACGATTTCAAAGACTTTTGACCAGACTTCTCCAATAAGGTTTCTTAAACCTCAAAACGGGTTTAAGCAAAAAGATCTCAACCAGAAGATAGATTACCTTTGAGATCTATTGCATAGTGAGGACGATAGACTGTAAAATAAGTTTATTATAGTAGATTCTCTCATCCTTGAACTCCTGTGAACGTAGACCCTATGCTAAATCATGCAAATCTACACGTCTCCCTCTATTAATTTTCTCTATATTTATTTACTATTTATTGTCATTGATGTATGCACGGATACCATATAACCACATCGGACGATCATCGAGAGCTTCACATAACATTGATCTAAACTCGAACCACCTTAGCACAGTCGATAATGAATCTTTCTTCCATTTTGAATTTATGTACCATATTTTGGCGTTAACAAGAGTAATGATAAATACGGTATTAGAACGTGTAAATTTCGTATATTTTTTTTTTAAAAAAAAGAAAAAAAGAAAAATAGTTCACAAGTTTCATGCAATTTAAGTTACTACATTAGCCAAACAAACAGAATTAGCTAGACTTTAATGGCCTAAGTTTGTAGACTTTAATGGCCTAAGTTTTCATGATTTTCTTGTTTCTAATGTATCGAACTAGATAGATGCTCCACCTGTATACCTTCTTGTGTACTTGGACTCTGTCCTTTATCATTAATACTACCGTTTACTTATCAAAAAAAAACAAACAGAATTAGCTAATTTAATTTATAATAAAAATAATTTTACAATTTAATTTACTACATTATATTTTCGTACACTCATTTTACAATTATAAAATTCTTGTAAATAAATTAAAAAAAATTGCAAAGAAATAAAACAATCCTGGGATAAGAATCTCCTTGCACCAGTATAGGAAAATCCTTGACCCACAAAATAGGAATAGTCACTGCGTCCCACGGAGCCCCCAAACGCCACAAAATCCCCCAATTCTTAGAGCATTAGCAATGGTTTATTCATCTTTATTTTTGAAGTCAAATTTGAATAAACTTGCCACAATTTCATCTACATTGATTTATTTATCTTCATAATTTTAAATAACTATGAAAAGTGGTTATTCATGTTTGAAGATGTCCTTTTCATTCTTCAAACATTATTTTATTGTTTTTTCTCTCTCCTCCCAACTCTCTCTTTTCTCTCTTTTCTTTTTTCTCTTCTCTCTCTTTATTATTTTATTATTATTTGATCAAAAAATACATAATCCAATGTAGGAATTTTTCTTCATATTCAAAATCAATCTTCAAAACATATAATTTTACATATGAAGATAAAGAAACCATTGCTAATGCTCTTAAGAAAACCCTAAAACCCGCTCTGAGTGTGCAATTCCATCAGTCTTACTTAAAACGCTCCCTTAGCCATGGACGCTCAGAGAGCTCTGCTTGATGAACTAATGGGTGCAAGTATTACCCTCTAAACCCTAAATCCCGTTTATTCAATGATTTAAGTATCCCCCTGATTATCTGTTATTTGATGCTTATATGAAATTTTTGGTTCATTAGGGCTGTAATTTTGTTTTTTATTATTCTGATTTAATTAAATATGTACATCAAAGGGTGGATCTTGATTTCACTTTTTATCTTTTTGGTTTGCTTTTGGCCAATTTTTTAGCTCGTAATTTGACGGAGGAAGAGAGAAAGGGATTCAAGGAGATAACTTGGGATGATAAGGAGGTTTGTGCTTGCTATATGGTTCGATTTTGCCCGCATGATCTCTTCGTCAATACGCGGAGCGATCTAGGTGAGCCGAAATGAAATCTCTCCCTGATTTCGCCTAGTGTGAGATTCCCTTTTTTTGCTGAGAAAACACAGGAAAAGAGGAGAATATTAATTTACTTGTGATTGCTTGAGTTAAAGTTTTGCCCCTGTTTAATTGATGAGAACACTCGGTAATGAAATGGAGAATAACTAGAATCTTTGAAAGAATGTGTTTGCTGTGTCGAGTCTTCTAATTTAATATAGCTAATCGTGTTTGTTTGGCTCAGTGGCGAAAATGTTTTAGTTACTCGGCTTCCCAAATTTTGGTTTAATTTCTTTTGCTATATTTATCAACATCCAATTGGAGCGTTTGTTTTTATGTTTGCTGAGTTCAAGATTTGACTAATTATTTCCTGTTGTGCTTTTGTTGCAGGACCTTGCCCTAGAATACATGATCCAAAGCTGAAAGAAAGGTTATTAATTTGAACTGTTAGTTATGAACTGTTGTTTGCATTTTCTTGCCGGGCTTACATTGTATGTGTTCATGATTCATGCAATCAGAAAGTACTTATTTGGTTGTCAAATGTATTGTCGTTAAGCTGTGAAACATTTGATTATATATTGTGACAGCGAGCTTTCTTGGATCTTAAAGTTTTTTAACGCTTGATCAGAACGACCAGTTTATGTTGAGACAATGGATCTTGTATTTATATGATTACGTTTGCTGCTTATGGGTGGTGTAGGATGGAACATAGATTTGCCTTACATGGTATGCTAAGCTGTTGCTGGTTTTTTCGTTTTCGAGGTAACCGGTCTAGCATTATGATCAGATACATGCAAGAAGCGGAGAATAAATTATTCTTCTAAATCATCAAATTAATAACGGGCTGTTTATTTGGATCGTGTTTTAAGTGCTTAGAATGTGGGTCATGTGAAATTTCATGTTTAAAGGCAAATATTATTTCCATGCTTCCATATGCATATTTACTACAAGTCCTCTGTTCCATTGGGCTGCCTCTCTAGATTTTAATGGGCTGAGTTTCCACTGATTTTCTTGTATCTTTTTCTATTTCTAATTATGTGTTACTTGTATACGTCCAATGTACTTGGGCTATGCATTTTGCCTTTTTTAAGAAATTCCTAATTAATAATTTTTTTTAAGAAAAGTAAGTTTCTTGATTAAGTGGAATCTGTCAGCTTTTCCTTATCAAGTGATTAAGATATAATTTTTAGCTCATTATAAAGCCCTAGGTAATTTCAAAAAAGGGAATGTAGCATATTTATAATATTTGGGCTTATTAGAGATAGTTATTGAAATCTATCTCTTGTAGGCCATTAATTCAAGAGTATTAACAGGTTTTGACAAGTTTAATTTATATTTTCTCTTTAAAGATGAAGCTATCAATTGGGGGTTCTTTTCTAATATTTATTGTGAATTTACACGACATTGACTGTATCACTATATAGGCCGAGCGATTGAAAAAATTAAAATCCAATTCACTATTTGTATAAATCATAAAAATTTTTGCATCAAGGCCTGAGGGATGCCATTACAAGTTTTCTCGTATGTAGTTCTGTATTTTGAGTACGGTTTCCTATTATGTTTTCATTAATCTGGTGCCAAAACAAAATGGCCATGTTCCCCTTCATCCCCGCTAGCCCAACAACCATATTTCTGATTCGGTCGAGTTTTGAGAATATGCCTTATGTTAATTCTGCTCAGTCACCTAGTTCAGATACAACTGCCCAATTCATGCAACCTTTTATATGGCTGCTATATAGTTTTCAGTGGCAGAGGTTTTACACATTATTGGATCTGTATTTTGAGCATTTCATTTATTGGAGAAGGAAAAATGTTTACAATTTACTATTAGCAAATGGTTATTTTATGTTGTCTTGGCAATGTTGGCTGTCTGTATAGCTATAAATTATTATGTATCCAGCTATCTGTTGTATCTTACCGTGGAAAGCGCTGAATATTCACAGTAAGACAACATTTTCCTCTTAATAGCTGAAATTTTAAGATTTTAAAGTGCAGAAGATGTTGGTGGTCATTGCTGTCTGTATTTTTGGCAACTGCTGTGTCTGTGGTACCTGTAAATGCGCGTCTTACATATTAGATTTGTACTTCTCACTCAATTTGTTGGGTCTTTTGTAGTTTGTGCATCATTTTAGCTCACAACCCGCAATAATATTTTTTCTTTGTTATAATATGATTCTTCAATTATATTTCTGTATTTCTGGGCATTAATGGTTGTTTTATATTTTGGTGGCTCTAGTTTTGAGAAGTCTCCAAGACATGATGCATATGTGCCAAAATTTGAAGCTGAACTTGCTCAGTTTTGTGAAAAATTGGTGGGTGCCAAATATTCTTTCCACGACCCCCCCTCCCCCCAAAAAAAGTCTATAATTCCATCATAGTACTTGCCCTATTGTAGGTGATGGACTTGGATAGAAGAGTTAGGCGTGGGCGTTCTCGCCTTGCTCAAGAGGTGGAACCCACCCCAGCACCTCCACTATCAGCTGAAAAATCTGAACAGTTCTCTTTGCTGGAAGAAAAAATAAAGAACCTGCTGGAACAAGTAGAGGCCCTTGGTGAAGCTGGGAAGGTTGATGAAGCTGAAGCACTCATGAGAAAGGTGATGTTGATGTGTTTTGTTAATCATCAAAACCAAGTATTTAGACTCTTGGGTTACCAGCATTGACCAAACAGAAAGACAGACAGATAAAGCACTCCCAAATAATTCCAGAAAGTCAACTTTTACTTTCTAATCAATGCTTTAATTCCCTCCATGTTATTTTCTTATCGCATTCGTCAGATTCCCCAATTGTAGAAAAATTCAAATTTTTGGTCCCAACATTTCTAAGCTGCATCAGATTGAGGTTTCTGGGTGTTTAATGTCGAGATTTTTGGTTAACTTTCTTTTATAGGTGGAGATGCTAAATGCTGAGAAGACAGCCTTGACCCAGGAACCCCAAAATGATAAAGTGCTAATGCTTGCACAGGAAAAAAAGATGGCTCTATGCGAGACCTGTGGCTCTTTTCTAGTAGCAAATGATGCTGCTGAGAGAACCCAATCTCACGTCACAGGGAAGCAGCACATTGGCTATGGCATGGTCCGAGATTTCATCGCTGAGTACAAGGTGAGAAACTCTCTCAAAATAAGTTTGTGGAAGAGATTTATTTAATCCTTTTTTTGTGATGAAAGAGCATGACTTGTATTCCAGGAAGCTAAAGAGAAGGCAAGGGAAGAGGAAAGATTGGCTAGAGAGAAAGAAGCAGAAGAGCGGAGGAAGCAGAGGGAGAAGGATAATGAGAGGAGAAGTGGTTCGGGTGATAGGGACAGGTATCACGATCGTGATCGAGACAGGGAGCGGGATAGATACAGAGAACGAGACCAAGATCGTGATAGGTCAAGAGATGGGAATGTTAGAGGTAGTCGGGATGGAGGGAGAGAGATGGATCGTAGGTCCAGGAATGGCAGAGAAGGAGGCAGGGATAGGTACCGTGATCGGAGCAGGTCACGTTCACCTGTTAGGCGTGGTCACAGAAGATCACCTAGAAGTCCAGTTCGCCTGTATTAGTCGATTTGTCGACATATGTCTGAGCTTTAAAATTTAAAGAGGTAGATTTTTTACTCTTGAAACTTTTATGAACGTGTTTGAGGAATGAGTTATCTTGTCATCATGGGTGAAACTATTTTTTCCTATCTCACAGCTTTGTTGAGACTATACCATCTCCCTTTCATCAATAGTATTAATGGAGAAACGGGTTCAGGTAGGTATGACTTCATTGTTGAATCTGATTTTATAATATATTTTATGCTTTTTTTGAATTCTTCTATTTTTGGCGTATCTGTCTCTGAAAGTCTACCATCTCACCTATTTTTTGGTAGTCATCCTGGGCTATAGACTTTGGTCTCAGTATTTTAAGTGGTCGGATGCAAAAATTATTTGCATGAGTGACACTGCTGCTGAGAGAGATGGTGTTTTCCTCTTGTTTGAGGTAACAATTAGACCTATTTCTATCAACACAACTCCCATAGATTGATATTTTCTAGTCAGATTTCGTTCTCCTTATTCCTGGTCGTTAAATTGACTTAATCCATATTTACTCATGCCTACAAGGTAATCACTTGCAGACTATCCAGACGAGGTAATCACTTCGCTATTTTTTTTTTTTTTTTAAAGACTTTGATCGTCAATGGGTCCAAAGGCCCTGCCTTCATGAGCGACAATAGAAATAGGTGCATGCAGTGTGCGATGAACGAGCATTTATTAAGGGAAATAGATATAGGTGGGCAGTAAATCAATATATTATATTCATATTCAAACATTGCTACTTGTTTGACAGTTTTGGGGCGAGTTTTGGAGTTATTCGGATCCGACAGGTATAAGTAATTACTGTGTTTGCAGAGTTGTTCATTAAAAGAAATGTTGTTTCCACATGCATGAGACACTACTTCAGTGGGCTGGGATGCTATGTTGTGGGTTCCTGGAGGTAACCAAAAATTACAATCTACAGAATATAGCTTGTTTCTATTTAGTTTGCAGGATGAGGTAGGTAATCTGGTGAGCCTTGATTCTTATTAAAAAAAAAAAAAAAATCTGGTGAGCCTTGATGGCCAGATTGTTGCTAGCAAGTAGACAATTTATGCTAAGGAATGGTTTGTGCAGGGGAAATAGACGTTTATTGAATAGTGGCTGCTTTTGGAACTACTTGTATCCAAAGAATACAGGAAATGAGAAAACCAAATACAATTGCATCTGGAATCGGGGTGTACAGGTGCAATGCTTGTCTGCAATTGACCAGCTAATAATATTATTTTGGCAATATATGAATTTTCTGATACTGTAAATTATTAGATTGACATTTACTTATCAAAATAAAATTATTAGATTGACATTTATGCAGTAAGTGAAGTAGTGTTGGATCAGGAATATGTGATAGTAACAGTGCAATTCGTTATGGATGGTTTGGCATGTGGATAATGATAGGCAGCTTACTATCTCCTACCATCGTTTACTATTCTATAGTGTATTTGGAATTTTTATTTTTATTTTCTTTTAAGTACATCCTTAATCATTAGGAAAAAATTAACAAAATATATACTTTCACTAAGTCATTTTCTTTAACTACTAAGTAAAAAAAAATTTAAGTACTCAAAAGGATGAGTGCTGAGAAGTGGAGAAGTGATGTGACTGTAAAGAAACAAAGTTAAAAAAATAGAGTAGTGAACGGGTGCTAGTAGGTGGTAAATCCATCATTATCCTTTAATCATTATTTAATCACTACCAACTTAAACTTTCAAATAAGAAAAATACTATTTCAAATTTCCAAACAAAAATTATATTTAAACAATTTGTTAACTTCATAAAATTTGTATTCAATTCTCACTCATTTTTTAAAATCTAATAAAACATCTTAACTAAAATTATTTCATTATTATTCATATATATTCATAGATATTCTAAATATACAAATGGTGTTTTATTTTTTTTAATTGAGGAAAAGGAGCAAACAGGACCTATTAACCGTGTGAAGCTGCCTCTGAAGGAGACTGATTCATTCTCTTTTCATAATTTTGCCCAATTTGCTTAAGAACTACTATCCTGCTCTGAATTCCTCCCTTAGAAGTTCAGAACACATTTCTTCATCATTTTCCTCTTAATATATGCCAAATGCACAAAAACTTAATTAACTAACTCTGAACTAACAAGATTGCCTGCTCACAGGCACTTTTAGCTTCAAAACATGCGATCATAATGCGTCACAAAAATCCTTCAGCATTAACATTGACGGTAGTAGTTGGACCAATTAGTTACTGTACAACCACAACCCGCTCAAACTTTTCAAGAATTTTTAACCAGGCATGTGATTATAATACAGTAAACAAAAGCTTCTCGCATTTTTAATCTCATAAAGTGATACAATTTAGAGCTTATAATTTTGAATGCAAAAGATAGGCTCCAGCTTCGAGCTTTCATTTCTTCCGTAATATAGAGATCAAAATAATAGCATCCCAGAACAAAGGCAAGTTCATCCAATTTTGACATGGAAAATTTTCTCAGAAAAGGAATCTTCACTAATCTAAACTTACACGCCGCATCTTACACACAAGGTTTGCTGTTGGAAGATCAAGCTGGTTTCCTGAATCTGACTTCAGAAGATCTTTCAGCTGCTCTCTTGGGGTAGAAAGGCAAGTGTGGAATGTGGCAATGACCAGGGGGATTGGCATTGATAGCGCAGAAAGGACATTACTAAGATACTCGATATCCACTGATAGCTGTTGGGCTCCACGATCTGATATGTACTGAATTCCCCGCAATTGGTCCATGTAAAGCGCAGTTGCACCCTCTGCAACCTATAATACAGAAGAAACAACACCCACAGGCAAGTTGGTCCAGTAAGTTCATGTGCAGGCATAATATCAAAGAATTGTGTTCCAAGACGAAGAATAATTATCAGAACAAAATATATGGGAGTGACTTTTAACCAAGCTTCAACGCATCAAGTGGGTTCTAAAGTACCATATCAAGGCATCGTGTACATGCATGAACCACCTAGGCCAAGATTATCTGATTATAATCTGAATAATTGAGGTCAGTCCAGAAGTTACTGGGGTCAGGGTTTGGTGCCCAACCTTTTGAAGTTCAACTTCAAGTGAAAACCCACCAACTGATCGCTGAGAAAAGCATACTGGTGTCCTATTTATAGGAATTACTGTTTTCTTTGCAATAATCAAATAAAAAAAAAAACAAGAAACAGGAACTTTAAGCCAATCAGACTATCCACATCGCCCAGGTTCCCAAATGGCACCCATATATTTAGGTTCGAACCAATTTGATACTACATCCACATTTATTTACAAGTCAAACATTTAAAAACAATAATCAAGAACAACAAAGATGCTCAACTGCTCATAACAGTTTTTGCAACGAGATTAACAACTTTTTCTATTTGGTATTTGATTGTTTACCTTGAACATCCATTCTGTCGCAAAAAGCTGTGCCTCATCATTGTTTGCATCATTGTTGGAGATGCCCTCAGCAAGTGGCTCCAACTGCTGGGGTAGCGTTAATAGATATTCACCAACACTGGTTACATAGGACTGGGGGTATGCACTGAAGGTTGGAAGAGGGAAAGCACTTTGTTCCTCAATGGACGCCCAAATTGGCAAACGAGATACATCACTGAGGCGTTGCCGTACTTTAGATATGAGGACATCATATACAAGTTCATTCACCGCATCAACAAATGCTGCAACCCTCTGAGATGCAAGTGGAAGTGAATGGAATCGGGGATCTTTAGACTGCAAGGCAACAAGAGATAATATAACTATACGTGAGAAGGGAAAAAGAAAAATTCCAAGCCAAAGAAAATTTTTTTTAAAAAATGGAGACATTGGGAGGGTACAAGCAAAGAAAAAATGAGGCTAACATTTATGGTCTAAAAAAAAACAAAAATTACGAAAAATAAAGAATAAATAATATGAGATTGCCCGGTTAAAATATAGTTTTTTTTTTTTTTTTGTAAGTAAGAAAAAATTATTGGTCCTCATTATAGAGTATACCGCGTGTGTACTTGGGCCTTGCCTGATAATGAGGATCAATCATTTTTTCTTACTTATAAAAAAAAAGAAATATACGTATATATATAGTTTTATTTTAGTTTCGCAGAGATTGTCAAGTTAAAATATAGTTTTATTTTAGCTTCGTATCAAATGCTTAGATACTTTAGTTGCTTGCTAATTTTGTTTCCTTCTCCTTTTCTTTTAAGGTGTCTTTTCCTCGGCCTTTTTTCCTAAGTTTTTTTCTTTATTTTTTAAGATAATACACTTCACACTATCAAACTACCAGGGGTCTTGCACGTTCATTCTAAATTATCAAAACTAACACATTGCACCCTCCAGCTACAAAAGACTTATACTTTGCATTCTCATCGACTTCCAGCCATTAAGATGGATGAAAAATAGATGATAATGCACAATCTTGACCGCCATTTCCCTTCACACATTGCACCCTTCAGCTACAAAGTGCACAACCCATGACAGTTTTTTATAGGTAAACAACCCATGATATTTTGAGGGTACAAAGTGTATTTTTAATCCAGTAGTTTTATAGCCTCGTCTCTATGTTCCATTGTCTTCATTTTTATCCACAGAACAAAATGAAAATTATGTTTTATGCTTAAGATTATTGAAAAAAAAAAAGATCTCAGGTATGACATTAACATCCAGATTTCCCTAGCAAATTGAAGGAAGAAAATATCTCTACCTGATTTAAAAGATTAAAGAGTTTCCTGGCCTTCTCGGGAACATCAACGAGCCGCACAGCTGCCACATCCAAGGCAGCTCTTCCACCCAAAGACAACTCCCCAGTTCCATGATCACTGACAAAATGTGACTGATTTTGGTCCAGACTTGAACCAAATACTGAAAGAGACAAACTTGTGCTCAACCTAGCAAGTGTAGCTCTCAAGGAAGCTTCTAAGACAGAAGACCTGCTTGTTAAACAATCTGCAACTGTGAGGATCTGCAAAGCCCCTTGGACAATCGACCACTCCTCCTCATTGGAGATCAAGTCAACTTTGCGTACATTTTGATTTCCGTCCTTTTTGTCTGATCCCGTCTCCTTCTTTAAACCAACACCATCAACACCATGATCCACTCCACAGACAACTCTTAAAGATTTAAGTGTTTCTTGGAGGGTAGAAATGTACTGTAACATTATGTCATCAAGTGCAAGAATTAGCTCATCAGCCTCAGAACCACCAGTAAAGCTGATACACCTCTCAACAGCTGCTTCAAGAAGTACAATGACTTGGGGAATAGATTCCTCCATTCTACGAACGGTTTCACTGAGTTCAATTCCCTGGGCTCCCACACCGCGAGTAACTGCTCCCCTCAGATCCACTGCTCCAATCTCAGAGGAGAGGATGGCACGCTCCATCTGTCCATAACTGCAACACATATTTCATGATTAATTAACAAATTAAAAACCTTGGGATCCATTGTCCAATTAATTACATTTAAAGCAAAACAAATGCAAATCAGAGAGAGTTGGGTGTATGGAGAAAGAGAAATGATATTTGCAATCGTTGAGTGCACAAGCGCTGCGCAATCCCTTTGAAAAAAGTGATTAAATACAGGACCTACATGAAAAATAAAATAAAAATAAAAATAATTTTTTAATAGTGGGCCCCACTCTTTTTCAAAAGGATTACGTGCCGCTTGCACATTCTACAACTGTATCTAGCATTACTCATGGAGAAATTAGCAGACATTTACATTGCTTGAAAGCCAATGTTCTAAACTCAAATCATCATGTAGAAAATGAATAAAATAAATGTAGAAAATAGTATATTACAGAACATCGATATTAAAAATTTCTCAATCATATTCATACTGACGTCTGTAATCACATTTGTCAGGGTTCTCCATGCGTATCCAGAGATGAAGCTATAATGGGAATTTAAGGATGATAAAATGCACTTATACTGCAAAGTTAATATCTTTGTAGTTTAGTTTAAATTTTCACCTCTTTTTGAATGCATCATAAGGAAAATACAGTGCTTTCAAGGTGTCCATCAAAACTCGGAGATCTGATTCTGAAAACAAGTGCTGAATATTCCTTGCAAAGGTCCCCGTCATATTGTGTAATTCAATCAGAGTCTCCAGATGCTTAGTCTGAATTTTAATACCCTTTGGCATATCCCCAGATAGGTTATCCAAAATACCTGAAGTCAAAAGAGGAAAGTTAGGATCAGATATTCTGTTCCTGAGTTCAAAATAAGAAAAAAAGCTAATTCAATTCGTGGAATAAATCTAACCACAACTTGGAATCAAATTTAAAATCTCAGGCTTTATTACTACCACATGCCATTAATGTTTAGGCACACATGCCATTATTAAGATTAATACGAGGAACAGATTTTTTTTTTTTTTTTTGGATAAATAAGATTAATACGAGGAACAGTATCAGATCATATAGAACATTTAAACTTAAAAGCATAACTATGATCCTCAACAACAAACTATGAAGATGTCAGATACAACCTTTAGCTAATGCTTTTGTTTCAGGAACAGCATTTCCAGTAGCAAGGTTGATACGAGAAACAAAACTCGACCCTACAGCAGCCATTGTCTCGATTAGTAGCTTCGGGACAAGAGTTTTATAATCATCTGGAAAAGCAACCATACACCTGCAAACAATAGTAGAAGTTGAAAGCTAAAATTCCACAGCTGAAAAATAACAACATCTTTTGTATGAACATCAAGCAACACATTCCGAGCTGCAATAAGCATGTAGTAAGAAATCCATATAGGAAACAACAACTAATCTGAATGAATAAGACTTCTGAAGTATTCTCAATGTGCAATGCCCATTGTGGCAATTAATCTACTACAATTGTCTGTTTGTTAACCAGGAAAGAGACGTCATTATACAGATATAAAATCAAAGACACACACACACACATATATATATATAGATATGCACATCAACACATTAATATATAGGTTAGAAAACTATGATTATTGAGATAAGAGGGGAAATTATATCTTAATCACTTCAAGGTTTAGAGGCAAAAGTCTGTTTGTGAAAACTTCATTACTTCAAGAATGTAGGACAACTTGTAACAATTTAAAAAATCATTTTATTTAAATCTCAACAAAGAACGGTGCCATAAAATATTTCAACATTGAGAAGCATGAACTATACCACTTCCATTCCTGTTCAAGATAAAGAAGCAATTCATCATAAAAAGTTGGCAACCAACTGGAGAATGAAATTGAAGGTGAACTTGATTGGAACTCATTACTACTTGATAGCTTTTCCACTTCATTCCTCTCACTAGGCAGCTTATTAGGTCGCTGTTTTAAGTCAAAATCTTCCCAGAGCTTCTTTATGGACTTGAGGTGAACTTTTGAATAGTGTAGCTCTAAAGACTTAAATCTTCCAATTCGAATGAGTATTCCCCGCAAATCTTGGGCAACATCAACCTGCATAATAATAGCATGTGATAATACCTTAAATAATCTATTTTGTGTAAGACACGTGGAGTGAACTGCAAAACAGAAGACAGCAAGTAAACAGACAAGGTTCTGAAGGAAATTCTGACCTTGCGGTTGGATAATGCATCTGTTAGACGAGGCTGCACCATTGCATCTAATCTATCTTCTAAGACCTCAAGTTGCTTCCTAACATTAGCAAATTCAGCAACCTAAAATGAAGGGTCAAAAGAGATCAAATCATGAAATTTCATGAGTATTGAACTCACCACATGATTTAAAAAGCCTAAAGAAAAATTTTACCTCCCCAACAGCAGACAAGCAATGCCTCATATTCGCCAAGGTGTCTGCAGCCCGAGGAAGATCACCACTGGCAAAGACATCCTCCACAGTTGAACTTAATTGTGTTAAGCCAGCAGCATCCTGTTATTACATGCAAACGAATCAAACAAACAACCTTCCTGTGCTACACTCATTTGGTTTCAGAGATGAGATAAGAATGTTTTAGATATAAGTTGGAAGTTAAATAAAATATTGTTAGAATATTATTTTTTAATATTATTATTGTTTTGGGATTTAAAAAAGTTGAATTGTTTATTATATTTTATGTGGGAATTTGGAAAAGTTGTAATGATGAGATAAGATGAGATGAAACACTCTCTAAATCCAAACGAGCCTCCGTGACTAAAACATACGAGAACCAGGATTTTTCTTTACCTGCAAGGTTTCATACGCTGCTTCCATTCTCTGTTTGACAGTATCAACTTTAGCAAGGGCAGATATAGATTCTGCGGAGGATCCCTCTGCCTGAAGATGATGACAACAAAATGCTTGAGAAAGAGAGAGAGAGTTGTATCGTGCATACATACTTAGATAAACATGATACCTTCCAGCTGCCAGAAGGACCACTTCCAATATTTTATGTTAACATTTTCTTTTTTATAAATAACATTTTATTTTATAGAAACATATGTAGACAAAAATATAAAAAACAAGCTTTTCCATAAAGTGATCGCCAAAATAAATATCTAACTCAATGGAAAGTCATTTTCAACAGTTTCACTTCTCAATATTAGTTCATACACAACACTTTTCTTTTCTTTTTTCTAACCAATTTATAAGCATCACTCCCTATGCCACTGCAGTACCCATTATATAGGCCTTGACATAATTGTGACAATCCAGCAAGAAAGCTCACATAGAATATAGTAGGCTTTTATAATAATGAGGAACACAACAAACACAGAAAGTACAACCAACCGGTGTAACGCTAGAACGATACCAAAAGCATTAACTATGATAAGGACAGTGTTAACTGGATAGTTAATTTCCCTGGAGTATCAGTGAAGCCTTCTGAATTTGGGTGCAGCATTCCAAATAAAAGTGTGTGACACAGGTCTCTGCAATTTCTATAGGACATCAAGTCTATTGGAACCCTGGCATTGCCATCAAAAGTAAATATTCTGTACAGGTGAACCACATTTGACAGCTTCACACTATCTCATTGTGTTCTCAATATATCAGTTTCATCACCACATCCACGTAACACTCGCTAGTACTTAAAAAAACATTTTTTTTTATAAGTAATAAAATATTTCATTGATATAAAGATAGGCATAGCCCAAGTACACTAGAGGTATACGAAAGCATACACCTATATAAGAACTAGAAACAATTGCAAGGAAATCATGAAAACTGAGACCATTCGAATCTAAAACAATGGCCCACGGAAACAAAGTCTTCCAGAAAAACTCCTAAACTCTTCCAAAGAACATTCATTATCCTCAAAATGTCTCTCATTTCGTTCACTCCAAATATACCAAAAAATACATATAGGAGCCATCTTCCATACATGCTAAAAGTTCAATGAGCCCTCTCCAGCATGGTAAAAGTTCAACCACCCTGCCCGGCATCACCCATGTTATTCCCATCTTGCTGAAAAAATAATTCCAGATATCTCTAGCAGACCCAGTGTAACAGTAGATGGTCTGTTGTTTCACCACTATTTCGACACAAACAGCACCAATCCGTTATTACAAACAGCACCAATCTGTTATTATAAGGCCACGTTTTCTAAGATTATCAATAGTCAATATCTTCCCCAAAGCTACGGTCCATACAAAGAAAGCAGCCTTCGTGGGTGCTTTACTCCTCCAAATGTTCTTACAAGGGAAATTATGCCCTTGTTGCTTGATAATAGAATCATAAAAAGAACGTACAGAGAATTTCCCTTTCCTAGAGGGTTTCCATATCATCGCATCTTCAGTTTTGGTAGCAATAGAAGTGCTATATAGCAGGTTAAAAAAATCCACCAGCATATTCACTTCCCAATCATGTGCATCCCCGAGTAAGACTAATGTTCCACTCTTGTGAACCTTGATGAATTACCCATAGATTAGCCACCATGGCTTCTTGTTCTCTTGCAACATTGAAAAATGTGGGATAAGCATCCTTCAAAGCTGTGTCTCCCACCCACGTATCGTTCCAAAAGCTGATCCTACTTCCATTCCCCAAGCACAACCGAGTGTTACCAGCAAAAGAGCCCAAACCTTTCCATATGAACTTCCATAACCCCACTCCATAGGCCCCCCCTTCCCTCTTTTGAACACCAACCCCCAACCCCCCCCCCCCCCCGGCGGGGCCTGCTTGGTTCACTACCATACTTCAAGTCAATCACCCCTTTCCATAAGGCTCCCCTCTCATAGTTATAATGCCACAACCATTTACCTAGTAATACCTTATTGAAAGCCTTCACATTCCATACCCCCAAACCACCATCTCTCAAAGGGGTACAAACCTTGTCCCAACCTACTAAATGAAACTTAAACTCATCTCCTATTCCACTCCATAAAAAATCCCGTTGAAGTCACTCCATTCTATTTGCAATGCTAGCGGGAAGGGGGAATAAGGATAAGTCATATGTGGGAAAATTGGATAAGGTACTCTTAATAAGGGTGATCCGCCCCCCTTTTGATAAATACAACCTTTTCCACCCAGCCAACCTACGCTCAAATTTTTCCAACACCCCCTCCCAAATGGACTTAGCTTTGAAAGAAGCCCCAAATGGAAGCCCAAGGTGCTTCAACTACAAAGAAGAAACCACACAACCCAAGATGTTAGCCAAACCTCTAATGTTACTTACATCCCCAACCGCGACCTTCTTTGTCTTACCAAGATTAATTTTCAACTCGGAAACAGCTTCAAAACAAAGTAAAATGACCTTCAATGATTGTATGTGTCCTGCATTTGCCTCGCATAAAATCAAGGTATCATCTGCAAACAAAAGGTAAGAAATAGTGGTAGGGCCATATGAATCTCCCACAAAAAAGCCAAAAAAAAAAAAAAATCCTCCCCCTACTGCCACCAACACTATTCTACTCAAAGCCTCCATCATTAATACAAATAAGAGAGGTGATAAAGAAGCCCACAAGATCACCATTTACCAAGACCGAGAAGTGTGCCATGGACACACAATGCCTTATCTATTGGGAAAAACAAATAAAAGATAAAAAATAAAAATAGATGATGATCAATAGTAAGCTGATTTTAGGGAAGGGTATGGGTAGGACCTCTGGCAGCCTTTTCCAAGCTGCTGGCATCTTCACCAAACAAGGTTAATCAAACCCATGCTTTGCACCCACTATATTTACACCTGAATGGTAATGCTAAATTACCTACTACATCCAACGAAAATAAAGATGCCTGACACGGGCAACTTATAAGCCAATGATGTCGTATCAACAATCTTCTTCATTAACCCAACCTGAAAACTGATGGGATCGGATCGAACTGCTCAAACCCAAGCAAAGAACCCACATCAAACATCACAACCTTAATAAAGCCATCTTGTAAACAATCATCCCCTAGTATTCTGCCGCACTCATGATGTTTAACAAAGATTTTACTTAGCAGATGAACTGGATGGACTATTTTCCTTTAAGTGCAGAAAATTTAATGCTGAGAAGATGCTAATTTATAATATATCTGAAAATCACATTTTTTAGCTACAAATGGAGAATCACACGACCATAATTCAATTTATAATTGGAAGTTGTTGGTCATTGAGATTTCCTATTAGAGTAATGCTACTCATCATTCCAATTCTTATCATCCCATGATATGTTATTAGATGATTGGAAACTATTTATTATATTTCACTTGTGAACCTATCATCTAATGTCACATGATGGAATGATAAAAAGATGATAAATAGATTTTTTCTTCCTATTATTAGAAAGTCATCTCAACTAGGCATAGTTTTATTACCCTCGCTACATATAACACTCGCATATTCTCAAATTCCAAATAGCGAAAACCCCAACACCTCAATGCCAAAACAAATCAGAACAGCTAGATTCAAGCACAAATCTGTTAAGCTTTTGTATAGGCACTCTCAATTGGCAAATAACTTAAATCTAACACTTGAAACCTGAATCAGGTTTAGGTCACCCCATTCCTCGGAAACCAAACAATACCACCCAACTATAATCAAACAAAAATGACACATCTTAACCACCAAAAAGTGCAAATCTAACCATGCAAACTTCAATTTCCTCCGAATTGCCACAATTTTCACTACGAGCAGTCCGCATATTGGTAACACTTGCATATTCTCAATTTCCGAATAATGAAAACCCCAACACCTCAATGCCAATGCAAAGCTAAACAAAGCTAAACATAGGATCCAAACACAAATCCGTAGCGCGCATATTTTCTTTACCCGTTAGGAGAAAGTGGGTTCAAATAGTTGTGCTAGGCACACTTCTACCAAATATATCCACACTATCAATTGCCAAATAACATAAATCTATAACCCGAATCTCGTTTAGGTCCCCACATTTCGTCAGTAACAAAACAATACCCCCAACAAAAAAGATACAAATCTAGCAATTCAAACTTCAATTTTTTCCGAATTGCCACATTTATCTCAGCGACCAAACACAAACAATCGGGATATTCATAGATCTATCAAATGGTACCTTCTTGAGCTTCTGGAGGATTCCGGAAACAGCCGAGCGGAGCGAGACGGCCTCGTCACGGAGGCGGATGATGTCACGGTTGGCACGTGGCACGCGGAGGAGAGCGGAAGCGCTCTGCTCCTCGAGAGAGGCGGCGATCTCTTCGGAAACCATCTGTAGCTTCATCTCCAAATCGACCAGGTGCTTGTCGAGCGAGTCTTGCGGGTGCCGGCTCTGAGTCGCCGAGTTTATCCATTTCTTCGCGTCGAAGTTCTCGCTTGAAAACGGACCTAGATCCAGCATCATGGTGACTGAGTTTGGTGGGGGGTCGGGCGACCTCACTGGGGTTTCAAGGGTGAGCGGTGATGGGCTTTACAGTTGGGGGAAGGGACAGTAACAGAGATGACGGTTACTTCTTGTTCGAAAGGGGGGTATCAAATTATCAATAATAACATTCTCCAGATTTGGGATCATAAGGGAAATTATGATAAACGACACTCGTTTAGGGAATGAGAATTGTTTGATTACATTAAAATACCAAAAAACAAAATTATAAATTAATATGAGTTTATGAGATCTATTAAATTTACTTTATAATAAAAATAATTTTATAATTTAATATATCACATTAAATCGCATTAATTTATAAATTTATTTTTATATATTATAACTAAAATATTTTACTTTTTCCGAAGATATTCCAAAGGACAATATTAAGGTAACTAGCAAATATACACATTAGTATAAATGAGTTTTTTTTAATTATTTTTTAAACATCTTTAACTATTAAAAAAATAAAAAATATATAAATTTACAAATAATCACTTCTTTAACTATTGAGAAAAAAAATATGAATAGCCACATTTAATAAACATATTTAATAATCATACTATTATTTTTCAAAATATTCCAAATGCAAAACAGTCTAAGAGTGTTGACTATAGAAATTTGTTATTTATAAGTCTGCATTCATGAGTCTAACACATTATTATTGCGTAAATTTTTTTATATCAATTAATATAAAAAGAGAATAACCATACATTTATAATTCTTTTACAACTTCAAGAACAGTCGAATCAGCAAAATTTGAACATTTTGATGAAATAGTACAACGACATCGATTGGTTACAAGAAGATATTAAATAATTATAATTCTATTATTTTTTATGTCTTTTGAATTTTTAATTTTAATGTCTAATAATAATTAATATCTTTATACATCAACTTGTAAAAAATAAAACTTAGCCAAATCCTATCTATTACGTCTCCCAATATGTCAAAAAAACTCTTACCTAGGAGTGTTCAACCAGGTACCGGATCGGGTATCCGGGTATACCCAGCCCGGAACCCGAGTTTAAAATCCAGACCGAGTTTCGGCCCGGGTATATCCGGTTATGACTCTGAGCCGAAATCCGAGTTTTATTAACCTGGAAATCCGGGTGCCGGGTAGTTTTTTTTTTTAATTCTATTTTAGAAGCAGATTTTTATGATCCTTTGAGGTAACAAGTGGAATTAATTATTCTAACTGTAATTGATTTTAATATATCTTAGGTCGTATTCTATGTTAGGCTAACAGTACACGGATAAAAACTCTTTTGAAGTAAATTCTTTTTCTGTAATTAGCCGACCTTCCCATGAGGAAAAAGAGGGTGCAACAGAGAATTACTAAACAGAGGTCAACGGAAAGGAGGTTGTGCTGAAACACGGTGTAGGGACTTCCAAGCTCAGTTAAGAAACGATGACCAACCGGTTTGAGATCCAAGGAGATCCAGCTTGACGTGAGGATCTGCGATGGGCTGGAGGATGCGGGTTGCTCTGTTTCAGTTGCTAAAAGCAAGGGACAACGACTGAGTTTCAATGAGATAGGGGGTGGGGTTGGGTGGCTGAGGTCGTGAAGAACTGTGGCTTCGTCGTGGAGAGTTTGTCTTGTGAGGCTACTGTTCCGCACGACGGAGACTAAGGGAAAAAGGGAGACTACAACTTCGTGAATGAAGGCTTATACAGAAAATCCAAAACAGTGGCAAACCTTTGCTCAGAGAGAGAGAGAGAGAGAGAGAGAGAGGGGAGATATTTAGCCGGAGCCCGGGGGGGAAAAAAATGAAATCGGGTACCGGGTTTTTAATCCGGTACTCGGATTTTAAATCCGTATCTAGCCCGGGTTCCGGCCCGATCCTCCGGTTTTCTGGTAAAACCAGATTCCGGTTCTGGGTTCCAACCTGGATTGTAAAATCCGAACCTAACCGATCCAGATACGGATTTAAAATCCGGGTACCGAATTAAAAACCCGGTACCCGGTTTCATTCCCCCCCCCCCCCCAGCCCCGGCTAAATATCTCCCTCTCCCTCTCTCTCTCTCTCTCTCTGAGCAAAGGTTTGCCACTGCTTTGGATTTTCCATATAAGCCTTCCTTCACGAAGTTGCAGTCTCCCTTTTTCCCTCAGTCTCTGTCGTGCGGAACAACAGCCTCGCAAGACAAACTCTCCACGACAAAGCCACAGTTCTTCACGACCTCAGCCACCCAACCCCACCCCCCATCTCATTGAAACCCAGTCGTTGTCCCCTGCTTTTAGCAACTAAAATAGAGCAACCCGCATCCTCCAGCCCATCGCAGATCCTCACGTCGAGCTGGATCTCCTTGGATCTCAAACCGGTTGGTCATCGTTTCTTAACTGAGCTTGGAAGTCCCTACACCGTGTTTCAGCACAACCTCCTTTCCGTTGACCTCTGTTTAGTAATTCTCTGTTGCACCCTCTTTTTCCTCATGGGAAGGTCGGCTAATTACAGAAAAAGAATTTACTTCAAAAGAGTTTTTATCCGTGTACTGTTAGCCTAACATAGAATACGGCCTAAGATATATTAAAATCAATTACAGTTAGAATAATTAATTCCACTTGTTACCTCAAAGGATCATAAAAATCTGCTTCTAAAACAGACTTAAAAAAAAAAAAAAAAAATCAGGTAAAACTCGATACCCGGATTTCCGGGTTAATAAAACCCGGATTAAGCCGGATTTCGACCCGGAGTCATAATTGGATATACCCAGTCCGGATTTTAAACCCGGGTTCCGGGCCGGGTATACCCAGATACCCGGTTGAGTACCCCTACAGTCTTACCTCTCTTTCTTCGTAAATATTACAAATAAACTTATATCATGTAAATAGTATGGGGTGTAAATAACTTCAAATAATACTGTTGTATGTTGCAGTATCATATACATACTATTGCCTAATTATTATAGCCAGTATAGATATGCAGAATCTCAAATGGGGATGACAAAGTGAATCGAGATGTAAGATGAATATTTAAAACCGTTGGAAAGATGAAAGTAAAATGCTAATTTGCGTTCTGGATTTGACTGCCAATGCATTTATATTAAAAAATATCTTAAAAATTTATTATTAATGAACTTGTGTAATTTTTTAAATATTAAAAAAAATAGAATGAACTGATGATCATGCTCGGCAGTAAAACCAGGTGGCACAGTAGTACGACTCGTCTTGAAAGTCCCTTGAACACTGTTTAACTGTTAAGACGGTGCCCGTGCCCGTGCCCAGGTAGTGCATGGATTCAGGCGAGCCTGTAATTTGGGTTGAGGCATGAGATGTGTAACCAAGCAAAATTAGGCCCAACTTTCTATCAACCAACTTGATAGGTGACAAACTGTTTTTTTTTGGAGGGTGTGCATCTGGGCCGGTTAAGCCCAACATACATGAAAGTACCATATCATCTGTACTCTAAACTACTAAATAATTTTCACCTTCAAACAGAACAAATGAGGTGTCAGTCCAAAATATAGATAACGGTCGTGAATTCCTCGATCAGGCAGTTCACATGATCAAACCAATAAAACCAGAAGAGGAACTTTCTGTGCAACTTCTTTCTTTTTAGTTGGTCGGGACTCGGGTGGGTGTGATCCTTTGCAATGCCCTTATTTGTTGCCTCGCACAGCAACATTTCAGGACAGTGGGGCTCATCTAGATGGGTTGCCACTTGCCCAGATCAACAGGAAACTTCGTTTTCTTTTGTACTTTCGGGTAATTGTTGCTTTCGTCCTCCACATGCTGGCACGCAAGAGTGCGAGCGAGCCGGTTTCAAAAGGTTCAAAGGACGAAAGTCCATTGAAAATTAGAAACCATTTATATCGAAAACTTACAAATGTATGGAAGGAAACAAGCTGCAACACAAAAACAAGATAACAGCACACGAGAATAATTTGTCGTTTTGGACGTGTTTTCTTTGTCATCTTGGATGTCAATGCTACAATGTCGAATCGTGGATTGATGTGTCTGTGCCTGCACGCGCATGAAAACAAATTTCCTCCATGCTTTATAGGCCTTAGATCTCTAAGGGCTCTTCTGCTCACCGACTTGTCAATCATAACCAATCTTCAAGCTAGCATGAGAAAGAAAGAGAGATGTCGAAATTGCGAGAGCGACAGATACCACATTCTATACCCATCAGAAAAATATAAATTTTCGTTAGGAGACACGAGATTTTCTCACCATACACGTGGTAATTACTCAATGGTTAAAGAGAAATACTCTAACTAAAAGGGAAATACTCTATCTATAAAAAAAAATTACATAAAAATAAACATAAACTAGTATAATTTTATATGGTACGTCAAAGTTATTTTTATTATAAGTTATATCTAATGAATCCCATAAAATTATATTAATTTGTGAGTTTATTCTTATATAATCTCTTTATTTCTATAGTAATTCTCTCATTAACAATGTTTTTTTCTACCCATGTCATAATCCACAAGTAATACCTCAGCTTATTTTGTTTTAATCGGTACCGCTCTAATGCATGAATATTTAAATGATTAATTACAATGCGTGTCCCGCATTACCAGAACATATTTTATTTGCTTTAATTGATTTATTTTATTTAATTCTTCTTCTTCTTTAGAATAATAAATAAATTAGAGGAATATTCTCGCTGTGATTAATGTATAGACCGACGTCTCTGATCAAACACGCCATGGAAAATAAAGTTGCAGTAAGATGGGAGCCGTTTCGTTTTCCACTTGCCATTGTTGAACAATCACATATAATACTGACGTATATATATTTATTTAAGGATGATTATTTGGCTAATAAAAAATGTGAAAGGAAAAGGGAAAAAACGACCTCACATGAGGGAAAATGATGAACAAGTCCCCTTCAATTAATGCAATAATGAAAGAAAAACAAAAAAGGAGGGCGCATGGCCCATCATGTAGCGCAATAATACAAAGAAAATTAGGGCCCATACAACAGTGAGAATACAAGAGCCGGGCACTAGGAAACTTCGGTCTCCATCCAGAAAGAGGCCCAATCCGATTGCTTTGATTCGGACAGGTATTCATAGGATAGCGTTAGCCTAGCACGGCTTTGCGACGTGGCGCACGGTGCTATCACGATTTGCCTGCTTAAACATCATCCATTAATCATGCCACATCATCTGCGCTTCTATGCCTACGTGCCATGTGTGGTCGCCGATCGAATAAGGCCGATATTGCATACATAGGGCACACACTTGCTTGGTATCATTCCCTATCGATATGCGAATATACTTTTTCCACACGGCCCGCCCTTTTTTTTCAACAATGGTTAAAATGGAGCCGGACGGCTGAATGACGATTTTAGCACTTATAAATCGGTGAAACCGCGACCTTGCCACGACGGGCGAGTTTCCTGAATTTTGATCCGTGTAACCAAAATGCCCTTTTCAAGTTTTAGGCAGCGTTGTATCCCAAAAAAACAAAAAATAAAAACAAAAAAAGTTTTAAGCAGCATTTGAATGTTGAGATGAGTTGAATTTTTATATATAGTAATAAGTTAAAATAATAAAGTGAATTTTAGATAACCCACCTCATATGAGTTTAAATGTGTTTCGATATTAGATAAGTTTAAAAATATTTATAGAAAGTTAGAAAAAGTTGTGAGTTTTACGTGTAAAGAGATTTTGAGTTGAAATAAATTTAATAATTTGAGAGTTTAGTGTTTGGATGTTAGACTCAATTTAAAATTAGTTTGAATTAAGTTAATTTCAGTTGAATCTAACAACCAAACAATGTTCTAACCTTGAAAGTAATGTGTGCGTAGAGCATGGCTAAACAAAATTTGAAAGTTCAACCTGAATTTAACTCTGCTCCGGCTTCACCAAAACAAAGTTGGAGTCAAAATTTTTTTTTTTTTTTCCAGTAAGAGATGTGTCGTTGGACTAACCAGTTCTGACTCTAATATTGTACATATGTTATAAAAATATATGTGTATTTACATATTTATCATATATACTATATTTATATAGTTATATAACTAAAACTTAATTAATTTAATAATATACTAGATGAGCTCATTATTATAAAATAATATATTTATACTATAATATAAATAAACTAATGATAGTTCAATATAGTTAAACATCACAACATTAGTGTATTACTACCATGTATAATTAAATATAGAAATAAGTTAGAGACTAGTATTTAAATAAGTCTAATATATAAGATGATAACACTTATACTAATTTGCTAAAATATAATAACAAGTAAATATGTAAAAGTTATAGTATTACTACCATGTACTATAATCAAGTATATAAATAAGTTAAACACTAATACTTAAATAAGTTAGATATTAATATAATAACATGTAATTAAACATTATATTATAAGTCTTGTATATAAATAAATTAGACACTAATATAAAAATAACTAATAAGTCTAATATAAGAAGTTAATAACACATAATATCAATTTACTAAAATATAATAACACATAATTAGATACTTTTAAATAAGTCTAGTGTAGAAATATGTTATAAATAAGTTAGATACTAATATAATATAATAACATGTAGTATTATAGTATAATAACATGTAATTAGACACTAAACATAATATGCACTGCTATAATATGTTAACATATAATTAGATACTATAGTACAAGTATTGTATAAAAATAAGTTAGATATTAGTATAGAAGTAAATTAGTAGTGAATGATTTAGTTTTAGTTTTTAATTATTTGGAAAAATTAAAATTTGAAATTCTACAAAAAAATATTTTTTAAAATTAGTTAAATATGAAACTAAAACAAGTCCAAAGCTAAAATCCCAAATCCGACTTCACTTCGATAAGTTAGAATCGGAGTCAAATTTAAGTGAATCTGACTTTGAATAAATCGGTGCTCATCCTTAGTGTGGATAATAGTGCAACTGTTGGGATGTGAATTTGGATATATGAACTCTCTAGATTTGGAATTTCTAAGGATAGCTCAAGTGACAAAGATATTGGTTTTGATAGTATGCTCATTCCAAGATTCAAGGTTCGAATCTTACTGGATACAAACAATTTCTAAGAGTTATTAGATTAAGAGATTTTTCTTTTAAATTATACAATATATATTTACGAAAAACTCATTATCAAGATCTTATGTACCCTCGAAATTAGTCAGGATGTTGTTACCACCCAGTGCCAAAAAAAAAAAAAATGGAAGGTTCATGTTTGGGAATAACTTTACTCTTCATTCCGATCCAATCACTTTATTATCCGCTCAAAAGATAAACAATCACTTCATTCTTTCTTGGAAATACAAGTGGGGACACAAAAAAAAAAAAACAGTAACTAAACTATGAGAAGTCTAATTCTCACGGTTAATATGCAATTAGACATGTAATTAGATACTAAATATAATATGCAGTACTATAATATGTTAACATATAATTAGATACTATAATAATTAGATACTATAGTACAAGTATTGTATAAAAATAAGTTAAATATTAGTATAGAAGTAAATTAGTGGTGAATGATTTAGTTTTAGTTTTTAATTATTTGGAAAAATTAAAATTTGAAAGTCTACAAAAAAATATTTTTTAAAATTGGTTAAATATGAAACTAAAACAAGTCCAAAGCTAAAATCTCAAATCCAACTTCGCTCCGATGAGTTGGAATCGGAGTCAGATTTAAGTGAATCTGACTTTGAATAAATCGGTGCTCATCCCTAATGCGGATAATAGTGCAACTGTTGGAATGTGAATTTGGATATATGAACTCTCTAGATTTGGAATTTCTAGGAGTATCTCAAGTGACAAAGATATTGGGTTTGATAGTATGTTAATTCCAAGATTCAAGATTCGAATCTTACTGGGTACAAACAATCTCTAAGAGTCATTAGATTAAGAGATTTTTCTTTTAAATTATACGATATATATTTATGAAAAACTCATTATCAAGATCTTATGCACCATCGAAATTAGTCAGGATGTTGTTACCACCCAGTGCCAAAAAAAAAAAAAATGGAAGGTTCATGCTTGGGAATAACTTTACTATTCGTTTCGATCCAATCACTTGATTATCCGCTCAAAAGATAAACAATCGCTTTATTCTTCTTTGGAAACAAAAATACAGTTGGGAACACCCAAAAAAAAAAAAGAAAAAAAAAACAGTAACTAAACCGTGAGAGGTCTAATTCTTGGTTTGTGTTTGCACGTTACTTGTAGCATCACTCATTTGAAAATTGAGGTTTTTTTATGGTAATCAACACCTAATTTTGTCTCGGGTGGTTTGTGTTTGTTTCGTAAAGTCCTCCTCATGAGTCATGACGACATGACCACCTGTTTGATTTGGGAGAAGTCATAGGTATTATTGTGGGTCAGTTCACTGGACAATCGAATACTCAACTAATACTAAGGATTCTCCAGAAGAGTATTCACAAGAGGTATCGCAGAACACATACGAGAGCAGGGACGAGGCCAAAGGCTCTGACAACAAAAGATAAGAACTTTCTATATCTTTCTTAATATTGGCACTCTTGTTCTTGCTCTTGTCCATAATTTAGAATTGGCGCCTTACCGTTAGTCTTAGGGGGTGCTTTACAAATTGTCAATAATTTTTTAACGGGTTATGTTTTATAAATAGTTATTTTTGTATATTTTTTATAAATTTTATTGATGTGATTAGTTAAAATAATTATTTTATATTTAAAAAAATAACATAATCAATTATATTAATAAAATATATAAAAAAAATATAGTTACGATAAAATATTATTACGATGAAATTTCGTCCTTGATAAGAGATAATTTTAGTGGAAAATTTCGTTCTTGACAGAGCGTTTTCTCTTTTGACTTGTTGTCAGGAGAGAAGGTGTAGAAGTTTAGACAATGTCCGTCACAAAGAAATTTGTTGACGGGGAAGCTCCTGAGCAGTTGCGTTAGTTGACTTATAGTCGGGTTCTCCTGTATTGATAAGTCACAGTTATAACTTCGATTATGAATGAATGTAGATGCATTTTCCCATAAAAAAAAAAAAAAAAAAATTATACAAATAATCGATGCATATCAAATTATATTATGATAATACCTACTAATCATTAAGGCTTATCTCATTTTATCATTATAAAATTTTCAAACTCATAAATAAAATATAAAAAATAATTTATTTTTCTCAAATTTTGAAAAAAATAATATTAACAGATTATATTTTAATAATATTTTATTTAACTTTTAATTTTAATTTCATCTCAAACGAGATTTATTAATAATATCACATTAATCATGAAAATAAAATAATAATAAAATAGAATAACTTTTAAAACTTTAATCTAATAAATCAAATTTCATTATTTAAGTAATATAAATAGAATTTGAGAGTAGAAAAATTCAATATAATATACAGTATTTTCTAGCGGAATATACGGAAGCCATGGTACGTAACAAATTTTCGATGAGGATTAGACAGATGAATTATGGTCTTTATGGAGGGTGCTTTTGTCATTTCACCACAAAGCATCGAAAAAGCTCAGTAAGGGTATTATAGTGATTTAGTACTCATAAAATATTATTATTATCAACGTTAAATTAAGCGCCCTCACGTCGGTTAGACTCTGCGTCCGGAAAAGGATTTATGAAGAGTGTTCTATGGGCAATTGAAAACCAGAGAGGCGCATAGTGAGAGATGCTATTTTTATTGTCATCGTTTTAGGGAGAGAAAGTACGAACCGGCGTTCTAGTGCGTGCACAGCTAAGTTCAGCTAAGCTCAGAAGTAAGCTCACCGAAATATTTGTGTATATATATATTTCTTGCTGCATGGGGGGGTTTCTTTGACCGTTTAGCCTTCTGCATTTTTTTAATCAGTTTTCTAGTTTATATTTAGAGTTGGGTAATCGGTTTTATCAGGGAAACATTGTAGAGGATAGGAATTTGATAACGGGTACTTGCTCAAACAGTCATTTGACTTGTTTTTTTTTTTCCTAAATTTTGTTACATGTTTTTTTTACCGCTTCAATTTTCTTCCTTGTATTTCTTAGTTTTATTTCGTTAAGAAAGATCTTTAAGAAATCGACTTTTTTGGTTGATATATGCTGAATTTCAAGCTGATTGTTGAAACTCTCTCTCTCTCTCTCTCTCTCTCTAGTTTAGAAGTTTTCTTCTGGTACAGATTCCCTCAATCTGTTTTTGATCGTTTTGGAGACGTAGATGTTATGCTATAAGTTTTTTTTATTAAAAGTGAGGATTTAACCTGCAAAATTGTTTTTAGCCCATATAGTTCTAAAGAATCTGTTGCCATTAGCATTCCCTGAGCATCTTGAACTATTCGGTTCAGATTCGCGACAATGTTTGGGAATAAATCCCAAACAAGTTTGGAAGCTGGGTTAGAAACTTTCTGGAGATTGGTTCTTTTATAAGCTTTCTGGAGATTGGTTCTTTTTTAATGTTTCGAATAAAAAGAACAAAGGAGAAAATAAACCAGAGAATAAGAAATAGCATTGAAATGTCCGAACCCATGGTGTCGAAATTGGAAGCATTTAGTTGTCAGCATATTTTTCGTTGGATGATTGCAATTTATTGAACATTGATTGATTCCCCCAATGTTCTCTTGTTAGTTTCGGTACAATTGTTTCTTTAATTGCAATCTCATATGTCATTCTTTATTTTTCCCATTTGCAGCTCGCAAAGTGTGAAACCTATAAGTGGAAGTTAAACTTGTTCCTCTTTATACCTTCCAAAGTGAGGAAATCAATACATATATGGGTTCATCATCAGAACCAACCGCTGAGAGCAGCTATAGCAAGCCCCTCGGGATCCGATTCTTAGAGAACATCAAGGGAACCACACTTTCCTTCAAAACACACCAAGCAATTGTTTTGATTGTAACATTTTTAGCATATGCGAGCTACCATGCCACTCGAAAAACCACAAGCATTGTCAAGAGCACCCTTGATCCTCAGCCGTCAGATTTGGGAGTGAAGTTCGTACCATGGAGGACATCTTACTTCAAGGAACCGGCTAAACGTTCCTGGATGCTTGGGGATGGTTGGGCTCCATTTAATGGAACGGATGGGACTGCCTTGCTTGGAGAACTTGATGTTGCTTTCCTCTCTGTTTATGCTATGGGAATGTACTTCTCTGGACATTTGGGTGATAGAATGAATTTAAGGATATTCTTAACAATTGGAATGCTGGGAACTGGTTTGCTTACTTCCCTCTTTGGCGTTGGTTACTTGGGAAACATACACAGTTTTTGGTACTTCTTGATGGTCCAAATGATTGCTGGTTTGTTCCAATCAACTGGATGGCCTTCAGTGGTTGCAGTGCTAGGTAACTGGTTTGGGAAGAGCAAGAGGGGTCTAATTATGGGTATATGGAATGCCCATACTTCAATTGGGAACATTACAGGTTCTCTGGTTGCTTCTGCTTTATTGAGCTATGGATGGGGTTGGTCATTTGTTGTGCCCGGTCTCATGATTGCTTTTGTTGGTATGGTGGTTTTTCTCATTTTGCCTGTTAATCCCGAGTCTGTCGGAGCTGATAGAGAGGGTGACGACTTGCATTCTCCCAAGAAAACTGGTGAGGGAGTTGCACAACCTTTATTAAATTCAGAGTCAGTGGTCAAAACGAAAGCTGTGGGCTTCATAGAAGCGTGGAAAATACCAGGAGTTGCTCCTTTCGCTCTTTGCCTCTTCTTTTCCAAATTGGTTGCTTATACGTTTCTCTACTGGCTTCCATTCTACATTAGTCACACAGGTACATTAGCTTATTTGCCATTTTATTGTTATTATAGGATGATAAAATAGAAAAAAGAAGAAAGAAAAAAAGAAAGGACATTGTGAATTATAGCACTAAATGATCAAGTTATGCAATTTAAAATATGCATAAACTCTTCACAGAAAGATGATTGTATCCTTCGATATTGTGGGAATCCACTCAGTGCAGGGGTTCCTTCAACTAAGCATAATTTTGGGTCTCATTTCAACTCGAATTAATAATGTGTTTCTTGAAGGCATGCTTGCGATGAGGAATCATCAAAATTCGTTATTGAATTACAAAGTAACATCTTTGTATGTTTTTCATTTTGTAGCTATTGATGGCAAATATTTATCTAGCACAACAGCTGGAAACTTGTCGACATTGTTTGATGTTGGTGGTGTGCTTGGAGGAATTCTTGCCGGCCACATATCTGATCGTTTAGATGCCAGAGCAATAACAGCAGCAAGTTTCATGTATTGCGCTATCCCTTCTCTGTTCTTCTATCGAATCTACGGACACGTTTCCTTGACCATAAATATTGCTCTTATGTTCATCACGGGCATGTTTGTGAATGGACCATATGCTCTTATAACAACAGCCGTTTCAACTGACTTGGGTACTCATAGTTCATTGGAAGGGAACTCCCGAGCACTGGCAACAGTGACAGCAATTATAGATGGTACAGGCTCTGTTGGAGCTGCCATTGGACCCCTATTAACAGGTTATATTTCTTCTACTAGCTGGAATGAAGTTTTCACAATGTTGATGGGGGCAGCTCTAATTGCGGGGCTGCTTCTAACCAGGCTTGTTGTAGCCGAGGTGGCTGCAAAGATCGAGGATTCAAAGCCACAAGGAGTGCCTACATCCAGACCTGCACTTGAAGTGTGACATTTTAGAGGTTACAGTGGCTCATTTAAGCTGCCAGTGGGTGATTTCCTCTGCAGAGTTCATAAGCTTAGTCCACGGTGTCCATTGTATGCCAATGAAGATCCTCTATTATGGTCAAAACAAGAAGAGGGTGTTTTTCAACCTTCTCCATTGTTTCGTTTGGAACATAAGAGCGGAAGTTCGAGGAAGTGTCTGTAAATTTATATGTAGGTCCAAATTAAGCATATATGGCATCATCCGGAAAGAAGAGCTCAACAACTGAGCATCTTTTCTCAACCGATTGCCTGTTGCGTTGTTTTAGCTCCTACTCATTAGTTTGAGCTTGGGTCCTATATTTGCACCCCAGATTTAGGGGAGGGTTAGACATGATACATGGAATTATAAAAATTCTTAAACTTTCTGAGAATTTTATTTTCAAATATTGTTTAAATATAAAATATTTTTTAATTTAAATCTTCATCTTTTACATCTAATCATTATTCAAACACAAAAATTAATTAAATTTTTGTAAATTTCAAAATAAAACATAAAAATTAATATAATTTTTTTTCAACTTTAAAATAAAAATTATATTAAAAAATAACATTTATTTTTTTTAAATCAATAAAATATCTTTTGACTCAAGTTATTTTTTCTTACTCGCTCTATTTCCAGAGATAAAAGAAGTTCCTTTAAAGGCTTAAGCATAATTTTTTGGGTCATTTAAGGACCACCAACAACATCAGGCCGACAACAATCATGATTATTCAGACTAGATAAAAAGGCATTGAGCCCTACTTTTTTTTTTTTTTTTTTTTTTAAGAGAAATAATATATGCAGTCGTAGTTGTATAAGAATCGTATAATTATTTTGAAAAAAATAATTAATATAAAATTTATATGAAAAAAAATTAACTTTTTAATCGTAAATCTTATTCTTTTTTAAAATAATTATACGACGTTTATAATTTTACAACTTTATGTAACATTGCTCTTAAAAAATGAACATGTCGTAGGAAAATCCATGACAAAATGTGGTGCGGACGCTGCCACAAGTGGTATCTTTTGAGAAAAAAGCTTTATAGACTCTGGTTTATGCTGTGCCAATGGCTAAAGAGGACAAAGAATGTGAACAAGAAATTTTGCGCCAGGGAACACAGCACTACCATTTATTACTCCCCCACCAAACACAACAGTTTTTGACCTTGGGAAAATCTAATTACAAATATAATTATATACTAATCTATGAATTAATTTAATATAGTTAATTAAAAAATAAATTTTATTATAAATAATATTAATTTAAATTTTAAATATAAAAGAATCAATATTAATAAACAAATTAGTACGTGTTATTACGTAATAAAAGTCTTTGACCTTAAAGAAATGTGTACATAAAAGTCTTTGACCTTAAAGAAATGTGTACGTAGTGCTATGCTATCTGCGATGCCCAATCACCCATGTTATTGTAGTCAGTGAAGACAACATTTTTACGTGGAAGACTAAAACATGGCCTTTATGAGTTAGCCTTAATTTAACGAAGAATGAGATGAGGATAGTGCCCTCCCCATCAGCTCCGAGTCAGGTTCTTAAAAAAAAAAAAAAAAAGCTCTGGTTCTAATACCAGTTTCTCTATCGACCACAAGATTAGATACTTGCCGACGTGGAAACCACCATGGGGATGGACACGTAAAAACCACAAATTGGTGTGGTTTGTTATGTCAAAAGCTGTGTACTAAATTAATGATATATCTAAAACTGTGAGCTAATTAAATCATAATTATATCTCTAACCACTACATTAACATTTCGGGATTCCCTTATCAGTAATTGATTAGAGAGAGATCATACTAATTAATTAATTAATTAAAGGTTTTGCTATATTTTAGTAGATAAATAATGTGGACCATGATATAAATTAATATATCCTAATTTAGTTACTAATCATGCCTGGTAATTCACTCAACCTGCTACGTGGGTCTTTATTTCTTAACTTTTTATTTTTTGTTTTTCGTTTTAATCCCTGGATCACTTTCTAACAAAGGCTCGAGCCTGGAACAGATGCAAAATTCAAGCCGACAATGGACCAGACCCAGAAAAAACGCAGTTAGGATGTTTTATAGATTAGCCTACAGAGGCCCAGAAAAAAGGCCTACATAGAAACAACATTGCATCTGCTTCTGCGTCTCTCAAGTTCGATTCCCCATAATGGCAACATATATTACAATTGATTTTTAGGAGCAAGTTCTCTGTTTCCCAACCCTCTTCAACGCATGCTTTGATTTGTTTTATATGAATGAATTAAGCCCAAAACCACATGAGCCAGCTGATCTCTAACAAAATCTCTAACCTTTTGAGCATATCTCTAATCAATCTAATAAGTGACTCTTTTTAGCTCAAGATTTATATCAGACCCAAAAACGTAAATCCTGAATACTGTGTTTATTTTTTTATGGTGGTGGGAGTTTTCCACCTGAACCCAGTTGGTCTTAGATATCACTCTTGTGGTGACAATTGAAGAGCTTTCCAAATTCCTACATTTAGTCTTTTAGATTAGTCGTGACTCAAATACAGAAATGATGGCTGAATTATGAAGATATTCGATCTAGCATTGACAACGCGACTGAACACAGAAAATGGCATTCATTGACAAAAGTATCATTAGGTTATTATCATCGCCATAATTCATAAATTAAAGCGTTTTCCATCTCTCATTAACCTCAAAGTAAAACAATGATTTCAGGAATACAGACTAAGACCACCAAAAGCTCCGCCTATTGGGATGGCCAAGAAAAGAAGAGCCACTTTGTGATCATACCAACACCTAATGAGGGGTTTCTGCAGATAATTATAGATCATGACTGGTGTAACATCAAAGTGGCCTTCTACTCCTCCATCGCCTCTAAGCAATGGAACATGCACAAAAAATGGCAACCCACACGTGCACAGACACAAATACGCATGAAGCCTCCTGGCAGTAATACAATACGAGCTAGACTCCGTCCCTAGACACCATGCATTTTCCCCTCTTGTCCATACAAGAACTTTCTACATTTCAGATTAACAAGACGAAACTTAGTAGGCCATAATGGTTGCTAACAACATCAACATTGACCAACATTATTATTATATTTTTTTTATAAGTAAGAAACTTTATTGAAACGTATGAAACTAGGTGGAACCCATGTACACAGGAAGTAGACAAGATGAGACACCTAATTACATTCTAGAAAGCTGAAAAGAAAACAAAAACTCATGAGCATTCCCTCCCTTTAATACAATAGCAGAAAACCACTGAAAGAGAGAAAACACAAAGAAATTCCAGATATCCTCCACTACTCTCTCCTTGTTGTTAAAGCACCTGCCATTCCTTTCTGTCCATAAACACCACATTAAGCACAAAGGTATCATCCTTCACGCTGCATCCAGTTGAGAGCTATTATGATGTCTGTTCCAGCATGCTAAAACATCCACCACCCTCTTAGGCATAACCCAACTCAGCCCAGCTCTACATGGATACCATCCCATAACTCCCTAGCCACCTCACAATGAAAAAGAAGATGATCAATCGATTCTCCATTCTTCTTACACATGAATCACCACTCTATAACAATCATACCATGTTTCCTTAGATTATCAATTGTCAAAATCTTACCAATTGCAGCTGTCCATGAAAAAAGCAACTTTAGACGGCACACAAACCTTCCAAATGCTCTTCCACAGAAAAGAAACATGATGTTGGACAGTCAACACCTTGTAAAATGAATTAACAGAAAACTTATTACTCCCCGAGTGTTTCCACAGCATACAATCTCTCCCATTTCCACCTAACTTTACTGAATACAAGAAGCTGAAAAAAACCTGCAATCTCGTCGAGTTCCCAATCCTGGGCATTTCTAGTGAAAATAACATTCCAATGTACTGCCCCAGAGGCATGACACAGCACCTCTGAAACAGCAACCTGCTGGTTTCCAACCAAGCTGATTACAACTGGAAAAACAGTATTAAGAGGTCTCTCACAACACCATTCATCAAACGAAAACCAGATTCCATCACCAACTCCAACCTCAAACTCAATATGTTTTTCAAAAATGTTACACCCCTTTCTAATATATTTCCAAAGGCATATACCATAAGACCCCCTACCCTCCTTAGAACACCATCTCCCCCACTCACACCCATACTTCCGATCAATCACCTCTCTCCACAAAGAATCCCCTTCCTTTTGATACCTCCACAACCACTTCCCCAATAATGCCTTATTAAAAATAGTCAAATCTTGCACCCCCAAGCCACCATTCACTATTGGGCAAATCACCCTTTGCCAAATGCCAATTCACACAATGAAGTTTATTCTCCTCCCCCAAACCACCCCACAAAAAAACTCTAAACAATTTTTCAATCCGATTGGCCACTCCCACCAGTAATGGAAATAAAGAAGGTATAAATGTCAATTATATTATAAACGTCTCAGCAGCACAATATTAGGCATGTGTTGCGGTGAATTAATTGAAGGATATGGCCCTCAACAAAGACAAAGGCTCAAAGGATTTGGCTCACTCCAGAACAGTTGAGACATAAGGCTATGTATAGTTAGGCTTTGCTAGTACTATGGAAGTGTACCGATTAAAAAAAATGAAAGGAATTCCATAAGTTAAAGATCCAAGAAGGTGAGTGAGCCAACAATCATTCACAACAAGCACCCAAAATAAACTCTAAAATTGTTGAACAAAGAATTTGGTCAAAATCAACTTGAAATGATCCAAATCACAACAGCTGCCTTTTGAAGCACCCAAAACTAATGAAGAAGACCTCACAAGTAATGACCCTCAGATTTTCATGCCTCAATAAGCAACATAAGGCTTATTGATAACACCATATTTGCAGATTGCATACAATATCATGAGAAAGGACCAAGCCATGGAATATCTCACAAAAGGCACCATAGAATTGAAGAAAGCAACATGAAGCATTTATTTTCTATAAAATAATTTTATTTTTTTGTTAAGTATAAAGTAATTTAATTCATGGCACAAAGGAGCTCACAATGAAGCTTGTATAGTAAGGGATTTGCTATCTTTGCCACTATTTAGGTGACGAGGGAGGTTTGAATTTTCTATTTCATAGAAACTGAATACTCAACTCATCCTCATGTCCTGATCATGCCAAAACTAAAACTTGTGGCACGGGAAATATATAAACTACTCCAAGGTATAACTCGAAGGGTATTCTTTCTTCTCGTCAGCTATAAAGAGTCAGATAGTTTAGCAACATGAGTAGAGAACACAAATAGACTACTCATTAGTAAACAGAAGGATCTAAATGATCCAACTACTATAATGGACCTGCAGTAGCCTTCAATATATATAGATGAGATTGCGTGGACCATCACTAGCACCTTTTCAGAAATTCCCTCGACCAATCAGCTTAAAAAGAAGTTAGTTTCGCGGCAGATGTTGTTCTAGATCAATCAGCAATTTCGGTTCTTCATTCAATGGAACAATATCTTATTGGCAATCATTTTCTTTCAGTGAATATAGTCAAATGTGCTCCGGAAGAAGGTGGACTGTGGAGGGTGAGCTCGCGGTTGGGAGAAAGAAACTTACTAATACACAAAAGAAAAGAAATCAGTGATATAACTGGTCTATGTAGTTCAATTGGAAACCCACCTTTTCTCATAACTAAAACTGTTTCGTTATTGTAGTATAGCATAGAGATCAATGCCAACTCATTTGGCCCCTTCCTCATAACCTATCCTGGATAAGAACAAGATTGCAAAACTAGCGAACCTTATGGAAAATCAGTTTATATTAAGGACCGAATCGCATGCATAAAGCTGAATATCATAATGCAAAAAAAAAAAAAAAAAAAAAAAAAAGGCCGATTCGTTTATTCTTATTTTTTTTTATTTAGTATACGAACTTAAAAAGAAATCACAAGTATCGTTTTTAAATTGTCTCTTCCCAGTTCTTTTCTTCTCGTATTGTCTTTGAAGAAAAGAAAACAAGAACGAAAGAAGAACGGTGAACCTGGTTGCAAAGAAGACAGCATCATTTTCGTACTTTGCTTTAAAGGAGTATATGGAGTTGGGTCGAATCGAATGCTAATGTTAGATACCGTCACCACGGCTCTTGGGCTTGCGGTACTTCTCTTCGACTTGCTTGGCCTTGAATAGAGCGGTGCGGCCGAGCTTCTTGATGTTCGGAACGTCGTAGTTTTGAGCTACGTAAATCCCGCACACCGTCCCTACTATGAACGAGAAGCAGCTTCTTATGATCCCCATCCACCCACAACAACAAAAAATTAGAACTGATGACAATGTTTTTGGCCCTTTGATTGGAGTCTAAGATTTTGGGGCTTTTAGGGTTAGGGTTTTTATAGATGTGAGGAGGAAAACTCTGGAACTAGGAGCCAACGGCAGCTACTGTATCAGAATGTCCCACTCCGTCTCCGTCTGCGTCACCGACCGTCGGTTGATCTTAATTCTTAAATGGTCGTCGTCCGCCACGCGCTGGTGAAATTGGGTGTCAATGGGCCTTGTGGCCTGGGCTAACTATGAGCCAGTCTTGCTCAGTTAACTTCGTCGGCCCAGCCCAGCGGATGTATTTACCTCGCGAACAATCCGTTTTTTTTTTAAACACGTCGGTTGGCACGTTTTAAGTTTGCGTTTGAGTAATAAAAAAAATAATAAAAAAAAAGAAAAAAGAAATAATAATAATAATAAATAATAATAAAATATTCTCGTAATATTTCAAAATTACACTTCAGTTGTATACATTGACATTAGCACATATTTAGCTTTTCTTCTATTAAAATTTGACTAAAAAATTTAACTTTTTATTGTATTTATTTAGCCAACTACTTTCTAAAATTACATGTAATAAATTCTCTAAATTTATCACTATTCAATTTAAACATTTATTTTTATTTTATTTTATTATTTTCTTGGTAGTTATAATTGGAATGTTTATTAATTATTATTAAAAAGTTTGGAATAAGAAGAAATTTGCCTACTTTCCGTACCCCTCTTAGAAAAAGTTGGGATACTGCAATGCTGCCCAATTTGGTTTTCATTTTAATAATTTCCATTTTCCAGTCAAATGCGATAAAAAATAAATAGTAATATCCTTACGTAACATATGGCTTATTGACTTTGACCGTATGAAATTTAGAAATACAAATAGATTTAATAAAAATAAGTTTATTAACGGTAAGAGTCTAAAAGTCTGATGAGATATAATCTAATTCTTAAAATAAAAAATCTGGCTTCGAAATCTTTCTCTATTTATAAAAAAAAAATAAGTTCAATATCTGGACATATTTTATTATGATATGTTAAATTATAAAATTATTTTTAATATAAAATATATAATATAAAATCACGATAATTTATAAATTTATTTTCATAATTATAATATTTTTATTTTATAAAATTATAGTTTTCCTCAAATTGGTTACGGCGGTGCGTGTTCCATTATAATGGAGGCTGGCCGTATATCACTGTCGTTTTTTGTTTGGATGGATGGATGGAAGCTTGTTAGGTGTACAATAAATTAATGGAAAATTGAAATAAAATAATGGTGAGCCAAGTTTACCAGTCAGATTTGGGCAAGATTAATAATTTAAAATTTTTTGTGCAGTCATCTATTTTATTGATGTAATTAATTGTAAATTAAAAAAAATTAATACAGCTAATCATATTAATAAAATGTTTAAAAATTACGTAAAAGTGACAATATATAACATTACTAATAAATAATATAGGCTAAAAGCACTATACGATTTCAAGATATATTTAATTAAATATGTCATATATCTAAGTTTTAATCTAATCCCTAATTTCCTACTCAAGAAGCGTGATATGACAACTAGGAAGGAATGGTCACAACCCACGAGTGACCCAGAGTTGTATTATTATTATTATTATATATTTTGTTGAATATTTTTAAAATATGAATACTTTGTAGTTTGTATGTTATTATTCAACGTCGTACCATTAAAATATGACTTCATCTTACTAATAATTGTTTCTAATAATTAGCTCTAAGAATTATCATTTTTTTATAATATTAATAAAAGGGCATAGCATGCTTAAAAACCCAAAACCAAATTATTTATCGATAAATATGTTTTTGTAAAATGATGAGATTTTTATAATGGTGGCTCTAAAGTTACTGTTGGGGGCTATTGCTAATTATTTTTATAATTTTTTATATGTGTTTTTTAAAAAAATTTATAATATTATTAAAAAATACTTTCGTAATCATTAAATAAAAAATAAAAAATAAAAGTCTAAACGATAACTTCCCGAGAATAATAGTATTTTTCTTTTTATAAGTCAATATTATTATTTATTTAAAACATTGTACAGTAAATGATTGTAAAAGAAGTTCCGTATTTTTTATTTATTTATTTATTAATGCTACCCCACTAAGGAATCTAACAACTACTTAAAATTTAGAGACAACCACCGTTAGATCATATGCTCAGTTAGTGCAAATAGAATTAAGAAATTTCATATAAATAATATGTCATTTTCTATAAAATCTGTTAGCCATTTTCTGATATATATTTTTATTACAAATTTCTGATATATTTTTAAAGCGTAAAGAACTGCAACTTTGAATTTTAAAAAATATAAATAATATTAGTGATGTGATTAAAGAGAAAAAGCACGCAAATTCTCGGAAACTATGATGCGACTTTAACAAAAACAATAACTTTACACCCAAATAAATGGTCACGATTCACGTAATATTCAAACTTCTGCTAGGATATTTGGGCTATATCGCTTCGGCATGCCGCAAGAAGTGACCAGACGTAGAAAATAGAAATCTCTCTCCGCCTCTTCAAGATGCGATTCTGATGAAAATTGCAGAAACCCATGTCAAAGCAGCCCCTGCATCGTCTTAGATCGAATCAGGTCCGTCATGTGTTTAATCTCTGCTCAAAATCTTCCTCAATTATTCCAAAAAAATATCACAATTTAGAGATCATAGATAAAGTTTTCGAATTCATATATCCTCAATATATCCATTTTCTAATTCTAATTTACGGAAGGTTTAATTTTTTGGGGTTTGCCTAAATTCACGTCTCCCGTTTTGCAATTGGAATTTTTAAACATTTTGTTTATTTGTTGATTTTAACTTGTCATCGGGATTTCTCTGTTCACGTATCTGTGAATTGAATTTAACTGTTATACTGCGGATTTGGATTCTTCTAGATTCAAATAAAGAAAAAACAGGGGAATAGAGAACTAAAATTTCTGACCTTTTATGTTCTAGGTGTTTGGGTTTTGAAGAAATGAGAAATTCACAGCCTTTTACACATTGTCTCAGCGAAAAAACAGAGCTTTTTCACTTCATCTTCGGCGGGTGTAGGGCCATTGCAGTAAGTTTTGGCGGGCTTCGAAGCTACCTTAACGTTTTTGCCTAGTCATTCACTTCAATGCTTAATCGTGATTCTAATCGTCAACGATCTATGCTGATGACGTTCTGATGAAAACTTGGGAGTTGGGTACTGGTAAAGAGGCTGAATATATTGTCAACACAAATGGGTGTGCGGTACATAGCGATCTCGGTGTTGTCTACGATGCTAAGCTTTGTTGGTCTGCAATTTTGGATGGAATTGACTTTAGACGAGCTAAAATCAGATGGGCTAATCACTGAGAATTTTATTCACTCGGAGAATGCAAGCCGTGTCATTGAGCTGCTTTTTGGTTCTTATGCCACCATTGCCCTGCTGACAACTTTCGTGCTCAACGTCTTTGTTTTACTAGTTCTGTGTCTTAAGGTATGCTAGCTATTTCATTTTGGTGCTTTTGATACCAATCAAGCCTCAGTTGATCAATCAACAATTTGTAAACCGGACTGCATGTTCAGTAAGGCAATGTATGGTAGAGAAACCTAACTATTTGCATTTATTTTATGTATACAGGGATTATAGTGGTTAATTGGTATCGTTGTTAATTCCATTGTATGTATATATTACTGTTGTTGCTATAGGACTTTTTTCATGAAGAAGGTAAGCCTTTTCTACATGTTTTTTAGTTGTTAGTGTTTTTTTTTAATGTGCATTTTACTTTGGCAATGCCACGGTGATTGAGTGATTAAAAGAATGCTAAGAATCAATTTTACCATATAAGTGACTGCAAACGGGTATAATTCTGTGAAAAAAAACTGGGTCAATTGTGTTTTCTGTAAGGAAGGCCAATTTATATACACCAATTGCATGCCATTGGTTTTGGTGGAAACCCGCTTTCCGTAGGTTTCAGGAAAGGTGGAACCTATTTTATTTTCTTTGGGGAGTTTGGCGCTCAGCTGCTCTGGCAAGATAATTGGGTTTATAATTGCATCTAAATATGATTCTCTCAGCTTATCCTCTGCAAGCTGGGTTCTTGGGTTTTTGTAAAAGCCTCAAGAAACAACTTAAAGTGTATGCCTTAGGAAATAGATACATCTTAAGTGTAATGGAAATAGTTAAAATCTGAATGGAATTGGTCATCTGAAAGCTTTGCTATCAGCAATCTGGCAATCTGTTTTGATGCTCATGACGTATAATTATGCTAGTAGTCTTGTCATGCCAGCATCTAGATCTCTTTTTGACATGTATAATCCCTGGTCTAGAGCCACTTATGTGAACTCAACAATTTGAAACAGGATTATGGCTTTGATTTCGATTTAATATATTTAACACTAAAATTCACTCATGATTCGGAACGATAGTTGTGAAACTAGATATAGTTTCAAGATAAAATTTGGAAATCCTATAATGATGGAGACTGGAATTGGGATTCCCAGTGGAACGATGGCCTAGCCCCACGGACTAGTTGTTTGGTGGTGTCTTATACATATAAGACTGAAAATCATATCGCAAGTTATGTAATTATTTAGGAAGTCAACTGAAGTCTGAAAATCTTATTGAAAGTTTTATGTAATTAATTAGGAAGTCAACTGAAGAGACATGAATTGATGATTAACAGAGTTGTGTATGGAGTCTGTATGTAAGATGTATGGGCTATTCTTTTGCGCTGACCGAATACAATTGAAATAGTTAATGAGATCTTCATGAAGATTATGAAATTTAATGACCAATAACATTGTCTAGACAATCACGGTTTATATTTTTCATGTGCAGACTATATTCTTTGCAGAGTTGTATCCTTCTGAAACTAGGAAATTGTTGGAACGTCTTATCAATTATGTTATTTACAAGGTAAACTTTTAATATTGTTGAAAGCAGATATATTTTGATGATAATTTATGGTGATGTGCATCTGCACATATCACTTTTATTTGTTGCAAACAAATATATTTTTATGATGATTAGTAAGGCATCTTTCTAGATATCACCTCTGCCAAATCAAAGCATAGAATTAGTGTTCTAGTGCTTCAAATGATTGGGGTTTGTTTCATGTTCGGCCTGTACATGGTAATAAATACAGATAGGAAAATTGTTGTCTCTGTTCACCACTTTTGTATTTTAGAGTTAATTCTTCAATGAAAGTGCTTCTGGGATAACGAGTGTTGACAAAAATTAGAAGTATTAACTTTATTATTGTTATCATTATTATTTGGGTTGCATACTGTGGCAGCTTAGCCCTTAACTTTTAAAAATTGATGGGGTAAGAGATAATTGGTTGGTTGACAATGGGGCTTGTAGGAAGTCTTTATAGAATTTAAATTTATTTGCGCGCGCACACACACACACATCTTTGATGTTGTCTTGATGTATTTGCTATCTTTACTGTTTTTTCAATATTTATGCTAATGGCTATCAGGCCAAATGGCGCCCAAACCCCTAGAAGAATGGGGTGGTTGATAAGTTCATGCAATCAGGTCCCACTAGGGGCTTATTTTGATTACCAGTCAAGATAAAAAAAAAGGTCAATGTTTATGGTTCAGTAATTCTTTTATTTTTGTTGATGAATATATTGAGCAGGGGACATTTCTACCACTGGTTGTTCCGCCAACAATATATCAAGCAGGCTTGTGGTCAGTCTGGTTGACTGTGCTATGTTCTTTAAAGGTACATAAGAAATATTCCATGATGGGAATGTTGATATTAGTTTTTGATGCAAAAAATGAGTGGCATTTTTCCTAACCGTCTACTAGTTATTACCCAGATGTTTCAAGCTTTGGCCAGAGATCGACTTGAACGCTTGAATGCATCTCCTTCTGCTACCCCTTGGGCATATTTTCGTGTATATTCTGTCTTATTGTTGGTCCTCTCTGTTGACTATTTTTGGTATGGCTTAATTCTCCCTTTCTCAAACTGAAGTTCAACAATTAATTTTTCCTTTATTTACATTTTTTTGGCAGTTTTCTGTCCTTATCCTTTATTTTATTTTTTGGTTTTGTTGTGTGGACTAGTTGAGGGTTGTTTGGAAGGTTTGAGTGTCTGGATGCTAGTGAGTAAACGTGTAATTGGTTGCCACATTTGATCGGGTGTGCTTTGCCATTTGTCAAATTCTGGAGTATCAGAACTTTAGAAGGGATTTCTTCATGGTTTCTTGCGAAGTACAGATTGGTAGCTGTTTCAGTATTCGACTAGGCTTTAAGAAAGTGCTTGATAGGTTTTTGGCCAGCAGGCTAGATGATTCACTTTTATTTATGTGGGACCACCCTATGATATTTAGTTATGCAAGTTCTTTCAGGAATCATGTTGATTGCTCTAGCCGGCTGTGTAGTGAGTTTTATCCGAAGGAATATAAAATGGGTGTTGAATTTGTTACCATATACCTTATGCTTCATTGTTGATGGTATCCCTTAGGCTTCTGTGGTGGTTATATACATGCTTCTTTGTGTAAAACAAAAAGGAGATCATGAATGAATAGAAGTTAATAATATTCAGAGCTTTTGCTCTTTCTTATTTCCTATTCTCTCCTTTCATATCTACACTGTCCTTTTCTTATAGATACTTTTATTTCTTGAGCAGGATTAGGCTATGCCTGGTAACATATAGAACGCTGGGTTCATCTATGTTTCTCTTGTTATTCTTTGAGCCTTTCAGTATTGCTTTTGAAACACTGCAGGTAATGTTATTAAAACGCTTCTTGGCAACTTTTTCATGGTCAGATCTTTTGAGATGTCTGTACTCAGGTTGTTGTCTGGTTTGTGAAATATGCTATGTAGGCAATTTTAGTTCATGGATTTCAGTTGCTTGATATATGGCTCCACCATTCAGCAGTGAGCAGTGCAAACTGCCAAAGGTTCAAACTTTTTGATTCATCAGCAGCAGGTAGTCTATAAAATTTCTAACTTTCCGATTCATCAGTAGCAGGTAGTTTATAAAAAATAGAAAAATCTAGTTACAAGCACAACTGCGCATTAACATGTGCACCAATCTAATATGATTGGTCAAAAAGTAGATTTTATTGAAAACAATACTAATTTAAATTTTGAATATAAAGGAATCAGTATTGGTACGTAGATTAGTACGCGACTTTGCTTGTACATAGCAAAACTCTTATAAAATTTCAATTTCACTATCTTAGGCAATGATGTTTCTACCCAACACATCCACCTGCCATATAATGAAAATTAAGTAAGAAGTCTAAGAAAAAGGAATGATAAGGAAATTGGTACATGCACACTAAATCCGACATGTTTGTATTTTTTTTCTTGTTTTTCATTTGTATGAAGCCCTTCCTACAGTTGATTTTGGCTTGCCCAAAAATGAACTTAACCATCTTAAAAGATAATCTCTCTCTCTCTCTCTCTCTCGCTCTCTCTCTCTCTCTCTCCCTATTGGTTATTTGCATTTATTTGCTTCTTCCTATTATTGCCTCTCAATGTGTATAGTTAGTATAATTGTTACGTAAAGTAGGAGTATACGCACACATTTTGGGCACAATTGAAAAAGGGTGAACAAACTATTTTGTGGGTTACATTGAAAAATACACTGTAAATTTAGCGAGTGCTTATCAAATGTGAAATTAATTTCTTCTTTAGTTAGTGGTGGGAAAAAATGAATGGTGAACCACACAGTATAGGTAATGAGGATTTTTTGAAACATACTTAAAGTTGGTGGTTAATGGATGCAAAATCCTCTTTTTTATTAGGTATTGAGGGGTATAATTGGAGTTAGTAACAAATGGAATAAGCGGCTATATGTCTACCATCATTGGTGGGTATTTTTGAATCCACCACTCAATTAGACAGTGAGACAACATATATGACTGAGTGGAATATGTTGTTAACATGAAGTACACCAAACCCTCAAATTGAACGTGAAAAAAGTGATTTATTTAATTTAAGCTGGTTGTGGTGAATTTAATTTTTCCTGACTAATTAGTGTTGACTGCAGGTTCATTATCGGAATGGAAAGGCATTCTTCTTCGATATTTGGGTTTTGCCCTGGACATGGCAACATTTTTAATGGCACTTGGTCATTACGTGCATATTTGGTGGCTTCATGGCGTGGCATTCCATCTTGTGGATGCAATCCTCTTCCTAAATATACGTGTAAATATTTTATAGCTATTTGATTATTTGAATATGCATTTGATTTAGTTATTTGAATCACAATGCACCGTTCATTCAGTGTTGATTCCATAAATATTGTGATCAGGCCTTGCTAAGTGCTATTTTGAAGCGTATAAAAGGATTCATCAAATTGGGAAAAGCTTTAGGTACTCTTCATGCTGCCCTTCCTGATGCAACAACTGAAGAGCTACAAGCATATGATGATGAATGTGCCATCTGTAGGGTATGATTAGATCTTCTTTTTTACTATTTGGTTATGATTCATCCCTTGAAGTTGATGAACTGGCCAATGACAGGAACCCATGGCGAGGGCTAAAAAGCTACACTGCAGGCATCTTTTTCATCTTGCATGCTTGAGATCTTGGTATGACTCATAATTTTGGTATTTTACGCCCTTTGCTTTTGTATTTTCAAGCATGTGAGTCATGTAAATTTACTCATTGATTCCAGGTTGGATCAAGGTTTGAGTGAGACTTATTCATGTCCCACTTGTCGAAAGCCGCTTTTTGGTACCAGACCTGAAAATGAAGCTAACCCCCATACTGGAGAAGTTTTGAGTGATGAGCTGCTTGCTCATCAAATAAGTGCTGGACTGGATGGGCAAAACTCTTCTGGACATACCCTACCCGCTGGAGTATTTCCAAATCAGACACAGAACTCTCTAGAAGGCAGCCCTTGGAGGTTCACTTACAATATATTATTGTAGTATCTCTTGCTTGCCTTGAATAAGTATACCTTGCTGCCTCTGTCTAAAAATCATCTTTTTGACAAACTGGCATTGGAATCCCCTTACATAGATCGTCAGAGTTTGGTTTTGATTTTTGTTTTTTTTTTTTTGTTTTTCTAAATATTTTGAGGGGAAGACAGTGTTATAACTCCTGAGAACTTTGGACCTAAGTTTGGGATATCCCCTGCCCACCAACTTTACCAGCTGTCCAGCCGGCATCTCAGATCAGATGTTGGTTAGAGAGAAGCCTTCTTCAGGCTTTCACTGAAAACTAAAAATTTTGTACCTGTAAATAATGATTCACTTAGTAAAATACTTCCTGGCTGGATACATGCAGAAGTGCAATTTCTGAAAAAGAAAAAAAAAAAGATCAAAGAAGAGTCTTTAGAAATTTCATATGCAATAACAATATAGCTGTTTATAGTTTATACTCTTCCAGAACAGTTTAATTTCTTGAAGTTGCAAAAACCTGTTCCCTTGAATATAATTTCGGGGACCTCAAACACCATTTGACAAGCAATATTTATGCATGAGTGTTTTGCTGTAAGTTTATCACTTTTTTCTTTTATGGAAACATTTTCTCCTTTTGCTCCGTAGGAGTGCTGGACTGGATTCAAGTTGGTTGCATGCTTGGCCAAGCCAGGGTGTTGACGGAGCTGGACCCTCTACTGCTGTCAGATCCGTTGGATTAGGGAGAGTTCAGATGATGATGAGGCATCTTGCATCTGTAGGAGAAACCTATTCGCAGACCACCCTTGATGATGGTGCTTGGAGCCTTTGGCCTGTGAATCCCTCTCAGCCTCCCACAACTGGTTCACCAACCCCTCCTGGTGGCGGCAGATACATTGGAGGCACTAGTGGTTTACATATGAGGACTGCCTCACACCCTGCAAATGACAATATAGCGAACATGCTTGCCATGGCTGAGACCGTAAGGGAGGTTTTGCCACACATGCCTGATGACATAATTTTCCAGGTATAACTTGGATTTGCTTGTTGTGTCTCTAAGCTCTCTAAAGTTGGATGTCCAGTTAGTACCTGAAGCTTGGTATATACCATATATATATATATATGTATGTATAGTTTTTCTCCTTAGAATCTGACCATTTTAATATATGGATGAATTAATATTTTTCTGCATAAATTGTTCTCTGGGTTCAAATCTAACTTAGAATGGAAGCTTTTGAGATTGAATTCTTTTTTTCATTTCTTTTTCAAGAATCCCCTAATCTGTTTAATTTCCAATGTATCAAAACTTTCAGGACCTACAGCAAACAAATTCTGTCGCTGCCACTGTGAATAATCTTCTCCAAATGTGAGTATATATTGTCGTCTTTGGTCGTAACATGCTCAGTTCTCAGACGAGGTTCCTGCTTCATCATACGCCTCCTAAAGGTTTGTTGGCATGCACAGCTTGTAGTGGTCAAATTACCTGAGTTTTTTCTTTTTTGAATTTCTCTATACCCTCTTTTAAAAACATACATTAAGTTTCTTTCCTTTGTATATAAAGGCAATCAGTTGTATTTTGTGAAGAAAAATGGTGCGAATGTATCTTTTTTTCCTCAGACAAATAAAATTGCTATCCACGAGGAATTTGTGGATGGTGGCCTCTCTCTATCCTCTTCGACTTTAGAGGAAATACTTTACGAAGTTGTGCATTGGCACCCTGTATTGCTAAATCGAACACTTATATCCAATAGTTTGTAAGGGATTCTCAGAGTAAGTTTTGATGGGGATTTTTCCCAAAATTGCCACATTGGTGGTGAGCTTGTCACCAAAATTGCCAGGCCAGTTTCCATGTTAAGAAAGAGAGATATTTGAGTTGATTGAGAGTGGCAGTTTTATGGGCTAATCATGCAATATTTCCAAGGATGATGAATGTATAGATTATGCTGCCTTTTTTTATTTATAGGTATACTGAAAATACACTGCCAATATATAATCCATAATAATTCATCCAATTTCCGCGCTTTTGGATGGAATAAACGAGAAAAATGATTAAAATATTAAAATGCTCCTGATATAATACCAATCAAATGTCGTGTGGATTGGTTAATCATAGCCTCATAGGTGTAAGAGTCCAAACTGAAAATGCCAAAAAATGCAACTCCACCACGAAGACACCAGGGCACAGAAAGCCGACCAAGAATGCTGCTGCGCTTTTAGGAAACACACGACTTATACTGCCGGGGTACGCTATTACAAGCTCAAACTCCAAGCCAGTCTTTGCCTTGCCGACCTTCCAACCCTCAACAGCAAACATCGGTTCTTAATCTCGGGTGTCACTTCGATCTTGTTTAGGTTCGAAGTTTGGGTACTTTGACCCTTGTTTTTAAACTATATATAACCAAAAACTAACTAATCTGCACTGCACCCTTTTAACCCAACATGCTCAAAACTTCCTTTCTGGTTTTAATTTCTCTGTCCATTTCACCTTTCTCGCCACATCCCGTTTCCAGAGGACCATGCTAGTTATTGCCTCTAGAGTAAGTGCTGACCCATGTGAATCCCAATCAAACCATTCTCGTTTTCAATTTGGTTTATTCTCCGACCAAGATTAATTTAAGATTATTATATGCTCTTACATTAGAAAAAGGATCAAGGACGATGCTCCTGTCATATTAAAGGGAGCAGCCCGACAGGACAAGCCCTTAACAAACAATATAGGCTTAAAAAAATGCATGTATTTTGCCATAACCAGAGGACGTTATTAAAAAACAAATATTATTTTGATGTTTTCAAATGTAGTCAATCAGCTTTGAAGCCAACTAATCGAGTTTCGAACTTGAGAAATGTTACACATTATTCTACACCACACACTTTATATATTAAAATATTATTTTTTATTTTCTATTTCATTTTATTCTTATTAAACTAATTGAATTATTTAATTTATCATCCACACACTACACATTTATTAGAGAAAAATGAAAAGAAAAATTAAAATAAATGTAGTATGTGAAGTGTGAGGATGATAAGAAGAATTTTTCTTCGAACTTACATAGACAACATATATGTTTGTGGTACCAACATATATATATATATATATATGTAGTTCAAAAGTGCATGAAGACGACACAGAGAAGATGCGGATTTTTGATTACTGGCCTGCATTATGACTATGCATTCTGCTTGGCCATTGAGAATTCTCATATGAAAATTTTGAGTTTTAAGATTAAATATTAAAATATTATATTTTAATATTATTATTATTTTAGAATTTAAAAAAGTTAAAGAAAAAGTTAAATTGTTTATTATATTTTGTATGGAAATTTGAAAAAGTTGTAATGATGAAATAAAAATTTTATGTTTGAGATTAAAAATTTCAATAGTCAAACAGTGCAGCATGGAGCAATCATTTTGATAGAAAACGTATGACACCATTTGAGAATAGAGGGATACGATAGTCTTCCATTTCTGTCAATATGTTGATGGATTATCGACCAAAATTTCAACGTACGGTGCAATCCTAGCTAGTTAGCCTCGAACGTCACAAAAACTTTTCAACAAGACAAGCACAAACACTGGAAGAGCGTTTCATGTTCTGTTTTTTCGTTATTTTTAATTGGTTCTCTCTCCCAGCTTTTCTTATCTTGTAGTGGAGAATGCATATTATTATTTTCTCAAGATTTACCATGGCTGTATCATCATGAGTCCAGGTAATGCGAAAATTACCAAAACATAATTAATATTTCTGCAACATGTCTCCTAGTCCAATATGCATGAAGAATAACAAAAGAGAACTGTGATAGATCAGAGGATCACAGCTCACTCTTTTCCCTCAAGCACATGATGATAGTCTAGTAAAAGAATTAAAAGGATTTTTTGCTCCCTTAATTCTCAAGAAGATCATGGGTCCCAACAGTCTCCCTCAGCATGACTAGTGGGTTAAATTTTACCCTAATCAATGCATTCAACACGTTAAAAACTAAAGCTAGCCAATGAAATTAAAGAGCCAAGTATAACGGTATAATCCTTTATGTTCTAACAGCATATATAGAATAATCGAATGATAATATTTTGTCTAGGTGAAAAGGTGCTTGAGTGCAACAAACACGGAACCACCTAATTAGCATGATCAAGTTAAACGACACTGTTTGGAGGTTTTCGATGAGAACAAAACGGCCTGGTTCTAGCTTCCATAGTTTTTTACTTAATTAATACTTACTCTCTTTTTGTCTCTGACTTCTTAGACTTTATGGGCAGAGATTTCCTCATCATTAACATGTTCATCGTGGACTTTTTTGACTGCAGTCCCTGGTATTTTGGCGAGGTACAATTGTTTTTTCTTTTCAATGCTTTCTTACTAATAATTGGTATTCTACATGATGCAGCATTTTTTTAAAAAAATATTATATAGTATAGTAATATGCAAATGACATCAAGTCTTTTGAAAAATAATAAGATTTATTATAAAAAAATTTATTTATTTTTTATATATCCGTATATCTTGTATTTATTTATTTTTTTAAAAATAATTATACAATATTTATACACTCATGACTATAATTATCATTATCCATTTTTACGCATTATTAATCCCTTCGAAGTACTTGAATTATGAAAGAATAGCACAAAATCGTCCGCAACATAAGGAAGTAGCTAGCATTGAAAATATTGCCAAACCACATGCGCGCAGGTTGTTCCCCAAACAAAAATTACTCCGAATATTTCTATTACTTCTCCGCACGCGCACACTAATATCAAATCAATAATTATAAAAATCAAATTAAAATAATATCAAATCATTTATATTATCTCCAACACTAATTCAGTAGCCGCATCGGACAGCCTGAACTTTGTCTCTTACAATTACAAAGCCAGTCCGGCCACCTTATATATTTAATTACAGTATATATTTCCCAATTACCCCCCACTTCTCTTTCCAACTTTGACAGTCTTGAAAGACTCATCGATCCCACTGGTCATGATCATGTCCATCATATGTACTTTCTTCGTCTTCTTCCTATGCCTTTCCATGCACGCCTGCAATGCTCGCAATCTTGGAGTGGTCGATAAGGTTTCCAGCTTAGATCAGTTCGTTGTTTCTGACAAGGTTGGACCTCTTGTGCATGCCTTTATATTTCCCACTTTCTTCTCTAATTTCTTTAGGCTATTTCTGAAAACTTAAAAGAACTTTGATGTTTTCTCTTTGGTCAGATTTTGTTATTAACTGTTGATCTACCCTCGCACTACTGCAGTACATGATGTTGCGTTAGATTTTGCTCTCTAGCCAGAAGAATTTTGTTTACTAATTTTTATCTTCTGCATGGCATGGGGTGCATGTTAAATCAGGTTCAGCTTAAAGCGGAATCAATTCAAGGAAGATCAGGAGCAAATGGAGAGAAGATTGATCATGACATGCAGGTTAAGGCCGGTACTGGTGCAACTTCACAAAATAAGCAAAAGGACACCTACATCGGAGGGGAAATTCCAGGTCTAGTTCCAGTCAAGCCTTTTGTTTCAGTTTCACGCATGCCCCGCAAGAACCTGCACGATGAACATCCCGGCTTTTACTCGGATGATTATTCTCGGCCAAGAACCCGCCCTCCTTCTCATAACTGAGTTTTTTTTTTTTTTTTCCTCTCTCTCTTGATTGGCCATTAATAATCATCCCTCGTTATCTTTCTCTTTCCAATTTCTCGGCCTCAAGCTTCATGATTTTCTATCATAACTTCATTAATCCTTGAGCCTAGCTTGATCATGACCATATAGATAGAAACAACTCGATTAGCTTGCAGCAGCCTTCTAGTACAAGGACTATGTATATTTGCAACTTCATCAAAGGAAATTCGATCAATTTATGAATCTATATATTGTGGTGGTCTTCTTCTTCTTCAATTTCTTCCTCTTCATATCATTATCGGAATTATTTTTTTAATAGGGATGGAAAACGCAGGAAGTGAGACTTCCATGTCGTGTTGTCACGTGGATTTGCTTAGGGCAAGAAGTACTCATATTGAGGTAAATTACCCCAATATTGCTTTTTTAGTTAGAAAGAGGGATCATAGATCAGGGAAAATTTTGGGTTAAATTATGTAAGAAGGAAGGGCATGCACAGCTAGCTCATGATCCCACACACATATTATATATATTTTCCATTATGTATGATCTTTAATGGTGAACGTGACAATGGAAAATTGTGTGCATGTAAAAATTAAGCTGCTTATATATGGATATTAACTACTTCAATGTGAGCAATGCTGGCCCCAGAACTCAATACTAATGTACAGGCCAGAGGAGATCATGTGCATCCAGCATGCCTGAAATTGATAGCGAGAAATGGGGGCAAAACTGCATGTATTTATATTTTGATGATGCCAAAATGTGGACATAGCCATGATATCATGCAGTGACATGATTGTTACAGATTTGGTATTAGAGTGATCATTAATCTTCGATCAGAGATACTCGTCTGGCCTTTAAATCGACATAATTTATTTTTATTGAGAAGCATATATAATATTATATAGGTACCTTAAAAAACCCCTGATATAGAGTATTAATTACTTGGGAACATTATTCTCAAGGATATATATCATTTATAATAATAGTCACAAGCAATTTTACCAAACTTTAGGGAGCTAGCTAGGGAACTAATGAATTTTTAATTAATGCAATGGTTCATATATAGTCATTTCTATGATCACAAAAACGTCAATTAATCATTTTATTAATTATATAATGCCATTATTTAAGTTGGGTCATTATAATTAAGCAGCTTATTACATATATAGTTAGGGATCAATATTGAAAGATATATATAAATTAAGAAATTAAATAGGTAATTGAAGAGGGGGGGGGGACATTCAGGAGAGTGGAGTAGTCATGTATATATCACTAGTGTATGTTGCTGGCTATAATATTATATATGGGCAAGGAGTATAACATATTGTTACTGCATCATCATCACGTGTTGATTTTGTAGGAATATTCAAGAAGGGGATTATCTTCAGGGGTGGACAGCTTGGGTTCTAATTCTAATTATTATGTCAAAGAAGGCATAGATTCAAAGGGTTATAAAGGAGATTATCAAGATGTAAAGCTGACAGATTACGAGCCACCACATCAGACACCACCAATTCACAACAAAGTATCCTATTTAGGAGGAGGCTAGCTAGCTGCTATATATATATAAATATAGGGGTGAAGAAGCTGGATATATATAGGGATGAAGAAGCTGGCGATCGAGCATTAATAATTTTGTAGTACTCTTTTTTTAGATATATATACATATATATATGTATATATATATGGAAATTAGCCGTACTGTATGGTGCTGATTTAGTTTTCTATTATTCATATTATATGTATATATATATATATATATATGTGTGTGTGTGTGTGTGGGCGTACGTTGTGTCATTGATTTCTTGTAAGTGATGTTATGATCCCTAATTAAGGCCAATGGTTTCTGTTGAAATTCCATGTTGTTATGTTTAAAACCCATATAGCTAGCTAGGGAATTCTTGCCGGTTGCAATTAGGAAATCCGATCCTGATCTATCTGCATTTAAAAAGGAACCAATTAACAATTCCAAAGTCCAAAAATCAATGGCGAAAACCATTTATTTTTCATGTGTTTTGAACTAGCAGTTATAATTAATGATGTATATATGATATTACATAACAAAAATGAAGACAAATGATTAGATGATCTCTTATTTTGAGCTAGGATCGATGTCTTAAACAAGAAGAACAATAAACATGAGATCTAGTATTATTTTATATGCTAGCTAGCTGCATGCATGCATGCTTTCCTTCTTCCTTCTAGTAATTAAGAAGATCGATCTAAGCAACCCAAGTTTTTTAATTTTTCTTGATATGAGCTCATTAATTTGCCTCTCCCACAATATTGTTGCAACCTGCGTGCGTGTCCTAATTACCGCATAATAAATATCACGATAAAGTATGCACCACTACAAAAAAAAAATAGGGCTTTTTGCAGCTATTTTCTTTCCGTTGAAAATAAAATCGCCGCAAAAAGCAATTGCTTCCAATAAATATGGGGAAGAGGAACTATGCACATCTCAAATCCTTCAAATATGAAAAGGCCGGATATATCAACAAATTTTTCCCATTAATAACTTTATTAGATATCTAATGTTAGATATAATTTTAAGATGTACGAGTTACGTATTCGTATTCTCTGTTGCAAATCTTAAATTTATATATCTATTTTTTTAAAAGAGTACGCATGATTTGCACATGACCCTAATACTGTAAATTTCAATTTCATTAATTTTATTTTATTTTTTTATCTTCACCCTTAAATGCAAAAGGTTTCAATTTGCTCCTAAACTATGTCTCATTACTTTATACTCTTCATTTAATTCTAATTCTTAGCAATATTGCACCACAACCACTATTTTGTTAATCTTAACCGTCAGATCTTGATCAGTGACGGTGTCAATTGAGGTTTATTTTATAGATAAAAATATAATATAAAAAATAAATGATAATTTGTGCATGAAAATCTTAATTAATCTCTGGCACCAAAAGATTAATAGCAAAACAAAATTTTTTAATTATTTAATAAATATTATCTAAAAAATAAAAATAAAAATAATTCAGTTTTTAGATCCAGCACATATATATATAACCATCGCCTGCACCTTTGAATCTTTCATCCATTAAATACTCACTATTGCCAACTTTTGTTTTTGTAATATTTGAAGCTTATGAATCAATAATTATATATAGTATTGACAGTTAAATGGTTTGTGCATTGCTCTAATGGTTGCTTCTGTATATTTGAATAGCAAGTTTTATTGAAAAGTCTCTAGCTGGGTAGTACTGTTGGAGACCACATGATAAACAAATATTTTCCTCTCCTTAAATGTTTGCACTTTGTCTTGAGCTCCCTTTTCAATTTCTTTCTTCCAAAATTGTGTCCTTGTTTTTTTATATGCATCCTATAACCATTGAAAAAATATATGACTGTTAGAAAATATATCGATCTGTTGGAAGAATATAACTGTTATAAAAAAAAACCGTTAAAAAATTATATCTGTTAGAATAATATAAATGCTAGAAAATTAATATAAATTTTTTTAATAACGAATAAATATTTCAATTATCATTAGAATTAAAATAAATAAAAATATCAAAATTAATATTTTAATACAATAAGAATAAATTTAAAGAGTTTATTATTTGATATTGTTAAAAAGTAGTCAATTAAATTAAAAAAAATGAATTTCTTAATTAAAATCTGACTAAAGAATTATTAGAACACCGTTGGAATAAGTCCAAAACCTAATACACATGTATATATGAAGGTTAGGTATGTATGATGAGATGGAGTAAATTTGTAAGCTGGTTTTTCACGACACTCGTGTACGTGGCAAACCTGGTTTGCTAGCCATGTCACGGTTCGTGTCCAATCCCGATCTTGAAGCCTGAGCTCCTTGTATGTCCTTTTCTGGTTTGTGACCGAGCATTAATTTTAGAAAAAATATAATTGTAAGTATAATTATATATTAATCTGTATATTAATATAATATAATTGGTTAAAAAATAAATTTTATTAAAAATAGTATTAATTTAAATTTTAAGCATGAATAAATTAATATTGATATATAGATTAATGCGTGACTGTATTTATATGTAACAAAACTCTTGCTCTAATGCCCTTATTTCCTGTACACTCGAAAAGATGAGCTTGATAAAATCTAAGACCCCTAAAAATGTGTCTTTTCAATTTCTTCCGGTCATAGAAAAAGCTTTTGAACTTATCTACTTGGCATTACCTTTTTATCATATATTAATTAATATTAGTTGGCCATGATGCCCAGAAATTTAGAAGAGCAATCTGGTTCTGGAGTAAACGGGTCACCTTCGAGAAACGGTGGCAGCGATGGCCACGTGTTGCCAAAATCTATGGCCGGAAAATGATCTCTTCCTCCTAAGAAACTTAATAGAAAGATGAATCCTTTTTCTGGGTTAGCAAAAAATGGGAATGAAAAGCCAAATGGATCGTGTGATCATCTTGATTAAGCTAATGTAGATTTTGGAAAGATGGGGGAGGAGAAAAGGTGAACATTGAAGTGATAGCCCAGGATTTACATTGCTCCGTTGAGATTAGAGAAGAAGATGATTTCTTTGCAATGTAAGGCACAAAAATCTCCAGAAACCCAAGAAAAAAGCCAAGAACATCAATGGGGCTGCTGTTTCAAACGCACGTTTTAGGTAACATCTAAGCTGTTAGGTGTGCTGTATAGTTAGTATCTTTACGGCATGATTGGTTGAGAAGAGATGGAAAAATTTTAAATAAAAATTAAATATAATATTATTAAAATATTAGTTTTTATTATTATTATTATTTTAAAATTAAAAAAATAAAATTATTTATTTTTATAAATGAATTTTAAAAAATTATAATAATGAATTATGACGAACTAGAACAACGTTTGTATGCATTGTCTTTGCTTTTGTACTTATTAATTGGGGGCCCACACTCTCAAATTCATGCAATTTAAAGCCTGACCTTACCAAACCTATGTGTCACGCACACGCTCAGTCGGTCTCTACAACTTGCCAACTACCTCAACCTCGCTATTCCGTTTTGGCTGCTGCTCATGGAGACAATGAGCTTCTGGGATAACCTGGTTGAAGAAGCACTTGTGAAGCTTGAATCTCTGAAACTCCTCCGGTCTCTTAGACCCATTCATCTCCCCGAGAACCAACAACCAAAACCCATTGAGAATGAAGGTCAAAGCTCCTCTAAGCCCGATCGAGAAGAACATGGAAAACAAGCCTTCCAGGTTTTCAACGAAATGCAGCCGTGGGACCGGTCCTCAGTGGAAGTTCAGATTGCCGAGGAAACGTTTCAAATATGGCAGCGTGACCTTCCCAGTACTGGTAATTAGGCTTCTATTCCCCTTCAATTCCTATCGTTATTTGCTTTAGTTTTTTGTAATTTGTGGATGTTGATTGAATTCGAATGTGCTTTGCGTATTTGAACTTTGAACTTGATTTTTTTTTCCTTTTAATTTTCCAAGTAATAATAGTGAATTATCATTCAAAGGAAGGAAACTTTGACTAATGCCTCATTATTAAAACTAAGAGTATAATACATTTTTTTTTTCTTTTATAAGTAAAAGATAAATATTAATACATATATAAGCGTATGTAAAGAAATATTTTTGTGAGGTGCAGTCAGGGTTGTATGGAGAAAGGGGTTTGAATTATCAATTGTTACATGCAACTCTTGTGGTCAGAGGGTTTCTGTTTTGGCTGGGGTCTGATGTCTAGGCGCCCTGATCATATGAGATATGGCAATAATGGGATGGATTGAGAGTGTCTGATGCTATGGTCTATCTTGATGGTTATATTTGCCTGCAAAGGATGCATGACACATGAAGAGAAAGTCCTGGTGAGGACAAAAGAGTTAAGTTTGTTGTAAATTTGCAATGCGAAATTATTTGAGTTAAAAATCACTTATGATGATCAGTTACAAACCAGTTATTCAAATTTTTTATAATCAACGTGTAATATCTTTTTCTCTCTCAACACGCTCTCTTATGTTGTCAGTTGGGCATAACAAGATGTCCTAGCCTTTGAAGATATGCACATCCATTGCTCATCTTTATTTGAGACTTTATTTTACGGACCTTCTTTTGGTATTTAGACACTGTTAGACCTTGAATAATACTAATATATAGCTTCTTATTATTCACATTGACAATTGATTATTGCAGGAGATGAGGCTTTCGGTAGAGATGAAGTTACCAATAATGAAGAAGAGGCCAGCCCTCTGAAGTTTAGAAAGCTACTTTTGTTCTCTGGAAATGATTATTTGGGCTTGAGCTCTCATCCCGCAGTTGGAAAGGCTGCTGCTAAGGTGTTGCTTGATCACTAGTTGTTTTCTTGAAGCATACTTTTACTAGATTCATTAGCTTTTTTTTCTGTAACTTTCCCAGTTTCCCCTCTTTTTCTGAACACGCTGTTAAGACATTATGAACTTATGATAAACCAGGCAGCCCAAGAACATGGAATGGGTCCAAGGGGTTCTGCTCTAATTTGTGGATATACCAATTACCATAGGGCACTGGAGTCGAGCTTGGCAGACCTTAAGAAGAAGGAGGTAATAGCGTATTATAATAATGCCTTAAGCTGTTTATTTATTTATTTTTTTAGCACGGCACACCTAGCCATTTCTCGATAAAGCCAAATCAATCATATAAATAGAACCAACAAGTACACTTGGCAATCATACAATGTTGACATGAGCCATGGTGTGAGAGAACGCCATTTGTGGAATTCTACATTCATGATTGACCTGGTTCCACTGATGATGATTATCAAGATCATTAATGTGAAAAATGGAATATGATTTGTTGAAGCCATGGAAATCACATACGTGGTTTCTGAGATTTAGTACTTTGGGTGCTGTTTGTTTGATCACCATTTGTACTATCTATAACCTATTCTAGTTATTTCAGGCAAAAACTAATGCATTCTTGTTTAAAATTTATGCTATAGGATTGCCTTCTTTGTCCTACAGGGTTTGCAGCTAATATGGCCTTGATGGTAGCATTAGGAAATATTGGCTCTCTCCTGGCTGCAGGTAAAACACCTTTAGAGGAAGAAAGGATCGCCATATTTTCTGATGCGCTGAACCATGCATCAATAATCGATGGTATTCGTCTTGCTGAGCGACAGCGAAGTACTGAAGTGTTCATATATCAACATTGTGACATGTCTCACCTTAATGCATTGTTGTAGGTTTTTACCGTTGTCTTAAATTTTCAGTTTCCCTGTTATTGCTAAGCATACTTTTCCAGGACTCATATTTTTGCAATTTATTTGTTTTTTGGCAGGTCGAAATGCAAAATGAAGAAAAAAGTTGTTGTGACTGATGGGTTAGTCATGTTATAATAAACATTGTGAAACATGTGCATGCGTGTACATGAGTTTGCATTGTTGAACTTGGCGATTGACTTAAATCTTCCTTCTAATGCAGTTTGTTTAGTATGGATGGGGACTTTGCACCAATGATCGAACTTGCAAAGCTCCGTAATAAGCATCAGTTTTTGTTAGTCGTTGATGATGTAAGTCACTTTTACATATTGATTCTTATGATATCAAAAGGTGTTGTAAGGTTCCACCATTCACGTTCTTTGATGCTGAACAATAAAAGATACTCTTGGTAAGAGTGTTTTCAGGCTCATGGAACATTTGTTTGTGGTAAAAGTGGCGGTGGAGTGGCTGAGGAGTTCAACTGTGAAGAAGATGTAGACATATGCCTTGGCACTTTGAGTAAGGCTGCAGGTTGCCATGGAGGATTTATAGCATGCAGGTAATCTTCCTTGTATACTCTCCCATCACTGATACTGTCGGAGAAGAATAGATATTGATAAATGAATCAGGTTCATCTAAACAATGCTTGGGAACATAATATTTTTCGCTGTGCTAGACTTGTTATAACAAACATAACAATGCCATTTTTTATTGTATTATGAACAGCAAAAAGTGGAAGCAATTCATACAATCAAGGGGTCGCTCCTTTATATTTTCAACTGCTATGCCAGTTCCCATTGCTGCAGCTGCCCATGGTAAATATTGGCATTTTTACTGGGGGCATTTATTCACATATTAAGCTCTTTCTATAAAAGTATATATAATTAAATACATGCATTCATTGATTATTAACTTACTCTAGCCCGATACATTTTGATTCCATTACTTTACCCTCTATCCCAATTTTATGGAAGAGATGACCAATTTGAGCTAGAATTTCTTTCTTTTTCATGGATCGAGAATTTTTGCATCATTTGACTTTGATCGGTTTCCCATTTACAAAGACTTGCACATCTTATGTACACATAAAATATTAGAATTTGATGTACACTTTGTAGGAGATATGTGTATGGATTGTGCCTTAAGTGTGAATTCCAGATTTAGCTTTGACATGAAACATGTGGGTTCAAATGCCAAAGCAGACAGCTAGGCATCACGTTGTTCATATGATTTATCAGTTAACACATGCAGACTTGCTCTCAGATTGTAGATAGGTAATGAATGCAGTTGGCCCATTTTGTGACTTCACTCTTCAAAGGTCGTGAATTCAATTTTGCAAATTGCAAACTCTTTTTTCTTCCAGTCCAATAAGAGCTTTGCAGACAATTATTTCGGATCCTGGGTGAGAGAGAGAGAGAGAGAGAGAGAGAGAGAGAGAGAGAGAGGAAAAAACCTTAAGGGAGTAGTATCTGCACTTTTTTTTATCCCAGTTCACGGTATTATGATGGCCAAAATTGATAGGTTGTTGCTGACCAAATGAAAGCAGAATGAACATGGACTGTGCTGACTATATGTATACATACCTGGATATTTGGTATTCTAAGTTAGACACCTTGTATACCTATTGCAAATTTTTAAACTTAAGCATATTCTGTGTCTTAAAGCTTTCGTCTCCCATTGCTTCTCCCTCATAATCTGACCTAGGACATTAATTAAGATTGACATCAAATAGTTGTCTCCTTTGCCTCAGTGATGAAAATTTTTCCCTTAAAAACTGGAGTGTGAAATGCAGCTGCAGTTACTGTTGCAGAAAAGGAGACATGGCGTAGAAGGGAAATTTGGAAACGGGTGCAAGACTTCCATACCCTTACAGGAATCACAATCACGAGTCCCATAATATCTCTTATTGTGGGGAGTGAAGAAAAAGCCCTACATGCCAGCCGGTCTCTCTCTCTCTCTCTCTCTCTCTCTCTCTCTCTCTCTCTCTCTCTCTCTCTCTCTCTCTCTCTCTATGATTATGTTCATTTGCTAAAACAGATACTGAATATGTCAATCATTCTGAGACAGCCATTTGTTGAGATCTGGATTCCATGTAACTGCAATCAGACCCCCAACAGTGCCTCCCAACTTATGCAGGTTTGTCGTGCACTCATCATTCTTGTATGTGCAAGCATAATTTTTTGTCTCTCTTTTTTCTATCTTGGTGACTCTTTATCTTTTAAAATTGCTGCTATTTTCTCATTCATCAACAACAGGGATTTCAATTTCATTCCCCCCCACCACCCAAAAAAGAAAGGGGGTCTTTATCTGGACAGTTTAAACATCTGAACACATTTCCATGTTGCATCTTTCATGCATATATACAATAATACAACTATGTAATTAGGCATATGTATGTCGCATAGTCTATCATATTCCACCTTCTGAAGTTTTGCATCTTTTTTCATTGACTAGAGACATCAATGGTTTGATCAGGTCAGGTTGTGATCAGCAGGACCAAAATATTAAAGAACTGACTACGTAAAATACGAGTTAATAGTTAATACAATCTATGTATATATATTGAAATGCATATACATGTAGATATGTCAAAGATAACACTGGAAAAGATGTAGGGAAGTTCAAGGCATTGAAAAGCAGTTAAAATCAGGTCGAACTTTGAAGTCAAGCATTGCGGAAAATGAGAGTCAGATTTGAGTTTCTAGTATGGAAGTGTGATTGCTTGATGTTTTCTTGAATTAGTCTTGAATACACTAATTTATCATTTAAATCCCCACTTCCCTCATCTCTCTCTCTCTCTCTCTCTAGGCTTCGGGTGACTCTCAGTGCAGTGCACACAACGGATGATCTGATGAAGCTCACCACTGCGCTGTCGCACTGCATTGATCTCCAAGATATTGGCATCCAAAGTTCAAATGGATATGCAAGGTTGTAGTTTGAATTCCACCTTCCTTTTCTCCGTGTTCCTGCAAGGATCACGTTGATTCATTTCTGCCTGAATAATGGAATTGCTGTAAATTTTCTTGTCATCAACAGTGACAAGATACTCACGGGCATCTTGGGCAAGACAAATTCACCTCTGTTTTTTTGTTTTTCAAAAAAGGAACAATATAGCTTCTATTGCCCACCAATGAATGAACTGGCTAGATCATTTACACGGTTATATTGGTCAGCTCTATTCTTGAGTCTGCCTAAGTTAGGACCAGAGGCTATTCTTCTTCATATTATTATTATTATCTTGAAAGCCACCGTAAACGATCCTTGGGTTCTACAGATTAATTTAAACATGTATTTTTCTTGGCAAGTAGTCGAAGTAGCCAACCTCATGTCACGAACCGGATATCCTCCATTCTCTTTTGGTAAAAAGACCACCTGCTTGTCTCTCAAAGTGAAAAACTAAGGTGCATAAGATTTTTAAAATGGTAGTAAACGACTAAATGTTGTTCATTTTCCGGTTTTTTTATTTACGAAATTCTATGATATAGCTCTGATCTGGCCACAGCAGAAAGGAAGGGGTACGCGAATTTGGCCGACCAACATGCTTAATTGCAGATAACGTGGTTGCTTTTAAATGGCCGAGTATGAAAGTTTACATCAACATACACACGAATAGTGAGTGAAACAGTATTATTCCTATATTATATGTATTCATCCTTCCTGAAAGAAAATAGGAATTAGTTCCATTGTTCGCATGCATTGATCACAAACCTCAAAATTTGCCTTTCTAACATTTTCCTTCCAAAAATGACAATCCTTCGTGAGTCCAATGGATGTACAGCTAGTATTTATCCCCTTCCTTGCCATGTTCGGTATTCCAAGTAAGATATTGTCCAAGAGAATAGTATAATAAATCTCCTAAGAAGACCAGTAACTAAACCTTAGCATATATAGACGCTCTTATAGGCAAACTAAATCCACTCAACCCCGATTAGACATATCCAAAGGCGGGCTAGAGGTAGCCAAAGCCAACCACCACCCTTCTCCCGATTGCAACCACGACGGCGAGGAAGAGGAGCAACCGCGAGGAGTTTGCTGCTGCTCATCACAGTTCCTCGTTAAATCCTTGTTTTCCGTTCCCTCTTTCTTAGCCAGGACCAACTGTATACAAAGTAAAGAAGAAGCACAATATAAGCACAAGAAGGATTCATTTTCTTTTTAGTATGTAAATAAAGTAAAATCGAGTAGATCAAGAGGAGTACTGAGATGCTCACGTACGTGTGGCATTGAAGCATCGGAGGTCACGCAATGGTGCCTTCTTTGGTAGGTGATAGTCCCACAAAAGCCGGTGTCAGTGTGTTGGATCTGAGGGGGCTCATTGAGGTTGATGACGGAGCAGCTTTTGATAGTGGTGTAGGGAGTCTCAGGCGGAGGAGGAGGAGAGGGAGAGGGTATAGTGACACTTTTAAGAATGGCATTGCTGAGGAGCCTCTCAGCCAATGGTTTGACCGGTGACGCTGGGTGGGGGCCCAGTTGGGTCTGACATGGAGGGAGCTGAAAGTGGGATACTGAAGTAGTGGAAGAGGCTGAGGGTGGAGTTGGGATTGGGACCGTTAGGAGGTCTTCAAGGTGGACCACAGACTGAGGAGACATGGCCAGCATGTTTGGCCACAGGAAGGTCCCCTGTGGCTTGCAAATCCTGAACCCACTCTTCAGCCTTTCTATCTTTGCTGCCTTGTCCTCTGTTGCTCTGACTGCTACCTCGTCTCTCCCTTTGTCTTCTGTTGCTGTGACTGCTGCCTTGTCTCCCCCTTTGTCCTCTTTCTCTTCGCTTGCTTTGCTCGCTGACTTGTTCTTTTGTTCCGACTCTTTCGTCTCTCTTTCAGTGCAGTGTGATGGTGTTGTTGGCGATCCCATCAATAAAGGTGGTGGTGCTTCTGATTCTGACACGATTGGTTCCTCCAAAGTTGATTTCAGCATTCCCAATTGCTCCTGCGTTAAACACGGCCTCTCTATAACATGAATCTCTGCTTCATCATTTTACAACCATTGGAGATATATATGCTTGTGGTCCCCATGTAATTAGTTAAAATATTATTTTCTATAATTAATGCCCTTCCTTCTTCTTATCAATGTATATATGATCAAGGTGATGCTAGGTTGCCCCCAAATGACCCTAGTGTATTATTTTTTATTTTTAAATAAAAAAATACACAAATTCAATGTACTTTTTCAAAATTGCCAACACATCTCAAAATCATATCAAACATTATTCATCCTTAATTCTTCTCAACTCATCTCATCTATAATTACTATAACTTTTTCAAATTTCAACATAAAATATACTAAACAATTCAACTTTTTTAAAATTTAAAATAATAATAATATTAAAAAATAATATTTTATTTAACTTTTAACTTAACTCAACACAATTGAACATCCAAACAGTGCCTACTAATAGTTAATGAACCCAGATCCACCTTAGAATACGCCTAATGAACTGGGACATTCAAAAACAAAAAGTAATTTTCAGGTCATACCTATGTTCGTCCAATCAACAAACATTGAGGGGAAGGTTCAAGGTTTTGGTACCTCCATTCCACTCAATGCTAGTGAAATCTCCGCCAGCTGTTTCCCCATCTTAGCTTTCCTATTCATCAAATCTATATACGTTTCCTGTGAGAGCATCATAGTTGAAACTGGATTAATCAAGCTGCATGAACAAAGTCACAAAAATAAACTATCCTAAACTTGTCCACTCTTGAATTTCATGTTCACCTTCAATGGAATCAATGAACCTTCAAAGTTCCAGTTCAAACTCGTCACGGAAGATTTTGGGGTAGTAACAATAGCCAGATTCTCCTCTTGCTCCTTGGTCACCAGCTCCTGCATATCCCTGTTCAAGGACACAATAAGGCCAAATCCAACTATATCTGAAATGATCCATAATCCCTACAAAGGGAACACATACATAAGATGAAAAGAGAAGTGACTTGTCAAAAGAGCAATTCTGAAAAGAGAGATGGCACAATATTACATGAATGAAAGCAAGAAAAAGGTCCCCGAAAACAGATCAATCATATCAAGAGAAAGGCCGCTACTTTTTCATTTTGGCGATCTCTTCCTTGAGTGCCCTTAGCTCTCTGGCACAAACTGGATCTTGAGATGGGTTATCTCCCGGTTTCCACCCAGGTGGTGGGGTCCAATAAGGGTCCTGAACCCCAGCTTCCTTCCTGACATTTACCAGGTCAGCACTCTCCAGCCAATACTCCATGGCTCCTTCAGCATTGTGTCGCCGCCGGAACCGTTCAGTCCCACCCGGCGCTACCTTTCCAGCCATATGCTTCAACAAATGGTCTAATAAACCGGTATCCCCGATGAGCTTCCTTGCCTCTGTTCTGAGTGCTGGCCTTAGTATTGGATTCCCAAAGACTGCTCCTTTGGCCTTCAAAATCTTCAACATGTTCTCCTCGGCCAGCTTATACCTTCACCAAGACAATTTAGCCCATTACATCTAACAGTCAACAACTAAATTGGTTTTAAAATGTTGATCAAATTAATAAGCTTCAGAATTTTAAAAGTAAACAGTTCTCTGCCGCACCTCTCCACAGACCATCTTTCAATGGAATCTTTTAGTTTTTTCCTCTTACTCTGATTGTAAACCTGAATCTGATATTGCTTCTCATGCTTAGCTTTTTTGGGTTTTTGAGCTCTGCTAGAACCTTGGCACTTTCTCTTGAAATTCTTCTTCGTCATAGACGACACTACCTTTACAGCCTCTCCTTCAACTTCCTCTACCTCATCGTCATCTCCTTCCTCTTTCTGACTCCCTCTCCTTTGTTCTTCGTCTCTTACTTTCCTCGATAAAGTTTCCACCTTTTGCTCTTCTTGACCCCCTAGGAACCGGACCTGCTTACGTTTACCCCACTGTACTGTACCAGTGAGTCTTAGCTCAGACCAGCACGAACCCTTCTTAGAAACTTCATTCCTGAGCCTCGTCCTCAAGGCTGGGCCCGAGTCTTTCTCAGCTGTCACAGGAGGCACTCCCCAGAAGTTCCACGAGTTTCCCTTCTCTGCAATTTCCTGAGCTGGTATTCTTCGGTAAAGCGCGTCTCCAGCGAGGTCTGAATCCATTATGTGTTTCTCATTTAGTGCAGGGAGCTTCTTCCCCTCTGGCCTCCCACAGTTGCCATTGCTAAAGTGCGTACGAAGGGAGAAAGTGCTTGGGAACCTCACTGCAACCTGAAGCTGAGTCTTCTCACTCACCTGCAGAAAAATCCCAATCGTCAATATAAAAAGGCAGGTAGAAATTTTCAGAAGTATGCTCTACAGTATTGGGTTGTGTATCCATGGTATAAATACCATGACGACCCGGATTGACTTGAGCTGATCTGGGGTTTGTGGGGTGAGCTTGGAGTGGTCGATTTCATAGAAAGAACCCACTTTTATGTGCTGAATAGCGTCCGAAGCCTCTGCAATACCAAAAAGGCACAAAAAAATGGGCAAGCAAGCTGAGTCTTCAAGTTTTTGGGGAATATTAATATAAATTCGAAATTAAAAATAAAAATAAAAATTGGGGTCATATTGGGTATGTGGAAACGATATGTATCAGGAGGGATCATGATGATAGTCGTGTTACCTAGTTGAGTGCAGATTGACGAACATGTGGGCATCGCATGTGTGGCCAAAGGTGGCCTTTCTGCTTGTTTTTCAAAGCTCACCATTTCCTGCGTGCCCATAAACAAAAGCATGCACACACAGACACCAAGTAACTAAAACACCCAATTGATCATTCTGCTGAGCTAAAAATGCACAAACATTTACACTACAATTTCACATATACACCTGCCAATGATTCTTTCACATCATTTAGTTGGCGCATGTACATACTGCGCGCACACAATGCTCAGAGAATATACTTTGCTTGGCTGCTAGGGAAATGATTTGTATTATTACGCTGATAACCCTTTCGCCATGCATGCGGTTTTCGTAATCTCATGATTAGAGTTTTTTCTTTATCCTTTTTATTTTTGTTCTTTATCATATGCAAGATGTACACGAACAGAACCTCAGAATCTCGCCGATTTGCTCAAACTAACGAAACTGGGAGGAGATGCGACGCGCATTTGTAGCGCGTGTCTGGACAATAAAGTTCGTTAAAAAAAAAAAAAAATTAGGTACTGTGTACTCCACCGTTGGATTGGCTTTCGCTTGGGGTTATAATGATCACCGCATCAGCATATGATGGTTAACAGCGCGTGCAACTGAGAACACGCTTGGTGTTCGAATAACAGAATAGGAAAAATTGGGAGTCTGAGACGGCCATGCGTGAGTGAGCGAGAAAGAGGAGGGAGACATTGGAAGTGACTGGCCAGAGAAAAGCTAACAAAATAGGGTGAGAGACAGAACGCTTACTTGAGCTGCGGCAATATCAAACTCACACGAGCTTTCTTCCATGATCACGATCTACATAACAGAGCAAAATGTGGTATGTAAAAAACAGATTTAATTGGAAAGAGAAAATAATAAAGGGATCAATTTAGAAGTTTGGAGCTCTTTTTCATTATTCTTTTTCCTTTTTTCACCGAGTATGGACATGGCATGGGGATTTGGGGTACCGAGATCACTTAGTAAGGATATGAGAATTTAAAGGCTCTATGGATAGTAAGGAATTGGAAAGATTGCGACTGTGTAAGAAAAAGCTACCATGATAAGAAAGCACTACTGCAGACCCGAACTCAGAGAACGTTGAAGCATAAGCAGGCACACACACATCGTCCGACGGCTACACTAATGTAAAGAAGCTTGTAAACACGGTGAATACTTCAGTTCAATTGTGAAAAAGGTACTGGACTGTAATGAAAATGGGTTTTGGAAACATGCATTGGATTAATTGTTGTAGTTTTTCTTCTCTTTTTGAATGAAAAAAGATAAAGATAAAGATAAAGGTGTTCGAACGATCATGAGATAGCATATGCGATGTACAGGGGCCGGAAGTAACAAACTCCATTTCCTAGAAAACAAGTGCAAGTTTTTTTTAAGCTCCCACTCGGTTTGTTTTTTTCCCCGGAAAGTGAGAAACAACTTCATCAACATTCCAATGCAGACAGATAGAAAAAGAGAAAAAAAAATCAACAGAAAGAAAAATATTGGCAAAAAGAGAAGAGAAACGACTCTGTATATTTGGTTCCAACGACGGACGGACGTTTTCCTCCAGAATCGTGCAAATTTTCTAAAGCTAAACAAGCAATTAATGATCATCAGAATCATCTGAGTTATCCGAGACTTGAACAGTTAGAAAGATCAAGCTTGCATTACCTTTGAGAAGTATACTGAATTCCAAGCCAACGGTGAGAAAACCTTAGCAAGCTAAAACCTGTAAATCATTACAAGTTGCCGATCATATTTTGGACGATCAGAAATGAACAATATCCATGGATGAATGCGAAAAACGAAAGAGTAAGAAGAGAGAGGGATCAGAGAGAGAAGAATGGCAGACCTCTGTGTCTCTGAATTGTTGAAAAAAAAGTTGGTCTTATTCCTTTTCTCAATGATATTTTCTCAAGAAAAAAATGCACACACAGAGAGAGAGAGAGAGAGAGAGAGAGTGAGAGAGGAGCGAAAATCTGTTATGCGTCGATCGAACAAACAAACCGGGCAATGCACCATTCTACAGTGATAGTGTAATGATTACGATACGTGTGCACATCACGTGACCTCTCCTACCTCAAAATCGGTTAGATATATTTTTTTAATTTCCCAAATATGCCCCTCGCCGCTTGGTCGAGTCTTTATTTATTTATTTATTTATTTTTTTCACAAAATAATTACATAAAAATAATCCAATAAACTAATATATCTTAATATAATCAATCAAATTATAAAGATACTTTTATTATAAAACAGATCTAACGTATTATATAAAATTACATCAGATTATTTTTATATAATTCTTTTGTAAATGTATCAGTATTTTTTTTTTTAAGAAAACAATACTATCTCCTCTCCACTTGCCTCTTCAAAGTGACTGTTGGCCACAAAAAATTTTAATTTTTTTACGTAGTGATTAAATAAGTGATTTTAACTATATTAGTATATTTTTTTATTTTTTAAAAATATTTAAATATATTAAAAAATTTGAAAAAAAAAATTAAAAGTAATGTGCAGTAACGTACAGCTGTAAATTGCATGCGGTAGAGTAGCGGGGTCCTTTTTTTTTAAATAGCTTTCTTATGTGAGTAATTATACATATAGCTGTGAAGTACATAAATATTACGTAATCACTTTAAAAAATAGTGAAATTTATTATTAAAAATTTAATTCTTTTCATGTGGATTCTATATTTATTTTACTTTTCTCAAAGCGATTATGAGATAATTGTACAATTTAAAGTTATAAATATCTTTTATCTTCTTACATATAAGCCTATACACTATAAATTTAAGTTTATTCTTTTTAAATTAATTGAATTCTTCTACTTATTATTTATATACTAAATATTTGGTACAAGAAAAAAATAAAACAAATAAAAAATGTATGATGTATAGACTTATGTTTAGAATTTTATTTTTGATTCTATTTATCATCTTCGCATTACATACTATACATAATTTTTTTTATTTTTATCAAATATGTGATGTATAAATGATAAATAAAATAAATTAATTAATATAAGAAGAATAAAACAAAAAAAATTAAATTTTTTTCGAGTTTTGATACTTATCATTTTCACACATCACATACCAAACTTTTTTTATTTTTTATTTTCGTTTTATTTTTTAAACTATTTGAATTTTTCTACTCATCATCTCATATAAAATAAATTTAGTAAGCGAAAAAAAAAATAAATATAAATATAATATATGGTGTGTAGAAATTATGAGTAAAATTATTTATTTATTTATTTATTTAATACATTTATGGGTTTCGAACTTGGTTCTCTTATTTATAGACTAGGATTTATATCATCTCATGTAAAAGATCTTGACATTAACATCCCCATTTGAGTCATTGTGTGGCATTGGGTGGAACCAGGCATGGTTTCATCGATCTCGTTAAATTGATTGTGACGACACCGTTTGGGCTCGCATAAATGCATATCGTGTCCCGTGAATACATAGAGTTAGTACTTTTACTTATAAGTGAACATGAAAAATTAGAAGTATTATATATACAAAAAGATTATATAAAAATAAATTTACAAATTTATATAATTTTTAGACTTACTTTATAATAAAATTAATTTTAAAATTTGATATTACATTAAATCACGTCAATTTGTATATTTATTTTTATGTAATCTATTTGTAACTAAAGTATTTCTAAAAAAAAAAAATATGGTTTCTATAATGCTTAAGTGGCAAAATTTAATTTGAAAAAACTTAATTTAGAATATAATGGATTTTTAAACTTTTCTTGAGAGCAATGCAAATTGTATTTATTTTAACCGGCTTAGAGCATCCTCGTTGGATTATAAAAATACAAATTCAATGAAAAATTTAACTAATAGCATTTAAAAATGCTCCATATTGGATTATCTAACTTTAAAACTTTTGACTTTTAACTACAATAAAATTAAAGTTTCCAACCAAATTTAGTTGTTACTGTATCACAACTAAATGAATAAAAAAATATATTTTTACAATCTCTCTCTCTCTCTCTCTCTATTCTCTCTTCACATTCTCATTTTTCCTCCTGCATTGTTTCTCTATATTATTTAATAAAAAATAATAATATATTTCCATATAAGCTCTTAATTTAGAAAATAAATTCATAAGAAACAATTGAAAACAATATATATTATTAAATTTATAATATTTTATTATTATTTTGACTAATCGATGAATAATCCAATGTAAAAATAATTTTTGAATGGAATAACCAAATGTAAAATCATATCATATTATTTAAATTTTACATTTGCATTTAGATAATCCAATAAGGATTTACAAGTGTAATTTTTCCCATAAAATTCATATAAATATAATTGACACCCTTGATGTATTAGAGTTTTTAACTTTGTACTCTAAACTTTTTAAACTAACACATTACACGTTGAAAGTATACAAAATTGACACTTTACTCTCACTGATATTCGAATGTTACACGCCTATCTATTTTTCATGCATTTGTAAGAGTTTTATTAAAATTCTATGTCTCACACACCCATGTCTTAATGAGTTTAAACCAGTTTAAATATTATAATTTAATTAATGAGTCACAGTAGGACAATAATACCTATATATCTAATTACAATGAGATATGAATATATCTAAATTTTATAATGGTTATAAGTCTATAAATAATACTAAAGAGTTAAAGGTTCTTACCTACAATATTATTGTACCTCTAGCCATCAGGAGACACTCAGAGTTAAAATTATTAGGGTGATCATTCTTTCATAATCAAATCAAATTCTTCATCAAAGTGAGATGGAGAAAGGTACATCTTTTAATTATTGTTATTATATTATTGTGGATTATAGAAAATAAAAAAATTCTAATATTAATATTCATGTTAAAATATTTAACTTTGTACTCTATACTTTTTAACCAACACATTACACGTTGGAAGTATACAAAATTCACACATTACTCTTAGTGATATTCTATTGTTACTAATCTATCTATTTTTCATGCATCCACTTAACCATTATGATACAATGAGAAATACTTTAACCACAAAATAAAATTAATATAGTTAGATATGATATGTCAGATTGTAAAATTATTATTATTAATAAATCACATGAATTCACGTCAATTTAAATATTTACTTTCGTGTAATTTCTTTTTTTCTGTAATACTCTCCATAAACTTGAGTAATCTTATATTTTTTTAAATATTGTATCTATATTTATAATGAAAATATTCAGAATACTTAAAGATATTAGAGGAAATAATGTTATTAGTACTAAATATATCACATGAATTTTTACAATCTAATCATTGATATGATATATAAAAAGTGCCTGCTCGTGTAGGTATGTGCTGTATGCATTATAAATTCTGATGTTCTTTATCTTCCATAAGCAAGATCGGACTATTATTATTTGCTGATGAGAAATACTTTTTGCAATCGGCAGATATAGTCGGTGTGCAGTCGATTGTAAAAAAATAAATTAATACGGGACTTACATGAAAAAAAAATTATTTTTATAACTTTTTTTTTATTTATGTAGGTCCCCCTGAATATAAAAAAAAAAAAATTATAATTTGTTTTATTCATTCCGTACAGCCAACTGCAAGCTGACTGCATTTGTCGACTGTATGTAGCAAAACCCTTTGCTGATATATGCACTATTCGGGTAATACACTCGAGCGAAAAAGGTTCTTGATTTGCCAAAAAATTTATCATCTTTTGGTCAAACAGAAATTAAGCGTTTTAAGTTTAGAGTTACGTTATATATAATTATTTTTATGTATTATATATGTATATTATTAATGTGATGGATTAAATTAATTATTTTATATTAAAAAATTATATAACTAATTATATCAGCAAAGTATAAAAAAAATATAAAAATAATTAGACATAAAAATTTTACTAAGCCTAACCTTTTGCAGGAGAGATATACTTTTTACAGTCGAGAAATGCAATCGGCGTGCAGTCGTAGAGAAAAAAGTGAATTAATACGAAACCTATATGAAAAAAAAATTATTTTTATAACTTTTTTTTATTTATGTAGGTCTCTCTGAATATAAAATAATTTTTTTTTATTCATTCCGTACAGCTGACTACACGCCGACTGTATTTACCGACTGTATCTAGCAAATCCCTTTGCAGGAGGAGTAGGTTGAGCATAGTTCGCTTTTACGTTAAATGTAAAATTATCTTTTTGTTAATATTTACCTAAATTATTTATACTTGTAATTTTATTTACATAATTATAAATATTGACGTGTTAATTAGTGGAGTGGTAACTATTTTAAGATTTGAAATTCAAAACTTAAATTAAAAAAAAAAACAAATTGATAAAATAGAATCATCACGTACATATAATATTAATTTAATAAAATAAAAGTAATCAGAAAATGAACGGCGATAAATAAGGCGTACGTGAGCCAACCTCAACCGTCACACAAAAATTGTAACCGTCGACCCAAATAATATTTCACAAGTTTCCAGCCAATTAATCCAAAAGAAAGAGTAACCGAAATCCTTTCCACAAAGAAACCGATCCAACATGACAAAGAGATACTCAATCTTGCAGAAGAAACTCCAAGAACTTGAATCTGAACTCAACCGTGTCTACTCTCTCGCCGCCCAGACCCAGACCCCATGCCCCGATGCTGTGCTCGAAGACATCCACCAAAAGTTTGTGTTCGTCAGCAACCTCCTATCAGCCGAGCTAGCATCCGGCCCATCCAAGCCCCACCATTTGTACCACATTGCACGAAGACTCTCCGAACTCGAGCGCGCTTTCTTGGTCTGGGACGGACGTTTCAAAACCTCGGCGCTTAATTTCGACGATAATGCTTCCACGTGCTCTTGCAGTACCGAGTCATATCTCGACGACGATGGGGAGGCCTCCGACAACTTGGGCTCCCCTGTTTATTACGAAGACGACCCGGAAAGGTTTTCACAAGGTTTGCAGGAAGAGAAGGCGCTGGTGGAGTTTGGCGGAGGTCATGTGAACCATGATGATCTGTTGCAGGCGGAACTGCTCGATTGTTTAGTGGAGAAAGGGGCGAAGGAGGGTGTTGTTGGGGTCGACTTTATTGAGAAAGATGTGAAGGGAAAACAGAAGAAAGTTGGGATTAGTAGATTATGTGGGGCTATGGCTAGGGGGGTACTGGTGCTTGGTATGGTTTTGATGGGTTATGCGATGGGGAGGTTTTATGGTTGCTTTTATTACGTGGAACGGCCAGGATGTTTCCTCAGCCCTACTTAAGAAATTTATGACGACAATATTTCTTTGTTCTTTTCTTCTTTTAGTTCAAGATCATCCGAGTACTGTATATATGTACTTCGCAGATTATGTTTTGAACCAAAAACTAGGATCTTGTTTTGAAGCAATTTATTTCATAAAATAATTGCAATAGTTTGACATTTATAACAGTTTGCTGAGTTGCCCTGCATATCAAACGCTGCTCACTATCCTTTTCCCACTTTTTCGATTCAATATTTCACTCATAAGCAACTAGAAAAGTAAGCAAATATTCGTGATTGTCCTCTTTTCTTAAGTGCTTTGGAGTTTGGATATTCTCTTTTCTTTTATCGGGCCTGGGTCACTTTTGAAGAAAATGGCACCCATGAGAGATCATGTTATTATTTTTCGGATTTACTTTTGCAATCGATTACCTTTTGACAAGTTTAAAAAGGTAACAAGAGAACAGAACAAAAAGTGGCTTGCCCAATTAATTTATTCTTGTAAGTTTTTCGAATATAATGTTTAATCTAATTGTAAGATATAATACGGGGAAAATAATTTTGACAGAGTCACACAAACATGAAATGCGACAATAATATTGGGTGAATAATTAAGTTTACAGTGAATGATGATAATTAAAGAGCCTCAGAAACGAGCTCCAATCACGCCTTAAATTATTGCTAATCAGGAACAATCATCCCCACCAAAATTTGAAGCTTTTTACCTTCCAAAAACAAAAAAAAAAATGTGGCTTTTTGAATCTTGGGATTCCAAATTCGGTGGAGATCAACCTGGTTTTGTTTTGAAAACGATTGTTGTGCTGGAAAAATTACTTCTTTAATCCAATCATACAGCAGCATGTGCGCCCCCGTTGGCGCCGGGGGGGGGGGGGGGGGGGGGAGGTGCCTTTACCCCCTCACCAAGTCTCACTCAAATCATGGACTCACATGCTTTGCAGTGTCTGCACTTTTGATTCAAGAGTGCAATCGCACTAACAGATTCGCTTCGCAGTGACTCTGTAATTTCCCTCAACTGCGTGGTCATTTTCGTCAATTAAAATCTCAAATATGCGGCGAACCTTATTCACGACGCCCTATTCCATCACTCCAAATCGATCTTATGCTCCGAAATTCCAATTTTGCCGCTACCGACCACCGTTGCTTTCCACAAAATTGTCGTCTTCTTCTGCTTCTTCACCTTTCAACATCTTTATCAGATCATCAAAAGGCCACTCCACTCACCCCATAAACCCTTAAATGGTTCGTTTCTCTCTAGCTCACTCTGACCCATCGAGATACACCGTTTCAACTAAGCGAACAATGAGCCGACTTAGACGAATCGACCTCATCGAGCCTTGCTACTACCCTTCCCTCTTCGTCAGAGACACCTCAATTTTCTCGCCCAAGCCCCTAGCTTTCCCGTCATTTGTAGAGGAAGATCTCGATCTCAGCCTCGGTCTCGACCTACTAAACCTTTCCCCCCGCCCCAGCCCTCTTGAATTCTTCGACTCGGTCACCGATCTTGTCTGTGTGGATGAAACTCCGTCGCTTTCGTCTTATAGACGAATCCAGCGAGTCGACAGGCTTGTAGACGAGTCTTTTTACTTGCAGAGCCTGTGCGACCGAGTAGGCCTACTGGAGTCTCGTTTCGATCGGCTTCTCAACTCAAAGCTCCATGGCGGGGACCGGAAGTACACTTGGATAGCGGAGATCAATAGCCCAGAGAAGGACGGCCCGGATAGGAAGTACAAATGGACGGCGGAGATCAAAGAAGGGAAGAAGGAGGGAGGGGTCGAGAAAAAATATAAATGGAAGGCCGAGATCAATGAGAGAGGAGTGGAGAGCCGTCCGATCGCACGAACGTACTCGTTCAAAGCATCAGGTGGCGATGCAGGTGATAATAGCGGATCGAAGGAGGAGATGAAGAAGAAGAAGAAGAAGAAGAAGAAGGGGGAGTGTGACACGCGTGTGGTGGAGATCGAAGAGCCTGTAGATCACGGGGCTGTGGTTTTAAGACAGGTTTTAATTAAATTACACTTAAATTTTAATCCCCCGATTTATGCTCCAATTAATTTAAATTAATTTCTTATGCGTGTTTGTGCTTATCTAATCCATATAATGCTGGTCACTTGACTGCAAAGATGCTCCACCTGTAGCGTTGGTCTAAATTTGGAGCTAGTCACTGATTTTAATACCATGGGAGTTCTTTGATTTAACGCAGAATTTTAGAAGTTTTTACGAATAAATGGCTGGTATTTTCAGTAAATAACTGCAAAATGGCAACGTTTAGATGAGGTACAGCTACAAAATGGCTTTACGGAAATATGTACAATATGATTTTAGAAGAATGATCCGTTTCCTTCGTTTTTTTCTTTTTTTTGGTCAAAGCTGCATTCTGTGAAATTGTTTTTTGATAGGTAACTGCATTCTATAAATTCGTGTTCGTGTTTGACCTATGGTTGATGTTTTCGTTAAAACTTTTTTTTCTCAGTAAAACACAAATCCTGCCATACTCTGTACATCTTGTCGATGAATGGCTACAACCAAAAGTCGTCCTTTTTTGCTGTGATTTGTGAGTAGATGTTAAGGTGAAAATGTCTTTAATTTGTCGAAAAACTTGTATGTGTAGGTTGAAACCAGAAGAACATCATGTCAAATACAAGGAGAATACATTTACATGGTTCCTTTAAATGTGGTCAAGTTTGAGTTTGATTTTATTTTATTTATTTTTCATTCTCTTTCTTTTGGCTGAGTGGTGAAGTTTCAGTTGTCGCTTGCAACGTTTTGTGATTTTTAACCTCTTTTAGTCCTTTGATTATCTTTTCAATTCATTTTTTTGCTCCATCTAATTAAATTTTTCCTTCATGAATCATTTAATAACTGAGATCTTGTATTTGACTATATCTTTGAAGGCCTTTGCCAAGAGAGTTGGAGCTGGTGTAAGGAACAAAGGTAAGAAGAAGGAACTATCTCCTCAAGATGCAGCAATGATGATTCAGATGACCTTTAGAGCTTATCTGATCCGCAGATCACAGGCTCTTCGTAACCTTAGAGAACTGGCAGTTGCCAAGGCCAAGTTGAAGGAGATCAGAGCATTGTTCAATAATTTCTCCTACCGACGTCATGTAGCCCAGGATGCTGCAGAGCGACAGAGGTTCTCAGAAAAAATTATTGTCCTTCTCCTTACCGTTGATGCCATTGAGGTAACTTCATCTCACTTGATTTCTTTTCCATGTTGTGAATGTGATGTAGCTCTTAGTGAATTTTCATCAAATGCCAAAAGTTTGATCTGGCTAGTGTGGTTTATTTACTTCCCCATTCAACGGTTAATTTTGAGGGGATGTTATGAATAGTTTTCAATAATGATACTTGTAAAAAAAAATAAAGTTTTTCGAGAATGATACGTGCATGTTCTTGGCAAATTGTTCTTTCATATCATTCTTGGCAAATTGTTGTTTTGAAGATTGTTGCTGTCCATTATTATAAACCAATGGGAATCAAGATGTGTACTCAATAACTATTTTAGAAACTGCTTCAGTTTTAGAGAGTCTACATTTGGAGTTATGGTGAACTAAATACTAAAAAGGGTCCAGAAAGCTTTTGACATCCTATCAAATCACAAGAAACCTGATAGATGATTAAAAACTTTACAAGTTGCTTAGCAAAATTATGGACTGTAATACTTTTAGATTTTGTTGTATGAAAATCCCCATAATAATAGCAATCATGTAAACCTTATTAAACAGCATTGATTGATTTTTTCCATTAGGATGATTTCTTCCATCAAATTATCCAAGGTTGGTCCAAAAGAAGCACAGTTATGCTGGTTTGTTTTTATTTTCCGAAAGATCCTACTTGTAGTTCTAACGATAGAACGTACTGTTTTCAACCATCCCCTGATCTACCATATCACACCAAGAAATTGTTGATAGTTTTTAACTGCCAATTAGTTTTTAACACGACAGTTTACTCTGGCATTTCCTTGTTGTTAAGCTTTCATGTTTTTCATCTCTTCCAATTTTAGTGTCAAGAAATCAAACAGGACATATGGCCATTATTGGTTCTCCTAATGCGGATTGGATGCTGCATATTGTAACAGGGAGCTGACCTCATGGTGCGTGCTGCAAAGAGGTCAATGGTGCATGAGTTGGAAGCGATGCTAGATGTAGTGGACCCGCAGCCTCCTGGGAGATCACCGTCCATGAGGAGGACTTTCGACATGCCCGATGGTGTGATTCAGAAGGAAATTGCAGCAGGTGTAGCACAGGTTGTCCGGATGCTTAATCGTGAAGAGGAGAGTGCCAGCACCTTCGAGGCATGCCTTTAAGGACACGGTAACATGACAAATCACCGTTGTTATAGCATGTTACCGGGAAGATGCGACCTAGTTGAGAAGATTTTTGACTGTTTGGTTCTCTCATATGCATTGAATTGTGTAGTGCTTGAAATTCTCCCACTGCGTCTGAGAATTCAAATTACCCTCTGGCCCCTCTCCCACTGCATGAATTCAAATTCTGTCGCTGCTCTGTTAGTGTGTGTGTTCCCAGGAAGAACGAGCTAGAATAAAGTCTGTAATGTTTCAAACTGGAAAGTGCTAATTATTAATTTTCTCGACCTACGAAACCCTTCATCGCATCCACTTTCTAATTCGATAGAGAAAAAAATTGTATTTACAAGTATGTTGATCGATACACTTAAGATATCACTGATTAAAAAAAAAAATTATATTTTATAATTTAATTTTACGATTATAATGAATTTCATGCACCAACTATAAAAGCACTAGTAGTGGGTTCAATAAAGTTTGGTTAAAATTTGACTATAAAATTTACTTTTATAAATTTAGTTAGCTACTCAACAGATATATCATTATTCTATTAAATTTGACATTTTTATTTATTTTAATTTTAATTGTAATTTGAATATTTATTCGTTATCAAAAAATTATATATTAATTTTTTAATAGTCATGTTATTTAAACGGATAAAATTTTCAAACGGTTTTTTACAATTGTTATATTTTTTCAACTGATATATGATTGTATTAAAGTTTATGGTTGTATTAAAATTTATGGTTGTATTAAGTTGTAATGATCTCCCTCAAAATAGAGTGTAGATGTTAGGGATATACCCATCTAGGACAACAAATCGGTAAATGGACAAAAAGAAAGAGGTTTGAGTAGCAATATGATGATCTGATGCAACATGTAAGGTCAAAATGACCCTAACTTGTAATTTACAAAATGTGGACAGGTTCTAATTAAACAAAGAATAAATTGTGAGATTCTACAAATCAAGATTACTAGGTTGGGTAAATGATGTTTGGATGTTAACAGATTAAAAAGGAGTATCAATGTTAGCAAAACATTGATACTCCCTTTTCTAATACACTCAATGCTGGTTGTATCATATTCCCTTACAAGTACGAGTAAATAATAATTTGTAAAAATCAGATGGACTGTTGATCAACACTCATCAACTTGGAAATCTAAATTATTCACGCAAAACCAAGCAAGCACAATTTGTTGATCTGACTCAACCCTGTTGTCTGAACTATAGATGGTTACTACCGGAGCTCAACCTAACACCTAATCAAATCAACAAGTCCCAACATATAATAAGGAACAAAATACTACTGTGGTGCTTACACCTTACTTCATCTATATTGAATAGTATAAGAGAAAATGCAACCCGTTTGGCTATTTAGTCAAATGGTCCTATTCTAGTAGTTAGTTTATTTGGAGAACAGAAATGAAATTTTTTATGTTAAAATATTATTATGGCCAGCAGCTTGGACTCAATAAATTTTGCCAAGTGAAACTAATAAAGGTCCACTAATAAAGGCTAAAATTACTGTAATTTTATTAAGTCCACTACAACCATTTTTTATGCTTCATAGTCAAATATTGATCAAATTTTAACTTTTTTAAACCCACTACTAATACTCTTAAGGGTGTTCAAAAATAAATGTTCCAACTAAAGCTTATAACTTTTTATTAAATGGTCACACTGGGGACATGGCTATAAAGTGTTAAAATTTGATGGTTGATGGGTCTTGCTGAAACTACTATTATTACCATCGAAAAGCAATAAGCAATAAACTGTTGAAGCACTGTGGTGTTTAAAATGAGGCCTTCTCGGGCCTTTCCTGGTATCCCCACTTCCCAAACGGACTTCTTATGGGCTTTCTTTTTACAGTTATAGTCATCTTTGTAAATTCAGCTTCCTTTCGATTCAATATTACGTCGATTTAGATTAATAAGTTCATAACCCCAAAAAAAGAAAGATGCTCGTACAGAAAAGAACGTCAAAACAAAAAAACGCAAACGATTACTCCTAAGAGACAATTATAGTATTTATATAATTTTTAATGTCAAAAAAATAATGTATACAGATCTAGATTGTGGAAACTAGGGGTGCTATCTACATATGTGGGGGAGGGGGCACCCCTTCCTTGCACCCCACCCTCCCGACCATTTTAAGAATATTAATGCTCTACTGAGTTTAAAAATTATTTTTGAGTCTAAAAATATTTTGTTATTCAAATTATTATATAATTTAAATCGTAAATTAAATCATTTAAAAATTGATAACATAAAATTATGTTATCAATTTTTAAATTTATTAGACTTGTTCTATGAGATTGTATATGACATGAGTACCCTAGACTAACTTTATATAGAATTTTAAAATCATACAAAAGTCTTACTTGTGCCCCCGCATGGACGGTGCAGTATAGCATGCTCGCTCATGATAGGACGGGGTAACGAGCTGCCCACCCCTAGTGCAAACTATTTAATAAAAAAATTGAGAACCCACTATAATTTTTTTTTTTCTATTGTGAGTTTTGCTTTTTATCACAAGGTTTACACCAAATTTTTGCTTATTTTAAACTTGTATATAACATTATTTTTAGTAGACTACACAAGATCACGGGGATCATAAGGAATTATTCTACTACCATGCAACGTTATGCTGGCGGCAACTTATTTAGGGCTAGTTTGGTTGATGGAATGTACTAAGATCAATTCAGTTTAGTCTAATTTTAAATTGAGTCTAGTATCCAAATACACATCCTTACACACGAGACCTACATCATTTTTTAATTCAAAATTTTCTTACACGTTATACTCATAACTTTTTTCAACTTTCCATAAATAGTACTAAATTCATTTTAATTTTTTTTTTTTTTTTGATAACCTTGGGTGTCCGGGCCAGCTTACGCGCACCTCGACTAATCCCAAGGGGCTCTGAAGTTAACGACCAGGTAAATCCTCCAGTGGCCCCGAGGGGACTCGAACTAGTGACTATTGGGGAGCAAACCCAAGACCTGACCAATTGAGCTACCCCTCGGGGTTAAATTCATTTTAATATCCAAACACATTTAATTTATCTTCAATAGACCCCTCAAAACTCACTATACCATATCAACTCACTATCATTTATAAATAATTGAGTTCAGCTTAACATCTAAACGCAGTCTAAAACTCAGCTTTCCATCCGTGCTCTTCTCCTAATATATTTATTTGATACTTCATTTAGAAGGAAGAACTTCTAATATCTTAGCGTAAGAACCATAAATAAATATTATTATAAATATTATTATTATTATAATGTGCATTTGAATCTAAGTTAGGAGTCTGTATTACTTGGGAGATTATAACACGCCTCCAGTCCAGTCCAGGCTATACTTAATACTTGTGCCTTTTTCTCCCGGCAACTACTAATTTAATTATTTGTTGAACCATTCTTTTAGAACATTGTAGAACAAAACGTATACTATTTCACTCCAACATATCAATTACATACACCCACACGCATGGTCTAAAACTTTATTATTCTTACATTAATTTTAACTGGTTTCAAAGTCCAACTTATTCCGTGCTAAAATATACAATCTCCAATCCCAACTAATTACTTCTCTACAAATATTTTTTAAATAGAAATGCTAACATTATAATAAGATTATACAAAAATAAATTTATAAATTAATTTGATTTTATATGATACATTAGATCTATTTTATAATAAAAATAATTTTATAATATAATATACCACATCAAATTAAGTCACTTTATATATTTATTTTTATGAATAAAATATTTGTGATGACAAGCAATGATGTGTTTTTTATTTTTTAATACTAGTTGGGAAGATTCAAAATGTTGGTGTGGACAAGGAGGTAAATTATTGAAATATGGGCCGTCCCATCTTTATCGCTGGGCGTGACCACCCAGTATTATTATTATTATTATAACCATTTTTTTCAATTTTTATTTTTATATTTTTTAATTATTTTCTTAATTATTAAATAAAAAAATATACCAATACATTATATATTATTTTTTTAATCACCAAATTAAAAAAAATATTTTTTACCTAATAATACCGCTCAGACGGCAAGGGAGCATTTCCATTACTGAATATAGTAGATGTCAAGTCAAGCAGCAAGCTTAATGCTTTTTCCCTTTTCATTTTCGATTAAAAAAGAAGATGGAAAAGTGAGTGGTTGGGGATCAAGCATACAGCCTGAAAACATGTTAACTATTGAGCCAATTGAATAATTCTACCTCCACAACATTTGACATGGCAAATGTCAATGGTGTTAACAGCCTTTTGATTCAGTCATAACCACATTCAACCTCAATGATTAAATAAATACATAAAATAAAAAAGCCTTGAACCTACCGAATTTATAAGCTTCTTTAATCACGAGTTCATATTTAGCTTATGGTTTTGTTGAAACGAGGGGAACATAAACAGTTGGAAAAACAATAACAAAAGTAGTTTGTACACAGATATTAAAGTCTTTTCTTTTAAAAACAGTTTGAAATCAACTTTCAATCCAAACGGAATCTAAAAAACTCGTATAATATATGCATATTAAAACCGAAAACTTAATGAAAGTTGTGGGAAGAAACTTGTTATAAAACCCATTCACCTTTAGAGAGTCATAGGCTAATTGAGAAGGACTAGTAGATACATAAGATCTATATTAATTTTATTTATTAGCATATACATTTCTCCTTGACATTTTTAGGTGGACTCACCACCTCTTGTTGACAATTTGGCAATTCATGCTCATGATACAGTCATATGTCATTAATTTCGTGTCTGGTATGCCTTGTTATTGTTATGATAATTAAAATCGATTAAAAATATAATATGCGATACAAATTATTAAAAAAAAAAGTAATCTGACGTGTCAATTGATGCTGTCAATAATTTAAAGAGCGGTTTTAGGGCCACAAAAGATTTCACACCTTTTGTCTACCGAAATAGTGTAAATAATTTTTTTTTTTAAATTTTTGTTTCTATTTTTTTCAAACATTTTAAAACCCATTTAAACATTTAAAAAAATTCAAAATTATTAAAAAAACGTTTTCTTAATCGTTAAGTAAAATAAAATTTTAAAAAATAGTTTTAATTTTTTAAGTGGCTCTACTATTTCTCTAATTTAAATGCGGTTTTGATATTTTAAAAAAATAAAATTACTTTATTCTTTTATTATTTAATTCCAATTTTTGAAGGAGCCATGATGCACGTGAAATTTCAACTGCAACACCCGTGCAGTACTAGAAAAAAATAATAATTTTATTGTTTATCAGATTCAACAAAAAGTTTACACGAGAACCAGTAGGTGAGCGAGCAAGAAATGGAGCAGCCATAAATATTTAAAATAGCGCGTGGAGGAACCGACCCACTAGCTGCGAGTGACAATGGCAAGAGCTTTCTTAGTACCAAAACAGAAGAAAAAGGAGTGGTATTATTTTAGGGGCTTTCTTATATTTCAGTCGGCAAATATAGTTGATGTGCAGTCGACTATACGGAATGAATAAAAAATATTATAAAAAAATTATTTTATATTCAGGAAAATCTACATGAATAAAAAAAAATTATAAAAATAATTTTTTTTTCATGTAAGTCCCATATTAATTTATTTTTTTCTCCACGACTGCACGCCGACTGTATTTCCTGACTGTAAAAAGTATTTCTCTTATTTTAATTGTGCTGTAATATATAAGCCTAATAATAATAATAAACAAACTAAGTAGAGAAACGTTTGAAACAGTGTGTCAAAGAAACAACCTCTGCCCAAGGAAACAAAAAATACTAGAAACAAGGCAAACAGTTCTTATTTCTGACTTTGACTGAACGTTACGCCGTTAATGAAACGGAAGATTCTGTTGTGGGTTCCAAGAGATTACCGAATAATTTAATTAATTAATTACTTTGCTTAATTAGATTTGGAGATCCGTTAGTCAACGTCCGCAACAAAGTAAACATAGAAGTTTCCATCGCCAGCTCAGTTGTGGACCCCCACCAAATCCCGCACGTCTGCCCCCATAACTTTACTCTAAAGTAATTGGTTTTACCGCGTCAGTCCAACGTGTGCAAAACACGGTTGACACCGACATGTTATTCGTGTAATACTTTTTTACTGTATATCAGATTTATTAAATTTTTTTTTTTATAAAAGCGTGTAAGATTTTAAGGTCCCCTTTAAAATTTGGAGTAAATTTAATTTTTAACTAAATTTAATATTTAAATATTTAATTTTAAATTATTAAATTCATATTAATTTAAAATATCTTATAACTCACAATTTTATTCAATTCAATACTTATTTATATGTAAAATTTATAACATTTTTTAACTTTTTATAAATACATCTAAATTCATCTTAACATCTAAATACATTTTAAATAAATTTTACAAAATTCATAATATAATCTTAACTCACTATTATTTATAAAAAATCTAATTCATTTTAACATCAAAACTAGATTTAAGACCATAAATATAAAATTTTAATTAATAATTATTCATTTTTAGAATCCTATTCTAAATTTCTGCAGAGCAATCCATGTCTATGTTGGTTCCACCAAGTCTGGTCCTTCTCCACGTAATTCATTAACGGGTTACCATTTCTTGAAAGTAACTAATCAGAACGTAAAGTCATTAAAAATTAAAAAATTATAATTTATAATTTATAAATAAAATTATATTAATTTATGATAAAAAGAGGTATGGTGACTAATAATTTTTAGTATTTATATAAAAACGTAGGCTCATCGACGGCCACTCATTAAGCTCTATCCGGGAAAAAAGAAATGGTAGACGACGGAAAAGACCCACTTGTGTTGTTGAAAAGGACGATACAGTAGCACACGTCCAGCACCTTACGTGGCGGGCCCCTCCCCGTAACGTGGCCACGTCATCCCCGACACGATCACAGGTGTCCTTACGCGTTTTGGCCGATAGATTTCCATGGCCACGTCTCCTCCCCCTCCTCTTTCCAAGATCTGTTCGCGGGACCCTCTTCAGTTTGGCCGTTTTTATTATTATTAAAATAACAAATAAATAAGTAAATATTACGGGGAAGAAGATACCGATACCCCACGCGCGTTAAACCGAACGTGGTCAATGCTCGCCTCAAGAAGCGTGGGGCTACTTCCCAATCAAGCCAACCGCCAGTTTCTCAGAAAGCGCAGCTTCGTTCCTATATATACCAGAGCCTTTATTAAGGTTATATTTTCTTCGCTCTTTTCCAGTTTTCCTTCCTTCTGAATTGGGTTTGGCGTTGATTTTGAGCTTCATTTTCGTTTCTCTGAATCCCTTCCCATTCGCTCCTTCTTCTGGTGATTCTCCTCTCTTTTCTTGTTTTTCTACTCTCTGTCCTTTATCTGCCACTTTGCATCCCGAGAAAATTCTCGAGCAGGAAAGCAAAATTACAAAAACAAACGGGTGGAGTTTTTTTTGGTTAAACATTGGGCATTTCTTGTCTTGGTCAGTATTGTTTTTTCTATTGATATGGGCATTGTTTTCTGGAGGTTTTTGGAGCAGACAACTGCATTCTCCAATATTCCGTTCACGTCCTCGGATTCTTGATTGGAGCTTTTAAGTCGGGTAAGTTTGTGGTTCGTCTTCTTTTTCGTATTTCTTTAGCGATTCTTTTCAGTTTCGCACGCATTGCTGTATGAAATTGGATTTGTAAAAGCTAGCTTTTGAATCGAATGGGCGTCTGCGTTGGACCCTTTGAATGTTTCTATTTTTTTGTATGGTCAAAATCTTGTTGGTATTCGGATTCTATGCGATTCGAGTTTGAACTAGACCCAATTTCAGATATTCGGTGCTTCTGAATTGGTGCTTTTATACTGCTTTCCCTTTTTCTATTATAATCAATTTTATACGCGATAGCTTATGCGTTTTATTTTCTTTTTAAAGCTTTCGTTCCATTTGGAGTTCGCTTCTTTTCATTCTTTTGACATATACGCATACACGCGTATACATGTATATTCTTCTCCGGTCGACCTGTTGAATGATTGGTTAATTCAGTTTGTTCAGTTTTTCCAAACCACACCGCCGATATTGTCGACACTGATTCTAATTCTGCCTCTTGGCTGTTTTTGATTAAGTTGATGTGATATTTAACTTTGTTTTCTTCATCTTTGATTTTTCAGTTTACTTTATGGAAACCACTGTTCGTTAATGGACGTTACTATCACGTCCATTCAAGTTGAAAATAATAATAATAATAAATTTCTTTACACTATTCTAAGCCAAAGAAAAGCAGAGAGAGACAGCGAGACAGAGAAATAAATCCTTAGTCATGAATTTGACGTTGTACTTTTCCCTGGGGAAATATTGACCTTAAATCTTCTATTATTCTGTCATGCCATTAAAGTGACAATCAAGGTTGATCATAGCACATGGTTGGAAAAATAATATATTTTGAATAGTCGGAAAATTTGTGTCCTTTTTGGTGGTCAGTGTATATGGGGGATAGTAACAAAAGGCATAGTGATGTCCGAATTAAAAATACAAATAAAAAACTATTTTGGGGTCCATGGTGTTTTATATCATTGCAGGATCTTTAGCTGCTGGGTCCATATGCTTAATAATATTCCCATACTTGGTTGTAGGCCCATAACGTGTGGTTGGATATTGTATTGTTTCCTCTCTACTAAGTGGGGCGGAAGAACCTTTTATTATGCACAACCACCGAGCGCCCACACTTTGGTACCAAATATCGGTTCTATAATACCGGTTTCTCACTGTACACTTTACATTTTCCTTTGCATATATTCTTAGGGTTGGTTTGATTATACAAATTAGAACGTCTCATCTCATATAATTATTATAGTTTTTCTAAATTTCTATATAAAATATAATAAATAATTTAATTTTTTCAAATCTCAAAATAAAAATAATATTAAAAAATTATATTCTAACAATATTTTATTCAACTTTCGACTTTCATCTCATCTCATCCCATCTGTGTAACCAAACGAGACATCAATCATATGTTTGTAGTATCCACTTGGATTTTAGTTTTTATTTCTCTTGTACAGCTTTGGTTATAGATTTGTGTGTTCAACACAATCTTTCCTCCACACAGGGAGACATCCGTGTTCAAGTCAGCTTTGGTTGCTGCCTTTCTAATTTTCTTGTTTCATTTCCTTTTCCTTTTAGTTATAATCTTCTTTATGAAGTTATTAAGTACCTTCATCATTGACCTTGAGTTTCTGCAAATAGGCCCTGAAATAAATTCCAATCGGGACAATTCAAGTAATAAGTAGTACTTTAAAACTTATGATGTATTCTTTGGTTAAGTTTGTTCTGCTTTATTGTTCGACCAATCGTTTTAGCAAGGTTTCCATCCTAGCATACATTCTTTTTATAAGGATCATTATCAACACTACCATCATCATCTTAGTGATCAACTCAGATGTTTCCAACCCATTGATGGGGATATTTGGTGTCACGACTCACTATTCACAGTTTTCAGCTCTCTACAATCCTTAAGTTAATAGTTTTTTGCTCTGGATAACTTTTATACGTTGCTCAGTCATTGGGATGATATGGGAATCCAGTTGGGCTTGGATTTGGTTTTATCATGATGGTATGTAAATCTGTTAGATTTGAAGGAAAGTCGAAAACAAGTGCCACTATTTCTTTTTATGTTTATAACCAATTCTAGCAGCTGCCAAAACTCTTCTTCAAGTTTAACTGCTTTGAAAAACAGAGGAAATTTTTTTCATTTGTGTTGAGGCCGTTTCTGTGGAATTAACTTAGCTTAATTGAAGGAAGACTGAACAATAGAAGTGAGCGTAGAGTGTGAGAGGACCCGTAAAGGGGAAACATATGCTTTTTCTTCCTTTTTCACTTTATTAATTTCATTATGCATTTTAAGCATTATCACTAGACGTAAGCTTAAATCTTCTGATTTTTTTTCCCTTTCATTAATTCAAATTTTTACATAGATTGTTCTGGATGTTCACAAATTTTTCCAAAATTTTTTTGCATAGTGATGCTTTTGCCATTCTCATTTAAATTATCTTTGGGATCCTCGTGGCATGATTTTTGGACTTGGCAGCACCGGTTACTCTTAAATTCTTTCCTTTACTTATAATAATAAATAAAAAACCCTTTCCTTTTCCTGGTCCATCTCTTAACTTGATGATTTGATTTCTAGTATATGTTAGGTAAGGCGTCAATTTATATAATTTTATGTAGGTACAATTAATGCACTGTAGCATCAATGTCTATAAGCTGTTTATTTTCATGAATACCACAATTCTTAGCTGGTCTGTCATCACGTTATTTTTTCTGCTGATTTGGTCTTGATTCTAAGTCATTATTCTTTTACTCAACTCTCTCTCTCTCTCTCTCTCTCTCTCAGAGATATCAGTCTATTGCCTGAACATTTGATCGCTAGGAACATGATAAGGTACATGGAATTTACTCTGGTTTTATTTAAGCAATCTTCTGATGTTGCATACACATTGTTTTGAAGTTTATATGTTTTGTATGATAATTAGATTTCAGAAGCTCTGCATTTGATGGACTGCTTGCCTAGCGGTTGCGACAAGAAGGCATTGAAGAGGTGGTTTTTTATTGATAAGAGGGTTGGGTGAAGAATATATCTGAGACTTATCTGTTGCTTAGCGTCTCTGTAGATTACTCAGCTGTTACATTCGACATAGTTTTTGCATTATAAGTTGTGCTACAAATCTGGATCCGATGGACCTGAAGTCATCCCGTGCTGCTTCTGTTCTTACCGATCCTGGCCCCATAAATAAGTCAAGACTTTGCATGCATTCCAGTGTGCTGCCTTATTCACCTCCACGAGCAGCTTTCTCTCCAGGCCTTCTCCTGATAATCCCGAGGAAGAAGACCGGAATACTTGATGACTTCCGCACTAGCAGTTGGCTGGATGCCATGAAGTCTTCTTCTCCTCCACCTAAGATAGCAGCAACCAAGGATGAGTATTCATCAACTGAGGCTGATGTTGCGTACAATGCCTGGATGGTATTTTGCCCTTCCTAGGCTAATGTTCTCCTTTTTTTCTTTTATTGTATCACTTTCCAGATTTTCTGGTCGAGATATTTATGCAGTTCTCTGCACCTTTCTATTATAACTTCGCAGGCTAAGTATCCATCAGCACTTGAATCTTTTGAGCAGATTGCAAACCATGCAAAAGGAAAGAGAATAGCATTGTTTCTGGATTATGATGGGACACTTTCCCCAATTGTAGATAATCCTGACTGTGCATTCATGTCTGATGCTGTAAGATTTTATTTTATTTTTAAATATTTAACATGTGAAAATTTTCATTTTAAGGTTATGTCTTTCTTTCTTTCTCATCCCTCATTTGGTCATTTTCATGTTGTAACCTTTCTAGATGCGTGCTGCTGTAAAAAGGGTGGCAAAATACTTCCCGACGGCAATAATTAGTGGAAGAAGCCGTGACAAGGTAATTGGTTGGATTCTTTTTATATAGTTTATCTTGATTACATCTTCCTTATCATTTGTCTGTTTATTTACATTTTACATTCAGATGTCTTTAATGGTGGTCATTGATTTGACAATTGCTTGTCCTACACTTCTATTCATCCAGGTGTATGAGTTTGTAGGGCTAACAGAACTCTATTATGCGGGTAGTCATGGAATGGACATCATTGGCCCTGTTAGAGAAAATATATCTGATGATCATCCGAATTGTATTAGATCAATGGATGAGCAGGTAATGGCCTTATTAATTTCTTTATCTTACATCTTTCTTCTCTCCGATAGATATATGTATTGAGTTTTGTCCTATTGTGATTATAGGGCAAGGAAGTTAATTTGTTCCAGCCTGCTGGTGAATTTTTACCTATGATCAATGAGGTGCGCAAATGTCATCTCTACATTTGTATATGAGTGGTAGAAAGTTCAAGTTCCAATCTTTCACTCAATCATAGCTTTCTGACATTTTTTAAATGTTTGTGCAGGTTTTTGGATCCCTTGTTGAATGTACTAAAGATATTAGAGGAGCAAAAGTTGAGAATAATAAGTTCTGCATCTCTGTACATTACCGTAATGTAGATGAGAAGGTGTGGCTTTTTATTGAGCAGCCAAGCCTCGATATATTGTTCAATTTTATTGTTTTACTGATAAGAGGGAGGTCCTTTTTGTTTCACTTATTTACCCTTTTGTTTTTGGCACTTGATTTTAATTTTTATATCCAGAGTTGGACCGTAGTAGCCCAACGTGTCGATGATGTTCTAAAAGACTACCCACGTCTGCGTTTGACTCATGGTCGCAAGGTATTCATTAGACCAAAATATTGCCTGATCAATATGTTTATTTCTTACTGAAGATTCCGCTTATGCTATATTGACTTTTATTCCTCTAATCGTGTTCTATTTACCTCATCTCTAGGTTTTAGAGGTCCGTCCTGTGATCAATTGGGACAAGGGGAAAGCTGTCACGTTTTTACTTGAGTCACTTGGTTAGTTCTTTTTGTCTTTGGTTACAAGTTTAGTACTTTACATATTTTTAATTCTGTCCGTTCTATCCTATCCATGGAAAATGTTTTTAGGGTTGGGTCACTCTGATGATGTGCTCCCAATATATGTTGGAGATGACCAGACTGATGAAGATGCATTTAAGGTAATATCTAACTTACCATACAGTCAATTCTCTTGTGAGTTTTTGACTTATCTAACTAACTAAATTCACCTTTGCAATAGGTTCTAAGAGAGGGCAATCGGGGTTACGGCATTTTAGTCTCTTCTATACCCAAGGACAGCAGCAGTGCAGATTACTCGCTGAGGGACCCATCAGAGGTACAAATTTTCCTTTATCTGAAGTAATTTCTTTCTGGACTGTGTTTGAGGTCCGGGATGGTGGAACAAGATATATGAAGAACAAGATTATCTTTGGAATATTCTATATAAAGTTTGAATTCTGGGGAAACTGCCTCTTTCTTGTTTTTTTTTTTTGAATATCATGCAACTACTCCAGTTGGGTAAATGCATGTTCTTGTTCTTGTAATCAATATGGGTTAATGCATGATCTTGCAGCATTGATGCTGCTACTTTTATCACATTACCTCCTCCCTTTTCAGAAGAACATTTTGGTTTTGTTGTTGCTGCTTTCTTGACGGGGTGTTATATGCTATTGCAGGTCATGGAGTTTCTCTCGTCACTGGTAACATTGAAAAAATCAAGTGCTCTATAAATATTTTATAGGATGGCAAAGAAGATATTACTCTAACATACGCATACAGTAAAGACAGCCTACAACATGTTTTGAGCTTTCTAGAGTACATACGGAGAGGTTTTGGAGCATAGTTTTCATTTCGTCAGGGGACTTTATTTGGGTTTTCTTTCTAGTGTTGTTGTGCCTGCCATAGATGTTTCTGCTCAAAGCTTCTTGTCTTGAAAATTGTATATTCCTTGCTCTGATTATCTTCTTCCCGATACTGGCACTGAAGTTTTACCTTCAAATCATCATATACAAGTGTATCAATCATTCATTAGCCCCTCAGTTTTGGTCAGAGTACATCTCCTTTTGGCTTTTGGGGTTTGTATAATAGAAATAAATATTTTTAAGTCATTTGTTAATTCTTTTAATTTTAGATGTTTGTATGTCCATAAGAATATCGTTGTTATCAATTTCAAGCATACAATAATTAATGACAACACCCCTTTTGCTGTAGATTACGAAGTAATTATTGAGCAATCTCAAAATACGGATACGTAATAATTTTTATTTTATTAGATGATATCACATTTTTAAAAATTTGTAATCGGATAAGTAAGTTTAATAATAATATGATATTGGATGGTAAAATCCTCTCAATTCATCTTATTTCATCTCATCTCAATATCTAAATATTACAAATAAATATTTTTTAATTTCAAATATTTAATTGTTTTATTTAATCATTACAATTCTTTTAAACAAAATATAAAAAATAATTTAATTTTTTCAAATTTTAAAATAAAAATAACATTTTAATAATATTTTAATTTTATAATATTTTTATTTAACATTTTCTCTATCCTTTTTCGAAACTCTATAAAATATATTAACTTAAATAATTTTACTATTATTTACAAATCATTTTATTATTAAATCATAAACAATCTTATCTCATTTCACTATACAAACAATGCCTTATAAGAATAGCGAGAGATATTTACGAGTTTGGTTTAAATGATTACTTTTGTGTATTTTTTACACATTTTGTTTATAAAATTAATTAAAATAATTATTTTATATTAAAAAAATATGCAGTCAATTATATTAATATATTGTACAAATGAGTACATAAAAGTAATTGTTACATAATATTTGTAAAACAAATATAAACAGACTCGGGCAAACAAATGCAACCCGGCTGTTTGCCTGAGTCTGTTATTTACAAATCATTTTATTATTTAAATCATAAACAATCTTATTTCATTTCATTATACAAATAAGGCCTTATAAGAAGAGCGAGAGATATTTACGAGTTTGGTTATATATGATTACTTTTGTGTATTTTTTACACATTTTGTTAATAAAATTAATTAAAATAATTATTTTATATTAAAAAAATATGCAGTCAATTATATTAATATATTGTACAAATGAGTACATAAAAGTAATTGTCACATAATATTTGTAAAACAAATATAAACAGACTCGGGCAAACAAAAGCAACCCGGCCCAACCCAATTGGCAAATAAAAGAACCCTAGATGCACTCCTTAAACCTCTGGTGGTTTTGTCGGGAGAGGCTGAAACGGCCGACTCCTCGTATTCGTAAGCAAGATCATAGATGGAGATAAGTTTGGGAAGGCTTGCTTTTGATTTAGATTTTCATCCCTCGTCGGAACTCGTTTCCGCCGGACTCATCAGCGGTGACCTTCACCTCTACCGTTACGGTGCTAATGCCTTGCCTCAAAGGCTTTTGGAAGTTCGCGCGCACACCGAGTCTTGCAGGGCTGTTAGATTCATCGACGGCGGGCGTGGTATAAGTTTTTTTTTTTTTTTTCTCATTTTTCTTTCACGTGTCTGTTTCTTTTCTATACATGTATGTGTATGTATGTAAAGGGGGCTTTTTGGGTGCGTGTTAGCAATTGCGACGTGCTCTCCGGACCGGTCAATTCTCGCTACGGATGTGGAGACTGGATCACCGATTGCTCGTCTTGAAGATGCCCATGGGTCGGTATTATATTGCCTGTTTTGTTATTCGACACTTTTCTCTTGTCAATAATGATCTCCTTATGTTTTGTACCATATGTAACGATGTATTTGTGGGTGTTATTGTTATGTGACAGTGATGCAATCAATAGACTGATAAACATAAGCGAGACAACCATTGCATCGGGTGATGATGAAGGGTGCATAAAGGTGTGGGATACCAGACAGCGTTCTTGCTGCAACTCCTTTGATGCTCATCACGATTACGTTTCTGATATGACTTTTGCTTCTGACGCCTCTAAACTCTTGTCGACAAGGTACCTCAATCACTCTCCTCTATCTTTTCAATCTCCTTCTTCTGTTCTTTTTTTCCCCTTGCCAACAATATCCTTGTGCAATACTGCATGAGTTCCTCATTGCCCATTGGAGTATTGGAGCAGTTAATACCTTTTAAACATTATTCTCTTCACTTATATATATATATATATATATATATATATATATATATATATATATATATATATATAATTATTTGCTCTTTTGGATTGTGTAGTGGAGATGGGACTCTGTCTGTTTGCAGTCTTCGAAGAAATAAAGTAAGTTTTCCTTTGTTATTTCGGTCCCCTTATTTTAAGAAATGCTTGATAACACCCAATTTTAAGTTTTTCAATGCCTAATGTTTTATTTATTTTCTTATAATTTTTTTTATTTAATCTGGATAATTCTACAGGTTCAAGCCCAGTCTGAGTTTTCTGAAGAAGAGTTACTCTCTGTTGTTATCATGAAGGTAACATTTTCTTCTATCATTGAAGTTCTTTATTCTTCTGATTCTTATATTTGCATCAAGGATATGGTTCTATATGCCAGCTTATACAAAATAGTCTATATTTTTTCCTCCTTGGATGTTTGATCGATATTATCTTGTTTGACAATGGTGTAATTAACTCCTTATGGCCTTAGTTTTCCAAGGGAAATGCTTCTCATGCTCCCTATAAGTTTACCAAAGAAGTCACAGTGGACATGACTATGGATGGACACAGGTTGAACCAATCCTTGTTAATACCTCCAGGGGCGAATGATCTCTCTGTTTTTTTTTTTTTCTAAAATGATTTTTGGTAAGTACGTATAATTGAAAAGAATTGCATACAAAAGCTGAATTGAAAGAGAGAATAAGCGTATGACATTCATCAGATATTAATTCCATACCACTTGCTCTTTCTTCATTTTCCACCACCAATCCTTTGGCTTGTGGGGCCCTCCACAAGTCTGTTCTTAAGTAAAAGAGAGGAGGAAAGTAAATATTTTAGAAACTGAATGACTTGGAAAGGAAACAATGAGTCAGATGATTTTAGTCGGAGATTCAAAGGAAAAAATTATTTGATGCCTGGCTATGCTAAATCATACGCCTGGTAGATAGTTTGATACATTTGGCTTCATTAAAATTGATTTATCTTAATTTTCTTTTATGATGGTTAGAATGGTCGGAAAGTCATATGTGGGTCGCAAGCTGGAACTCTGTTACTGTATTCATGGGGGTGTTTCAAGGATTGCAGGTACATTATTTTGAAGATATTTGATCAATGGAAGAGTACCACAATCTGTTAGATATAGGAAAAATCACTCTCAACTATTCACTAATTCTTTTTTGTTGGGTTACTCTGATTTGCAGTGATCGCTTTATTGATCTCTCTCCAAACTCTATAGATGCATTGGTGAAGGTGAGCGTGTGCCACAACTAATTGTAGCATCAGTTTGCTTTCCAGTTATCGAGCTAAACTAAGTACTTAAACTCATTTTGTTAGCTTGATGAAGATAGGATCATTACTGGATCTGAGAATGGACTCATCAGGTGAGAAGTTATGTAGTAGTATGGGTGGAAATATCACATCTACCTGTTTTTTATAGTTACAATTCAATGCATTTATGCTTTCTGTATTGCTTACATTCTTATCATTTTCGTTTAGCCTGGTGGGCATATTACCAAACAGAATTATTCAGCCAATTGCAGAGCACTCAGAATATCCTGTGGAGCGGCTTGGTAATACATACTTTTTTCTCTTGAGAGATTGGTTTTGGTGATATATGCTACAGTTTCTTTAGCCAATACTGAGGTTTCACCTAATAGTTCATGGTAGTGATCCCACCAATAGTGACCATCATTCTGTTGCTCACAATTTCATTGTGGTCCATCTATTTCCTATGAAGTGTAAGTTTTGTTGGTGATACTGAGGTAAATTGGTGATTCTTTCGCCACTACGGGTCATATTCTTTTGTGAAAGTTGTAATTGATGTCATCTGCATCCTCTTGTTAAGCTTGGCTACCATCATGCTGGACTGATGGCCACTGATCAACATACAACATTTTTTGACCAATGGTTTTGCTTGGTCTTGTAGCTTTTTCGCACGATAGAAAGTTTCTTGGCAGCATAGCACACGATCAGATGTTGAAGGTGTGGAACTCTCTCTTTTTCTCTCTTAAATGCAATTATGTGGTGTAAGACATGTCGTGAAATTTGGTAAATACAATTATGGTAGATGCTTCAGACGACGAGGAAAAATGGATTAACTCCACCAGATATTTCATGTTTGGAAACTCGTATCATGTTTGATTCATGTGTCTAGTTTTTAAATTATTTGAGTGCGGTGGATGAATGGGTTTGCATCTGCCCTCATAGTTTAATGTGTTACGAACTTTGTTGTTTTTGTATTTATTCTGGATCACAATAAAGTTGATGACAAATTATCTGTACCATATTTTATTGCATGCTTGCAGCTGTTAACATATATGGGGATATATTTTAATGATTTTACAGTATCTCTTTTGTAATATGAACCATCACCTCAACTCCATATTTACTTCACGCAGCTGTGGGATTTGGATGATATATTGCAAACTTCTGGAAAAACTCCAACAAGTGAGGTTGCTGAGAAAGATAGTGATAGCGATGAGATGGATGTGGAAACCAGTCCTCCAAAAAACAAAGGTATATCTCCTGATTACATGCAAAATCTGATGTGGCACATCTATTGAACGCTTGTTTAGATGATCCTTAGGTGAAATTACTTAAATGAGACTAAGCCATGTTTAAATGACTATTTAGAGGTGTGGGGCTGGGCAGCAGTTTAAAGATTCATTGTTTACCAACTTACCATGTGCATATACATCTGTCACGGCTTTAGAAGCAATATGTTACTACAGTTGTTCACTGAGCATTAGCAATTGGTTGTGCGATAGTAATTATAAGCAACGTATGTGCTATAATTTGGATTTCCGGTTATCGTGTTTTTTTATTGCATTGACTTATAAAAAAAAAAAAAAAAGTTTTTTTATTGCATCTGAGCAGTATTTAACTTTTTCTTAACTTGTTTCAAGAACAACTTTAACTGTTGCTGATGATCAATAATCAATCAAGCTTGTCATCATTTCTTAATTGTAATTGCTTGTCTTTCTTTAAATCACACACACACACACACACACACACACACACACACACATATATATATTTTGGGTGGGTTTTTGCATTCACCGCTTGGAAGGAATATCTGGGATCAAACTATTTATTAATAGGATCTCCCAGTGGTTCTGTCCCAAGCACGATGTGTTTTATGAGAGGCCATCCATCTATATGTGTAGTAGCTTATTTAAGGTTTCAATCTTTCAGGTACCAAGAGAAAAGGCGCAAGCATAGGAAACGAGTTAAGCAGTTCAAACAGTTTTTTTGCTGATTTGTAGGTGGATGATGCCATACATCTTTTCTGATTCATCGCAAAGTTGGACTAAAAGTTTGTTTCCAATAGATTTCTTTCTGAATCCTATCATGTGGCCTGCCTTACTATCCTGATGGCAGTGCAGTATTTATTTTTGGTGCATATATTTTTTTTTATTAAATGACATCATCTTGGCCAAAGGCGCTGTGCTTGATAGTAAGAATTTGGGGATGAGGGAAAACTTAGTTTGATCTCTATTCTACAATGCATTAGGATCTTTCTTATGACTCGATGTACCATATTTTTTAGAAGCATTACACTTACTTGAGATTTGAGTGATGGTGGATGGCTGCACGGGATCAAGCCAAGCCTTTTTCTTGAAGCGAAAAGGGGGATGGAACTTAAGAAACCAAAAATAATTGTGAGTAGATGCAGAGGCTGGGTACACATGTAGTTAATTGGCTTGAGTTGTGAGGTTTTTGGGTTTCCACTTGGCTACCTCTTTAATCTACCCTTTCGAAAGTGGCAAGGGAAGGAGTGTTCTGATTTTAATGCCGCGGCCATATTCTTTGTGTATGCAGACAATGAGATTGTCTTCTTCTTATGTGTTGTCTTTTCCATCCAGGAACCATGTTTTGTGGTCCTAATCAATCAAGTCTCTATATATCATTCATTATACCTGTAAAGTCATACTATCCATCTAGTAGTGATCATCGTCGTCTCCCACGTGAATACCAAACAAAGCAGTTTGAGGGATGGTTTAAGTCGGACCAAAAGTTTGAACAATTTGGGTAATAAAAGTCCCAATTCTTGAATCTAAGCATAACTTTTAATTGGGTGTGCCTAAATTTATGGTTGTCTTCAGGTTTTGGTAATACGAAGGGCGGATATCTGTCATTTCGGTCTGCAGGCCCTCATCCCTTTGTCGTTTTTATATTTGTACCAACTACGCACAAGTGTCACCACCTAGGGTTTTTTTTAGAGAATTTGCTAACCTTCTAGAAGCCTCCAAGTCTTTTGTAATCTTGTGGAATTGTGTGGAGTCATCTAGAAGGGGCGTTCTAGACAATTTAGAGTAGTGTTCTAGAAAAGGGCCTTATAGACAATTCTAGAGTAGGAATCTAGAAAGTTCTTTACCGTTGGATTGATGACAAGTGTCACAATCCTAACCATTCTTTGTACCAAGAGTTCCCTATAAATAGAGGGGCTCTCATTTGTGTAAATCACCAAGCAATAGAGCTAACAAGTTCTCTAGAGCATCTCTCTCTATCTTCTCTCTCTAGCTTTCTTCTCTATTGTCTTGAGTCCTTTAGAAGGCTTACTTAGGAGCTTTGTGGAGAGAAAGCCTCCTAAGGCCGCACGGGTCGAGTAAAGAAATTCTAAGTCCGTGACAGTTGGTATCAGAGCCAACCAAGTTAGGATGGCGGATCCAAGTGAGATCACCATGGAGGTCCAGGAGACAAGAAAGAGCAAGAGGTCGAAGGACTCAAGCTCATCTATGGAGTCTCGTCTCGATGGGATCGAGAGGGCCATGGCCAAGATATTGGCCAAGATCGAGGAATGGGATCAGTCTCACAGGGAGGTGAGCACCCTCGACAACACAGTGACCAGGATGGAGGTGGCAGTAGCGGATGTCAGGGACCGGCTTGACATCGTGGAGCAAGGTATGGAGGAGCTAGGATTGGAAGGACAATCCGAGTCGCTCAAGGAGTCCATTCTAAGCACCATCCAACCTACCATCGAAGCACAACGTGTTGAGAACGTTGCTTTCCAAGACCGGGTCTTGGGGGAGCTAACGAAACTCCATGGGCAAATGGAGGAATACCGCGTCGGTCTGGAGGAGACCAAGGCGGATTGGGCTATATGCAAGCGTGCAGTGGCCAATGGGGGCGTCGTCGGAGCTGGGATGATGGCGACACCAAGGGTGGATACCCCCAAACCAAAAGAGTTCGATGGCAAGCGGAATGCCAAAGAACTTGACAACTACATGTGGCACATGGAGCGCTACTTTGAAGCTTTGAACATGCAAGACGAGCGTGTCAAGGTACGTACTGCTTCCCTCTATCTTACTAATCTTGCTGGTACTTGGTGGCGTCGTAAGCATAGTGAGATAGAGAAGGGTACCTGCTCCATTGATTCTTGGGAAGAGTTCAAGCGTGAACTCAAGAGGCAATTCTATCCTGAGAATGTGGCTATTCATGCGCGGAAGAGAATGAAGGAGTTGAAGCACACTTCTTCTATCCGCAACTATGTTGAGGAATTTTCTGCTCTCATGCTTCAAATTACAAACATGAGTGAAGAAGATCTCCTCTTCAACTTCATCGACGGTCTCAAATCTTGGGTGGCTCAAGAACTCAAGCGTCGTGGAGTCAACGACATCTCCACCGCTCTGACCGTGGCAGAGACCTTAGAAGAATTTGAGTACCATAAGAGTGACAACTCTTCAAAACCCAAGTCTTCGAAGGACAATCACACTAAGGGTGGGGGAGCGAAGGGGTTCAAGCCGCCACAATACAAAGACCGTGGAGACAAGCCTTCAACATCAAAGGAGGGCAAGAAGGACTACTCTAAGGACAAGAAGCCAAAGGATGCTTGTTTCCTTTGTAACGGACCACATTGGGCTAGAGATTGTCCCAAGAGGAAGGCCCTCAACGCTATGTTGGAGGAAAAGGAAGTTCAAGAGAAGTCGCACCTGGGGTGTCTACAACTTCTCAACTCTCTGAAGGCAAGCACGAAGCCAACCACCAAGGATGGATCCTTGATGTTTGTAGAGGTGCTAGTCAATGGGAAGAAGAGTCACGCCATGGTCGACTCAGGAGCTTCTCATAACTTCATTAAGAAGGAAGAGGCCACACGGCTAGGGATTCCTCTTAAGAAGGGTCAAGGATGGCTGAAGACTGTGAATTCTGAAGCCAAACCCCTTGATGGCGTAGCTCACGGGGTGGAGCTACAACTTGGCACATGGAAAGGAATGGTGGATTTCTCGGTCGCTCCTATGGATGATTTTGACATCGTGTTGGGGATGGAATTCTTGAGACAGTTCAATGTAGTGTCTCTTCCCCACTATAACTCGGTGTGCATCTTGGAAGGGGGTCCATGCATGATACCCACCGTGTCCAAGCCAAACACCACCCAACTTCTATCCGCCATGCAATTCAAGAAGGGATGGAAGAAGGGCGAGGTGTCATACTTGGCTTCTATGGAGGAAGGTGAAGTGAAGATTTCCTCCCCTCCACCCAAAGAAATCCAAAGGGTCCTCAGTGACTATGAGGATGTCATGCCGCCAGAGTTGCCCAAGCAACTACCACCTAGGAGAGAGGTGGATCATCAGATCGAGATGGAACCCGGCGCCAAACCACCCGCCAAAGCTCCTTATCGCATGTCACCTCCAGAACTTGAAGAATTGAGGAGGCAACTAAAGGAGCTACTTGATGCCGGATTCATCCAACCCTCCAAGGCACCATACGGGGCACCTGTGTTGTTCCAAAGGAAGCATGATGGGTCTTTGCGGCTGTGCATTGACTACCGAGCTCTAAACAAGGTAACCATCAAAAACAAATACCCAATTCCTTTGATTGCTGATTTATTTGATCAACTAGGCCATGCAAAGTACTTCTCCAAGCTTGATCTAAGATCGGGATATTATCAAGTAAGGATTGCGGAAGGAGATGAAGCCAAAACAACTTGTGTAACTCGCTATGGGGCATACGAGTTCCTAGTGATGCCATTTGGCCTCACAAATGCTCCAGCTACCTTCTGCACGCTCATGAACAAGATCTTTCATCCCTATTTTGATCAGTTTGTGGTAGTCTATTTAGATGATATCGTCATCTATAGTTCTACCCTTGAAGAACATGTGGAACATCTAAGGGTTGTTTTCCGTGTCTTAAGGGAAAACCAACTCTATGTCAAGAAGGAAAAGTGCTCATTCGCTCTAAACGAAGTCCATTTCCTTGGCCACAAAATCCAAGGTGGAAAACTCAGCATGGAGGAGGGAAAAATTGAGGCAATCAAGAAGTGGGAGCCTCCCACTAAGGTTACCGAGCTCCGATCCTTCCTTGGGCTTGTCAACTATTATAGGAGATTTATAAAGGGATACTCCACAAGAGCATCCCCCCTCACCGACTTGCTCAAGAAGAACAGGGCCTGGGAGTGGTCATCAAGGTGTCAGGAAGCCTTCGACGATCTGAAGACAGCCATCACGGAGAAACCGGTCATGGCCTTACCAGATTGTACCAAGCCTTTTGAGGTACAATCAGATGCATCGGATTTTGCCATAGGGGGAGTTCTCATGCAAGACGGACATCCTATTGCATATGAGAGCCGCAAACTCAATGAGACTGAGAGGCGATACACCGTGCAGGAGAAGGAGATGACGGCCATCATCCATTGCCTCAGAGTTTGGCGACACTATCTACTTGGCTCCCGTTTTGTAGTCAAGACAGACAACATTGCCACTAGTTACTTCCAGAGTCAGAAGAAACTAAGCCCAAAGCAAGCCAGGTGGCAAGACTTCTTGGCAGAATTTGACTTTGTCTTGGAGTACAAACCGGGCAAGGCCAACCTTGTTGCTGATGCATTGAGTAGGAAGGGTGAACTTGCTGCTATCACTCAAGCTCAAGGGGAGCTACTCAATGTGATCCGTGAAGGCATGGAGCACGATCCCTTAGCCAAGAACTTGGTGAGCATGGCTAAGGAAGGGAAGACCAAGAGATTCTGGGTAGAAGACGGTCTTCTCTACATCATCAGGCGGCGAATCTATGTTCCAAAGTGGGGAAACCTACGGAGGAACCTTATCAAGGAATGCCATGATTCCTTGTGGGCTGGACACCCGGGCCAACGACGTACTCGAGCTTTGCTGGAAGCTTCCTACTATTGGCCTCAAATGAGAGATGAGGTGGAACTCTACGTGAAGACTTGTCTTGTGTGTCAACAAGACAAGGTGGAGAATCAGAGTCCCGCAGGATTGCTAGAACCACTACCCATTCCTTCACATCCATGGGAGAGTGTGAGCATGGATTTCATAGTAGCTCTACCTAAATCCGAGGGGTGCGGTACCCTCATTGTGGTGGTAGATCGATTTTCCAAGTATGCCACCTTCATAGCGGCCCCTAAAGATTGCTCAGCGGAAGAAACTGCAAAATTATTCTTCAAGCATGTGGTTAAGTATTGGGGCTTGCCACGGAGCATTATTAGTGATCGAGACCCTCGCTTCACAGGAAAGTTCTGGTCAGGACTATTCAAGCTTATGGGGTCTGCCCTACATTTCTCTACTAGCTTCCACCCTCAGACAGATGGGCAAACTGAGAGGGTGAATGCCTTGTTAGAGTTATACTTGAGGCACTTTGTAAGTGCCAACCAATCCGATTGGGCCAAGCTATTGGATGTCGCTCAATTCTCCTACAATTTACAAAGGAGCGAGTCCACAAACAAGAGCCCATTTGAGATTGTAATGGGACAGCAGCCACTTACTCCCCAGTCATTGGAGACAAGCTACGCGGGGAATTGTCCGACAGCCTTCAAGGTTGCTAAGTCTTGGAACGAGCAATTGGATGTGACCCGTTCCTACTTAGACAAAGCAACCAAGAAGATGAAGAAGTGGGCTGATCAGAAGAGGAGGCACGCAGAATATCGTATAGGCGACTTGGTGTTAGTAAAGATCTTGTCGAGCCAACACAAGTTCACAAGAAAGCTACACAAGGGGCTTGTACGACGTTATGAGGGACCATTCCCAATCATCAAGAAAGTAGGGAAGGTCTCCTACAAGCTGGACTTACCCTCCAAGTTCAAACTTCATCCAGTTTTCCATGTCAGCTGCTTGAAGCCTTACCATGGTGATGAAGAGGAGCCAACACGAGGAGAGTCCAAGCGTGCACCATTGGGCATAACTACCACTTTCGACAAGGAAGTAGAAGAAATCTTGGCGGACCGTGTCATCAGGCGAAAGAGTCATATGCCACGCCAAGAATACTTGATCAAGTGGAAGGGATTGCCCGAAAGCGAGACAACTTGGGAACCAAAGGAGTCATTGTGGCAGTTTGAAGATCACATCCGGAGGTTCCATGAAGACACCGCGTCGAGGACGTCGCGAAGCTTGGTGGGGGAGAATGTCACCACCTAGGGTTTTTTTTAGAGAATTTGCTAACCTTCTAGAAGCCTCCAAGTCTTTTGTAATCTTGTGGAATTGTGTGGAGTCATCTAGAAGGGGCGTTCTAGACAATTTAGAGTAGTGTTCTAGAAAAGGGCCTTATAGACAATTCTAGAGTAGGAATCTAGAAAGTTCTTTACCGTTGGATTGATGACAAGTGTCACAATCCTAACCATTCTTTGTACCAAGAGTTCCCTATAAATAGAGGGGCTCTCATTTGTGTAAATCACCAAGCAATAGAGCTAACAAGTTCTCTAGAGCATCTCTCTCTATCTTCTCTCTCTAGCTTTCTTCTCTATTGTCTTGAGTCCTTTAGAAGGCTTACTTAGGAGCTTTGTGGAGAGAAAGCCTCCTAAGGCCGCACGGGTCGAGTAAAGAAATTCTAAGTCCGTGACACAAGGCTATTTCTGTTACATTCCTAAATAAAAGGGACCAGACATAAGGCAACATTATTATATATACTAAGATTGAATTCAAAATCAAAACCCTCCACATCGTGAACTAAACGAAAAATGTGTGCTATGCTTAACCACTTCATGAATGGCAGTTTGGCCCCCTATTAAAACATATGAAAACATATTTTTTTATTGGCATCGGATGTCTGGAAACAGCATCCTTGCTAAATTTTAGGGGTGCATATGCTCTCGGCAAAAAATATTTCTTTGCTCAAAGATCAAATTCTTTTGACAATTTTTATATTTTTATAAACAATGCTTATAAAAAAAGATTTAGTCGTGCCTATGGTATGAACATTCTTCTACGTTATTCACATCTCGTAAATTTTTAAAATGAGATTCGATATTATTGAGTTGTTTTTGTTTCGTCGCTACTTTATGAAAAGTTTAATTTATGTACCTTGGATGTGGACTCATTTCATATTTATAACTTTTGGAGTTTAACACATTTTAATAGGATGTATAAAACTCACTCAAACATCTTAATTTATTACTATTTATAGATAAGTTTAGATCATCTAAAATACTTTTCGTTCATCTAAAATGTATGCTATGTAAGTCTTAACATACAAACAGAGCCATGATTTGGGAGTTGGGGCTCAAACACAAGAAATTGCAGTATCAACAATAAAAAAAATGATATTTGTAGTCATGAATTTGTAAGTGATGTATAATCACTTTAAAAAAAATAAATAAATACGGAATATACGTAAAAAAATTAATATTTTAATAATAGATCTCACTCATTTTCAAAGTGACTATACAACACTTGCACATTCTATATATATTCCATAAATATATATAGTATTACTCCAACAACAATAATTGAGAAAAAAGAAACAGAACAAAATGCACATCATGCATTATGCTGAAAGCTAGATCCGTGCATTTGAACCTGACGAGATCGAAGAAATCGAGATTTGAAAAAAAAAAAAAAAAAAAAAAACAAAGACAGCTATTGTTTGAATGTATGTGGTCTAACTGGCTAATAACTGACAAAATCTATGCCGGTTCGAAGATGTCAAGAATCTAACAGTCTTATTACAATCTACACCTACCATTCCTTCAGCTTTCCCAGATTTTCGAAGGAGTTTGAACTTTGGGCGCGCGCCACCACTTCACCGATGAATACTTGATTTACCTCCATTATTTTATAGTAAAATAGATTTAATATGGAAGTAACTTCATCTTAACTCCATCACGTTGTAAGAATTGAATTGGATCCATTTCTAATTTATTTATCGGTAAATGAATCTAAAAACACTCCATCTTTTTAATAAATAATTTCCTTTTTTTTTTTTTTTTAATTTACGACAATTTATTAAAATAAAATATTCTTCCCTCAATTAAACAAAAAGAAAATAAAAGAAAATCGTATGCTCACAAGATGCCGTGAACCTTTTCCCCCATCACCATTTCTGGTCACGTGGGGCAGCTGATCAAGAGATGGTTGTAGCTAGCTAGAAGACTCCACAATAATTAAGAAGAGACAGATCGGATCTTATCTCCTCTATTTTATTTTTTAATTTACATTACATGTTCGAGAGACATGTTCTAATTTTGACAACTAGAAACTATATATAATAATATATTAATGGAAAATAAACTACGTACTTTTTATTATTAATTTCAATAAAATCGTTTAACTATATGGTAAAAGAAATCAGATTATATATGGATTTAATTTTATTCAAATTATCAAAAGGTTTCTTTAGAAAGAAAAAGAAAAAAGAAAAAAGAAAAAAGAAAAAGCTCTAAATTCTTTGATATATAATGAAGTGGGTGTCCGGGCTCTAATAAATGCAATAGAAATAGACTACGAAGACGAGTATCCTTGTCTATATGCTAAAACACAACCTGTCTTTTTTACGATTTAGTTATGGATTGTGACAAATTTATATTTTTGTGACATTTTTATGTGAATATAAAGAGACACGTCTATATAAATGTTACCTGCATGATCCCCCAACGTACAAGTCGGACTCGATCTATCTAGCCAACTTTTCATTTTCACTCCTTTCATAAGCTACGATAATGCTGTATATGACACACATTACACAAGAATTGTCCCGAATTTTCCTTGGAACAAATTCGTCTTCGATCCCCAAGTCCTAATTGTACAAATATTCTGGGAAAATGTTTACACAATTATACCGACTAAGGCATGAATTTTATTTAGGATATTCTTTTGCATTCATATTTTAAAAATTAAGCAATTTCTGGAATTAGGATAATGAACCCACAACTACCAATATAAGTTACTGTGTATTGAATCCAAGTACTTTCGGTTATCTATACGACTTTTTCTTTATAATTTAGACTACTAGCTCCCTAACTTTTCTGGTGATTCATGATCTGAATATTTTGACTAGATGGTAGAACATTCACCACAACTGCAAGTCTTGAGAGTCAATTTAAACGACAATTAATACTTTCCATTAGGTTTTTTAATGGTGTTTGATAGACTGTTTAAAGGCCAAGACTAACAAACACACTGCACAAGCCATGACAATATAAGAACACCCCCTCCCCTCTTAAAAAAAAAAAAACACCCCCTCCCCCCCCCCCCCCCCCCCCCCCCCCCCCCCCGGCGGCCAAAATGCACCTGTAAAGAAAATCAGTGGTTCACAAGATCAACAACGTCGAGTTCTTGCCCTTCTGTCCGTCCCTCTCTCCTTACACTGCACCTCACGTGATTCACGTTCATCTATATCTCAATCCATATACCCATTTACACCCCAACGCGTCCATCAATCTACTTCAAGCCCCTTGGGCCAGTAAAAAGCTAGCTAGAAGAAAAAAAAAAAAAATTACCACCAATTTACACCATGTCCAATTCCTAAAAGTCTTTCTCCAGGTAAGATCTACCAAGCAAATGAAAGGGTTTCAAATGTACCATTCCTTTTATTTCCCACCTGACCTCCTTTCTCTCTATTTAAGACTCATTTCTTTTCCCTACGTACCCACCGTCCTCTTTCTGCTCTACTCCCCAGTAGTAGCAGCATAACATGGGCACCAAACCATCCCACACCGGAATCAGTACTACTGCTTCTGATCTCGAACATGCCGCTTACTCTCCCTTACCTGGCCACTCCTCTCCGGCGAGTCCCCGAAGACCCTTAAAGGGTTTCGCCGGTATCATTTCCTCCTGCATTTTTCTCCTGGCATTGGTCGCATTAATCCTTGACCAAAGCCAAGAACCCTCGCATAAACCCGGAAAGGATGAGGCACCTGCATTGACGCCCAAGGCTACGTCTTTTTCCAACATTTCGGGACCGGTGGCTAGGGGAGTCGCACAAGGCGTGTCCGCCAAATCCAGCCCGTCCTTTTCCGGCAATGAACTTTCGTACAACTGGACAAACGCTATGTTTTCTTGGCAGAGAACTGCCTTCCATTTTCAACCCCAAAGGAACTGGATGAATGGTAGGTACACCAAAGTATTTTTTTTTTTTTTTAACTTTTAAAAAAAAAAGAAAAAAATTTAAAAACTAAACTTCCTTGAACTAAAGTTCCAAACAAAACATCAAAGGACGTGCATTAATCTATTCCTATTGATCTTTCACTGTTCTCTATTAATTAATGAGTTGGTAAGATTTAGGTTTATGATTAAACTGTCCTTGTTTTCAAATAATCTATTTTTTTGTTGTTTATGATACTGATCTTGTTTCCTGATGTCATTTTCCTCCGCGGTTTGATTTGGTGGGGGATACATCTGGTTGGTTCTGCTTCAGATCCTGATGGTAAGCCTTTACAAAAGCACTTTATGTTTGCTTGCTTCCCGAGTTCTCTCTCTTCTCCGTTTAGAATATTACATTAATTAATTAGCTCCAAACTTAATTACACCCACACCCAACTCATTTTTGTTTAATTAATTGCAAACATCCTTAAAACTGTTTCATTAACCAGACACCAGTAACATCAAGTACCGTAATAAAACACTCTTTCATGTATTTATTTTTTAAAGTCCGAAACAAAGACCAGAAATAAAAGAAATACCAATGAAATGGAGATGATTAGGTGATCATTACTCCTTAAAGTTGCAATTATTCTTCTACTTTGGATTCGAAGTTGGATTTAGCTAAAACTGCATGCATCTGTCGTGGCAAGTTCTGATCCAGTCAAAGTGTTTCATATTGGCTTGAATGGTGGGATGATCCAGACCCTCCAATTAGTTGACATCATTTCATTGCAAAAGGAGTATGGATGGCTGAGATAATCGCTTGATCGTCCAGTCTCTTATTTTTGTATTTTTTTAACTTTTAGAAGAAAGTTCCAATTTCTGTTGGAGTTGTTGGTTGGAATTATTTGAACCGAACTGCTTAATGCAGGGAGCGAGAACATGGATCGGAGATGAGATAGGATTTGATATGTACACACATCATATATAATATAGATTTTGGACTGCCGTGACCAATAAAGAACCCAGGAAATAATTTCAAAATGTTCAATTATAAAATTATAAAAAAGGGGTGTTGCTTTTGGATATGTGGACCAATACGACGTGAATGTCTACCTGCTGGGATTGGTAGGTTATCGGCCTGTCACGAGGGTCCACCTGTGCTCTTTTAGGATCACGTGCCCTGGGTTAATATCACAACATTTACAATTATATTTTAATTTTTATCATAAATTCATCTATTTTTTTTTTTAAATTATATTTGGACTTTTATATTGTATGGTTGAATAAATCATTTTTTAATTTATAGAATAACGCTGGATATTAATGTATGTAAATTATTATTATTATTTTATATACGTTAGATATTAAGATGTGCAAGTACTGTAGATCCCGTCTCAAAAGAATAATTTTGTTTATCATATTCGAATACCATATAATATACATGTTTTAATTTATCTTTTATTTTTTTATAAAAAATACGTAGTACATGAATGATAAGTAAAATAATTTAATTAATTTAATAAAAATAAAATAAAATAATAAAAAATAATATTAAATTATAAAAAGTGTGTAACGTAGAATAATGAGTACATTTTTTATTTAAAAAATGTATAAATATAATCATAGAAAAAATTTATTTTTTAATTAGAAATCTCATATTTCTCAAATTGAGCTCAATATTTCAACTCATTTAAATTGTATAAATAATTTTTCTTGCTTATTAAAAAAAAAGTCTAGTTATAAATATATTTATGTACTAATATATATATTAATTTATTATAAATAGTTAAAAAGTAAATTTTATTAAAAATAATGTTAATTTAAATTTTAAATATAAAAAAATTAATATTAATATATAGGTTAATTCATGATTTTATTTATATATAGCAAAACTCAACGAAAAAAGATCAGATTTGATGCGGCTGTTTTGGGTGTGGGAGTGCAGGTCCACTGTATCACGAGGGATGGTACCATCTATTCTACCAATACAACCCGGATTCGGCTGTGTGGGGCAACATCACATGGGGTCACGCCGTCTCCGTCGATCTCATCCACTGGCTCTATCTCCCCATCGCCATGTTTCCCGACAGCTGGTTCGATTGGAACGGCGTCTGGACTGGCTCCGCCACTATCCTTCCTGGCGGCCAGATCGTAATCCTCTATACCGGAGACACCGATAATTACGTTCAGGTTCAAAACCTTGCCTACCCTGCCAACCTTTCCGATCCTCTACTCTTGGATTGGGTCAAGTACCCCGGTAACCCAGTCTTGGTCCCCCCTACCGGCATTCTCCCCAAAGATTTCCGAGACCCGACCACCGGCTGGCTTGGACCCGACGGAAAGTGGAGGATCACTGTCGGGTCCAAGGTCAATGGTACGGGCATTTCGCTTGTGTACACGACCACGAACTTTACCGACTATGAGCTGTTGGATAATGTGTTGCATGCCGTCCCCGGTACGGGCATGTGGGAGTGCGTGGATTTTTACCCGGTCTCGATCAATGGGACGAAAGGTTTGGATACGTCGGCGGGCGGCCCGGGAGTTAAGCACGTGTTGAAGGCTAGTTTGGATAATACCAAGTTGGATTACTATGCACTTGGAACTTACTTTGCAGAGAACGATACGTGGGTGCCCGACGACCCGGAACAGGATGTGGGTATCGGGTTGCGGTATGACTATGGGAGGTACTATGCATCGAAGACATTTTTTGACCCAGTGAAGGAGAGGCGGATCCTATGGGGTTGGATCAATGAAACCGATACTGCAAATGACGACCTGGCAAAGGGTTGGTCGTCTCTTCAGGTATAATTCTTCTTTCATGGTTTCCATATTATAACTCACAGAATTCCTATTATTATTGTTTTTAATGTTAATTGAAAAGAATACAATTTCCTCGCAATTTGCATAGATTCTATTACGATTTAATTTTAATTCGATCTATTTTTTGCTTTAAAAAATCGATATTAGTTTTTATACCAGATAGAATGAGTTTTAAAGAATCTATAATTACTTTTGTTGTATGCTACCTGATGGGCTGTTACATTGATAGCTTGTTTGGTGTGTCAATAAGCGAGTTTGTAAATAGATATATATATATATATATATTATATCTGTGTTTGGTATGTAACAAGTTAGTTTACTAATAGATTTTATTGATTAAAATAGACCGCAATATCATTAATGTATAACATTGAATCTCTAGAGAGATGTGTATGTACATGTATTTGGAATAAGAGTTAAGTTCCATTAGTAGACACATAACTCTTTGCTGCTATCAACAGACCATTCCAAGAACTGTGTTGTATGACAATAATACTGGAACCAATATTCTTCAATGGCCTGTGGAAGAGGTCGAGAGCCTGAGGCTGAACAGCACAGATTTTGATGGGGTGGTGGTTGAACCCGGATCGGTTGTGGAGCTAGACATCGGCACAGCCACTCAGGTTTGTCTAGCTTTTCGTCTCAACTTTTTTGTATATAATTGTCCTTGTATGTTGATAACTTCGAGCTCACTAGCAGTTGTGCTGAAAATCTTGACAGTTAGACATACTCGCCGAGTTTGAAATAGAATCATTAGGATTGGAGGAGACGAACGAAGTCAATGGACTTTGTGGAAGTGGTGCCACTGACAGAAGCAGTTTTGGGCCATTTGGGCTCTTAGTTATTGCTGATGAAACACTTTCTGAACTAACCCCTATATATTTCCGCCTTGCCAATTCAAGTGATGGCAGTCTTGAGACTTACTTCTGCACGGATGAAAGAAGGTATGGTTTTTTTCTTTGCTGATATGCTTCTTTCTTGCTTGATATCTGTTAGAGAGTCAATATTAATTTCCTTTAATGGAACTATGTGTTAGACATGATTCATGCTGACAAATTGAAATGGAAAATAATAAATGGGGACATATGCTGTTTATTATGGAATCGCTTGCAGAAATTGTTCATAAATCTGCAGCTTGTAAGAAAGAAAGTGATATGAGCTGTTGCTTAATGCAGGTCTTCAATGGCTTCTGGTGTTTTCAAACAAGTTTACGGAAGTACAGTTCCGGTGCTTGACGGTGAAACTTTGTCGATGAGAATTTTGGTAAGTGAGAATCATTATCATCTTAAAGCTGAATTTATGTCTTTTTATTATATGCTAAGCCTGAAAACTTGTGTTGAAGAGCCTTGAGATTATTATTCACTTTGGAAAATTTTGAATTTGCATCTGTTTTTGGTCACCAAGAGAACACATAAAACAGATGCAGTTCTCCGGGAATGAAATGATTCATGTATTTAGCAGCCAAGTTCCAGAAAGACTATCATCAGGAACATTATTACAGAAAATTAGGAATGCCACGATGAAATTATAAAACACAGATCTCATACTTCGTATCCTTGATGCTAAATCAGGTTGACCATTCAATTGTGGAAAGCTTTGCCCAAGGAGGGAGGAGAGTGATCTCATCTCGTATTTATCCGACAGAAGCAATTTATGGAGCAGCTAGATTATTTTTGTTCAATAATGCAACTGGAGTGAATGTCAAGGCCACGCTTAAGATATGGCAGATGAATTCTGCCTTTATTCACCCTTTCCCCTTGGACCAGATACATTGAAGTCCTTGCAGTCTCTTCGAGCCTATTGTATTAAGTTTCCCTCTTGCTCCATGTGGTTGCCAACAATGTGAAATCCTGTGGCAAACCAAATATGTCTTTTTGTAATTTTATTTATTTATTTATGGTTGGGTTGTATAATGCCAGCTCATTTTTGCTTTGTAAGACCAAGTCAAGTCATGATTAGTTTTGTTTTCCTATCAGAATTAGTTCAAAATGAGGCAAACATCCTGTAGACGCACGCACTCTGTTCAGTAATAGACAATCTGAGATTATTTGCAAATTGCCTACTTTAGCTGTTGCTCCTCCTTGCCCTGCATTTCCGGTACCTCACTGATGTTTATTTTCCATTGCTGCTTTCTTCTTCTTCCTCCTATTTCTTATTCCTTCTTTCTCATCAACCTGGGATTGGGATTGATGCCAAATCATTTTCAGGGAGACAACAAAACAATCAATTTCATATCTTAAATAAAGTTTTTCTCTCATCTTGCCAATAATCATGGCATTAAACGGGAATCAATTCAGATGCCATACTTTTGAGTGTACTTGTTTTCTTGGTTGATTGGGCCAAGGCAAGCAGATCAAGTGTGAATCTTCGTGGCTTCGATGGCGTCATTGTTTGGGCCTCAACTTTAGGAGGAATCTTTCATGTTCCTGGCATAGATAAGAACTCAGCCCATTAGCGAGGCCCATTATGTTCCCATCAGAAACGGACATTCCGAGTGTCTCCTTTTAATGCATCTTGCGCTACATTCTCTATTAAGTAGAAAATCATAAACTGTTGTTGATTCACGTATAATTGTGTCGTCTTTTGCTTCTTCTTCTTCCTCTCTCTCTCTCTCTCTCTCTCTTCGTTAGTGAACTTCGGAAATCAATAGCCTTACACTAATTGGTCATGAAACTTGGGTACTGTGATATAATCCTTACGGAAAATGCTAAATATACTAAAAAAAAACTTATAAAAAACTTACTTTTCCACGTTGAAAGTCATGAACTTTGAAATTCAAAAGAAAACTAACAAAATGAGTCTTGTAAGTAAAAATATAAATAAAATTATAAGTATATATAGCACTACTCAATTTCTAGACATCCTTGTTCAAGTTTTTCTCTCCTAGTTTGAGTACATCAACATGCTCCTAATTGAGCTCAATTTAATGCTTTTTAGTTTTGATGAGCTCAAGAGTTTATGAAAATATAAATTCTATTATTTGTGTTGTATACCTTACTTTCATGCCTATGAAAGATTTAAGTGTATAATTATCTGTTGGAAATGCATATAAAAAAGTTCAATTCTGTTCAAGATCTTTTTTCAAACCAGTACTCATGCTAATGTCTGCTCAATGCATGGATTGAGATTATGATTTTCTAGCCCAAATATTTTGGAGAAATAGATATATTATAAAATTAAAATCTTCACTCCCTAGTCACACTTACTACGTGACATATTTTAACTCATTTTATATCTAAATGGTATATATATAAAATCACTTAAATTGTATCATATTAACAAGTGTGACTGTAAATAATGAAAAAGCAGTGCTACTCTGCTGCTCAGAGTGCACCGCTCATTTTGACCGCATGCACACTTTTTTTTTTCAGATTTTTTTAATATATTTAAATATTTTTAAAAAATTAAAAAAAATACTAATACATTTAAAATCATTTCTTTAATCATTAAATAAAAAAAATTAAAAAAAAATTATAACCAGCAATCACTTTGAAGAGGTACGAAAAGAGGGCACATAAGCATTTTCCATAATGAAATTTATAAAAAATATTAGGATTGCTCCAAAAAAATATATTATAATTCCAATCTAAACGAAATCAGGAAGCAAATAAATTCAAATAACCTAATTTATTGACTAAGAATTTCACATCACAAAGGTAATTATAACATTTTCAAATCAGTTACAGTCAGTCATACATGACCTGGAAACAGTGAAGAGGGCATCTGATCCGACCGTTTTCTACTTAAAAAACTCGGAATTAAGTTCCTAAACAGATTTGACTGTTTCCATGCCTCCTCTGTTTGGCAGGATCGATGTAGCCAATGCCTGCTAAATTTACTGCCAAAGCAATGCTCCAAATATGAAAACATATCTCCTGGGATTCTGCATGAAAACCCCCTTTTTCAAATTCTTAATATATATATATTTTTGTCTTTTATTACTCTTTTTATTTATTTATTTGTCTTTCCCATAACTCCTTGTAAACATTTTTATTCCTCAGGCCTGCAAAAAGTTCACTATTCCAGGACCCTTTATTTACTTCAATATTTGATTGTCCTTTCGATTATCACTAGGTAGCAAGCTAACACACAGATCAGAGAACGTTCCTTAAACCTTAGTATCTGTCAGGAAAACAAAATGTTATAATATTTGAAAAAAAAAAAAAAAAAACTAAAATTCATGATTATCAATGCCACATGGTAAGAGGAGATCAGATCTAGATCAATAAAAGTTTCAGAATACTGCATAACCATTGGTCCAGTACATACATATGCAGAATACTTGGTGATTCCTTAAACGTTGAAGAGAGAGGTTTAAAATCTCGAAAAATTCGGAGTTCGTTTGTTTTTGGAAGGTTTTATTTTCAAAGCATTTGAACAAATTAGGATCGTACATGATTCATATATATTAAAGTAATAAAGCGTAAGAGATAGACATGTGTGAGAGGAATAGAGAACAATGATGCTGAACCCTGCAAACAAGGACCGGAATTCATTAATCATTCAAAAATTAAATAAGCAAATAAATTAATGTCTATGATCATAATCCGGCCAATACATATTCGCTTTTCTGGTCGGCTCTAAGCTAAGTGGCTTACCCTCAAGAAAAGACTTTAATAATGTATACGAGGTGGGCTTGTCTTTGACTTTATTTGAGATTTCGAGCACTTCTCGACCTTAACCCTCCATGTGCAAGTTAGTGCAGATCTAGGTTGCTCCCACGTTTTAAAACCAGCACGAGACAACTTATCTTTGACTTTTTTTAACCATCATGCGTACAATTGTTACTATTACTCATGAAGGGATTACTTTTAGATTAACACTTGGCAAATATGTATTGGTGCATGGGTAAAATTTTGAAAAACTTGGTATTTCAGCGTTATTAGTTGGTGTTTTTCATGGTCAATGTGCGTTTTAAGTGTCCCAAAGCACTTCCCGTTGCCGCCTTGCCATTGGTTCTCTCGCAACTTGTTCATCACACGATCCAATTATAATCGCTCTCTCTCTCTCTCTCTCTCTCTCTCCCAATGTATTTCTGTCTGTCCATAAGTCAGCCACTGCAGATTAGTGGCTGAAATGGAAGTTTCATAGGGCCCCATATTCTAAACCACTTACTGGTTCAGTGCTGCCATTGGCAGTTTTTTTTTTTTTTTTTTTTTTTTGATGGGAGCCATTGGCAGTTTGGAACGGAAGTTGTTGATCACATTATACAAATATATATATATATACACACACACATACTAGTAGTGGGGGCAAACGTGCAGCCCGGTTGTGACCCATTGTAACTCAAGAAATGATCTTTTGTTGACAACTAGTCCGTTTAATCCTAATTTAAATATTTAAAATTATTTTAAGGATGAGTATTTTTTATATTATTGAACCAAACCTAATTTTAAAGTACAATTTCTATATTTGAAGTCCAAAAGTAATATAGTTTTAAAAAAATCATTTTATTTAATGTTATATCTTTGCTTTATCCGTTGTCTAAGAATGGCATGAAATTAAAGTCTTAACCATAAGATCTAGTATTGGTCTACAAATTATTAAAATAGATGAATAAATAATTAGATGTGATGTCCCTACTTTTTTTGTATTTTAAATAATTATTTTACTAATTATTCTTGTAGGTTCTTTTTTCAAATTGGGTCTTTTGTTGATGGCTTTGTGTGTGTTTTATTCTATTGGGCTGAGCGTGTGTGTGTGAGGGCCCAACCTGTGTGAGTGTGGGGAGTTTAGCACCTAAGTTGAAAACGGCATCGTTTTGACAAAGCCTTTAAGGTTTCATTGCTTTCTCCTATTTCCTAAGAGTGACAAATTGTATCAACGGATTGTATTCGTGTTGTGTCAAAGTATGTACATTATACTTAATGAGTTAACACGAACACGACCCGTTAAGGGTTTCATGTCAAAATTCTAAACACTAACATGACCTATTAAGATAACATGTTGACACAACATGACTCGTTAGGACACAAACACGACCCGTTAACCCGTTTGATTTCATTAATTTTATATAAATATTAAAATCAAAATATCTATAAAAAAGATAAAATTAACTATAAGTTTAAAATTGCAGTTCCAACATCATCAAATATGATAAACACATTGTAGTAATATTAATGTTAAACACATTGTAATAATATTAATGTTATAATCTCAAATATGATAATACTCACAAATCTAAACAAATTTAGAACTTGAAGAAGGAAGTGTTATGTCCTTTTTGCTCTTATTATTCTCCAAGATTTGAAAGATTGCACAAAAGCTCTATGTAGTAACATAATGCCTTAGAAGCAGTCATGCTCCCTGCAATGAAGATTTGAAAAATGAAGATGGAATAGCTATTCCACTTTATAGAGTAAAGAACTTTAGAACCCTGTAATTACAAACAACAATAATATTAAATTAGAACAAAGAAAAAAAGAAAGATATAACACAATCTGATTCAAAGCCTTCCTTATCAAATACGTATCCAAATAACAAGGAACAAAATGCTAAGTATTCTTTTCTCAAAGAACTGGTTTACAAAATTGGTTTAAAAGTAAAATTACAATTCTAACAAATTACCTGAAAATATGGGCAAGGACAAATATCTCCACAGTTCTACAACCCAATTCCATAAGATGCCTCTCATCACGCTCAATAGAATTTTTTCGTCTATTTTTAAAGATGAGATGAGATAAGTTGAATAAAATATTACTAGAATATACTATTTTTGTATTAGAATTTAAAAAAATTGTATTGAGATTTGAAAAAGTTAAATTATTTATTTTATTTTATATAAAAATTTGAAAAAGTTGTAATGATTAAGATGAGATGAGATGAGAGTTTTGTGAAAACAAACGATTATTAAAGTCCTCTCTAGAGTTTCCATCCTGTTACCTATATACAAAATTAAAGGAATGCTCTGTCATCAAAAGAGGGACGTGTGATTGGTTGTTGAGATACTCTCAACACTTCTTAATATATTTCACTATTATTTATTATTTTATTATTACTTTTTATTTATTTATTATTATTATTTATTATTTATTATTATTATTTAATATTTTACTATTATTTTATATATATTTTTTTATTATTATTTATAACATAACTCAATATCTTTCATCACCCAAACCAAACCGCTGGCTGCGGGCAGCACTTTATTTTTGGAATTCTGGATTCTTGAAAGTTTTAAATTTACTAGTGTTTCTTTGGAATTATAGTACTGAAATGAACAGTTCTCTATTCTTTTATCTGTTGTTTTCTTTTCAATAAAGTAATACCTCTAGAAAAATTACTATATATAGAGTTCATAATCAGGAAAAGGTAGGCTACATGCGGCAACTCACCTTTGTACGATTCTGAGGACCCTTGTCATCTTTTCGTGGCAACAGTTCCATGGCAGCCCTCTCAATTAATGCTAAGACATCATCAGCCAATACAAATTTATCCTTTTCCACACAGACAATGGGGGCAGGAATTTCTTCCAACCTCCCTTTCTTACTCACAGTCTGGCCTTCAAGAGCCTTTAATCCACTATACAAGGAATCTATCACCAAGGTAGATGTGACTTCCTTTTCTATAAAGAAATGCTTCACAACTACTTTTAAAATCAAGTCTGTCCTCTCCCTCACATAAACGAAATCATATTGAACATAAACGTAATGAAGTGGATAATCAATAGCTACCTTTACATAAGCCACCACACCGTATCCAATACAAGTAGGCATATATATTTAATACAACACATGATAAATATAACACACTGCTAAATCAGGTTAGATTGAAGCATGCATGCAAAATCAACTATGGACTAGAAAGTGTTGAAAGCCTTAAGCAATGCATCATGTAACAGCCCGCTAGAAATTCAATTATAAAATTTCTATTAATTTTAGGAACCTCGTGAAAACCCCATAAATTTTCACGAATCCATTAATCGTATAGGTTTTTGTCTAATTATATAGTTAGTGTTATTATTTACTATGGTATCAGAAGTGTGTTTTTGATTATTGGAGATAGTTAGAAGTGTCAAAATGTATTATGATTTGTGCCATTAGGCTCAGAGGGTTATTTAAAGTCTTATGGCGCAATAGCATTTTTTCATATTTTCGAACAAAACGTCTGTTCAAAACTGTAGATATTATTGGATAAAAAGAAATATCTTGAGATAATTTTCATGAATATTATTAGGTAAAAATATTTTGAGTTGATTTTTATAGATATTATAAGATAAAAATATATTAAGTTGATTTTTTTTAGATACTATTGGATAGAATATTATGAGATAATCTTTTATAGATATTTTGGATAGGAGAAAACTACACTCAACTCTCAACTCCAGCCTCATCTCTTCCATATCTCATCCATAAGTATCTCCAGCCACCTCTCCCCACGAAATTATCTTCATTTACACTTTCCATTGAAAGAATATCAAACACTCTCTCTCAGACAGCTTTTAGGAGGTCTTTTGCACACCCATTTCGAAGCTTTTTTAAGTGTTTTATCATAAAGTCTCCTTCATATAAGTTGTTTATTTTTGAGTCTAATTTACATGGATATCTTATTTTCCCCATTTGAAGATCATTTGGTCAGTCAAATATTGTATAAACTATAGAAAGGTCATTCTGGGAGATAAACTGGAGAATATGTTATAGTTTGGAGTTTTTGACCAAGCTAATGGATAGATATTGGTCCGAAATTTTTATGGAGTATTGTTAATATGTATATGTGACTATTGGTTGAGGATTTTTGCATGATTAAAGGTTTTGATGAAAGATTTTCTTAAATTTAGAAACTTAGAAACTCGAAGAAGAAAAACAGTTTTTGTTTTGAAAAAGTTTAACTTTTTGGTGGTCTAAACCTATTCTAATGACTTTAATAATTTTATTGGAGGATCCTAAGTATCTTATATACATGTTATATTATTATTTTGAAGATATTTGATGTTAGTTTCAAAGATATGAAATTTTATGCAAAGAGATATTCAAATAAGCCAAAGTATGGATATTCTTGGCTAAATTTATGTTTTGGTTAATTTCTAACCATGTGATCTTGAATTAGAAGCTTATATATGTTTTAGGACATCTTTTTAAACCATGTGATGGTTTGGTTTGAAGATCATATATTTGTAAGTCATAGATCAAGAGATTTATCAAAACTAGTTGAGGAAAAAATTTCTGTTTTTGGACTAAGTGTAAAACCAAAAACTCCAAATGTTATTTTGTGATTTTGGTGACTTTAGTTTGATGATTTAAAGCATGGTTGATGTTAGGATGATATTATGAATATGTTAGAAGTAAGATTTGATTTTTGAAACTATTGGAGATGTTTTGATTTAAGGTCAAAACTTGTGATTCAAGTGCTTGGATCTTTTTACAAAAAAGTTTGATGTTGATTATTAGCTTTTTCTAAATGAATGTTTTAAGTATGGTTTTGAACTTAGGATTGGAAGATGTTTGATGCAAAATTTTGGTTTAAGCATGAGTTTTGAAGTTGAAAAGAATTGCAAAAAAAAAAAAAAAATCAAGGGAAATGGCCTATGAATGTTTCGGCCATAGTGTGTTTTCCATAGTTGTGTTTTATTTTAAATTTTTCTGAGTTGATATTTAAGTTTAGGACAAAATTTACATGAGGAATGTAAATTTTGGAAATTTTTGGAGTTAGTATGCAAAATCCTTAAGTTATGGATAAAACGGTCATTTTCTCACATGTAGAGAGTAAAATGAAAATTTTACTCTTTAAGTTAGTATTTTCCATATTTCAAATTATTAGTGATTTAGTTCTAACTTTTAGAATCACTAATTACAGTTCCTCGTGATCGCACTTGAAGTTTTAGAAGAAACGCGGAGATCAAGGTGAGTTAGCTTTTAACTTACTAGCAGTCTACTGTGTATGTGTGCTAAGTAAAGAAACTACAGTATATGTATGTGTGTTATAATATATGTCATGCCATGTCAAGTCATCACGTAATTATTTGTTATACAGAATTTATTCTGTCATCAATTTTTATCTGTTACATAATATATTCTGTCATGTATTGCTGTACATTACAAGTACATCATGCTAAGTATGTCATCTATTACATGTATGTCAAGTCATGTAATATTCACTGTTGCAAGTATGTCATGTTAAATATGTTGTCTATTATATGTCATGCCATGTTACGAAATATTTCTATCTCAAGTTGGTCATGTATTTTAAGTTATATTCAAGTCACGTTATGTTATGTCAGGGCTTCAGTCATTTCGTATTCCAGTCATGTTTCATCTTGATTACTTATGTATGGGGTCACAGCAATTGTGACGCATACACTACGTGAGACACAACAATTGTGACACGTAGAATACATGGGGCCACAACAACTGTGGAGTATGTATTTTTCATTTTAAGTCAAGTTTCAGATCAAGTTCATGTCAAGTCAAGTTCAGTTCATGTTTTAATTGAAATTATGTCAATGATACTATGCTGTATGCCAAGTTATGCTTTAATTACTTATGAATTTGATTATGCATTTATGCTTTTACTGTCATCCATGCATCATTAGCTTGTGTGGAAGTTTTTTGTTAACTTACTGAGATTTGTAATCAAATCTCACTTTGGTAGTCCCAACTACCATTCCCCCCGAATGGTAGATCTTGTTACAGGACCTGAAAGAGAATCAGGAGCTGATCAACTAGACACAGTTGACTAAGCGACGGTGCGACATCAATGTTAATATAGTAGTTAACGTAAATTACTACTTGTATAATGGAGTTGCATCTTTAGTACTTTTTGGATCATAACCATTTTGGACTAGTGTTGTGATCTATTCAATGAGTCTTTATGTATGAAGTATGTTTTAAGCATTTGGGATATTTTCAATTTGGTGCATAGTATTGTTAAAGAAAAAAATTATCCGCTGCGAATATTGCATAATATTAGATGCATGTTAAGAACATTGCATCTTATATGTCATGAACGGGGGCAGGTAACCTTGTGTTGCATATCTCGACGCTTCAAATGTCCGTCCGATCCCAAACGGAATTTGGGGGCGTCACAGGGTGGTATCAGAGCAAATACGTCTCTGGGCAGTAAATCCACATGTCCTTAGGAAATGCACCAAACATTAGGCTTGAATTTCTTAAGGTATGAAAGGTAGTATGTGGTTTTTATACATATACTCGTGTGTTTCAAGAAGGGACACATGACTCGTGATAGAATACCTCGGAATCCTAAGGGAGATAACAATCAAGAGGATCAGAATTTCTCGATGGATGAAGGATTAGTTGAGGTAAACATAGTTAACGTTGATCTGATTGCAATTGATGGTAGTATTGCATTATTGTTATTTTGGAGTAGGTCAAGTCTTTGGGGTTGGTAAATTATATATTGTTTGATTCAAACGAGTTATTGTTTCTATTAATTGTGGTAGTGCTTGAGAATTCAGCTTGGAAGCTGAATTGTTACTCTAGTGGTAAGAGTAACAATTTTCATTAGAAGTATTATTGTTCATATCAATGTAGATATAGAATATCTTTTAGTAATATGAGAAAGGATACGTAGGATTGATGAATGGTATTCCACATATTTGGAGGATTGTTTTGATTCTGAGGATATGATAGAAATTGTGTTTGGAAGAGTAATTTGATTAGGATAAACTTTAGCCTTAGTAGGATTCATTTATGATAATAGTATTACCACGCCGCCAATAAATGATTTCTGGCAAAACACTATCTTTATGGATACATAGATCGATCTTCTTTTAAAGACTATTATATGGGGAGTAAAATCTTGGTCTTGAGGATTTATGTGAACATTAGGAACAAATCATTTAGAGTTAGAATAATTGATAACTCATGATGGATAGAAGAGTTATGACAATCATAAGAGAGAAAGTCTCAAGTTTAAGTTATTAACTGGTCAGTTATCGAAGTACCACCTAGGAAGATGACTGATTTTTGCAATTATAAAGAAGTAAGTTAGTCCTAGACCAGTAGAACTCCTTGAGGTTTTTATTAACTTGAAGATTACTGAGAGTTTGGATATGTATGATTAAATGCATATTTATATGAGTCATTGGATCATGTCATATATATGAAAATCCCTGAAAGAAATAAAATGGAGCACATAAAACATCTACCAGAAGATAGAAACACAAATATGAATATTTGTGAAGTATTATTTTATTATCATAAAGCAAAATTATAGAAATTTGAGACTCTTTGCCTCAATCTTTAAACGTTCTTACTCTTCAAAAATCTGCATGTCTTTCCTATCTAAAGGAGTAGCTACTCGAAAAAAAGAGTTAAGCAAAGATTTTAAATCTCTGTTATCTCGCTTTACTGCTTCTATTTTCATGTTGGATTCCATAAGAAGCCTCTGAAAGATAGAAATTTTCTCGTAGAGTTTGTCAACCCCACCAGTCCTGGATTGCAGTCGCTGGGAATATGCGACAATGACTGATGAGTATCGAGTACCGAGACTCACAAGCTCGTAGATAAGTTCATTATCTGACTTATTAATCAGATCATTATTGGATTACATTATAACACCTACGGAAGAAGCATAAACAACTGGTGAATGAGGTGCAGAATACCTCATGTTTTGGTAATGAGAAGATTGCTGAACCATTGCAAAGTGAGTAAGCAGAAAGAGATTGCAGAATAAGAATGCAAACTAATTTCAGAAAAGTGAAGAAGATGAGATGAGAAAGAAGATGAACTGAATAATTCTTTTATAGAGAAAATTATGACGAATCATCTCTCGTGAATCATTTCTCTACAAGAGACAAGATCAATGTAGTATCATAGCTGTGGTGCCTGACAATTACAGAAGAACAAAGTAGTGTCGTAGCTATGCGGCGCCTCACAACTACAAAAGACCTATAAAAATCATGCGCATTAGAGTTGTCTGGTCTAAAACAGAGGGCCACCGATTTAAAAAAAAAAAAACAGAGAGAGAGAGGATAACGGCTTAATTTTGATGAATTCTCTACTAACTTTAGTATTTACAAGAACACTTAAAGTATATCGCCTATGTTTTTCTAAAGAAGAGTTTCGGAAGATTATTTACTTGAAATTTTAGGTTTGAAGAGTGTGTCGATACAATTTGGCCAACCTTGTGGAAAGAAGTATAATATAATTGTTGATTAAAATAAGAGAGTTAAGAAATGACATAATCTCAAAGGCAAATATATACGGGATAGACACTAGGTTGGTAAGCAACACATATTCCTTAACTTGTTATTTCTTACTTACTTCGATTTTGAGGACGAAATCTTTTTTTAGGAGGGGAGATTGTAACAGCCCGTTAGAAATTCAATTGTGAAATTTCTATTAACTTTAGGAACCTCGTGAAAACCCCATAAGTTTTCACGAATCCATTAATCGTATAGGTTTTTGTCTAACTACATAGTTAGTGTTATTATTTACTATGGTATCAGAAGTGTGTTTTTGATTATTGGAGATAGTTAGAAGTGTCAAAATGTATTATGATTTGTGCCATTAGACTCGGAGGGTTATTTAAAGTCTTATGGCGCAATAGCATTTTTTTATATTTTCGGACAAAACGTTTGTTCAAAACTGTAGATATTATTGGATAAAAAGAAATATCTTGAGATAATTTTCATGAATATTATTAGGTAAAAATATTTTGAGTTGATTTTTATAGATATTATAAGATAAAAATATATTAAGTTGATTTTTTTTAGATACTATTGGATAGAATATTATGAGATAATCTTTTATAGATATTTTGGGTAGGAGAAAACTACACTCAACTCTCAACTCCAGCCTCATCTCTTCCATATCTCATCCATAAGTATCTCCAGCCACCTCTCCCCACGAAATTATCTTCATTTACACTTTCCATTGAAAGAATATCAAACACTCTCTCTCGGACAGCTTTTAGGAGGTCTTTTGCACACCCATTTCGAAGCTTTTGTAAGTATTTTATCATAAAATCTCCTTCATATAAGTTGTTCCTTTTTTAGTCTAGTTTACATGGATATCTTATTTTCCCCATTTGGAGATCATTTGGTCAGTCAAATATTGTATAAACTATAGAAAGGTCATTCTGGGAGATAAACTGGAGAATATGTTATAGTTTGGAGTTTTTGACCAAGCTAATGGATAGATATTGGTCCGAAATTTTTATGGAGTATTGTTAACATGTATATGTGACTATTGGTTGAGGATTTTTGCATGATTAAAGGTTTTGATGAAAGATTTTCTTAGATTTAGAAACTTAGAAACTGGAAGAAGAAAAACAGTTTCTGTTTTGAAAAAGTTTAACTCTTTGGTAGTCTAAACCTATTCTAATGACTTTAATAATTTTATTGAAGGATCCTAAGTATCTTATATACATGTTATATTATTATTTTGAAGATATTTGATATTAGTTTCAAAGATATGAAATTTTATGCAAAAAGATATTCAAATAAGCCAAAGTGTGGATATTCTTGGCTAAATTTATGTTTTGGTTAATTTCTAACCATGTGATCTTGAATTAGAAGCTTATATATGTTTTAGGACATCTTTTTAAACCATGTGATGGTTTGGTTTGAAGATCATATATTTATAAGTCATAGATCAAGAGATTTATCAAAACTAGTTGAGGAAAAAGTTTCTGTTTTTGGACTAAGTGTAAAACCAAAAACTCCAAATGTTATTTTGTGATTTTGGTGACTTTAGTTTGATGATTTAAAGCATGGTTGATGTTAGGATGATATTATGAATATGTTAGAAGTAAGATTTGATTTTTGAAACTCCTGGAGATGTTTTGATTTAAGGTCAAAACTTGTGATTCAAGTGCTTGGATCTTTTTACAAAAAATTTTGGTGTTGATTATTAGCTTTTTCTAAATGGATGTTTTAAGTATGGTTTTGAACTTAGGATTGGAAGATGTTTGTTGCAAAATTTTGGTTTAAGCATGAGTTTTGAAGTTGAAAAGAATTGCAAAAAAAAAAAAAAAATCAAGGGAAATGGCCTATGGATGTTTCAGCCATAGTGTGTTTTCCATAGTTGTGTTTTATTTTAAATTTTTCTGAGTTGATATTTAAGTTTAGGACAAAATTTACATGAGGAATGTAAATTTTGGAAACTTTTGGAATTAGTATGCAAAATCCTTAAGTTATGGGTAAAACGGTCATTTTCCCACATGTAGAGAGTAAAATGAAAATTTTACTCTTTAAGTTAGTATTTTCCATATTTCAAATTATTAGTGATTTAGTTCTAACTTTTAGAATCACTAATTACAGTTCCTCGTGATCGCACTTGAAGTTTTAGAAGAAACGCGGAGATCGAGGTGAGTTAGCTTTTAACTTACTAGCAGTCTACTGTGTATGTGTGCTAAGTAAAGGAACTACAATATATGTATGTGTGTTATAATATATGTCATGCCATGTCAAGTCATCACGTAATTATTTGTTATACAGATTTTATTCTGTTATCAGTTTTTATCTATTACATAATATATTCTGTCATGTATTGCTGTACATTATAAGTACATCATGCTAAGTATGCCATCTATTACATGTATGTCAAGTCATGTAATATTCACTGTTGCAAGTATGTCATGTTAAATATGTTGTCTATTATATGTCATGCCATGTTACGAAATATTTCTATCTCAAGTTGGTCATGTATTTCAAGTTATATTCAAGTCACGTTATGTTATGTCAGGGCTTCAGTCATTTCGTATTCCAGTCACGTTTCATCTTGATTACTTATGTATGGGATCACAGCAATTGTGACGCATACACTACGTGAGACACAACAATTGTGACACGTATAATACATGGGGCCACAACAACTGTGGAGTATGTATTTAAGCAATTAAAGAATAAGTTTGTGTAGAATACATGGGGCCACAACAACTGTAGAGTATGTATTTACACGTAGAATACATGGGGCCACAACAACTGTGGAGTATGTATTTTTCATGTTAAGTCAAGTTTCAGATCAAGTTCATGTCAAGTCAAGTTCAGTTCATGTTTTAATTGAAGTTATGTGAATTATACTATGTTGTACGCCAAGTTATGCTTTAATTACTTATGAATTTGATTATGCATTTATGCTTTTACTGTCATCCATGCATCATTAGTTTGTGTGGAAGTTTTTTGTTAACTTACTGAGATTTGTAATCAAATCTCACTTTGGTAGTCCCAACTACCATTCCCCCCGAATGGTAGATCTTGTTACAGGACCTGAAAGAGAATCAGGAGCTGATCAACTAGACACAGTTGACTAAGCGACGGTGCGACGTCAATGTTAATATAGTAGTTAACATAAATTACTACTTATACAATGAAGTTGCATCTTTAGTACTTTTTGGATCATAACCATTTTGGACTAGTGTTGTGATCTATTTAATGGGTCTTTATGTATGAAGTATGTTTTAAGCATTTGGGATATTTTCAATTTGGTGCATAGTATTGCTAAAGAAAAAAATTATCCGCTGCGAATATTGCATAATGTTAGATGCATTTTAGGAACATTGCATCTTATATGTCATGAATGGAGGTAGGTAACCTTGTGTTGTATGTCTCGACGCTTCAAATGTCCGTCCGATCCCAAACAGAATTTGGAGGCGTCACACATCATCTTCCAAAAAAGAGTACCTAGCAATGCAAAATTGTTTATACACAAAATCACATATCCTCATCTAAATACCTTTGAAATGATTGAAGATCTAGAATAAGAGGAGATGGATGATGCCTGTAAGTGAAACTCACGAATCTGAGATAGAGATAGATCTAAGCTTGCGAATCGCGAATCTAAGATAGAGAAAAATCTTCTTACATTCAATATGATTTTCCAGTACTTCATGATTTTCCTAAAGTTTTAATTGAACAAAATAAAATCAAAATCCAAAGAAAAGAAACAAGCTGCTTTGAGAATCCGGACCTAGGATAGAGCTCGATCTGGGCGAAGGAGAAGGCAAGAGTCGAGAGTCACGCGGTGGGCCGTGAGTTGTGGGTGTGGCACCGTTGGCCACTCGGTGTGGCCATGGCGTAGCAAGCGCCGCTGGCCTGGAGGTTGGGTCTGGCACCATGGGACCATGAGTCGTGGGCGACGAGGCGTGTGTCTCGCACCGTGGGGGATTGTTATGGACTCGTGAGTCCGTCACCCTACTGCGTGGGTGATGGGTGTGACGCTGTGAGCATGGCATGAGTAGCACCATGGGCGATGGATTAGTAGGTTGAAGTCGAAGAGGGGGGGTAGCGTGAGAAGCTATAGGTTGAGAAGTGAGAACTTGAGTCGAAATTAGATTTGAGAGGTTGAAAGAAAAAAAAAAAAAACTGAGGGGCGGCGTGGGTTAGGAATTAGGATTCAAGAAGTAGGAACTTAAGTGTTAGGGTTTTTTTGAATTTTAGTTCAAGGGTATAAAGGTAAATTTAATTTATCTAACTTCATGGTAACTTAGAAGGGTTTGACTGTTTTTACTTTTCTTTCTAAGTGATGGAATCTTTATCTAATCCCTCACATGTTTACTCATTTGTTGGTGAAAAAGATGGCGTAAAGGGAACATATTCAATATTGAATGATAGGCTTTATGGTAGTTTGCACCAAAGGAAAACCAAGTCGACTGAACTTGCTTTTATTCTGATTCTCAACTCAAAATTTCATTTTGATGTCTTTTTTGTATTGTCATGGCAAGGAATTGGATGACTATTGATTTATAAGAGACTTGGTTGAAAAAGGATAATGATTTTTTACCTTTTAACCTTTTTGTGAGTGTTTTTTCAGCTTATCAAGTTTCTAATGTGATTTTTCTTTCGTAAGGTGTGGTCTCTGGTGAGGAGATTTGGTAGACAAACTAATTAACGGGAGGAAAAAGAAGAAAAAGTTAATAGAAAATAAGAAAATTATTGTAGCAGTTAGATAGCCAGTTATATAATAGAATAGATATAATTCCCCCCTCTTCCCCAAGTAATTATCTCTCTCTCTCTCTCTCTCTCTCTCTCTCTCTCTGTGTATATATATACTGCATACATACATACAGTGATACGTATAGGTCAACTGCTGAAGGTAGTGGTTGAATTGGAAGTTTCCTGTACCGAACTCTCACCTTCCAAAAGGAAAAAACGATACAAGTGACAGCAGATCAAATCATGAGATCATAACATTAGAGCCAGCAGCTTGTTAATGGTAACAGGATGTAGTACCGGGGAGTTAATTTCCAGGAAAACGAGAATGAAGAGAAAACAGAAAAAGCTACTGGAAATTTCTGCCTATATTAGGGGAAAAATTACATGAATTAATCTGAGTACCCACTAAAATAATATTGGCTAAGAGAGGCGCACGAATATGGATGGTGACATTTACCTACTCTCCATCGATCTAAAGCAATATCATGAGTAACCACAATATGATCATGCTCTCATTATAACCTCAAAATCGCAATATATGATCATGCTCTCTGTATCCCTTACCATTATCGATCCACCATTAACTTATATTGCTTTTTCAGCATGAAATGCATGCACCCCACAGTTTGAACTAATTTGTTTGCTATTAATTTCTAAGCTACATTCCAATAACATTATATTTTTTCTGCCACCTTCCAATTACCTCTAATGTCCACCACTTACATTCATGATTTATAAATGTAAACAGTACAACTAAGACATTTAGGTCAAACCAAGTAATGAAAATAAAATTAATTAATTAATTCTTGGTTTCATGTATGTGTGTGTAGATGCGAAAGTCATCCATACGAACAGTAACGCGTCTCTCTCTCTGTTAGTTATTTTTATTTTATTTTTTTAATATTTCTTGAGGAAGATTTCACAAGTCCGATCTCAAATCACAAGCCAACCGATTTCCTAGATATCAGACGAATCAGACGATCTATCTATCTCTCTCGATGCATTTCTGAATGAATATCGATCTTGCTGATCATTAATTGCTTACTGGCATGTACGTGGAGATTTTACACGTACCTTAATGCGTTTGCGTGAAGTGCATGCCGATATGCATTAGATCGATGTTGTTTAAATTAAACATCAACGTGGCTAAAGAAAAAAGGTTGAAACTTTGATCCCCAGCTAAGGTCTAATTACCATCAGCATCCCTCGAAATCTGAAATCAAAACTTGCACTTGCATGTAGATCTTGACTTACGTACGTACGTATTTTTAAGATGTGATATTATATAATTTGAGATTATTTATTATATTTTATTTATAAATTTATTATGAGATGATCCCCCTTTCTCTAAAAAAAAAAAAAAAAAAAATCTTATAAAAACTATAAGGGTTTGTCATCATTCTCTAAGAAATCTTAATCCTAAAGAATTATCAATATTAGTTCCATCATATAATATGTTTCTATGATTAAGGTGGTTGTTGCATCTTTTGTCTGAGACAAGAAATATATCTGTCTCAATCACAAAATACTTATTCAACCAATAATCAAACAACATAATACGTATTCTACTTGAGGGATTAAGATCTCAATTGATGAAATCCAAAACATTAAGCAAGCCAATTTAGAGCCGTGTATGCCCCATTAGCATAAAGACAAAAAAATAAAAAATAAAAAATAAAAAAAGGAAAACCAAGGAATGGTTGAATAAGATTATAATAATGCACCGAATAAGGTTATTATACTAATAATAATAATAATAATAAATGCCGTATATATATAGAGAATAGGTACAGATCAGAAGAGACTGGGATTCTGGGGCCCACGCAGAGGTGTGCCATGTGGAAGTGCAAAACCTGTTTATGCAAGGGGAAAGGGCAATGGGAAAAATGTGAAGTGCGGAAAGAGTGAGCGCAGCACTGGGCGCCGAAACTTATGCAAATCTTTTATTTTATTTTTATTTTTTATTTAGAGGCTGACTCTTTAGCCGTCACTCTCACGTTTCCGACCCCTACCTGCTGCACGTGCGACCGGCAACGGGAAGAAAAAACACCCATCATAATTTTCATCTAAATTATTTATAAAAAATAATATTTACAAAAATAAATAATTACTAAATTTTAAATAGAAAAATTAATTTTTTAATGATAAATTTTTATTTTATTTTTAAAAATTAGACATTTATTATTTATATACATATTTAATTTTTTTTAAAGTTGAGAAATAATACTTAACCTGCAACCGGCTTAGCGAGCAACCGATAATGAGACCGGGACTGGGCTCGAACTTTCCAAAAAAAAAAAAAAAAAAGCAATGTTTTAAGAGCGATGCTCTGATACCCTACTCGTCTGTAGTATCTTCGTTTCTTTCGTACAGACTAAAGAAGACTCGAATCATCCAGCCTCATCGCTCTCCCCCCACTCTCTCTCTGACTGATACCGTTTCATCATGTAAAACACCATCAAATCTCAGAGGAATCTGCTCTGCTCTGCGCGCTCGCATAAACCCAAGAGTACATCAATGGCTCGTTTTGGGCTCTCCCTGTTTTCTCTGTTTTCTTTAGTCCACATTGCTCTTCTTCCGAGCCTCTGTTTCTCGGCTGACCCCTACGTTTTCTATGACCTGCATGTCTCTTACATCACTGCCTCCCCTCTTGGCGTTCCTCAACAGGTTCATTTTCAACCTCTCTCTCTCTCTCTGATGATTTTTCTATGTTATTTTTGTGTCTTTTTATATATTTCCTGCTAGTCTAAACATGTAATTGCTAGGTGATTATTATACACGGTTTTTGAAATTTTTGTTTTTTTATTTCCTATAATTTGTGTTGCGTATTTTGAATGTTCTTTGCATTCGATATTGTAAATTGTTATTTTTGAAAGAGATTAGAGTTTTTTTATTTCCTATAATCTTATGGTTTTTGCCTTCTTTCTTCTCTTTTCTTGATTTTTTGGTTGATTATTTTTGTTTATTTAAATCAGATTTGCCTGTGGTGAAGTAGTCAAAATACCGTTACAGTTGATGTTGAAACTTGAGGCTTGAATTTTTGTTTTTTCACCGTATTTTTTTGGCTGAACTAGATATGGGAAGCGAATATACCCGCGAATTCATGCTAGATTTTTATCATTTTTGTGACTATTCTGAATCATTATTATGCTTCATTATTCAAGAAATGTGCTGGGCGGGTGTGGATTTCTGTGCATGTGGTGATTTTTTTTAGTTATTTTTCTTAAGTTTCATTGTTTTGTATTCCCCTGTTACTTGTACTTTTTTGGACTGTTTTATATTCCAATTTTTATGGAGTCGTGAATAGATATGTTCGTCAGAATCTAAGTAGCTTTTATCTTTTTTCTTCCAAAACAAATGTGCAGGTTATAGCAGTAAATGGGAAGTTTCCGGGTCCAGTAATCAACTCTACGACTAATAACAATGTTGTTGTCAATGTACGGAATGATTTGGATGAAGACCTGCTAATGACCTGGTCTGTTTCAGCACAAGATCATTTTATTTCTGTCTCCTTTATTTTTCAAATAAATATTATCTCGGTTTTGTAGTTGGAGTGCTTACAAATTTGGATTAATCGTTGCTACAGGTCTGGAATTCAAATGCGGCGTAATTCATGGCAGGATGGTCTTATTGGCACAAATTGTCCAATTCACCCCAAATGGAATTGGACATATCAGTTTCAAGTCAAGGATCAAATTGGGAGCTTTTTCTACTTCCCGTCCCTCCTGTTTCAGAGAGCATCTGGTGGTTTTGGTCCTTTCATTATCAATAATCGGGATATAATTCAGATTCCTTTTACTCAGCCAGATGGGGACATCTTCATTATGATCGGTGACTGGTTTACCCGGAACCATTCGGTTAGTATTAGTTGTCAGCTTGATGCTTGATTGAGAAAATAGCAGTTTGATTGTAGCTTTGAGTTTACTCTTTTCCGTTTTTTAGGCGCTGCGGTCTGTCCTTGACGCTGGAGAAGACCTTGGTATGCCTGATGGAGTTCTTATCAATGGAAAGGGACCTTACCGATACAATACCACTCTTGTACCTGAAGGCATCCAGTACGAATCCATTGGAGTCGATCCAGGTAATGTTTTTCCTGCATTGATAGGGAAAATACGGTTGAACCATTTTTTTTTTAAATTTTGTTTGGTTACACAAACCTCTTATCTCATCATTGTAATTTTTTCAAACTCCCACAACACAAATACAATAAATAATTAAACTTTTTTGAATCTCAAAATAAAAATAATATTAGAAAATTATATTGTAATAATATTTTATTCAATTTTTAACTTTCATCTCATTTAATTGGTAAACCAAATGAGGCCTATTTTTTTTCCCAATACTGGAGATACTTTGTTTGTCACATCTTATCTGTTTCTATTGGCTCTTGGGTGGAATTTATCATATCTGGTTACTAGTAATTCCAGTAATTATGCCTTCTGAATTTGAATCAGTTGAGTTTCATATGGTTTCCTATTGCCCATAACAAGCTCACTCCTGCACAACTTTTAACATTTCTGGTGTAAGTTTAGGGTTGTAGGAGTCCGTATACTTATATATATATATATATATATATATATAATTCACACATCATTCTACTTCAGTTCTTTTATTTTGCTGATATGATTTTCTTTGTTGTTCATGTTTCTGGCAAGTGGTTTCAGCTGTTTGAAGTATTAATTGACCATAGCACTATATTTTTCAGGCAAAACATATCGACTCCGTGTGCACAATATTGGAATTTCGACTTGTTTAAACTTCAGAATTCAAAACCATTTTCTGATTCTCGCGGAAACAGAAGGACATTATACAGTGCAACAAAATTTTACTGACGTAGATATACATGTTGGGCAATCTTATTCCTTTTTGGTCACCATGAATCAGAATGCAAGTTCTGATTACTACATCGTTGCAAGTGCTAGGTTTGTGAATGAATCACTTTGGCAGAGAGTGACCGGTGTTGCTGTTTTACACTACTCCAATTCTAAAGGGCCAGCAACCGGTCCTCTCCCCGACCCACCAAATGACTTTTATGACAAGTCAAGGCCAGTAAACCAGGCACTAAGCATCAGGTCTGTTTCCATAACATCATGGTTCTTATGGAGTTTGATATCATTTGTAGCTTTCTCATGACACATCGCAAACGCTAATTAAGCATAAAATTCCAATGCTTTGACCAACTACCTTCCCAGATGGCACACTTAGATGCAATTCATGCCTTAAAATTTATTGACTAGTAACCTTTGCAGATGGTGCGATTAGATGTAGTTCGCGGTTTAAGTTGATGCCTATAAAAGATGAACTGCCCCCTTTTGTCCTACCTTCCCCTGTTTTAATTTCGATTTAAGTTTCAGTGGAAGTATAGCAATAATAACTTACTATTGAAGATACTTATGTTCGATTCTATTCTACTTAGGCAAAATGTATCTTCAAGTGGAGCTCGCCCTAATCCACAGGGGTCTTTCCACTACGGTTCAATTAATGTGACAGATACATATGTGATGAAGATTGTGCCACCAGTAAAGATCAATGGGACACTTCGAGCGACACTCAACGGGATCTCATTTGTTAAACCTGAGACACCAATCAGGCTCGCTGACCAGTATAAAGTGAAGGGAGAGTATAAGCTTGATTTTCCCAATAAGCCACTTAACAGAACCCCCCGGATAGACACATCTGTTATTAATGCTACTTACAAGGGCTTCATAGAAGTGGTATTTCAGAACAATGACACTGTTGTGCAGAGTATTCATATGGATGGCTATTCATTTTTTATGGTCGGGTATGAATCTTTTATATGCTTCTTCATTCTCCCATCACCTTTAAGGAAATATGCATTGTGAGAAATTGATTACCTGATTGCAGGATGGACTTCGGTGAGTGGACAGAAGACAAAAGAGATAGATACAACAAGTGGGATGCAATTTCTCGCTCCACTACACAGGTTTGCTTTTTAACATAACAGAGATTCTTTAATGACCAAAAAGTAGATATGGCGGTTTTTTCTCATTTTCTTGAATCATGCATATAATTGACAGAAGAATTTAGGGATAATGTGACAGAAAAATGTTTCTTTTGGCCGGTGTACTTTTGTTGTGAATGAAGGTTTCTGTGCTGCTGTTTGAATCGTTCAGGACTAATATTGAAAGACCTGGCTGCATGTCTAGCGTTAAACTTGTTTGCTGTTGTGTAGGTTTTCCCTGGTGGTTGGACTGCAGTCCTTGTCTCTCTTGACAATCCTGGAGCATGGAACATTAGAGCAGAAAATCTTGATAGATGGTATCTAGGCCAAGAAACTTATATGAGAATTGTCAATCCTGAAGAAAATGGTGAAACGGAGATGGCTGCCCCAGGCAATGTTTTATACTGCGGTGCCCTTCAACACTTAGCGAAGTATATGACTAGAAAATTTTAGTGGAACTCTCTCTCTCTCTCTCTCTCTCTCTCTCTCTCCCTCCCCTTTCTCTCCTCTCGCACGCACATATATTTGATCTAATTTAATTTCTTCTTTTGCTGGCATCTTCAGGAATCAGACCAACTCTGCGGTATCAATTGTAAGGGGAAGCTCAAAGTTGTTTTTTAATCTGCTGGTGGCATTCTTTCCTCTGATTACCATTTTTAGCTAAGATTCTGCTGCTGCATTGGTGAGAAGTTCTATGAATTCCAGGCGGTGACAGCTTTGTCCTAGCTTTGTTGCAGGTGGGGGATGTTACTCTTGGGTCTATTGAAACATATTTAGTTTAGGTGCCCATACTGAGATTTTTCAGTACAGTATTTTGTGAGTTGATTTCCTATAAAAATATATATATATTTTATGGTTTCATTGACTTTCATTTCCTCTTTTTTTTTTTTATTTCCTTTTCCACATTGAGCGTCCACACATTTCCTGTAATTTAAGTAACTAGGTCTCCATTATTCCAATTGCACCTTAAAGTCACACTCATTATGCAGATTGATTCATTCTTAATTCCATTTGAAGTGTTTCATACTCGAGTTTGATATATATCCTGAGAAATCATTGTGTTCCATGTGAACAATATATTCGAACTCATGGAGAAAGATAGGGTCTGGTGGTCCGGTGGATTATATACCATACATACCATGCCTCCTCCATAATTCTATTTGATTTGTGGAACACTTGTCATGATCATTTGAGTAATAATTCCTTGGAATATGGTTGGTCTGTGCTTTCAATGTCAGTTAGTAGATTAGTTCTCAAGTTGTTGCTCACATGCCCTTCCCATATGATTGCTTGGTGCTAAAGACTACATGGATATATATAAATATATATTATTATTATTTTTTTATAGAAGGGAGACGTTACCTCCAATTTTGTTATTATCTCTTTCTTTCGGTTGGGGAATATTCACAACAAAGCTTTATATATTGAGTCGGCTATATATAAAAATATATATATACACACACATTCCTATAAGAGATTCCGGAGAAAAAAGCATTTTGACCAGACCCAGATAGCTGCATACTAGCTAATTCATCAGCCAAAAAACTCCCTTTCTCTACATACATGACTCATCTTCAAATCAACAAACCCAGATAGCTGCAAAATAGGATTTTTCTTCATTGCTCCTTTTTCCTCGCAATGGTAAAACAAAAGATAATAAACTATTAGTATGAAATATTGTTGCTTGGGCCCTTTTGGTTTTGGTTACTCTTACGATTTCTTCGTTCTAGCCCAAGATGGAGCAATTTGGGCTAGAAATAAATAGGCTAATTAAAACGGTCCCAAAAAACTATTTCTGAGCCTTGTGGGCTGATCTTGGCTATATACCATCTCAATTCTCAACAGTTCGAAGGTTGTCCGACCGAGGAGAACAATGAAGCATTTGAGCAGATCATGTCGTAGAAATTATTTTTAATGCAACATCTGTTAATGTTAGACACGCTATATTTATTTGGAGGTCCTATATTGAACCTAAAACGCCACAGCCATAGCCACAGTTAATTAGGTGGTTTCACGAATCTATGTTCGGAAAGGGCCGGGGAAAAGAACAAAAGAAAAGAGGAAAAAGGAAATCCTCCAGTAGTGTTCATCTCAAATTAAGGCCTCAAAACAATTACAGTTGTTGAAGTTTCTAATGAATGGCAAGAACACTTTTTAAGGATGTTCTTCTCAAATTAAGGTTTCATAATTACATGAGTTGTATCTTATGGCAAGCACGAGCACAGTACCATAAGGAGGTTCATCGCAAATTAAGGGCGGCTCCGTAATTACAGTTGCTGAAGAATCTTATGGCAAGCACACTTTAAGGAGGTTCATCTCAAATTAAGGGTTCCATAATTACAGGTGTTCAGGTATATTATGGCAAGCACACTTTAAAGAAAATCATGCATGTTTCTTGTGGATTTTTGGAACAGAAGACTGTAATAATAAGGAACATATCTAAACATGCTTTACTCATGCAGGAGAATATAAAGACAGCTAAATTTGCATAATTGCATTTGTAATACAAAGAAAATCAACGATAATATCCAACGTCTCTCTCTCTTTCTCAGATCATACACTAGGGGGCTGGCCTTACATAGTTAGTTGCCCTTGTCTCCCGTAACTCTGATCTTATTAAAACAACGATAATAATTCTGGTTCCATGAAAGGATAACACTTTCCAAAGTGAAATTAAAGTTGATAAGAATATTCATGCAGATAGTACCCGAAACCTTAATTTCCCCAGTGGTCAACATTAGCTAGCTAACAGCCAAAATATCAAAAGTGCTAGCTGATGATCGGGGTTACATTTCAATGGTGAAAACTAGTAGTAGTAGTAGTACTAATTAATATTAATCCTAATATATATATATATGCGGGAGGACACAATTGATCTTAGGTTCTTTTTTGTTTTTTTATTTTTTTAAGCGTTTCTATGAGAAATTTGAAGGGCGGGGTAGTGAATGAAGCCCCGTTGACCATAACTTTTCAAGTGCGTCTCAAATCATCCAAGTAGCTATCTCAGGTATTATATATCTTGGATTGAAACTAATGGTGGATTTTTTAGAGGTAAGAAGAATATATATATATATAGATATGTATATGTATATATAATAGCACTCAAATGGACTTGACTCATGAGAAGAAGGTGCATGATGTTATCTTCCTTCCCTCTTAAACAACAATACAATTAGTAAAGATTAAAAAATAAAAAATAAAGCCCTAATTATCCGGCAACCCATGTGCTTTTCATGTCATGCGTATGGCTGTCCTTTGACTTTGCAGGCACTCTGTCTCTCTGTCTCTCTCTCTCTCTCGATACAGAGAATCTCTAAATGGAAAGAGGTAAATTGTAATTAATGTATACGGTAAACTTAGTCAGAAAGTATCACTGAGTTCTTCACTAGCTAGCTAGCTTTTTTTTTTTCCTCCTAGGATTCCTCGCGTTAATTCACTCTCTCATTCTCGAACATGGCCAATGAGTATGTTTTTTAGAACATTGATCATTGCTTAAACGGGACTAGCTAGCTTTCGGCTTGACCTCACCACAAGTAAAAGACCAATCCATTTAATAATTGTTCGAACGCTTATAATCGTCCTGGATCACTGGAAGTCCTTATTTTGCAATTGCCACGGTTATTAGGAGGAAAGAGTACTGTTGTTAAACCGTCACAAAATAAATCCATTTAGACTTTTTTACAGCGCATATTGTCGTTTATTTTCTCTTTGGTGCGCGCTCTAGCTCCTACATATTTGCAGCTCCTTCCCGCCGTCGCTCAAACTACGTACGTACGTGGTATATATGCATGCAGGTACCAGTTTCAATATTGGTTTTACTCGAAACAGAAAAGGGAGTCCCGGCTTGTTCTCTATTAGGTAGTATCTCTGACTTGTTCTTTCTAATATAATAAACGTCGGAAACTTGATGCAGTCTAAAAGATGTTGAGCTTCTGTACATATTCCAACTTTTGCAGTAGAAGTTGGATATCATGTGAAAATCCTGAGGATCCATAGGGAGCGATGAGCTCAATTTGTCATCACGAATGGCGCTTTGTTTTTGAGGTCACCGATTGGTTTCAAGTTCGACTCCATATCTCGGTGTCGGTAATAAGAATGGATACATATATAGGATACATTGATCAGTTTGTCAAAATCTTTAAAACGTGGGAAAAAAAAATTCGTTTTGGATTTTTTTTTTTTTTTTCCTAAGAAAGTACTGCATATTCCGTAATTACACTGTCATTCTACTCATGTGTTGATGAAGCAGTTTCGAGCCTTATAACCGGCTTTTTAACTCTTCGTTTTAACTTTCTCTTCCTTTTCTATCAAAGATACCTTTGGATCAACTCTGGTTTTTTTAATCAAAAAAGAAAGAAAGATTTCTTCCCTTTTTCTATCAAAGTACTTCATTAGCAAATTAATGCTTCCTAGAAATTAAACAAGTCCCGATGCCCAGTTTACAGCTCCGGCCTTTACCCTGATTAATTCTTTGTGATATAATTTTCAGTGTAATTCGTAATCATTAGCTTCTCATCCTTTTGTTGTTTCTTTCTCAACTTGTTTATAAGTTAATGGACGTGGAATTTTACTTAATTAGTAACGCGCAGGATGCATGGATGATCATCTCTTAAATGTTTGATTAATCTTTAGTTTGATCGTCTGCTGCCATGGCTAGCTAACCAACCAAGAAGAGCTAGTACTGATCAAGATCCTGTCATGGAAATTTATTAGAAAGGCCAGGGTGGTGTGCATTGCGCAGCCAGATCGATATTCTCAACATAATTCAACCCCTTGTTAACATGCCGTCAAGGTCAAATCTCTCCGCATCTAATTGCCACCCACTAAAGGTAATTAATAGAATATATATTAGTTAGAGCACTTTCTGATATATAGTTGTTACAATTTACACTTTAATTAAAGTAGATCCTTTGCATTGTGCATGGCAGGAAAGAACTTAAAAAGTTATCTCCTTTAATTTTTTACTGCCAACTTTATTCTTATTCTGGATGTCCCAGTTGCTTGCCTTCTACACCTGGATATGTGAATTTGCAAAACTTTGCAGCAAAGCATTAGCATTATCATTGATATTCTTTTCTGGTCACAACGTATGATCTAGTAGACTTTTTCCCACATCTCTTCGATCTTGCTTTATAAGTTGATTTGGTTCATCTGCAGCGCTCTTATAATGAGTCTGATTAACAAGATATAAATTCCAGATGATTGGAATGAAAACTCCTGACCAAAATAAACCATATAAGTTAATAAATTAACCATGCCATTGTTAATGGCTAATTAAGATTTTAGAGCATCAAGTAAATTCCCATGAAAGAAAATATAAAGAACAATATAGAGTCTCAGATCAGTATGGTTATTAATTTGGAGTTGCATGCAATATTGGATTTGTGATTATTCAAAGTTCAGTTGACTTCCATCTCGATATTAATTACATTGAGCATATGTTAGAATCATTTTTTTCATCAAATAAAGCAAAATGGAGAGCAAATTAGAAGATATAAAATTAAGAAGCTCAAAAAACGACAAAGGGAAAGAATTGGAATTAAACAATCTGTTGAAACATATTCATTATACAATACAAAGAACTCAATAAACAAAAAACGGAAATGTTATTTATTCTACAACTAAATCATGATCTAGTTAAGCATAAAAGCATAGCTGTGATCGACCATCCGGCCGACTCTGTGACAGCGGCGCATCATGCATGTGGCTGTAAGTAATTCTTAGGCTACAAAATAAAGCTACCCCTTTCTTCATTGGGCGGAAATAATATAAAGCCCAACTACGTACATGCAAACCATGATGCGACTCCAACCACTCAGCTAGCTACACAGTACTACACCCTAGATATCTTCATCACACAAGGACAAGGGTTTTTCACCAACTAGATGGGGGTGGTACTAACTTAATATTCACCAACATATATATTCATGTTTAGTTCATTATGTACAGAAATTGGGATCATTACTCCATTTTTCCTACGTACTCAAACTTAATCTCCTAGGATCAGTATGTATATTACGGCCATTCAAGTTTAAGTAGGTGTGTCATTTCCACAGCCCAATTTGACAATCAGAAGTTGACAAAGAGGACTTTTCCAGCACCATTTCCTGCTTTTCCAAATGTCTGACGAGTAGAGCAGTCGTGTTGCCCGATGCTTGAAAGATATTGTTGTTGTTGGCTGCATTTGGGTAGCTATTTTCCTTGGATACATGATGATGATCATCTTGGCTGAGTTGAGAAGCAACAAATTTGTCAAGGACTCTCCAATCTGTGACTTGATCCACCGCTTGCTCGTTGCAGTTGTTACCAAAAACCGGATGGAAGTTTTGCTCTTCTTGGGAGATTGATGAGGACTGCACGGTGGTGGCCTGGTTTATGTCTATTGCAAACGGTGCCAAACAGTTATTGGAGCTTAAAGTGGCAGCTGGTTGGTGGAGCAACTTTGGGCTCTCTAGAAGTGGGAGCTGGAGGAAGTGTTCGTGGGGATGAATGTGGTAGGGCAAATGATGAAGCTCTTTCTTGCATGGATAAGGTGGCTGCTGGAACACCATATTATTGGACTGTGAATTCTGCTTAGGCGAGTCCAAGTCCTGCATATATGAGGCTTGATCATCGTACCAAGACGATTCGTGGTCGCTCACTTTACGCACGGTTGTTATCCTTTTCTTGAATACCCTACAGACAACCCAACCTTCTTCCTGCTTCAATTACACAAACTTACATGCATGAATATTTACACTCTCTTTTCAGGAAAACAACTTATGTAACTTTTATAATAAGATTAAAACAGATATTCACACACACACACACACACATAAGAAAGCCAACAGATTCAAATACAACAGCTGGCCGCGCGCCGGCAAGATTCAACAATAGGATCTAGATCTACGTAGTATTCCACATTAATGCACAAAACCTATATATAATTGGCTTAGTTTTTCTGAAAATGTATATATGCATAGAATTAGAATTTATATAAGAAACAATTAAGAAAAATTAATAAAATATATTACAAGGCCTCTACATCATGCAGTCGTCTGTAGCATTATACAAAACCATGTTGCACAGTGTCTATATGTGTAGTGCTGAGTTGGTAGGTATATATTTGTGGAAAGGTCGGTTTGTAAATATGTTCCAGATTTGCATGCATCTAGAATTAATTCTTACGGAGACGTACATAGGATGAACATTAATATATGAAAATTGTATGATCCAATCATAAAGAGATTATATAAAAGTAAACTCATAAACTTACGTAGTTTGATGATATTTGTTAGGTCTAATTTACAATACAATCAAATAACTCTACAATCTAACATCCTATATTAGTTTATGGATTTAATTTTGTCTAATCTCTTTTGTGTTTAAAATATTTCTCTTAATGTTATAAATAAGAGAAAACATCCGCTTGATATATTCCTTATAGGGATCAAAACTAAAGTCCAGGAGAAAGAGTAGTCAGCCCTACTGCTTTTGAGCTTCTTTTATGAGATGAAACAATGCTGTTTTGCTAATTAAGTAGTGGAAATCACTTGTCACTTGGGGTCCTAGTACTACTAGAACTGTAGTCTGTAGTTCACGGTCGGAAGAAAATTTATATAGCAGTACAAAAAGTTCTAAAAATGGATGAACGAGATTTATATTCACTCACATGTCTTGTCTATTTGCGCAGACAGATTCGTTCATTTTTTTCAACCAAACATTAAAGCAGGCAGCCTAGCAAATGAAAGTTTTTGTCTTTAACTACCACGGATCATCTGCCATATTATTGCATGCAAGTTTGCAACAAGACATTATTTGAAGCAACGGCACGTACGTCGGTATGTATATATATAATAACTCATAAAAAACTGATCAAAACCGATAAATTAAAAAGAAAAACTCACAAATAGAACAATACATGTCATGAGATGCCTATAGGAGGCCGATCGTGAACACTATGATATATATAGAAAGCCAAATAATGCACGCGTTCAAGTAGTACTTATATTGCGTTAAAAGTCTAACACGAAGTGTTATTGCCTTAATTACATTCATTAAGCAAAAAAATAAAACTAGGATCGGATCACTACGCATGCATAAGAAATTAATTATAGTAATTATGCAGCAATTTCGAATTTCTATATAATTGAAAAAAATATATATATATCTTCTCATGCATTAATGAAGTAGTGCATATAAGCAATATTTTCTAGTACTGTATAAAAGCATTTGGCCCGGACACTTGCCTGTGGAGTCCCGTTTTCCTCTGTTTCAAGCCGGTACTCATGCATTATCCAGTCTGATTTTTGTCCATTTGGGGCTCGACCTTTGTAAAAGACTAAGGTCTTCCTCATTCCGATTAAATCATGCTTAGAGTATATTGCCTTGTCTCTTCCTGTAGCTTTCCAAAATCCTGCCGCTGTGGCTCTATTTGTCCGAGTTCCTGTTGGATACTTCTTATCTTTATGGCTAAAAAAGTACCACTCATTTTGATCTTCTGTTCCTATCCTGCATAGCTCTTTTCAAATTTTGCAGAATGTTAAAGGTTAATTAGCTTTATTCGATTATTAATCTCTAATGTTTCAGAAATAATTAATAATCAATACCTTCAAGATCCCAAGGCTCAATTCTATAGAGGTCAACATCTTTAATGACATCTAGATCAATCCTTCGTGAGGTGACTTTCTTCCTAAGGTAATAATGAACAAGTTCTTCATCGGTTGGATGAAACCGAAAACCAGGGGGAACATGCGAAAAAGTATTCATACCCTTCCACTTATATTAGTCCTGCAACATATGTACAGCATATTAATTCATCATCAAATGCTAATATATTAGTTTTACCTTAAATTACTAAACATTTATAGATAGAACCCCTTGGCTTTCATCTAAATGAATTCAAATATTTTGAAACAGCTCATATATATCACACATATATATATATATATATATATATATAAACAAGATGGGGGATCAGCACATGCATCAAGCTATATTTTGGTAAAATGAACAGACCAATATGAGAATGATTGTCACGAGATCAGTCTCTGCACCGAATGTTTATTGTGTCGATCTATTTAGCATTAATCCATGTCGTGTCGAATTATAACGTATATGGTGAGTGTACTCATTAATTTGACATTTAATACCACCTCACGTAAAAGTACATCCAAAAGAACACGTAATCGATCTCCTTCTTTTAAAGATGGGAGGTTTGAGGTTCAACCCAATATAGGGTCTCCGGTACTACCGTTTATGTACGATCTTGAAATACTAACAACAATATTATCTCATGAATATGATAATTAATTTTGTGAAAGTGAAGTAATTAAATGTCTTGACGACTGGGACGAAATAATGAAAATAAATGCTGAAATAGCTAGAAGCTTGACGACTGGGATGAACAGTCGATAGTACTTTGTCCACTCAGATCTTGTTCAGCATGAGAAGAAAAGAAAATTAAAAGTTTCTGCAGAAATCATACACAAATGCGCTTTGAGTTAACTTTAGGAGGAATCAGCAGCAGCTCCCTTTACAGCTACAATTAATACTCAGGAGGTAATTCCTTAGTGGAAAACATAATATAAAGATGATCCGATTCTTACCATAGCTAGTCTTCGTGTGTGCAACACATCTTGTGGTTAGTTGATTATGCGTGCATGTGATATGTATGCAGGTATACTCATTAAACATGATATATAGATCGAACAAGATATTAATTTCTAGGGTTGGAACGAAAATACAAGCTAGTGCTCTCTAGTTATGAGTTGTGCACTCATTGTGCATCCCAAAAAAATATCTCTAAAGTTTTTGAGTGGTTAACATCTAAGTATGGCTAGGCAATTATAAAGAAAAAGAAATTAAATCAGACAAAAATGAAGGGAAAATAAATATATGAAAGGAAATATATGTGATGGGATGAGAGAATAAGCTAGATTTTAGTTGTTTGATTGAGACCGTCTGCCTGATTAGGCAGATGGTATTTCCAAATCGAAAGAGAATAATGACCGTTGTTTCATTAGTTTCAGAAGATAATTTTTCTTGAGATTTTAGATCCGCAAAGCAAGTTTCCACACCTTACATGCATGTTTTCCAACTTCATGCAAATTCAAGTCTCAAAAACAGATGAATGAATCTTGTATCTAGCCGTACCTGTAAGTTGTATGATATCGAGAACAAGAAGATGAAAATGATGAAGACGACGACTATTGGAGAGAGAGAGAGATCACAGATCAAGCCAGAACGGCTCTAGTTCTTGTAACCCGCAGATCTGGTTGGCAGAAGAGGAAACCCTTTTTATCCAAAATTATTATCTGGTTATTTTCTCAGCTTCACTCCACCTATCGAGAAGCCCCTTGATTAATCAGACGAGACAAAGACACGACAGCGTAAAAGACTTGCACTTAATTGTATTTTCGGGAATTGAACCAAAACTGGTTTTCAATCCCAGAAACTGTCTCCGAGGCTGTCGAGTAGTCAAGGATCTAATCCCGAGGGGGCATCAAAGACAAGAAAGGCTGAGGAATAGAAGAAAAAGCATGTAGGGTTAAATAAGAAACCGAAGAAACCCTGCTGATAATTATAATAATAAAAAAGTAGATACGAGAAAAAATTGAAAGGCAAAAAATTATTGGAGAAGCTTGTTTTCTCTATCATAAGCTCTCATTGTCGGGATGGGCTGAATTGGTGGGGAAGCTTTTGGACGGGAAAAAAGGTGGCGCAAAAATGGCTGAAGGAGAGGACAAAGGAATGCCTCTCTCTCCACTGCGCCACCTCCACCCGCAACTGAGAGAGACCCGACACAGAGCTTTGACAGAATATGTTTCTCTTTCAAAGGTCTTTCTCTACACAGTTCTAAATATGTGCAAGCGAGACAAATTAAGGGAAGAAGCAAACGGTGAGGTCAGAACAACCAACGGAAAAGACCAATCACCAATCTTAATAGCCTCCGGAAAGGAGAGAATAAAATATATAGGAGGATATTCTGCTAGCTAGCTGGTGACGTAATGGAACAGCCTCAAAGCCATCCACAAAACCCCATCTCTCTCTCTCTCTCTCTCTCAATGAGGCATGTGGGATTTCCGCTATTCTCCTTCAAGGCATAACTCTAATAACATTAATGGGATGATCACGATGATGGGGTACACCCTCGGTCTCATGGTTGTTTCGCGCAATCTTGGCCCAACATCGAGTGTGAATGAAAATAGTGGATGATGATCAATAATCCTTAATTTGTCTTTCCCAACTCTCCTAACGTTACTAGTACTATATATGTTTGGCAAACAACATCGATCCCAATCAGAGTACTGTTTGTATTTGAATGTATTTAGTTTTTACAGGTCTTTTATGAGTCTCCATTGCAGTGACGATTGAGTAGCATGCAGTACAGATGGTTCTAAGAAAATGAGGATCTTCTTCCTAAACTAGCACAATATATAAATACATAAGATAAAATTAATGGATATATAGAGATTTGTTTAATTCATCCAAAAATCGATCTATGTTCAAATGAATTTCATTCAAATGTAACTTTCGAAATTAAAAAAAAGAAAAAAAAAAGGGTTAGCACTGGTCAGCCGGTAACCTCAGTTAGGTGTGGCGAAATACCCCAATGATTGCTGGTAAGTTGGTAACGAAAATAACCACTCAGTCTAATAGATATAGCATTGATTATTAGGAGACAAAACTACTTATTCCACATAAACCTCATGTCTTATGTATCATAATTTGTAATACTTTTTTCATGATCCACAAAAAAATGACGTTTATAAAGTTTCCATATAACACATCATGTACAACACATTTAAAGGTCAACATGAGCTAGCTACCTAGGGTACTTACTACTTTGTGAGAATTAGCTTCTGAGACAATCAACCGCTGACAACTTGGCTTATTTTAATTGGTGGGTTAACCTTTGATGTCTCTCCTTTCCTGTTACAATCTCTTTCATGAATAGATTTTGATACAGTATGCCCTAGGATCCACGAAAGAGACGGTGCTCCAAATGCAAATACCCCCTCAAAACGCAAACAAAAACAAGGCAGCTAAGGTCGAGCGGGGCTGAAATGGTCAGTGCGAGTGGAATGTGGGTCCCATCACGCGCTAGGAAATGATTGCCGCTGCCCCTGCGAAGTACTCTGGGCCTGGAGTCTGGACTTCCCAGTACGTGGCGGGCGGCTTGCGGTCTGGCGTGGGCTAGCCACTATGATTGAGCTCGCAACTTGGAGAAGGTTGTTTAGGCCGGGCTGTACAGTGGGTCCCTCGCTTTCCCTTGTCCCTTGTGGGTCCAATGCTGTGTCTCCGAGTGGGTCCCAGGAACCTTCCAGCTTCATTGCGACTAAAGCCTACCACGTGCAATTTTTTATTTATTTTTTCTTATGTCAATTTAATCCCAATTCTGAAAAGAATTTCTCCAAATAAGAAATTTATATCTTTATCAAGGAATTTTGTTCTAAGTTTTAAATTTATTATTTAAATATATATATGCTGTGTCGTATCTTATATAATTATTTAAGTAAATATTTGAATTAGAAAAATATTTGAGTGTATATAGTGTATAATAATAAAAAATATTCTACTCGTAATGGAATTTTCGGATTTTTGCAATTCAAAATCTCAATTTTTAATTTTTAAAACTTGATATCTTAATTATAAAAAATTGGTAACTTGATATCTTCGTTAATTTCTATTAAGAAATTAAGGACAAAATTAAACACATGACATAGATATGTTACGTGTCAACCTTCGATTGATTAATATCATAGATATTGATACTAAGCATGAGCCAATAAAGAATTGACATGTAACATCTTATTAATCTCCTAACAAAAAATTAATGAAATATTTTAATTATAAATATCTTAAAATTTGAAAATCAATTTTATAAAAATTAAAAATGAAAGACGTGCAATCGAAAGGTAAAAACTAACTAAGACCATTTTGATTAAAAAAATAAAAAAAAATATCACCTTTGGTGATAGCTATAATAGAATTGGAAAACTTATCTCATCATTATAATTTTTTTTAAAATTTTCATATAAAATATAATAAATAATTTAATTTAATAATAATAATAATAAAATATAATATTTTAATAATAATTTATTTAATTTTTTAACTTTTATTTAAAATTATTTTATTTCAATCCAAACTGTATTTTAGTTGCACGCTCTCATCCTGATACGGTAGTGAGGGATGGGCCCCATGTACTTTGTTTATGTTATCTGGCCTAATGCTTCCACTCTTTGATTACTGAAGATTTATAGATAATTACAATGAGTACGATTACTTTGAGAGGGAGGGGGCATGTTGAGGTGGTGAAGTGAACCAAAAGTCTCGAAAAATGTTCTTTTATTTTTTCTGTTTCTTTTAATCAAAAGGTAAATTGGTATCACCAACCTCCACTCTTAAAATCAGCCACGCCACCCGAATAAACTTAAACCTTAATTTAACCCACTACTCTGTTATCAATCATTGACATATATATATATATATATATATATATATTCGTAAACATGGATTAAATAACAAAATTACCATGTCCACACATATTTATAGAGCCCTGTTTACTCCTCCTTTTATAGTATAAAAATCTCATCATAATAATATTTATGTAAATTCAAATATTATTTTTAAGAAGAAGTATATGAGATAATTAATATATATAGAGAGAGAGAGGGAGAGAGAAGGAGAACTCAGTTTACAGGACCATGTAAAATATGTTATTTATACTTTTCAAAAAAAAAAAAAAATATGTTATTTATAGGAATTTTTTTTAATTTAAAAAAAAAAAAAAAGTGCTCAGGGGAAGTGGGCCTGGATTCGATCATGTGGGTCCAAAAATTGAATCATGACGGCAGTGTAACATCATTTGTTTCGGGCCGAACGTTTCGGGGGTGAGAACTCCGTTGTGGTAGGAACTTGACCGCAAGCAACAACAAATAGGGGAAGCGGCTTCTTTAATGTACCTCGGGCCCCACTTGCAATATTTATAAATGTCCATGTCTCATCATACCTATTTATTCCCCCACGGAAAGGTTTTATCTTACCTTACCTACATGCTCGGATGCTCCTTCCCTACCTGCGCGTACTTCTTTCTTTCTTTCTTTCTCTTTTCTTGCCTGTTTCCTATATGGACTGCGTCCGCATCGGACGTTGTCCCCATTGACACATTCATCCCCTGAAAAGACCAATTACTTCGTTAAGTTAATTACACGCTTCTTTAGGATAATGACAACAATTTCACATTTTATATTGTTTTATTAAACAGTAATATTATAAACTATATTATCGTTTTATTTTTATCTTATTATATAATATATGATATATTTATTACTATTAAATTAATCATCTAATAAAAAAGTGATAAATATGACATATCTTATATAATGAGATGATAGTATGATGTATAGAATTTTCATTTCTTAAAATATTAGTTTTGAATTTGTGATGCAAATGATCCGAGTTAGATGATGTTGAATTGTTAGATTGCATGTTGATGATATTAAAATACTTTGAGTTAGCATATCAGTACAAATATGGCATGAAACCGAATTTTTTTTTTTCTAATTATGATAGTTTTGGTATTTTGACCTTAATTTTGACTACGAGTATCAGAACCGTACATATAACCCCAATTCGAAAAGCTCTTTTCAACATGCAAATAGCGGTCACCGAGTTATTTGGTGTACATCTTTTTCAAGGCCAAAATTCGCTATTTTCCCATCTGAATCCTCATTTTTAATTATTTTCTCTGTTTATGATAATATTTCATTGATTATTTAAGAAATGATTCTAAACTCCATTTGAACAAAATTTTTGATAGATTACTTCTTTTATTACATATTTATTTTTAAAGCGATTATTAGAATTTTGCTATTTTTGATAAAATTTTAATATGGACGATTTTGAACTATTACAGCTCAGCTTGTAGGTTAATTTTTAATTATTCTTAAATTTGATAATTTTAAATTGAACATTATAGTTATTTTCTCTATGTTTTGGGTGATTCTCTTGTTTTTATTTTTTGTGAATTATCTATTGAAACTAATTTACAAAATAATCACTATCATATCCAGCGTCATTGCCAGCAATCTAGAAGTGTCAAAATATGTCAAATGTACATACAATGAGGGGGTAATATGGGAAATAGAAATTGAGAAAATATCTAAATTAGCGTATAAATGTACCTGACAGGAGTATGGAATACTCAAGGCCAGGGTATGAATACAGGTAGGCCAGCCATATGTGACAACGGATATTATTATACATATACTAAATCATTTTGTATAGACTTTAAACGATATGACCGTCCACCAGCATTTTTTTTAAATATATACATACACACACACACACACATATATATATATATCTATATATTTCGAAATAATGCTGCATCGATCCATTCATTACTTCTATTTGTCATAGGTGGTCTGGAAAAAATGGTAATTAGCATTCATTAATCTTAGGTGTTGTTCCCTTCTATATATTATCGGAAATGTTCGGTAGAGCGGGCTTGTACGTACATTGTTGCAATGGTATGACACAGGTTACATGTCATCATGTCCACATGTTGGACATCTACGATCGAGTTGGAGAATAAGCACCTGTGCAATGCATCTGGTTGACCATTCTAAACCCCATGATCTTATGAAAATGTTGACACCGAGCAGCTAATTGGTAGCATGAGTCTGTTCCAAGGGATGAGACACCGGAGCCCATAAACATGATGAAGTTAGATACAGAGGCATGTCAAACATGTGAACAAAAGCGACTGTTTAGCTCTAATTTTGGATCGAATAAGGAACCGACAAAAAAAATGGTTGACTAGACTAATGTTGGAATAAATAAATTTATTAAAGTACTTCGAGAATTTAAAGTCATTTGCATAAATAGTAGTGATTGATGTGAACCTCAAAGTCTAGATGCATATATGCTCTGATTGATAATTGATTTCACCTAATTAAATTAGCTAATTACTCCAATATATGCATGCCAATAAGAAATTCATTCGGTAAAGACAAATCTACAGTAACATGTTCTCTGAACTCATAATTACAACAAAAATAAATAAATAAAATAAAATAAAAGGGAAGAATCGTAAAGTGGCATTTGTGTGCGAGTTTTAAAACATAAATATTACAACTTGTTGTTGGGCCGGCCATTAGCTTTTAAAAACAGAACATATGCATATATAGAAGTTTTGTCAAAGGCGCCATCATAGACCTTTTACGCACGCACGCACGCACGCACACGCTCATATATGGAAACAACAACATTAAGGTAATAAATGATACTAATTAATGGTTGTGTTTTCAGATTATTTTGTATGTAGCAGTCCTTGTTGCTTGTTTATTTACAAAATGATCTATGTATCTTACCTAAATTAAAATAATAATTACGAACCGTGAGGATTTATGATTGCATTTTTGGTTTATATGTCATCTTCGGAATTATAATACCAATTATAACTAGAACACTAAGAATTAAAGATGATAACAAATAAAGGGCCAAAAAAGTGCAAAGTTTAAATGATTAAATATCGATCGTACACGTATTTACGGGCTATATATTTAGATAACTCTGGTCTCATGATCACATGAATTCTCATGCTCAAGCCTCACCTGCAATGATATTTTCATTGTGGGGGAAATTAAAAGCTAATAAAAGAACACGAGAAAATGTTACAATATGTGGAATGAATTTCGGATCATGATCAAACGTCACAAGCTTCAGAGAACTGCCTTAAACCTCCCAAGGTTGAACTGAACGTACGAACGTGTGACAATAAAAAGTTATACATGCAACCAAAGTATAAGTTGATCTAAAGATCGATATTTAAACTTCAATGTCTCAAGTGATGCATATGATGTACTGGACCTTGCCTTAAACCTCAACATGTGACAATAATACAAGTTCTTTTAAGGATCTATATGTGAATTTGAGTGTCTAAAGTACGAGAGAGATACACATGACGTGAACCTTATAATATTATAAGGTTCAAAAAATTTATTGACCCTTTACCACTTAATGCATGTATCTATTATCTATATCTCAATCTTTTTGACTTTTGTAAGTTAAGAATTTGGCTTATATTTATAAAAACTGGTAATAAAATGTTCACGATTTGAATCTCTCGAAATCAGTGTAAATGGTATAAGTTTTTGTGTCTCATGAGACAGTATGAGATCTTCTCCATCTGCCTCTCGTACTAAAATCTTATGCATTACGGGGAGAGCCTGTTTAATTGGTGTTAAGAAAACTCCGAGAACGAAGTGCTTGGGTCATAGAGTGAGCAAGTGGATTCTGTGCCAATGGTCTGGTCTTCTTGCTAATAGCAGCCCAAATCCTCCTAGCCCGACTTCCTGTTTTATCTGGACTCCTCGTCCTAAACCCAGTAATAAGCCCAATTTTATCATTCGATAATGCTATTAAGTACCATCATTTTGTCATCTCAAAATTATTACTACTATAATTATACTTTTATTTTCTTTCAAATATTTTTAAATATATAAAAAAATAAAATAAATGAGCCAAATATGGAATTTTTTAGGACAATTACTTGTACCTAAAACAAATTAAATTGATTGTAATTATGCATTCCAAACGCATTTCTCCAGTTTTTTTTTTTTTTTTTTCTAAATTGAAAATTTAGAAAACAAGTAAAAAGAAAAACAATTTACTGTTGTTTTTTTTACTCTTGAGGACAATAGATACCAAATTCTAAAATCATTATTACTATTATATCTTAAAAGACGTAATTTTTTTTTTATTAATTCTTGAAATTAAAAGAGAGATTTATTTATTTATTTATTAATTCCTGGGTTTGACCTGTAAAACCCTAACACGGATCCATCCCTATTCGGTAAACCGGTTGGCCCCGTTGGGGGAAGGGTTTTAGGAATAGGGCATTGGCGCCCTGCCGTTGTTCAATGCCACCAAGTGTGGCAAAAGTGCAAAACTCCCCATGTAACATATTCACCGCTTCTTCTTCAATTTCTTCTGATGACACGCTGCGATTTCTGCTTCATTTTTGCCATCTAGCTCGGTGCATATCTCCGATATCAAACTGGGTCCGTTTTCATTTTCGCTTTGCTCCTCCGTCTATGACTTGTCTTTTGGTAGTCTTTCTAATGATTTTTGGCCTTTCTCGATTCAGAGTCACTGAAAACTCTCCGTATAGGCACTTGGGTTGGCCTATTTGTGCTTTATTTTCACCACCTATACGTGTTCTTTTCTAAGATTTTTGGTATTTATCGCTTCTGGGTCTCTGGAAAGTTCCCACCATTGGCCCTTGGGTCGGTCACAAAGTACTGAATTTTCGTCTTTGCAGCCCTTCGCCCCTTTGTAGTCATATATGCGATGCTTTCCAATGATTAAGAGAAGGCCTGGTGCTTATTGTTATTACTATTTCTTCAGAACCAGAAGAACAATTACGACTTCTACTCTACCACTAGATGTACAAAATGATTCCATTGCATCTGTTAGATATGACCACAAAGCTCTCTGCCTCACTTCAGTGGATCAACTCATCCAACGCGGCTCGTTATCCTTGGCACAGAAACTTGTTCAGCGAATAATTGCACGTTCTTTGTCGTTTTCAGATGCTGTTTTAGTTGTTCATTACGCTGCTGTAAGGGGCTTGAAGATTGATTTAGGTAGTTACGGTGCACTCATTAGGAAGCTGATGAGCTTGGGTCAGCCACAGCTAGCTGAGGTGCTTTTCCGTGGTAGCATTGTTGGCAGAGGTATTGATCCTGACTTTTCAATTTTGAATTCGATGGTGATTTGTTTTTGTAAGTTGGGGAAAATAGAGGAGGCAAGAGCTCAATTTGAAAGGTTGCTTGCCATGGGCCTTGTTCCTTGCAAATCTGCTTCTAATGCGTTGCTTCGAGAGTTTTGTGCCCAAGATAGAATTTTAGAAGCATTTGATTATATAGTTAGAATTAATGAGGCTGGAGTTATTCCGGGTTTTTGGTGTTTTAATAAGTTGATTGATGGGCTATGCTGCAAAGGGTATATGGACGAAGCTCTTGAATTGTTTGATATAATGCGTGGCAAATGTGGGTGTCCGCCTACAGTCCATCTGTACAAATCGTTGTTTTATGGTCTTTGTAAGAGAGGGCTTGTTGTGGAGGCAGAGACACTATTAAGTGAAATGGAGTCTCAGGGTCTTTATATAGACAGGACAATGTATACTTGTTTAATTTATCAATATTGTAAGGATAAGAAAATGAAAATGGCAATGCGGATTTTGTTGAGAATGCTGAAGACAGGTTGTGATCCAGATAATTACACATGTAATACACTGATTCATGGGTTTGTGAAATTGGGTTTGTTTGATAAGGGGTGGGTCGTTTACAACCAGATGGCAGAGTGGGGAATGCAACCTGATGCGGTAACTAATCACATTTTGATCAGTCAGTACTGCAGGGAACAGAAGACTGATTGTGCTTTGATGCTTTTGAACAACCTGGTTAGTTGCAACATGGCTCCCAGTGTTCACTGTTACACAGTTTTGATGGCTGCACTGTACAAGGAGAATAGGCTAATGGAAATTGATGAGTTGCTCAAAAGCATGCTGGGCAATGGGGTCATCCCTGATCACGTTCTATTTTTTGTTCTTAAGAAGATTTATCCGAAGGGACACGAGCTTCAGCTGGCTTATATGATTCTGCAGGCAATTGCCAAGAATGGGTGTGGGTTCGACCCTTCTATGTTCTCATCCTCTGCCAGTCTGGGTACTCCTAGAGATTTGGAGCAAGAAATTGAGATCCTGCTTGAGGGAATTGTGAGAAGTAACTTGAATCTAGGTAATGTAGCATTTGGTGTTTTTATCAGTGCTTTGTGTGAACAAGGAAAGATTGATGATGCTTTGCTTTACATGGATAAAATGGTGAGAGTTGGATGCATGCCTCTACCCTTTACTTACAACACTTTGATCAAGTGTCTTTGCCAAGAGGGGCTTTATGAGGATGCGAAGTCCCTAATTGAAATTATGCAAGATCGGGGGGTGGTTGCTGATCAAGCAACTTATTTGATAATAGTAAATGAACGTTGCAAACGGGGTGATCTGGTGTCTGCCTTTGATATTCTTGAGCAAATGGATGAGAGGGGATTGAGACATAGCGTTGCTATATATGACACTATTATTGCTGGTCTAAGTAGACAGAAAAGAATTTTTGAAGCAGAGGAAATGTTTAAGAGGATGCTCGAGTCTGGTGTGGATCCTGACGAGATTGTTTATATGACAATGATTAATGGCTACTCCAAGAATGGTAGAGCCATTGAAGCCCGCCAGTTGTTTGATAAAATGATAGAGAATTCCATTCGGCCCAGTTCTTATTCATACACTGCACTTATAAGTGGATTGGTGAAGAGAAACATGATTCATAAGGGATGCATGTACCTTGATAGAATGTTGAGAGATGGTCTTGAGCCCAATATTGTGCTGTATACCTCGCTTATTAATCATTTTTTGAAGAAAGGAGAGTTTGAATTCGCCTTTAGGTTAGTTCATCTGATGGAACGAAACCAGTTTGAAAGTGACCTCATTATGTATATCTCACTGATCAGTGGCATTAGCAGAAACATCATTGGTATTAACAACTGGTCCATTTTGAGCAAAAGGTCAGAAAGGGAGAGAGAAATGTTGTTTCATTTGCTCAATCAGGGAACTGTTATGCATAGTGAAAACATTTTGAGAGTTTCCGCTAATTCTCTTGAGGAAATGAAATGCTTTGCAGTGAGGCTGATTGAGAAGATTAAAGACAATAGCTTTATGCCAAACTTATACCTATACAATGGTATAATCTCTGGATTTTGCAGGGCAGAGCGGATGCAGGATGCCTATGATCATTTTGAAATGATGCAAAGAGAGGGTGTACGTCCCAATCAGGTTTCTTATACCATTCTCATCGATGGACATATCCAATCTGGTGATATTAACAGTGCAACAGGATTGTTCAACAAGATGAATGTAGATGGTTTTGCTCCAGACAGAGTTGCATACAACACTTTACTGAGAGGCCTTTGCAAGGCTGGGAGACTGCTTGATGCCTTGTCACTCTCATATACTATGCGCAAGAGGGGGGTTCTCCCGAATCGAGTTTCTTATGATTATTTACTCAGATGTTTTTGTGCAAATGATCTGAGAGTATATGCCATCAAGATATTTGAAGAAATGGTTGCTCAAAATTATATACCCTGCCAGTTTAATCGCAAATGGTTGCTTTGCATATTGTGCGAGAATAATAAATTGCACAAAGCTAGTGTGGTAACTGATAGAGGCTTCAAAGACGGAAATCTCCAGAAATGTGACAAGGAAGCCTCTTTGGAAACATGCATAAGGGAGGAGAAGTCAATTTAGTTTCCGAGTACATGGAAAAATATAGTTTCTGATTCAGTTCAACACATTCAAAGGTTGGTGGTGGCCGAATTTTCATGTGCCAAACATACCTTTCTTCAATTGTCTGTCTTTCTTCCTTCCACATCATTGTGTTCCCCCCTAAAACACACTCACAATTTCAAGCGTGTAATTACAATTACCTGACTTGAGAATTGTTATTGGTGGGATCAATAACCATATGGGTATTTTATGTAGGAATGGTTGAAATTCATGCACTTCCTTCTAGTGACAATGAGTCGTTTGCTGACTAGAATCAGGTAATTTAAATTTTGATGTGTCCTGCTGCTTTCTTTAAAATATGAGTTGAAAATCACCAAACTCATTGAAGCACATAGGAGTTATTTGCAGGGACATACTTGATAGTAGCAATTCCACTATATTGATGCAAAAGGAATTTCTGTTTCCAGGAATTTTCTGAGCTAGAATCTTTCTATTCATGATATATTTATTTAGAATCTTTACCCTCCAGAACTCAATCGTTTTATTCATGATGACTTTGGCACGCAACAAAGAGAATATTATTGTTCATTTCACAATGTACATAGCAATTACTGCTTTCTAAAAGAGAGCATGATCTAAAATTGCGATTCCACTTGGAATACAGATGCTTGCACATTTGATGCAGATGGTTCAAATGTTATGTTTTTCTAGGTTTAACTATGGGGCAGATAACGGTGTCCTTCAATGCATATATATATTTACACACACACATAGGTTTCAGCTTCCCTTTCAGCTCTTGTAAGTTAAGAGAACATAATGTGCCTTATGCTTTATATAGAGAATCATTTGGATGTAGAGAACAGCAATAGTTTTTTATTTCACATTTTGCTCACATGGTCTGGTGTGTTGTTTGTTAAAGGACAAGTCCTTTTGCCTATGTTGAACCTTGACTTGCTTAATTTGATTACTATACAGATTCAGGAGCTTGTCGCGGTGCTACAAGATTCTCTTACTATATCAAACCAACATCCGAGAAGAAGTAGTTTGGTCAAGACTGTGGATGTCTCATAGGGTTCACAACATTACCGTCATGGTGGAGGTCATTGCTGACTCCATTGGTCAGACTGATCGGAATCTGTGCAACTAGTTTCTTTCTACTAAATCAAACCAACATATGAAAAGAGGTTGTTGGCCAACACTCTGGAGGAAAACACTTAGTGAGTACTCCTTCCGTCGTGGATCGATTCCATTGAGCTCAGCACTGGTACAAGGTCTGCTGCTGCAGCCACGACTCTGTAAATTATGGATTGAAATCAGCTAGAGTCAGTCCTACCTTGGGCTGTGAGCCTATGACCGTGTTGATCTGTCGCCCCACTCATGGGTTTACTTGCGTAAATCATGCAGTTTTTTTTTTTTTGGCTTGCTGAGTTAGACATAAAAATCAGAGAAAGGTCAGACTTCAGAGGCCTTTGGCTTGACGGAACTTCCGCTTTCTTACTGGATGATGTGGGACTTGATTTACAGGTGGGATTTCCCTACAAACCTCAATTAACTAGGAAAAATAATGAGAAAAAAACCCTTTGTTCTTTCTCTTCATGTGCATCCGAGTGTGCACATACGCTGCCCCCTGGATGAAATTCCAAGAGCAGGCCCTAGATTTTTAAGGTACATAGGCCTTGCGTCAAGCATAGCCCTCAATCTCGTCCATGCTCTTCGGTTTTGACAGACTAGGAATGATATAGAGTTGATGAAGGATTTTGGAATGGATGCTTACAGATTCTCAAAATCATGGCTCAGACTAGGAATAATAGTGATAATGAAAAATCTGAAAAATCTACCAAAGAAAACTTAATTGCCCTGCTGCTGTGCACTTTCCTTTGACTTTTATGTATGTGTATATATATATCTAATCTGAAGAACCTGAAAAACCTGAAGAGCCATATATATATATATATGAGTTTTGCTACTTATAGTCATTTTTGTGTACTCCTTGCGTACTCTATTAATTTGATTTGTCAAAGCCGTTATTTTATATTTAAAGAAAATGATGCAGTCAATCACATTAGTGGAGTGCTTAAGGAGTACGCAAAAGTGACTGTATATAGAGCTTTTGTATATGTATATATATATAGGCAACTTGTAAGTCTTGGAACTTTGTTATTTTGTTTTTTTATTAATTCCCAGGCTTGCTGCTGCACTACTTGTGCATGGGCCGGTAATGACCCATGTGCAGCCCTTAGTGACGTGATTCTATTCATGTTGTGTGTACATTTAAATAAATATTAGTATAAATTAATTAAATTATAAATTATTCTGCTGTGTTTGGTGGTTTTTATTACTCAATAATAGATGGAAGAAGATATATTGAATTGTAATGTTGGTATAACACAGAGGGGTAGCGGTAACTCTTTTTCTATTCCAGTGGATGTAGAGGAGCATGATAGCCTTACAACCCCTTCATCCATATATACACAACACCATACCCAGTCCATCCCACCTTTACCCAAGAAACCCAAAAAAAACCCCTAGCAATCAATCTGTGGTATGTGAATGACACTTCATCCATGATGCATCACCTCCATAATGCATGTGACAGCTCTCCTCTTAGAATTAAAGGAACTGAAAAAAGTCAAAACCTTTAGTGTTAGGAGGGATGTGAAGGGAAGAGCGTGTAGTCCACAAGAACTTGTGAAGTATGATGCAGAAAAACTTAGTATGTCAACCGCTAAGTTTTTTATCAGGTGTGGCCTTTTAGGCTTGTGGAGGACAATCGGTTTATTGAGTTTGTGGCTGATTTGGAGTGCAAATTTACATTGTCATCCTGAACTACTTTACAAAGGGATTGTGTTAAGCTGTATAATGAAGAGAAGATACAATTAAAAAAGTTGTTTGATGGTCAAAGAATTTGTCTTACTACCGATACTTGGATATCAGTGCAAAATATGAAGTACATCTGCATTATCGCACATTTTATTGATTGCAATTAGAGATTGTATAAGAAAATATTCAAGTTTTGTCAAAACTTCTGACTATATGGGCGAAACTATTGGGAGGGTGCTAGACTTGGGATTGTATGAATGGGTTATTGATAAGATTTTGACCATCATAGTTGATAATGCCTCCTCTAATAATGTTGTCATTGATTACATGAGGAGAAGAATAAAAGACAATAATTGTACTATATTGGGTGGTGAATTTCTTCAAATGCGGTGGTTGCCCATATATTGAATTTGATTGTTCATGATGACTTGAAAGATGTTTATGAATTTGTAACAATACATGTGATATCTTCACCGCCAAGATTTGCTAAGTTCAAAACTTGTGTGGCAAAGGAAAAGATTAGTGAGAGAATGATTTGCTTGGATGTTCCTACTAGATGGAACTCCATATTTGATGTTGAATACTGCTGAAAAACACAAACAAGTCTTTGAATGATATGTGTATGTGGATGATCAATTCGTGAACCCTGCTAGTGATGATTGGAAAAATGCACGGATTTTAGTAGAGTTGTTGAATTTTTTTTTTTGATATTACAGTGAACATTTCTGATTCTTTGTATGTGATGACTAATATATATTTTCAAGAATTCTACATGATTGAATATGCATTAAATGATATGTGCATGAGTAATGATATTGTCACTAGTACCATGAGCATAAATATGAAAAGTATGACAAGTATTGGTGTCGCATATATAGGTTCAACTTGATGATATATGTTGCTTTTGTGCTTGATCCACACTACAAAATGATGGCAATGAAGTTTTGCTTGAAAAAGTGCAAAGGAGATAAGTTGGCGGATAGGATAGAAGCCAAGGTTAAACTCCTTTTAAGCCGCTTGATTGAGTAGTAAAATACGTTTCGTGTGACTAGTGGGGGGAGTTCTAATGTGGCTCAAGGGAGGCCAAGCACTATTTTTACAAATATTGGTAATGAGCCAGCATCGCCTTCAAGTAAATTTGATATCATATTCGCCAATTACCTTGAGGAGCAGGATGTTATGGAGTTTAGATTGGAGCTAGAGAGGTATTTGTCTGAGGGGTGTGTAAAAAACTCACCCCAATTTTGACATTTTAAATTGGTGGAGGGTTAATACAGCCAATTATCTTGTTATTGTTGAGGTAGCACGTGATGTGTTAGCCACTCTCATTTCCATTGTCGCCTCAGAGTCTATGTTTAGTATTGGAGGACGCATCTTGGATCCTTTTAGGAGTTCATTATCTCCAGAGACTGTTGAAGCCCTCATTTGCACCCAAAATTAGTTAAGTACCAAACCAGTTGACATTTGAGAGTTGGAAGAATACGTACAATCAATTGACCTAGAAGGTAAATTTATATATAAGTTACTTGAAACTTGAAATCTTGTTTGTATTAGTTTATTATCTATTTAACTCAGTTTTGTAATATTTTGTATAGATGATCATCCAGCTCCATCTTCAACCAAGCCTTGAGTATCCAACCCAATTACACAAAAGCACTTCTTCTAAGGGTTGCCTCGAACAAGAAGGTAATTGGCTCAACTTTACTGTTCAATTTTCTTTCTTTGGTATTTTCAAATGGTGGTATTATTATTTTTTTTTTCAATTTTTAAAATGTTTCCTACAGGAGAAATAGATTATGTAGGGTGTGCTGAATAGAGTCCTTCCTGTTGATATTCGAGTTTTGGTAAGTACTGCAAAAATCAAGGGGCTGTTTGAAGGCCATCCTAGCTGATGAGAGGAATCAGCCATGTCATCTTCAGGTCTGTAAGAATTTTTGTGAATCAGCTTAATTAATAACAGACTATATTCACCTTCTTTTGCGTTAAAATAATCTGTTTTCTTTTCCTTGCAGGTTTAGTTGTTTGAGCAGGGAGTATAAATATATCTTTTGGCGGGAGAACCTGAATTTGTTGGTATGCAGATTAGGTTTGCAATATGTTTTGAATTGATTTTGGTACTATTCATAGAACTGAGAAACTTCCTTCTTTTTGGTCCATGTTTGAACAGGCTATGGAGGAGGCAGAAAAAAGGTTTTTTGGGGAACACAACTTCAGTAGTTTTTGTAAAACGGATGCAGTAAATGTGCACAACTGTTAAGTGGCATATCACGCTGTTCGAAATTTGTCCTTCTGATGTGAGGTTGTCATTGGTAGAGAAATCGTCTTTAGCCATTTTATGTTTTTTGAATTGGTTACTGTGGGATTTTGTATAAAATTGGTTCCTAACTTTATAATATTATTGTGGGTTTTTGTCTAACCAGAAAAAAGGGGCTCAACTGGTTGTGCGTGAAGCGGAGCGCCAGAGTGTAGGGTAGAGTGTTTGGTCTAATTCTTGTTTAGATTTGCATCGAATGTCTTCTGGGGCAGCACGGGCATTGGTATGTTATGTGTAATAGATATTTTTATTTCTATTCATCCAGTTTAGAAGCTTTGCTGATTATAATAGTTTAGTTTCCATGTATTTATCTTACTGGAACCTGAATAAATCTAAGTGGCTTCAACCATCGGTGCATGTGGGTGAATGTTTTTCCTTCAGTACAAGGCTATGTTTCTGACCTGGACTGTGGATTTTGAGGTAAGTTTGCTAATTCTCCTGGAACCATTTTTGTCCTTGTGTTGTAAAAGTGTAGTGACAATCTTGTGTTTTTTGTTCAATTTATTTTCACTGCTGGAGAATCCTAAAACTTCTCCCTGCAAAACTGATCTATGCCTAATTCTCTCCCTAGCTGCCATCATAAGCTTGTCTGCACTTGTTGCTACCCATCGAATTAAAGCCAGCTTCTCTGATCCCCTCCTACAGCAATTGAAGAACTTGTAAGCTGAATTCCAAGTCCCTCACCACTTGTTCCAACTTGTGAATTTTGTTGTCTAATTTCTCATACTTTCATAATGTAGGTTATATGGATCGAACATGTAGAAGTAGATGACGGGAGAATTTAGTTGTCTGCCCTGCTCTTTCTAATTCACTTGTAATGCACAGTAATAACAAGCACAGAAGGGAGAAACTTCAATCTTGAAAAGAAAGGCTCTCATTTCCACCCAAACAGTGACTTTTTTGTCCCAAATGAAAGAAAAGATGTCACCTCAACCGCTTGAGGTAAGTACTGAGATAGTTCTTACTACAAAAGTCTTGACATGATACTAATTCACATACAATCATTTAATTTATCTTTTCACTATTTTGCTACTAAATGATTGTAAGTTCAGCATCTTACTACTAAATGATTGTAAGTTTAGCATAATGGGGCTCCTGCACTGGAATATCCTTTAAGAGGGAGGACATCCTTCCGATTTGGGAAGCTATGAAGAACTGTCAAAAGTTTGGTCTGGCCAGATCAAGCCGTCAACCAAATAAGTACTAATTAGTATTTTTTTTTCCCAGTTTCCAATGAACACAAGAAGTTCTTCAAGCTTGGTCTGGTGCTTTATTTTGCTTAATGAGAAATGATGAGCATGAGTCCCCCTGCAGGCAAAATTGGAAGAGAGAGAGCTCAAAGTTGCCCTATAGAGACTTTGGGGAAAGAATGTTGATATGTGAACATAATTCTGATTTTGTAATTCATATATTGTAATTTTGTGTTTTGTAATGTAATTTATAAATACCAAACAATGTAATATGTAGTGAAGTGTATTGTATGTTGTCTGAAATTTTACATGATGAATTTTAGAGGTTTTTTTGTTACATGCATCTAGTTAGCATCTAGTTAGAAAGGTAAATAGTTGTTTCTAGCTTTAGTTATTTTTATGTAAAATTTAGTTATCTATTTTGATATATTTTTATTATTATGGACAATTTTAATATATTGGTATTATGATTTTCAACATTATTTTTTTCTTAAAAAAATTTAATACAAATAGGTCTATTAAAAAAAATAATTCAGGAATCAGGGTAAAACCTGATACCCGAATTTTGTTTCATCTGGGTTAATCGGGTTAATCCAGGCCGGGTTCGGACCCATATTTGAAACCCAATTCTGGTTCCGGTTATGTCCGGATGAACAGACTAATTTTGACATTTGTGCTATAGACAACGGGCATTCATGGCCGAGACTGCCTGTGAATGCATTCATCCAAACAACGTGGTCACTGATGTGGCCGTCAGGGCTGGCTGATTAGCTTGGGTCCACCTTGTCAATTGCTGAGCATCATGCTTTAAGTGGAGATTCCGTGCACGTTGGGACCATCTAATATGAATGCGTTCATCCAAGCAGAGTCGATTTGCACCATAGTGTCGCAGAGTTCTACTGGGAATCGAATTCTTATTACTGATAAATTATTCTAATTCGTCAGTTTGGTTACGTAACTCATTTTAACTTATATAATTTAATCATTATAATTTTTTTTAATTTTAATATAAAATATAATAAATAATTTAATTTTTTTTAATTTTAAAATAATAATATTAAAAAATAATATTTTAATAATATTTTATTAAACTTTTATCTCAATTCAACTCAACTCAACTTCTAAACGCAGTCTAAATGAATTCTTATTCATTAAATGAGAGTGAAGTTACAGGATCCAAGACATAAGTACTGGGATGTACTCGAAGAATCCTCTCATAAAGAAATCTAATTTTAAACACCTAATAATAAAATTTAAGAATACAGTATTTAAAAAAAAAAGGATCCAAACACCAAGATATGATACTTCCAATTTTTTTTTTTATTTTTCTGGGGCTGGTCTAGAATTATACGGACTTTCCATATGCTACATCAATCAATAGATTTTTAGTTACCCAACTAAAAGTCGAATTAATCATATGGAAAATTATTTGTGTAAGTTAAAAATATAAAAATTTATTGTATTTTCTTTTTTAAAAAATAAAATTTATTATAAATAAATTATTTTAGTAAGTTTTATTTTGTATTTTCTTTTTAAGTGGAAATGAATACACAGGAACATTGCTAATATAATGGCTTCCGAGTTTCAAACAGAGGGACGTCGGCAGCGTCCTTTTCGGCATAAATCAGGATGGAAAATAAGTGTAGTGATACGTATAGTTGTGAAATTATAAATGCTACATAATTATTTTAAAAAAAATAAGATTAACAATTAAAAAATTAATTTTTTTTCATATAGATCTTATATTAATTTATTTTCTTAAAATAACTATATACCATTTGTACAATCACAACTATAAATATTATTTACCGTGTTTAATTCATGCAACGGTACCACGTACAAGATATGGGACAGATCCACTCATTCACATTGTTGAACAGGCGCACGTGTGGGCACTTTTCTTGTCCTCTCTGTCTTTCTCTTAGATCACGATGTTTCGAACTAAAAAAATAAAATAAAATACTCGAAAAAAACAACTGTATATGAAGGAAGGAAACCATATCCAGTAGGTAGTTTTGCTTTACAATATTATGCCAAGGCAAAAGCTGCGAATTTGCAACTTTCTCATGGATATCCACAAATTCATCCAACACTCTGCAGCTTGTCGATCGACACAAGAAATCTTTAAGAGCTTAGCTCCATCCAGCATATATAGATACACCAACTTCATACACAAAACTGCAACGTCTACAAATATGATGCCGCAGAGGCATCCACACCAATGACAGTACCATTGTTTCTTCTGATTATAGCACAGAACTAATACGATATAATCTCACTAGAATTAAACTAATTAATTAACCATGGAGAGAGGCATATTGATTGATCAAAGCCAAGGCATTGCTAGTGAGTTGTGCCACGTTCACGATCCTTCCCCGCACAAGGGTCTTCACGTTCCCATTCATGGCATTTCCTGCAAAGCCATCACTGCACGTACTATCATCCGTCAAGGCCGCGCTAACCCAAGTTTGTATGTCGTTTATCATGAGCTGAAAATTAGAGCCGCCCTTAAAGTTGTTCATCTCGCCCATGGACTTGCGAAGCTCGTCCACCGAATCTATCAACTCCTCCACACAGTCCTTCATGGCGGAAACCACTTTAGGACTCATCCCTTTGGTTCTTGAGATCCTCACCATCGCGGTAGAGGTTGATTGAGCCGAGAACAGAGTCACATTGAGGGCTGTGCTGGCTAGAAGTTGAGGGCTTGTTTGGATTGAATTTGCATGGACCGAGAGAGAGCTGAAGCAAAGTCTTGGGTAGGTTGTTGATCTGCAAGATGTTCTAATGAACTCAGTGCTTAACTGGTTAGCCGAAGCTGCAAAGCTAGGGTCTATGCATGAGCTAATGGCAAGTAGCATGAAAAGGGATGTCATAAAAGTTTTAGAAGATGAGCCTTCCATCTCTCTCTCCCTCTCTCTTTCTAAAAAGCGCACAAGTATTTTGGGTGGTGGGGGCGATGAAATTAGGAGCTAAGGGAAACGTATATATACAAGCAAAAGAAAGGGTCCTGGTGTTTGGGAAAGGGGGGGGGGGGGGGGGAGGGTTGGTTAGAGTTTATCCTCATTATAATATCTAAGTTGGCAAGGGTGGTGGGGGCTCTCAAATTGCCCAACTTGGGCTTGAAGGAGCATGCTGAAGGTCACAATCGCTATACAAAGTTCACACTTCCTTCGAGGGAGGAGTGTTTCCCATTGGTGGTTGTCTGGATTCTTTGTTTCAAAAACTGCTTTACTATCAAATATCGGCATCCAGTTTGGCCAAGTTGGCCTATCTGTTCCCAGTTATTAGCGCTGTTAAATGGATCGTGTAACTTTAATATTTTGTAATGATGGTCCATATGAATTGAGGGCTCGATCTGATGCTCTCCAAGTACTCCCCAACTAGTGTTGATTTAGCTTTTCAAATGGGGATTTTTTTTAAAAAAAATGTTTGGTATAAATCTACTTTCGACTTTTCCTCTTGATATTTTTAAAAATGCATAAAGATCTCCGATCCTGAATTGCAGGGCCCCCCGTCCTCTTTGAAGGACGTTTTGGGTCACATAATTAATTATGCATGCAACACGTGTCTTGGACAAAGTAAATAACACGACAAGGGGGCTATATATATATTTTTTATTATTATATAGACAATAATACGAAAAAGAAAAGGAAAATAAAGGAAATTGCTTCTTTCTTTCTTCTTTTTTCTCTCTCATGCATGGATTGTGGGGACAAGTTGCTCGAATAAGGTAAGCCGTTTGAACACGCAGTAGTCCAATTGAGACTGTGGCTACTGATTATTGATAACGTGGACGTACTTTTGATTCATGAACTTATTTAAATAATACAAGTGGTAGAAGAAACTAGATAAGACAATTAGCCGCCTGTCATCATCTTTGTCATAAATGCTACAGAATTATTCATACACTAATTTCATACGTACAGGATTATAAACTGTATATATATAAGAATTGAAATATCTATTGGGAATTTGGTATTAGTACTATAATTAGTGATCACATTCCTTTAAAATTTAAATTAAAACAAAAAGTAAAAAGATGATGCTTCACTGTGTAAGAGAAATACACACTAATATAATAAAAATTACAAATAAATTAATATTTAAACTAATACAACCTATTTAAAATACCAACACATTGCAGTGAACCAATTTGTCAACTCGTTCCAACGTAGGGTTCAATATTTTGCGGACTCGGCGTCAATGACAATTCCCGCGCTTCATAACTGTGGACGTCGATCACCGCAAAAATTATTGCCTCGTGTTGCAGCCAGCAGGTAGGAAAGTGGCCGATTTTAGCCGATGACTAGGACTCAGTACACACTGCGTCGGAACTATGTGCATGTTCGTGATCTCGAGCTTAGATCATCTCTCTCTCTCTCTCTCTCTCTCTCGTCATTCGTACTCGGGTTTAGCATTTGAGAAAGTAAAATAATAGACGTAAAATTCAATTTATATCTTTTTATATAATTATAACTTAAAACGAATGATATTTTTATAAAATAATTCATAAAAGTTACTTCATATTTTAAATAAATATTCTCATTTTTAAATATAATTATATAAAATATTGTAGGTAAATTATTATATATTCATCAATTAAGAAATTTTAGAACTCAGATCGTTAGGTTTTTTTTAACAATTTATTTTTATTTGCCGTGCTCATATGTGATTTTTTTTTTTTTGGCGTTTTTCTCAGTCTCATACCTTATTAATAATTATATAGAAGAGTTACCAAATATAAAATTAAACGAAAGGTATGTCGTTAAGAAGACCAATCCATTGTACTTCGATTAGCGAGCGACCTCAACTTGTCTTGGCTTCCAATATATGTAATTATGTTCATCCTGCATCCACTTCTGGGTATTAAAAGAAAGAAAAGCCGATGTACCAAAAGCCAAAAGGACTTGATCAGGGCTGCAGAAGATATTTTTGAAGATACTGAAAAATATCTTAACAGCTCAATGAAAAATAAATGAATTAATAAATAAGAGAACACCTCAGAAGGGCTCGAACGAATGTCGTTACAGGTGTAAAGCAAAATGCAGCGCCGGAGGGAGGCCCCCCAAAAATTTGAAACTCCCGTCGCGGCCTAGTCCCCACTCTAAAGTTTGAAGATTTTTTTTTTTTTTTAAAGAGTGAGACTTCTATATATGCTTATAACTATAATCCTGTTTCTTGAAAAACTTTTTGTTTTGAAATCTCGGTATCAAATAATTACAATTTCGGCCAAATTTACATAACTTAATTCTGATAATTAATATAGTTTTATTGTAATTCTACGTATGGTACGTGCATGCGTGTGTATATATAATATAAATATTAATTTTTTGATATGATCAAATTATTATAACAATTTCTTAAGCCAACCACTTGGTTAAATAGTACTACTGTACCTTGATAAAATTATCAAATCATAACATAAACCAAGAACGGTATTAAATTAATAGCAATATTGGGACCGGCCAGAAGTGATTGATTTGTAACATAATTGGAATGCAGGCTAGCTTACGGTAATATACCCTACGAGCTAAGCACGCATATGGGTAGCCAGCAACCTGGTGCAATTAGTTGAGTCATCCGTACCTGGCCTATATTAATGGTATATATGTTGGCTTTCCTAAGAGTGGACCAAACTTTATTTATGAATTAATCAGCTAGCATAACCTCCATTATTGCAGGAATTAAAGAACCATGTCCTATCATTATCATGGTATTAATAATATCATCACGTGTATATACTTTTTTCATTTTTGAATTATTATTATTCTTTATGAGAAATGACATTTATAATCATAAATTAAAGTCATGTATAAGTACTGCGTATTCTTTTAAAAAATAGTGATTAAGTCTATTATTAAAAAATTAATTTTTTTTTTATATGAGTCTCGTATGTACTAAATTTTTTTTTAAAGAAGTGTACAATACTAGAATAATTCATGACTGTATCTAATATTATTCATAAAATAAAAAATTTTCTTATTGATACACCGCATCAATCATTTAGAAGTCTTATTAGGTTAGCTTCGATAAAAAATTATTTTTTTCTGCTTTTTGTTCTAAAATTGTAATGGCCGGGTCCAACGACACACCAACTCGAATGTAGCCGATCAAACTCGTTTGGTCTGCGCCATTTCCATGAATGCTACCTTATAGCTTTAGCTACTAGGATTTATGTGACAAATGATCTAGCTTTTTATAATATCTTGCAGTAGCCGTAACTAATCTTATAAGAGCTGCAACTTAATTAATTTTTCAGACTGTCACCTTTCGAATTAAGAAAGTTAATTAAGCAAAAGGTTTTGGATATATACGTGTGTGTGTGTGTGTCGTGTGTGTGTGTGGATAAGGTTATAATATATATCAAACACTAAGATCATGTGAGCTAGCTGAACACTTAATTGGAGAGGAGCAAAGAAAAGTACACTTAAGTTTATCGTGATCTCTTCTTTAACATTATTGTTGTTAGTTTGTGATCATGTCAATTTCATCCATTTTCACTGAACATGGATCATCCTCACCCAAAAATCTTATCCTTTTGGTAGGAGTACTAGATCAGTCGGAGGGAGGGACTCCACTCCTACCAAAAGGATAAGGTTTTTGTACGATCGATAATTGGGAGGATCATGGACATATTATTGTACGTGAAGGTTGGGCTCAACACTCGACAGTGCCACATGGAAAAAATTTTTGTAGGGCAACTTGTGATCTAACAATATTGTAGGATGGGGACCTTTTTATTTTTTGCACCATTTGAATTATATATAATGATGTTTATGGAGCAATTAATTATTTAACGGACGTTATGCAAAGAGCTTTTTAGCAATCCAAACCAAAAGTTATAGATGTGTCGAAGCTAAAAGAAAAATAGCCTTTTGTGATCTGAAAATCAACGCAAAAAGTCTGAATGTTGTCGCAAAAAGCTTTTTTCTGTAAACTTTGTGCGGCGCGAAGTGGACGGTAAGAATGAGTGTCACAATATTTATTGCGCTGTTTTCTATTTGGCTACAAATACAATAAATTTTTGCTGTGATATTTGTCGCTGCAATAAATCATATGTTGCAAAATACAAAACCATGGTTAAACATGGTCGCAATACTTATTTGCATCTAATAATTATATAAGTTAATAATGTAATTTTTATATAATTTATTATCATTGACCTTATAAAATATTAAATAATATATGCTATCAATTAATAACAAATCATAAATTAAGTGATAATTTATGTCATTATATGTAAATAGCTAATACTTCATACATACTTTACTATTTACACTTAATAAGTAATTAGATAATTTTTTTTTTTTAAATACCTAAGTTGCAAGCAAGCTTGAATAGTCATTGTACAATGAAATTATTTGATATTCATTGACCATATATAAAATGTATAAAATTATTAATAATTAGGCATACTAGAGATCAGTAAATTAGTCTAAATTAGTAAGTAGTAACTATCAACATCATAAATGTAATTATAGTTAAATATTTTCTTAATGAGTTAGTTACATCATCTATATTAATAATTCATTTTATTTTAATTTTAGTAATTCAAATAATTTTTTTATTAATTTATTTGTAAAAAATAAACAAAATAATTGGGCTGAACCGGATCGGACCAATAGTTACTGATCTGGTCCCTATGGGTGTTTGGTTGAGCAAAATGATGGACCAAAAATCATTCCCTGGCCCGAACCGATTTACACCCTTTGCCACTTCAGCTATTAATGGCCAATTATAGGGATTTACTTGGAATCTTAAGTAAATTAGACATTTCTTTGGCATGAAATGGCTCAAACCTCTTAGCTCGAGTATAATTAATTAAAATTGTTTATGTAAATACTAATTTTTTATGATATGACATATTGTAATAAAATGATGGTGTTATGTGTCCATATTATCTCTATTTAGTTAGCTTAAAGAAACATACTCAATTGGTCCTTGTGAAGATTACAAATGGCTATAATTAATTTCATTGATTTGATAACTACCATGAGAACAAATTGGTCCTTATGAAGAGTACCTCATGGAAAAATCTCTCTTCAAATTCTTCTCCGTAGTTTAGTGTCTTAAGCGGGAGAGATAAATGCATGAATTGGTCCCTATAAAAGAGTACATCGCGGAAAAATATCTCTTCAAATTCTAATCCGTAGTTTAGTGTCTTAAGTGGGATCGAGATAGATAAATGCATGAATTGAGTTCTACAACATTTATTGTTACCCGTATAGATACTAATTCGTACAATATTAAATGATATCAATAATGGTAGAATTCAATTTATGCGTCTCTTTCTCGCACAACAATGATTAGACGTCACATAATATCAGCCAATAATGAATAAAAACTTGACAATTAATGTTATCAAATTATATTTAAGGCGTTATGTTCACGATCAGTAGTAGTTACGAATTCATGGTTATAAGGGATCACGAGTGACTACCCTCCGCAACATAACAACATAAAAGCTACACTTTTAGAACATGTTACAGGCCAAGCTAATAATTAGGCCTAAGGGACTTCCCACGTACAGCTTTAAGAGTTATATCTATTTATTTCAAATTGTTGAATTAGTCAAGATTGCAAATAAAAGCTGTTATCTGAATTGTTGGTAAATAGATAACTAGTGGCGTCATGTCCTCAGTGGTTTTCTTGTCTTTAATTTCAGTTGTTACTTTCTTTGTATTTCAGCATTCATGTGCAAGTAAGTAGTTATTTCCAATTCCTTGTAATTAGGTAATTATTTTGCCAGTCAGTTAAGTCAATTGTCTATAAATGTTATTGAAAGCATAAATGAAAATTATCTGATTCCTAGCCAACAGAAAATCCAGGAGATTGATCTTCTTGAACTAATCAATTCACTATATTATTTTCATATTTTCGTCTAACATTGGTATCAAGAGCTGGTGCATCCATAGCTGAGGGTAATGTCAGCACACGCCACTCCCAGTTGGCTAACTCTTTGGCCACTTTGAAGCAAGCTCAAGACACGCAGGAGAAACAACAAGCACACCTACAGCACATCGTTGAAGGATTAGTAACACAAATGAAAGTGGTAACTTCTAATTTGGAGATATCGACGAAACATGAAGGCAAGAAAATTGTGGAAGAACAAGTGGACTCGCTGGTCGTACACACTATGAATCCTCTTTTTTAGGATACCAAGGGCATTCAAACCAAAACTATTTGCTTGGAGTTTCCTACGTTTGATGAAACTAACCCCAACGGGTGGTTGTATCAAGCTAATCAATTTTTTAAATATCACTAGCCACATTCAAAATTTCGTGTCTTATTAGCTTCCATTCATATGGAAGGTAAGGCCTTGACGTGGTTCCAGGAGATGGAAACAGCAAGCGGATTCACTAACTGGGAGGTGTTTTGGGCCATCATGTTACAACCCCTAAAAAAGTCACCTTGGGACAAGCCTTGACACTGCCCTTGGGAGGTAAGGACAGCACCTTGGTTAGCCCACAAGCATGCCTTGACTCATGGGGTGACACGCATGGAGCGCCCTGCATGCATGCATACCTTGGCCTGCGCGGTGACACACACGGGGCACCTAGTATGCGGGCTAGCGTGGATAGTGAGAGCTTGCTTGCGTGTGCAGCCTGGCGTCGCACGCCCATGCGAGTCTCAGTACGTAGGCCCATGCACGCCATGGTGGGCCATGTGGCCCTTGCATGCACCCATGCACCGCAAGGCCTTGCACGGCACTTCCAGCCCACCTAGCCACACTTCAGCAAGGCTAGTGGCATGCCCACCAGGCATGCCATCCAGCGCACGGCTCTAGCTCGTGCCTTGCAGAGCAGGTCAGTGGCATGCCATCCAACGCACGGCTTCAGCCCGTGCCTTGCAAAACAAGTTAGTGGCATGCCCATCAGGCATGCCACCCAGCGCATGGCTCCATGCCTTGCAGACTCAGCGCCTAGGCCACCAGCCTAGGCCATGCCGTGCACCACCATGGCTCACCATCAGCAAGCCATGCTGCACCACCTGACCATGGACCAACCCAAAGACCGCCGTGCACCCACTTAGACCTCCATGGGCCATGCATGTCACGGCTAGCCTTGGTCCATGACCACTATCATGTTATTTATTTAATTTTATTTAGTTATTTATTTTCAAGGAACCTATTGGGGGTTTTCAATTTGTTTTGCTTATAAATAGGACATCTTTCATTTGCTTTAGGATCTTTTGGCAAACTCCTAGAGGGAAGACTATTGTTTGAGAGATCACAAACTGGTGCCTTGCACTTGAGCTTTTTGGGTGCAATTCGTAAATCTCAAAGAGAGGATCACACCTTGCAATTCGTGAATATGTGTGATTCATTTAGTTTGTTCTTGCAACTTAGTGCAATTCGTGAATCCAAGTTGAGTTCTTCAATATATGAGGTTTATTCAATTCTTATGCAATTCGTAAATCAAGTATTGAATTAGTATTGTTTATGTTTTTGTTCATTCAAGTTCATAAGTTTGTTCTTTTGTTCTTGAGCATTCTTCTTTTGTTCTTGAGTGTTCTTCATATTTTTTGCTCTTCTAATCCATAAAATCTCCCAACACTTGTGTTTGTCAACTTTCCATAAATTGTTTGCTCCATCTTATTAGCCTTGGCCAAAATTTCCTCCCTTTGGGAATTGAATTCAAGTTTTGGCAATCCTTGCCTAATTTGAATTGCATAATCCGCCCACTCATCTTGCCAATTAAGGTTCCTATAATTTAGGAATCCTAATTGACTAAGCCCTCCTTCCATAGCCAGCCATACACCTCATCCCTTAATTTAAAGAATTGTTAATCATCTCCAATCCCTTAAATCCCTTATCCCTTGATTTAAGGAATTGTCAATCATCTTCAATTCCTTAAATCTCTCATCTCTTAAATCTCTCAAGTCCACTTTGACTTACCAAACTAGCCCCACCAAATCTTCAAGAATTCCTACCACTTAGGAATTCTCCCAAAACCCTATCCTTCATCCACTCAAATCACTCAAACCACTTGATCCCTAAAATCACTCCATTCCTAAAATTCCTCAAGTCAAGCAAAATCCTAAACCTCCATCCTAGCCGTCCATCATACATCTTCCAAACCCTAAACCCCATTGTCCAAGTGGCACCAAGCCTAGCCCACTCTAGTGTTGTGCGCCCGTCACCATTGAACCCACCACAATCCCTTGCCCATTTCCATCACTCCATACATCCATCTTTGCCCAAACACCTAACCACACCAAGTGGTCATCTTGACCACCATTACTCGAGAACCAAGCAAGAAAGGAATAAGGATCTGGTCATTACAAGACCACCATTGGCGTGGAAGACTTATTGTCTAGGGACTTGACCGTGGTCCCTAACAACTTGGTGTTTTCATTGAGAGGATTCTTGTTTGGTGTTCTTGAGAAGTTCTCACTTCTCCAAGAGGTAAACAACGTGTTAACTCAATCCCTTGTGAATTTGATTGGGAGGTCCATGGAGGACCTCGACATTGTTTACTTTGTATTGCTTGAGAAATTGAAAATTGAAGTTTGAGAGTTGAGGTAGAGGACGAAGGAGTGTGATTTTGGGGTCAACCACACAAGTTGGTGGAAAACCCAAGGTTGGACCTTTTGTGTAAGAGGGGTAAACCATCTTTGAAGGTGGGGGACCCAAGGTTGGACTTGTGAACTAAGAGCAAGCTCCACCCACTAAATTGCTAGCCATGAGTCATGTGGTTCAAGAGGAGGAATAAGGTGGTTCCAACCGGGAACGCATAGAGGCCATAGAAAAGCAAGGCTTAAGGCTTAACCACCTCCTCAATGAGGTCAAGACTACCTTGGCCGAATTTGCAATGTCCTTGAATGCTACCAACCGTGCGGTTGAGGAGAGTAGAAGGGACATTGAGACCTTAAAGAGGGAGACCAATGTAAGCCTTGAAAGGCTTGAGAGGAGAATGGTGGAAACTAATGGGCAAAGGCCACCACCAAGTCCGAATAGGCAAGGGCATGAGGTCCTTGTGGATGGGGCCGAGACAAGTGTCACGGGGTCCTTACGTGAGCTACCACAAAATGAGTTTAGAAGGGGTGGTAGAATTGAAAACAATCGAGTTGTTGTTGAGAGATGGATCCCCAATATTGACCAACCCACTAGAACCCATAGTGTGAGATAAGAGTATCAAGATATAAGGCTTGAGAGACCACCAAGAGAAGAAGTTTTTTAGGGGGGATTTGAGCATGAGCATGGTTATGAGAGGCCTTATGGTCGTGGAGGCCATTATGAGAGAATAGAGACTATCATGAGAGAGGGTATGGTGTTGACCACCATAAAGATAGAAGGGGAAACTGGGCTAATGACCGGAGACCCAAGAGACCAAATGTGGACTTTCCTAAGTTCAATGATGGGGATCCTTATGAATGGCTTGACAAGGTTGATCACTACTTTCACACTTATAAAGTACCAAGGAGAGAAAGAGTGTCAACGGCATATTTTTACTTGGAAGGAAAAGCAAGCAAGTGGTGGAGGTGGATCCGAGACCAATATGAGAAGGATATGAGAATATTGGGTTGGACGGCTTTTGAGAAAAAGTTCCTCATGCAATTTGGGTCATCCCCTACCATTAACCACCATGGCCAACTTGCCAAGTTGAGGCAAGAAGGTAAAGTGCATAGTTACATTGAAGAATTTAGGCAATTACAAACTCTTGTGAGAGGGTGGTCCGAGGAGGCCCTTGTGGGCGCATTTGTGGATGGGTTGAAACCTTGGATAGCCAAGGATGTTAAGTTGAAGCAACCCTCTAAGATTCAAGAAGCTATGAGGATAGCAGAGATCCTAGAAGAGAGCACTAATATGGAGAAGCGTCAATCTAAGAAAATGGGGAGTAAGGTTACTACACCCTTGCAAACCAATGTTCCTTGGAAATGCAAGGAGGAAATGGAGAGTGCTTCTAAATCTAAACCACTTGAAATGAAAAAACTTTCAAGAGAAGATGTCCAAGATAAAATAAAGAAGGGCCTTTGTTTTAAGTGTGGAGAAAAATAGGACATAGGGCACAAATGTAGATTAGGACAAGTGTACATGTTGGTTGATGAGAGAAGTGAGGAAGAGGATGATGGTTATTTTGTGGAATCCTCTAACCAAGAGAACAATCAAGAGGAGACCAAAGTGAACAAAAATTATGAGGAGGCCGAGTTGTCCCTTAATACCTTGATGGGGACCCAAAAACATACCTCCATGAGGGTAATGGCATGGATAGGAACAATTGAAATCCCTTTGTTGATAGATAGTGGTTCCACACACAATTTCATTAACTGCACCCTTGTTGCCAAGCTTGGCTTGAATCCGATTGCTATAAAGCATTTGAGGTAAAGATGGCTAGTGGGACAAGATGAAATGTAAAGGGCTAGTGAAAGAAGTAAAAATGAATGTGCAATGAGTGAGAGTAGTGGTGGATTTACACATACTTCCTTTGGTGGAGCTTGATGTTGTATTGGGCAATCCATGCCTCAAAGGCCTTGAAAGGGTAGTGCTTGACTACAACAAAAGGACAATGGAATTCAAGCTAGGGTCCAAAAAGAATGTATGGGTAACTTTAGCATTTAAGGAAGCCAAGTCGGGAGAGGTCTCAATGTTAGAAAATATGGGCAAAGGAGGGGCACATTGTTTTGCCATGAAGATGGCTAAGGAAGAGAATGAGGAGAAAGCATGGACATTCTCAAATTTAATCCTTGAGGGCAAGGATGTTCTTGAAGAGAGGGAGAATGTTACAACCTCTAGAAAAGTCACCTTGGGACAAGCCTTGACACTGCCCTTGGGAGGCAAGGACAGCTCCTTGGTTAGCCCACAAGCATGCCTTGGCTCGTGGGGTAACACGCACGGGGCTCCCAGCATGCATGCATGCCTTGGCCCGCGCGGTGGCACACACGGGGCGCCCAATATCAGGCTAGCGTGGCTAGTGAGAGCTTGCTTGGGCGTGCAGCCTGGTGCCGCACACCCATGTGAGTCTTAGTACACAGGCCCATGCGTACCATGGTGGGCCGCATGGCCCTTGCATGCACCCATGCACCGCAAGGCCTTGCGCAACACTTTCAGCCCACCCAGCCACACTTCAGCAAGGCTAGTGGCATGTCCACCAGGCATGCCATCCAGCGCACGGCTCCAGCCCGTGCCTTGCAGAGCAGGTTATTGGCATGCCCACCACGCAAGCCACCCAGCGCATGGCTCCAGCCCATGCCTTGCAAACTCAGCGCCTAGGCCACCAGCCTAAGCCATGCCATGCACCACCATGGCTCACCATCAGCAAGCCATGCCGCACTACCTGACCAAGGACCAACCCAAAGACCGTCGTGCACCCACTTAGCCTACCATGGGCCATGCATGCCACGGCTAACCTTGGTTTATGACCACTATCATGTTATTTATTTTCAAGGGACCTATTGGAGGTTTCTAATTTGTTTTGCTTATAAATAGGACATCTTTCATTTGCTTTAGGATCTTTTGGCAAACTCCTATAGGGAAGACTATTGTTTGAGAGATCACAAACCGGTGCCTTGCACTTGGGCTTTTTGGATGCAATTCGTGAATCCCAAAGAGAGGATCACACCTTACAATTCGTGAATAGGTGTGATTCATTTATCTTGTTCTTGTAACTTGATGCAATTCGTGAATCCAAGTTGAATTCTTCAATATATGAGGTTTATTCAATTCTTGTGCAATTCATGAATCAAGTATTGAATTAGTATTGTTTATGCTTTTGTTCATTCAAGTTTATAAGTTTGTTATTTTGTTCTTGAGTGTTCTTCTTTTGTTCTTGAGTGTTCTTCATTATTTTTGAGTGTTCTTCATTGTTCTTGAGTGTTCTTCATATTTTTTGCTCTTTCAATCCATCCAATCCATAAAATCTCTCAACACTTGTATTTGTCAACTTTCCATAAATTGTTTGCTCCATCTTATTAGCCTTGGTCGAAATTCCCTCCCTTTGGGAATTGAATTCAAGTTTTGGCAATCCTTACCTAATTTGAATTGTCTAATCCTCCTACTCATCTTGCCAATTAAGATTCTTATAATTTAGGAATCCTAATTAACCAAGCCCTCCTTCCATAGCCAGCCATACACCTCATCCCTTAATTTAAAGAATTGTCAATCATCTCCATTCCCTTAAATCTCTCATCCCTTGATTTAAGAAATTGTCAATCATATTCAATTCTTTAAATCTCTCATCCCTTAAATCTCTCAAGTCCACTTTGACTTACCAAACTAACCCCACCAAATCCTCAAGGATTCCTACCACTTAGGAATCCTCCCAAAACCCTATCTTCCGTCCAATCAAATCATTCAATCACTCAAACCACCCGATCCCTAAAATCACTCCATTCCTAGAATTCTTCAAGTCAAGTAAAACCCTAAACCTCCATCCTAGCAGTCCATCATACATCTTCCAAATCCTAAACCCCATTGTCCAAGTGGCGCCAAGCCTAGCCCACTCTAGTGCTCCACTCTAGTGCTGTGCGCCCATCACCATTGAACCTCACAATCTCTTGCCCATTTCCATCACTCCATACACTCATCTTTGCCCAAACACCTAACCACACCATACCCAAGTGGTCATCTTGACCACCATTGCTCGAGAACAAAGCAAGAGAGGAACAAGAATCCGATCATCACAAGACCACCATTGGCGTGGAGGACTTATTCTCTAGGGAATTGACTGGGGTCCCTAACATATCAGTTTATGACGATGCTATGGAAGCCCTCACAAAGCTGAGACAAACAACGATTGTGGAAGCCTACAAGTCTGAATTTGAGCATCTTTCTAATCATTTCCATGGATTAGCCGAGTCTTACAAACTCAGCTATTTCTTAGGTGGATTACATGAAGATATTCGCTACATGGTTCGCATGATGAACCCCACTTCCTTATTGAATGCTTTTGGCAAAGCTAAAATGCAAGAAGAAAATGTGGCAGCACTCAAGCATATTATTTGCAATCCAATTGGTTTTTCTAAGCCTCCATTGGCTTTTTTGGAGCCACAACCCAAGACGTTGATTCCTATTCAACATTTATCTCCAACCCAAATGAAGGAACGACGAGACAAAGGCTTGCGCTATAATTGTAATGACAAGTGGAGCCTTGGTCATCGATGTAAATCAGCAAATCTTTTCATTATGGAGTATGAAGATTCGGACGAGGATGGTGAGGTTAAGTCCACCCCCTTGCTTCTTGAGGCAGAAGGGTCAAGTTCCAAGCATATTAACTTGGAGCCTGAGGCCAAAGATCCTACACCAGCAATATCCATTCATGCTCTTGTTGGTTCTCTGAACTCTAGGACAATGCGACTTATTGGTTTTGTTCGTGGCATACCGATCATAGTATTAATTGACATCGAAAGCACCCACAATTTTGTGGATCCTTCCATCTTCACCAAGGCACAATTACCTTTATGCCATTCACCAGGAATGACAGTAAAGGTGCAAATGGAGAAGCTGTCCGCAGCGAAGGACTTACTAAATCTGAAGATTTTCAAATGCAAGGTATTACCTTTTGCACAAAATTTTTTGTCCTCACCTTAGATGGTTGTGATGTGGTCTTAGGTGTTCAATGGTTGAAAACTCTTAGACCTATTTTATGGGATTTTTCAAAGCTATCAATGGCATTCACTTACAAGGGCACTCCTGCACAACAACGATGGCTCATCAAACTTTTGGGATATGATTTTGAGGTGTATTACAAGAAAGGCAAAGAAAATTCTGTTGCTGATACATTATCCAGGAAAGATATGGTGAACTCTCGACTCTTACATTACCATTGGTTTCTTGGTTATTTACTTTACGTTCTGAATATGCCACTTCTCCTTAACTAATTAAATTGTAAGATCAGTTTCTTAAAGGGAAACTCGATAGTTCAATTTATTCCATGAGGGATTGGCTTATTTTTTACAAAAAAAAAAAAAAAAGAATTTTTGTTCCTGCCAAATGTCCTTTCCAGGATATGCTTATGGAACTCATGCATTCCAACCCTTTAGGGGGTCACTCTGAATTCTACAAGACCTACCATAGATTGAAATCTGAGTTTTAATGGAAATGAATGCGTCGGTGCATACGTACTTTCATTCGAGAGTGTGAGAACTGTCAACAGAATAAATCTAAAAATATTCCTACACTAGGATTCCTTCACCCTCTTCCAATTCCTACTAAGGTATGGATGGATATTTCTATAGATTTTATTGAAGGCCTACCCCCTTTCTCATGGGTGTGGTGTTATTATGGTAGTTGTGGATCACCTCTCAAAGTATGCGCATTTCATTTATTTGTCTCATCCATATATGGCTTCGAAAATAGTTACTCTTTTTCTGGAGCATGTATTTAAGTTGTATGGAATGCCTACATCAATAGTTACATACTGTGACCCTACTTTTACAAGCCTATTTTGGAAGGAAATGTTTAAATTACAGGGAACCACCTTGCAATTCACTGCAACCTATCATCCACAGTTTGATTGCCAAACTGAGATCATGAATAAGTGTGTGGAACAATATCTAAGGAGTTTTTCTGGTGCAGAACCAAAGGATTGGAAAAATTGGTTGCCTTTGGCTAAATGGTGGTACAACACCAACGTTCATACTTCTACCAAGCTAATACCTTTTGAGGTCGTCTATGGGTATCCACCCCCAAAGCTTCTATCTTTTTCTACAGGTACAACTAAACTCAAGCTATCGAGGACAACTTAAGCACTAGAGATGAGATACTAAAATTGTTACAACATAATTTTCATTTTGCTCAAGCTCGTATGAAGAAATATGCCGACATGCGAACGTCTAAACGTAACTTTCAGATTGGAGATTTTATCTACCTACGATTACAACCTTATCAACAACAATCCCTAGTCAATCGGTGCAATAAAAAATTATCTCCTCGTTTCTATGGTCCCTATAAAATTCTTGAGAAAGTGGGAATAGTAGCTTACCGTTTGGAGCTTTCCGACCACTCTAAGGTTCATTCCACTTTCCATGTGTCCAGCTTGAAGTTGAAATTGGGTCACTGCAATCTCCACTCCACCCAGTTGCTACCGACAGCTGTTGATGGTACTTTTAAACATGAGCCGGAGAAGATCCTGCAACGGTGAATGGTGCGAAGAAACAACAAAGTGAGCATCAAGGTTCTTGTTCTCTGGAAGGGTCTCGCACCTGAGGATGCATCTTGGGTAGATTATTACAACCTGCAAAAAGACTTTCCTAATCTTGTGGACAAGGTCGCCTAAGGGGGGAATGTTACGGGCCAAGCTAGTAATTAGGCCTAAGGGACTTGTGGCCATCAGGCCCACAGCCTTAAGAGTTATGTTTGTTTATTTCAAATTGTTGAATTAGTCAAGATTGCAAATAAAAATTGTTATATGAGTTGTTGGTAAACAAATAACTAGTCCCGTCGTGTCCTTAGTGATTTTCATGTCTTTAATTTTAGTTGTTACTTTCCCCGTATTTCGACATTCATGTGCTAGTAAGTAGTTATTTCCAATTCCTTGTAATTAGGCAATTATTTTGCCAGTTAGTTGAGTCCATTGTTTACAAATGTTATTGAAAGCATCAATGAAAATCATCTGATTCCCAACCAACAGAAAATCTAGGAGATTGATCTTTTTGAACATATCAGTTCGCTATATTATTTTCATATTTTCCTCTAACAGAATAGGAGGTTAACCTTTCAAAGGCGCTACATACCATATTGATAGATCAATGAAAGATTCTTCCCCAATCATGTTTGATTTTTTGTAATATTTCTTTGGGCTGGTTTACTCCAGTGCTTTGTAATCTCACAGCACGAATTATGTTTAAGAAATGATTAAGGATATTGTTTGTTGCCACTTGATCATTACTTTTTTGTCAACAAAAATAACAAATAATAAAAGCAATTAAGCTGCATGCCCTATGGCCATGATGAGTAGGGGCTCATGTAGACATATGTGATGGATCATGCATAAAAAGGCAGCGGCCGCTGCTAACCATGTTTCTATGAAGGAAAATGCTTATTGCAAGTGCCAGATGCAAATGGCGCGCATTCAGCACCATTTAATAAATTTCTTTTTTTATCTTTTCTCATCTCTCTCTCGTTCTCTCTCTATCAATTTTGTTAGTTGCCATTTAATAACCGCCTGAGGAGCAAAAGCCATAGCCGACTCAGACATAAGACAAAAAGATGAAAAAAACAAATTAAAAAAAAATGAAAAAAACCTTTGATTGAATGCTATGGGATGGTAAGACATCTTAAAACCAGCCTGACATTTTTTCATCAAAAAGAAAATCTGACGGGCACCATAGGGCCGGGATTGAAAAAAATCTAAAAAGATCAAAATGTGTCTGTGAGAGAGAGAGGAATGGATCAAAGAGAGTTTGTTGTTATTGGGTGGTTTTGGTAAAATAAAGATGATATAGGGTATTAGTGAAAGGCAGTGGAGATAAGTTTGAGAGAAATAAGAAGGGAAAAGAGATGGCAAGAAAGAAGAACCTAGAGGTGGGAAAGAGATTAGGAAAAATAAAAGATGAAAGATTAAAAAAAGAAAGAAAGATAGATGTGTTATAAAACTATCGAAAGGAGAGAGAGTGAGATAGAGCTCAGAGAAGTTATGAAACTTATGAATTTTTTAAAGAATTCAACGATATATATAGGCGTACAAAGGGGACTATGCTAGCTCACTATGCTAGCACTATGCACTATGCATATGTCGGCCAACTCACTATGCTAGTACTATGCTAGCACTATGCACTATGCATATGTCAGCCAACTCACTATGCTAGCACTATACACTATGCATTTGATGGCTAGTTCAAGGTGGTCATATAATTTATTTTACAACAATGTTATTTTACAACACTCCCCATTTGGATGACCACATATAATAAATATGCCTCGTTAAAACCTTGCCAAGGAAAAACCCTGTGGGAAAAAACCAATGGCGAAGGAAAAAGAGTACAATATTCATGTGTACCGTAAAATGTTTTAAGATTGTCTCATTAAAACCTTGTAAAGGAAAACCCAGTGGGATAAAACCTTAGCGAAGGAAAAAGAGTACAATCAGTATAAGTCTTCAAGACATTACTCCCCCTGATAAGTGCATGATAAAAGGTCTTCAAGTTTCCGCATTCCAATGTTCTGCACAATCTTCTTAAATGTTGCAGTTGGTAATGCTTTTGTGAATAGATCTGCCAGATTATCACTTGATCGTATCTGCTTGATTTTAATTTCACCTTTCTCTTGAAGTTCATGAGTATAAAAGAATTTAGGTGAAATATGTTTGGTTCTATCACCTTTGATATATCCTCCTTTAATTTGAGTAATACAAGCAGCATTATTTTCGTATAAAGTTGTTGGACTATCATTAATCACTGGAAGACCACACTTTTCTTGAATATGTTGGATCATTGATCTTAGCCAAATACATTCTCGACTTGCTTCATGAATTGCAATGATCTCTGAGTGATTTGAAGAGGTAGCAGATAGTGTTTGTTTGACAGATCTCCATGATATAGCAGAATTTCCATAAGTAAATACATATCCAGTTTGAGATCTATCTCTGTGTGGATCTGAAAGATAACCTGCATCTGCATATCCAACTAATTGTGGACTTGAACCATGTTGATAAAATAATCCCATATCAACCGTACCTCGAAGGTATCGAAGGATATGTTTAATGCCATTCCAATGTCTTCGAGTTGGTGTGGAACTATATCTTGCAAGTAAATTAACTGAAAATGCAATATCAGACTGAGTGCAATTTGCAAGATACATCAGGACTCCAATTGCACTGAGATAAGGTATTTCAGAACCAAGAATTTCTTCATTGTCTTCACAAGGACGAAATGGATCATTTTACACATCAAGTGATCGAACAACCATTGGAGTACTCAGGGGATGAGTTTTGTCGATGTAAAAGTGTTTCAAGACTTTCTCTGTATAATTTGACTGATAAATGAGAATTCCATTTGGCAAATGCTCGAGCTGCAGACCGAGACAAAATTTCGTTTTGCCAAGATCCTTCATTTCAAATTCATTCTTTAAATATGTAGCGGTTCTTCTGATCTCTTCAGGAGTTCCAACAAGATTTAGATCATCAACATAAACCGCAATAATAACAAATCCGGAGTCTGATTTCTTAATAAAAACACATGGGCATATTGGATTATTCTCAAATCCTTCTTTCAATAGATATTCGCTAAGACGTTTATACCACATGCGTCCGGATTGCTTTAACCCATATAAAGATCTTTGAAGCTTAATAGAATACATACTTCTGGATGTACTCAGATTAGAAGCTTCAGGCATTTTATATCCTTCAGAGATTTTCATATATATGTCATGATCTAATGATCCATATAAATATGCAGTAACCACATCCATCAATTGCATATTCAATCTTTTTATAACTACCAAACTGATCAAATATCTGAATGTGATTGCATCCATAACAGGAGAGTATGTTTCCTCATAATCAATCCCCGGTTTCTGCAGGAAACCTTGTGCAACAAGTCGTGCTTTATATCGCACAATTTCATTGCTTTCATTACGCTTACGTATAAATACTCATTCATATCCAACGGGCATTACACCCTTTGGTGTTTGTATAATTGGTCCAAAGACCTCTCGCTTTGCTAGCGAGTTTAATTCAGCTTCAATAGCTGATTTTCATTTTGGCCAGTCATCTCTACGTCGACATTCTTCGACAGTTCTTGGCTCAATTTCTTCATTACTTCTGGTAATGTCAAGAGCCATTTTATATGAAAATATGTTGTCGACAATAGTTTTATTTCTATTCAAAATTTCTCCTGTACTCATGAAATGTATCGAGATCTCGTTATTTTCAGGTACCTGTCCCTCTTAAAGGGAAGACATTTCATGAAATACCTCTTCAGGAGGTTCTTTCTCAGGAGATTTACTCTCTTCAAGAGCATCAATGACTCTTATGGCCTGTGTTGGTATGGACTCTTCAGGAGTACCAAATTCATTTTGTATTTTCCTCTTCCGAAGAATTTTGTCCTTAGCACCAATAGGCCGTCCACGCTTCAGGCGTATCTTAGACTCGCCTATTGCTATTTTGGCAACTTGTCCTTCAGGGACTGCAATCCTTGCTGGAACATTACCAGCAGGAATATATGATTTTACCACACCTTTAGTTTCAGTAAATACATCCGGTAATTGGTTTGCAACACTTTGCAAATCAATAATCTTTTGAACATCTAGATTACATTCTTTTGTACAATGATCAAATTGGGAAAGAGCTTTATTTTTCCAAGTAATTTCCTGTCGTGCTTCAGGCACCGACTTCTCATTACCCAATGTTGGAAAAATGGATTTGTCAAAATGAAAATCCTCAAAACGTGCCTTAAACATATCCCCTGTAAGAGGCTCAAGGTATCTGATAATAGATGGAGAATCAAATCCAACATATATCCCAAGTCTATGTTGAGGGCCCATCTTTTTATGTTGTGGAGGTGCAATTGGAACATATACAGTACATCCAAAAGTACGAAGATGAGAAATATTTGATTGCTGACCAAATGCAAGCTGTAATGGTGAATATTTGTGATATGCTGATGGTCTAACTCGAATTAATGATGCTGCATGAATTATAGCATATCCCCAAGCAGAAATAGGAAGATTTGATTTCATGAGTAAATGTCTAGCGATTAGCTGAAGCCTTTTAATCAATGATTCAGCTAAACCATTTTGAGTGTGTGTGGGCAACTAGATGTTCAACATCTATTCCTATTGACATGCAATAATTACTGTTGAACTCAAGATTTCAAGTTTCATGTGATTATAAATCTACACATGGATTTTGATGATAACAAATGAATTCAAAGAATAAAGAAGTCTCAAGCTCAAGTTGTCTACACAATGGAGTCAAGCACATCAAGGAAACAAGCATGAGCAAGAAGGGAACAAGTTCACATTAAAATTATAGAGTAATGTTGTAAATCTCTTCAAAATTCGAAATTAGGATTAATGCTCAAAATTAATATTTTATCATAAAGCATTAAAATACATTTTCCACATGTGCATGAATATTTTTGAAAATTAAATTTGAAAATTTTGAAAGATGATTGATTGTCATCTTTTGCATGTGCATGCCTTGATTAAAGGGTTGAACTTTGAAAATATTAAAGATGATTGATTGTCATCTTTCACATGTGCATGTTTTATTTGAATATTTTCAAAAGTGATTGATGCTTTTTTAGACTTATACAAAAAGTAAAAGATTAGGTTTGAATTTTTTGAAAATGAAAGTGTGCTCATTTTGTCATATGCCAAAAGTAAAAGATTAGGTTTGATTTTTTTGAAAAAGTGAATGATGTTGTCTTTGACAATTGAGAAAGAAGAACCTTTTATTTGAATTCTTTGAAAAAGTGAATGATGTTGTCTTTGACAATTGAAAAAGAAGAACCTTTTATTTGAATTTTTTGAAAAAGTGAATGATGTTGTCTTTGACATGTGAATCTTTTTAAATTTGAATATGAAGTCTCATATGCCTATAAATAGATCATTTGAGAGCTTCACATTCACAACACCAATAGCATACAACATTCATTCAAAGCTTTCATTCTCTCTTCTCTAAACATTGAGCCTTAATCCTTGTTCATTTTGAGAGATATAGCTTGCGCTGTATTGTTCTTATTTCACTCGTTAAGGAGTGTTTTCTGATAACCTACCCACTATCAGCTTTTGTATCAGAAAAAGGGTGTGTATAACCCTTGTGTGTGTAGAAAGTATTCTACACAGGGAATAGTTGAATCACCACGTGTAAGGTGATTGCAAGTGTAGAGGGTGTTCTACACGGATCCTTTGTAGCGGTGTTGTTCAAAGGTATAATAGGTTTCTATCTCCACCTGAAGGAGGTTGAATAGTGAATTTGGGAATCCTCAAGGGGTAGCTTGAGGCGAGGACGTAGGCAGTGGGGCCGAACCTCGTTAACATACTGAGTTTGCTTCTCTCTTACCCTTACTCCTTATATTTATTGTTATTTCATATTTTGTTTATATTTTATATTATATATTTGATTTATAATTGTTATTTTTTTTAATACAACTCAATTCACCCCCCTCTTGTGTTAGTCATCTGGGCAACAATTGGTATCAGAGCTAGTTGACCTGTACTGTTCATACAGGCAGATCACTCATGGGAACTCTCGCTTGTGACTGTGTCACCGAAGCAAGACTCTCCGACCATGAGTGACGGTGCACCGGTAGAGACGGTGACCGGCTAGTCTGGTAGGTACAATTGTTAGGTGACATAGGTGCGGCCTATGATCAGTAACAATTGGTATCAGAGCTAAGAGCTCTATTATAAGATTAACTATCTTTTGAGTTAAGATCTTATGGCTAACATTGCAGCTTCATTTGGTGAAGGTCAATCTAGTAGTCGGCCTCCACTCTTTTGTGGAGATAATTACTCATTCTGGAAAGTTAGAATGAGAATATTTCTTCAAGCTCAAGGTAGAGAAATATGGAAATGTATTGTAAATGGACCTTATATTCCAACAAAAGTGGTTGGTGGAGTAAAGGTCAAAAAGGAAGAAGAAGAGTTTGATCGTGAAGACGATAGACTTTATACTTTAAATTTAACTGCTATGAATTTATTATATAATGCTCTTAATGGAAATGAGTTTAATAGAATAATGAATTGCGCTACGGCAAAGGAAATTTGGGATAACTTGGAAGTAACTTATGAAGGAACTTCGCAAGTCAAGGAATCAAAAATTTATATTCTTACTCATGAATATGAAATGTTTAAGATGAATGATGATGAATCTATTTCTAGTATGCACACTCGTTTTACTAACATCATAAACAGCTTGACAGCTCTTGGCAAAGTTTATTCCAAGGTGGAGATAGTAAGAAAAATTCTCAACTCTTTACCAAAACGTTGGGAATCAAAAGTTACAGCGATTCTTGAAGCTAGAGACCTCAAGAAGCTCGAAGTCAATGAACTCATCGGGTCACTTATCACCCATGAGTACACATTGAAAAGAGGAGAAGAAGAAGGAAAGCCAAAGAAGAGCTTAGCACTTAAAGCTGTTCCTCATGAAAGTGAAAGTGATGAAGATGAGGAAAATGACGATAAAGATGAAGAAGTTGCGATGATAACAAGAAGAATTCAGAGGTTCTTGAAGAAAAATAGAACTCCTCCGAGGAAATCTTTCAAAAAGTTTTCCAAGAAAGATTCAGGTAAAAACGACACTTTAATTTGTTATAAATGCAATAAACCTGGTCATATCAAGCCAGATTGTCCTCTGCTAAAGAAAGATCGAAACAAGGGCAAGAAAGCAATGAAAGCTACATGGGATGATGATTCAAGTAGCTCAGATAGTGAAGCAAGCAATGAAGAATCAGCAAATCTTTGTCTTATGGCAAAAGATGACATTGAGGTAACAAATCTTGATAATATTGAAAATCCTTCATATGAAGAATTGCAAAATGTTTTAGAAGAGATTTATGAGGAATTTGAAAAATTGGGTATAAAGTATACTGCTTTGAAAAAGAAAAATTCTTCTTTAACAAACGAAATTGAAATTTTAAGAAAAGAAAGTATCATTTTGAAAGATGAAAATCTTGAATTGAATAAGAAGAAAACCGATTTAGAAAATATTGTTGAAAACTTTACGAATGGAAAAAGAAATTTTGAAAAACTTCTTGGTAGTCAAAGATGTGTTTTTGACAAGGCAGGTTTGGGATATATGCCAAAACAAAAATACAAACCTTATAAAAATTTCTTTGATAATCATTCTACCTCAAAGACTAATATTCAAAATTCTTTTCATAAAAATAATTTTGTCAAAAAAGGATATTATTATAATCATTCAAGTTTTTCATATATGTCACATGCTATTTGTAATTTTTGTAATAGAAATGGTCATAATTATCATACTTGTCCTATTAGAAGAAATCATACAATGACTATTAGGGCCATATGGGTACCTAAAAATCTTGTTTCTTCTAATACTAATAAATAAAGGACCCAAAGAACTTGGGTACCAAGAAAAATCATTTTAATTGTTTTTATAGGTATGCATGAAGTCATCCACAAGCAAAAATAAGTGGTTTTTAGATAGTGGATGTTCAAGACACATGACGGGAGACAAGACTAAGTTCTTTGATCTTAGATCTAAAGAAGAAGGACACGTGACATTTGGAGACAACTCGAAAGGGAAGATCGTGGGAATAGGTAAAATTGGTAATGAATCTTCTCTCATAATTGAAGATGTTCTACTTGTTGAAGGTTTAAAACATAATCTTTTGAGCATAAGTCAATTATGTGATAAAGGATTTACAGTTACTTTTAAAATGGATAAATGCATTATTTTGAATGATCATGATTGTAATATTTGTTTTATTGCTTTTAGAAACAATAATGTTTATACAATTGATTTTGAAGAAATTACCTCACAAGATGCTATTTGCTTGTCAGCTCAAAATGAAACTAGTTGGTTATGGCATAGAAGATTAGGTCATGCCAACATGGAACTTATTTCCAAACTTTCAAAAAATGATCTTGTGAGAGGTTTACCAAAAACATATTTTCTTAAAGACAAAATTTGTGATGCATGTCAATTTGGTAAACAAACAAAAACTTCTTTTAAAACTAAGAAACATATTTCCACTACTAGACCATTGCAACTGATACACATGGATCTTTTTGGACCAAATAGAGTTGCAAGTTTAGGAGGAAAATATTATGCATTTGTTATTGTTGATGATTTCTCTAGATATACTTGGGTCATCTTTCTTGCTCATAAAGATGAGGCACATAATGCCTTTACCAAGTTATGCAAGAGAATTCAAAATGAAAAGGGCTATACTATTTCAAGTATCCGAAGTGATAGGGGAAAAGAATTTGTTAATAAAAATATTGAAACATTTTGTGATGAAAACGGTTTTATTCATAATTTTTCTGCTCCTCGAACTCCTCAACAAAATGGGGTAGTAGAGAGGAAAAATAGATCTCTTCAAGAGATGGCAAGAACAATGCTCAATGAGAACAACTTGCCTAGTTATTTTTGGGCCGAAGCGGTAAGTACTGCATGTTATGTTATAAATAGAGTTATGTTAAGGTCTAAATTAGATAAAACCCCCTATGAGCTTTGGAATGAGAAAAAGCCCAACATTGGTTACTTTCATGTATTTGGATGCAAATGTTTTATTTTGAATGACAGAGATAATTTAGGCAAGTTTGATGCAAAATCTGATGAAGGTATTTTTCTCGGGTATTCTACTAATAGTAAAGCTTATAGAGTATTCAACAAAAAGACTTTAACTGTACAAGAATCTATGCATGTAGTATTTGATGAATCTAATTCTCCACTCTCCAAGAAATCTATTGATGAAGAAACAGAAGGTATAAATAACACAGAAAGTCTCAATCTCAACAAAGAGAAAGCAATAGAGGAAGTTCAACATGGAGCCATCAGGAAAGATCATCAAAATTTAATACAAGATGCAACCAAACAGTGGAAATTTGTGAAAGATCATCCAGTGGAACAAATTTTGGGAGAACCTTCACAAGGTGTAAGTACTCGATCATCTCTTAGAAATATTTGTAATCATACTGCTTTTCTATCTCAAATTGAACCCAAAAATATTGATGACGCACTTCTTGATGAATCTTGGATTCTAGCTATGCAAGAAGAGTTGAATCAATTTGAAAGAAATGATGTTTGGACACTTGTTCCTAGACCCAAAAATTATACTATTATTGGAACAAAATGGGTTTTTAGAAACAAGAAAGATGAGTCTGGAGTCATTACTAGAAATAAGGCTCGACTTGTAGCCCAAGGTTTTAATCAAGAAGAAGGAATCGATTATGATGAGACATATGCACCTGTCGCAAGATTAGAAGCTATTCGAATGCTACTTGCATATGCTTGTTATAAAGATTTCAAACTTTTTCAAATGGATGTTAAAAGTGCTTTCTTAAATGGTTTTATAAATGAAGAGGTATATGTTGAGCAACCTCCGGGTTTTGAAAACCATATTTCCCCAAATCATGTTTTCAAACTCACAAAAGCACTATATGGACTTAAACAAGCTCCTAGAGCTTGGTACGAGAGACTCAGTGGTTTCTTGATTGAAAAAGGTTTTTCAAGAGGAAAAATCGACACAACTCTTTTCATTAAATATGAAAATGATGATATTCTTTTGATTCAGATTTATGTTGATGATATAATATTCGGTGCTACTAATGAAAATATGTGTCAAGTTTTTGCTAAGACTATGCAGGAAGAATTTGAGATGAGCATGATGGGTGAACTTACATTCTTTCTCGGATTGCAAATTAAGCAAGCAAAAAGTGGGACATTCATCAATCAATCAAAATATATTAAGGAATTACTGAAGAAGTTTGGGATGGAAAATGCTAAGGAAATTGGAACACCAATGAGCCCATCAACTAAACTTGATAAAGATGAATCCGGTAAGCCAGTTGACTCGAAGATATATCGAGGTATGATTGGTAGCTTATTATATTTAACAGCCAGTAGACCAGATATTATGTTTAGTGTGTGCTTATGTGCACGTTTTCAATCATCTCCAAAAGAATCACATTTAATTGCAGTTAAGCGCATTCTTAGATATCTTAGTGGTACAATTAACCTAGGGTTATGGTACCCTAAGCACACATCTTTCGATCTAATCAGCTACACAGATGCAGATTATGCTGGCTGTAAAATAGATCGAAAAAGCACTAGTGGAGCATGCCATTTCTTAGGTCATGCATTAGTTTCCTGGTTTAGTAAAAAACAAAATTCTGTTGCACTATCTACTGCTGAGGCAGAATATGTTGCTGCGGGTAGTTGTTGTGCTCAAGTTCTCTACATGAAGCAACAACTTGAAGATTTTAAACTCATGTATAATCACATTCCAATCAAATGTGATAATACAAGTGCTATAAATCTTTCAAAGAACCCAATACAACATTCTAGAACTAAGCATATTGAAATAAGGTATCATTTTCTTCGAGATCATGTGCAAAAAGGTGATATAATGTTAGAGTTCACAAACACACACGATCAGTTAGCAGATATTTTCACAAAACCTTTACCAGAAGATAGATTATGTATGATCAGAAGAGAAATAGGTATGATGCATGCTATGAATATCTCTTAAAAGATAGACCAGAGTCAATAAAAATAGAGATAGATTTTTTTTAATACTTTTACATAAATTTGAGATTCTTAGCCTCATGTTTGAGACGCTCATTCTCTTCATACAATATCATGTCATTCTTATTCATGGGAACCGGCAAGCGGAATGAAGAATCTAATAAAGATTTCAACTGTTTATTCTTCTGCCGAATGATTCCTTCCCTTGTGTGAGACTCTTGAACAATTTGTTGAAGTACAACAATTTGTTCTTTGAGCTTTTCAACTTCGTGATTTTTGGCTTGTAGCCGCTGAGAAAAAGCCACAATAGAGGAAGAGTAGCGAGTCCCAAGACTCACCAAGTCATAAATAGCATCAGAATCTGACTTATTAGTCAGATTATTATTTTCTTGCTGCAACATGGCACCAATGGTAGCTGCAGAAAGAACAGGAGGTTGAGATGCAGAATGCCTCATGGATGGATCTAGAGAAATGTTAGAAGAATGAGCCATTGAGAAAAGAATAGAAGACTTAAAACGAGAATGCTGAAAGAATGCAAATGAGTTATAGAGATGAGATGAAAACTTGATGCGGATTAGATGAACTTCAGGACTGATTTTATAGAGATAGCATAAAGAATAAGACAAACTATTTTCTCTTCAAATCTTATTTAGTCAAAAGAAATACAAGATATGCTGGACACACATTGTCAAAAGTTTTCTTACTAAGCCAGCGAGATTAACAGTAGATTGTCCCTATTTTTCTAGTAAACGATGAACCTCTGCTGTTATCTGCCGATGTTGACCTTGTATCTGAACCCTTTCTCGTTCCAGCTCTTCTATTCGTGGTTGCAGATCATGAGCATACCAATCTGCAAATTTTTTCAACTCTTGGTTTTCTTGCTTTAGCCTTTTATTCTCACTATCCTTATTAGCAAGCTTCTGTCGTAACTCAGATATTTGCATGTTAAGATGATCAATCTCACTCACCCTCGCCATTAACCTTCGAGACATGATCGTAACAGAGGCAGCATATTGATTACTGAGCATTCTTGATTCTGCAATAATCTCAGAATCAGCCTTACTAGAAAAACGGTTCACTGCTCCTATCATGGTATTGACGGCCTCAGGAGAGAAGATTGATGATTGATGCGTCAAGGGTTCCTGATTCAAGTCTGGAACATTAGTGGAAGAGAATTGCTCAGCCATTCTATCGTTGTGGAAAAACAGAACTCAGGTCAAGAAGTGATTATTTTTTTGGCATCCGATAGATGAAAATGATCATTTTTTTATAGAAACTCGGAGCCTTCAATCCCGTTTGTCAACAACATCAGGCGATTGTTTAAATCTTCAGCCGTATTAAATTCATAGAGTTAGGCCTCGAGGCTTTGCAGCACTTGTCGGGTCACGGACGGCTCCATTTTTCAACTATCTACAGTGACTATTAAACGCATCGTTTTCTTCAGTCCATTTTCTTGTTGCGGATCCTTTTTAATGATGCCAAAAGGGGGAGAAGTGTTAGACTAGAACATTAACATTGTTTAAATTGCTAAACTTGTTATATATGCTTGGAATTATATTTATACTTTTGCTTGAAAAACTAACGCATATTTTCAGGGGGAGCTTAAGTATTAATATAGGTTTCAAGTTCTATCAAATATTTGTCATCATCAAAAAGGGGGAGATTGTTGAACTCAAGATTTCAAGTTTCATGTGATTATAAATCTACACATGGATTTTGATGATAACAAATGAATTCAAAGAATAAAGAAGTCTCAAGCTCAAGTTGTCTACACAATGGAGTCAAGCACATCAAGGAAACAAGCATGAGCAAGAAGGGAACAAGTTCACATTAAAATTATAGAGTAATGTTGTAAATCTCTTCAAAATTCGAAATTAGGATTAATGCTCAAAATTAATATTTTATCATAAAGCATTAAAATACATTTTCCACATGTGCATGAATATTTTTGAAAATTAAATTTGAAAATTTTGAATTGAGTTGCCCAGATGACTAACACAAGAGGGGGGGTGAATTGAGTTGTATTAAAAAAAATAACAATTATAAATCAAATATATAATATAAAATATAAACAAAATATGAAATAACAATAAATATAAGGAGTAAGGGTAAGAGAGAAGCAAACTCAGTATGTTAACGAGGTTCGGCCCCACTGCCTACGTCCTCGCCTCAAGCTACCCCTTGAGGATTCCCAAATTCACTATTCAACCTCCTTCAGGTGGAGATAGAAACCTATTACACCTTTGAACAACACCGCTACAAAGGATCCGTGTAGAACACCCTCTACACTTGCAATCACCTTACACGTGGTAATTCAACTATTTCCTGTGTAGAATACTTTCTACACACACAAGGGTTATACACACCCTTTTTCTGATACAAAAGCTGATAGTGGGTAGGTTATCAGAAAACACTCCTCAACGAGTGAAATAAGAACAATACAGCGCAAGCTATATCTCTCAAAATGAACAAGGATTAAGGCTCAATGTTTAGAGAAGAGAGAATGAAAGCTTTGAATGAATGTTGTATGCTCTTGGTGTTGTGAATGTGAAGCTCTCAAATGATCTATTTATAGGCATATGAGACTTCATATTCAAATTTAAAAAGATTCACATGTCAAAGACAACATCATTCACTTTTTCAAAAAATTCAAATAAAAGGTTCTTCTTTTTCAATTGTCAAAGACAACATCATTCACTTTTTCAAAGAATTCAAATAAAAGGTTCTTCTTTCTCAATTGTCAAAGACAACATCATTCACTTTTTCAAAAAAATCAAACCTAATATTTTACTTTTGGCATATGACAAAATGAGCACACTTTCATTTTCAAAAAATTCAAACCTAATCTTTTACTTTTTGTATAAGTCTAAAAAAGCATCAATCACTTTTGAAAATATTCAAATAAAACATGTACATGTGAAAGATGACAATCAATCATCTTTAATATTTTCAAAGTTCAACCCTTTAATCAAGGCATGCACATGCAAAAGATGACAATCAATCATCTTTCAAAATTTTCAAATTTAATTTTCAAAAATATTCATGCACATGTGGAAAATGTATTTTAATGCTTTATGATAAAATATTAATTTTGAGCATTAATCCTAATTTCGAATTTTGAAGAGATTTACAACATTACTCTATAATTTTAATGTGAACTTGTTCCCTTCTTGCTCATGCTTGTTTCCTTGATGTGCTTGACTCCATTATGTAGACAACTTGAGCTTGAGACTTCTTTATTCTTTGAATTCATTTGTTATCATCAAAATCCATGTGTAGATTTATAATCACATGAAACTTGAAATCTTGAGTTCAACAATCTCCCCCTTTTTGATGATGACAAATATTTGATAGAACTTGAAACCTATATTAATACTTAAGCTCCCCCTGAAAATATGCGTTAGTTTTTCAAGCAAAAGTATAAATATAATTCCAAGCATATATAACAAGTTTAGCAATTTAAACAATGTTAATGTTCTAGTCTAACACTTCTCCCCCTTTTGGCATCATTAAAAAGGATCCGCAACAAGAAAATGGACTGAAGAAAACGATGCGTTTAATAGTCACTGTAGATAGTTGAAAAATGGAGCCGTCCGTGACCCGACAAGTGCTGCAAAGCCTCGAGGCCTAACTCTATGAATTTAATACGGCTGAAGATTTAAACAATCGCCTGATGTTGTTGACAAACGGGATTGAAGGCTCCGAGTTTCTATAAAAAAATGATCATTTTCATCTATCGGATGCCAAAAAAATAATCACTTCTTGACCTGAGTTCTGTTTTTCCACAACGATAGAATGGCTGAGCAATTCTCTTCCACTAATGTTCCAGACTTGAATCAGGAACCCTTGACGCATCAATCATCAATCTTCTCTCCTGAGGCCGTCAATACCATGATAGGAGCAGTGAACCGTTTTTCTAGTAAGGCTGATTCTGAGATTATTGCAGAATCAAGAATGCTCAGTAATCAATATGCCGCCTCTGTTACGATCATGTCTCGAAGGTTAATGGCGAGGGTGAGTGAGATTGATCATCTTAACATGCAAATATCTGAGTTACGACAGAAGCTTGCTAATAAGGATAGTGAGAATAAAAGGCTAAAGCAAGAAAACCAAGAGTTGAAAAAATTTGCAGATTGGTATGCTCATGATCTGCAACCACGAATAGAAGAGCTGGAACGAGAAAGGGTTCAGATACAAGGTCAACATCGGCAGATAACAGCAGAGGTTCATCGTTTACTAGAAAAATAGGGACAATCTACTGTTAATCTCGCTGGCTTAGTAAGAAAACTTTTGACAATGTGTGTCCAGCATATCTTGTATTTCTTTTGACTAAATAAGATTTGAAGAGAAAATAGTTTGTCTTATTCTTTATGCTATCTCTATAAAATCAGTCCTGAAGTTCATCTAATCCGCATCAAGTTTTCATCTCATCTCTATAACTCATTTGCATTCTTTCAGCATTCTCGTTTTAAGTCTTCTATTCTTTTCTCAATGGCTCATTCTTCTAACATTTCTCTAGATCCATCCATGAGGCATTCTGCATCTCAACCTCCTGTTCTTTCTGCAGCTACCATTGGTGCCATGTTGCAGCAAGAAAATAATAATCTGACTAATAAGTCAGATTCTGATGCTATTTATGACTTGGTGAGTCTTGGGACTCGCTACTCTTCCTCTATTGTGGCTTTTTCTCAGCGGCTACAAGCCAAAAATCACGAAGTTGAAAAGCTCAAAGAACAAATTGTTGTACTTCAACAAATTGTTCAAGAGTCTCACACAAGGGAAGGAATCATTCGGCAGAAGAATAAACAGTTGAAATCTTTATTAGATTCTTCATTCCGCTTGCCGGTTCCCATGAATAAGAATGACATGATATTGTATGAAGAGAATGAGCGTCTCAAACATGAGGCTAAGAATCTCAAATTTATGTAAAAGTATTAAAAAAAATCTATCTCTATTTTTATTGACTCTGGTCTATCTTTTAAGAGATATTCATAGCATGCATCATACCTATTTCTCTTCTGATCATACATAATCTATCTTCTGGTAAAGGTTTTGTGAAAATATCTGCTAACTGATCGTGTGTGTTTGTGAACTCTAACATTATATCACCTTTTTGCACATGATCTCGAAGAAAATGATACCTTATTTCAATATGCTTAGTTCTAGAATGTTGTATTGGGTTCTTTGAAAGATTTATAGCACTTGTATTATCACATTTGATTGGAATGTGATTATACATGAGTTTAAAATCTTCAAGTTGTTGCTTCATGTAGAGAACTTGAGCACAACAACTACCCGCAGCAACATATTCTGCCTCAGCAGTAGATAGTGCAACAGAATTTTGTTTTTTACTAAACCAGGAAACTAATGCATGACCTAAGAAATGGCATGCTCCACTAGTGCTTTTTCGATCTATTTTACAGCCAGCATAATCTGCATCTGTGTAGCTGATTAGATCGAAAGATGTGTGCTTAGGGTACCATAACCCTAGGTTAATTGTACCACTAAGATATCTAAGAATGCGCTTAACTGCAATTAAATGTGATTCTTTTGGAGATGATTGAAAACGTGCACATAAGCACACACTAAACATAATATCTGGTCTACTGGCTGTTAAATATAATAAGCTACCAATCATACCTCGATATATCTTCGAGTCAACTGGCTTACCGGATTCATCTTTATCAAGTTTAGTTGATGGGCTCATTGGTGTTCCAATTTCCTTAGCATTTTCCATCCCAAACTTCTTCAGTAATTCCTTAATATATTTTGATTGATTGATGAATGTCCCACTTTTTGCTTGCTTAATTTGCAATCCGAGAAAGAATGTAAGTTCACCCATCATGCTCATCTCAAATTCTTCCTGCATAGTCTTAGCAAAAACTTGACACATATTTTCATTAGTAGCACCGAATATTATATCATCAACATAAATCTGAATCAAAAGAATATCATCATTTTCATATTTAATGAAAAGAGTTGTGTCGATTTTTCCTCTTGAAAAACCTTTTTCAATCAAGAAACCACTGAGTCTCTCGTACCAAGCTCTAGGAGCTTGTTTAAGTCCATATAGTGCTTTTGTGAGTTTGAAAACATGATTTGGGGAAATATGGTTTTCAAAACCCGGAGGTTGCTCAACATATACCTCTTCATTTATAAAACCATTTAAGAAAGCACTTTTAACATCCATTTGAAAAAGTTTGAAATCTTTATAACAAGCATATGCAAGTAGCATTCGAATAGCTTCTAATCTTGCGACAGGTGCATATGTCTCATCATAATCGATTCCTTCTTCTTGATTAAAACCTTGGGCTACAAGTCGAGCCTTATTTCTAGTAATGACTCCAGACTCATCTTTCTTGTTTCTAAAAACCCATTTTGTTCCAATAATAGTATAATTTTTGGGTCTAGGAACAAGTGTCCAAACATCATTTCTTTCAAATTGATTCAACTCTTCTTGCATAGCTAGAATCCAAGATTCATCAAGAAGTGCGTCATCAATATTTTTGGGTTCAATTTGAGATAGAAAAGCAGTATGATTACAAATATTTCTAAGAGATGATCGAGTACTTACACCTTGTGAAGGTTCTCCCAAAATTTGTTCCACTGGATGATCTTTCACAAATTTCCACTGTTTGGTTGCATCTTGTATTAAATTTTGATGATCTTTCCTGATGGCTCCATGTTGAACTTCCTCTATTGCTTTCTCTTTGTTGAGATTGAGACTTTCTGTGTTATTTATACCTTCTGTTTCTTCATCAATAGATTTCTTGGAGAGTGGAGAATTAGATTCATCAAATACTACATGCATAGATTCTTGTACAGTTAAAGTCTTTTTGTTGAATACTCTATAAGCTTTACTATTAGTAGAATACCCGAGAAAAATACCTTCATCAGATTTTGCATCAAACTTGCCTAAATTATCTCTGTCATTCAAAATAAAACATTTGCATCCAAATACATGAAAGTAACCAATGTTGGGCTTTTTCTCATTCCAAAGCTCATAGGGGGTTTTATCTAATTTAGACCTTAACATAACTCTATTTATAACATAACATGCAGTACTTACCGCTTCGGCCCAAAAATAACTAGGCAAGTTGTTCTCATTGAGCATTGTTCTTGCCATCTCTTGAAGAGATCTATTTTTCCTCTCTACTACCCCATTTTGTTGAGGAGTTCGAGGAGCAGAAAAATTATGAATAAAACCGTTTTCATCACAAAATGTTTCAATATTTTTATTAACAAATTCTTTTCCCCTATCACTTCGGATACTTGAAATAGTATAGCCCTTTTCATTTTGAATTCTCTTGCATAACTTGGTAAAGGCATTATGTGCCTCATCTTTATGAGCAAGAAAGATGACCCAAGTATATCTAGAGAAATCATCAACAATAACAAATGCATAATATTTTCCTCCTAAACTTGCAACTCTATTTGGTCCAAAAAGATCCATGTGTATCAGTTGCAATGGTCTAGTAGTGGAAATATGTTTCTTAGTTTTAAAAGAAGTTTTTGTTTGTTTACCAAATTGACATGCATCACAAATTTTGTCTTTAAGAAAATATGTTTTTGGTAAACCTCTCACAAGATCATTTTTTGAAAGTTTGGAAATAAGTTCCATGTTGGCATGACCTAATCTTCTATGCCATAACCAACTAGTTTCATTTTGAGCTGACAAGCAAATAGCATCTTGTGAGGTAATTTCTTCAAAATCAATTGTATAAACATTATTGTTTCTAAAAGCAATAAAACAAATATTACAATCATGATCATTCAAAATAATGCATTTATCCATTTTAAAAGTAACTGTAAATCCTTTATCACATAATTGACTTATGCTCAAAAGATTATGTTTTAAACCTTCAACAAGTAGAACATCTTCAATTATGAGAGAAGATTCATTACCAATTTTACCTATTCCCACGATCTTCCCTTTCGAGTTGTCTCCAAATGTCACGTGTCCTTCTTCTTTAGATCTAAGATCAAAGAACTTAGTCTTGTCTCCCGTCATGTGTCTTGAACATCCACTATCTAAAAACCACTTATTTTTGCTTGTGGATGACTTCATGCATACCTATAAAAACAATTAAAATGATTTTTCTTGGTACCCAAGTTCTTTGGGTCCTTTATTTATTAGTATTAGAAGAAACAAGATTTTTAGGTACCCATATGGCCCTAATAGTCATTGTATGATTTCTTCTAATAGGACAAGTATGATAATTATGACCATTTCTATTACAAAAATTACAAATAGCATGTGACATATATGAAAAACTTGAATGATTATAATAATATCCTTTTTTGACAAAATTATTTTTATGAAAAGAATTTTGAATATTAGTCTTTGAGGTAGAATGATTATCAAAGAAATTTTTATAAGGTTTGTATTTTTGTTTTGGCATATATCCCAAACCTGCCTTGTCAAAAACACATCTTTGACTACCAAGAAGTTTTTCAAAATTTCTTTTTCCATTCGTAAAGTTTTCAACAATATTTTCTAAATCGGTTTTCTTCTTATTCAATTCAAGATTTTCATCTTTCAAAATGATACTTTCTTTTCTTAAAATTTCAATTTCGTTTGTTAAAGAAGAATTTTTCTTTTTCAAAGCAGTATACTTTATACCCAATTTTTCAAATTCCTCATAAATCTCTTCTAAAACATTTTGCAATTCTTCATATGAAGGATTTTCAATATTATCAAGATTTGTTACCTCAATGTCATCTTTAGCCATAAGACAAAGATTTGCTGATTCTTCATTGCTTGCTTCACTATCTGAGCTACTTGAATCATCATCCCATGTAGCTTTCATTGCTTTCTTGCCCTTGTTTCGATCTTTCTTTAGCAGAGGACAATCTGGCTTGATATGACCAGGTTTATTACATTTATAACAAATTAAAGTGTCGTTTTTACCTGAATCTTTCTTGGAAAACTTTTTGAAAGATTTCCTCGGAGGAGTTCTATTTTTCTTCAAGAACCTCTGAATTCTTCTTGTTATCATCGCAACTTCTTCATCTTTATCGTCATTTTCCTCATCTTCATCACTTTCACTTTCATGAGGAACAGCTTTAAGTGCTAAGCTCTTCTTTGGCTTTCCTTCTTCTTCTCCTCTTTTCAATGTGTACTCATGGGTGATAAGTGACCCGATGAGTTCATTGACTTCGAGCTTCTTGAGGTCTCTAGCTTCAAGAATCGCTGTAACTTTTGATTCCCAACGTTTTGGTAAAGAGTTGAGAATTTTTCTTACTATCTCCACCTTGGAATAAACTTTGCCAAGAGCTGTCAAGCTGTTTATGATGTTAGTAAAACGAGTGTGCATACTAGAAATAGATTCATCATCATTCATCTTAAACATTTCATATTCATGAGTAAGAATATAAATTTTTGATTCCTTGACTTGCGAAGTTCCTTCATAAGTTACTTCCAAGTTATCCCAAATTTCCTTTGCCGTAGCGCAATTCATTATTCTATTAAACTCATTTCCATTAAGAGCATTATATAATAAATTCATAGCAGTTAAATTTAAAGTATAAAGTCTATCGTCTTCACGATCAAACTCTTCTTCTTCCTTTTTGACCTTTACTCCACCAACCACTTTTGTTGGAATATAAGGTCCATTTACAATACATTTCCATATTTCTCTACCTTGAGCTTGAAGAAATATTCTCATTCTAACTTTCCAGAATAAGTAATTATCTCCACAAAAGAGTGGAGGCCGACTACTAGATTGACCTTCACCAAATGAAGCTGCAATGTTAGCCATAAGATCTTAACTCAAAAGATAGTTAATCTTATAATAGAGCTCTTAGCTCTGATACCAATTGTTGCCCAGATGACTAACACAAGAGGGGGGGTGAATTGAGTTGTATTAAAAAAAATAACAATTATAAATCAAATATATAATATAAAATATAAACAAAATATGAAATAACAATAAATATAAGGAGTAAGGGTAAGAGAGAAGCAAACTCAGTATGTTAACGAGGTTCGGCCCCACTGCCTACGTCCTCGCCTCAAGCTACCCCTTGAGGATTCCCAAATTCACTATTCAACCTCCTTCAGGTGGAGATAGAAACCTATTACACCTTTGAACAACACCGCTACAAAGGATCCGTGTAGAACACCCTCTACACTTGCAATCACCTTACACGTGGTGATTCAACTATTTCCTGTGTAGAATACTTTCTACACACACAAGGGTTATACACACCCTTTTTCTGATACAAAAGCTGATAGTGGGTAGGTTATCAGAAAACACTCCTCAACGAGTGAAATAAGAACAATACAGCGCAAGCTATATCTCTCAAAATGAACAAGGATTAAGGCTCAATGTTTAGAGAAGAGAGAATGAAAGCTTTGAATGAATGTTGTATGCTCTTGGTGTTGTGAATGTGAAGCTCTCAAATGATCTATTTATAGGCATATGAGACTTCATATTCAAATTTAAAAAGATTCACATGTCAAAGACAACATCATTCACTTTTTCAAAAAATTCAAATAAAAGGTTCTTCTTTTTCAATTGTCAAAGACAACATCATTCACTTTTTCAAAGAATTCAAATAAAAGGTTCTTCTTTCTCAATTGTCAAAGACAACATCATTCACTTTTTCAAAAAAAATCAAACCTAATATTTTACTTTTGGCATATGACAAAATGAGCACACTTTCATTTTCAAAAAATTCAAACCTAATCTTTTACTTTTTGTATAAGTCTAAAAAAGCATCAATCACTTTTGAAAATATTCAAATAAAACATGCACATGTGAAAGATGACAATCAATCATCTTTAATATTTTCAAAGTTCAACCCTTTAATCAAGGCATGCACATGCAAAAGATGACAATCAATCATCTTTCAAAATTTTCAAATTTAATTTTCAAAAATATTCATGCACATGTGGAAAATGTATTTTAATGCTTTATGATAAAATATTAATTTTGAGCATTAATCCTAATTTCGAATTTTGAAGAGATTTACAACATTACTCTATAATTTTAATGTGAACTTGTTCCCTTCTTGCTCATGCTTGTTTCCTTGATGTGCTTGACTCCATTATGTAGACAACTTGAGCTTGAGACTTCTTTATTCTTTGAATTCATTTGTTATCATCAAAATCCATGTGTAGATTTATAATCACATGAAACTTGAAATCTTGAGTTCAACAGAACTCATGACGTTATAACTCAATTTTATGATCTTTCTTAACAGCGTATTATTAACTGTTTCAAAAATATTAAAATGATAGAAAAATGAATTTAATCTTTTATTTCAAGAAAATTTCAAGGCAATTCACATAAAAAAAAATGGCATTTTGGGGATGAACACGATTTATCTAATGTATGTTTGGTATGTGAGAAAGTGAATAAAGATTGTCAAGAGTTATTGTAAGAAGTATAAATTATAAAAGGGAAGAAAATTAAACATATAAAATGAGTTATATGATATTTATTGAATGTCTACTATTGTCAAAATATTTAAATGTCAATAAATATCATAAAACACTTGATTTATCTATCTCACACATTCGATATATATATATTTATATATTAATTTATATACTAAAATAAAAAAGTTTAAGAATCCAATACCAATAAGGTAGGAAGCAAAATGTAAGAATCACTGCAAAAAAAATATATTTACGACAAGAATGAATTCATTTGGATTGAAAATAATCATTATTTTTGTTATAAATAATTTGTTATATATAAGAATTTTTCTTACAATAAATAAAAATATTCAGCATGCGGTCGGCAATCAGCAGTACGTAGTATTTGGTCGTTACGTACCACACAACAAACACATATTTCAATTCATTCTCTATTCGTTAATCTGCTCCTACTTTAATTCATGAAGCCCCGGACCCTGCATGCTCCATGCACATATGTGCACGAACTTCTTTTTTTTTGGTCATCTCTCTCTCTCTCTCTCTCTCTCTCTCTCTCTCTCTCTCTCTCTCTCTCTCTCTCTCTCTCTCTCAATTTATGAACCTAGCTAGCGCAAGGTCTAAAACCCAGACTAAAGACTAGAATAAAATGATATTCATGCGCGCATGTGCCCATGCCATCTCATCAGGCACGTATTCTTCCATTATTCTTTTAATTACTTAATTATAAAAGATAATCTGATATTACGGGCCTGTACTGCTACCAGATGCATGTATGGCTACAATCAAAGTACTGGGCGGTCAGACACTTTGCCTTAGTGCCTATAAATTGCAATCTTCATTCCCACAATTCCAACACACAAATATCTGCACTTCGGAATGAAAGATGGAAGTATACATGAGCTCCACAAGCCCAGGTTCATACTCATGCCGCCGCTTTCTCTTGTTTCTCCTCATCCTTCTCCTTTTCATGATCACAAACTCACATATATCCTTAGCCTCCGCCGCCACCACTTCTTCTAACCAAACCTACAAAACTTACATCAAAACCACCTGCAATTCAACTCTGTACCCAAAAGTTTGCTACAATTCCCTCTCCTCCTACGCCTCCGAAATCAAAACAGATCCTCTGAAGCTTTGCAACACTGCCCTCGAAGTTGCACTAGAAGCTGCGCAAAACACATCCTCCACACTATCGAAGATATCTGAACAAACGGGATTGTTGAGTACTGAAGCGGCAGTCATTGAGGACTGCATTGATAATGTGAAGGATTCAATATATGAGCTCCAGGATTCTCAGAATGCGATGGGCCAACTTGGGGGTTCGAACGTGGAGTTTCAAATAGATAGTGTAAAGACTTGGGTAAGTGCCGCAATAACGGACGAGAATACGTGCCTGGATGGGTTGGACGAGACGAAGGTGAATACGACAGTTAAAAAGAAGATTAGCGAGTCTATACTGAATCTCAGCATGATGACTAGCAATGCTTTAGCTCTCATCAATACTCTCAAGTTCTAATAGAAAGGCAATCTTACTTAGTACTACTACTTGTTTGTCAAGACTTGGATCTTTTAATTTTGTTGCGAGAAAATTTTCTAATTTGATCAGAAAATTATATGTAAATAAAGTTATAAGTTTGCTCTTTAAATATGAAACATAAGTTACAATTTATTTTGCTCTTTAAATATACCCATCCATGCACATACATATATATCTAATGTCTTGAATGGACGCCGATTGAGTTTGAGGTTTTTTAAATAAAAATTATATGTGCAGTTTGTTTTATATATTTCTTGCAAACTCTCCTAATGTAATTAATTATATTATTTTTTTAATATAAAATAATTAATTTAACCGATCAGATCAATAAAATATATATAAAATATACAAAATAACTGTACATCCATTTCTTTTTCAAAAAGTTATGGAATTGGGTTTGGCCCAAAACCCAAGTACCTTAATTTATTTGCCTTTTCTCGTTCTCATTCCACACAGGATGTAAAAAAAATATATCTGCAATATAATATAACAAAATAGATGAACCGGTTCAGAATGTGCTTACAAAAAAACAGAAAAAAGAACGGGTTCAGAATGTGGTATATGGGGTCTCCCGAATGACTAAACGCAGCAGGTGGAAACAACAAGATCACATGCAGCAAGGTAGGCTTTACATTTTAGAGTATTGGCTTCATCAAAAAATTAGTCTAAATGTAAAATGTGATGAATTTATTCAAAATACACCTGTAATGGATTAGTTAAATACATTTATAACAAGTTTTGAACTATAGTAAATATTAGTCTTCTTTCAAATTTGAAGAGTTACTGTACATTCATCAACCATATATTTCATTTCAATTTTATTTCAGTTTAACCGAACAGACTTTTATTTTTCACATTTGTTTGCATCTGTTGAATAAATTCTGAAATAAGTAAACTTCGTCCAATAATATTTTTCGAATTATTTTTCACATTCGTCCGCTCAAAACTCCACTTTCAAGTCATATTATTATTATTATTATTATTATTATTATTATTATTATGGCCCAACTTATACGTCAAACCATGATCCGGCCGCATTAAGTCCTAATTAATCCGTAAATGATTTTAAAGATTTAGATTAGGATCATGATCAAGAAGAAAAATATAAAAGATTAAATACTAAATATTAAATATTAATATGGGATACACGATAATAACTTTGTTAACGATCATATATAAATTATTTTTATATGATTGTTTGGTAGAAGAAGGATTGGTAAAATGTATTTATTGGATAATTAGGTTGAAGAAAAAAATTAGTTGGAAATTAATAATTTAACTATCAAATTAAATTATTAATATACATATGGTTAGTGTAATTGTAAAATATGAAAAAAAAAATTATAAAAATTATTATTAAAAAATAATATTATTTTATTATTTTGATAAATTCAATAGTTAATCTAACGTAAGATTATAGTTTTTATTAAATTTTAAAAATGACTTTGATAAAGCCAATGTGAATCTTATATGCATGTAATCGTTTTAGTTAATTAAGCTAAAAGAATATTTTATGGAACCGGGATGGGCCGAGAAATAAGCTTGTGCATGATCAATCCAATGTGTTTGGGACATTTTTCTTTTATTATTAGTTTTGCCGGTTTCTCATGAATTGTACGTTTCTTTGTATTATTTTTTTCAAGTCAGTATACTGCATTTTTCTTCCTCGGAGCCACATGGCTTCGTATTTGAAAATGTTGTTCAAACTCCAAAATCTGACTATAAAAGAGGATCTTCTTCACGCATATCAATGCAAAAGACAGGTCGAGATGGAAGCCTATACTCTCACAATCCTCTTCATGAATCTTCTTCTATTCCTCTCAAACATTCATACAACCTTAGCAGCTGTTTCTACCAAAAACTATAAAACTTACATCAAAACTGTTTGTAGTTCAACAATATACCCACAAGTATGTTACGGTTCCCTCTCCCCTTACGCTTCCAAAATCAAAGCGAACCCTCAAAAGCTTTGCAACACCGCTCTCTCGGTGGCCATAACAGCCGCACGCAGCGCGTCATCGACGATATCAAATCTGTCCAAAAAGAAGGGATTGACACGTAGCGAAGCGGCGGTCATTAAGGATTGTATCGAGAACATCAAAAACACCGTCGACGAGCTCAAAGATTCTTTGAAGGAAATGGGAAATCTTGGAGGCTCCGATGTGCAGCTTAAGATAGATAATATAAAGACGTGGGTCAGCGCTGCCATAACGGATGAAGGCACATGCACAGATGGATTCAGCGGGCAGAGAGTAAGCACGACTGTGAGGAACAAGATCAGAGTGAGTATTCTCAATGTTGCAAGGCCAACTAGCAATGCTTTGTCTCTCATCAACAATCTCTACTCCAATTCATAAAATTTCTTTAATCCTAGTACGTAAGTACGTACTTAATTCTCTTCTTTTCCTTTTCTTTTTATTTCTCTGTTTTAAATGTTGTACGACAGTAATTAGAAGCGTTTCCATTGGCTATTCAGTGTTGTATATATTGACGATTCGGTACTTATAATGAATGATTATTAATGAAATGTTTCCATTAATTGCCATTTTACATTGCACCATCCCGGCCCATGCAATTTGATGCCCCAACGTCTACGAGAGGATTTAATGGTTTTTTCCCTTAATCATACGAGTATCGAGAAAAATGGAAAGAAGAAAAAATCATCAACTCGCGCGAGTCCTACTGAAAATCATCTTGTATACTATTTAACTCAATAAACAGCTAAAACAAGACTTGATAAAATGATACGGCCGGGTAATAAAACATCCGAAGAACCGTACTCAAAAGCTTGGAATGCGAAAAAAATAATAATAATAATAGAGAATGTGCATGAGACTCCTCTCTATTCAAAATGTCTTTTATGGTATTGGCACAAAGAACAATCCATTGCTACTTTTTTAATTCTCAAATTCCAGTAGCTGAATAGATATACTGAAGACTAAGAAAGAACAAAAAAGTACGCTAGAGAACAAGGAAAAGAAGATGATCCATTCATATAAAAGGCCATATTATATTTATTGTTGAACATGCAGCTAGCTTTTAGCTCAAATAAAGACAACAAATGTTGAAATAAACCTTAAAAAAAAAACAAAAAAGAGGATGACGAGGGCATGCAGCTTGCAACAAACTCCTCATGCATGAAATGTAAAAAGAAACTATAATCCAATGCCAACCCTTTACTCAATCCATCTTCGTTTTGTATCACCCAAAGATTCATATATATATATATTGCAAAACTATCATTAGTACTTAAAGCATTTATGACTCCTATATAAATATGAGTCAAGCCCATAGAAAGGAAAGCCCGGACTTTTAGATCGGTAAATAAAACATCATCCCATATGTCAAGGTACTACATCCAAGGGGCCGGGTTAAGATTTGTTATATTTTAACCAATTTACCACTAAGAGATCGAATCCGATTCAATGATGAGATTGTCTTAATTGCACATACATATATATATATACATCTTAATTAGCGTGCGGTACTAGTTATGAACAAAGTTTTCCTATGGACAATGCTAGGGCCTAGGGGCCGCCCCTTAGTGCATTTTCAAGTGCCTTTTTATTTTTCTTTGTAGTATTTTTTAAACAAATTTAAATACTTAAAAAAAAAAACACACATTCATTAGTAGTTAATTTTTAAACCATTAAATTAAATTAAAAACACACGAGGGGGCAAAATCAATAGACTATTTAACTTCGTTTGATTACATAGATGAAATAATATGAGATGAAAATTAAAAGTTTAATAAAAAATTATTAAATTTTTTTAATATTATTTATATTTTAAAATTTTAAAAAAATGATTTATTTTTTATATTTTTTTTTTAGAGTTTAAAAATTTTATAATAATTAAATGAGATAAAATTGAAAAGAAACCAACCCATTTCCTTTTCCTACGTGGCAGCTTGTTAAAGACAAATTAACAAAATTATAAAGCCCCCAACAAGTATACCATGCAATATGATACGGATGGGTGCACATGATTAAATCTTTAAAAGATATTAAATCTAATACTCCATTTTCTTCTTCCATGTGCAATAATGATATATATATATCCAGCTACTTGCATGGCAAGTCATGTCTACCCGCTTATGTTGACCTTTTTTTAATAATGAAATTAATGGCGATTAATTGTGATCTCATCAATTAATTAAGTTCCCGTACGACACTTGGTTGATATTCAAGAGCTCTACTCTTTCTTTCTTTTTTATACAAGGATCTCAAAGACAAAAACCCATTCAGCCGTACGTTTTGCTTAGTACAGTATTGTAAATATGTAAGCTGTAAGCAGTTTGATTTAGGCCCAGATTACGCTACGTACGCACGCTGGCATGCATCGACAAGGCCCTTCTAGAAATTGAGCGGCAACGAGCACCGCCAGTGCTCCCGAGTGAAAAATGTGTCTTGATTTGTTATAATGTTTCGTGCTTATTTTCTCGAGAAAACATTCTGGATAACAATTACTATATTTAAAAAAAAAATTAAAAATAAAATCTTCAATCAGGAAGATAAGTAATTTAAAGCTTCCATTTGCGTTAACGAAAGACGATCTATGATCTTTTATTCTAGATATTTTTAAAGTGAAATAACATAAAGAAGGTGGGTCCAATGGTGGCGTGCACCGTCTGCAGCGTTGCCCCCATCGCTTAATCAATTTGTCATCGGAACGCATGTGGCCTTTCTGGTTTGTAGGGACTTAAATTTATTAGAGACCAACCCATTTCATTTTATTTTTATTTTTCATTTTTTCTATATATATAAATGGCGTCGACGTTTATCCTTTTCCACAACCCGATCGAAGACAAACCCACACACGTGGTTTGTCCCTTCCCTAAAAATCCTAAACATATATGTATATATAATATATATATATATATATATAAATACATGTGTGTGTATGCATATATTTACAGGGAAAGCAAAGCTGGCAACACACGTGGTCCTATTTGTCTGCTCATTTGATGTTTTTTTTAGCCTTTATCTCTGTCTGCTTTCAAACCTTTATCTTTCACGTCACTCTGTCCATATCATTTTCTTTAGTTTGCCTAACCTCTTTTTCCCATATCTAATTATTCCAATTGGCAAGAAAAAAAAAAATGCTCGATCTCTCCCCCTATCGACCTTAATTCCTACAGTTTGGCATTATTTAGCTAGTAGATTTTTTAAGGTACTTTGTTTGGTTTTAGTTGTTTTTATTCAATGATAAGATATTTTCCTTCGATATTTACCATTTTACAACCCTTAACATATTGTATGAATATCTAACGTAAATATTGATAAGATATTATTGAATTGGAAAATTATCTCTAATATCAGATTTGAAAGCTACCGTTTGGAGTTAACTATTCAAGCTGGAACTCTTGCCATTTAGGGGACACAGGTGCGTGGGTTATCATCCAGATTGCCGTGAAAAAAGTTAATGCTCGGTTTGCTCTGATCAGTACAGAGCAACAGTATTTCCAATTCTTGGGTTATGAGAAAAGGACGGCAACTTGCTTATTTACATCGAACGTCCTTGAATCTAACTTATTTGCATTGAACGTCCTTGAAGCTATTGAGAGGCATCTGAACCAAAACTCCCGCAGAGCTGTGCTCCACGAAAGTCTTGTCAATAGCAGACTGCTGACAACATACCTCGGATCCAAATCTAAATTTGATTTATACTCGTGATGTAGCACTGCTCTACTTCATAACACGCAATAAAATGTCATTCATCAACCAATTTCCTTTGGGAATCAGAAGTCTTTTGTCACTTTCTCTGTTATCGCTTCAATCACGGAAAAGATGGGGATGTAACTCTCTTTTTCTGAATTCAGACCAGTACAAAACGCCAACAAAGAAAAAAGAGCTGTAAGACTTTCATAGAACGCGTGATGTCACAGTTTTAGAACTTTTAAACCAACTTTGATTGTTGGAGTACCGGATATTCTACGGATTACGCTACGGAGATTTATAATATGTATGATTAAAAAACACACTGAAATATACATCAGAACCAAACCACACAAAAGTAGCGACCAAGAATCCTTCAAAAACAAAACCTGGGAAGTGGCTCAGTGCTTTGAGGCATAGTGATTTATTAGTGATAGTGCATTACTGGTGACTTGTGCAACCTTGACAATCCGTGCTTTAATGGACGCCTTGATTTTGCCATCCAAGGCCTTGCCAGCGAACCCATCAACGCAAGTGTTCTCATCGGTTAGTGCTGCACTGACCCACGTCTCAACATTGCTCATGTGCCACACAAATTCCTGACCCTTTGCTTTACCAATGTTCTTGAGCTCTTTGATCGACTGGCCTAGCCTGTCCACAGTATCACCCATTTCGTCCAAGCAATCTGCAATAGCTTCATACTCCTTGTTCTTCAATCCCTTGAACTTCTTTAACTTTGACACGAATGTCCTGGTGGATTGAGCGCTGGACAGGCTCACGGACAAGGCGGTCTGAGCCAACTGGCGTGGGTTTTGTTGGATTTCTGCGGCGTAGGCTGAGAGAGATTGAACGCACAGGGCAGGATAGGTGGTAGCGCTGCATGAGGCCTTGATGAAATTTCTGGCACCGCCACTCGAAGCGGCTGCTGCTGACATGGCTACACCGGCAAAGCACAAGACAGAGAAAAGTAGCAAAAGATAAGAAACCTTAGCCATTATCGTTGCTAGAGAGAAATGGGTGTCTTAAGTTTAGCTTAGAGAGGACGAGTGGTTTGAGTGCCAGATGGGTGTGTGTATTTATAGCGGGTTTATGAGGCACCGTGCGCCGTGTGCGCCCATTCGTGTTGTGTTCTGGGAAATAAGCACTAACACAAATTAAAGGATAAAATAAAAACACCAATCAAGCGTAAAAGAGGACAGGAGCGCCGAAATCTTTGTCCAAAGTTGTCAGAAATTAAGGCGCATGATATGGAGTTAAATTAGTATCATATGAAAATCTTGATCTGCTGCACTTCTCTTCTAGATCGAGATGGGTGGATGTGGATCTTCTATATTTTAATGTCATATGGGGCCTTTCCATGTGTACATTGGAGGCTGTACATTTGACCATTACTTACCGACATGACCCGTACCTAATTTTGGAGTAATTTGTTCTAGTGTTTGGAGATAATAGCTGGTATTTCTAGTTGGGTGGGACCTATTAAGGGCCGTACATAATCTATTTTATTTATTTATTTTAACTTAAATGGTTCCAATCCAAACGGGGAAAAAATGTGTGTCCCACCACCTGATACTCAATCCTAGTGCCAACATCATTACATAATATGCTAATATTAAAAAGAAAATGAAAGGGATAAAATGAAGTTTATGATGCTTAAATTATGTAAGTGTTACACATTATTTTAGAAAGGGAATAAATTTATTATTAAAAATTTAATTTTTTTTCTATAATGTTTATATTTATTCACTCTTTTTTAAAATAAAATATACAACATTTATAATTAAAAATATCATTTTTCTTAATTTAATCATGATGCCGACCTGGACCCAAAACTTCTGCTCTACAACTTGGACTAATCATTTTCCTTCTCTGTTTTTTCATTTTTGGTTACCTAATAGGTACGGTCATTATGCTTGGATATGATGGATGTTGTTATCCTTCCTGTGCGGAAGCAAAATTTTATTTGTTTCACATATGACGACATTTCTTTTTTTTTTTTTTTTTTCCTTGTAAGATCACTCTTTGCTTTGTAATAATGAAAAGGGTCCAATTAAACAGACAGACATCATAACATTTGATAAACCGTACGGGTTTTCGATTCGTTGTCGAAAACTCATGGATTTGATCTCGAATATTGTTGATCACGACTAGTTGATAATGGTGTGAAACTTGAAAAAAGCGAATCCAATGAGAAGCGAGGGCAGATGGGTCAAAAGGGCTATGAAACCCTTGAAAAAGAAGTGGCACGCCCAAAGTAATGTGAAACCGTTCACCAGCATTTTTCATTTTTTGTGCGACTAAAAGTAAAAGCTAATAAATCATAGGTGACCCAAATATTAATTCGAGTCTAGTGTCTTGACTCTTGTCGTGTGGCTAAAAAATGGACGGACTGACAGACCGACCTGCTCATTTAAATGCAGGGACCACCAGCATGCATCTGAGCCTTGAAAAATCAGTACGGGTCACCTACATTTTTTTTTGTTAATTGAAATAGTTGTATTTTATTTAAGGTACATTAATGGAAGTAGTTGTTGTATAAGTTTGTAATTTTCAATTTATTTGGTTTCGGCCAAGTTTACAAAAATAAATTGTACAAAAAGTTCTTGAATTTAAAAGTTAGGAAGATTACTAAAGAGAGTTAAAAGACGTTCTGTCGATCGTAGGCAACAGTTATTCATTGACGAGGTATTTGTCTGAAAAAAGTAATGGCTCCGGAGGGATTGAAGAGATCATTCATCTCTCATTTGTTTTATTTCGTGAAGCTTCATTTGTCAAAACCTTTGTTTTGGCACTCTTTGGATTTTAGGCTTTCTTAGGAAGAGTCGGATTGCTGTATCGGCTAGCTCTTATTATTGGACATGCGGTCTAATTCTTTTATTTTTTTAATTTTCTTTTCATATTTTTTAAATATTTTTAAAAAATAAAAAAATACATAAATACACTTGATCACTAAATAAAAAAAATTAAAATTTTTTTTACCGAAAGATAGCAGTGCTGGCGGCACACAAACTATGCTTCTTGAAATGAATCTGACAAAATCTTAATTTCAATTGGTTTATCTAAGCACTCACCCAAAATCTTAAAGGGCTATTTTCTGAAGTTTTTCTCATCGAAATTTCGAAAAGGGAAAAATAATTGCGATGAAGATGAATGAGAAACGACGGAGACGTTTGCATGGCATCAGGACTGCAGGCGATTCCCTAGGTTTGGGTATAAAGATTTTTAATTCATTTCAATTTATCTGATTCAATTATTATAATTTTTTTAAATTTTATATAAAATATAATAAATAATTTAATTTTTTTAAATTTAATAATATAATAATTTTTAACTTTTATATCACCCCACCAAATTCGTTAAAAATCAACTCTTTCTTAGTCCAGCCTGATCCCTGAATTATTGCACGTGATCTCCGACATGACTAAATAGAATATTAAATCGTGGGCGGTGGCTATAAATCATCACATGCGCAATTTCCAAAAATCCGGGTCAATAAATATAAAGAATGATTTGTGGGATTGTTTGGTTATTTAATTATTTATGATCAATTTGCAAGGTTAGCTTGTGAACTGAAGTTTGGTCCAAGACATATCCGGTCAACATAAAATTTTCATTCTAAACATAAAATTTTTATTTTATTATTATAATTTTTTTAAATTTTTTATAAAATATAATAAATAATTTAATTTATTTAACTTTTTTATATATCAAAATAATAATATTATTAAAATATAATATTTTAATTTTTTATTTAAAATTCAAAATTTTCTTCTCAAAATTCAAGTGAGCAAACCGATGTCAAAGCTGAATACCAGTTTTGAACACCGTACCATAAGCAGAAGATAATATCAAAACTGAATACTGAGTTTTGAACACCGTACCATAAGCAGAAGACATTCTGGGAATTTGGACCTGAGAATTATGCAACTGATAAAGGACACTTACTATTTTAGGAAGTCCGTAAGAAAATGGAACCAAAGTCGCAGAATCACTATATTATGCAATACTCACGCATGATTCCAAGCCAATAACCAGTCAATCACTCCAGAAAACATCCACACTCAATGTGATAAAGAGAGGCACCTCGCTGAGTGAAAAATGAAACGAAATCTACCACCGCTGCGGACCCTGTAAACAAATACTTCCCCAAGGATTGCAAAATTTTTTCTCCAAACATTCCAATTTCATTTAGATTTTCTTGCCTTTTTAGATATGTTGGCAACAGATACGATTCATTACATGTACACAAAACTTTTCTTTTTTTGTTCCATCCCAAGTCTGTAATGGCTAGAGGAGTTGAGCATAAATATGAACGAATAATGACTAGGCATGGGTATGGCAAAAATCTGTACTACAATCCCAATGAAAATCCAAAGTTGATGAACAGGTTAGCTTTGTGCACGACCAGCCAATTCTCTGTAATCCAAATGATCAATTGAAGGCGATGCAGGTCCAATAGATGTACATAAAGAACCTGATAATTGATATCATTAAACGTGCATCTGGTACCCATTTTGGGGCAAACAGGAGAGACTCAAATGGCATCTTGCGGCCTTAGCGAGCAAAGATGGAGGATCTGATCCGTGGTATATGGAACCCTTTTATCCACAGATGGGTCTACAGATCCAGTCCTCGTTCCATCATCATCAGTCTCACTCTTTCCACACCATCCAATCTACCTGCATTGCGGTAAATATTGATTAAAAGCTCATAATTAAGTTCATTATCTGGTTCCAACTCAAAAAGCTTTTCAGCCGCCACTTCTCCAATATCCACGTTTCTATGAAGAAAGCAAGCATATAGCAATGCCCCCCACACTGTTGGACCAGCCTCAAACTCCATTTTATCCACTATGACCGCATATGCCTCCATGAGCAGTCCTGCCCTCCCATAGAGATTAACCATGCAAGCATAATGTTCCATGATAGGGTTTATTGCATATTTCCCCTTCATCATAGAGTATAATCTTTCCCCATCCTTAACCAAGCCCAGATGGGCACAAGCTGATAGTAATGACACAAATGTGATACTATCTGGCAAAGTACCAGAATTCTCCATCTGCTCAAAGTACGTTAGAACTTCCAGGTCTCTAGAGTGAGCAGAAATTATGGAGTTCCATGACACAACATCCCTCTCAGGCATGTGGTCAAACAACCATTGTGCTCGTATCAACTTTCCGTGATTCGAGTACACAGCGATCAATGAGTTAGCAACAGATAAATCCCACTCAAATCCTTGACGAAGAATCCACCCATGAATTTGGAGTGTAAGCTTCAGTGATGACAAACTGGCAAGTATTGTGGATATAGCAACCGAGTCTGGCGCATGCCCTTCTTGAAGCATTTGGCAGAAGATCTCCAATGCCTCCACCAAAAGCCCATGACGAATATAACCCGTGAGCATTGCATTCCACGAAACCAAGTCCCGGGAAGCAATCTTGTCAAAGACCTTCCGAGCCTTTACAATGTCACCACACTTCGCATACATGTCAACAAGAGAATTGAGCACAAACCCATCATTTGCAAAGCCCGAACGAACCACACGGCGATGCACCTCCTCCCCAACACAAATCGAACCAATTCCCCCACAAACTTTCAATACGCGAGGGAACGTGAATGGGTCTGGTTCAACACCCTCTTCCTCCATTTGGAAGTACAGCGCCATGGCATCTTCATATAGACCCAACTCAGCGTACCCGGCGATAAGTGAATTCCACGGAAAAGCCGAAGCATCACGATCAACCATTTGATCAAACACCTGGTGAGCTTCTTCGATGCGTCCGCACGACGCGTATAACCGCAGAAGTTTCGAAGACAACCCTGCATTTCTACGTAAAAGGTTTGGGGGAATAAGGCGGTGAACTCGGATACCGTGATCAATGGCCTGTAAACGGTAGCATGTTTCTAAGAGGGAAGAAAATATTTCGGTGTCAATTTTGATACGTCTGTCAACGGAGGCTTCGAGGTCATCAACGATGGCGTCAAGGGCTTGGGCTTTTGTTTGGGTGTAGGGTTTTTGGTTGATCAGGAGTGGGGTTGGGGTTGAATTTGGGAATGAGAGGGAGGTGTTTTTGTTTCGGTGGATTCGTTTTTGTTTAATTTTCTTGCTCTTGGAAGAGCAGTAGTAGCCGTGGAGGGCGGAAAAAGTAGTTGTGTGGAAAGCCACTGGCTGTAGTTGTATAGTGCTTACCATATCGGACCAACGAAGGAAGAAATATGAATTCGGAGGGAAATGATTTGCTTTCATATGCATACAGCCCTGGGGTGTGGGGTGTGTGGCCTTCACGGGGAATCCCTGTCACGTGACAATCAGTTCCCCCAGTGACTTTGCTTTTTATTAATTATTAAAATGAAAAATCTGCCTCATATCACAAAATCGTATATTAATAAATTATTAGTATAAATAAAAATTTTTAATGACATAAGATATAAAAAACATTGACATATTGGTATTTTTTTTTTCTTAGAAAATGAGAGATGGGGCGACCAGTATAAAAAACCTCACTAAGCATGATTATAAGAGTCCATTTTTGCTACGAAATATCCAATTTGAATCATAGTTACTACCTTAAGGACAAGTCCGTTACCACAACATTCTCAAAATATCAAGTTGGTCCAAAGCCCAATCCTATGACCCAAAGGTCAGGTTTTACTACTACAAGTGGTTTCAATTTATGTCCCGACTTAAACTCCTGATTTCAAAGCCATAAAATACTAGTTCATACCAACTGGACTACCACCACCATGGTAAGATTGTGGAACTTTAAACTATCTAATAATTACTCATGTAATAAGTCTTTAATTGTGTTTTTAATCTCAAGTAGTCGGCTGAATTGGTTGCAGAAATTCTTCAAACCTTTCAACATTTTGAAAGATATGTATATTCAAAGAGGAAAAAAAAATCATGTATATTCAAAGAGTCTGATACAATTTTAGTTTCTGTGGGTGGGTGGCAATTACCTTCCATCAAACATGAAACGAGTCCCATTTCCTCATGCTGTAGCAATTGTTTCCCAAAGTTCCCTTTTTTTTGCATTATAAAAAACATAAGGGAACTCGAAATAGAGCAGTAACACTACAGATTTTATGTTGCAGCCTAATCTCTGTACAAACACAGTAAAAAAAAACAACAATTAAAGAACATTTTCCCTCTAAGCTTATGTATGTTTTCCTCTGCTGAATTCCCACTCTTTAAAAGGCTTTTAGTAAAGCCTAACTCCCAACTAAATCTGCCCTAGCTCGAACTTTGGTTGACACCCGCAATTAACTCTCGCTTATCACCTGCTGCGGAACAAAGAATCAAGTCATTGCCCTTCACGAATGGGAGAGAGTATGAATTAACTTACGACATAACAATTAGTTTCCTAATGTTTGTGTGTATATATATATATATATCACAAGGTATCAACATCACCTAGAATTCCTATTAGGCTCATAATGTGAGAAAGATAGTAACAAGAGTATGAGATTTATAATATTTAGTGAGAATTTACTGCTATCCAAAATAATAAATATTGTAGGGCCGCACACTACATCCAACTCTCTAGCCCTAGACTTCTAGATTTCAAACGCGAATCTAGGGGCCCCTGACAATAATAAAGCAGCACTAATAGAATGATAAGCGGCAAATTCCTGATTATTGGCATTGAAAGGGGGAACGATTATAATAAAACATACCTCACATCCAGCAAAAGCTGGGCGAACTTGTTCGAATATTTCATCTTCTGCTCCTACTGCCCAGATCTGCACACATTGACTTCTGTTACATCATGTATTATAACATTAAATCTCAAATAGGTGCTCTAAATTCATCAAAAAGGGGGAAAGAAAATAAACTATGCTGAACTTTCTGCTCTGAAGTTGGGTCATACCTTATGTTATCAATTGAGTACTACTGATCTTATTGTGGAGTCAGACTCTCTTCTTATTGTTAATTTGTTCAAGAACGATTTGCTGCCCCATTGGTCCTATTTCAATATTTGGGATGACATTCTTCATTTCAAATGGGCTTTCCACTTTGATATATTCCATGTATACAGAGAAGGCAATGCCTTAGCAGATAGCCCTGCCACTTTCGACACAATGGGCAATTTCCTCCCTCTATGAATTACCTAAACATATGATTGGTATCTTTTCTTTGGATTGTCCAGAAATTCTCATGTTGCATTATTAATTTCATTTATCTCCTTATCTTGATTGTAACTAGATTTTATTAGTTTTTTATTGGAGCCTGGTTTTGGGATTTCTGTAGCCCCCTTGCTCCTCCTTGTATAAGATATTCCTCCACCATAAGTGATGGCTAATCAATAAAATTGGGTACCTCCCTCTTCTAAAATAAAGGAATAAATAAATAAACTAGATACATGAAAGCCAAGCCAATGAGATATGTATCCATATAAAAAAGAAGGCTGTGAACCTCGAACACTACCAGCCCATAGATAATTAATAATCTTCATTTACTCATTAAGCACCTTATGAAGTTTTCCTTTCTTCGCATAGTGATTGACGACAGGAAGATTCAATGCTTCAAACACTTTAAGACGTTTCTTGATGGTATCTATATTATCATCAACTCGGCCCTACAACAAAAGACATCATTCCCTTGAATAATGGTTTCTATCAGAGCAACTTATATGAAAATATATAATGCAAAAGAACCTGATTACGGTTAAGCACTCGTTTCACCATCTCTTCTTCAGGGCAATCAAAGAAAAGCACAATATTTGGTTCAGCTCCAATCTGCATTTGGAACAAAATGGTTACATACTAACAGTGTTATAATGCTAGTAATGATGAATCAATTTTTTTTAAGTGGAATCTTGATAGCACTTTTTTTAAAGTCCTACATCTATTTGTAAATATCATTATTTTGCCATAGAGTTAACTCTTGCAGGTGTAACAAAGTTTCTATTGATCGAGGGTATATATTGTAATGCAAAAGTACGGATCTCCCCGAGTTCATTTGGCAATTATGAGAAATGGAGGAAGACTAAATTTTCTTTGGCCAGTTTTGATAAGACAAATATTTGGGAGAGAGACTCACAATTCTTTCAAATGATATGCGGTTTTCCTCACTTCGCGGGAAACCATCAATAAGAAATTTGTGATTGTCACTCAATTCCATCTCCCTTCGTATCAGTCTGACAGTCACTTCTGAAGGAACAATCCGTCCTTCTTTAATTGTGTCAAGAATCGTGGATCTGAAATTGTGATTCCATTGTTAAAAAAAAAAAAAAAATCATAAATTTGACAGTGTGCTAAAAAAATATTCTGAAGAGGGAAGATGAGGCATCATCACCCATATTCACTGTTGCGAGCTATTTCCCTCCTTAACAGATCTCCTGCACTAAGATGTTTAAATCCGTAAGTGTCAACAATCTTTGCACATTGTGTACCTTTTCCACTACCAGGGCCACCTGAGAGTACATGAACAAATTTATTTATCAGCTTAAAAGCAATGAAAATCTCAGCATTTCAACAAATTTGCAAGTTATATTTACAAGAGAGCGTCTATTTTTCCATCTTCACATATGTTTTTTCTCAGGGAAAAAAAATATGTTATATGCTCTTTTATGTTTTCATTTTATTTCATAATTTTCTAGTCAAAAAATAATTTGTTTCTGTCAGGGGAGAGTTTAGAAGCCCAGGTGTAGGGGCTCAGAAAAGAATTTGCTTTACTGCATGTTGATAGAAAATGTGTTGCAAAGCTTAGTTGTTTTATGTCTGCTAAGTTGACATACTCTACACACATCCAACATTGAGGATGCAAGAACTTATATTTTCCCTGCAATTCTACTATGTTGGTGTGTCAACAGACAAGCCATTGACAGTATGCCACAAACAAGCAGCATAAAAATTGGTACGCTAGTGATATTCCAGATATTTTATTGACCTATTGACCATACTAATGATTTTTAGTAAAATTTTATTAATAGAAAAGAGTAGGCCTAGCCCAGGTACACAGGAAGTATGCATGAACCCTACTAATGATAAGACTATTCAAAATACCTACCAAAGTTACCGGCAAAGCATGTTTTCTGCAGTATGGTCTAGAAACAATGATGTTTCTTGGCATTAACTTAGCCCAAATGCCGCAAGCTATGGTAATACGTTTCCTTCCTTTTAACATTTGCTTAAAAGAGTGATTAATAACATCCAGTTCTTATTAATAAATCTCATGTCTGACGGATCATCTACAACCAGCATTGGTAGCTAAGTGGTATTTATTTTTCTTCCTCTCGCGGAGTTTGTGTGGTTAGGGAAGAAGTATTTATCTAAATTCTTAACTTGGAAGAAGTAAAACACTCAACAAGCAGTCAGTGCAAGACGCAAACATGAATTAAGCCTCAAGAGATGAAATCAAGGTGAACTAAGTTGTGACATTTGTTTTGACTTTCTTCAGACCTCATGGCTAGCACTCTAAATGAATAATTTAACCATGTTATCTTCAAACAGGAAGGATTCATAACAGTCTATATATGAATCCTTCCCAACAAAAAAATAAAAAATAAAAAATCCCATCCATCACTCAGTCACCCAATAACAAACAACTATTACCTAAGACAAAAGTTATGAATGGAGTGCTATCTTTGGAGGATATTCCATGATTTACCTGCATCAAAATAAGAAACAGACAAGAAATGCTTTCCTTCAAATTAACTGAGATGAAGCTCAGTAGCCAGAAACTTTGCAAATAGGCCCCTGGATGATAAACAATTAACTTTACCACCCCACCTAAGGTAGGTGCAATTCGATCAAATAATCTCAGTAAAACACTTCTACAAATTGACAACTTAAGTAATTAATACAATTCAAATTACGAACTGATGAGATTGACTAAAAGATTTGATCCTCTACACTGGCCGGCAACATTACTCTACCATATGCTTTACTTGGGCCTAAGACAAGTGTGTAAGAACGCAACCTCTACACACCATATAGAAAGAGTAGAAGCAACTACACTAGAAAACCATACAAAAAAAGGGAGTACTACAATATCAATTGCAGGCCACATAGAAAATGGATATAATCTGTTGTTCGATGACTCCATCAATATCTGAAACAAACTTATGCCAATCTTGACAAAAAACATGCATATCGACATTAGAAAGCAAGTCTATGTGGCCTATGATTTCACCAGGTTTTAACATGGGTAGATGCTGTTGTTCCATGATTCCATGAATATCTGAAACAGACTTGACCTAAACAAGGCAATTCCTATTACAACACGTTTTTCGCTCAAAATCCAACATTGAGCACATGGCATTTAGCATAGGCATTAAAAGAACATCTTTAATATAGTCACCAAAATTTTCAAGCTTCAGCACAAAATCATAATTCGTTGGAAAAGTTCGTACATAGAAACAATAACTAGAAAGTAGTAAACACTTTGGCACGAGTGCAAAAAGCAATCTTTATCACAAAAGTTACAGCAACAACGAAATAGAATTCCTATAGTACCGGGATGGGTGCCTCTGTGGTAAATGATTCCCAAATCTTCATCGTAGGTACCAACTACAGTTAAGATTAGAAACAAAAAAGTTAAAAACAGGCTGGAAATCTGGATACAAAAGGAACACAAAGTCAAAATGCCAAACGGGATGGAGGATTTATATTGGAGATCTTAAAAACTGATAAAGTTTCCAGCTGCGGGTAAACATAAATGGATGCAAATTAATCATCCAAAATATCAAGCAACTTACAAGAATACGAGAAACCGGCTGCTCTTCAACACTCATTGTTGTCCCAATTTTAAAACTCCTCTTTTAACTAACACAAAATACTCTCTTGTATATTTCCTGTGTAGGCATGGCCCAATTACGTGGATAATAAATTCTTCTTGCTTATCAAAAAAGAAACTACCAGAAGATACATTTCAATATGACTGGTTGGAACCACGCGAAAATATACCACCACGTCGTGGCCAAATGCAGCGCTTCTTCAAGCTTAATCAATTTCAAGCTTGAAAGCTAGTCTAACATTGCTAACGAATTTACAAGTGGGATCCCACCCAATTGCTCCGCCGGATTATAAAACTACAGGAATACATATCAGGACGCTTCTAATGCCCTTATCACACTTCTTGGCTTCGCATGGTCTCAGGGAAAACAAATTATACTACTATGATCAAGCAAAGTCAGCTCTGTTTACAAACACAACTAAGCTCAAGATCTTTTTTTTTTTTTTTTTTTTTCATCGAAGGTTTGTCAGCAGAGTTGTTACCTGGCTGAGAATGGATGATTTGGTGGAAGAAATGAATGGGGAAAATGAAGCCACGCGCCTCCACATCTCTCCCGTCGTCTGTCTCTCTATGGGGTGCTCTTTCTTGATCTGGGTTCTTGGATATGGTATCAGTTCACTGACGCATTACGTCAAACGAGCAGTGCGCAAAGTATGGCCTCCACAAACGTGTACTCACTACGCACGTTGGCATCGCCCGGACGAATGAGTTGACCTGAGGTGGATGAACAAGGGATGAGTGGGCCCCCACTAAACTGCTTCTCTTTCTCACTCTTTTAACTTTCATTTTTTATAACCTAATTCGGGCCGAGCTGGTCTGTAGCTGCCTCGCCCTGGGCCTCCCTGCCCAAAGTAATGGCTTGGATTCCAGTTCGGTTCTAATTAAGTTTGGTATGAGAACCCATGATCGTTAAGTTAGGCGATCATGTTTGGCAAAAAGTTTTCTTATTTCCGATCTGAACATTTATGTAACAATATGACTTTCTTCAAAATATCATACTAAATATTCGTATCCAACGAAGATTATAAAATAATTCTATTACTTAAAATTTTACAACTTTACATTCAATTGGTTACTTAGAAAAAGCAAAGTGGCAAAAAGGCAACCGGCTCAATTTGGCCTGGGAATGTGACATACAAACCATAAGGCCATGGTAGTACCGTAGGAAGCCTGCAAGGTAAAAACTTCCAACCTTATAACTTTGCATTCAGTTAGTTTGCTACTTAAGAAGAGCAAAGTGGCAAAAATGTGATTGGCAGGCTCCGTTCAGCTCGAGGACGTAGGATACATACCATAAGGTCATGATAGTACTGTAGGAAGCCTCCAAGATAAAAACTACGATATTACAACTTCACATTATAATTTTTTTTTTAAATCTTAATCTTAAAATAGTTTTGTTATTTATAATTAGTCAATGTATAAATACATTGCATACTGTGTAATCATGAGAGTCATTAAAAAAGTCAAGAAACAAATATTTTCTTATGTTAATAGATGTAACATAATTTTATTTTAATAATACATTTAATGTGTAAATAAATAGACTTGTAAATAGAGTTTTCTTTTCTTCTTGTTGCCTATATGACTAACACAAGAGGAGGGATAAATTGTGTTGTATTTAAAAATTAATAATTATAAATCAAATACACAATATAAAATATAAATAAAATACGAAACAACAATAAATATAAAGAGTAAAAGTAAAAAATAAAATAAATAAATTCATTATATTAATGAAGTTCAGCCCCACTACCTATGATGAAATTACAAGATGAAATTGAATCTAAGATGCCCGGGTTCCTCCCGATAAGGATAAAGTAGTAAAATGAGGAATGTAATTATGTTAGAGGCCATGAGCTGTAAATCCATTCTTTTATTCGTTCATTATTTTTACAGTTTGTAATTTATAAATAGCAATACACACTTGTAACAGAGCACGTTCATAGATAATATAATTTAGTTATTCATCCATCTTTGCGTTCCCTTACTCTCATCTTCTTTCCAACCTTTGCTCTATATTTTCATCTTTGTGCTACTATTAACATGGTACCAGAGCTATGACAAATACTCCTCCAAACACAGAAATCAAAGAACCAATTATGCCTCCTCATCCTAAGACCAATCCCCACCATCCTGCCAATCCCTATTACATCCAACTTGGAGAAGGAGCTTCCTCTCCACTCGTCCCAGACTTGCTCACCACGGAGAACTATGTAACTTGGTCAAGAACCATGTGCAGGGCCTCAGTATCAAGAACAAACTCGGATTTATTGATGGCAAAATCTTCAAACCTTCCAACAATGTCGATCCTCTCTATGCCCCTTGGGAATGTTGCAATGATATGGTGATTGCCTGGATACAACACTCAATTGGTCTTGAACATCGCTCGAGCATCACACATGCCGAAACTGCTGCTAGTGTATGGAACGATCTTCGCGAACGATTTTCGATTTAGAATGCTCCAAGAATCTTTCAACTCAACAAATCCATTTCATCACTTACCCAAGATGATGATTCGGTAAGTCAATATTATAACAAACGAGTTTTTGGGATGAACTGGAAATATATGAACCTATGCCATCATGTATGTGTGGATCGATGAAAACACTGATGGAATATGCTCAGCGAAACAAGGTCATGAAATTTATCATGGAACTAAATGATTCTTATGATTCGGTATGCGTTCAAATTCTGCTCAATGACTCTCTCCCTACCTTGAACCGTGTTCTATCTCTGGTTCAACAAGAGGAGCGAAGAAGACAGCTCAACTCTTCACCAACACCTATTGGAATGGCTGCCAATGGACCAGACCATCGTGGTTCCTCCTCCATTTGTCGAGACCGTTTGTTTTGCACTCATTGCAACATTTCAGGACATTCATTGGAGCGATGTTTCAAAGCAAATTCAACTTTACCAGTGTGTTCTCATTACCATATACCAAGACACACTAAAGATAAGTGCTATAGACTCAATGGATTTCCTCCAAGTCATAAAAACCATACCGAACATAAATCATTTGCTAACCAATCTTCTCTTGAGCAGGATCACATCAGCAATGGACCATCCATTACTCCGGAGCAGTACAGCTAGCTCATTGCCTTGCTCAATTCTTCCAATTCCTCTATTCATACACCTGCTACCAACCAAGTCCTTACCAACATTTCGACATCCGAATCTCCTATGTCTGGTGTCTTGTCCTGCAATTTTACACACACACACTCAATCACGTCACTAATGTTGTTGTGTCTTGGATAATTGATACGGGAGCTACAGATCATATGATTTGTAGCCCTCACTTCTTTACACATAATGTCACCACAGATTCACACACCATCAAGCTTCCTAATGGCACAACCACAGTAGCTACTCATCTTGGTGACGTCCACATTTCCAATTGTTTGATTCTTAAAAATGTTTTGTGTATGCCTGACTTTTCATTCAATTTGATTTCGGCTAAGTCTCTTACTACTCATTTCAATTGTTGCCTAATGTTTTTCTCTAACTCTTGTTACATTCAGGACCTTTCATCTTGGATGACGATTGGAGTGGGGAAGGTGCATAATGGACTCTATCATCTCCAACTTTCCAGACCTCACCTCAATGAATTACATATTTTTTTTCCTACCTTACGTTTCAATCATGTTAATACCACAAGTGTTTCCAAGCTAGATGATTTTACTCTTTGGCATTATAGACTTGGCCATAGTTCTATAACACAAAATATATTAAATGACATGCAAATCGGAAATTCTAAACCTACAAATTCTCCAACTATGTCAATGAAAGTACGCATTGGATATAGTAGCCGAGACAGGACTGCTTGCAGCTAAACCATCTCCTCTTCCAATGGAGCCTAATCTCAAGCTGCAAAAAAATAAAGGAGAATCATTTCATGATCCTGCTCTTTACCGAAAACTAGTTGGCAAGCTACTTTATCTCACTAATACATGCACATACATTAGTTACAGTGTAAATTTATTGAGCCAATTCATGGAGAATCCACAAGTACCTCACTATGAAGCCATCATCAAGGTCATTCGGTATGTAAAGGGTACTCCAGGCTAAGGAATATTTTTCTCAAGCACTTATCAACTTCAACTTGTGGCTTACTCAGATGCCAATTAGGCAAATTGCTTAGATACACGACAATCAACAACCGGATTTTGTGTTCTTCTTGGCAAGTCCCTTGTTGCATGAAAATTCAAGAAACAAAACACTGTTTCCTGCTCTTCTACTGAGTCAGAATATAGGGCCATGGGCGCTGTCGTGTGTGAGCTTACATGGCTCCGATATTTGCTTGAGGATTTCAACATTATCATTTCAGCTCCCACGATCTTACATTGTGACAATTTAGCTGCACAACATATTGCTGCAAATCTTATGTTTCACGTGCGCACGAAACACATTGAACTAGATTGTCATCTAGTTAGTGATTAAGTTTTGGTCGGACAAGTCTCCACTACGCATGTGTCTTCATCAAATCAAGTAGCAGACTTGCTGACCAAGCCGCTCCATTCTCCAGCCTTCAAAAGATTATTGTCCAAGATGGGAGTGATAAACATCTACTCTCCATCTTGCGGGGGATGATGAAATTACAAGATGAAATTGAATCTAAGATGCCTGCAGTTCCTCCCAATAAGGATAAAGTAGTAAAATGAGGAATGTAATTTTGTTAGAGGCCATGAGTTGTAAATCCATTCCTTTATTCGTTCATTATTTTTACAGTTTATAATCTATAAATAGCAATACACACTTGTAACATAGCACGCTCATAAAAAAATATAATTCAGTTATTCATCCATCTCTGCGTTCCCTAACTCTCATCTTCTTTCCAACCTTTGCTCTATATTTTCATCTCTGCGCTACTATTAACAGCCTACGTCCTTGCCTCAAGCTACCCATTGAGAATCCTCAAATTCATTATTCAACCTCCTTCAGGTGGAGATAGAAACATATTACACTTTTGAACAATACTGCTACGAATGATCCATGTAGAATATCATCTACGCTTGCAATCACCTTACACGTGGTGATTCAACTATTCCTTGTGTAAAACACTTTCTACACGCACAAGGATTATACACACATTTTTATTGATACAAGAACTTATAGTAAATAAGTTATCAGATAACACTCATCAATGAGTGAAATAAGAACAATACAGCGCAAACTATATCTCTCTCAAAATGAACAAGGATTAAAGCTCAATACTTAGAAAAAAGAGAATGAAAACTTTGAATGAATGTTGTATATTCTTGGTGTTGTTAATTTGAAACTCTTAAATGATCTATTTATAGGCATATGAGACTTCATATTTAAATTTAAAAAGATTCATATGTCAAAGACATGATCATTCACTTTTCTAAAAAATTCAAATAAAAGTTTCTTATTTTTCAATTGTCAAAAACATCATCCACTTTTCAAAAAATTCAAATAAAATTTTATTCTTTTTCATTTGTCAAAGATAATATCATTCACTTTTCAAAAATTTCAATCCTAATCTTTTTACTTTTCGAATATGACAAAAGGAGTACTATTTACTTTTCAAAATTTTCAAACAAAATCATCTACGTTTTGCATAAGTTAAAAAGAGTATTAATCATTTTTTAAAATATTCAAATAAAACATACACATGTGAAATATGACAATCAATCATCTTTTAGAATTTTTAAATTTAATTTTCAAAATATTCATATACATGTGGAAAATGTATTTTAATGCTTTATAATAAAATATTAATTTTGTACCTAATCTTAATTTCAAATTTTTAAGAGATTTACAATATTACTCTATGAGTATTAATGTGAACTTGTTTCCTTCTTGCTCATACTTGGTTTCTTGATGTACTTGACTCTATTGTGTAGATAACTTGAGATTGAGACTTTTTTATTTTTTGAATTTATTTGTTATCACCAAAATCTATACGTAGATATATAATTACACGAAAATTTAAATTTTAGGTTCAACATTTCTTTTTCCTAAAATCTAGCTTTAAATTGAATTGACTAAGATAAATTATAGCGAGATTAGGTAATTTAACAGTCAAAAAGAAATTGGGTATGAAAGTTTTGAAAAGAAAGAATAAATTATAAATCATCGCGAAATTAAGTAACTAAAATAAAACTAGTCAAAATAAAAACGAAAATGTTACATACAGTCGTGGAATTGCAAATGCTACGCAATCGCTTTAAAAAATAGTGAGATTCACGATTAAAAAATTAATTTTTTTTTCATGTAAATTTTATATTTATTTATTTTTTTCAAATCGATTGTATACTACTTGTACAATTAAGATTATAAATATAATTTTTCTAATAAAAATATGAAGAACAAAGATCGGGTGAGATTCTAAGGGCTGACGAAAGGAGTGATGGAAGACATGAGTAAGCATGAAAAACGAAGGAACTAGTTTGATGCAGCAGCCTTTAGCTAGCTAGCTGGCTTGGAAAATTTCATATTAAAAAAAGAAGGAACTAGTTTGATGTAGCTAGCTTTATGTGGTTAAGTGGGTACACCACTTTTCCCACCTTTCCACCATCCATGCTCGATCCTGGACCCCACCTCTAATCTTTGGTCCCACGTTGCTTTCCTAAAAGTGATGGGTGGGCCACCCACTCCTCTCTACACTTTCTCATTTAGGTTTGCAGTGATATGATATCAAATTATCCTTAAAATAATGATTAAAAAGTAATAATAAAACGTTGAATAATAGTAAATAGTAATAAAATATAAATAAATAATAATAAAATATTAAATAATAATAAAATGATTTGTTATCAAAAATATAATTTTAATACTTTGTTTGGATATTAAAAATATTTTAAATAATTTGTCAATAATAATAAAATAATAGTAAATGACCTGTAAATAATATTTAATGGTACGTAAATAATAAGAATTTTGCTATATATAAATAAAGTCGCGTACTAATTTACATATTAATATTGATTCTTTCATACTTAAAATTTAAATTAATACTGTTTTTAATAAAATTTATTTTTTAACTAATCACAATAAATTAGTGCATATATTAATACATAAGTGTATTTACAAATAGATTTTTCTAAATAATAATAAAGCTGGAAGTTTGACAATACGTGGAAGAAAACATTTGTCTTCCCAAACAAGCCGCCTTAAACTCTCTTCCTCCTGCATATGTACACTTCTAATTATATACGTACCAGCGATTATTTTCTTTAATTTCTTTTCAGGACCACAGCTCCTTCATGTCAAGAGCGATCAACGACAGAAAAAAATATAAATAAATAAAAAATGCATCATATATCCTGTGAAGACATTCATGTACGTGTGGTGTGGGCATATACAATTTACAAAAGGATTGAGACCCAACACTAAACATATGTACGATGTTTATTCTTCCACATTACGCGAAAGTCTCTTAATCCCATTCAGTTCTATATATGAATGGTAGCTACAAGGACTACGAAAGCTTTTTCATTTTACAATGACATTTGATCCTTAACTGGCTTCGACTTTTGGAATTTCTAGGCCGAGTCTCTTGTCAATGTCTAAGCTTCATGATCTATATAATCACATTTAACATACTTCTCCATGCAAAGTGCATGCATGACTATTTGATATATATATATATATATATATATATATATATATATATATTTTAGAAAAATCTGTAATGTCAAACAAGTATTTGGACTTCTTTTATCAACTTCCTTTCTCCTTTTTTCCTTATTGCCCAAATACGTACATCGAGTTTTTACTATAGACACTGCATTGATAATCACAGAATTCTTGGTGAATAAAAGACTAATGAATAACATATTTAGTAGACATCATTATATATGTCATGACTTTGCAAAGACCTTAATAAGAATAAATATTAATTTTTAAATATATATTTTGATGATCAGAATAATGACATGCACAAAACGAGTTGGAGACTGGCTAACCTCCAAAATAGACATTTGATTTCTCCCAATTAAAGAAAGGTAATTCCCTTCCCCAAGTATATAAAGGTGGGTGGGGTGGGGCTTGGGTCCTCCTAAAGTTGGTGGATTACAAGGCTCTAGACTAGTAGTGATGGGGAGGCAACCTTGCTGTGACAAGCTTGGAGTGAAGAAAGGGCCATGGACAGTTGAGGAGGACAAGAAATTGGTTCATTTCATCCTCACCCACGGCCAATGTTGTTGGCGTGCCATCCCCAAGCTCGCTGGACTCCGCCGCTGCGGCAAGAGTTGTCGTCTCCGCTGGACTAATTACCTCCGGCCGGACTTGAAGCGAGGCCTTCTCAATGAAGACGAGGAACAACTTGTTATTGATCTTCATGCTCGTCTTGGCAATAGGTGCTGCCATCTTTCTTCTCATGATCTTTGTGATCCCTCTTAGTTTTTTGCTTTTTTCGGTTTAATCTGAAAACTTTGGTCAGCTTCAACTACGTCTAGTTGTGTGGAAACACATGCATGCATGCGAAGAAAACTGATCAGACTAGAGATCACCAGAAAACCTTATAAATTTCGACTTGTTGGAATGTGAGTATGAAAACAAGTAAAGATGATATGTAACGTTATGATGCATTGATATGCCCAACTGCTGACTTATTTTTCGTTTTCCAATGCATTTATAACGCCGATTTATTTTCGTTTTCCATGGTTGTATATGTTCACAGAAGAAAATTTTGATTTCAATCCAAAGAAGCGAGTAAAAGAACTAGGTTTTTTACTGCACATATGTATCTGTACACACGTGAATGAAAAGCTAGGAAAACATATGATCGGAGATGGTGCGGGATGCATGTACGTCCAAAAGGCCCTTACTATTTTTTGAAGTTTATGATCATATGGCTCCAAAGAAGTTTGATTTTATAGTATTGAGAGTGGATGATAACAGATGATTATGGCCCTTAAAAAGTAGAAGTGCTAGCTTATAACAATAACAAATAGCAATGGAGAACTTGTTCTTTAAAAAAGTAAAGATGGTTTGGATTCAAAGATGAGAAGAGATGGTTTTAGATGAAAGATGAAAATTGAATAAAATATTGTTAGAATATTATTTTTTAATATTATTATTGTTTTGAGATTTGAAAATTTTGAATTGTTTATTATATTTTGTGTGAAAATTTAAAAAAATTGTAATGATAAGATAAGATGATTTCTGAATCTAAATGGGCCTGTGTTTTTCTTTTCATCCTTTCCCTTCAATTTCTCTCCTTAAAATACCGTTGCACTTTCATTTTCTTTAGGTGGTCGAAAATTGCTGCAAGATTACCAGGAAGAACCGATAATGAGATCAAGAATCATTGGAACACCCACATCAAGAAAAAGCTTATCAAAATGGGTATTGATCCAATTACACATGAACCTCTTCATAAAGAAGCCAACACCCCACAAGACTCATCATGTCACGCTAATGATCAAAGAGATCATGTCGAAGTCACTCGTCAGAATTCACCAAAAGTACATGATCACCATGTCTCCTCCAGTGATAATTCTAATGCCCCAACTGGAAATCCCTCCACCGCTGAGTCTCTTCAATGGTCGAACCCCGGAGACGACGACCTCTTGATGAGTTACATCTGGTCCGAGACATTTGTAGATGATTCATTCTGGAACCTCTCAGGCACTAGATCAGAGAGCTGCAGTAACTTTGGGTTGCCATCATCAGAGGATAACTCCGAATGGTTATTGAACTCATGCAAGGATTTTGGAGAAGATTTTGGGCTTGGTTTGTTCAGTGAAATGGACATGAATTCTCTAGACATGGGTGGCAAACACTGACTGACAAAGTTCAAAAGGCACCAAGCTGTGGTTCAAAAGTGGGGCACTTTTTGGTTCTGCTTCCACTTTCCAATTTCGTTCTCATTTATTTTGAGAAAGTTTTAGAGATCACAGAAACTTATGCAATTAGAAAGCCTACAAGAATTCTGATTGGATAGTCACTTTATCAAGGATATGGGCATACCTATATGTTATGGATATGGATATGCAAGGATGCCTATCTTTGAAACTAGATGTAGCTCATAATGTGGTGTTACTACTGGACTGATTGGAGCCAATCCAGCTAGGGTTTCTAATTGCATAGGATAATGCAGATATGCTACGTACCTATATAGCATGTTTTTATTTTCAGATTTTAGAAGATGTAATGTTGCTGCGTACCAAAAGCTCCCCACACTCAAAAGAGTCGTGTGGTTGAAGCACAGGACCCCAATATATGTAAATGATATTACTCTCATGTGTATAATAAATTACGCTATATACAACAAGCAATTACTAAAATAAGATCGAGTAGGTAGGGAATAATCCTGAGTTGATCCCAGAAATATCGTGAACTTTTTCTCTCTATTTGCAGTGGCATCATGCATTTAAGTATTTCTTGCCCTTAATATATTAATGATCGAGTCAGTATTGGAAGACGCTCCAATTGCCCAACTTTTGTGCGCATTGCTTTCAGTTTCAGGTGCTTGTCATGTTATTGGTGAAACGACCAAGTTTTAGCCACAAAAAGTAACCCAAATATGAGTGGGCACTACTTTTGAGGCCTAGCAATGATCTTATGTGCTTCTCCAGTTTACAACAAGTTACATGTGAACCAATACAGCCGCTCGTTATTCCCTAGAGGAATGATTGGTTGGATTGCTTTATTTATTTGATAAGTAATCATGTTGCTGATGTTTGATGACACGAGGCCACTTAAAATTTACCGCATCAATAAGTGTGATGGAAGTCGAAGATAACGAGCTCTAACAAGTAAGCTGAGGTTGCTAAAGCCACGAAAGGAGATCAATGCATTGGAAGACAATCCAACCTAAATTAAATCCTGACATCATTGGAATCATGAACCAATAAAAAAAAGGAGGCTTATAAAAGGGGCACAAAATGATGAAAAAGTATCCTAATTTTTAAAAATGAAAAATTCTATACACCATTCTACCATATCACTTTCATCCCATTAAATAAAATGTGACACATTTATCATTATTTAATAATCTTTTATTACATACTTTTTTATCATTTAATGATGATGAATGTGTCACATCTTATTTAATAGAATAAAAACAAGATGAGAGTGGTATATAGCATTATGCATGTTACAACAACTGATAAGCAAAAACCAGCCTTGACTTTGAATGACCACAACAATATAATCCACCTCGTTGGTTTGGTTTCGTATTTTCATTGGGTAATGTTACAGCATCATACTGCTCGATCCTTCTAAAGACTAAAATGAAATGAAATCGGGGTCCGGGGGGGTGGATATTGTGAATGATTGACATCATGTTCTTCTTATTTAGTAGAGCCCTGAATACAACTTTCGTGTACTTCATATTTTGTAGAGCCCTGAAACAGAGTATGGCACGATGAGGTGTCATTCATATTTTGTGGAGCTTCTGAACCACATCATGTTCTTATTTTCTGAAAAGTGTTGGGTTTTTACATATGTTGCCAAAATATGTTTCAGGAAGCATCCCATAGAAGCAGTAACATGTCCTCAAGAACCATGAGAGCACAAGCAAAAGAACAGTCTTCACTAGCAATCTTGTGTGTGTCTCCATAGAGCCAAAGTCAAGTGGAGCGACAATGTGACCTTTTTTTATGAATATAGAGGCTAGGATTCAGGAATATAGCAATCATATTAAATTTTGCTGACTCTCTTGTTAGATATCTGGTCTTGAGAACAACAAATACATCACCAAGAAAAATCCATGAAAATTTAAAGCAGCAAGTCATTATTTATAATATCCTGTTGTATGCGCAAGGGGTGATGGAAAACCAATGGTTCTCTCTCAATAGAACTACAATTCTTAAAATGGAAGACCGAATGAAAAAGTAAAAGTAAGAAAAGAACTATACCGGTTTATTTTATCTAGCAATAAGCTGGTCAGTATGGACGGAGACTTAGACATATCCTTGCCATCAGGAAGAAAAACTGCTATTTTAGAAATAGAAAGCATATCAGATCAGATGAGCCTTTCCTTGAACTCTTAAAGTTGAAGATTTTCCTCCAAAAATTAAATACAGACTGACTCCATGAAAGGTGATGAAAGCTAAGCAGAAAGCAAAAGATGACTTGATGTCTCATAGGTGAAATCAAAAGGATTGCAATGTAACCATGGTCATGGAATGGATGATTTGGAGGTTTCTGGCAATTCCTTGGTGTTCTTCACAACAAGATCGAAATTGATAGAGGCCAGCTGAGACAAGTTCTGAGAACACAGGAAGCATTTATCAAAAGTTCCATAGTTTAGACAGAACGTTAAGAATGAAAACAACATATTTCTTTCCCGTAATGCTATAATATAAGTTTATAAATTCAGGGAGGGAATATAAAACTCTTCACTAATATTGAAAATGAGAAGTATTGAAAATCACCTCCCAGCACACCAGAATAATATATAAGCAAAGTTTTCAAACCCCTATCACATAGTACGTAAGTATACTCGGCTCATATTGAAAAGACATAAGCAAAATGCAAAGAGTTTCATTTTCATGCACATCTGATGTTCCCTGATGATCAAAGGAGAATAACTAGGTGAGGGAGATCTTACCTTGAATGAGAAATTACTAAATGAGTAATTCACTGCAAGGGTTGGACAATTGAAGTCTGCCAGACTACCACATTCATCACCCTGGTTCACAGACATATAATGGTAAGAACATCATATAATGACACGATGGTAAGTGGATAAAAAAGACAAAGTTCATACAAGTTTGCTAATAATTTCTTAGGATCTTCAGCTTTACTTAGATATTTGGATTCAACCAAGCTGTGACTCCACACAATTCCTTATGAATTTGGGTTTCTAAAATTAAATTACGTCATGGAACAGCAAAGTATATTTTGTAAGCATTTTGATAATTATTTCATCACAACTTGGTCTGCTATGAGAGCCACTGATATCAACTGGAATCAGGGTCATCCTTTGGCTTATTGAAAGCCACAGCGCATAGACATACAAGATCACATATAGGAAGCAAGCCTACATCTTCATCATGTTCATTGCTGAATGATCTGCTGCTGCATGTTTCACTCAGGTCATCATATTCACAACCTCCAACTCTATGATCATCTTCTAGATTCCATATGTATCTGCTCATAAAGTAACTTGTATCATGCGCTTCTGCTGTTGGTATGAACATAGCCTGCAGCCAATTAAGAGTGCTTTTAAAAATCACATCTTTGTCAATAGTTGTCTTTATAACCAGCTAAGTCAGATGAAAGGACCTTTTGCCTTTCAAGTGTGTCCCAGTTAATATCCTTGAAGAAAGAATGTTGCTTCACCTGCCAGGAAGGTCAAGGTGCTCCTTAGTTTTTATCATCACCATGACTAGCAAATAAGATTGTGCCGATTGGCCTTTAAAAATTTACCTCTTTGGCTCCTGTTGCTCCTAGTCTTTGCACTGGATTTTCAGTCAAAAATCTGAAATGGAAAGCAATCTAGGGTAATATGAAGAGAAGAAGTTTCCTAATTCCAGATTAGAAGCAGGCTTCATAAGACCAATCAATAACATAACTAATATACTGGTTTAGGTAATGTAGCAGCCACTGCCAGCCCCATAGAAAGTAACCAAGAAGCAACTGGAAATCAGACTATTTGGAAAATTATTATGTAAAAAATTTAAACTTGGATTAGTAGTGTGCTAGATGAGTTAGTTCAGCAATTTATTAGCCAAGCACTTGATTTTAGCGGCCACAGTTTCCTAGGTTGATGGACAATAACAAACCTGGAGTAGGTTACATGCTTTATATGGGTGCTGTAATTGGATAAGACTGCATATTCCAGCAACAATGTAAGTCACACCAAATATAGAGGCAATGTTGAACAGCTAAGATTGATACTTCTCCAGCGGTAAATTTTATAAGATGACCACAGTTAGCGTTTTTCTTAGGCCAAGAAAGTACAAAATTGGTTGAAAAGCCCATGAGTAACAGTAGCATCACAACGCATAATAAAATAAAAAAGTTTATTCTCCTTCATAGTCGCTCTAACTCAATGGTTTGCACTATTAACTTCAATACCGTCTCAGTTTTGATTGAATAATGAACGAGGAATCTCTGAAAAGCTGCCACATATTCATTATTGAGATATTCTGAGGAGAAACGATTGAGAAGTAGCCTATAGTAGTAACAGTAGAATCTTAAGGCATGAGAAAAAAAGTTCCCCTAATGAGTAATGAGATGACCTAGGAAGAAACAGAGTCATTTTGATTTGGAAAACAAGACTTTCTTACTTCACAATTCTCTTCAGATAACAAGACTAACCCATAAAACTTGCGAGAAGAAATCACAGATATTACAACAGCACCCTGAAGTTTTGTACACTCAGGAAATGCACAAGCCAATTATAAGTCTTACTTGTCAATCAAATCATACGCTTCATAGCTCATCTCCTCAGGTATCTTGGGCCAAGGAATATCTCTGTTTATTATATTGTCAAAAATTTGCTGCAAATAAAGAGAATTCATTGGTAAAAATTGCTACTCTAGACCCATAATTATCAAATGATAAAACACTAAATGCTGTAATCGCTGTTTTAAGGTTCGAAAGAGTCCATTTATAAAGAAGTAAACCACAAAACCAGTGTGTAGTTTTGTAAAGAGTTAACTTTAGTCTTTAATGAGCAATAAAGTCTTCCTTACAGTACAAAAAGAACAACCAACGGAAGACCTACAACAGCAACATACAAAGTGCCAAGATATGTGCCGAAATGCAAAAGAAGATTTGGGAAGAAAAGAAAAGGGAAATAATTTTCTTTGTTAGGAGAAAAAAAAACAACTAACTAAAATGAATGGCACAAAACTGAATGTACGTGATTTTTCAACTTTTGGGAATCTGTATACTGTAAAGAAACCCTGTAAATTAATGCCATAGTTCTCAATATGGTGACGATTTTATACAGATAGCCTACCTGTGGATGTTCAGCATTGAATGGTGGGACACCTACAAGCATCTCAAAAATAATTACACCCACAGACCACCAATCTGCAGTTGCACCTTCAAGAAGAAAGGGTGGGAAAATAATAAGACCGAGCTGAAGAACGTTGTTTGTCAGTAGATGATATAATATCTAATCGGCAGATAAATTGCTAACCATGTCCCATGCCAAGTAGTATCTCGGGTGCCAAATAATCAGGAGTGCCCACAACTTCCTGCTTTTGGCGCTGCTCTCTTTTCACTGAAGATTGACTTTTTAGATCATCATCTCCAAGAAAACCAGTACCACTGACCGACGGACGCAAGTCGTCTGTGCTGTTAATAAGGCCAACCTTTGAAAGCCCAAAATCTGTCAACTGTAACAGAAGGGATTAGAAATTTGTGAGAAGAAACATAAACGCTTTGCAGCATAAATACAATAGAAAATGACAAATATCACATTAAATATAGAAAAATAGAACATATACTTCTCCACGAATAAATTAATAAACAAGAAACATTAAAAAAAATACGAGAAGGAGAAGGTAGCGTCTTTATTCAGATCAATGCGACTCCCACATATATGCATTAGAACTCAAACATATTAGATAAGTAGCTTTCTCTGATAATTTGTGGATGAGAGGAAAACTGCTCTTCAAATATAAGAGGTTGGTGAAGATAGAAATTCAATAATTAAAAAAACGAGTTAAATATTTCACGGAAATATTTCATCTTGAATCTCCGCAACGTAACTTACATGATGAAAAGGTCAGATTGAGTCAGGTTTTTCGAAAGGAAAATGCTATGGGTCCCGCCAATGGATTCAATAATAATAATAATTATTATTATTATAATTATTATTATTTAATTAATAATTAAAAAAATATTTTTTAATGATGTTTTGAATTCTTTTTAAATGTTTATGTGAATTAAAAGAATGTATGAAAAAACCTATAAATAAAAAATGATTAAACATCTTGGAATCCAGAATCGAACCCAAAATCAATAGACGTAACACAACCCTTTTCGAAATAAATTAGGACCAAGATGTCACTGTGCATTGTATCAATTAGTTTTAAGCACACTTCAGGTCATATCAATTAGTTTTATATGAAGAGATAAACCTCCAACCTCTGTCTAAATACCCTCTAAAACCGAAAATAGCTAGAGGGGGTTTGGCGCCACCATTAGAGCATCCCATCCAGATTTTCAGATTCCTATAAAATTTTGTGTAATTTAATTCAAAATCATATTTTTTAAAATTTATTTTTAAATTTTATTCATCTTTTAAAAATCTCATAAATCTCATTCCTTATCCTTATCTTTATTCTATTAAATAATATTTTTTTATTCTTTTTTATTATTTTTTTTCTCTCTTCCATTTACATTCTTAACTACTAACTCTTTTGTCTTATTATCTTTTTTTCAAATATCACTCTCTACTAAATATTTATATGATTTTAACTATCCAACACAGTATTTTTTTTCAAACCGAAATTCATATTATAAAAATAGTAATTTTTTTATTAGTGCATTTTCTAACGTGATGGCCAATTTTTTTATTTAGTACTCTTTATCAGTTTCTCTAATGGATAGTCACGTATTGATGATAAAATTGTCATTTTTGTAAAAGTAATATTTTTTATCCTTTCTACAACGATAATATTTTTTATCTTTTCTCCAACGGCAACTTTTTTGGTCTTCTCTCAAACGGTAACATTTTTTATCCTATATATAACGGTAACTTTTTCCTATATTGCTAGCATTCACATTCTCACAAACTTAAGTCTCATTTCATCTATAGAACCGAAATTCTATTGTATCCTTTGATCTCTCACTCCCTTCATCAAATGACTCGTACCTTCTTTTGCAAATTGTTGACATATGTATCCTCTGAAGATGATAGCGATATTCTTAATGAGGAGGCCGATGGACAGTCATCGAAGCATCGTGGCAATCGCCAACGTCATAAGTTTATTCAGCGTGATCATATTCAGGGACACGAGCGCCTATTTTGCGATTATTTTGCAGAAAATTCAATATATCCCTCAAATCTATTTCGAATGAGATTTCGGATGACCCGTCTCCTATTTCTTCATATTCTAAATAAGGTAGAGTCTTACAAGCCGTACTTCGTCCAGGGGAGATAATGCCGGAAGACTGGGTTTATCTTGTATGCAAAAAATAACCGCAACACTTATAATGGTGGCGTATGGAGTTACTAGAGATTTTATGGATGAATACATACATATTGGTGAAAAAACCGCAATGGATAGTCTCAAAAAATTCTTTGAGACAAAAGTAAGTGTTTTTTCCATATGAATATCTGCGGTCTCCAAATGTTAATAATATTGCACGATTGCTTGTGGTTGGTGAACAACAAGGATTCCCAAGAATGCTAGGAAGCATTGATTGTATGGTGTAAATATTGACAGCATGCGTAAGCAAAGAGTCCAACATGGAATGGCTGTAAAAACTCACCCGAACTCCAATTGCCTTTTGTGGAAAGTACCACAAACTGCAACTTGGGCCATTCGGGTGAGGATTACCCCGCCATATCGATGGGCCCTATTAACACTTCTGAATTAACCCCATCATCACAACCTAATAATAGCCCCCTCCCTCGAAAGAAACGAAACACTACAAATGACCCAACAACATAGAAGAAATTACGTATTTTCTGGAAAACAGCAATCAAAGTGCAGATAACTGTACAAGAATCCAAATGACCCAACAACAACACAGTACCATTTGCATGGGAAAAAATCATAGCTGTACAAAACAGAGCATCGATATGAGACACAAAAATGCAAAATGCAGGGAGTACATAACCATCATGTTATAGGAGACGGTTAAAAACAAATCAATACAAACTATTATATTTAATACAAAAATATATAAGGTTAACCGATTGCCTTTAGTGCATTAACAACAAACCAACATTCAAACAAATATTAATGTCACTATCTATATCTTTCAAAGACTCACAACGCATTAGAGGCAATAAACAAAACCAAACTTAAAAGAGCCAAAAAGTCCTAACAATTTCCACCCAAACTTTATGGGGAATATTGCCTTGGTATCAAGTTTTTTTCATTACTAATCAAAGATTTTAACCCAACAAACAGCAAGAGAGGAGACAAAAAATATGGCCATGTATTTTGATTCAATACATGCATTGGAAGAGGGTAGGCACCATATAGTTTTAGTTTCTGTGGGAGATCACATTTTAAATCAGTTTGATTCACTTCATCAAACTTTTTTATTATAACGAGCAACCCCAATGCACCAATAAACCAAGCATCCAAACAAACAGCATGCCTAAACAAAGCATCAATTCCAAACCTACAGTTTACACAGTTTTGAGAAGAAAATTGTGGTTGTGGCAACAAAGGACTAATATGTCTTGGCACTTGATAGTGATACTGGAAATACACTAAGCACTGCCAGTGCTCATCCTAAGAAAGCTTCTAAAGCTTTGTTCATGCTCTAAACAATCAACTGGTCAATATCTTAATAAAGGAAAAGGGCTTCTCATATTCCATAACAAAGCAGTATACAAACAATTTCTACATATCAAAATAATATTTACAGAGAATAAAATTCCTCGTTCGAAAATGCACTAGAAATAAAAACAACAACTGAATAGATGGAGTAAGGATTCAAACACAATAAACCAACAAAAATATGATTCAAAAACCAAGCATAAAGATGAATATCAAATAAATAAATAAAAAATCAACCATTTCATGATGCAAAGATTCGGAGCAAGGATTGAGCAATTCGACCAAATCAAAAAAACTCCAAATCTTCAACTAAAAATCGAGAATCATATCCCAGTAAAAGATCCAAATTCCACAAAAAAACCTCTGTTTTTCTCTTCACAAAGATCTCTCACAGACTTGAGGAAGAGAAATGGGTCTTAGCGTCGAGACCAACAACAATGGAAAGAAAGAAATAGAGAACCAGAGAAACATGAAATCATGAAACCACAAACATTTTAAAGAGAAACATACAACCGATGGAGAGCTGCAACCGACAGAGATGCTTCGAGAGGGAGGGGCCAACCGTTTACCTTGGCGAGAGAGAAGAAGACGCGGGGGAAGGGAAAACCAGAATGGGGTTTGTTGGGGATGCGGACGCATAGTGAAACAACAAATATGGGGAAACTCTATACAGATCGTAAATGGCAACCGCAAAATGAAGACGCAGATGGAGAGGGGTTTTTGGGTTAAACCCTAAAAATTTTCCTAAATTTTGAGGATATGGGAGATATGTAGACCCGGATGGAAATGCTCTTACTTCACTTTCCTTGTGTTTTTTCTAGTTTAATAAGAGGAAAACACTCATCTGAGTTTCTCTGGTGACCCCCCCTATTATTTTATCTGCTTGTTTATTTTTTTTTTGTTCTTCTACGTAAAAGGGATCACAGAGAGGAGGGGATGAGGGAAGCGGGAAGCGGAGGCAGCAGCCAGAAGAAAGAGACTTGCAGATCGCATGAGCAAATCTGGGTAGGCCGCCTGCGTAGGTGGTGGCAACAGGATCGACTGGAGCGGATCTGGATTGGGTGGTCGTGGGTGATAGGGTGGCGATGGGCGCGAGGGATGGGAGACTCGCTGATGCTCATGCGGAGGTGACTTGCCGATGCTTGGACGGAGCTAGTGCTCGTGCAAAGCCAATGAGTGGCGACTGCAATAGGAACGAAGGAGGGGGTCTCGAGTATAGGGGAAAGAAGGCAGCGTCGGGTATAAGGCAGGAAAAAAAAAAGGTGGTAGAAAGCGATTGAGATGTAAGCCTAGAGCAATTTTTTCCTCAATCTGTGTCTTTTATTTTTCTATGTTTTTTATGCTTTATTATTTGTTCTAAATTAAAAAATTAAAAAATTAAAAAAAAATAAGCTATTGGACTTGTTGTCCATAGCAGAGGTAATAGTCCTCATCCTTCTTTGAAGGATTGTGGCTGATAGTCCTCCTCCTTGGGAGGAGAGGAGGGAGTGGGATAGTACTCTTCCTTCTTAGGAGGAGCGTGATAGTAATTCTTTTCTTTTGGAAGAATGGTCGTTTAGTTTTGTATTTACAAAGTACTTTCTCTGTGTAAGAGAAGAGTTTATAGAAGTTAAGACAATATCTGTCATAAGGAAATTTATGTGGAGGTACTCCAGAACATATGCGTAATTTAGCTTATAGTCTGAGTTTTTTCTGTATTGATAAGTCATAGTTATAACTTCAGATTCATTAAATGAAATATAATCTATTTTCATAAAAAAATAAATAGTTTTATATGAGCAGCTCTTAATAAAATTATCAGATTCTATAAACCTAAGTTGTCTTATAAAACGCCAGAAATATTAGCTATTGCCAATTTGTATTAATTGAACTTAAATGCAAAATACTGACCTTGATGTGACCATCTTGAGCAATCAACAAGTTGTCTGGCTTCAAGTCTCTATGAATGACATTTAAAGAATGCAAATACTCCAAAGCAAGAACCTGAGGAAAATAAAACATAACTTATACAATTGTACTACTTGTGAACCGATAGATGCTATGCAAATACAAAACAAACGAGGACGTAAAAATGTCCCTACAACTTCTGCAATATATACACGGGCCATGTCTTCGTCCAAGCAGCCTAGATTTCTCAACAAAGAGTAGAGATCTCCACCATTTAAATACTCCATTACCAAATAAAGATTTTCCCTGCATGTAAAGGAGTAGAAAAATCGGACCTGTCCGTCATCACATTACATACACATTAGAAGTATATATCTATGTAAACTGCAGTCTCAAAGATTTATACATTGTGGGACCTGCTTACCACGAAGGGATTGCGAACTGATATAAGGATGTTGCGTTCCGCCAAAATGCTTTCAACGGCATTTTTGCGGATCATATCAGCCTTCTTTAAAACCTGTACGACATTCAGAACGTATAAGAGACTTCGAGATAAAGATTGCCTCAAGTCTCAACCATATGCAAGCAATTGACACTTTCAGACCATGTGAATATACACCCAGTAATATCCTAATGAACGTAGAGAGATGCAATGAGTCCTCTATTCGAAGTTTCGAACTACTCGCCTAATCATGCATTACAAAATCTACTAGAGCTGAGGCACTGAATTCACAAGTCTTCGAGAAATCAAAGAGAAACAGTTTGGTCTGTCCTTGTCACATACCCTTAATCGTACTATTGCATGGTGACTATGCAGATATGTCCAATTACAGAATCAATAAAAGCCTGTCCTATTAACGTCCTCTCTTTCAGCCATTTCAGGTCGGTATGGATGCTGACCTTTATAGCAAATAAGTCACCAGTTGCTCTTTTTCGGGCAAGAAACACTCGTCCAAATGCCCCCCTACTAATTGGTTTTATTATTTCAAAGTCTTCTATTGATGTCCGGTCCTTAGAACATGGATCAATAGGACTTGCACGTAGACTACGGACTGTATCATCTTCCATCGAGCTTTCTTCGTCAACCATGGCGTTTGGGTCTACTTTTTCATCTTCTATTTGCCCACAAAGATCTACATATTTCTCCCTGTAAATTTCAGGATTAAAAACACGGAATTAGAGGAAATGGGATCGTATGCAGAGATGCTGGACTAGACACAATGCATAGATAACTGGGGATATGGTCTAACATCAAAACTTGACTCACTGCAATAGTTTCTCTATACGCCTTCCAAAAGTCTCCACAACAAGGGCATCCACCTTTCTGTCCTGGATGGCATACTTTAGGTCTTCTAGTCGGTCAATCATACACTCCAACGCACCGTAGTCACAATTGTTTACACTTGCAACAGAACGAGCAATATCCAGCAACTTGTTTATCTGTCATTCATGATTTGATTAACAAATGGAAGTCACAGCAAAAACCGTGTATATATAAGAATAACAGCAATTGAAAGAATTTCCATCATTACAATCCAGATAATCGAACTAGTTCTACCAGTAATGTTATTAAAACATACATGGTAAGCATCAAAACAATATATTAAAAGAATTCCTTGAATTACAATAATTTATATAAAGGACTAAGCAAGATAAAAAAACTGTTGAAGATGCTTAACCAGACAAAACAGAAATTGATGTGTAATGAGGGAAAATGTTAATTGATGAAGAAAAAGAAAGCTAAGCGTTGATTGCTGAAGATAAATAGTAAAATTTCAGCATGTTATTTTTCTTTTTTAAATGAAAGGCAATAGGGCCTCTTTTCTTTTTGGGAACCTGAGGGGGGCGCTAAGAGTTACTAAGATGAGAAGCCAGGTGAATATGATCCAAGATAACAATAAACAAGATGGCAAACAGGGATATCAAAACCCAATAGTCTTAAAAAAACACACAGAGTACAGCGGGATTGTAATATGCATGGAAATGTTAATTTATCAGTTGCATGCCTACCTGCTGATAATTCTCAAGCTCTGATAATGTTCTCCGTCCACTCAAAATCAATTCAATCTGGCTGGTTCGTGGCGTCACTAATGGTGATCTTGGTGTCGAGCTTCGAGCTGGCGAAGATTTTGTGCATTCATCAGGCGTCATTTTAGGACGAGCTTCACATGATAGTTCAGGCAAAACGTTCAGATCATCCATGACAAAGTTGTTATGAACATCGGAAGCAACATCAAGGATGTCTTCACAGCATTGATGAGACAGATTGTTATGCTTGGGTGACATGTCATCTAAGTCGTGCATGCTTGAAGTAGACACTCTAGCAACCTCAAAACTTCGCCTTGGAGTATCAGTGCTTCCAGGTGTGCTCTTTGGAGTCCAAGATTCCAGGATCCTTTCCAGCGTTTTGGCTACTCTTTCGAGCCGCTCATTAACAGTTAAGCCTTTCAAGTCACATCTATCAGCAGCCGTACATATTTGAGAGTGCTCCTCTACATGGACAGTTGGTATTTCGACCTCACAGATACGACAGATAATTGAATTCTCATATGTAACATTTTGCTGATCCCAGAGTCCCAGTGTTTGTAAACCTACATGAGAAGCCTCTGAATATTCAGGGTGGCATAATGGAGCATCCACGTTTTCAATATGGTAACCTCCACGAGTTTGTTTTTCATCCTTAAGTTGCACCTGATCCGGTTTATCCTTGGAGGGTGCATCTACAGCATCAGGGCCTTTCCGATTTTTCTCAGCAGCACCTGGAAGTTTCTTCCAAGATGACATTCTAAAACTGCTTGAAGATGAATCAGCACTTCTGGCAGTGTTAACTTCCACGCCATCAGCTCCACTACTAATATCCTGATCTACTTGAACTTGCTTCTTAATCTGGCTGACTTTTTCCTGCCCATGTGATTTCTTTGTCTGCTTCTTATTCAATTCCTTCCCACCCAATCGCCCAGAAAAGTCCTTCCGTGTAGCCTGAAAAACTTGTTCTGAGTAAACTCCAAGATCACTGAGTTGGTGAAGTCCCAGAATGTGTTCTTGTTCATAACCACTCTCTTTCTGGAACTGCACAAGCCGGGTGCACCGAGTGAGGATAAAAAGGAGTCGTGTATGCGCTTGTTTGAGGATCCCCATCGGTAGCTCCTGACGCCGGTCATCCAAATTCTGAACAATGGCATCACACTTTACCCAAAATTCACCAGAAGACATCTTCGCACAGCGCTGTGCAGTGACCAATAAATCCTCCAAGTCCTCTTTCCATTTAGGGTGAAACTCTGAAGTCTTCTCTAGTATACCCACCAAATCTCCAGCATATGCACCTAAATCTGAGTTAACTTCTTCCTTTAACCTGTCAAATTTTGCCCTTATTGCCAACATAATCTCCTATATGGAAAATTAGAGGAAAGTAAATATAGAAATGAGTAAGAGATGGCAACAAGAATAATAATTGGGCATCCATGGGCAACTAACATTTTTTTTTTCTCCTTAATAACTAATCCAACAATTCATACACATACCTCCATGTGCCCGAATGCACGAGACTTCCAAACTGGAAATGGTCGAACCCCTTTGGAGTTGAGTTCATGGGAAAAGCTCTTGATATCAGGGGTTCTCTTCTTGCGCCCACTTGTAACACGCAGTATCGCCTGGAAACGCGGGGATTGAATTTCCTTGTCAAGGACCGCATGATTAGCCTGTATATATAAAACACCACAATGCCATAAACATGAGCTATCTATATTCTTCCAACAAACCCAAAATAAATAATAATATGTAGACATTCAAAACAAATTTTTTTTTTTTTTAAGAAAAACAGCTGTATTATTCATTAACAATTCATTACCTCCAACCTCGGATTGAGTGGCAATGGGGTTCTCAGCGATCTCGATTGACTCCATTGAACCTTTTTCTCTGCAAATAGTTATAAATACATATAAAAATAAAAACAGTTAACTTTCATTTTCTTTTTCTGGGACAAAATTAATCCTGGTTTTAACAAAAAGTTGAAATTTGTTGTCAAAGCGATCTACACCTTGCTCTAACAACGAGGATGCACGGTGATGCAAATTGGACAATTTGGTCGCGGGAGGGTTGGCGGCCGTAGTACTGATCGAATCGTCTCCCAAATTTAAAGGCGCACCGATGGATGACGAAAACCGGAGCGGAGAAGGAGCTGAGCGAGTGCGAATGCGGTTGAGCCCCAGAAGGGAAGCAAGGAGCACCGGCGCATCGGCATCGACGGGGTCTGATACGTCGGGGTTCTCATTGTCGTCGTCGCCTTCCTCTTCGTCTTCCTCCTCATCCTCATCTTCTTGTTGTCCTTCATCTAGGTCTTCATCGCTTTTCGTAGTGAATTCATGGTTGGGGGAACCGCGGATTGGTATGGGAGGGATCTTGCGGAGCTTGGCTCGGGAGGAAGGAGGAACAGCAGCGGATGGGGAGGAAGACGACGTCGTCGCAGGAGCTAGAGGAGGAGGAACAGGCGGGTCGGACATGAGGGATCGGATTGGGGTCCTTCATTGCATAATTTCGAGGGCTGAATGGGAGTGATATTTGAGGATGAGGGATCGGGAGGACGCGTTCGGAGAAGAGAGAGATTTTCGCGGGAAGGAAGGTGGGTTAGAGGGCGACACGAAAGCGGGTCTCGGTGGGTTCAGTTTCAAAACGTGCTTCCCGCTAAGATTGTTTTGTGGGTGGACTTGGTGTGGGTCCCACACAGCATCTTTTCAGTTCCTGTCCGTACACGTTGCTCCTCCACGGAAACAGAACGTCGTTTTAATTACATGAGACGATAGTTATATATTATGCTACAGTTGTCGGTGAAAAAATCTATAATTGTTATAAACCCTCTTATTATATATGACCATATTTAATCGTTATTATTGATCAGATCTTAATCGTCAATTAAAACTTTTATACTCCTATATATATGGAGATATTTCTAGGTTCATGAATCAATAATACGGAGGCTCTCTCTTTTCAACAATTCACGACATGTTATCAGCACGATTCTATTGTCTTTCTTCTCTCTCTAAAAACTTCGTCTTCTTCCTCGAAAAACCAAACAGTCGGTGGATTTTTATTCAGCTGGAGCCGAACCGAAACTGAGAATCACGTGATCTGGGCGAAACAATAACCGAAGCTCTAAGGCTCAGCCTCTGGGCTGCCCCTGCCGAGCATGATCTGGGTAAAGACCTCATCATTAACGAGGCCACTGGCAATCTATACTGCTCTCAGCCACGTCAAGAACCTCATCATCGATGTCACCAAGGGCTACCGGTACAAGATGAGGTTCGTGTACGCTCACTTCCAAATCTGACAACTTGAAACTATGGCTTTTCCAACAGAGAGAGAGGAAGTGAGGTAGACCTGTCCAGTTATCTTCCTCCTTCAATTTGCAACCTCCAAAGTCGATCCATCACAAGTGACTGAGTCAACGTCGGTAAACCGGCCCACGAGATTATTCTACCATGCAAAAACTGAGGTAAAGGCCGCGATCCAAAGCACCATGAAAAGGGTCCTGTGGGAGGACAAGAACACCGGTTTTAGCTTTTGATGCCATCTATGTTGCTTGCATCTTTGGCATGGTTGAGGTAGCTTGAGCTCAAAACCAAAATGGTACCAGTGCTGTTATAGATCCTGATGAAGAAAAGAGTAGTAGCTGAAAATGACGTCGAGGGCGAGAATGCCAACGTGGAAGGAGAGGGAGAAAAACAAGAGGAGGGAGCCAAGGAGGCGGGCCTTCATCGCAAAGATCTACACCAATCTCTAGATGTACGGGAACTACAAGCTCCCGAAGCAGGTCTCACTGGACTTCGTTATCTTCCATTTGAACTCAGGGATCATAGACCCTTCCACAAACCTCCGCTACGACAACATGTTGATTGCATAGATCGACGCCGTGTACGCCACTCTAGCTTCGCTGATTACAAGAAGCTGCCTGTTCACATCTCCGAGACGGGTTGGCCGTCGAGAGGGGACGAGAATGAGACTGGTGCTACACCGGAGAACACAAAGAGGCCGGTTGGACTGTCGAAGTATTGCTACAACAAGCTCCCGAAGCATTGCGACAACAATGAGGTCCTTAAAGCTCTCTACAAAGAGGCCAGTTGGACCGTCGAAGTAGACGGCACCACCTACCGAAAGGAGTGGATTCATTGGTGCGACATTGGGCCCGTCTCCGCCCTGGCTTGTAGGGGTGAAAACCGACCTCATCGGCGCGGTTTTTGGGTAAAACCGACGCCGACCGATGAGGTGAGATTCACCGGAGCAACCGACCGTAACCGGTCGATGGGGGGGAGGAAAACCGTCCGTATCTACTCCGGCGGTTCTCTGGCGGTTCTCGGTCGGTTGTCGGTTCCTCTAGCGGCGCTGGTGCTCGAAGAGAGTAGAGAGAGAGAGAGTTACAGAGGAGAGAGAGAGAAGCTGTGAGAATCGGGGGAAGAAGAAGAAGGAGGAAGAAGGAGATCAAAACGACGCCGTTTGGTTTTAAATCCAACGGCGTCGTTTACATGTGTTTTATCATAACAGAATCAAACGACGCCGTTCCACTTAGTGGAACGGCGTCGTTTTATTTAGGTATAAATTAAAAAATATATATGTTTATGTTGTCGGCCGGTTTAACGGTTTGAGCCGGCCTCAAACCGCGACCGAACCGACGAACGTCGGTTTTGCTAAATCGCTGCCGACCGCCGACCGGTTCCTTGGCGGTTTCGGCCGGTTCCGGTCTCCGGCGGCCGGTCTGAGTCGGTCACGGCCGGTTTGCCGGTTTCGTGTACACCCCTACTGGCTTGGGCTAGCTTCGATCTTCACCGTTCGCTTGCCCAGGAACTCGACGGGCCACGGACTTACGGGTACAGACCCCTCACTGCTCTCAGTGTCTCCATTACCGAATCACCGAACCCTCCATCAGGTTCCAAACCCTTCTAGTCAACATGACCTCCACTTCAGCTCACCCAGATCCGAAATGGGCGCCGACTCGGTTGCCCATCCTGGGTTTGAGTCTATCTTAGATAGGCCAGCTGAACCAAGATCAGATGAGGATCTTATGAAAAAAAAAGGAGAGAAAGCGTGCAGACAGACTGATCAGCACAAAAGAGGGGCCGTGGGGAGTGATTCAGTGTGCTGCGTGTGCATGGTAAGGAAGAAAGGCACGACATTCATCCCATGTGGGCACACTTTTTATAGGGATAATTGGATTTTCTATTCAGCACGGAGGTTCTGATGATTCTGAAGTTATTAGTCTTCTACTTCAAGTAAATTTTTTAATATATTATTTGCAATCTTCAAAGTAAGTATTAAAGATTATATTCATTATTATTACTTGATAAAATTCTATATTTATTCACATAGTTTACATATCAGTTATATCTATGGTGAATTAAAATTTCTATAATTTACATTTCAATTATATCTGTGGTAAATTTTTATTCACATAGTTTATATATAAGTTCTATTTATTTTTTATACTTGTTATGAATTATTGATGATATGATTCATCTTAGAATGGAAATGTAACATCCCTGAAAGATCGTTATAAATCAATAATTTTATTGAGTATCTCATAATTTAAATGAGTGATAGGTGTACTAAAAGCTCATTATGATTAATGCACCTGAAGTTGCATAATTGAAATTGTGTTAAAAAAAGCCACTAAAGAATATATGTTTAAATAAATGCCTCGAATGTACTCTTGAATTAGTAATATCGAGTACAAAAGTTCACAATATATTTTAAATTTATATCTGGTCTTCTAGTGGCTAAGTAAAATAATGAGTTTTTTATTAAGAAATCATTAGTCACGTCCTACTAGTTCCACATCATTCCCTGAAATGAATTATATTGAATTTATATCATTTTCTTCCCGAAAGTGAAGAGAATGATGCATTCTATTCAAAAAAAGGAAAAAGATTGGACATGATAACGAATATCTTTATATTAATTTTATGATTTCGGGTCAAAAGCTCGTCTTGGAAAAACTAATAGATTTATCTTTGAGATGATATTATACAACTATTGAATCAAATATTATGATGCATCAAAAGTGATATGATTCAAAATATTTGTATCTTTTTCATGATTATCTTGATCACCCAAAATCAATTACGATAAGTCAAATAATTTTAATATGGACATCCATAAAAGAATCAGAAGATTCTTTTACTATAAAGTCTTACAACCAGGAGTGGAAAAAAAAATTGCTAAAAGCAAATAAAATGAAATAATTCGACGTTATCTTGATTATCATAGGTGAACTGGAAGTTCAGATGATAATTAAATTATGGATGCAATAAGATAAAAATATCTCATATTCTAGCAGCTAAAATTCCAGCGAGAATTGAGAAATTTAGCAGTCTAATGAACATAAGACATGTCTAAAAGTATATGAGACCTATTGATACAAAAAACAAAGCATCTCGAAAGAGAAAAAACACAAATAATTTGGTACTCCTGAAGAGGCCGTACCCACAAAATAAACAATAAGATCCATCCAAATTTTCTGTATAAAATTCTCCCATATAAACTTTTGAAGAATATAAATCTCCTGAAGAGTGCCTCTTGAAGAGGTTTTTCATGAAATGTCTTCTCTTGAAGAAGGACAAGTACCTGAAAATAACGATATATCGATACATTTCATAAATATTGGAGAAATTCTGGATAGACATAAAATCGTTGTTAACAACATATTTTCATATAAGATGGTAATTGACATTACCAGAAGTAATGAAAAAAGTGAATAAAAAACCGTCGAAGAATACCGACGTAAAAATATTGGCATAATTTGAAAGAAACAATTTCTGTAGAATTGATATCACTAGTAAAATATGATGCATAAAGACTTGTAGTCCAAACACCTAAAGAGGTGATACTTGTTGAATATCAGTGGGTATTTATATAGAAGAAATTAAAATGTGATATATAAATCACAAGTTGGTTTCTTGCAAAAATAATACAGATATATTTTTAAAGTGGTTGAAATTATATTGAAATTTTTATTAGTTTGAAAGTTACCGAGAGTTTGGATATGCATGATTAACTGTATATTTATATGGATCATTGGATCACGACATATATATGAAAATCCATGAAGGATATAAAATGTTTGAAACTTCTAAACTGAATACATCCAGAAATATGTATTATATCAAGTTTCAAAAATCCTTATATGATCTAAAACAATCTAAACACACGTGGAACAAACTATTGTCAATATATTTTTAGTATCTATATTAATTTTTATTGCAGGTTATGTAGATAATTTAAATGTCATTGAGACTCCAAAAGAGCTCATAAAAATTGCACATATTTGAAATATAAATTTAAAACCCCTGCAGCTTCAAAGGAGAGATGAATGAAATTATTAATTCTGAAATATCATCTCTTAAATACAATTAGTATTTCAAATTCATATTACGATTTTGTAAGATGTGTGCATTATTAAATGAGAAATAAAATGGAGCACACAGAACATCTACTAGAAGATATAAACACAAATATGAATATTTGAGAAATATTATTTTATTATCTCGAAACAAAATTACAGAAATTTAAGGCTTTTCGCCTCATTCTTTAAACGCTCTTGTTCTTCAAGAATCTACATGGCATCCTTATCTAAAAGAGTAGGCAATCGAAAAGAAGATTTAATCAAGAATTTTAAATTCCTATTCTCTTGCTTTATTACTCATATCTTCATGTTGGACTCCAGAAGAAGTCGATGAAGGATATAAATATTCTCGTGGAGTTTGTCAACCCCACAAGTTTTGGATTGTAGTCGCTAAGAAAATGCGACAATGCTTTATGAGTATTGAGTACCGAGACTCACAAGCTCGTAGATAGTTTCATTATCTGACTTATTAATCAGATTATTATTGTATTGCATTATAGCATCTATGGAAGAAACAGAAATAACTGGTGAACGAGGTGCAGAATACCTCATATATTGGTTATGAGAAGATTGCTGGGCCATTGCAGAGTAAGAATGCAGAAAGAGATTGCAGAGTAAGAATATAGACTAATTACAGAAAAGTGAAGAAGATGATATGCGAATGAAGATGAGTTTAATATTTTTTTTATAGATAAAAGTATGACAAAACATCTCTATTGCTTCACTACATTTCTCATAAAGCATCTCTCTACAAGAGATAAGAGATATAACATCATAACCCTGCGGCGCCTGATAGCTATATAAGAGCTGTAAGATCCTACGGTGTTTGGTTTAAAAAGATGGCCACCGTTTTTATTGAAAAATGAGGTTGGCGGTTTAATTTTGATGAATTCTCCACTAACTATGTTATTTACAAGAACTCCAGAAGAGCATAACTCTATAAGAGTAGTGAATTTAATGTTAAAATGATCTTGAATTCAATATGGTGAATTTCACTATAAAGTTTTGAAGCACTTTTATATGAAAAAACTCATCCCCTGAGTACTCCAATGGTTGCTCGATCATTTGATGAGCAGAAAGATCCGTTTCATCCTTGTAAATACAATGAAGAAATTCTTGGTTCTGAAATACCTTATTTCAGTGCAATTGAAGCCCTGAATATGTGATTATTTTATCAACATTGATCAAGTCCACAATTAGTTGGATATACGGATGCAGGTTATTTTTTAGATCCACACAAAAAAATCATTACAATTCATGAGGAGAAATATGAAATTGATGTCAAGCAGATACGGTCAAGTAATAATTTGGCAAATTTATTCGCTAAAACATTACCAACTGCAACATTTAAGAAGATTATGCAAAACATTGGAATACGGATACTTGAAGACCTATTATCATACACTTTTCAGGAGGAGTAATGTCTTGAATACTTGTGCTAATTGTACTCTTTTTCCTTCTCTAAGGTTTTATCTCACTGGGTTTTCCTTTGTAAGGTTTTAATAAGACAATTCTAAAGCACTTGGCGGTACATATGAATACTGTACTCTTTTTCCTTCGCCATTATTTTTTTTCCTACAAGGTTTTTTTTTACAAGGTTTTAATGAGGCATATTCTTTAAATATGGTCATCCAAGGAGAAAATGTTATAAACCATCTTGTATTGTATGACCACATTTAACCGTCATTATTGATCAAATCTTAGCAGTCAATTAAGACTTTTATACCCCTATATATATGGAGATATTTTTAGGTTCATGAATCAATAATATGGAGGCTCTCTCTTTTCAACAATTCACAACAAAAATATTATATTAATTTTAAATTTTTATTTATTTATAGTGTGTCAGTGAAACGAATTTACGAATAAACTTCTTAATTTTTAATTCCATTTATAATTAGATTAAGAAGCTTTAATCTTAATTTTATGTGTCGATTACTTTTAACACGACTGACGACACCACGCAAAAACCAAAACACATTTACTAACCAACTAAAAATTAACTGAAAATGGAGCCACACGTGATCCAGATCCATTCTGCATCTTCCTACACCAGCAAACCACAACCTCATCTTCCTCGACCAAGCCTCTTTTCCACTCTCCGACCAAACCCAAACTTACTCATCATGTCAAGGCGAAAGAGGATAACAGGAATGAAAGTACTTTTCTTCTTGCTTTGTACGTTGGGGCTGGGCGGGGTCATGTCATTGTTGTGGCGGGCATTGTTCTCTCTGCATCAGGTGTGAATTCTTGTTTTTAGTTTGTGATAAAAATTATGATCATCGAAAATCGTTGGTTGAGCTCATCAAAGTCATTAGCGGATGCAGTATTGTGGGACTTGGCTTGGAAGTCGTGTCATTGATTTCTTGTTTGTTGTCTGGCTCGATCTGGTTGTGTGTACCTTGTGGCATGGGAAGTTCTCGATCATCTTTTTTCAGTACCGATTGATTCAGTTGAAAATTCAACTGAGCTTTCTGGAAATTAAGTTGGTTGGGTGAAATTCAACTTAGTTACAAAGGGCTTAAGAATTCAGATCATCCAAGTTCAGCCATAAAAGGAAAAATCGAAACAAACTGGGATTAATATATATATGTATACAAATATATATATTAGTCGAGGTGGTTTGATATGGTATGTCAGATTTTAAAATTACGTTTATTATAAAATAAATCTAATAAATTTTATGAAATTACATTAATTTATAAATTTATTTTATATAATCTTTTCATATTTATAGCTGTTTTCACGTATAATTATTTTATATATATACTAGGTGGGAATAACGTGCAAAGCACGTTTGTCTAATTTTATGAAATGATTATTTCTAAAAAATAATATATATTTTATAGAAATTATTGATGTCACTTAATAATTTAAGGCATATTGGAGAAAATAAAAAAATTAGTTCAAAGTATCATATAATTCAATACATGTTTATAACATCTATAATTTTAGCAAAGATGTATACGAAAAATTTAATAAAAGTCTAACACAAATGGTAGTTCAAAATATGTGTCGTTTGATGTTTGTATTATAATTCATCAATTTATGTCATCCTGTAGACAATCAACAGAGACAACATTGAAATTCTTATTTTGCTGTTGGTTGAGTCGATCAGGGACAACATAAAGTTAAAACATAATCTTTTTATAAAATTTGTGGTATAATATTTTCTATATATAGCATATATATAAATCATAAAATATATTTTGAAATTGTTGGCCGAATTTACTCTTGCTTGATTAGCTCAAGGATCACGGCATTTGTCACGTGCCTATCATAGCAAGCCCATGTATGGAATATGACTTAGCGGAAGCTACGTCCTACTACCATGGGGAAAAAAAAAACACTTTGATTAAACACACTTATATTATATATTATATGAGATTTTTAAATTTGAAATACTCAATAATCTGAGTTAATGAAACGTATAATACACGTATATTATACTTAGGGATTCACGTCTTATGCACCTAATACAGTGTATATGTTAAGGAGAAAGAGAAAAATATAATAACTAATCTTTAATTACTTATTATTATATAAACTATTAAGTATTATAATTATTGAGATTAATAAATCATATAATAACATTGAATGCTATCTCTCTCAACATTTATGTCTTCATTTTATATGTCAAACCGTTAAAACAAACGGTGTTAACTTTAACGGAAAAACCGTTAAAACAAGATTTTCCGTTTCATACACACTTTTTATATATAGAAGATATATTGATGAAGTTTGCTATTGATGGGCCGCGTTGATATGGGCCTAATCGGTTACTGTCTATGATTGTATAACTGCAAGCAACCTGTTTGCGACATCTGATACGAGATTTATGTATATATAATCTTAAAGTTGTACCTACGTACAGGCTATCCGGTTCATCCATTATTCCACTTTTTGGACTTTTTTTTTTTAAATTTTTAATTGATGATTTTGGTATTGTCCAGGTTGATGTGGATGAGGATGCACCCCCTTCATTTATCATGTACTAGTTCTTTTATTGGTAGTTGCACATGAATATTTTCACGTGGACGTGCAATGTTTTTTGGTAATTCATTTATGTTCTCCACCCAATGCATTTTTTCAAATTCTCAACACGACTTTGGCCATGAGGTCTTATTACCACCTCAAACTGCTGTTGTACCAATTCACTTCGAAAGGTTTTCTGATTAAAGAGTTTTGCTACATATAAATATAGTTGCGCATTAATCTGTGTACCAATACTGATTTATTTATATTTAAAATTTAAATTAATATTGTTTTCAATAAAATCTATTTTTTGACCAATCACATTACATTGATGCATAGATTAATGCACAATTGTGCTTGCAACTATATTTTTTCCTGATTAAATGCCTCTCTTTATTTTTTTTCCCTTAAATTTCTAATCTTGTATTATACAAGATAAAATAAAAATTAATTAAAATTTTATTTTTTAGTATTATTTTTATTTAAAAACTTGAAAAAATTTTATTATTTATTATATTTTACATAAAAATTTAAAATAATTATAATAATTAAATAAATAATAATAATTTAATTTGTGTAACCAACAAAATGCGGAGCATGGCGTACCCTTTCAGATTCTAATTTATTAAAAATAATAACGTGGCTGAAAAGTAATAAATTCACTTGACCAAGGAGCGCACCCAATAGGTTTTGTAAAACTAATTTTTATGTAAAATTTGAAGGAAATCGGTTTAAAAATGCATCCAATGGATAATGCATTCCATTTCTATTTTCAATTTATCTACAGTGTTGCTTCTACATGTAGAAGGGATTGTACACAAATGTAAATATTTTTTTATTTATTTTCTATCTCTTATTGTACTTTTTATCTCACAATAATTTATCTCTTTTTGTACATTTTCTCCCACAAAATATTAAAAAGTATAGTATTTAAATGATATGAATAAAAAATAAATATGTATGGTATATTATAAAAATCAATGTATAAAATAGAAAAAATAAGTTTTGATTATGTATTTTAAAAAATAAGATGAATAATCCATTTAAGAGTGCTCACTCCAAATATATATTATGATAAGAGCACTTTCTTGTCTAGTATTTGCATTTCATCAAACGCGGATTGACAAGATCACACTCTCATTCTATAATTAGTATCTAACGTGGCACTTTAATCACTCTTGGATCAATTTTTATTTTGTTCAAAGAAAATTTTAAAGGTTGATAGAGAATACCATTTCATCATAGTGGAATAAGAATGTAGGGCAGAATTTTCTAATAAATATAAGTTGAGAAATTGAGGTGTCTTGATTTCTAAAATTATTACTTGTATTGCTTGAATGGTTTAATTGATAAGCTAATCTGTATTTTCAGACTTTCCAACCGGAAAAGTGGGATGATCAATTCTTTGTGAAGTATTTATTTAAGAAAATATTTTAGTCACAAAGGGATTATATAAAAGTAAATTTATAAATTAATGCAGTTTAATGTGATACGTGATATTGTAAAGTAGTTTTTATTATAAAATAGATCTAACAGATTTTATGAAACCACATCAATTTGTAGGTTTTATTTTATATAATCTATTTGTGTCTGTAATAGCTCTCGTTTATACTCATCATTTACACGACTGTCCTTGTTTATTGCTAGAACATTGATAATGCTTACGGAGTGTTCAACTACTTGTAGAACGACAAACTTCAAGATCACAAATGATATTTAATTAGCGTAGACTGATTGATATTCAGGTTCTGCAAACAATTTCTTAATTATCTGATTCCTCTTTCTTTAGGCTGAATTCGAAGTGCCTTTCATGCCAATTACAAACAAAGATGAAGAGTGAAACTGCAAAGGTTTTTTTCAGGGAATGAGGATCATCTCTGGTGGATCCCTTAAGTAAATTGTTTGCCAATTACCTGGTGGAGCATCTGTTCTTCTAAAGTGTCTGATCTCCCCTTATCAATCATGCTTTGATCATCCAAAATTATGTGGTGTTCGTGAACTTTGTACTTCGCTTTCAATATAAAAATATGGGGACTCAGTGTTTATGAGTCCAAGTTGTGATTCAACCAGAATGAAACCCCACAGCTAGCTTGTATTGATCGTTTTTAGTGCAGGATTTTGTTTTCTACATGCAGCTATATATTGGGCACAGTGGGATTATCTCTTTAATTGGCAGCCATTCGAGACTATATATGAATTTTGTTATACCATAATCAGTTGTATGCAATGATCGATGGTGCATGGTAGCTAGTGCTGTTCAATTTGGCCTTTATGTGCAAAATGGTTCACTTTTACTTGGAGGCGGCTAACGAAAATGAGCTGAAAACATGCCGCTGGATTCTTTTGGAGTGACTAATTTTTTGTTTATTTTTTTACGGTAAATATAGAGAGTATCATTCAAACTAGAATTAGAGACTCAGAGAGAGAACAAAGTCTATACAATTAACTTGCAGTGTTGAGAATGAGGGAAAAATAGAATCGTTGGATTTTGTTAATATTAATAAAATCTATTTATTTTCATAAGTTAATTCTTAAGTTTGTTAGATAAATAGTAACAGAATAGGAATCTCAAGTTCCAATATTGACTCTATATTATATTTTATATAATTAAATATCCCATACATAGAGATGAAAAGATAAAACTAGGGGTAAAAACGAAGGTATTAAATCGAAACCACACCAATTCCTTAAAAAAGTGTAAATCTTGATTGAAATTGACTGATGAAGGGGGAGAAAACTATCGACATTGGTCTCGGCATAATTCCATTCAGTTCGTTAGTGTCTTTGGTGGCGATGGAGGTGGCCCTGCATGGTAGTGTGCGATGACACCGTGGAGAGAGAGAGAGAGAGAGAGAGAGAGAGAGAGAGAGAGATAAGAAGGATGAGGGTGTTTAAATCCTAGGGTGAAAGGGCGGGCACCATTTCCTTTAAATTTTGTTCAAACACTAAGTCCTAAAACAACGACGAGTAAAACAACGTCATTTCATATATGTATAATTTTTTTAAAAAATTACATTTAAATTATTGGTTGGTTCAGCGGTCCAATCTAAACTGAAACCAAGACTAAACTGCTGGACGTTGGTTTTGATTAAAAAAACTATTGTCGACCGACCAGTTCTGAGCACTGGCAACTTATCTAAATCAATCCCCGTTGATTTGACTGGTTCTTGTAAAGCCCTAGATAACACATAATAACTGGGTTAGGATAGATATATCTATATTAGCCTTAGAATAGTTGTAGCTAGGGAGGAGTTCGGTTAGGTCTGGTCCTGTCGAATGAGGTTTTGTGGACCGGACTGGATTTATTCGATCCAAATTTTTCCCACCCTAGACAGAACCGACCTCCCTAAGTACTGGTTTAGTCCGTTCGGTCCACTATACACTTTCTTTCTTTCTTTTTTCTTTCTTTTTTTAATATCCAATGAAATTTTGTTTAATACTTATGTAATTATATTATGATATATTTAATATATATACATATAGTATACTATTATATATATTAATAATATGCTAATACTATTAGTCTATTAATATATAGTAAATTAGTAATAAATATTAACTTATTTACTATAACTAATAATGCACTAGTACTAATACTATAATTATAGGTAATAATGGTAATACTATATGTAATATATTAGTTTTACTATATCTCTTCAAACTCCACATTGATTAATACTATATGTAATACTATATTAAATAATAGTAATACTCTTATTACTAATACTCTATATAGTTATACTAATACTCTATGTAGTTATATTAAATACTATATAAATAATACTCTATGTAATTATAGTGATTTAATACTAATATATTAAGTTAATTATACTAATACTACATATATATAACTAATATATACTAATACTAATATATAATATTTTAATATATTAATATATACTAGTACTATATATTATAGTTATACATTAAAAAATATAATATTTATGTAATATTGTGATATATATAATTAATTTATATAAATAATATATATAATTTTTTTTCCATTCCATCTAGTCCAAAATGAAAAATTTCTAAACTATAGACTGGATCAAATGAATTCGGTCCTCCCATTTTTAAACCAAACCAATTCAATGCGGTCAAAAAATGATCCGATCCGGACCGGCTGATGCTCTCCTGTATGTAGCACTGATTATTGATTGTTCGTATTCATCTCATAATTTCTTCTTTTTCCCTAGTCTTTGATTTAGTCAAAGTGTTACTAGGACCAGGTCTACAAAGACTTGAAAATTGTTGTGATTGTTATAGATTTGATTGAAGGGGGTGACAAGCAATAAGACAGTAAATTTTCTTCTCTTAATTAATACCTTCCACAAATTATTTCAACCACTGATCTCATACTTTGGGTGGATTCGAGTGGTAAGTGAAATGTTTCTCGTCTCAAAAGGTACAAAATCCCTGGGACAGCTAGGGAAAATGCCGACAATTTTGATACAAGTCTCGAAGATTACAGGAATGTTCAACAACTACCATTCCTATGGAGTTGAACCAATCTGGTTGGGTAATAACCGGACCCCACCAGAAATATATGCATTAAAAAAAAAAACAATTTTGGGTTCAAAGTCATCGTTAAACGCATTTGAGAACAAAACAGCTGGCTCTCACTTCCTCTAATGCAAAAAGATATTTGTATATTGGAAAATGGTAATATATTAAAAATGTTTATTAAATGTGTTTATTTTTTTAAAATAATTGAGTAAGTAACTATTAATGGATTTATATTTTTTTAATAATTAAGAAGGTTTAAAAAATAAAATAAAAAATTATTTATAATATCGTACACATTTAATACTCAGTACCCCTAACATCGTCTTGTATATTTGGCCTCTAATCGACTCTCTTGGTCGTCGGAGTAGGTTGAATTCTAGCTCCTACAAAAGTAAACCACAATATATAAAACATTAATAGCTGGCACAGCCGGTAAAGGCCTAAACCAGAAGCGGCGCCTCATCAGGTTGGTCTTTCATTTTCATCTTTAAGCTTCTATAGTCCACTCCTTTCTAAAATTAAAAATCTTTTCTTCACTTAAAAAAAAATTTGATATGATATATTAAATTATAAAATTAATTTATAGATTTATCTTTTAAGTTTTTTTTTTTTTTTATAACTATAATACTTATCTTTCTAAATTTGAAAATCCTTTTTTATCTTCTCAACCTCTTATTATTTATTTTTATTGATACGTCTGTTACTTCATTTTGCTTTTTATTTTCATGGTACTCGTGATCTTACTTTTCAATGAGCCGTGAAGGTGGCAATGGCATTAAACGTACTTAAATTCTAGTCACAAGCTTGCTGCACGTATGCATGATGCGTATGTAAATTATTGTTGCAGGGAGTTATTGTATAAATCCAAACCAAAAGATAAAAAAAAAAGGGAAAAAATTATGATAGGAGAAGAATGCCTATACACATGCGTTCGAAGTAAAAGAGAGTTGGTGAAGATTGATTAGCATTATTAAATGGGTATGGAGGCGAAGAGGGATCGGAGCAGGGAACCATTATTAGAAAATTGGGGGGGGGGGGGGGGGGGGGGGGGGGGGGGGGGGGACCTCTGGCTTGGATGTCACCCATGCTGTATTTCTCACGCAAACTTTTCTTGAAATGGCCATTTTACAACATTGAACCGATTGACAAAGTTTTGAAATTTTACTATGTGTGTTCTTAAATTCTTGGAATGATTTTACTGTCCCAAGAAGAGAGGGAGAGAGGGGGGGGGGGGGGGGGTGGTTTGTCTGCAAGCTGACCCTACAATAACAATATGTTACCCAGGTATTACTGGCACTTGGGTCATCTTTTTCAGCCTTTTTATTTGATGGGCACCGAGCAATCGATGACTTTTGTTTTCAAAGTACGTAACAAACAATGGACCTTTAGAAAAAGGGAAACTGAAATAAAGCGTTCATATGATAAAAATATTACATCGATCATAACCTAAGCTTTCCAAATCCCAATAAAGTTCCCTCAGAAAATGGCAAAAATTAGGAGTGTGTGGGTCCCTAAATATGCTAAAGCTCCTTCCCCACACTTCAAAATATTAAGCATAGGTTGGCTGAAAAATGCGAAATGAGGTCCAATTCAAAAATGCTAGTTTGCATTTAACCGCTAAAAGAGCTCTCTTTAATGGAGAAATAAGATTGTACTAGGGACGGGCGGCCAGTCGAAGGATCCTTCTTCTTATTCGAATCTCTTATAAAAAAAAAGAGCTCTCTTAATGAGGCACGTCTAATCTAGGAGTACGAACTTATTCTCGTATATATGTTTTTATCGGATGTCTCTACTTGGGATATAGAACATGTCTCTCGCAACAGTATTATTATAGAATTTGTTTGTATGTGGTGCAGCATTATACCTCTCCTAATCGACTTTTTTTTTATAGGGGAGAGGTATTCTATTTCCCAAACAATTAAGATAAGGGTACATAGATAATCATTCTAAATATAGATATTAGAAAATGACTACTTAAACATGTTACTCCAATGGAGATCCTCAATCATTTTTTCTGCATTTTACATTTTCATGCACCAAATTGAAACAGGGCATGAAGATGTATAGGCACAACGTTAAAATTAAGACCATATAAATGAAGTTGTATAAACGAAATCACAAAAAACAGAGACACAGAGAGAGACACACACAACACTGGACAGAGTACTAGAGTCCACAGAAAAAGGATCGGAGGAATGAGCAGATAAGGGAGGACACACAAGCAAATGCAAATCCAAATCCAAATGCAATATTGTCTTTCAGGTCTTTGTCTTCGTCGATTCAAACCACCTAAGGCAAGGGCCCCTCTCGAACCCAAATTTGCAGTGGTCGAGAAGGGTATTGTATTGTGTAGTATTAAGACAAAAGTGGTTTAAGCACAATTTTAAATATCTTTAAGATCAGCAGTACCTAACCCGAACTGTCTGGCTGGCTTCAAATGAGGCGGGAACAACCCACATGTAATTTGTATACAAAGACGGTATACAACTGTCGACAATATTATTAATACATAATTAACAAACTTAACTACCTTAACTAATCACTCCCAAAACACAAACCAAACATCAACAGCAAAAAATACCAAATACACGAAAAATGAAAAGACAGACAGAGAGGGTGAGAGGTTTTTACTGATCGAGTGCATTTGGGCCGGTACAATAGCTAACCACATGGTTCCAAACCCACTGAACCAAGAACCGCCGCCTGATCCCGTTCATATTAAACGTAGTGCCATCTTCGCCGTTGAAGAGCTGACCGGTGTAGGACCCACCACCGCCAGTTCCGTATATCCCCTCGCACAGGTCTGCAATCTCCACCGGGAAGCTAGGATCCTGCCCGGCGTACCAGGCGTTCACCAAAGGATTCGTCGCCAGCTCGGCGATCTCGTGCGCGATCACGCTAACCATCCCGTCCACCCCTACGTCGCCGTTTGGTGACTTCAACGGCTTCAGCCCAGGGATATAATTCGGCACGGCGAAGGGGTAAGCGCACACACCCGGGCACAGCTTCGCCGAGTTCCCAACCCATGCGTAAGGCAGCGTGTACCCCACAATGGACGGGAACGTGAAATAGTGGAAGCCACACACTTGTCCGCAGAAATCCTGGACGTACACGTCAGCAGATGTGAGCAAGAGGTAGAGCCCACTCTGCGGATTTAACGGCAAAGGTCTCGACTTGGCCGTAACGGCGCTCTTTATCACCGACTGGATGGACAGGCGCGTGAGTGATTTCCCGTGCGAGTAAAACCGGTCGTTTTTCTCCATGCCGAGACGCACCGTACGGGAAATGTTGGCGCCGGTCTGGTCCGTATAGAGCTGTACCGTCTTCCACCAGCCGGACACTGAGGGGTGCTTGGAATCGACAGCAGAGATGGAGTTGATGAACGCGCGGATGATCTTCTTTTGGTTCCTCTCCCAAGTGCCATACCAGATTGTGTGGACGGTAATGTTGGCGGTGAGCACCGGTCCCATGTGGTACCTTAAGCGGACGAACTCGGATGAGCCCTCGAATTTTTTGGAGTCTCCGAAGACTAAATCATGGGCGTTGGTCTTGTTGTGAGGCCATGGGCGCCACCCGATCACCGGGCTGATAAAGAAGAGTGTCGTAACAAGGGTAAGGGGGCGGAGCGCCGGATACCGGCGAGGACAACCCAGGCGCATGTTAGTGACGAGTGAGAATGAGTGACCAGCTTTCAGTACAAATGTGAAGGAAGGCAAAGTCCATATATATTATATAGTAGGAGATTTTAGAGGGGAATTACTGTCCGCTGTACCTAAAATTATTTTTATTTTTTTAGCTTTTTTAAAATAAAAATAAATAAATAAAATACTTTTAGCTATATATTTTACAATTATATTTTTTTTTAAATATCCTATTTTACGTCAATTCACAACATTGTAAGTAGGGTTGTATAGAAATCATTTCTTTTTTAAAAATATTTCTTGAAAAAAATTGGAGGCATTGATTTGAGGATAGTGGAGGACAGCTGTCGAGTGGATCTTAAAGTAGGGAAGGGCGGGACCTACGTAAATTGGGAGAGAATGTACCGTGCAGGTAGGGAGTGGAGAGGGATGATCAGGATGATGATCGTGATAATGGTTGTTCTCATCTGATCAAATCCTGTCTTAGTACTTTGCTCGTACAGCGCGGGAAAAGAGTAGGAGAGGGATAATTTTGGTGAAGTGGGGTGGCGGGGGGGGTTGGACCAGGGTGCAGTGCGTGGTCCAGACCAAAGACACGAACCGTGGACTCTTGGACATTTAGTTATGGTTTGATAATAAAAAAATTTTATTTTAAATTTAAAATTTTTATTTTATCATTATAATTTTTTTAATTTTTTATATAAAATATAATAAATAATTTAATTTTTTTTAAGTTTAAAACAATAATAATATTAAAATATAATATTTTAATATTTTATCTTAAACTCAAAATTTTCATCTCAGAGAGTCCATTTATCCCTTTTTATTATTATAATTTTTTTAAATTTTTATATACAAAATATAATAAATAATATAATTTTAAAATAATAATATTATTATAAATTAATATTTTAATAATATTTTATTTAACTTTTATCTACAATCATCTTATTTCTAAATTCAAACTAATCTTTACGTTATGCTCTTTGTCCAAGTAGTGCCATCTAGTAATAAGATTTATACACTTTAAAATTATATATAACATTACAGATAAATAAAACATGCATGGGACATCCTCAAAGCTAACTTTTGAACCATTTTTACAATTGAGGGTGTTATTTCAGCCAACCCAAAAGAGTTGCTGCTTCCGTGAAGCTGCCACTTTTGTCGTGGAAATAAAGCTAAAATAACATTATTCGATACAAAATGGAAACATGAAAGAAACCCTTTGATAACCTCTTACGAATCTACGATAGGACAACCATCGGCCTTATTTGCATGCAGGCTCTTGAATTTACTATTTTTGGGGAGCTACTAATTTGAAAATTAAACTCCGTACTCCCTATCTCACTTTTAGATTATGTTTGGATAAAAGAAACTCCTAACTAATATCATTTTTACTTTATCTCAATTTATTGTTATAATTTTTTAAATTTTTAATTATATTAAAATTTTATATTTAAATAATATTTTATTCAATTTTTATCTCAATTTATTATCCAAAATTCCCTTTAAATGACATGGGAATACAAGAAAAGAAAGGGCAGTCCTAAGTTTCCACATTTATCATGCTTAAAGAAGTCACACTTGAATGTAAATCTATACGTACGTGAACAATAATTTGCAAAAACCTTCCCAAATGGACCAGATGCGTGGTAGGAGAAGAAGTAGAACCAGAACATTGACATTTATTAGCGTATCCAACATAGATAACTGTGTGATTTAAAATGTTAAACAAATTGAAAGCTGAGAGGAAAATTCAATCGTACGATGTTTTTTTTTTTTTTTTTGGTTCGTGAATCGTGATGAAGTTCCCATACCTATATGACTAATTAAGTTCCCTTTTTGTACAGTGGGGGAGTTAGAGGGAATTCCATCTAAAGGTGGCATTCAAATGGCATCTCCAATATTAATAAAGAAAAATATTTTAATCATAAATAAATTCATAAAAATAAATATATAATTTAATATAATACAATTAAATTATAAAATTAATTTTATTATAAATTATATTTAATAGATTTCATAAATTCATATCCACTTATAAATTTATTTTATATAATCTCAGATTTTTTTTTTTTTTGAAGGCAATATAATCTCAGATGTTGTAACAGTTATCGAAACAGAAGTCGTATTCGGGGGCGACACTAAAGACTTTGGGGGCGTTAAACCCAACCCATGCCTGTACGAAGTGCTGTTTCCGGCACCTACTCCTTAGGCTCTCCAGTAAAAAGTTGCTGTCACCCATTATCTTTTTAAAACTTTTTGGGCCTTTTTTCGTGCAAGAGTCTAACGTCGTGTATTTTTTTTTTAATTTTGTAATTATTATTGTCTCTATATATTATATATCACATTTTTTTCATTTTTTTATTTATCTTAAATTAATTAGATTTTTATACTTATCATTCACATTGATACAATACATATTTAGTAAAAAAATAAAATTAAAAATTATGTATAATGTATTGTCTAAGGATGACAAGCATATTTTTCTTATTTTTAAAAAAATTAAATTTATTATTAAAATTTTAATTTTTTATATAAATCTTATATTTATTTATTTATTTTAAAAAATAGTATACAAATTTTACAAGTGTAAATATTATTATTATTTTAAATAAAACCATAAAATGAGATAAATAAATATACTTAAAGTAAACTATGTTTATAATAGTTATTGTATATTTAATAAACATTAAAAAATCTATTTCATTTATCTATCTTTTAAAAACTTGTGATTTAGCTGGGGGGATTTATTTTAATTTTTTTTTCAGTGATTAGATAATAAAAGTATTTTCAAAGATGTAAACCTATTCATATACTTATCTACAATAATTTTAACAACTATGTTTGAATTTTAAAAAATGAATAACGATATACAACTCAACTCTTTTTACGACTTTGTTCTAAATGAAAATTAATTGTATAAAGTTTTATGTTCAAATCGAATAGAAAATTCATACGATTATTATTTTGTACAAAATAATGAAAGCATATTTGTTAATTATAAATTGAGTTGTAAATTAGCTATATATATTATAATTACTCAAAATTACATAAAGATTTTATATGCATATTGCATGCTGTGTTGAATGTTGATAAGCAAAGTGCATTTCGTCATGTCGTTGTCTTGTGAAGTGGGTCTAGTATATTAGTTAACTTTCTAGAAAAGAAAGGGAGGTACGTGACTATTATTGTTTTAAAGTACAACTCTTGTTGTGTATAAGTAATGCTATATACAATTTTAGAATACATAAATCTAACGTAATTTAAAAAAAAAAAATTATTATTAAAAAAATAATTTATTTTTACGTAAATCTCATATTTACTTACTTTTTTTAAAAGAAATATACGAAACTTATCCATTTTAATACTGTAAATATTATTTCTTATATTATATATATATATGAAGAATTTAAGTTTTTTGCATTTAAGTTAATTTAATGAATTAAAAATTAAAATAAATAATTTTGTTTCTTACAAATCAATGCATAAATATCACTTACCATATTTTATTGTCTTTAAAAATTCAGTGCATAAATACATTTCTTAGCTTATGTAACAAGTTTTGATATCAACAATATGATTAGTATATCAATAAATAGAATTGTATATACGAGATGAGAAACTATACATTATAATCATAATTCGAGTTTTTAAAAAGTATAAAATTAATAAAATTATCATTTATATTGAAATATAATAAATATTAATTCCGCCCTACCATTGAGGATTGCATGTCATCCCTCAAGAGACAACAAATGAGAGGCGAGAGAGATTCAAATTACTTTTTTTTTTTTTTCATATTTAAAGAAAAGGGATTGATATATAAATTTAATAAAAAAGTAATTTAATAATAAATTCTACAGAATTATGTTCCATTGAAGACTTGGCATTCGTAAATATTTATTACAAATAAAATTTCAGAGTGCATTTTTCTAATCTAATCACGGAGTAAATTGCGCGACTCCTAATGATGAGTGACGGACAGTAGCGATCGAACAGCAGGGATTGAGAGCGACCGTGTGGGGCACTCCCCTATGCAAAATCACCAGCTGAGGATGAACAAACCGTGAAGAACTCGAGATGGGTCCCGCAGCTTGACTGCGACGCGCAAGAGTCGAGACAACACACGCGTGCGCTGACATGTTTGTCCCTGTCTTTGCGTTCTCACGCGCCTAGTGCTAGACACAACTGCGGAAACTTTGGGGCATATGCGGGTGAAATGGGTTACATTCCTAATTTCCTCAGTATGACGAGCACCGTACTCCCTTGTCTAGGCGCGTGTCTTCAAGAGTTCCATGAAAAAGAAGTGCAAAAGAATAAGGTTCTGCTTGCCATTTAGATTTTTAAAAATTTTAAATTTTAAAATTAAATATTAAATATAATATTTTAATATTATTATTATTTTAAAAATTAAACAAAAAATTAAATTATTTTTATATTTTAATAAGATAAAAATTTTATATTTAAAATAAGAAATCTTTGATAACCAAATAATACATAAAAATAAGTTCAAATTAGGTTGAAGCGGCCAGTTGAAGATGGTCAAGAGTCTCCAATGCTACTCTCTCGTGATTAATCCACTGCCTGACGGATCGGGTATAACTAATCATTTTTAAAAAATTATTCTTCGATGTATAAAGTATTTTTTTAATAACTAACGTGACAATATTTAATTTAAAAAATATTTAAATTTACAATTTTCTTTTAAATTAAATATTGTCATGCCAACTACATAGAAAATGTGATTTTTCTAACGGTTTATAGATAGAAATTTTTATTAAAAAATAATTTTAAAAAAATAAACTATAAACATTGTCTGTATTAGTTGACGCTATAGAATTGTAAATCAATTAGTTGTTTAATACGTCAACAAATAATTTTATTTTTATTATAGTAGGACTCATATTTGGATGGGGTAAGTACTTTCTTCTAAAATCAATTTAGTAATGAGGGATCAAATTGATGTGAAAAGGAGATCATTCAAATTCTTATACAAATTAGAGGGTCTGTACGATAGAGATAAACACATAATATATAATATAAATCTTATTGACTACAATACTTACTATTTATTTAATGTTGTCTGAAATATTCATATAACTTGTAATAAATGATGCAGACCTTAATCTAATTGGTGCGTCACATCCCATAACACTTATTTTTGCCACATTTTATATTTTTCATAAGCTAAATAGACTAGAAAAGGTAAACAAAACGAGCTAAAATAATTAGTTGGGGAGGTGGAAAATCACTTTTGAGTTTTGGGTATGGGGTTGCGACTTTGGATGTGAAACTTTTAAACCAGACTTTGGTAAAAGTTACTCATCCCCTTAACTTTTGGCCCATTGTTTCGTGTCTCAACTTTTAAATAAACCAGATATTAGGATACATGATAAAAATAAAATAAAATAAAATGAAAAACTAAATAGTCTCACTCAGCCACTAAACTCTACTTATTTTCGTGAGCTGAATTCAATGGCTCCACTGTTTATTGAGAAGTAAAATGATAAAATATAAATAAATAGTTCATGGTCACATTTTTTCAACTTAATGCCTTTTTTTTTTTTTTTTTTTTTTTCCTGAGCATTCAAATATAACATATTCAATGAAAATGTTACTCATTTTATTTTCATCTTATTTGATTTGATACAGTGAAATTGTCATTAATTTTTAATTAAAATTAAAGGTGAAGATTCGTATAGCGCTCTCCATCAAATCTATTGACTCTATTTTTATTATAATGAGATGAGATAAAATAATTTTAAATAAAATTTAAAAATTAAATAAAATATTATAATATTATTTATTTTTATTATTTTAAATTTTTAAAAAATTAAATTATTTATTATATTTTATATAACTATTTAAAAATTTATAATCACGAGATATGACAAAACATTACGGATTTAAATGGTCCAACATTTGCTGCAAAACGCAAAGGTTCCCAGTGGGGGAAATGATTTTAAGCTGTCAGTGTACGGATGGAATTTGGAAACCAAAATGATTCTCTCAGAAAATAAATATCTATATTTTGCATTTAAATATTAATACCAGATTCATAAATAGATATTATAAAAATAAATTTATAAATTAATATAATTTAATATGAAATATTAGATTATAAAATTATTTTTATTATAAAATAAATTTAATATATTAATTAAAATAATATTAATTTATTTTTTAAAAATCTTTTTATAACCGTAATATTTATCTTTTAAAATGTAAAACATATTTTAGACTATGATATTTTCAACCGCTCACTTAACTCAATTCATATTAATCTGTGCCCATTAGATGGTAGAGTTTATCGTATCTAAAGATTTTAGCTAAAACGATATTCAATATTAAGATTCAAGTCCATCTCTCTTTAAATTACACCATTAAAGAGCATCTACGTCGTAATTGATTTGAAATGTTCAAAAAAAGCATACAATCGCACTGTCTTTCTACTGAATATGACTTCAAACCAAATCCAATTTTATTTGTTGGATCAAAACAAGTTGCCTTTAGCTGTCTCTTCCTTGGCTCAATTAAGGAACATGGATTGCAATCAATGTAATGAAATTTTTATATATAACAAATCACACTTCTCCTGTCTTATGTAATTCTAATGGATAGTTCTACGTCCACCGCTTGCAATGAGATTATTAGTTATGTTAGTATTTTATTTTATTTTTATATATATATTTTTAATACTTTTAAATATATTTTTTTAAAAAAATTTACAATATTATTAAAAAACATGTCTTTAATCACAAAATTTAAAAAAAAAAATGTCAATAGTAGCTCCGAAAGCGGTGAGAAAACCTTGAAGTTAATTTTGGAAATATAATGTAATTTTCATTTTTTCTTTGAAAAGTCATTTTGATTATTTGTTAAGAACTTCTATAAATATAAAAAAATTATATAAAATAAACTTATAAATTGATATAAATTTATAAAATTCATTAAATTTATTTTATAAAAAAATAATTTTATAATTTAATAGACCATATTTAACCACATGAGTTTATAATTTTTTCTTTTTACATAATCCTTTTGTAAATTATTTTCCTTACTTGTTTCGTGATGCAAAAGAATAAGTGGATGAGGTTAACTTCCAATGACCATATATAGAGAAGGACTGGCAAAAGAGGCCAACACAGCTTTGCGAGAATCATTTTACCTCTGCGTCAAGGCCCCCACTACTGTGGAATCTCCCTGTGGAGGCCCCCACCGCCGTGGCTCCAGGCCTTGTAATCAAAGACCTCTCTCGTATCGGTTATGGACAAGTTTAGAAATGTTAATGGTTTGGCAAGATAGGGATCTGAACTAGGGGTGGGCAACGGGGCCCCGCATCCCGCTACCCCGCTCCCGTTCGCCCCGCCCCCGCACGACGGGGCGGGATACACCGCCCCGCATGGGTCGCCCGCCCCGCATCTAGTCCCCCTAGAGGGGGCGGGGGGCGGGGAGAGCCCAACCCCGCCCTGCATTTCCCTCGCCTCGCCCTCACCTATATATATTATATATATATATATATATATATATAAACATAAATATTTATATTTACAAAAACATAAATATATGTTTATATATATAAATATATATTTATATTTTACAAATTGTGTATATATAAATATATATATATTATAATTTGTTAGACTTGTTCACAAATTATGCATTAACAAATTTAAAAATTATATAGTTTAAAAACTACTACACTACAACTTATACAAAATATGCATTAGTAAATTTAAAAATGACATAATTTTTAAATTATAGTCATATTTATAAAATTTAAATTTATAATTTAGATCTAAACATATATTTTTTATTGCTTTTAATAATAGAAATAATTTTTTAAAATAATAAAATATAGTTAATATTTGAAGTGAAAATAAAACGGGACGGATTGAGTATCTGCCCCGCACCCCACCTAGCGGGGCAAAGTACCCCACCCCGAAAATGCGAGAGTGGATAACGGGAAGAAAAACCCCACCCCCGCATGGTGCGGAGTGGGGTGCGGGCTACCCCGCACCATACGGTGCGGGTAGCGCCCCTAATCTGAACCTTTTGGGTTTCTGCAACGATGATGTCAATTACTTTATTCCTGATATCAAAGCAGCGATTTTTATGTTATGAGGAAAAAAAAAAAAAAATCAAAATCACTCGCCTTTGTTTCCTTGAATTTTGGGTCTCAACCTTCAAAGCCCTTTGAATTTCGTGCCATATTAATCTCCACAGAAACCCTCGTAGGTGAAAATATCTTCTGCAAATTGATATTGTTGGGTGGTTGATTCCTTTTCTTGACGATGTTCTTTCCAGGGTTGAAACGATTAATTAGTTCAACGACATAATTTCTACATAGGAAAACGCGTTGATGAAGATAATTAAAGCTTGAGTTGTGGTGTTTATGGTTTAAGAAAAAGATAATTTTTCAGAAATGATGATTGGGGGGGGGGGGGGGGGGACACGAATGACTGAAAAGAGAGAGTGCAATCCTGTTTGATGAAAAAGAACCGAAAGAAACTCTCCAAGTCATGATTTGTAGGTGAAACAAAAGCAATGAAATGATGTGGCTCGACACCATCAAATTATTACAAAAGATCAACAAATAAAACCACCCACAGTAATCGTCAGAATCGGTATGTGATTGGAAATCATGCTTATCGTGAGACTGTTTTTGTTTCTTTTCATCTGACTGGGGCCTCTCTCTCTCACACACACACAAACAGAGCCTCCAAATGCATGGTATTTGCAGCACCATGACGTTCTCTTTCTTGTCTTGTACTCAAGAATGGTTAAAACTTCTGTAACTGAGATTAATTAGTAGCCAGGTTTTTCATGTTGTTTGATTTTGATGGCTTATGATCAGAATAGGGTATCTTGGATGTTCTATTTTTGAGCTAGCTTTTTGCATCTTCTACCAATTCATGTATTAAATATAACACATATTCTGTTAATTTAAACAAGATTGTATATAAAGTTCTTTTTTTTATGGCATGTGTGATTTATTTATTTATTAGGATTGAGTATCTTGTGCAGTATTGTATTTTTTAAAAAAAAAAAATATTTATAATAGTGATTATATAAGTACCATGCAGTCTATTTAAAAAATATAAATTAATATAAAATTCACATAAAAAAATTAATTTTTTTATCATAAATTTTATTATTTTTTAAACGACTATATAATATTTATACACTATATAATTATATATAACATTACTTTCTTTTTTATACCCAATCCTTATTTTGCACCAGAAACATGATTGCAAACAGGTCAATCATTATATACATGAAATAATTGCGGAAATTTTAAAATTTTCTGACTCTTTTGAATCTATGTCAACAAGGGTATAAGACCTCAGTTAAAAAACAGTGCGTGTCAAGAATTTAGGTAAAATACTTTTTCTGGTAAGTGATATGGAAAATTTTAGTTTTAAATGAAAATTTAAAATATTATTATTATTATAAAATTAAAAAAATTAAATTAAAATTTAAAAAAATTAAATTATTTATTATATTTTATGTATGAATTTAAAAAAATTATAATAATGAGATAAGATAAAATCAGAATTTTATGTTTTATATTATTTGCCAAACCTAACCTTAAGCTAGTTATTCTACCTTTCTATAAAATAAAGAAAATTGCGAATTAAGAATGAGTAAGAGCATTTTCAATAGATTAGATTGAGTATTTAGCTATTAGACAACAAAAATCAAGCGTAATGGATTAGCTAAATTCTAAAAAATTAGACTTTAGCTACGTTAAAATAATTTTCAAATTTGAGAGCTAATGTACATACATCAAATTAATATTTTATTATTCTTTTTCTTTCACCTTCTCATCTTCTCAGTTCTCATTCTAGTATATACTTGATGTTAATTCTCTTGCTACGGAATTATTTTGCATGAATAAATTCATTTTGCTACGTCCATTACTAGGATATACTCGATGTTACTAAGATGAATTTATTTTACATGAATAAATTCATTTTATTACTGTACATACATCTCGATGTTACTGGGATTAGTGTACATACATTAATTTATTTTGTTATGAATAACTATTAATTTAGAGTTAGTTCTTTTTTTAATTAGACATTTGTGGTTATTAGCATTAAATAATACGATAAAAATAAATAAATTAATAATTGATTTAATTAGACGTTTGTGGTTTTTAAATTAATAATTATTTTATTATTATGTAACGAAAAAATAGATAATCTAATGTTAGGGATTTGATGTGAATGAAATAACCAGAGCTAAATTCATCTCATATTATTTTATTATTAATATAATAAAAAATAGTCATTCAAATTTAGAGACTAAAATAGCTAAAGTCAAATTCATTAGGATTGTTCATACGGGCCGGGTTTTACCCAGCCCGCACCGGAAACCGGAAAACCAGATTTCCGGTTACGGGTTTTGGCCCGGATTTTATCTGGGTCGAAATCCGGATTTTCAAAACCGCATGTATGCGGTCCGGACCCGAGTATGAAATCCGGGTTCCGGATTATAACCCGGGTTTATATATAACGCTTCTCTCTCTCTCTCTCTCTCTCTCTCTCTCTCTCTCTCTCTCTCTCTCTCTCTCTCTCTCTCTCTCTCTCTCTCTCTCTCTCTCTCTCTCTCTCTCTCTCTCTCTCTACGCCGAAATCAGTCTGAGGACTCTCTCCGAAACCCTAGCCATCATCTTCAACCTCGTGCCTCGTCTTCATCCGCGTGCTTGGTCTTCATCCTCGTGCCGTCTTCTTCCTCACGTCGCGCGATCGTCTTCATTAGTTTGCTGTGTGCCGTTCGGTCAGTTTTTCTCCTCTCTCTGGGTCTTGCTTAAATGTTTTTCTACTATGTTACCTTTGCTTTGTTCAGAATCTCTGGTTTGTTTGGTTGTTTTTGCATTTGAAATGGATTAGATGGACGATTTTTTTTAAACAGAAGTATTTTTCAAAGAGAGGTTGTAGGAGAAACAGAGGACTCTGTTTAGAGACTTTACCGAAATATTACTGGGTTTTCCTGGAAAATGAAAAATGACTTGTGGGAGATGACTTCAGGATTAGTGTTAAGGAGGATATATTCAATCCAACCCACGTCACCGTTGGGACCGATTCTCTTGCTGCCATAGCCAAATAGGTCAGGAGGGCCAACGCTGTCTTTCTTAGACTGGGGTAAGTTGAAGAACCTGAGGGCTTCAGCTTCCAGCTTTTTCATGAACTCCACTGGGAATCCTTGATTCACCACCTTGAAGATCCCAAATTCCAAGGCCTTAGCTATAAGGGTCTTGACATTAGGGTCTGAGAGGTCCACCACTGGAATTCCAGTGAACAAGTCAGGGGGCTTGTGTGTCTGTATCAAAGAGTAGTCGTCTAATGCTGCAGGCTGAGAAAGAACCACCATAGTAGTTGTTTCTGCTGTTTTGGTTTTTCAGAGAGAAGAAGGAGGAGGAAGAGGAGGAGGAGAAGGAGAAGGAGACTCGTTTGGTTGAGAGGGTGATGAGATTGATGGGGGGTTTAAATGAGCGAATTTTATATGGTTTTTTGCTCTTCTGATTTCTGACTTTGTCACCATTAGCCATTAGGCAATGCGTGCTTTCTCTTATTCCTCTGCACTTTTTTTTATATCTCATATTTTAACTTTGTTGCTTTAAGTCTAAATCCTAGCTAGCTAGCTAAAACCCTACAAAATCAGGGACTAATATTGGATCAAAATTTTTTTATAAGTAAAAGATAGATATTATTGATATGAATGAGATAGGTCAAAGCCATGTACACCGGAAGTATACAGAAAAAGACCTAAATACATTCTAACTATGCTGAAAGGTAAAAATATTGTTATCAAAATATTTTTACCTATTGCAACTTGACTGTTTATCAACTAGAGATTTTCACTCTCCTCTTGTCAAAAACCAGAGTTTCAAACTCTAACCACCTAAATAAAAACTTCATGCATGTACTTTATCAACCAGAGATTTTACACACTGAAAATGCCTAGTATGTTATAGGAGAGAATGAAAAGTTTATGAGAACAGCAAAAGAGGAAGGTCATGCTACTGCTTATGCAGAGGGTGTTTGGAATCAACACACAAATAACTGATTTGAACATGTTGGTTTTGTTGGGTTTAAGATGATATTTGGATATGTACAAATGTCAATGTTTTATGGGAACTTGAATTCAAAACAATGTGCTATGTATTTGGATATGCCAAGTGGATTTTATCAAAACAAAGGATGATATGATCTATTTTTGGAAATGAACACTGCATGTATAACGTGCTTTCTACTGCTTGCATCTGTTTTCTTGTTTGTAGAAAATCTGTATCAAAATCTGTTTTTATTTTTCAGTTTTCAAATAGGTCTTTGTTGGACTAATTTTGTGTGCATAGCTAAGATACCATTTATTTATTTGCTCACACATTGCATCTTTCTTTTTCTACAGTGCTGCTGAGTATATTTTATATAAGCTGAATCTAATGGGGGAAGATAATTGAAGTCTAAAGTGCTGCTGAAGTTTTTACTTCAATCGTTCTTATATTTTTTGGAGATTTGTTTGCATTTAAATGTAGCTTTTTTGATCAATTAGTATGCTAGATTTTATTTTTAAGAGTTGGTACTTGAAACCGTTCATTTAAAACAGGTTTGACAAGATAAAATCATTGAAGTGGTGGAAAAATATTAATATTTCCCCCTTTTTTGGTTCAGGCAGTTAAAAAAAAGCCAATTTTAAAAGGATTCTTCCACAGTTTTATGAAGGCGGTGTACCAATTAAGTATAAAACCTTTACTCCAATGATTCATTAAGAAAGTTTGAGTGAGTTTGATTTGTTCAAGAGAATAAAACTAGAATGACCGAAACATGTATGTCTTAATTTCCTATTTATCCAAGCTGCAGACTTAAAAAAAAAAAAAAAAAAACCGGGTTGAATCTGGAACCGGAATCCGGGTTTTTAAAAAACCGGATTCAACCGGGTTTCGGCCCGGATCTGACCCGGGTTAACCCGGTCCGGGTTCCAGCCCGGATTGAAAACCCAGATTCCGATTTGGGTGGACCCGACTTTCCGGGTTGGAACCCGGTTGAACAGCCCTAAAATTCATCTCCCATTAACTAAAAGTGTCATTTAGCTTTAACTAATCCATTAAGAGTGCGTTAAGAGAGTTAGAATTGAAAAAGATTTTGGTCCTAACTATTATATTTATAATATTGAGGAAAACTCAAATTCTTTAAAAGAAGTTTTAACATCACCTGATTCTATGTTTTGGAAAGAGGTTGTGAATGATGAGATGGATTCACTAATTTTTAACAAAACTTGAAAATTAGTTGAATTACCACCAGGTTGCAAAATCATAGTGTGTAAATGGGTGCTTTGAAAAAAAATTAGACCGGATGGAACGGTTGAAAAATTCAAGGCTAGGCTAGTCACAAAAAGTTTTAAACAAAAAATCGATCTTATTTTTTAATACTTTTTCTCCCGTCACAATAATAGAATCCATTAGATTATTGATTATCATTGCAACAATCTATTATTTAAAAAATCATCAAATAGATTTTAAAACAGATTTTTTTAATAGGGACCTAGATGAAAAAATCTATATAGATCAATTCAAAAGCTTTCTTGAGCCTAGGCAAGAAAGCAAAGTGTGTAAGTTAACAAAATCCATATATGGCTTAAAATAGACCCCTAAACAGTGGCATGCGAATTTGACTCTTGCATGATTGAGAATGGCTATAAGTCAAAGAAAAGTGATAAATGTATTTATCATAAATCTTGGAAAAACTCTCATGTTATTATTAGCCAATATGTGGATGATTTATTGATATTTGGTTCTAATTTGCATGTGATAGATGAAACAAAAAGCATGCTTAGTAACTATTTTGATACAAAAGATCTTGGTGAGACTAATTTTATTTTGGGTATGAAAATCACCAAAATATTTGATGGTATTTTTTCTTAATCATTGCATTGTGTAGAAAAATTATTAAAGAAATATAATTATGTTGAATGCAAGCATGTTGTTACTTCTTTTGATCCTAGTGTTATTTATTTTCTATGTAAAATGATGATGATGTGATTAATCAAAATGAATATGCTAGCATGATTGTGGGAGTTTACGTTATGCGACTGATTGTACTAAACCTGACATTGCTTATGCGGTAGGAGTACTTAGTATATTCATTACCAAGCTTGGAAGAGGCAATTAGTATGCAATGGATAGGATAATGAAATATTTATCCAATACAAAAAATTATGGCTTATTTTATAAAAAGTATTCTGCTGTGCTCGAAAGCTTTAATGATGCCGATTGGAATACTTTGTCGAGTGATTATCTTTCAACTACACGTTATGTTTTTAATGTGGATGATTGTGCCTGGAAATATAAAACAAACCATTATTGCTAACTCAACTAAGGGGAGTTTGGTCCAATCCCGAGAGGTTCTGTGGATAGGATCGGACTGGACCTATTCGTTCAAAACCCACCCTGGATCAGACTGAGCAACCTAAGGACCGGGCCAATTAGGTTTGGTCTAGTAGGTCCAACCCTATTCCAAATGGACCAATTTTCATATCCCATATTTTTTGGTCCAATAATAAAAGCCCACTAACAATTTATCCAATTTTAAGCCAAAATACTAAAAAAGAACTAGAAAGAAAAATAAACTATTTAATGTGGATTATTTAATTAACTCATTAAAAAATAACTTATTAAAATTATATTGATGATATTAATTGCTACTTGAGTATATCAATGTATTATGATAGTTAATGCATAATGAGCATTTTTTTAATACTTATATCGTGATACATTAAATAATTTAATATATATACATATAGTATACTATGATATATATTTATTAATATATATATTAGTATAAATATAATACTATTAGTCTATTAGTATATAGTAATAATTATTAACGTATTTACTATAATGAATAATACATTATTAACTTATTTACTATAACTAATAAATTAAGAATACACAATTACACTAGTACTAATACTATAACTATATTAACTAATAACTATACTAGTAGACTAGTAATATTACTAAAACACTATATGTTAGTGATAATCTATGTAATTATAGTGATTTAATACGTTAACTACACTAATATTATTATAAATTTATACATATATTATAATTTATACAATAACTCTTATAATATGTTAATATATTAATATATACTAGTACTATATATTACAGTTATACATTAAAAAATAAAATAATACGTTGATACTAAATATATATATTTATAGACTTATAGTGATTTATTTATTATGATTAGTATAACTATATAATAGTATTAGCATCAGACTATTAGTAAAGCTATATATTATTAATATTAGTTGCGGTGAATCAGTAATTTAGTATAACTATATTCTACATTACTAAAGAAATGTAGGTCATATTTTTTGGATTATTTGCAGACGAGATGTGTGTTTTTTAGTAGAGCTTTGGGTTCAACTACTTGTGCAGAGTAGGTTTGAACTATACAACGATCAGTTGAGCTGTTGTATTTTAAAAAAAATAAGTCAAGAGGAGATCTGCTGCACCGTTTCATTTGAAATTTCGTATAGTATAGAAGACTTGAATCTCTTTCAAGAAAATGAGATTTTCGTACCTAGTCTAAATTGATTTCATTTTCATGTTAATTTTATTATAATTTTTATTATATTATTATGTATTAACTAAAATAGTTCATTAAAACCCAACAGAAAGTGGAATTAACTTAAAAGAGAAATACAACTCCATTCGACTTTGAAATACCCAGCCATGGATCTCGGGACGACAAAAAAACTTCCATCAAAACTTCCATGTGTCGACATAAAAATACCTCCATTCGACGTATTAGCCATATTTAATCAATGGATAGTAAAAAGAATATTCATCAAAACTTCCTTGTGTGGACATAAAAATAATTAATCATTGGATAGTGAGAGTGCGGAGGTATTTTTTATAATACTCTACTAGTATTTATTATTTTATTATTATTTTTTACATATTTTTAATTACTATTCATTATTTTTTATCTATTTATTATTATTATTTATTACTTTATTATTACTTTTCACCAATTTTTCATTAATATTCATAACTCTTCACGACACTCTTCGTTACCCAAACCCATTGAGTGTACATACCTAAGACTAGACACAATGAGTAGTGCTGTCGTAGTTAGTATTTCAAATATTAATAGACATTATTTAATGCTTCAGTACTCAACCATTGTGCATTGGTGTCCCTAAATTCACTGTAATCTGAACAGAAAACTCGAGCTTCTGAGTCTTTAAATTGCTGAATAGAGAGATCCTATACTGGATATTCATTGCGGTTCTTGATCCTATAAATTAGAAAGAAAAGTATAGTTACAAGCATAATTATATACTAATCTGTGTCTTAATATAATATAATTAATCAAAAAATAAATTTTATTAAAAATAATGTTAATTTAAATTTTAAATATAAATAAATCAGTGTTAATACACAGATTAATGCGCAAACTGTACTTATATGTAGCAAAACTCAAATTAGAATACGCTTTTAATATTTTTTTCATTCAAACTACACTCATCCTATACAACGCTTGATAATATCAAAGAAAATGCTATTTTCAGGCTCCCATCTGCATGGACGATATACATAAAATAAAACTATATCATCTCACTCACGTTTTCCATTTCTTGAAGCACGAACGGAAAACATCGTCACAGCATGAAAGTACCACTTATTAGTACTCCAAGACTACCTAATAACTCATAATTTCCTCAGTTACACCACCAGATGAGAAACTATGTTATGTAGCTAGTAAAGATTCACAAGTTCCGGAAACAAATTTAACAAGTTAAAATACACTTGTTACAGCATCAATTTCTCACATATGAAATAGATGTTTTAGACGCTAATTGGAATGTATGACCAAAAAAACATTTCTTATGGTATTTAACATCAAATATAGCAGTAATTAATAATTCAAAAACCTCAATTTACGGGGAAAAAAAATACCAAAACAAAAAATCCCTCCTTGCACAAGTCTTTCACATAAAAAATAGGTAATGCATTAACCCAACAGCATCCTTCAAGCTTGAGGCTTGACATGTTCCAAAAAAACTGGGAAACTGAAACTAAGGACATCTAATTAACTAGGTGATTGGAAGTGTGAGACTGTTAGTAGTCTATATTCAAGAATCTGCAATGGTAACCTCAACCTCCACACCAGGTTCAATAGTGATAGAGGTGATCTGCTTAACAACATCAGGGGAGCTGAAGAGATCAATTACTCGTTTGTGGACACGAAGCTCAAATCTATCCCAAGTGTTGGTGCCTGCAAAAAACAAACCAAACAATTCATAAAAAATTTCAATAACAGAAAAATTATGACATCATAAGACCTAGCTATCATTAGAAATACACATTAGTTCAAAAGAAGATGGTTTAGTTTGATTAGTCATTTAATGGTTCAGGTGATAAGGGCCTTGGTCTTGGTGGTCTGCTCCCTCCAAGTCTAAGGTTTGGATTCTCCAGGTGCAAACAATTTTTAGGAGCTATTAGACTTGGGAGATTTCACCCTGAATTATCCAAGGGTAGGAAACTCCTTGTTGAGAGCCTTTCAACACCTTGGATCAGTCGGGACTTTGTTCTAAGACACCAAGCACCAATAAGGAAAAAAAACTATTAAAAAGATTAAAGATGAAGTGATGTAATTGGACCTTCAGTTGTGTGGGCTGCAAACATCTGAGATATCTTAACCTCAACCACATCCCTACCCAGGTTATTATTTTGAATCTCTCCTTTCCATCTTTTAGTTTGGTGTAAACACCCTTACAACCACTTCCAATATCCGCCCATTCCTCACAAATTTCCTCCAACATCCACTTCATTAAGCTCCGCTCAATTCAAGATTAAGGTAACTGATGACAAGATGCATTAAAGAAATTATCAAGAAAAAAGAGGCCAAAGAACCATGCATGCCATAGTGATGTAAACATACCACTGAGAACATCATAACAACATCAACCACTTTAATTATCAAAATGCTTCAAATTCGATAAGATGGGTTTGCCAAATGAATATTGAAAAAGTGACCACTAAAATCAGGAATATACTCTCATACAGCCAAGCACTTGAATCCCAGGAGTGAAATATGAAAATATACCTTCACCGCAAGGGGACTTCCTGGTGGTAATGTGCAGAACCTTGGTGGGCATTCTCACTGGTCCCTTAACCCTCAAACGCTTGTCCTTGGCACCACGAACTAAATCCGCACAAACTATCAAGCAAACAAAAATCAAAATTATCAAACTGATAGATTCCAAGTATACAAGACGGAAAACAAAATGAGTGTCCCATACATGAATTCGTTGTAATATCAATTATGGCATATGGGCCATGTCTGTTTGGTAAAAAAGAAAAAAAAATTGATAGCAAAGAACTACGGGGGTACCTTTCTCGAGATTCTTGACGTTTTTGGAGGAGAGGGTGATCCTGATCTTGTGAATCTGCTCCTGGGGTTCGTCCACACCCTGCTGCTTCGGCGGCTTCATTGCGTAAGCCATCTTTTCTTGCTTCCGTTCCTGCCAAATTACAAACGCCACAAACAAATAAAAACTGGATCTGAGTGAAGCTTTCCCAAACCCAATTACGAAATGAAAATTTAGGAAACGAATGTTACTGTTCTTATTGCAAAAACTAACCAAAGAGATAAAAATCTAAGCTTCGGTGTGATAATAATTACTAAGGGAGCGAAAGAGAGAATAAGACCTTAGCGGGGGTGTGGAGCTCTGGTTGGGGCGGCCGAAGCTACTGGCTATTAGGAACCCTAGATGAAAGAAGGGAAAGGAAGACCAAAAAGCGAAGTGAAGTGCGAACTGGAAGTAGATTTACGAAGGAATGTGAGGGATCTCGGGACGACACCGTTTGCTGAAGAAGTGAAATGCAGTGGACCAGGGAACGCAGCGTATCAATTATGGAAGCAGGGGTTGTCGTTTGAACAAGTGATACGCGGCGTTTTGATTAATTAGCAGGTTTCTGTTGCGAACACATAAACGGAGGGGTGAGCTCCGACTCCGACGGAGTTGGGTAAGCAATTTCTGACCTCCAAGTTAGAGGCAAATTTAGCTCTAACTCTGATCAGAGGTTGAAGTTTGGAACTTTGATCGGAATTCCAATTATTTAATGGGCCCAATTGACCAATTGGAATTTAAGGGCCATTGGGCCAATTTTGAGCCCTAAAAAAAAAAAAAAAATTTAATATAATACATCATTCAAAAACTCATATACAATAATTCAAAACATGGATAATAATAAAAACAATTTATTTCTAATAAGCCATAAGGAAAAACATATTGAACAGTCCATAAAAATAAAAACATCATCTGCAACACCGTGTTTTGTCATTAATAATACCTGAAATTAAGATAAAAAGTCACAATCAATAAAAGGAAAAAAATGATTTAAAAAATTGAACACGCTAAAAGTAAAATTTGATTATCATTTCTTATCAATAAAATTTAAAGGAGGTTTATCAACTTATCCACACTTCAAATTCATGATCCATTAACTACATCCCAATACCCAATGGTTGTCTATCTCAGACTCAAACTCAGATTATCAGTCATCGGCAAGTATGTTAAGGTTTATAATTATATTTATGAAATCATAAAAAGTAGAGTTTAATAGATTTATAAAATCATAAAAATGATTAAATAAATCATTTGAAATACTTAAATAAAGTTACCTGATTCAAACCTATAGCTCTTAGCATCAATGTCAATAGTATTGAGTCCAATAGGCGTATCACTTATCCAGTTTTGTGTGCAAATGAGGGCCTCCACAGTAGGTAGTGACAATGAACTTCGGTAAAAATACAATACTTGACTCCCAGTGCTAAATGTCGACTCAGAGGCAACCCTAGTGATAGAAATGGCTAGCATATCTCAGACAATATGGGAAATGAATAGATACTTGGTTGAATTAACTTTTCACCAAGTTAATAACTGAAATACATCACTAGGTGCCTCGATCTCTTCCATAAAATACTGTTCAACCTCAGAAGTACCTACATAATATTTCTTTTTGCCCATATGACTAATACAAGAGAGGGGTGAATTGAGTTGTATTTAAAAAAAATAACAATTATAAATCAAATATACAATATAAAATATAAACAAAATATGAAACAACAATAAATATAAAGAGTAAGGGTAAGAGAGAAGCAAACTCAATATGTTAACGAGGTTCGGCTCCACTGCCTACGTCCTCGCCTCAAACTACCTATTGAAGATCCCAAATTCACTATTTAACCTTGTTCAGGTAGAGATAGAAACCTATTACATCTTTGAACAATACCGCTACAAAGGATCCGTGTATAACACCCTCTACACTTACAATCACCTTATACGTGATGATTCAACTATTCCCTGTGTAGAACACTTTCTACAAGCACAAGGGTATATACACTCTTTTATTGATATAAGAGCTGATAATGGATAGGTTATCAGAAAACACTCCTCAATAAGTGAAATAAGAACAATACAGTGCAAACTATATCTCTCTTAAAATGAATAAGGATTAAGGTTCAATACTTAGAGAAGAGAGAATGAAAGTTTTGAATAAATGTTGTATGTTCTAGATGTTGTGAATGTGAAGCTCTCAAATGATCTATTTATAGGCATATAAGACTTCATATTCAAATTTAAAAAGATTCACATGTCAAAGACAACATCATTCACTTTTTCAAAAAAATTCAAATAAAAGGTTCTTCTTTTTCAATTGTCAAAGACAATATCATTTATTTTTCAAATACTTCAAACTTAATATTTTATTTTTGACATATGACAAAATGAGCACACTTTACTTTTCCAAAAATTTAAAACTAATCTTTTATTTTTTACATATAACAAAAAGAGCACACTTTACTTTTTAAAAAAATTCAAACCTAATCTTTTTACTTTTTGCATATAACAAAAGGAGTATACTTTACTTTTCAAATTTTTCAAACAAAAATATCTACCTTTTGCATAAGTCAAAAAAAGTATCAATCACGTTTGAAAATATTCAAATAAAACATGCACATGTAAAAGATAACAATCAATCATCTTTCATAATTTTCAAAATATTCATACAAATGTTAAAAATGTATTTTAATGCTTTATAAAAAAATATTAATTTTGAGCCTTAATCTTAATTTCAAAATTTTAAGAGATTTACAACATTACTCTATGACTTTAATGTGAACTTGTTCCCTTCTTGTTCATATTTATTTCTTTTATGTGTTTGACTCTATTGTGTAGATAACTTGAACTTGAGACTCATTTATTCTTTGAATTCATTTGTTATCATCAAAATCCATGTGTAAATATATAATTACACAAAATTTGAAACCTTAGGTTTAACAATCTCCCCATTTTTAATGATGACAAATACTTGATAGAATCTGAAACCTGTATTAATACTTAAGCTCCCCCTGAGAATGTGCGTTAGTTTTCAAGCAAAAATATGAATATAATTCCAAACATATATAATAAGTTTAGCAATTCAAATAATGTTAATGTTCTAGTCTAACACTTCTCCCCTTTTGGCATCATTAAAAAGGATCTGCAACAAGTAAATGGACTGAAAAAACAGTGCGTTTGTAGAAACTGTAGATAGTTAAAAAAATGGAACCGTCCGTGACTCGACAAGTGTGGTTAGAGATTTAAAAAAAAATCGCTTGATGTTGTTAACAAACGAGATTGAAGGCTCCGAGTTTCTAAAAAAATTGTCATTTTCACCAATCAGTAAAAAAAAATCACATTTCTCCTTAACTTGGATGATAGTTTGTCTTGTTCTTTATGTTATATCTATAAAATCAGTCTTAAAATTCATCCAATCCGCATCAAATTTTCTTCTTATCTCTATAACTTATCTGCATTCCTTCAACATTTTCGCTTTAAGCTCTCAATTCTTTTCTCAATGGCTAATTCTTCTAACATTCCTCTAGATTCATCCATGAGGTATTCTACACCTCAACCTCCTGTCCTTTTTGCAGCTGTTATTAGTGTGATGTTGCAGCAAGAAAATAATAATTTGGCTAATAAGTCAGATTCTGATGCTATCTATGACTTGGTGAGTCTTGGGACTCACCACTCCTCCTCTATTGTTTCTTTTTCTCAACGGTTACAAGTCAGAAATCATGAAATTGAAAAGCTTAAAGAACAAATTCTTATACTTCAACGAATTGTTCAAGAATCTCACACAAGGGAAGGAATTATTCGGTAGAAAAATAAACAATTGAAATCTTTATTAGATTTTTCATTCCGCTTGTCAGTTTCCATGGATAAAAATGACATGATATTGTATGAAAAGAATGAGCGTCTCAAACATGAGACTAAGAATTTCAAATTTATGTAAAAGTATTTAAAAAATCTCTCTCTATTTTTATTGACTCTGGTCTATCTTTTAAGAGATATTCATAGCATGCATCATACCTATTTTTTTTTTATCATACATAATATATCTTCTAGTAAAGGTTTTGTGAAAATAACTGCTAACTGATCGTGTGTGTTTGTGAACTCTAGTACTATATCGTCTTTCTACATATGATCTAGAAAAAAATGATATCTTATTTCAATATGCTTAGTTCTAGAATGTTGTATTGGGTTCTCTGAAAGATTTATAGCACTTATATAATCACATTTATTGAAATGTGATTATACGTGAGTTTAAAATCTTCAAGTTGTTGCTTCATGTAGAGAACTTGAGCACAACAATTACCTGCATCAAAATATTTTGCCTCAGCAGTAGATAGTGCAACAGAATTTTATTTTTTACTAAACCAGGAAACTAGTGCATGACCTAAGAAATGACATGCTCTATTAGTATTTTTTCAATCTATTTTACAGCCAGTATAATCTGCATCTGTGTAGCTGATTAGATTGAAAGATGTGTGCTCAGGTTACCATAATTCTAGGTTAATTGTATCACTAAGATATATAAGAATGCGCTTAACTGCAATTAAATGTGATTCTTTTATAGATGATTGAAAACGTGTACATAATAACACACAAAACATAATATCTAGTCTAATGGCTGTTAAATATAATAAACTACCAATCATATTTCGATATATCTTCGAGTCAACTGATTTACCGGATTCATTTTTATCAAGTTTAGTTGATGGGCTCATTGGTGTTCCAATTTCCTTAGCACCTTCCATCCCAAACTTCTTCAGTAATTCTTTAATATATTTTAATTGATTGATGAATGTCCTACGTTTTACTTACTTAATTTGCAATCCGAGAAAGAGTATAAGTACTCCCATCATGCTCATCTCAAATTATACATGTATAGTCTTAACAAAAACTTGACACATATTTTTATTAGTAGCACCGAATATTATATCATCAACATAAATCTAAATCAAAAGAATATCATTATTTTCATATTTAATAAAAAGAGTTATATCGATTTTTCCTCTTGAAAAACTATTTTCAAGCAAGAAACCACTAAGTCTCTCGTACTAAGCTCTAGGAGTTTGTTTGAGTCCATATAGTACTTTTGTGAGTTTGAAAATATGATTTGGGGAAATATGATTTTTAAAACCTGAAGGTTGCTCAATATATACCTCTTCATTTATAATACCATTTAAGAAAGTACTTTTAACATCTATTTGAAAAAGTTTGAAATCTTTATAACAAGCAGATGCAAGTAGCATTCGAATAGCTTCTAATCTTGCGACTGGTGCATATGTCTTATCATAATTGATTCCTTCTTCTTAACTGAAATCTTGAGCTACAAGTTGAGCCTTATTTCTAATAATGATTTCGGACTCATCTTTCTTGTTTCTAAAAATCCATTTTGTTCTAATAACAGTATGATTTTTAAGTTTAGAAACAAGTGTCCAAATATCATTTCTTTCAAATTAATTCAACTCTTCTTGCATATCTAAAATCCAAGATTCATCAAAAAGTTCTTTATCAATATTTTTGGATTCAGTCTGAGATAGAAAAACAGTAGGATTGCAAATATTTCTAAAAGATGATCGAGTACTTAAACCTCATAGAGGTTCACCCAAAATTTGTTCCACTAGATGATCTTTTACAAATTTTCACTGTTTGGTTACATCTTGTATTAAATTTTGATGATCTTTCCTGTTGTTTCCATGTTGAACTTCCTTTATTGTATTCTCTTTGTTGAGATTGAGACTTTCCGTGTTATTTATACCTCCTGTTTCTTCATCAATGGATTTCTTGGAAAGTAGAAAATTAGATTAATCAAATACTACATGCATAGATTCTTGTACAGTCAAAATCTTTTCATTGAATACTCTATAAGCTTTACTATTAGTAGAATACCCGAAAAAGATACATTCATCAGATTTTGCATCAAACTTGCCTAAATTATCATTGTCATTCAAAATAAAGCATTTACATCCAAATATATGAAAGTAACCAATGTTAAGTTTTTTCTCATTCCAAAGCTCATAGAGAGTTTTATCTAACTTAAACCTTAGCATAACTCTATTTATAACATAACATGCAGTACTTACCGCTTCGGCCCAAAAATAACTAGGCAAGTTGTTCTCATTGAGTATTGTTCTTGCCATCTTTTGAAGAGATCTATTTTTCCTCTCTACTACCCCATTTTGTTGAGGAGTTCGAGGAGCAGAAAAATTATGCACAAAACCATTTTCATCACAAAATATTTCAATATTTTTATTAACATACTCTTTTTCCCTATCACTTCGGATACTTGAAATAATATAACCATTTTCATTTTGAATTCTCTTGCATAACTTGGTAAAAGTATTATGTGCCTCATCTTTATGAGTAAGAAAAATGACCCAAGTATATCTAGAGAAATCATCAACAATAACAAATGCATAATATTTTCCTCCTAGACTTACAACTCTATTTGGTCCAAAAAGATCCATGTGTATCAGCTGTAATGGTTTAGTAGTGGAAATATGTTTCTTGGTTTTAAAAGAAGTTTTTGTTTGTTTACCAAATTGACATGCATCACAAATTTTATCTTTAAGAAAATTTATTTTTGGTAAACCTCTCACAAGATCATTTTTTGAAAGTTTGGAACTAAGTTTCATGTTAGCATGACTTAATCTTCTATGCCATAACCAACTAGTTTCATTTTGAACTGAAAAACAAATAGCATCTTGTGAGGTAATTTCTTCAAAATCGATTGTATAAACATTATTGCTTCTAAAAGCAATAAAACAAATATTACAACCATGATCATTTAAAATAATGCACTTATATATTTTGAAAGTAACTTTAAATCATTTATCACATAATTAACTTATACTCAAAAGATTATGTTTTAGACTTTCAACAAGTAGAACATCTTCAATTATGATAAAAGATTCATTACCAATTTTATCTATTCCCATGATCTTCCTTTTCGAGTTGTCTTTAAATGTCACGTGTCATTCTTCTTTAAATCTAAGATCAAAGAACTTAGTCTTATCTCCCGTCATGTGTTTTGAACATCCACTATCTAAAAACCATTTGTTTTTGCTTGTGGATGATTTCATGCATACCTATAAAAATAATTAAGATGATTTTTCTTGGTATCCAAATTCTTTGGGTCTTTTATTTATTAGTATTAGAAAAAATAAGATTTTTATGTACCCATATAGCCCTAATAGTCATTGTATGATTTCTTCTAATAGGACAAACATGATTATTATGACCATTTCTATTATAAAAATTGTAAATAGCATTTGACATATATGAAGAACTTGAATGATTATAATAATATCTTTTTTTGATAAAATTATTTTTATGAAAAAAATTTTGAATATTGGTCTTTGATGTAGAAGGATTATCAAAGAAATTTTTATCAGAAAACACTCCTCAATGAGTGAAATAAGAACAGTACAGCGCAAACTATATCTCTCTCAAAATGTACAGGGATTAAGCCTCAATGCTTAGAGAAGAGAGAATGAAAGTTTTGAATAAATGTTTTATGCTCTGAATGTAGTGAATGTGAAACTCTTAAATGATCTATTTATAGGCATATAAGATTTCATATTCAAATTTAAAAAGATTCACATGTTAAAGACAACATCATTCACTTTTTCAAAAAAATTCAAATAAAAGGTTCTTATCTTTCAATTGTTAAAGACAACATCATTCATTTTTCAAATATTTCAAACCTAATATTTTACTTTTGGCATATAACAAAATGAGCACACTTTACTTTTCAAAAAATTCAAACCTAATCTTTTACTTTTTGCATATGAAAAAATGAGCACACTTTACTTTTCAAAAAATTCAAATCTAATCTTTTTACCATATGACAAAAGGAGCACACTTTACTTTTCAAATTTTTCAAACAAAAATATCTACCTTTTGCATAAGTCAAAAAAACATTAATCACTTTTGAAAATATTCAAATAAAATATGCACATGTGAAATATTACAATCAATCATTTTTAATATTTTCCAAATTCAAACCTTTAAACATGTAATGCACATGTGAAAGATGATAATCAATCATCTTTGATAATTTTTAAATTTAATTTTCAAAATATTTATGCATATGTTGAAAATGTATTTTAATGCTTTATGAAAAAATATTAATTTTGAGCCTTAATCCTAATTTCAATTTTTTAAGAGATTTACAACATTACTCTATGATTTTAATGTGAATTTGTTCCCTTCTTGCTCATGCTTGTTTCCTTTATGTGCTTGACTCCATTGTGTAGACAACTTGAGTTTGATACTTATTTATTCTTTGAATTCATTTGTTATCATCAAAGTCCATGTATAAATATATAATTACATAAAACTTGAAACCCTAGGTTCAACATTCTTCATTGCAACGAGTTGATGATACTGATTCACAATATTGTAACCTCAACGGCGTGGATGTAATGCTCCATTTGGGCTAAGGTCATCGGAGGGAGGTGATAGAATCTAGTGTGAGGTACTCGCTGCGGATGAAGGCTGACCACTATTGTTGTAGGGAGAATATAAGTTATTAAGATCCATTTTAAGCATTGTAATAAACCGTGCAGCCTTCATTGCCCCCATTACGGAATTTGTCCAAAATTTTATCACGGCCAACTTATATCGGGGGTCAAGGATCACAACCACTAAGAGTAATCTACTTATTTTCCTAACACCCTTCAATATTTATTATATTTGATCTGCATCCCCATAACCATACCAGATAATAGTCCGCTAGGATCAATGTAACCTTCTTGCAAGTGATAGTGAAGCTCCAAGAACTCACTGAAGAACAAGTTCGCAGTCGTATATGTGGATCTAGATATTTGCATAGTGATGTCCCAAAAGATTTGCAAAAATGTGATAAAGTGCCCAACTCTAGTCCAATCATGTGTGTCTGGCGTACTAAGCCCATTTTTTGTAGGCTCTAGCAAAGCATGTTTAAGGCCCCCATTCTCGACCTCGATTCACTCGAACGCTCTTTAGTACTTCTGTTCCACATCTAACATAATATATGTTGAGTTTCATCTAGTCAAAACATCCAAGCACAATGTCTTAAAATATGAAATCCCAAACTATTGCCCTGAACTTGGATAGCCTTTGAGAGGAAGCCCTTACATACCGTATAATGTTGCGAACTCTGGTAATGGAATCGTCAACCTCCTTTAACCTCTCAACAACAATCAGGTTGATTATACGAGCACATCATCGAACATGAATAAACTCGTGGTTGTAGATGACATCAGCTTTTACACTCGTATTCCGCTTGAACCATTCAATTGTAATGTCATCGGCACTGGCATTGTCAACTGCATTACATAGAACTTTTTGAATTCTACAATCCTTTAAACAATCATCCATCTCCACGCCAATGGATGCACCCTTTTGATCAATAATTTCTTTGAATCCAATAATTTGTTTTTTCAAATTTCACTCACTATTGATGTAGTGTGCTATGATACAAATGTAGGAAACGTTCTATATGGAAGTCCAAGTATTAGTCATAAATGACACTCTCTGGCCAATGGTAATAAACATCTTCTTCATCAATTCCTTCTCTTTAGCATGCCTCTTCATATAATCCTGCATCACTGTATACCGTGATAGCAATGGAAGTCATGACTCAATAGTCTTGAAAAACTTTCGGAAGCCTTTTTTGTCGATGGCATCTCATTTTCAATTATCATTTTTGCAAACATATAATTTCTGTGTACCATCAGTGGCCGTAGAAGTTTCGTAATTGAACTTGGTCTGATCAGTGGCCGCCAATCCCTTCGCTATTTTACATCACTGGCAACCATTAAGATAGGCGATTAAGACAGATGTGCCTTACTTCTTTGAATGACATCCACAAAGTTGCCTACAGTGATAACATCTTGCTTGTGGCTTCTCACGATCACCAAGAATCTTGGTGAAATGCTTTCATATCCACGACCTTTTTTTATTTGTTCGTGGTTGAGGTGGCATTGTAGATGGAGGTGGTAGATCCGGATCATCCCCAATATCCATCTCTTCATCCTCATTAAACTCATCATCATCTTCTATGTCTATTGAGAGTGAGAATCGACTACTTGTACAACAAGTTACTGCTCTAGAAGTGGATCTAGATCTCGGTGTTAGTGACGGAATTGTGGCATTTGGATTCCCTTCTAACCTTTTACTAGGTGAAGCATCCAAATCTAACAAAACGAAAATAAAATAAATAGTTACTATAAATAGTAAAATAAGAAAGAGTGAAGAATGCTTAAGAATTGGTGATGTTATCTATAAAAATTGTACATAAAAATTGAGTATTATCTATAAAAAAGGAAAATTGCAAGAGGAAAACCTAATTATACATAGGAAAAGATACGAAGGAATCATAAAAGTCAAGTCCATTTAAATCTATAGCAGCTACCCAAAGAAACATAGTATTGAAGACGAATATTTAAGCTCTTCCATCGTCAATCCTCAAAATTTCTACCATTCATTTCCCTCCAAATGCATCACACTAGGTAGATTGCTACAATTTGTGAGCTGTCATATAGCCTCTCCTACTTGTTAAAAGGTTTCCTATCCTTCTACGTATAACCCAAGCCAGTCGAATGCCACCAAAAATCTATCCCACAAAGCTCTAACAATCTCACAGCTTTCCATGTTCATATGATGAGAATGACACTAGTTCATAGTAGATAACAAGAAATTAAGACATTAGAAATAGCAGCATATGTAGCCATTTTAAGAATCATGTTCTCATGTACTTCATAGTCTGCAAAGATATTTTGTAGATGACAGATCTAGAATTTCAAGAATTATGCTGTGAACCATTGGAATCTTTAGAGTTATGTCTTGTATTAGGATTAAGGGCTACTCAAACACCATCCCTCTTTTTGAATATGGAAAGCATTGTTCACTTTCCAACCTCATTTTTATTTGTTGCTTACTGTTTCATTTTTCTTTATCTCTTCTTTGCTCTACAATGAAAGGCCTCTTACTTTGGATGCGGGGAGCTGCAGTCCCTTTTTCTTTTCTTTTTGTAAGTATGTAAGTATTCCTGGTTTATGATTCATGACTCTTCGTATTTTCTTTTACTTTCTTGCAGGGTCATCTTCATCACTTGGCATGCATGCTTGTTAGGCATTAGCATACATATGGCCCTTGAGGCATTTGTTCAAACAATTTGCACTCATCTTCCATATATATTCCTGCAACATACCATCACCTACTGCATTCATAAATACATTCAACCATTTTCACACCTTTATGACTATATCCATGACACCAATCAGAACGAATTACCAATCGAAAAAAAAAAAAAAAAAACTCTACACACCAACAAAAGCAAGGGTGAGAATGAGCAACCCGATGCTCTCAAGCTTGAATTAGTAATATACCCTTATGGATTCCTAAGAAATCCTAAATTAAACAAGACCAAGCATCAAACGCAAAAATTTGCCATATAAAACCACATCATAAGAATCACAAACACAAAGAATGTACCCTTCGAAAATATTGAAGAAAGAACACAACGACCCAGAAACCAAAATGCTAAGAAGCAACAAATAAAATATAGAAAATCAAACACCTTGATGATTAATAAAATGGGTAAACAAGTATGACCTGGTTATATAGGAGCACGTGAAGTAATCGAGGAAGAGAAAAGTGCAAATGGGATGAAATGGGGGATCTACGAAACGATGGTGAGAGTCGTGAGACACTGAGACATGAGAGACGAGAGTTGAGATTCAAGAACTTGAGAGCCATTGAGCCAGGTAAGAAGAAATGTACAACAGGGGTCTTCTTTACATAGCAAAACGATGTCATTCCGATTAAAGGAACGCCGCTGTTTAAGTTAGGAATAAAAAAAACATAGATGCAAAATGACGTCGTTTTGCATCTGTATGTGTTTTTTTTTTTAAAAGTTAGAGTCAGAGTTCAGAGTCTAGAGTCTCCATGGACTCCGAACTTCGACTCCGTTTAGGTTTTTAGAGTCACTCCGATTCTGACTCCAAATTTTGACCACTTCGATGGAGTCAGAATCGGAATGGAGTTCAGATAGAGTCGAAATTCTCGAAAATTTGCACAGCCCTGGTCGATCACATGTGAAACACAAGTGAAGATTTAAGGCCAAACGTTGCATTTTAAGTGTCTTTTAGTTTATGCTTAGTAGAGGTCAAGTTAGAAAAGTCCAAATTTTGTTAGGGAAACATAGAACGGGTCTGAGTATATGTAGGGGGAAATTACAGAGAAGTTATTCTAGAATATTCTTGTAATGAAACTTGTAAGAAGGTTGGAATTGTTCGAGACAATTCCATATACTTATCATATAAGTTTATCATTTCCATTTCTATGTTCTTACATTGGTTCTGTGAGTGTGTGAGTGTTATGTGGGAAGGGGCTTACAAATTGGTATCAAGGGTTGTGTGACCCTTCATGGTTGAGCCTACACATTCTAAGCAGCAATTGGATGGGATCCAATAACAGGTGGATGGCGTGGAAAGAGGTCTCCAGGAGGTTTGTGGGAAATTGAAAGATGTGATATCCCAGTTTTACTTGTATTTTTATTGAAGGATTATTTTATTTATTATAGTTTATGGTTCTCTTATTTTAAATTTAATGTGTTATTCGTTGGGTTTATTTTATGATTTTAAGTTATGTAAATTATTTTAATGTGTTTTATTGTTATTAGTTATTATTTTACATTTAAATTTCTCATTAGCTTAAAATATTCTTTTGTTGGGCTTTAAATATTTTATTTTATTAATATTGAGTTGTAGTATTTTTATTTGACTTTTATTTATTTTATTGTGCCTTTTTCTTTTCTTAAAAACTTTATTTTCTAAGTGGGCTTTATTTTAGTAGGTTTCTATTTTGATTTGGGCCAAATTCTCTTCAAACTTAGGCCTAACCCGTGGCCCATTAACCCAGCCCCTTTCTTTCCTCCAAAACATTGTCGTTTTATGCCCAACCCTTAGGGCTTTTCATCTTCTTTTCTTCTTCTTCCTTCCTTCCTCTGCCGCACGCCCTACCTCCTCCTTCTTCATTTCATTTCTTCTTCTCCTACACGCCAGCTACTTCTTCTCATTCACTGGTAATATTTTTGCTCATTTCTTCTTCTTCTCTTCTTTCTCCTTCATTTGTTTACCTTTTTCTTCCCCTGTTGCATCGACTGTTCTTCTTCTTCCTTGGAAAATTTTTGCTCCATCTTCAAGCTGTGTGCCAAAGCTTCTTCCTCTATTTTCGTCGGGTATTGTTCCTCCTTTCAAGCTCTTTAATTTTCGGGTTCCTCTTGCTATAGAACTGTAGATTTCCTTCGTTTCGCTTGCATTTATTTACCCTTTTTTACTCCATTTTTGTAGGTTAGTTGTGAGCTTCTATGCTCAGTTTTTCTTCTGTCACTTACATTGGTATGTTTGCATTCTAGTGTGTGTGAAAAACCCATTCTTTTTCCCTTTGTTTCTTTTCCCTTGCATCACGACTTGTTTAGACCCGAAATTGATGCTCTATTTTTGTCCCGGTTTTCCTCTCTTTTTCTAGTATTTTACCTGATTTCAACATGTGTTTAGCATTCCTTTTTGTTTTGGATTTGTTTGTGTTCTATTTTCGTGCCTTGTTTTCTTCCCCAAACCGTGAGCTTTGATCTAATACTTTTGCTGGGTTAATTTCTCTACCGTGTACCCCTTTTGTCTAGTCTTTATATTCTAGTTTTATTTGTAAATCAACCTCTTTTCCCTCACAAAATTTCACTTCCAATTTCCTTATTTTCGAAACCCATTTCAAGTCCTAAAAATTATGATTTTTTGGAGATTGATTTTAGAGCTTGCTTTTGGAGTTAAATTGGGTATTTGATCTTCCAGAAATTTACTTTTAGTATTATAAGTATTTTCCAAACTTTATTTAAGATTTAAATATATTTTTACTTTAACAATAATTTGTAATTGGTTGGTTGTGTCGGACTGAATCTGAGAAGTTCAAGTGTCGGATGGATTTGATTGAAGTTATTTATATGTTTGCATGATGTTGGGATTGTTGGATATTTTGTGTCATGCCATTTGCATTGTATGATGCATGCATGTATATGTGCTAGATTTTGAAAACTGGGTTTTATGTATAAATGAATTTCTGGGTGCGTGCGCATCACGATCCCAAGTTGAGTTGGGGCATCATCTCGGTGGAGCTCCTCTGGTCATTCGGGAGCTCAATAAACTGAGTGACATCCCCTAAGTTGTTGTTGGGCAACAACAGGATCAGATGGTAATATTTTTGTGTCGACTCCGTGGTCACTTTACTGGGGGGGCTAGAGGATGGTTGGCTACGTACTCACTGGGCGAGGAACTGGGCATCGCTCGTTACAAAGTCATACACATGATCGTTATCCATAGTGTAACGAAGGGAGTCAGGGTGTGTTGATAACCCCTAGGGGAGGTCATGGCGCATACGGTTAATAAAAATGGGTTAATAAAAATGGATATTGAGTTGAGACTTGGATTTTGGGCAATTTTCTGAAAAAATGACGAGAAAAAAGTTTTACAAGAAATATTTTGGGCCAAATGTGATTTTTAGTGTGAGTTGGAAAATGTATTATTTTTTAGAAAAGTTTATTTTTAGATCTCATGCATATGACATCTTGTTCATATATATATTGTTGAGGTTTTAATGTATTTGTATCTTGTGGGTTGTTTGGATTAGTACTTACTTGCGGTATTGTCTTTGGTACCATAGATTTTGATGCAGATGAAGAGGATGTTGAGCTTGTGGAGGCGACTCTGTTGGAGGATTGACTGTGCTCTTAGTTATTATTTGGAAATTATTTTTCCTGTCTTTAAATTATGTATTTTAGATTTGCGATGTTATTGAAACTTGTAATATTTTTGGTACGCTTGTGTTTAAGCAAATTTAATTTTAAATCTGTATTTAAAATTCTGGTACTTAGTTGAAAGACTTTTATTACCCGTTGTGTTATTTTTGTTGTACACGTGTTGCATGTATACACGCTTAGCACTTGACGATGGGATGTGTGACCCGTGTTGTCATTATCCCAATGCCTCGATTTTCACGTGTCTGTACGTGGAAGTTGGAGGCGTCACAAAAGACTTGAGAGGCAGACTTTATCATCTTTCCACAGTAGTAGAGTAACTCACAGACATGATTTGATCCTTGGTAGCTAGCCAGAATACCAGGGACCTGCAAATCACAAATGAAAAAAATCAAAACCAGCTTAGAGAAGGAGCTCTGCGAGGCTTACGTTTGGATTTCCCTCGCTTTGATGAAGACAATCTGGTTGGTTGGATATTCAAGGCCTCACTATATTCTGAATACTATCAAACACCCCTAGCACATCGTGTATTAATTGCTTCCTATTACATGGATGGGAAAGCTCTAGTTTGGTATCAACATGCTGTAGACATAGCCCAATTCAACAACTAGGAAACCTTGGTCCGTTCAATGCTGGTGCGTTTTGGATTGACAGATTACAACGATCCAATGGAGGTACACTTACTCGTCTTAGATAGAGGTCTGTTTTTGTAGCTTACAAGACTCAATTCGAGGCTCTTTTGAACAGACTAAGATGACTTCTCGACCACCATCTGCTGGGTTGTTTCCTTAGTGGTTTGAAAGACAAAATCAGGTTACCTCTACGTATGTTTAACCCTTTAACTCAAAATGTTGCATTTGGACTAGCTCTTATCTAAGAAGAATTTATGGTGACCACTAGGAAAATTGTCAAGTTAAGTCCCGAGAAGACAAATGTAACATCGGGAACTTACATGAGTAGCAACACCCCTTGGAGTGAAAGGGGTACAAAGGTGCCGAAATTTAAACCCAAAAAGATTTCCTCACTTTCAATGGATGAGAAACACCGGAAGGGCTTGTGGTTTCATTGCAAAGAGAAGGATTAACCATAAAATCATTGTAAATGATGGGACTCAACCAAATAACCTCTAGGCCTGATTGTTACCCTCATTACCAAAAGACTGAGATCGAAAAAATAGTAGTGGAGTTGCTCGAGATAGGGGTAGTACGACCTAGTAATACCCCATTTTCTTCTCTCGTGTTGTTGGTTTAGAAGGTGGATGGAAGTTGGTGGATGTGTGTAAGCTATAAGGCGCTTAACCAAGAGATGGTTAAGGACAAATTTTCAATTTCTGTGATTGATGAATTATTGGATAAATTATATGGGTTAGTAGTTTTCTCAAACTTGGACTTGAGGTCTGGATACCACCAAATTAGAGTGGTTCCCGAGGATGTGGAAAAAACGGCATTTCAAACGCACGAGAGACACTATAAGTTCCTAGTGATGCCATTTGGATTGACTAATGATCCATCAACTTTCCAAGAGTTGATGAACCATGTGTTTGAGCTGTATTTGAGGAAATTTACATTAGTTTTCTTTAACGATATACTAGTGTACAACAGGGTGGGATGAACACTTAGAGCACCTAGAGAAAGTGCTGGAAGTGTTAAGAAGGAACTAGTTGTATGCAAAGTTGTCTAAATGTTAGTTTGGGGTGTCGAAAGTTGATTACTTGGGGCATGTGATAAATGAAAAAGGGGTAATGGCTGACCTGAGCAAGGTGAGTGCAATGCTAGAGTGGCTTATTTCAGTAAATGTGAAATCTTTAAGAGGTTTCTTAGGTCTTATAGGATATTTTCGTAAGTTTATAAAAAATTATGGGACCATTGCTGCCCCACTTATAGATTTGTTGAAAAAGAATTCATATATGTGGAATGCAGAAGCTTTGGGGGCCTTTAATGAGTTGAAGCTAGTAGTAACCAGTCCCCCAATCCTTAAGTTGCTTGATTTTTGCCAATCTTTTACTGTTGAGTGTGATGCGAGTGAGAGGGAAACAAGAGCAGTTCTAATGCAATCAGGACAGTCTCGTGCTTATATAAGCAAGGCACTCAAGGGTAAGGCCCTTCTCTTATCAACTTATGAGAATGAACTCTTAGCCTTGGTCATAGTGGTGCGGAAATGGAGGCCTTATCTTTTGGGCTAGTCGTCTGTGGTTAAAACTGATCAGCAAGCTTTAAACTTTTTGCTAGAATAGTGGATTGGGACTGGCTCAACAAAAGTGGGTGAGCAAATTGATGGGTTATGATATTGTAATTGCCTATAAAAATAAAAAAAAATAAAAAAATAAAAACCAAGGAGAATTTAGTTACTGATGCATTATTGAGAAAAAGGGAGGAAGGTGAGGTGGTGGAGGGGTCACTAGCTATGATAAACTTCCCTTGGCGAAGTTAAAGGATAGTTATGAAGAGTCCGATAAGGTGAAGAAGATCATTGGATAGTTGTAAGAGAACAATGATCCCCCCAAAGGGTATCAATTACAATAAGAGTTGTTACTAAGGAAGGGAAGAATTGTGATGTGCCTAACTCTTCATTTAACAGTAAGGTAATGAATTATATTCATGACCACCCATTTGAGGGCCACTCAGGTTACTTGAAGACCTACCAAAGAACCAAGAGAGATTTCTATTGGAAGGAGATGAAGAAGGATCTAAAGAAATTAGTTCGGGAGTGTAGCATTTGTCAAACAATGAAGTATGAAACAACTCCACCAACAGGGTTGCTGCAACCCTTACTAGCTCCAAAATAGAATAGGACCAACATCTCTATGGATTTCATAGAGGGTTGCCCATGTCTCAAGGTCAAAATGTGATTTTAGTTATGGCTACTCTTTTCTTGAACCATGTTTTTAAATTACTTGGTCTTCTCCAGCCATTGTCACTGATAGGGACCTAGTGTTTGTAAGTTCGTTTTGGAAGACTTTTTCTTGCTATAGGGAATTACACTCAACCACAGTTCTATGTACCACATGTAGAAAGATGGATAGACAAGGGTCTTAAACAAATGCGTAGAGGGTTGCCTAAGGTGCTACACACACTAGAAACCTCAGAAATAGACACAATGGTTACCATTTGCAGAATGGTGGTTACCATTTACTAAAAGTTGTAAGGAGGTTGGAATTATCTAGAACAATTTCATATGCTTTATCATATGAGTTTTATCATTTCCATTCCTTTGTTCTTACATTGATTTCGTGAGTGTGTGGGTGCTTTTTGGGAAGGATCTTAACAGATTCAATAGGAAGCGCAATCTACTAGGGAGTTCAATACTTGCGTTCCTCTTCTAGGGTTAGGGTTTTGGGACTTCTTAAAAAAAAGAGGAACTTAGGTGTGTGATGGGCCCAGTTTGCTTCGAAAACCATAGAAGCTGGGTTCAGTGAATAGCCCAACTAAAAATAGGTTCAGTAAGTCTAGCCCAAAATAATACTTGAATCATCATTTAAGAAAGAAAAAAATTTGAGTAGTTCTACTCTTACTCCAGTTTTTTACTCCAACACTACACACCTGACGTGGCGAATCCGGTCTGGTCGCCATGTCACAATTTAACGTGCACCCAACTCCTCCATTGTTGCCCGATCCCTTCCTTTCCCTAAAAAATGCAAACGAGTCTCCTAGACGCGGAGAGAGGTCTTTCGTCGTCTCCTACAAGCAAAAATCATGTTCAATCTCTTCTCCTAGGAAAACCTCTATCACTTCCATACCATCTGACTACTCTCTCTCACTTTCATAGCCATCCCTCCCTCATGACAAAAACTTGCCTCTCCTAGCCTTGATCTATGTCTGCGTCCCCGATCTGTGAGTTGATAGTAAGCTTGAGGAAAGTACTGCATCCAGATCTCTGAGTTGAGGCATATGGCTAGTCACCTCCACCACGGTAAGTTTTTTGCCAATTCTTTTTGCTTCCTTAGTATAGTGATGTTGTGCCTTTTTACACTAGGTTGTGTTTTATGTTGTGCTTAATTTTTTTGGGTGTGAGTTTTTTTTTTCTCTAAATCATTGCTAAAATGATTGGATTTTTTTGGTTGTGCTAGTCGATTGTTTGAAGGAATAACTAAGCAGAAATGGACATTGTGTGTGTCTATGTTTGTGCCCATCAGAGTAAAAGCTAACTTCCATACTATTATGCAGTAGAGCTTTAAACTGTTAGTTTGCACATGTTTAGCTACCCATTCAAGTTGTCATTGTTTTTTTTTTCCTTTGCAATTTGTTTCAGTGATGTGCATTTTTCATATTGTTATGTTGTTAATGAACTAAAAAATGTGATTAGTACATGTTTCAAATTGTGTGTGTCTGTGTCTATGTTCTGCTTTGGAAACCCACTATGATGAAAAAATAGAAGAAAATCAAAGATAATGGGACTGTGTGTATAATGGGAATGTGATGAAAAAATAGAATAAGAGACTATAGACTATTTTGGATTGTCATATCGTCCTCTTTCACCTCATGCGTGGATTGTGTGTATGTTTAAACCATTTTAAGTCTTTGGCAGTCATTGATGCTGAAAGTTAATTATGGTGTTGGGTTAGTAGTTGATAAAAGGTTTTAGTGCTTTGTATATTGTACTACATGTTGTTTTCCTATTTGGAATGAAGCAAATGTTTGTTATAAAATTAAAAAATAAAGTGTGGGACTGTGTATGTTAAAAGCATAGTCAAATGGGCAGCTCAAAATGCAAAGATCTAAATGGCCTAAAATTTTCAAATCAATAGTCTTATTCAAATCAATGTTTTGAATACAGTATCGGATACCGTACCAGTCAAGGTACTGGAACGAAATATTTCGACACCGGTACCGTTTTGTATACCATTTCGGGATAGTCGATATATAAATAAATTATATGTATAAATATATATAAATTATATTCTAAAATAATAGTTTATATATGAATAATTTATACATAAATACATATATATAAATTATAAATAGTTTGGTATAAATTGGGGTTAAAAAATAAGCTTGTAATTTGAAAAAATGAAAAAAAAATGAAGGCTGAAATACCGGCAAGTACGACCTGTATTCAGACCGGTACAAAACATGTACAATACTTGTACCAGATTGGTGGCCTGTACGAAATATTCCGGCTGTACCGACCGATATGGTACGGTATTTAAAACCATCATTCAAATTCCTAACATTTTCAAATCAATTGTCTCATTAAAATTCCTAGAATTTTCACATCAACATTCAAATTAAAATTCCTAAAAGTTTCAAATGAATAGTCTTATTCAAATTCCTAAAATTTCAATCAAGAGTCTTATACAAATATGTAAGGGCCTTAAAACTTGTTAAAGAGATTAGGTAGCAAGGGTCCTAAGATTGCAACCTGACCAACCCGTTTAGTATCTAGGCCCGATCTGCATGATTGTGGGAAAAACTCAGCCTGACCCTACCCAATGTCAAGTCAACCTGTTCTTAATGTCTGCAAGAAAAATGAGGAAGGTGAAGCTATTGAAAGGGTGAAAATGCAATATTAGGTGAAGAACATCAAGTCAGAGAGCAAAGATGAAGAAATGCAAAATCAAAATGAGGAAGACAAAGATGGAGAGGAAGATGAAGAAGAGGAAGGGTTTGTAACGATTGTTAGGTTCACGGAGGAAAACCCAACTGGAAGAGCAACAATTCTTCTAAATTGGAAGCTATTGGTGGTAGAATTGTTGGCTGAAGAGGATGCAACATTGGCCCTTCTTCTTTGTCTTTCGATACTCATAAGTGTATAGAAGACAAAAAAGGAAGATCTAGGGTGCTTGTTAACAAGTTGTCGCACCAACTCTTAATAGCCGAAGCACCTCTCTAGCAATCAACCACGGGTAAGGTGCATGAATCTCTGGCTCAAGCTGGTAAAGTGAGAGGCCAAACTCCCAAAGTGGTGAAGCAAGACAAGAAGAAGAAACCCTGTGGATGCACCCACAAGTGCATGCAATACAATCATAAATTTGTCACCGCTGTTGTTGGATTCGGCAAGAAGAGGGGACCCAACTCGTCGAAGAAGTGAAGAATGCTCTAAGGGGATGAAAGGCTCTTTGGGTTAAAGTTTTGCTTATTTTTCCCTCTTTCTTTTTTCTTGGATGAATTTCAACTCAGTGGATCGTCTTGGAGACCCAGAAATCATCTTGTACAAGCTAGGTGTTAAGAACTTACTTTGTTTGTGTGTGTAATCAGGGTGGAAGGAGCCATCGGAGTCCTGACACTAGGGTTTGATTTGCATAATTAAGGTTGGTTGACCCAAAAATACTTTTAACTCGCAGTTATCTGACGGGTCAAGTCGAGCCTGCAATTTTTTGGGCAGACCTAAGCAAGACTCTTAAATTATATTTTGATTGAAAAAATAGAAATGGAGGTGTAAGTTCCAGACAATCATCAAGAATATTGTCCTTTCATTTTTCTAAAGATCCAATGGGCACTGAAATCATGTAGCAAGGTTACTTTGTGGTCTTGTATAATTAATTTGATGCATATTTGAATGCTTGCATGTTTCAATTTTGAAAGGCATTCATGCTAGTTCGTCTTTCTTTATTTTTTTGTTCATCTTTCTTTATTTTTTTCCTTTGTTTTTTGGCAGGGAGGTGGGGTGGGTTATTAGGAAGAGTTTTTCTACTAATCAGCCATTGTTCATCAACAAACGCTCCACACCTCACGTGGCTGTCCCTTTTTTTTCCCCCTTCCTATTGGAATAAATCTTAAGAGCAGCCATTATTCCGCAGCATCCGGTGCACACATTAGTAAAATGACAAATTTATCCTTACAACAAAATCTCCATTCCTCTCTCAAATTTCACTCATTTGGAAATGTGGAAGGAGAGCTGCCACCCCCCGAGTTCTGTCTGCACACCCCCCTGCCCCCCACCCCTACCCCTCGTTGGCATCATCTCCACCACCTGGTGTCTCCATCCTCTTTCACCTCGTCGGCATCCTCTTCCCCACCCCCACCCGGTGTCTCCATCCTCTCCCCCACCTGCAACCCGCATCGCCATCCTCTCGGACCCATCGTCGCCATTGTCTTCTTCTCTGCGATTTTGAAGCAGGTAAGCATTTTTTTTCCAAACTGCTCATATACTCTCTGTATTACTCACTCATACTCAGATTCTCATCACTCACGCACACACACTTAAATTTCGTTCATATACAAATAGATATGAAATATATCTGAAATTTTTAGGGTTTGTAGTCGATCTTAAATTTGAAATTATACCCCAAATTACTGAAAGCCAATCTCAGAATCTAGGTTTGTAGGCGATCTGTACTTTTTAATTTTGCCTTATGGAGTATTCTTTGCAGTGGGGAAATCGTGGTTATTGAGGGATGTTAATTAGTTTATCCGTTTAGATTGTCAAGAAAAATTATGAATTCGGAATTTAAAGGTCAACTACCAAGCTGCATAAACAAAAAAAAAATTGCCATTGGCCTTTCTGTGAAACCACTCCTTGTAGCTTTGCCTCGTGGGCATGAGAATGCTTCTCATTTAATTATCACAACACTTGATTTTGGAGGTCAACGTGTGTAATGTGTATTACTTCTGAAATCTTTTATTATCATGTAGATGTGTTTGCTTGGAGATTTTTGAAATTTTTTATTACTAACCAACAACCCACTCCCCCAAAAATGGAAGTATATAAATTATTTATTATCACACCCAAAAGCTCAAATAAATCACAATAATCTTCAACAGTTCCATTTTTTGGGTCCAAGTGAAATTCAACATGAGAAGCCAAGCCATCAAGGTTTAGCACAATTCCATTTTTTGGGTCCATTTTTTGAATAATACTTGATGAATTGAATTACTAGAAGTTAGTATTAATTTGAATTTGTTTGATCATTTGTTAATAATGTTATGTGGTCATTTTAGAGGTTATTCCGGTTGTCGTTTTGGTTAATAAATTTATACACACTTTTCTTAATAACCACAAACATTTATACACTTCTGCTTAAAAAGTTTTTCCCTTGTATATGATTTCTTTTATATAGAAGGTATTATCTTTATTTGAAACGTGCTAGATCTTCATAGATAATTCGAACGCTAGACGGACAATGGATTCCGACATGGTACAAGGTACACAGCATGAGGCTCCTCAATTCTAAGTACATTGGTGGTGATGGATTCCGACATGGATTATTTTGGTGATAGACTACTCCTCTCTTTTTGGTGAAGCATCATTGGTGGAGATGTCATATTTTTTTTGTGGAGATGACTTTTTTTAGTGCATATTGTCTCCATAAACATGTAACTATTGTAAATTCTAGACATTGTTGTTCTTGAGTATTTCAATGCTTTATTGAGCAAGTTTGATCCAGATTTTTTTGTAATGAAACTACACTATCATTTAAAGATCAATGACAATTACTTTTCAGATTTCAATTTTCAAGTTTGATCCATGTAAGTTCTTTTGTTATTTATTATACTATAAGAAGATCAACATGTGGCTTTTCACCATACAATATTTTACATCGACCTCTGAAATAGCATCAGAACAATGAGTTCAAAATCATGCATGCTCACAGATGACAGGGGGCAGGCAGTACGCCCACATGGGTGCCCTCCCCTCTTCATTGCAAAATGGATAATTAACATAGATGGATCAACAAAGAATGCCATGCTCAATAAGTAAAATTAAAAAGCTGAAAATTAATCTAAAATGAAAACAACTTCTTATAAAATCCTAAACAAAGTACCCACGACATGAAAATTACAATCTTATTCACATTTTTTTATCATAATTTTCCAAAATAAAATCCTAAACAAAGTGCCCACGACATGAAAATTGCAATCTTGTTCACATTGTTTTCTCATAATTTCCCAAAATAAAATCCTAAACAAAGTACATATGTAATTGAAATTACAATAAATAAATTGACACTCAAGTTTTCTCTTGCGCCTTTCAGCCTCTATTTCTAGTCGATGTCGAGTTGTTTGGATATCCATTGCTAGTTGTATCTTTCGAAGTTCGGTTTTTAATCGGTTGAATCTCTTTTCACCATATGGTAGTATTTTCAAGTCATACCAACAAGAAAAGGTGCAAGAACAGCCTGCAAAATCGACCAACACGTATTAGCAAACCAAGATTACCAATCACTTCTTAGCAAACAAGAGTACCAATAGATAACATGCCATATTTTGAGAACTTTCAACCCCAACAAATGCAGGAAAGTATGTAAATAACCAATTAATTGGGGCTATCAGTATACCTTAAACATCATATATTTTCTACTTTAAGTCTATGGTTGAAGTAAAGAAGAGATAAATAAAAAATAAAAAAAGTCTATGGTTGAAGTAGCTCTATCAAAAATCAAATCTCTGCATTTCATCCCAAGGAATTGGATCCCTTTGAAATCTTTTAGTACCAAATGCATAAATCCATCACTGCAGCCAATGAAACATTAAATCTGAAGCAAATAACTCTAAAGGCACCATACTTCAAAATTTAGTTATTTATTTTTTCTGTAGCAACGTATTTAAGATCTTAGATTTTCATTCTTGTTGCAGCGTATAGCCAACAATCTTGTTGTAAAAAACAAGCATCAACGGATAGATGGTTCTGAGAGATTTGGGAGTTAGCACTTGAAACAGGCAAAAGAAAGAGTCTCAAATAGCACCAATTCAAAATATTCTGATCTACAAAGTAGTGAAAGAATTACATGCTTGTTATGAAATCAAGTCAAAGAAAAATTATAAAACTCAAGCCCAAAATGGCTAAGGAAGCGTCTAAACTCTACAGATTGGGGGAAAAAAAAGAAAAGAGGAACTCACTAGTAAAGGATGAAAATAGAGAACTTCAAATGACGTTTTTTTATTAGTAGCATAAAAATAACGTTTTTCTCAAAGAGAGAGGAGGGCTTGATATTTCTCAACAAAGCATTGTGAGACTGCAGCACATGGCCAATTTTTACACCGCATCGCATGGCCAATTTTCTAATTTACACTATCAGTTTAGATCAAACTGCTAAGACTGCAATGTATGGCCAATTTTTTGTTCATCTTAAAAGTTAAATCTTAACTGAGGGTCTCTACTGGATAGCTTCACGCCCTCCTACTAGGAAGTTAACAAGTAACAAAGAAAAAAGAATGGAAAGTTAATAATTAAAGCTGGGAACTTAAGGGATAACACCAAACACTTATGAATTTGATGAGAATAGGTGGGGGAAAAAAGGAGAAAAAGAAGCAAACAGATCCTTGAGAGTTGATGCAAAGTTGCTCGAGGTGAGGTCCATATCTACGAGTTACTTTTCATGGAAGACACATCCACCTTCATCATGGATTGTGTCATAGTTGAAGGTTGGAAACCTCCTACTGAGATAATCACTCATGGGGTAAGAACCTCCCACCAAGCTTCATATAACAGCTGCTAAAAGACCACCTAAGCTAACTTAAGTATTACAACCATACAAATATACAAGTATAAATACCTAAAGGATGTAATCTTAGCTGCCATTGCACCTCTCTTGTTAAAGGAAATAAGAGAGTTGAGACTACTCAATAGCAATAATAAAACCCAAGAAGTCCCTGTGCACATGGCTCCAGGATTCAGTTAAATATGTTGTTGGCTCCTAAGAAACCCAAAAATTGCAGTGGAACACGTCAACAACCACTTGAAGGTACTCGTGTTTGACAACAGAACTAAATACACGCCAATGGCACGAAAAACAGAGGGTCAAAATCATAAAAAAAAAAACACAGGTTCTAGCAATTTGTATGTAGCAAAATTATCCTCTAATCATCTCAGCAAATCAAGACCATAGTAACGGTACAAGATCATTAACTTTGGTCAATTGCCCAAGTTCCCAGAGCAATTGGTAGGAGCCTAAAGCCTACATCTTTTCATAAGCAGATTCCTAAGATACATATTTTCATAAGCCTAACACTCCCTATTAAGCATTCTATATTGAGCTAGTTCAGTCTATGTTTACGAAGATCTTTCATTTCCAATATGATAATCTAAGTTTCTTTGTCCATGCGTGGGTCATTAAGATTAGGGTTTTTAGATTGTTGGACCAAACAGGAACAAAATAAACACAGGGATTGAAGATGAAAACCAGGGTTTGGGGATTGGAAAGGCTACCTCTTGTTCCTCTGAATGAACCTCTGAACGAAGGTAGCGTTCTTCGCATCTTCCTCCGCGCATTATTAATGGACGGATGGAAAGCTTTGGTTAGATAATAAAAAAAATTAGGGATTTAGAATAGGAAATGAGAGACTGCAAGTGGATTACTTGAGAGACCGAGAGAGAACTTAGTGATGATGGTTCCGGTGATTGCAAACCCCACCAGAAAAGGCTGGTTCCGATTCCACTCTCGCTTGAAGAACATTGGCTACGGATCGAACCTAGGCATTTTCTCTTCACTTTTCCTTCTCCAAATTCTACTTCGCAACGAGCTTGTTCGCTATAAGTCGAGAAGCTCTTACAACGGTGAAGGTGTCAAATGAAAATGGCTAGCCAGATATCATATAAATTATGTAGTCAAAGCAAGGGATGGGTGGCGCGGAGTGGTGTTGGACCGAGGGATGGCCATCGCGGGGTGCACTGGCCGGGCAACACGGGTGCTGAAGAAGCGGGATCAACCTAAATTTTCAAATGCACTGGCGTTTCTATCAAAAAAAAAAAAAAAAAAAGAGCAACATAGAATTACTCTTCCTATTGAAACTACAATTTGAAGACAACAACCCCATTTTTTAACCCATCCCACTCCCTCGTCCCCCTCCCTCCCTCTCGTCACCCAGCATCGGTGACTCATCGGCTTGCCTCTGGCCATCGCCACCCAGCCTGTTTTCCCCATAGGCCATTTTGAACAAGAGGGAGGAGTTCACGAGAACCACTCATCGTCCAACACCCTTATCACCCTCCCTCCACCAGCGATACCGTGCGACTCACCCTCAACTCATCACTGTCCCTTTTGTCGCCTAGCACCCACGACTCCTACCTCTATTTCACCACCCATCTATTTTGTCGACAGTTCAGTTTATATTTTGGTTTCCATTTTGCTATTTCGGAAGTTTTTTTTTCTTTCTTCTGAAAGTAAAATGTTTGCTTTTTGAAATGCAGAGTGGGAACTAGTTTCTCTTTTTGGGTTTACGCAGCAAAAGGTTTTTGTTTTTTAAATTTTTATTTTACAATTTACGCAGCAAAAGTTATGTTAAACATTTGGGTGGTTTCACTCTTGAGCTCAATTTTGTCGTAAATTTATTGCCATCCCTTCTTGTTTACAAAACGGTCGTAATGATTTATGGAAATATAAGCTTCATTTGAGGCGTCATTTAAAAATATTGGACATGAAGCCATAAAGCTCGAGAAAATTTTCCTTTCAGCATATGTAGTAGTTTTGCTAATGGTTTCATGTGGAGTTTAATCATGAGATAGTAGTACTTTTATGGTTCAAAATGTTCTCTATAGGTCAAATGTTGAATTCCTTGGTGGCAGGACTTTCAAGATTTGCTTTGGAAGAATGGGAAGTTGCTTTCCCAATAGTTGGAACTTGTCCACAAGTTAATTTTCTTTATAATTAAGCTAAACCTTGAAAACTTTTAGAGGTTCCTTAAATTGTAGATGCGTACAACAGGTTCATTGTCCTAGAATCTCAAATTATGTTTTTGTTTTGATATATATTATACAGTGGAACCTTTTCCCTGGGTTGGAATTTAGGATGGAATCAATATTCTATCTTTTGGTGCACGAGCAAAGTCTTCAAGGTGAGCACCCAAACCCAAAGCTACTTTTGTCAATTAATTATCATAGGTGTGATCTTGCAACAACCCTTGAAATAGCAAAATGGCAGGTATTAATGTCGACCTCGACCTCAGCTATTTATCTATTTTGTTAGTCTTCTTAAAATTTTTTTAATCTTATACTGGTTATTATCTCTAATCAGTTGGAAGAATTTGAAAGATAACTCAACTTATCATCTGTGATAGACAAGTCTCAAAGGTGGGAAAAGTTTCAAGACACAAGCAGTTTTGTCAGAGCCATCAGGGAACAAATAATTCATGTGCTGAAAAGCCTTGAAGATGCTTCATTGCAAGATACAGTGACAAATACTGAGTGGGTTAACTTAGATAAATAGGACATGGATAGGTTGGCATTGTTTCTTTGGTAAAGCCCACAGAAAGTGTCAATTGTTATGATTTAGAAGACAATAGCATATTGAGAAGATTTCTTGATCCAAACACAACATAGTTCAAAAGATACTGCTGTTGGGCTTGCTAAGCACAGCAGTAGAGAAATTGCAAACCTCAATATTAATGGGGTTTCACATATTGACCATAACTCTGATATCAGGAAGGAGAATAAGGTAAGAAAGTTGGGTTCTTATTTTACTCCAAGGTTGGGTTGTGAAGCTCTGGATTTTCTTCAAGAGAACAAGGTCATTTGATAAATGCCTTGTTTGGTATTTTCTAAACAACTTGCCTAATTGTAGCATCCATGGAAGTTTGTTGATTAGCAAAAACTTGTCAACCAAATCAAGAGACACTTAAAATACATGGAGAAGCATATCAACAGAAGATGGATGAACCAGGGACCGACCTGCTTCTTTACCCAAGGTTAGAAGTCCTACTTCAGAAAAAAAATCGTCATACGTCCTTTTTTCCAAGAGATGAATGTACCGTCATTTGATGATTACATGAATGCTAAGAATTTCTTGTTTTTTCTTTCTCAATAGAGGATATCCACTATGTTTGTGTTACCCCATCCAAAAGACCTAGTTACAAGAATATACGTTTCCCAATTCCATCAACCTGGCCAAATTAGTTACATGTATTGTATCTGGTTGTATTGTAATGTGTAGTAGGTCAGTGGAAAATTAATTCTTATGCGTACATATTTTGGCCGAGTTGTAATATCTACTGTTACATTGTAATATATACTCCAATTATGTTGAAAATGATTATGTTAAAAATTAGATATTTTGAGTTGATGAAGTAAAAATATTGTGATGGAAATTGCACTGAACTAGAAAAGCATTTTGATCAGCTTAAATCTTTTAGCCACTCTAGCATTTTTTCCTAAGTTTTTTACTCAAAGATATGAAGGAAATTAATCAACAAGTCTCTAAATACATGTGTACTGAAAATAACCAGCAAATATCTCTAACTATAGGTGTAATGCAAGCACAATTCACTTGCAATTAACAAATAAATATTTACATCAATAAATGAAAGTGTAAAATATCACGTGCTTACAATCCATAATATTTGTGACTACAAGTCACTGATTACAACATTATAAGCTTTTAAGGAGGATTGCTTTGAGTTTGGATTCAACCTAAACTGACTGGTCACAAGTACAAGTTGAAAAAATCTACGACACTAAAAGTAAGGTCCCATATATATAGATCAATATTTTGCTCCGGTGTTTGGTTTTTAAGTTCTGCTTGGTGTCAAACAACTTTTGGTTCCATCATCTTCCTGTGCTTGAATACCTCGTGTTTGTTCATTAAATGACTTTGAGTAACTTCGGGCACCAACTACTTATTTAGCTCCTTTTCTATCATGCATGATTGACCAAACTATCATCAAGTCTAATGGAAGGGGAAAAAGAAGATACCCAATGACTCAGGCATGCAACAATTTTGAAATACTCACTGATTTACATTTTGGGAGAAATGTAAAGGAATGGAGGGGATCGATTTGAGAAGATGGGGAGATGAAGTTCATTGGAGAGAAGAGATTAAGACGTTGAAGAGAAGAGGGATAAAGAGATCAAGATTTCAAACTGAGGAAGGATGAAGAAAAGAATGGATGAAGCACTCAATTGAAGAGAAGAATTGAGAAAAGAGAGGAGGATCAACGGTAAAGTGGGTGCTAGGTAGAGGGAGGGTCGATGGTGACGGGGCAACTTTGCAAAAGATGGGCAACGGGACCTTGGGAAGAGGATGGGTGACCTGGCTCAAAGAAGTTGAGAAGGGCTTGTGAGAGAGAAATGAAGGAAAGAACTCGAAAAAAAAAAAAAAATGCTACTTTCCACGTAAGGTGTAGAAGCTTTTTTCTATTAGGAATTTATGCTAATGCTTCTTCCTGTATTCTTTGCTCCCCATTTCCCATTTATTGTTGTAGAAAGGTTTCACTAACCGATGTTCCATCTTACACTCACCCATTGTGCATTTGTCTCTCTATGAACAGAAAACTCGAGCTAATTGCTGAATAGAGATCCTATGCTGGAAGTTTCATTCATTGCAAACTTCATTGCGGTTCTTTAACCGTAAAAGGAAAAGAGACACCACAGTTGTATGATTGTATTTCAGTCTGATAATATATACATTATATGGGATATATGCATTTCTATATTTAGCTCCAATATTAAATATTAAATAAATCTCGTGAAATGGGATTGCACCGAGCTCAAAACTTGGAACAAGGGGTTATTTTAAGCAAAGATTTTCAATTTTATCACAGTATTCACCTTTTGATGTAAGATTGATATGCCCCAAAGCTAATAAGAGCATTCACTGGAACAAGAATGTTATTGGCTGTTAATTGGAATACGCTTTCTATATTTTTTTCATTCAAATTCTAACCTTCATCCTATACCACGCTTGATAATATCAAAGAATATGCTACTTTCAGACTCCCATCTGCATGGATGATATACATAAAATAAAACCAAATCATCTCCCACTCACGTTTTCCATTTCTTGAAGCACGAATGGAAAACATCGTAGTCACAGCATGAGAGTACCACGTATTAGTACTCCAAGACTACCTAATAACTCATAATTTCCTCAGTTAATGACACCACCAGATGAGAAACTATGTTTTGTACTAATAACGATTCGCAAGTTCCTGAAACAAATTTAACAAGTTAATACACTTCTAACACCATCAATTTCTCACATATGAAATAGATGTCTTAGACGCTAATTGGAATATATGACCAAAAAACATTTCTTATGGTATTTAACATCAAATATAGCAGTAATTAATCATTCAAAAACCTCAATTTAAGATTAATAAAAAAGCACCAAAACAAAAAATCCCTCCTTGCACACGTCTTTCACATAAAAAACAGGTAATGCATTAACCCAACAGCATCAGTCAAGCTTGAGGCTTGACATGTTCCAAAAAAACTGGGAAATTGAAAATTAAGGACATCTAATTAACTAGGTGACTGGAAGTGCGAAACTGTAGTAGTCTACATTCAAGAATCTGCAATGGTAACCTCAACCTCCACACCAGGTTCAATAGTGATAGAGGTGATCTGCTTAACAACATCAGGGGAGCTGAAGAGATCAATTACTCGTTTGTGGACACGAAGCTCAAATCTATCCCAAGTGTTGGTGCCTGCGAACAACATGACATAATAAGACCAAGCTATTATTAGAAATACATATAAGTTTAGAAAAAAGATAGTTTAGTTTGATTAGTCATTTAATGGTTCAAGTGATAAGGGCCTTGGTCTTGGTGGTATGCTCTCTCCAAGTTTAAGGTTCGGATCCTTTGAGGTGCAAACAATTTTTAAGAGCTATTAGACTCGGGAGATTTCCCCTTGAATTATCCAAGGGTAGGAAACTCCTTGTTGAGAGCCTTTCAACACTTTGGATTAGTTGGGAATTTGTTCTAAGACACCAAGCACCAATAAAGAAAAAAAAACTATTAAAAATACTAAAGATAAAGTGATATAATTGGACCTTCAGTTGTGTGGGCTGAAGGAGTATTGAGGCTAAAGCCCCAAAATTTGTTCTGAGATCCATTTCCATGAAACTCAAAATTCATGAAACTTTTTTTTACCATCTGAGACACCTTAACCTCAACCACATCCCTACCCAGGTTATTATTTTGAATCTCTCATTTCTATCTTTTAGTTTGATGTAAACACCCTTACAAACACTTCCAATATCCGCCCATTCCTCACAAATTTCCTCCAACGTTCACTTCATTAAGCTCCGCACAATTCAAGATTCTGGCAACTGATGACACGATGCATTAAAGAAATTATCAAGAAAAAACACGCCAAAGGATTATGCATGACATATTGTAGTAAACATACCACTGAGAACATCATAAAAACATCAACCACTCAAGTTATCAAAATGCTTTAAATTCGATAAGATGGGTTTGCCAAATGAATATTGAAAAGTGACCTCTAAAATCAGGACTATACTTTCATACTGCCAAGCACTTGAATCCCAGGAGTGAAATATGAAAATATACCTTCACCGCAAGGGGACTTCCTGGTGGTAATGTGCAGAACCTTGGTGGGCATTCTCACTGGTCCCTTAACCCTCAAACGCTTGTCCTTGGCACCACGAACTAAATCCGCACAAACTATCAAGCAAACAAAAATCAAAATTATCAAGCTGATAGATTCCAAGTACTCCAAACATGTACGAGACGGAAAACAAAAGGAGCGTCGCATACATGAATTCGTTGTAATATCAAATATGGCAAGTGGGCCGTGTCTTTTGAGAAAAACGAAAAAAAAAATTGATAGCAAAGAACTACGGGGGTACCTTTCTCGAGATTCTTGACGTTCTTGGAGGAGAGGGTGATCCTGATCTTGTGAATCTGCTCCTGGGGTTCATCCACACCCTGCTGCTTCGGCGGCTTCATTGCGTAAGCCATCTTTTCTTGCTTCCGTTCCTGCCAAATTCCAAGCGCCACAAATAAATAAAAACTGGATTTGAGTGAATTTTTCCCAAACCCAATTACGAAATGAAAATTTAGGAAACGAATGTTACTTTTCTTATTGCAAAAACTAACCAAAGAGATAACAATCTAAGCTTCGGTGTGATAATATTACCAAGGGAGCGAAAGAGAGAATAAAACCTTAGCGGGGTGTGGAGCTCTGGTTGGGGCGGCCGAAGCTACTGGCGATTCAATAGGAAGCGCAATCTATGGAGATTTATATACGTGCGTCCTCTTCTAGGGTTAGGGTTTTGGTACTTCAAAAAATTTAAAAAAAAAAAAAACGAGGAACTTAGGTGTGCAATTGGGCCATTTTGCTTCGAAAATTATAGAAGTTGGGTTCCGTGAGTAGCCCAACTAAAAATAGGTTCAGTCCAGTCTAAAATAATGCTTGAATTATCATTATGAATGGGAAAAAAAAATGTGATTCATCGTTATTTTGATTATTGTATTTCATAATTTCAATGTCACAATTCACATATAAAATAATAATAAATATTTTTTTATCATTTAAAATCAAAGTCGATGAAAATCATGAAATGATAATGATTAAAAAAATTATAAATAAATACTTTTATTTCTATTAGATACTGCAAGATGAGGGATAAAAATGATATACTTGCGATAAGCAATATGCTCCAAAATGAAAGAGATCTTATGGAATTTTACTACTCAGTAGTCATACACCACACACCTGCTGAATAGAAAGAACTTTTAATTTTTACACATTAGTCAATATTCACCCCACACAAGATGTGATTTTTTGTTTTCGTTTTTCTAGCTTGCGTTTTGAGGAGAAGATGCCATTTTGAAATCGCATTCATCCAATCCCGCGTTAACCTCTCCCTCTGCCCAACACCACCCCGAGACGCCCCTCGCGGACGTGAGTTCAAGTTTGAGCATAGGCTTCATCTCCTTGCTAACCAGCAGAGACCCAACACCAAACCAAAAGTCCTCAGCCACACAACAACTTCTGTAATTTCAATCTGTCTCTCTCACCTTGCCATTATCTTTGTTGACGGAAGAGAGAGCCGAGTCCCAATTCATAGGCATGCAGAGGCCACTATACCAACGATCAAGATCTGCCAAACCAACTACCATCCATGGCTAAGCTCAATCTGGTGACCTTCTTGGATTTCAAAGGCTACACCGAGACAACCCGTCTCTTAGCAACGACAACCCAGTCATAAGATCTCATTCCCTCTTTATACGAGCTGGCTTTTTTGTTTGACCCATAAACTCAATTCTTTTGTGTACTTTCATTTAGATGGCTTGTTTTTTTTTTTCTTTTTTTTTTTTTTTGGGAAAAGAGTGAATTGTGTCCTGAAAATCACAGATCTCTAGATTTCTCTGGATGCAGGTTCTCTCCTGCATATATCTTGGATGCAGGTTCTCTCCTGCATATATCTGGACGCACACCGTTGAGGCTGAGAGAAGATGAAGGATTTTGAGAAAAATTTAAATCACAAAGAAGTACGGGTGAAGGGAGGGGGAGCTGCAGAGTAGAGGGGTAGAAGGGGAGCTACCGAGAAGAGGGGAAATCGCTTGCGGGAGGTACTGTGATTTTTTTTTTTGGGAGAGGGGGGGGGGGGGGGGGGGGGGGGGGGGGGGTGTTGTTTTGAATCGTAGGACTGAGATGGGCGAATTTGGGGCAGTACCGGTTCACTGACATGGGGTGGTAAACAGGCTGATGTTTAGAGTTTTTCAATTTTTTTTCTTCAACAAGTTTACGGTATAAAGCTGCAGTGTAGAATTTTTCTTCTTTGAAACGGTGGGTCTATAAAAGCTGATGATTGTTAAAATATGTCATAGTTATTAAAACAAAGGTATCTGGATAATGGTACAGCATTGCCCTATCTTTTGTCATGAACTTCAAATTGACATTGCTACAATGATAATTCACACGTACAGCAAGACTTTGGTTAGGGCTCGAGAAATGGGACATATGACTAATGGAAACATTTGAAGACGCGACACTTGAAGCATAGAGAAGATCAATGATGGCCACTGTTGCGGGCATGCTCCATCTCGTCGTCCGCATCCTCAAATCGTTGGTCGTTGATTTGAAGCTGCAATGAGAACATAGCCAAATCAATAAAACGTGCTTTCCAAAGAGTAAAAGTAACAAGCAGAGCAGGAAAAAGTACGACATTCCCAAATCATCCAATTGGCAGATATGGTACACATATTTCAAATCTTTATCATGCTCACCATCAGATTAATTCTCAGAGAAGAAAGTGGTTGGGTTAACAATAATCATTCACAAATTTGGTATAACATTAAATATCAGATCTTTATTGCAATATAAAAACCTCAATATGAAGTTAACATCATATTAATATCATCAGATTCGTATTTCTCAGAGAAGCACAGCTTTTTTAGGTTAAAGAAAGAGAGTTAAAAAACTTAAAACCAACCAGCATAAAAGAATAAATCAACACCCCGAAAACATTTAGTTGATTATATAGTCCCATAGACATAGATCTTGATTAAAACTAGTGGTTTCTTAACAATCATGAGGTTCAATGCTAGTACTGACCTAACAATTATTGAGAAGAAAAAACCTCTCCTTGGAAAAACTCTATAAAAAAAAGTCCATTTACCATATCATTTTCTTCTTCTTCTTCTTTTTATACTTATTATTATAATATTATTATAAGTAAATTTAACTTTCCATTATCACAGGGCCTTTATAAGATCTTGCCTTCAAGTAACAGCCTAAGATAATAAATACATGGCTCATTATAACCATGGGCTAACAAGTCAGAATTTAGGCCTATTAGATCACAAATGGGAAAACATGCCATACATTAAATTACATCCAGATCCCCAATCTCAGCTAACTAGTGTAGGAATTAAGACATCAAATATCATATTTATTGAGGAAAAAAAAGACAAAGTATCAGAGAGAAAGAAAGAGACAGAGACAGATACATAGACAGACAGACACATGCATATCCACAGACATACAATATTGAATTCAACCAAGGCATATGACAATAATGTAGGAGCTTCGAGACAGACTAATATGAGTGCTGACAGGCCTACCTCAAGCACTGTACGAGCAAGGTCATGATCCCCATTTGAATGACCAATTGAGTTGCTTGGATTTTGAGAGAAATGAACTTCCTCCTCTGTATATACAAACATATCATAAGATATCTATTTCATAATGTTACATAGGAATCTATAAATATAATTTGAAGGAAAATGACCAACTTACAACTCTTTTACAACTATTTTCCAATTTTATATAAAATGGAGGGTAGTTTTGTAAAATTAACATTCAATTTTAATGAAGTGGCATGATTGCATTGGCTAATTGTAAAATGAGTTGTAAAAGTGTCATAAATAGAGTTATAGGTGTATAATTTTAATGATCCTATACCTGCTGCCTCATCTTCCAACTGATCAGCACTAAAAACCCAATTGTGCTCTTCTTCTTCTTCTTCTAAAAAAAGCATGCACAAGTATTAAAAATGGCAAGCAACTGATGAAGAAATCCTACAACTTAAAGAATAGAATCTGATCAAGTGTAGAAGAAGGGTACCCACCATCAATTGGTTCAGGATTAAGCTCAGCACATTCACAGAAGATGTCAAACAGAGCATCCACTATCACGGAAGTAAAAAAATTAGTCATGTTTCACCAATATCAATAAGGAGGGTACAGCCAGAAAATGTAAAACAGCAGTATGAGAATTATTTTAAGATTAAACTGCAAGACATGCAAAGAGAAGGATTTAAAAAACACAAAGAAAGATAGAAGAACACATTGGCTGGGATCTGATGGAATAAGCCTCATCTCTCTGATCTTGGACAAGTCCAAGACAGCACTGCTTTCTGAATCTGAGCCCTCAGAATCATCCTCATCAGCTTCTGTTTCAATCTTCAAACAAAATAGCATTAATTGGCAATGTAAAAATGAGACAAGGACAGAGATCATTTAATGGCCACTAATTTTACAAGGGGCAGAAATATGCAAAAAAATAAAATGGACTCTGATGTGCCATCTATAGTGAAAGACACTTGCAACAAAAGAAAATAAAAAATGATGAAGTTTAGAAGTACCTTTATATAGGAAGAAAAACAATCCAGATATGAAATTCTTCTGGGAATTAACATAATTTATAAATTCCATACTTGATTGATGTTTTAGATTTAGTCATCTTCATTTGAGCGTCACGACTGTAGCCCATGGAAAATTTTACTAACAAAGGTCTTTTTAGTTTTGCAAAAACCAGTCTATATAGGACTTTCTTTACCAATTGGATTTACATATCGATCATTATTTTGAAACTTACATAAACAATGCAACATTACTACTTTTCCAAGAGATCAAATGGTGCAAGAAAATAATATGGCACAAAATCAAAATCACTAGCATATGAGCAAACACATGTTCCAAAGCAGAAACAAAACTAGTCCAAAAATCCCTAAGACAGCTAAATAATTTTTTTTTAACCCAGTTTGCATACAATACATTTCAAACTAGGAAATCCCAAAACAAAATCAATGCATTACCATCGCAGACTGAAGTACATTGATGGGTATGAAAACTTGCATACCTGCGTATATAAACAAGGAGAGGGATAGGCCTCTGTGTCCCTTGAAATTGCATGAAGTGAAATAGACAAGAAATTGACCGCATAACCTTTGGTCCTGTCCACATCACTCAACCACACAACTTGCCTGCAAAAGACCACCAGCATGTTGAATACAACTGCGGGTGACTTTTTTTGTCAACCCAACCAAGTAGAATAACCTTGCCTATCTAACAAACCAAAGACCACTACCAGGGCTCCATTTTTTCAGTGAAAAACATATACAATATTTCTTTGGACAGAGTTTTGCTCCATCATGTCAATAAATATGCAATTGTCGAGCTTGAGGAAAATTGATCACGTATCTTCAACAAGGTTCGACCAACGACCGGCAGCTTAAATGACACCTTCTCCCCGCCACAAAGGGGAGCATTCAGGTTGCGAGTTCAAGAATCACAGGGTAGTGGGTACTCGTACAACTTACAAATAAATAAATATATATATATTTTTAACTAGCTTCAGGAAATTATTGAGTCTTTAAAGCAACTCCAATAAAAGTATCGCATCTCCCATTACTTAGGAGAGAAAACAAAAAGATAAAAAAAATAAAGAGGAAAAATGTATTGGTTACAATTTAGTTAGGTAATTAACACATAATCTAAGCAACATAGTCAATCACAAGCTACAAGAATAAAGATTTCTTCGTCCAATCAGAAAAAACGAAGTGGACAATTCTCTTTTCGTTCCCTTTCATTTCTGAGAACCCAAAAAGCCCGAAAGTTGTAATTCAGAAAGATATGCATATGTAAGTACATATTCCCAGAGAGAGAGAGAGAGAGAGAGAGTACTTGGTGGATATGTACAGAGTGCCGGGGGACTCAGGAGCTTGATTCCCAAGAACGAGAGCGACACTAGGTAGTACCTGCATGAGCTCCTCGCCATTGTCAGCGTCGAGAAGGGGTTCTCCGGCACCTTCTCCAACTCTATCCGCGAACTGCCTCAGCCCTAACACCATTTCTCGCAATACCCTACTAATTATTTTAGTCGCTGGTGTAAGATTGGGATTCTGTGTGTGCTTTCTACTTTCTAGGGTTTTTTCTGGGGTTTTGTAAACCGCTGTTTTTTTTGTTTTTTTCCTGTTGGACGAAGCTACTGGGGAAAGCCCAATATTTTCTATTTTGTTTTAATAAAAAGCCCACAAAACAAGGTCGATAATGATAACTTACATTAGTTGATTGCCGAAAAAAATAAAAAAATAAAAATTACATTAGTTGTCTTATGTGATTTTGATTCTAACACGTAATTGAAAACAATCAAATTATATTACAGAAAGTCTCTATAAACAATCAAATTATATTACAGAAAGTCTCTTTTTTTTTTTTTTTTAAAGTGTACAGCACCTCTAAAACTTTATTGCAAACAATTCTCATTTATGGCATAAAATAAACCTAACAAAACAAAACTATATATAAACCACTAAGCCTTACTAACAAAACACTAAACATATGCAATAAAGGTGAACCTCACCCAAACATTATTTCCTAAAGCTAGGCAAGTCAAGATAATTCAATCAAATCAAACCTCTTAAATGGAGGGGCAAATCATCAGTATCAATGTATATACAATTCATCCCCTCTTTTGCCTTCTTTGCTAAAAAATATACTATTTTATTGTCTTCTCTAAATTGATATATAATCGTGTAATCGAAGTCATGAATAATCTTGATAAGCTCTTTTAAAAAATCCTATAAATACCAAACTGTACAAGAAAATTTTTCCATACATTGTACTACCAACATGGAGTCGCACTCAATCTCCAACTTTCTTATGTCCCGGTCCCTACAAAGCAATAAACCGTGAAATAATGCATGAAGCTCATCTTCATTATTTGTACCATAATTAAAATTTGCCCAAAAAGCTGCCACCACTCGTCCTCTATCATTTTGCACTACTCCACCACCGCCACGACTGCCTGGGTTACCTCTATAAGAGCCATCAACATTTAACTTGAACCAACCTTCTCTTAGCCTCTTCCAATAAATCTGCATAGGACACCAAAAATTTGTAAGCAAAATCGGTATCTCAAGTTCCTTAAGGATAGCATGGTCCAAGCGAGATGCAATCCCAACCTTCAAAAGCTTCCCAGAAATTAATCGCAACCAAGTTTTAATGGACAACCATACACTATCCATTGAATCACATCTCCCTTCCATCCTAGCTAAGCACCGCCACTTCCATAATTTTCAAGATATTAAAACTGGCATCAACCCAATCAGCACTCCATTTTGAGATGACTTATTGGCACACCCAAACCAGAAGCAGACCCATCCCCACCAGCTTGTAAACTCTCTACAATTTACACCTAACACCACTAACGCCCTCTTCCATATTTCTTTGGCTATATCTCCTAAATTTAGAATATGATCATGTTCCTCCATCTCACCCAAACCACAAAAATTGTAACGAGAAACGAAAAGAACACCCACAGATTGTACATGAACATCTACTGGAAGGCAGTTAAACCTCACTTTCCACATGCAGATAGAAGCTTTTTCAGTAAAAGAATACTCCACATCCATTCCATTCCTTCCAACTTAGGCCCTTTCACTTGTATCATATCCCACACTGAAGACGAAGAGAACTTACCATCACTACTTGGCTGCCAAATTAACAAATCTTTATCTTCACGTCGACCAGGGAATGTAACAATAATATCCCTTGCCTAACTGCAACCAACCAAGCTTTCTAACAACCGCTCATCCCAAACGTTATCAACCCAACAGTCTTTAACTTTCAACTGTGGACAAGAGACCATAGAGTTTGAAACAATTAAAGGTCCATTAGACATCCACTTATCAAACCAAAACGAAACATTACCCTCTCGCATCTTGATAGATATATTTTCCAGGACTTCCGACAACACCTTAGAGATTGATTCCCAAAGCCTAGAGTAGCCACTCTTTAATAAGGAAATTAATTTCCAACGAAAGATTGGATTCATGAAACTTATGAATAAGATTGGTCAATCATGAAATTTCTTATACCTTGTCACTCTTGATTCTTGAAAAGAGATATATAGCACTTGGACTATATAGCATAAATATCTTAGATAATAGAAATCCCAATATTAAATATTGTGGATTAACATAATCTCTTCTAACTATCCAAATTGCTTAAAATATAATATTATAAAATATTTAAAAAAAATTATAAAAATCTTAGACAATTCAAACTGACACTTTGAATGACTTATTTTTGTAACTACTAGGTCTACGAATAAAAACTTTGTAATTACTAGCTTCAATGTCGCCGTCCTATTGGAAAAATCCTATACCACAAAATCGAAAATCCAAACCAGCTAGTTCTAGAATAATTATAGGCTTACTACCATTCTAACATTCTTTTACTAATTTTTTTATTTTTTTTAATTCTCTTTTACATAATGGTTAAGGAAATGATTATTAGTGAAGTCGTATATTTAAAAAAAAATTAATGATTAAATATGTTAAAAAAATACTTAAAAGAAAATTATAAATAAAAAAAAAAACAAAAATTTCAAATATATTGTAGAATAGTAAATAGATAGTAAGAGGATATTAAGCTATCTTGGCTTCTGAAGCAATTTGAAATTCAAATCTGTGTTCCAAAGATCTCATTTAAAGGAAAACGAAACAAAACAAAAAATCATCTACAGTACCTTTTGCTCAAACGGCTCCACCTCTCTTTGTGAAAAAAGTTTCAACTCTCGGCAAACTTTCCCAAGAAACACGATTTCTTCTCATCCAAACATTTTTAGCATACTAACGACTGCTTCAACTACAGTTATGGTAGGGGATAAAGAACTATCTCTTTAGATTTCAGTTTATCATTTAATTTCACTTTCCTTCTTGTTCCCTTGTCTTCTTGCAAATAGTCGGTGCTTTTCTTCTCCTAGATTGACCATAATGTTTTTATACTATTTAGAATTGTAATTTCTAAATATTTTTGAGTATGTTGCTTTTCTTGGATTTCAATATATAGCTCGTCACTCTTAACATGAATTTATCAATATTAAATATTGTAGATTAACATAAGCTCACACATCACACACCGCACTTTTTTTTTTATTCTTGAAATTTTTTTTAGTTTATTCTTCTTAAACTAATGGAATTTATTTACTCATTATCCATATACCAAATATTTGTTAAAAGAAAAAATAAATAAATAAAAGTGTGGTGTTAGAGCTTATATTTAGAATTTTTCAATTTTAAATAAGGAAGACTGGAAGTTAATTTCCAACCAAAGATTGAATTCACGAAACTCATGAATAAGATTTGTTCATCATGTATTTCTCCATGAGCTTTGCTACACATCAGCCCACACACCACACTTTTTTTTATATATTTTTATTTTTTGAAATATTTTTTGGGTTTATTCTTCTTAAACTAATTGGATTTTTCTACTCATTATCCATATACCAAACATTTGGTAAAAGAAAAAAAAACAGTGTGGTGTGTGGGTTTATTTTTAGAATTTTTCTTTCTCCATAGTCAGTCACACAATTGGATGAAATTTTTTTATAGCTCGTCACTCTTAACATGCACTTATCAATATTAAATATTATGGATTAACATGCATTTATCTCTTTTAACTGCCTACTTCTACAATATGGATAATGCAACAAAAATTATATTTACAATCACTTTTGCATACTCTTTTGTGCAATCCCCTGATATGATTAGTTGTGTATTAAAAAAATTCATCTAATTAATCATATCTGTAGAGTACATAGGGAGCACGTAAAAATGACTGTATGTAGTATTACGTTTAATACAAATCCTAATTTGAATTAGAAATACCTTGGAATCCAAATTTGGATCTAGAATAAGTGTCCTGAATGGCCTTTTTTTATTTATTTAGTAATTAATGAAGTATTTTTTTTTATTAATGTTGTCGATTTTTTATTTTTAGATATATATTTAAGATTATGAAAAAATAATGACAAAAATTTAAAATGTTCTGATTTTTCAGATTAAAATTTAGCATCACTCAATTCGAATTTCAAATTCAACAGCCCACTACAGCCCACTTCTCTCTCACACTCTCTAAAAAAAAAAAAAAAACTTCCACCCGACATAATTTCCAGGGAACACATTTTCTTTTCTTTTCATCCAAATAATTTTAGCATACTTTTGGCTGCATTTCACACAAACAAAGAAGTTAAAGAGGAAAATAAAAGTTGTAAAAGGGTGACAATGGCAAAGAGCTCCAAGGCATCATCATCCTCATCGTCCATGCAATTCCACTTTGATTGAAGACCTCGATTTTGACCAAGTGGAAGAACAGAGCCTGTCCCACTGGGAGTTCGTCAATGCCACCAACGCTGACTCGGAAAAATAAGAATAAGGAGAATAAATAGACGAAGACGATCAACTTGTATCACAGAAAGTTAACTCTTGGCTACCATATTACACAAAATTAAAGAAATTTTGCTACACATCACACACCGCACTTTTTTTTATTCTTTAAATTTTTTTTTTACATTTATTTATTTATTCTTCTTAAACTAATGAAATTCTTCTACTCATTATCCATATACCAAATATTTGTTAAAAGAAAAAATAAATAAATAAAAGTGTGGTGTGTTAGTTTATATTTAAAATTTTTTAATTTTAAATAAAGAAGACCGGAAGTTAATTTCCAACCAAAGATTGAACTCACAAAACTCATGAATAAGATTTGTTCATCATGCATTTCTCCATGAGCTTTGCTACACATCAGCCCACACATCACACATTTTTTTATATATTTTTATTTTTTAAAATATTTTTTGGGTTTATTCTTCTTAAACTAATTGAATTTTTCTACTCATTATCCATATACCAAACATTTAGTAAAAGAAAAAAACAGTGTGGTGTGTGGGCTTATGTTTAGAATTTTTCTTTCTCCATAGTCAGTCACACAATTGGATGAAATTTTTTTTATAGCTCGTCACTCTTAACATGCATTTATCAATTTTAAATAGAGTCTACTGATGTGATTGGTTGTGTATTAAAAAAATTGATCCAACTAATCGTATTAGTGGAGTGCACAAGGAGCACGCAAAAATAACTGTATGTAGCATTACTATAATACAAATCCGAATGTTTGTAATTTGAATTAGAAATACTTTGGAATCCAAATTTGAGTCTCGAAGAAGTGTCCCGAATGGCTTTTTTTTATTTAGTAATTAATGAAATGTTTTTTTTATTAATGTTGTGAATTTTTTATTTTTAAATAAATATTTAAGATTATGAAAAAATAATGACAAAAATTTAAAATGTTTTGAGTTTTCGGATTACGATGTAGCACCACTCAATTTGAATTTCAAATTCAACAGCTGGCTACATCCTACTTCTCTCTCTAAAAAAAAAAAAAAAAAAACTTTCACCCAACATAATTTATAGGGAACACGTTTTCTTTTCTTCTCACCCAAACGATTTTAGCATACTTTCGGCCACATTTTACACAAACAAGGAAGATAAGGAGGAAAATAAAAGTTGTAAAACAGTGACAATGGCGAGGAGCTCCAAGGCATCGTCATCCTCAACGTCCATGAAATTCCTCTTTAATTGAAGACCTCGATTTCGTCCAAGTCGAAGAACAGGGTCTATCCCACTGGGAGTTCATCAACGCCTCCAACGTTGACTCGGAAAAAGAAGAATAAGGAGATGAAATAGACAAAGAAAATCGACTTATATCACAGAAAGTTAACTCTTGCCTACCATATTGCAGAAAATTTAAGGAGTTTTGATACACATAAGCTCACATATCACACACCATACTTTTTGAATTCTTCTACTCATTATACATATACCAAATATGTGGGTCATGTTCATGTCGTATTAAATCGTGAATATTAGACTATATGAATCAACTCAAAAATTGACCATTTAATTAAACTAGTCAAACCCTACTACCGTAACATGACTTATATAAATAAGATGTGACAAATCCTAATCTGGCCACACATGAGTTCTCGCATGTTTCTGACATCAAGAAACAAAGTTGGAATCAATGTAGCTTTGGGTCTCATACCAGGTATCAAGTGGTTCTCCTTGAGTCTTAGTACTCCCATATGAAAACCTTGGACCAGAAGTTCTTTGTGGATTGGACGATTGGGAGTTTCCAACTAGTTAAACTTCCCATCGTGAATTATCAATCAGAGCCTCCTAAGGAAATATCCCATATGGCAATTTGTTGGACTTACTTCTAACTAGTGAAGAATTATCTTGCTTGGGATGTGTACCCTCGGGTGAAGAATCTAAGCTTGCGGTAGTCGGAAGTAATCCTTGGGAGAATATTGACTAGCATTTTGGTCATTCCAGATCGCTCTCAATCCTCAGATTGCAACACTTTAGGACTTATTGCTTGTGGGCATGTTTGTTCCCCGCAAGGGGATGGGCTTGTAAAAGCAAACAGTCGGCATGAAGACTTAAAACTTAGCCTAGTGTTAGCAAATCTAGATTCTCATAGTGATGCACTTCGAGTTAGCGAAGTGCTATAGTATACCATTTTCTTTTGAGAAATTGTGACTTGCCTTTTTTGAATATTTTGGCTCTACTAGGGTTTTTGTATAAAATGGTAGGGGGGCTGCAATGTAGAGACAAGTCGATGTCCTTATGTTGATCTCATATTGACGGTGCCTCAACCAATCCCGAAGATGTATGTGTCTCATCGTGGGCCTAAATATGTAGATGGCGAACTGTGTTTTCAATTTTCTAAGAAGGAGATTGTTCGGTCCGCTGAACCTTTCCGTTTCTCCATTATTCTAAAGTTCTTATGGTAGAGGTGTTCTCTAGATGCTATAAGGTCCTACATTCACAATTGTTGGAGTCTATCATGCTTACCAGTTGTTTCAACAATGAGGCATCCCAGAAATGTGTTTGTCCACATGTCAAATGAATCAGATTTTTGAAAACCTCTTTGGTGTGAAGTTTGTGAGGTGAATGGTGTCCAATACCGTGTGTTTCACTAGGAACCTGATTTCAATGAATATGAAAAACCTTCTTTGGTCCCTGTTTGGATTGTGTTGTTAGGGCTCCCATCCAACTTTTACCAAGAATCCTTTCTAAAAATCTTAAATGGATGTAGCGAAGGAGCCAATGCCTTATTTTTTGATTGGGTTGCCGAGGAGTGGTCATAAATAGGAAGTGATCTATAAGACCTTACCAACTTTCTATTCTCGGTGCAAGATCCAAGGATACAATGTGCGTACTTGCAAAATGGTGAAAACATTTGGGAGGAGAAGAAGAGATTAAAGCTTGAAACCGTGAAGGAAGTTAAAGGTACTCCCCTGCTGGATGATGTTGGAAAAGACAAAGGTACATTGGTTATTTTAGACTCTAATCTTGGCAACACTAGTAAAAACTTGCCTCCCTAGGTTGTGGATTTGGTAGAACCAATCCATATTCAGGAGGAGGATCGTCTCACGGTAGAATGCTGGTTTCCTATAATATCCCAATGGAGGAAACAAATGTTGATGATAAGTTGGATGAAGAGAATTTGCCTAAAGAGGGTGAACAGCAGATTGAAAGGGTTGAAAATATTCAAGAGGTTGTAGGAGAGGGACTTCTGGCAACCAGTGGTGATGATGATGCTAATGCACCTGTTGTTGCGACCTTTACATTAGATGACTCTGTTTCTGAACTTGATCCGAAACTCGACGCTAAGATCTTTACTAAACATAAAGATTATGCCACTGAAAATGAGGACTAGGAATTTAAACAAAAAGGAGCTCGGAAGATGTTTGCAAATGTTTAGAGATTGTCTCGGGTGTTAGCCAAACCCAATCATAGTGCATTTGGCATAAACAAAACAACAAGAAAAATTATTAAGACCATTGCCAAATCGAAGTAAAATAAATTGCTCATTGCTTAAAACTAATTGAACAGAGATAACATTTTGCCAAAACACTCAAATTTTCCTGCTACCCCTTCATTAGTAATCAACTAATCCATATGTAAGAGATGCAACAAACTAGGGGTGGGCAAAATTTTCGAGCTCCAAACTTCGGTCGAATTCTGACAAGGCTCCGACTCCGATGGAGTCGAAATTTTCAGAAGTCGGAGTTGGAGTTGGAGTCCGGAGTCCATATTGGCTCCAAGCTCCGACTCCGAATTCCAACACTTAGACTTAATATATTTAATGTTGTAACATAAGTAACAAGTAGTTGAGTGGCCTAATGGTGCAATGCGGTGTTTTGCCAACTAACTGACCCGCGTTCGAGCTTCCCATGTACAAGATGGTGTATTTTGCCATTTTTTTTTTTTTTTTTTAAAAAAAACCTCAAAAGTTCAAAACGACGTCGTTTTGACCTCCTATATATTTATCTCTTCAGCCTTCAGGAATCAGGTTGAAACCCTTCACTGTTTCTCACCTCTTCCATCATTTTCTCATAACCGAAAGCCTCTTTTTTCTCTCTTGCCATTGTTTCTCACTTCCTCATTCGTTTTCTCACAAGTTCCCTTAGTCAATTAAAAACTTCACTTCAGTTTTGAATATGCTCGAGTTCCACTACACGTGGGTTGGGGTTTCATCCCTAACCTCTTCCAGCCGCTTTTCACCATCAGTAGCCCCTCTTCTCCACCGCATTAAGGAGCTTCCAGGGTGGACTTGTTACACTACGCTTGTCTTCCTCTGTAGTCTATTGCCATCCAAAACCCTAGGATGCGAAAATCTTCTATGAATCTGTTTCTATTATTTTTTATAATTTTTGTTATTTATTAGGATGCGAAAATCTATTCTTTGTGAAATGTTCTCTATTCGGAAATTTTGATATTGGGTTACAAAAAAGAAAACAAGTTGTGAATTGTGGAATGTTCCTTGTTAGGATTTTCATCTATTTTTTTTTTTTTTTGTTCTTTCATTCAACTCCGATTAGAACTCTGACCCTCTACTCCAACTTCGAAAACTCCTATTGGAGTCGGAATCTACTCTGATTCGGAGTCGGAGTCGGAGCCTAACTTGATCTCCTATTTTGGTTGGAGTCGGAGGTCGAAGTTGGGCTTTTAGACTCCGACAAAGTCGAAGCCTAGCCCAACAACAAACCTTGAGCTTTCTCAGATGATGTAAAGGGGTCCATCAAAGTAACAATTTTAGGTTTCATTTTAACAACCAACTTCTTTAATCTCCCTCTTGAGGTACCTAGACCTCAGATGTTCCGTGATAAAATTGAACCAATCATAGAGAAGTAATTACTAATTATCAACATTTGTTTTCACATTCAAAAGAAGTTCTGTATTTCAATGACTTTTGAGTTTTTAATGTTACTAGACAAAGATATTTCCTATATCTATAATAAATAAAGTTCATAACAGAATCTACTGTTTATGTACAAAAGAAGTTAACAAAATAATTAAAATTAGATAAGTTTTTTTTATTAAAGAAGACCAAACATTAACATTCTTATTTTCTTTTTATAAATAAAATTCATTCAACTCATATATTCTCTTCTACATATTGAATTGAAACTTAAAAACTGCACTTTTAACAGTTATAAAGTTATTATTTTAAAATGATATATTTGGTAAATTTGTAAAAGTGATTTGAGTAACTAAAAAAGTTGGAAACTTTTGTTCAAAAGCTTTAGAAAATAACGTTACATTTTTTAAAAACCACCATCACTATAAGGTCTTATCTGGTCACATAAATGAGATGGAATTAGATAAAAATTAAAAATTAAATAAAATATTATTAGAATATAACTTTTGTTTTGAAGTTTGAAAATTTTGAATTATTTATTATATTGTGTATGAAAATTTAAAAAAATTATAATAATTATATGAAATAAAATGAGATTAGATAAGATGACTTGGTTACATAATTTTGTTTGTATAACCGAACCAAGCCTAGCTTTAAAAAGTGCTTTAGAATATTTACTATTCCAACAAATTTTTAATAGTACAGCCTTTTAGTAAAGTCATGCTCTGCTATGAAAAATACTGCACTATCCCAACGATGATTTGAATCCAGTTCACTAATTTACTTCATAAAACTATGGAAGGCATCATGTTGTAGCTAATATCTTAGTTGTTGATGCTGCATACTTATAGTTAACTGATGTCATTGCTTCTACTCCAAAAGAATTGTAAAATCGAGCAGAGTAGTTTCAACCTAGAAATAGGTCGCTTGTTTGCCTAGAAATCCTCGTGCTCTTATTACAAGACCATAGCGAATCTTTGAGAATTCATGCGTTTTTTAGGGCCAGGTAGCATCCAGATTTAATCATACAAATCAGTGTTTTGGGTAAATAGGGAATACACTTGATAAACCACTCATTTAAATGGATAAATAAACGGGCCGTTTGCACAATTACACCCATTACCTAACAGATTGGTGCATTCAAACCTTAAGCACGACAGCTTAGGACATCAATTCAACGTTCCATCTTCAAAACTCCAATCCGGAAAGGTCCATACAAAGGGGTGCCAACAGGCAACCGCACAGGGTTACATGGGCAGCACTAGCAAAGGTAGCATCATCCATGTAGTAACCATCTCGACACAGCTCCGATCTAGACCTTGTTTGTTTTCACAATTAATCTCAACTCATCTCATCTTATCTCCAAAACAAAATTTTCAACTTAATTCATCTCATCTCATATCTAAAAACAAACAAGACCTTATGATACATAAGCTTAACCTGCTTAACTAAAAATTAGGGCCTTTTCCAAGGCACAAAAGAATCACCTCAATGTCCGCTGCTAATTCATATTGGTCAGCCATATTGAGTTGCAACCTAGTCATTTTGAAAGCAAAAATTCAAATTTTGAGCTCAATACATTTTGTTCTAACTTTTCTTGGATTTCTGTAGTAGCATTTTTGCTCCCCAAGTAATTCTGAGCAAAAGGTCCTACCTAATCCTGAGTGTGCACAAGCCCTAGATCTGAAAAACCTTCTATAGCGGAAACTGACTCACAAACCGGGTATCCAACATCAAAACTGTGCTGTGCACTACAAAATATAAACCCGAGTCCTGATCAGTTCAAACAACACTGGTAAACCTAACTCTGAACCGAACTCACATCAAGCTAAAGGGGATTTGCATTTGCAGCATCCTCTCGAACAGAGGCTACTCGGGCTAGCATATCACATTGACCAATTAATTTGCTGCATAGTCATGACTCATTTCTAAAACATGGTCTTGTAAACGTTACACAGCCTATCACTTTGACAGTTCAAGTTAAAAAAGACTACCTGCCCACAACTGTAAACATACGAAACATTAAAACATAAATCTGAAGCCAAAAGGTTCAAATCAGAAGACTACCAGACCACAAAAACAAAGGAAAATGAAAGACAAATAAATAACCATCTAAACCCAAAAATACAAATTTCTTGGTTCCATCTACTCCCCAATTAGAAGCAGCATGACAAAACCTTTCTTGTTGTCATGAATTAGGTCTTACAGCTGGACGAATCTACCGGAAGACTTAATTCACATTAGTCATATATCTCAAGGATATCTAGAAGTGTGCGGAGCTAATATTTATTAAGCAACAAGAGTGCTGGCAGTGGTGGACTCACTGCAGAAAAGAGAACAGTTGAATTAATGATAAATTTTTTATCAGTAGTTAATGACAAAGTCACAAGGTCAAACGAATTGGATGAAAAGTTTGATCAATAAAAGGAAGAGGATCCAAATAGATAATTGTGAGACATTAGGAGAAGACTTACTATTTCCAGACAGGTGGAAGCTTCTTTGTCTTTTTGTAGTAGCGAGCGAGCCTGTGAATCCTGCTCTCAACAAGAATCAACCTGAACTTTGAATCCTTATCCTTCCTGTTCCTCTCCAGATGCTTACGGATGGAGACTGCCTTCTTGATAAGATGATACAGATCCTCTGGAATTTCGGGAGCAAGGCCTGACACAGTTGAAAGAAGAAACATATAAACAAACTCAGAAAATAAATTCCAAAGAAATACATATTTCTGATGTCCCCGTAACTAGAATCAAATGCTAGAGGAAGACGATGTAAATAAAATCCAACCACTGAATCTGAGCATTTTCATTTGCGAACCAAACAAGAAAATTGATGGGAAAAAACTCATTACACGTCTCATATCTAACATTTTCTCATATTATCACACAAACAAAGCCTAGCGATGGAAGACTATTTTACTGTAAACCAAGAAAAAACATCGCATGTAGAGAACTAACTGTCGTCAGTATTTATCGATTCCCCAAAGTCGAAGCATTTAGGCCACAATGTTCCAATTCTAACCGCCACCGCAATTTCTCAGCCTTCAACAGAGCATAAAAATAATTAAGAAAACAACAAATACATACCGTGAGCCTTGAGAATACGGAGGATCTTGCTTCCAGTAACGCTCTTGACCTGAGCGATACCGTGAGAGTCACGAAGAATCACACCGATCTGGGACGGAGTCAGACCCTTCTTCGCAAACTTGCATATGTTTTCCTCCACCTAACTCCCACACAAAAACCACAGCCTCTTTAAGTAAGCACGAATGACATTATAAACAAATGTCCACACAGACACATATGTATATTTAAATCCAAAAAATAATGTTGGAGTTTTTTCCTTACATCCTGGAAAGATATCTTAAGCCAACTTGGCGGAGTTCTCTTATATGGCAAAGCTGAGGCTGAGATACCCTTACTAGATTCATGTCAGAAAAACACATCAGATATCGCCAGCTCCAGAATGAGATATTAAACGAATATGTAGATATAGATACATAGAGATGGAACGAGAGGTACCCGCGACTATGCATACGACCCATGGTGGCGGCAAAGGAAGTGGAGGTACCAGTGCTGTCGTTCCCCTGCCGAGACGAGCTGCGCAAACCCTAGGATTCTAATGAGAAATATGACGGTTATTTATATATTAAGCCAGATTTCGGCCATCCACAAAATGGGGCCTCGCAGTCGCACCGGCCCATGTATAATTGGTATCTTGTATGCTTCCGAAATGTGAATTCTCTAGGCCGCAATATCATAGACCCACGGGCAAGCCATTCGAAGTCGTTGTTTTGCTGTTTTGCATGCTTACTATTATTTTTTTAAAAAAAGTTAACGAGAGAGAGAACAACGTTTTCTTTTAATCTTGTTAAGCAAAAATAAAATGGATAAATTTTATATAAATTTATTTATAAAAAAAAAGGGTCCTATTAAAAAAAATAATTAATATTTTTTTAAGGTAGGGTCTACTTTTCTATAAGGACTTGCATGTAATTTATCTATTTAAAATTTGTACAAATCATTTGTTATATATATATATATATAATAAGTATTTATTAAATATATGATGAGTACATATTTTTTCAATTTGAAAATGTCTAATTTGAAAATTTACCTTATGCCTACCTTTTCATTTCAAAAGTACGCCCTTCTCGTATGCTTAAAAAATATATATCAATGTTTTAAATGGAAGAAAATTTTGCCCCTGTAAAAAATCTATGATTTAATATTGGGTCGTGCTACCCAGAAACCTGTTATTTTGCACATCCTGCACACCCGGTGACATGGTACCATTTTATTTATAAATAAAAAAATAAAAAGTAAAAAAATACGCACCCTCTCAAACTTCCTCCTCCTCTTCACACATAAGTAATCGCATGGCATTTTTTCTTCAAACTTCCTCTTTTCCTCTTCACCTGTATTGAATATTGGACTTGGGCATGGGATTTCCAGTTGGTGACACAGGAACCTCCAGGATTTTCAGTCAAACTTCCTTTTCTCCTCTTCAAATGCATGCTTTAATTGTCCTGCTTTTATGTTTGCAGGCATTTAAAATTCCAGGTGCCAAATGGACCTCCAGGACTAACTCAGCAACTTAACAATAGCAAGCTGGAAAGCTTGACTGAAAGTGAAAATGGGTTTGATTTGTTTGAAGATCTAAAACATCGATTTCTGTGATTCAATAGATGTAAATTCAAGTAAGCAGCAACTATCTATGGCTTAAGGCTGTTAGAGTCTAAAGCAATCCTAAAATGGCTTGTATTATCTATCTAGGAAAAACTTCGACCATTTTTCAAAATCTTCCTCAGTGTCAAGCACCAAAGGTGATACTTTTTTCTGTTTTACTCTTAATATAGAGAATATCTGGATGAACAAACTGGGAAAAAGGAAGGGGGAAAAGAGCGGGGGACTTAGGAGGAGGAGAAGAAGGAAAAGATGAGAAATGGAAGAATGAAATAAACATTTAAGTACGAGGGTAAAACTGAAAAATTACATGTTTAAGTGGTGTGAAAGGGTGCGGACGCGGACCTTATGTTTAGAATAGATGATGAAGAATGGCGTGTGAGTTCGATACTTCAAAAATAAAGTCAACCTGCTCTTTAACTCCCTCGTTCATAAAAACAACTTGCAAATTTAAGACCTAATTTAATATTTTTGTAATGATGAGGTAAGTAAAATATAATGAAAATGGAATGGTAATTATTAGGCAGTCTAAAAATATAAATACGTCAAATTTTAATCCTAATATAAGTTGGCATATCATAAAAAAAATTAAAGTTTATATAAATAATCTGAGATAATGATGAGATGTATAAACCGTTAATTATAAGAGGATTTGCTATTTTGCTTCCCAAGCCCACCGTAGAGAAACAAGACAGCAGAGGGACCAACAAAGCTCGAAGAGGAGTTTGAGAGCCATAGTTTGTTACCAAATCCCCTCGCAGCACACATGAGTTTGGGTCACAAGGCCGCGTGAATTTGCGCTGGAGAATGTGGAGGAAGCACCTTGTTTGGGGGGCATGCCTCCACATTAGCAGTTAGCTAGCTAATACTAGTAGCTAGCTATATTTTATCGTGTCACGCATTGAAATTAGGTCATATTTGTATAAAGAATAATTTTATTTGAAATCCTTCTTGTTATATATAACTAATGTGGTATAATTTAATTTGGAAGATAAGTATTAAAATTTAAATTTTATAAATTAAATTATACTATATGGTTAGTGTGTGCTGTAAATACCTCAAATAATTCTATTTTTATGAAAAATCCACACAAATACGTTATGTGTGTAATTAACGATTATTATTATGAGAGGATATAACGACTAGTGCATGGGAGAAAGTGGTCTACCAAGTATACTTTTGTTCAAACTTTTTATTAAGATATTAAATAAATAATAAAATCTCAAACTTTTAGAATAAATTGTGATTTTATATAGTATCATAATAGAGATCTTAAATTTGAATCCAAATTATGTACTTGATCCCGTTTTATTTAATATTTCCTGTGTTAAGCTCTCTTCATTGAAAGAGAGTTTAGTCGACATTAAAGGAGAGTGTTAAGATATTGAATAAATAACAAAATCTATATATTTCCACCATTTTAAGTTGTTGAGACAATTGGTCATTTAACACTCTTTTAACTCCAAAAATAGATAAATATATAGAATGATATCTAGGCCTCATTTGGTTTCAACTTATCTTATCTCAATATCTAAACATCATTAAAATACAAACATTTTTCAATTTTAAATTTTCAAATTTTTTGTTTAATTATTATCTAATTATTATAATTTTTCTAAACTTCCAAATAAAACACAAAAAATAATTTAATTTTTTCAAATCTTAAAACAAAAATAATATTAAAAATTATATTCTAACAATATTTTAATTTTGTAATATTTTTATTCAACTTTTGCTCTCTTCTTCTCCAAAATCCTATAAAATATCTTAATTCAAATTATTTAACTACTATTTACAAACTATCTAATTACCATTTATAGATTTTTCATCTCATTTAATTTGTATAACCAAACAAGACCTTATAGTTGATAGGTATAATTTATGAGTGAAATCATGTCTGCTCAATAACTAATGTAAAGTTCACGTTATATATATATATGTGTGTGTGTGTATTTATCTCTCTCTTATTATAAATCTTAAGCTTAATACAAAAAATTAAAAAGGCGTGTACGTATTTAGGACCAACATTTATGGGTAGAAAGCAATAATTATCTTGACCCTCTTATTAGTAGGATTTATGCGTTGTGGTGAAATTAAACGAGAAACAAATGAAAAACGAAGAATTCTTTTAAATTTAATGCAATGTAATAAGTTGTCTCAAAGAACATGATCTAAATAGATCTGAAATTTGTTTTGGCTCAATGATAATATGCATCTAATTGATTTGGATAAGTACAAACTCATGGTTAACATTTTATTTGCAGTTGTGTTCAATTTTTTAAAACGAGAAGCTATGACTTTTTTCTAGAAAAAAACTCATCATTTCGTTTAGTTCTGCCGGAGAGGAAGGTATGAGTCTTGGGCCTCGGCTCAACCTTCCTCTCCATCTCCTTTTCATTTCCTGTTTCCTTGCAGCTACTTATATGTGAATATGTTTATAAGGTAGTTTTTTTTTTTTTTTTTTGGCTGATTCGGACTTTTTTCAGATTTGCTGCATTTCGGCCATGGAAAGTTGATACTCACCCCACCATGACATTCCTTTGTCACCGATCTACTGGGACGATGCGGAACCGTACCCTAACATGTACCTCACGCGCGGCTCTTTTTCGTGTGTGGTCTTCATGCGCCGCCGTCCTTTGACAGCTCTATCAACTACATGTGCCTCACCAGCATATTTCCCTCTATCCGATCCATCAAATTGACTCGACCCCACCTTCATCCCACCAACGCATGGCCCTCATGCACCACTCCAGAGATGCGGGTAGGCATCCCAAATTTGCTCTTCTTATGCCGGTCTATCTGAATTATTGTTATCCCAAACCTATGATAGTGTTAAAGGGATTAAGGATCTCTCGAAAAAATATCTTAAGACAACAAATTGCAATGCACCGTCTCTAGTTGTGGATTACTTTCAAAATATCTTTTAAAACAGTACCCTTTTTGTAGGGCTTGGATTGTGATTAAGAAATTAGTCTCAAAACCTATTTTTCTTTTCTTTTTGTCACCTCTTTTGCATTTGGTTGTTATAATGAGGTATTTGTTGGGAATCCCACCCCTTAATATGTATCATCTTTTACTTTAATAAAATTTGCTTGTTTAGAGAGAGAGAGAGAGAGTACAAACTCAAGGCCATGCAATTTCGTGACAACTTGAACATGGTCCAGCTTAAGATGCTAGAATGCACCCATGTGATTAGGGGGGTGCATTCCGGGACCATGAAGGTAATTTGAGGATAGAGAATCCGCGGAGGGATGAAAATACATATTGTGCGAAAATAAATTATATTTCAGTGAATGGTATACTAAATTATTATATATCCAAATTATCAGACTTATCTAAAGATTTATATGTACCATATAAAAAAATTACTAGTTACTTTTTTGGATTAATTACAAAGTTGGTGTCTGAGTTTTAGGTCTCGTTTGCATCGATATGAGATGACATAAAATAAAAAATTGATAAATAATAGTAAAATGATTAGTGAATAGTAATGAAATAATTTAATTTAAGATGCTTAATGGAGTTTTAGAAAAAGAGATAAAAAAAAAAGTTGAATAAAAATATTGTTATAATATAATTTGTTAATATTTTTTATTTTGATATTTAAAAAATCTAGTTATTTTTTGAGTTTAATTTGTTTGGATATTTAGAAAAATTATAATGATTAGGTAATAATTATATGTTTTAAATGATGGTGGATACTAGATCTCCACATCCAAACCAGCCCTAACTCTTACTAACTCAAGCATTGGAGGCTTTGCGGCCACCACCGAGCTACTCTCCCTTGTTTTCTTAAGTGTGCAAATATAAAGCTACTCTCCCTTCTCGACATGCACGCACCCAGTTAGAGCATCGGAACAGTACTAGCTCTCCATGGGATCGATCCACTTGATTTAAATATTTGAATTGGAGTGTCCAGAAAAATATTAAGAATATGGTAAGAAACATGCAAGGTGGCTGGTGTGGCATGCATAAATGACTACGAATTAAAGCTAGGCCAAAGTGAGAGACGATGACATTTTAATTGAACCACACAGGCCAGTTTACCTAAAACGAAATAACCCGTAGCCATTCTTGCAGCAGCTAATTTTAGATCATGCATGTCTATTGTCTAGAACGCACAATCATGTTTTGAAAGAGTGATGCTACATGTATCGAAAAAATGTATCAAAAAAAATTCTCGAATGTATCTTTTTTTTTTTTTTTCATTCATATTTTTATATTTTTAAATATTTTTTTTGTAAAAAAGAAATTCACACCATCACTTAAACAAATTTAGTTAATCAATAAAAAAAAAAAAGTGCATTCTAGAAAAAAAGAAGGAAAAATCTATTTGTTATCCTCACACTTTACACACCACATTTATTTTAATTTTTTTCTCATTTTTTTATAATAAATATGTAGTGTGTGGATGATAAATAAAATAATTTAATTAGTTTAATAAGAATAAAATAAAATAAAAAATAAAAAATAATAAAAAATAATATTTTAATATATAAAATGTGTGGTGTAAGATGATGTGTAGAATTTCTCCAAAAAAAAACTAGTATTTCTCTTTTGGAAAAAAGGTCGATCGTTTGGATATGTACTTTGGAACGTGCGCTCAACCTAAAATTTGTAGTACCCATGGGCCATGGAGGCCACAGACATGTCACATCATTTATTCATAGCTTTATGCTCCGCCGCTTCCTTTTGCAAATTCTTCTTCTTCGATACTATGCCAGCCTGCCTGCACTCTCTCATGCATCCGCTTTAAAACCCTTTTACATCATCTCCTAAAAAGAGATGCTCTCTGGTCTGATGTTGACCACAACCATCCCGAAACATATATCCACGATTCTTTTATTAATATCCACACATGGAAAGGCTAGGCTTAAAGTGATCACAACGAAATTAAAGCATATATATGATCAAGCTATCTATATATATACATACAGAACGCATGCAAAACATATTAATCTGAGTTTCCTGAAATAAAATTTTTTGCATTTTTACACACAATTCTTTGGACAAGACTCATGCGTGTTCATCTTTGAATGATACACTACGTTTGAAGGACGAAAGTGTAGATGGCAGTGGTACCTCCATTCTGCTGCTACTGCTATATATTCAGAGTATATTTACAGTAATAATAAAGGATACCAAAGAACGGCAAATCACTAAGCAAATGATAACAGTAATAATAAAGGAATGTGCAAAAACCAAAAAAAAAAAAAAGGTGAAAACCGACAGTACTTTATAAGAAAGAGATGCCATGCCAACCCGGCAAAGAAATGGGAAAGAAAACCAAAAAGTTTGAAAAGAAGCCAAGACAGAACAAATATGGGATGGCATTTAAAAAGTAAAGAAGTGTTTAAAAGAAAGGAACAAGTCCTTCGATCTCTGGCCTCGTGAAAAAGTTATGCACTGCCCCAGTACCGCAGCGCACTACTGATCTAAAGCATGCAGGTAGAGGACGACAACTGTAGGGAACCGACGAGATCTATTCCTGCATAAAAAGGAGCACATTTAGAAGAGGATTGGCATTGAAAGTTTAATTTGATACTTAACACGTTTTCAGATTAATAGCTTGTTAATTTTCAGATTTTCAGATTAATAGCTTGTTAATTTTCATATTAAGCTAGAGTCTGATTGAAATGAGATAAGATCTTTGCCTATGATGGATGGGCCGATGGGTTGAGGATTTCTTTTATTCTGATTGAAATGGTCAACAAGAAATGGGTATGACAAATACTGCTGAAATGAGATAAATACAATACCGAGAGAGACCAATACAATCTATTTAATAGCTAACAGGATTCGAAAAGACTTCATCTGCAATATAGCCAATATGGAATCCATACCAAAATATCAGAATACCAGATGTCCAAAATGCTAATGTCCACAAGAACTGGAAACTGGCCACGTATATAGTATGAAGAAGTCTCTCTTTAAAAATCTGAATGTCCACAAGATGAAATTTAACCACACCAGTCCACAAGATGATTTTGAGACCTCACCACATCAATATCGTAGAAAGTAAAATTTCAGGTATTCAATTCAAACCCAGGAAGTAAATTTCCTCTCCAAGCAAACAATAGACACTGAAAAGAAAGTGAAAGGCGTTCGGCGGAAGTGAAAAGCGTGGGAAGAGGAAACTGAAAAGAAATGTAGTTGGTTTTAGTTTTTACAGTAAAATAATCCTTTTGATGATGAACAGTGCAGTGCATCTTCAAATTGCATCTTCAAATTTGAAGATGAACTTAAAATCACTGTAGCTCAAAACTCAAACTTTTGTAATTTGATGATGTAGATAATTTTATCTATATTTTTTTAAATTTTAAAGATGCGTTGATTTTTTATGAACCCAATATCAATACTCTTACAGTAATAGAATAGATATAATAATATGCTTTAAAAAATCTTGTTTTTTGGTACACATGAGTATGTTAATCAAAGGAAAGCCGAGCCAAATCATGCAAGTTGTGCAACAGATTTATAAGTGGGTAGATTGTGCAGCCCAATATATGATATTAAAGTCCTGCAAATACTTGCTAGAGAGGTCCATGAAAGTTGCATGGAAAAGTTGAGTTTACCATATTGTAGTTCTTGGTAACATGTTTGGCTATTACCTTTCCATGGTCTCATTCGACGTTCCAACTTCCAAGGGTTGTTCATGTGGCCATGTTTCATGTTTCTTTATTAGTTGTTCTGTTGTTTTCAAATAACTTTTAAAATGATCTTGAAATCAAAGGAGGTAATAATATAATATTAACATTTCAAATTATGATTTAAAATCAAGGTCCAACTAATTTTCACCTCGTTATGGAAAAGAAAAAATCATTTACAACATATTAAATTTAAGAAAAATATTTTAACTGTAAAATAATTTATATAAATTAACATGATTTGATGTATTATGTTAAATTATAAAATTAATTTTATTATGATATAGATATCTATTTTCTTTTATTTATGTTTTTGTTTTGTTTGAAATAGTTTTCGTTTGTTGTCTTTGATATGACTAAGGATTTCAATTCTCTAGTTTTAAGGATCATTTAAATATTAAACTGAATTGGATTATTTATAAATAGTAATGAGTTGAGATGGTAGATTGAGTTTTGTGAGATCCATTTAAGATGAGTTTAAATGTATTCAAATGTTAAAATGAATTTAAATGTATTTATAAAAAATTAAAAAAAAATTATATATCCCATATATAAAGAGATGTTAAATTAAAAAAAAAATTACGAATCTATAAAAAAATTTTGAATTAAAATAAATTTAAGTATTTGAAAGTTAGTATTTAAATATTAAATTCTATTTAAAATCTGAAATAAATTGATTTAAATTCCATCTAAATTATAGACCTAAATGTGACAGTGTTTGACATCCAATAAGGATTTGAATAAATAAAAAAACAATGGGGGAGGGCAACTGTACAAATGACAGCAGTGCCTGCTCTTTTTTTTTTTGATGGGAAGCAGTGCCTGCTCTGACACAGCATACATAAGAGGCAACAGAAATACAGCCAAAATCCTACTGTTTTACCAATAAGTACCCCAGTACTTATGGAATTGAATTTCTTTGATCTGATATTCACAGGCCCATGTATGCTCTTCACACTATGGAATCCCATTGGTTTGGAACCACAACTCCTTCTCTCGATACTTACGGATCTTCTCTAATTTCGCGCAATCAGCTACGAAAGTACACTGGTCTACTATAGGTGTGTACACAGGTGATTTCCATTTTTTGAATTCAAACCGCTGACCGATGCCACCAAATCTGCGATCGTATGTTAGAGGAACCGACTATGTTAACCACAAACAAACCACGTGGCAAACGTAGCAGGTTCAGTAGGAATGGACCTACATATATGACATTTAAATCCTATCTTCAACTCATGGACTATTTGATTACCATTTGCAATACACTCTGCTTCCAATGATTTGAACCACATTTTTGTGTATACTCATGAAAAAAAATTCCACCAATAATGCAACCCTATCATTTGTATTTACTTTTTTTTAACTATCAATTTAAGTTTTTTTTTTTAAAAATTTTAAATAATAAATATTAAACAATAATATTCTAAAATTATTTTATTCAATTTTTATTTTTTATCTAAAAAAATCTTATCTCATCTCTAAATCTAAACCAATCCTTATATATATGTTTGCATGATATATACGTTTAAGTTTTGAATTAGAAACTCTAGCTCGATGCTACTTAAATTAAAATGTAAATAACTTTAATGGTAATAATTTATACCATTGAGATTCTCTCTAATTTTGTAATGGAATTGGATGGTCTAATATAAAAATATAGATTCATCATAAAATATTGATACAGATTAAGGAATCGTTTGGATTGAAAAATTATTTTATCTTATCATTATAATTTTTTTAAATTTATGTATAAAATATAATAAATAATTTAATATTTTCAAATTTTAATTCCATGCATTTATCTTTCTCTATCATTTATTATACCAATTAGTAAACAATTTCCATTAGTAACTGACCGATAGAAACTTACATGAATATATTTTATTGCCGCCATATCAATTATATTTTTTTAATATAAATAATTTTGATTAATTCTCTATATTGAAATGGTAGATAAAAAGTGGGTGTAATAGCGTATGCAATTATCTTTCCCTTTAATTCCTGTAATTAATAATATATCATTTAAGACAAATTCAGTATCATATTCTATGGATTGCATTAATATTCTCATAATGGATTGGATTTAAACTATTTTAAAAAAGACAAATAAATTTGAAGTTATAAAATATGATACTGAATTTATTCTCATAGTGGTTGTATTTATTTTTAAAAAATTAAATAAATAAAATATATACATAAAAAATTAAAATTTTAATAATAGATAGTATTTTTTTTTTCAAAAAAAAAAATCACGTCGTTTGTCTAAATCAAGACCATATCTTATATATTTTTTTAAAAAATATATCTATATTTTATATTTACTTTTAACTCATCTTATTTCAAATTTTATTTTATTGATCATTTTGCTGGCTGCCTGTTTAGGTAAAAGCATTGACACTCCAACATCGAACTGCCATATGAGTCACATGCCCAGACGGCCCTCGTATATCAAAACTCACTTTACCACAAGGTCCGCAACAGGGTAATGTTAAGAGCATTGATAACTTGGCCCCCGTCTCACCATCCCATCGCCTGAGCTATAAAGATTAAAGAATCTCCGTATTCCTTTCGCGGAGTTCAATAACTTCAATCCCGTTAACATTAACATTCCATCTCATCACCAACGGAGGCTGCTTTCCCAATCCACCCACTGTATTAGTCCGATTCTCTGCTTCGTTGTCTCTTCCACAACATTTCACTCCTTCCAATACAGAAACACACGGACAGAGGAAGAAAGAGAGTTTTGTTTTTCTAATTATTATTATTATTTTTTTGTGGGGGGTTACGTTGGGCTTAGGGAGGGAGCTCGGGAAGAGGGCGACGTAAACCAGAGAAAAACCTGTTAACCAGGCCGAGAACCAGAGGGGGGGAGAGAGAGAGAGTTAAAAAACAGAACCTGCTTCTGCTGTTTTGATCCCAAACCAAAAATGGGTCTCGCAGCATTTCTATTCTGTGTCATATTTTTGTTAACAAGCCCAACATGGGCCCGTGCAAATGCAGAGCTCAGAGCGCTCATGGATATGAAAGCAGCTTTGGACCCACAGAACCAGTATCTCTCTTCATGGACCATCGATGGCACCCCATGCGACGGTTCCTTTGAAGGTGTTGCTTGCAATGAGAGAGGTCAAGTGGCGAACATTTCGTTGCAGGGAAAAGGGCTATCAGGCAAGGTCTCTCCGGCCGTTGCTGGGCTCAGGCACTTGACGGGGCTATACTTGCATTATAACTCTCTGCACGGAGAGATACCAAGAGAAATAGTAAATTTGACTGAGCTGACTGATTTGTATCTAAATGTGAATAATCTCTCTGGATGGATACCTCCCGAGGTCGGAAACATGGCTGGTTTACAAGGTTAGTGGTGGGCTTTCGTACTCTCTCTCTCTCTCTCTCTCTCTCTCTCTCTCTCTCTCTCTCTCATTTTTGTTCGAGGATATGAACCAAAAACTTAGAACTTCGATTGGTTTTAGCAGAGCGCCCCAAGATTTGCCTTACTCCTCGCGTGTGTGTGGGCGTGCTAGTTTTTTCTTTTTCTTTTACTTTTTTTGGGCGGGTGGGTGCGTTTTAGTTTTGCAGATGTGGATTTCGATATCTTTTTCCAAAGTTGGTGCATATATTTCTTCACTACTGAGTTTCGATGAGACAGAAAGAAAACAAAAGAATCGTAAATCTTGCTGCTGTAGGCTGATAAAATGTTTTAAATGGGTAGATAAATCGATAAACAATGTCGGATACAACCGTTTAGCCTATTCTGTTAAGAGTTCTTATTTTTGTGTCACGCTAAAAGCCTAATATCATGAAGAGATTTATTCCTTATTTTTCGTCTTAGTTTGTTTTCCTAATATCATCGATAAACAATGTCGGATACAACTGTAGATAGAACTGAATAAATGATATGTTTGTTTTTGGTTCAATGATTTCTTTCCTTGTGCTACTAGCTGTTTAGGATTTTCTCATAAACGCTTCGAACTTTGCTCATCTTGTTTTTTCTTTTGCACTATAGTGTTGCAACTTTGTTATAACCAGTTCACCGGAAGCATTCCTACACAGCTGGGTTCTCTAAAGAGGCTTAGTGTTCTTGCTTTGCAATCTAACAAATTAACTGGAGCAATCCCTGCAAGTTTAGGGGATTTGGGTCTGTTAAGGAGGCTAGACTTGAGCTACAATCAGCTCTTTGGTTCAATTCCCTCAAAATTGGCCAACGCCCCTTCGCTGGAAGTTCTAGACATTCGGAACAATACTCTCTCTGGCAGAGTACCTCTTGGTAAAGTTTTTTTTTTTTTTTTTTGTAAGCTTGGCTGAGTATGCCTGTTTTGATTAACTGAAAAATGTGAATATAATATTCTAATTTAATCATGTTTTCACTGTGGTTGATGAAGCTTTGAAAAGACTGAATGGTGGATTCCTATGCCAGAACAACATTGGTTTATGTGGGGTTGGGTTTTATCCTTTGAAAACTTGTAATGCTTCAAATCATCTCAATCCGAGTCAACCTGAGCCCTATGGACTGGGTGGAACTAATTTGCCTACAAGAGACATACCAGAGACTGCAAGCGTGCAATTACCTTGCAACCATACTCGGTGCTCAAATCTGTCAAAATCGCCTAGATCCTCTGTTGCTGTTGGCGTAATTGTGGTAACAATTGCACTATCGGCTATAGGAATTCTGAGCTTCATTCAGTATCGCCACCGTAAACAGAAACTCAGCTCCAAGTTTGATATTTCAGTTAACCGTCTTGATACTGATCAGGCCAAGGGGTTGTACCGGAAGAATGGCTCTCCTCTAATCAGCCTTGAGTACGCCAGTGGGTGGGACCCTTTAGCTGATGGGCGACATTTCAGTGGGTTTGTGAAAGAAGTCTTCCAAAGCTTTAGGTTCAACTTGGAAGAGGTGGAGTCAGCTACTCAGTACTTCTCGGAGCTGAACTTGTTGGATAAGAGTAACTTCTCTGCAACTTACAAAGGAATACTGAGAGATGGCTCCATTGTCGCTATTAAGAGCATCGGAAAAAGTAGCTGCAAGTCAGAGGAAGCTGAGTTTTTGAAGGGATTAAACAATTTGACCTCATTGAGGCATGAGAATCTGGTAAGATTGAGAGGATTTTGCTGTTCAAGGGGCCGTGGTGAGTGCTTTCTCATCTATGATTTTGTTCCCAACGGGAATTTATTGCACTATCTCGATGCAAAGGATGATGGCCACGTCCTTGAATGGTCAACTAGAGTTTCTATCGTGAATGGGATTGCAAAAGGTCGGTGTTTTACTCTGGTTTAGTTGTTTCACTGTCTGCTTTTTGGTTAAAACCTGTAGATTTGATAATTTATGCAATCAAATGTCCTATATTGTTATCCACAAGATGTTGAGGTGGAGAAATATGGTTTGATTTATATCCAATATAAATTATCTCCTACAATGAAATTCAATTGGGGGGATGCTTTTTCTGAGAATAATCTTGCACATATCACTGTATTATTTTATCCCACATTCTCTAAAGAATAATTGGGAATAAAAGTTTAGTTTTGCACTGAATATTTACTTCTTTATGGTGATTTTTATATTTGTTAAATGAGAATTTCGTTTCTCTCTATTCTTTTCTTCAACATAAATGTCAGGAGGATTCAATTTTCACCATTGATGACAGGAATGCATTCTAAAAGGTGATGTTTCTTTTTGTTCATACTGAACCTTTTTTTTTCCCAAGCAGGTGTAGCATATTTACACAGTTCCAAAGGGAACAAACGGGCTCTTGTTCACCAAAACATCTCAGCCGAGCATGTGCTCATTGACCAGCGATTCAACCCATTGCTCTCAGGTTCCGGCCTGCACAATCTTCTCACCAATGATGTTATCTTCTCGGCACTCAAATCCAGTGCTGCAATGGGCTATCTAGCTCCTGAATACACCACTACTGGCAAATGCACGGAGAAAAGTGACGTATATGCGTTTGGGGTGCTTGTTTTCCAAATCCTCTTAGGAAAGCTGAAAGTCACTAGCTCAATACGTCTTGGTGCAGAGGCATGCAGATATCAAGATTTTATTGATCCAAACCTTCATGGTAGGTTCTTCGAATATGAAGCAAAGAAGCTTGCAAGAATTGCTTTGCTTTGCACTATCGAGTCTCCAATTGAGAGGCCATCCATGGAAGCTGTTGTTCAAGAATTGGGTAACTGCAGTAGTTGCCTCTCCCAGACTTGATTACTCAAGCTATTGCTTCCAGAATTTTCAAATGGTAGGTGTAGGGATGACCCACTAACTGCTCCCTGATGATGAAAATAGATTCCTTGTAATGTCGCGTCCTTTGGCTTAGGACTAAGCTTTCTTATGAATGTGACTGAACCTTGATTTGTTCTGGCCGGGAGATAGGCTTTCTTATGGGGTATTTTGTTTGTAGTGACTTCTATTTGTAAGGAGCTGAGTGAAATCCCCACCACCAACAAAGCTTTCAGACGTGATTGCAATCGCGTCTGGGATTTTATTCCTCCTGAATGCAAACTAGATCTATGGCATGTTGCAAGCTTCCTAGGAATTTTTATGATATAAGAATCATTTCTTTCACCATAAGAATTAAAAAAATCTCACTCTATTTTGCAATAATACTCGGGATGTGAAACTGAAAACCTAATAAAAAAAAACCAAAGGAAAATTGACCCAGAATATCAGTATCTTTTGTTTTTCTTCGATATTGTTTATGGGTTTCTTTGCTGGTTAACAAAAGCAACTTAGCAAAGAAGCCAACTACACAGTTTCCTATATTAAGAACAATGAGAAGTGGCAATAAGATTATTGAAATCCCAGTTGGGTTGCCATAGTTTACAAAAAATAATGTCTTCGTCCTACGAGGGTTGATAGGAATAATTTTGGGACAGTTAGATCGACTAGCAAATGCCATCCATTGTTTGTGGTGCAAAATGATGGTCTTTCTACTTGAATGATGGTCTTTGTCCTCCTCGAAATCCAACTAGAAGTCTAGATGTTAATTATTAGGCTTTTGTATGTTGGCTGGTTCCATCTAGTCCCGTTGCCTATATCCTTGCTTACCTTTATGTCAACTCTTACAAGTATTTTTTTTATTATTTATTTTTTATACTATAGATGATCGTAATTTTCCTCCTTCCTAATTCCTTCGTCCCAATGTTTGTCCAAACTGACACGGGTTTGAGGTAGATGGGCTTTCGGCCAGAGTTTTCGTTTCAACGCAATAGCTATAGGTTTTGGGCTATTCTGCCCTCGTTTCGGATAATGTAGAATCGTATTACAGTTAAATTAAGATAAAAATTAAATAAAATATAATTAAAATATATTTTTTTAATATTAATTTTGTTTTAAAATTTAAAAAAATTAAATTATTTATTTTATTCTGTGTAAAAATTTAAAAATTTTATAATGATTAGATGAAATAAATGAGATAAAATTAAATTAGATGAAAATGATTGAGAAAACAAACTAGCATATATCTTTGCATACCGAGCTCGAAGCCTTCTCCAAGGGGCACAATTTGGGCCCGGAGAAGGTGACATAATTGTATGTACTTTGAGAACTGGGTCAAGACCGAGTTGGCAGACCGAACTCAACGCCTGTCTATTATGTCTATATATACTCTACAAAGCAACAACTTGGGCCTGAAAAGCCTTTCCTCTGTTTGTTTGCGACCAACCCCATACCACAAAAAACAAGAGCGTGTTGGGTACACGTTGGTCTTCAATTCGTCATAAGAAACACATAGAATTGGTGAAACCGAAGCCGAATTCACCGATTAGATTTTGGTGGTCTGGTCGTCGAGCGTTTTCTATGAACCCCCTTACCGTTTTGAACATTTTAACGTCGGCATCGTTGAACCGGTCCGCTTTGTCCAACACCAATCCGGGTTAAGAAAATCTTGACCTCTTGTGACTTAACAAGTCGGGAATTGGACGAACATTTTGAAGGACTAATGATGTAATATTGCAAAATTATTAAATTTATTTATATAATTTTAATTTTAATAACAGATCATAATGAGAGTATTACGTTTGTTACTTGAGTTTAGAGTATGAACACTTAATATAGGTAATATATTATGTCAAAACATATTATTTTTTATGATAATTTTTGTGATTCTTTCTTTGGAACGTAAAGATTTTGCTATTTACCACTGAAAGGTGTAAAGTTATATATACACTATACACTAATTAATGTAGGAACTGTGTAAATATTTTTCGTTCAAGCTAACTTGTCAGGTTACACATAAATGAAAAACGATACGTTGGATTTATTGGAAAAAAAGACTTGCATAACCAACCTTGACTTCCTCCAAACGCATCATTTTTCTAATCCGATGATCGAAAACTTTGTACGGTATTCGTTCGTGTAATTCAAGCATCGTGTCAGAAATTGCCCCGCAAAAACCTTGGAAAAGAGCTGGCATTAACCGTATCACGATAACAGCCGTTGATATGTGCGTCTTATCCACGGTGTCAACTGTTAAGCGAGTTGCAGAAGCATTCGGTTATAGAAGCAATCCATTTTGACTCTCTCTCTCTCTCTCTGATTTGTGGTTAACCTCTCAAGAAAAGCGAGACAGAAATTCACAGATTTTCCCGGAGAGATGGGAAACACATGCTGTATGCTTTGTGGTTGCGTCGACCAGGCTACCGTAGGGGTTGTGGAGAGGTGGGGCCGCTTCGAAAAGCTGGCTGAGCCTGGGCTTCACTTCTTCAACCCCTTTGCCGGCCAGTGGCTCGCCGGTGTCCTCTCCACCAGGATCCGCTCCCTCGACGTTCGCATCGAGACCAAAACCAAGGTTGCACTCCCTTCCCCTCCTTTCTCTCTTAATTTCCTTTGTATTTGTTTTTAATTTCGATGCCGTTCTTTTGTTTGGTCGCCGAGAAAATTGGGCGGAAAATCCAAAGAAAATAGATGAAAGAGAGGAAATTCCGAGGGTTCTATTTTTATTGGTTTGCATTTGTTTCTTAGCAATCGAGTATGAGTTTTTGAATCATGCTTTCCTAGTAACTGAGTGGTGGAAATCATTGGAAACAAAGACATAGTTCACAACGTCCTTTTTCACGTGGTATAGATGTATGTTATGAGATTGAATTTAGATCCAAGGAGATGTTTTCCGATTGCGTCTTTCGGGAAATATTCTGAATCTAATCTGAAACTGAAATTGAAAGATTTTTGAGTAAAGAGGTTCTTTTGAATCAATATGCAGCAGATGGCTCGAATATTATAGTCTATCATTTTCGATTATTGCTGCTGTTACATTCATCCGTGCATGCCTTTTTATCCTAATTCGGTCGTGAGGACTCAACGATTTTATCAAATATTTTACAAAGGTTATGAGGAACTTAAAGGTGACGCATTAATGAAGTCTGGTGAAGATGTTGAAGGAGATTAAGATGGCATCGTCCTCTTCCAGCTGCAAGTGAGACTTCATCAGATGCACAAAGGAGGTGGAAAGGGAAACAGAAATAATTTAAGCTCTGGGATTCTGTTATGCGCCTGCACGGAGAGGAGTTAATAACAGATTGTTTCCTTACACGACTACCAGAGCTGAAGCCCAACTGTAAGAATTGATCCTGTTGATTAAACACTATGGTTACATTTGGATAGAGGGAGAGGAAAGGAGCAGGAAAGAAGTGTAAAAACTGCACCAATCAAACCGTGAATACCCCTTCAATGAATAACAAGTTAAAATGGATCCAAACAATCCCCTTGTGATTGTGGAACCCAAACCATCAAACCTTGAAGGTTGAAAAAGTACCGACCATTTGGTAAAACCATCAAGTTGAATGGGTTATCTGTTATACCATGCTGAATTTGGCAGCATTTGACTGTGTTTTTTTAAACAATTATAGAACTGTTCTGATTGATTCATTAGGTCATCAATTACAGGTTGGACGGTTTAGTCTTATATGGGATTCTCCAAAGCCAGTTGTATTCAGTTGACACCCTGCATAAGACTTCCATAGAAACTGACACGAAGCATATCCTGAGAGTGGATTTTTTTATACGATTAGGTTTCTATCCCCCAATCATCCCCTGTCTGCCTTCCACCCCGCCCACCCATCCACCTCTCTTTTAGGGCATCGCGTTTCTAGAAGTTTGTACAAGTTTCTAGATCATAATGCACAAACGCATTTTTTATGCTCATTTTTTGTGGCATTATCAACTTATTGATGATCAGGTTTTTGTCAGCACGAGCATAGGTAGAACATGACCCAGAACTTATTGTCAGCAGTGCTATTGCTTACCAGCTATTTTGTTCTCGACTCTGCTTTTCACAATTGCCTAGTAACTTTTTCTGAAGGTTATCACATCATTTCTAATCATCAAAAAAAGGTTATTGCATCAATTCTTGGATGATAAAACAACTGTTAAGAGTTGTCAATATAGTATAGGAGGTTTGCCTATTTTATTTTTTGTACATTTTTCAGATAGTGTAACAAAGTCATAGCATTGCTCTATGAGAGTATGGGTTTATAACAACTGAATTTACAGGACAATGTCTTTGTGCAATTGCTCTGCTCTATTCAATATCGCGTTGTCAAAGAAAATGCTGATGATGCTTTTTATGAGTTGCAAAATCCCCAAGAGCAGATCCAGGCTTATGTGTTTGATGGTAATTCTCTTGGTTTCATCTTTCCACTGCATTTTATGAGTTGCAAAACCCCCAAGAGCAAAAGTTTGTTCGATGGTATTGCTCTTTTTTAATGATATTTCATTTGCATTTTTAGTGGTTCGAGCTGTTGTTCCCATAATGACGTTAGATGAGCTCTTTGAACAAAAGGGTGAAGTTGCTAAAGCTGTCTTGGAGGAACTTGAGAAGGTAACTGGATTCTTCTATAGATTGTTATCAACAGTTGGACTTCACCCGTCTCCTATGTGAATTATGTATTGCTGCATTCTGGCCCTTCTTTTTTCCCCTTTTTTTCTTCCCAGCTGTTCATGCATCGTTTTGCTTCATTCAGTTCTAATAACTTAACTATATGATTTCCTCTTAATTTTGCTCTGCACATCTTTTGCTGCTCAATATGCGAAATATCATCGTGATAAACAAATTTTGGAAAATGTCTTGTTCAAGGGATAGTTAATGGAAAATCATATAGATATAACCCTTTTTACAGCTATGTAAAATTTTGCAAAATTGCTATCCATTTAAAATAAAGTTGTAAAAATGGTTGTTTTTTTTTTTTTTTGATAAGTAGTTGTAAAAATGGTTGTTTAAAGGGCTTTTAATCCTTTCTGTTGTTTTCTTGCAAAAAAATGGTTGTCAAAAGGTTGTATCTATATCATGACTCATAGTCAATTGAAGTGAGTCAGAAATTAAGATAGAATATTAAAACTCAGAAGGAAAATTACTTTTTTATGAGGCTTACTTTCTACGAGGCAACTTTCCTGTGAGACTTTTTACTTATCAAAAGAGGGGGGAAGAAAAAAAGATAAAATACTGCTTTCTTGAGCTCTTGTGCACTGGCCTTTGCATGTTCTCGTTGACTTTTAGTGAATTGTTTGCCCTATTATTTGGTCTGGACTAGCACTCCTATTGGATAATAGCAACTTATTATGCTGTTATTCCTCAAATTGTTTGACTTTTCTTTGACATAGTGATGAAGGTTAGCTTCATGCCCAATTAAAAGAAACGGAATTTTTTTCATCTTTTTTCCAAACTCCTTGTGTCAATGGATAAGGCTTTTTAATCATATGTTGGAATTATGGATCAGGTGATGGGAGCTTATGGATATAGCATAGAGCACATATTAATGGTCGATATAATTCCTGACCCCTCTGTGCGAAAGGCAATGAATGAGATAAATGCAGGTAACCTTTCACATTTTTTTACTGTTTTATTACCATATCCGGACCTGGTCTTTCATTTTATCATATTGTAGAAACATAAACGTTTTAAGACTCAAATGACCTTTGCTATTGTAGCAAGGAGAAGAGGTGGTTGAGGTTAGGTCTGGATACAATTCTAAGCAGGATATGAATGATAGATTTTTTTATTTTTCAGAGAGGTAATTATTTATTTATATATTGAGCTGGACACAAATTGTGAGTGAGAGGTACCATACTAGCACCCAAAACAATCACTATAATGCAAGGAAAAAATTACAAAACCGGAAATGGTGTCAACAAGTTGGCCCAATTTGGCCAAGAAAGTTTTTGCAACAATTCAAATAATAGACTGTTGCGATATTCTGCTAAACCCCTATGAGACTAGAAAGCCACAGCAGTGATGACTGCATCGTATAGGACTGAAGTGAACTGGTTGTTGGTGGATTCCCTTTCCACACTGCTTGTAGAAGAAGAATGGAACTCCTGGAAAAAGAAAGGGAACAAAAGGTTGCAAATTTGTGGTGTTTGGCCACAGTGCTTAAGATCCAGACTTGCTTGTCGCAACGGGGATTTTGAATTGGGGGTGATGGGCTGGTGGTGCATGAGGTGGGAATGATGTCGGAGGGGCTTGTGGGCTGGAGCAGATGAAGGGGTGCAATGGATCTGAGTTTGTGACACTCCATTGGATAGAGAAGAGAAAAGCACTTAAAAGGAACAATACTGGAATGGAGGCTGGCGACAAAAATGGCTCATGGAGAGGGGGGAAGGGAGGAGACAAAGCTCCTCCCTCCTCCCCCAAGCCGCAGGGCTGCTCAAGCGAGGTGGGTTGTGGGACTTCGGGGCTATGGATCTGTTTACAAGTTGAGATATTAGTTTTATATGGAGGATGGGATTCCTATGAGGCTGTGACTTATTTTAGTGGTACATGGCAAGCTATCTGCAGGGTTAAAAGATTAATGTAAACCAAGCTCCTAAGAAGCTTTTTTTACTTCATTTTAAGGAAAAATTGTAAGCAGAGAAAATGTGTTTGTTAAATCTCCTCTCTCTCTCTCTCTCTCTCAATCACACATGCATGCACGCGCGCGCGCGCACTCAGAGTTGAGACTATCAAGAAACAGTGGTTGGCCATAGTCATATTGATGCACACAGCAAGAAACCCACAAAAGAGAGAGAATAAAGATCTAAATTCTTCAAAAATATGGTTTACTTTTTATGAAAGTGCATTTGTGTGAACTTCAGCCAAGGTGTGATGCTTAGCATCTTCCTATTTTCTTTTCTATTCTCCTTTGAAATTTCTAGCAATATCCTGTCAAATTCCAGCCAAGACTAAATTTGAGTTTGGACCTAGTCTTCGCTTAAAATCTAAATTTTTAAAAACACTAGACTATTCATTGATCAAACAGTTCCCAAGTAACTCAAGAAAGTCCAAAACTCAAAACACTATTTCCGGTTTACTGTTAAGCAACCCAAACTTGAGTTATTTTCCTCATTTCACCAAACAAATCTATATCCTTACACTGTTTGGATCATAAAATCCCTATACATTTCTACCCTTTCCAACCACAAACCCGTAACCCATAAAATCCCTTCAAATACCTGCTGCCAAATAAAATCCTGTCGCCATTATTCCTGTTTTCAGCCCCTTGCTACTCTTGTCCCCTTTGGACATTGTTTACCCATATATATTCATGTCGAACCATACTTAATTAGTTGTGTATATTTCTGATTGGTAGAACCTTCATAGTATCTGCGGTGGTCAATATGACTGCTATTCTTGCTACTAATTGGCAGTTGAATCTAGAAGTTTTACTGAGTTTGTCAAATAATGTTTCTGTTTTTCAGCTCAGAGACTTCAGCTTGCTAGTGTGTACAAGGGAGAAGCAGAGAAGGTGCTCCAAATAAAGAAAGCAGAAGCTGAAGCTGAAGCCAAATACCTGGGTGGGGTTGGTGTGGCCAGGCAGAGGCAGGCAATCACTGATGGCTTGAGAGAGAACATACTGAACTTCTCTCACAAGGTGGAGGGTACCTCAGCAAAGGAAGTGATGGATCTAATCATGGTCACTCAATACTTTGACACGATTAAAGACCTTGGCAACTCTTCCAAGAACACCACTGTGTTTATTCCGCATGGCCCCGGTCATGTTAGGGATATTGGTGATCAGATTCGTAATGGTATGATGGAGGCAGCCAGTGCTCAGGTAAATGTCGAATAGTTTTCCAACAGTTACCTTCCAAACATAACTCCCTTCAAAGGATATCACAATGAAAAGTAGATTTTTTTTTGGGTTTAATTTATAGCAAAAGGAAGGTGGTATTTATATATTGTAGTATCACGGTGCCAATATACAGTCCATAAAGGTTTGGTTAATGGGTGTAAATAAGTTTTTGTACTGTCTGATGATGCTAAATGTTAGAATTTTGTTTTGCTCGAGGGTATCTTTTGCTTTGTTCACCGTTATGCTGCTTACTGCTAACGTAAATTCGGTATTAGTGTAAATATCCAATCGAACAGGTATCCTTTGATTCACCAACATACCTGCAATTTAGTTCACCTTATTAACGTCAGTAGAGTTCTGCCCATGATAATACCGTCACGCTTGGTTTAGGAAATGACCTGTTTTCACGAACTTCTTGCTCACCTTTATCCATCCCTTCGATTATCAGAAGGCCAAAGGGCTTTGTAAGGAATGCCTGCTTGTCATTGGCAGAATTCTTGGATTCACTTGTTATATTTTTTAAGGGTTTTTTTTTTTTTTTTTTTTCTCTCTCTCCTAATGCGGAGTTGACCAGGTGCTGATGGGAAGAGAACTTATGTGGCTGTTCCCTTTGATCCATTTATTCCTTTCGCTTTACTCTCTTCCCATTGCAGTCTTACTGCAACTAGAACTAGTCTTACCTCCAGCTCCAGTCCACCACCGATTGAATGACTTTGATATACTCGTGCAGAATAAGGAATTTTAAATGTTAAGTCTTTGGACTATAAGGATTTCAAAGATCCCATTCCTAAATATTGTTCCAACGAGTTCCACGCTGACAAGTAGGGAGATCAGTGCAAGAATTTCTTCGGATCGGATGGATGGTAACGTGAGTAATAAATTATACTTAACAGTGTTATTATGCGTAAACTTTGACGTCTGGGACCTAAGTGCCGAGGTCGATCGCGATCGACCCTTTCTTGTGAGGTAGTTTTGTTGGAGAGTTATTTTTAATTAATACCAAGTATAAAGGGTTGAAATTAAGATGCCCGGGTTTGTGAGGATTTGGGCTTGAGAGATGGGTCTTAACTGTTAATATTAGCTTTTATCATCCTGCTCTGGGTATTTGGGGTTTCAGACCCATCTGGGGAAGCCTGTTATCTCGTTGTGCCCCCCTCTAGATTTTTGTCATTTCTAATTGATGTGTAACACATTTTAAATAGTAGTCTATTCAAGTAGAAGATGTATAAAACAACTTAAAATGGTGCATATCAGTAGCAATGATCAAGGAAGACAAAATTTAGGTTGAGCTTTGTATTACTCATAAGGACTTAAAAAAATAAAATAAAAATCTAAACCTTCGATTTAAGGTGGGGGTAATAATCAGAACCTAAATCATAGACCTTTAAAGCCAATGAGGAACATATGAAATAGATATAGGGTTGGTATGGGAATGGGTATGGATGATTAGAACGATTGGTCATGACATGCCTAACCCAACCTTTGCTCAAATTTTAAATGGAAATATTCTCCTAAGCTCCCAATTTCAAGTTACACTTGTTTGATGAAAGAATCTGTCAAAAATTTTCACCTTTAATGACAATCATTTCACACTAGGACCTCAATATCTATATATCTTTTGGTTGTCTGAAAAGAAGACTTTATTCGTTCCGCTCCCTAAGCTATAAGACTAAAAGAACAACACAGAGTCGAACGTACCGAATAACCCTACTAGCAAAAGTCAGATATGAAAATCACACCAACGGACCGTTAAAGGTGGAGCAATGTAAATTTGTCTGCTTCGGAATCAAGTACAATAATATGTTTAGCTGACCCGCCTTCTTGGAGCCATACAAGAAAGTAATTATGTAATTATGGGATCTGAGGAATACAAGGAAAAAAAAAAAAAACAAAGTATAATTGCCTTTGTAATGATACTTAATGATGGTCAGCGGATGAGATAATTGGAGATTTGATGGAGCACTATCATTTTTTCTTGATTTCAAGGTCTAATTTCCAACTCAAAAGATTTGAAAATATAACGAGTGATTCTGCTGCGATGGAATGAAATAAATATGAGTGTTATCTTTTTTTTTTTTTTTTAGTGGTATGGGGACATGCATCTGTTGTTGAATGAGTAACCCTCGTGTTCTTATTCAAAAAAATAAAAAATAAAAAAAAAATTCATTCCTCTATAATAAGGCATCAAGCTTTCCGACTTTAGAGTATAGAATGAGTTTGTTCATTCTACAACATCTTATGATGTTTTTTTTTTAAAAGAAGTTATTAATTTATCATGGATAGCTAGAGGTAGAAATGTCAAAGAAAGGTACATGCACAAATAAATATCATCAAAATAAATTCATAAACTAATGTAGTTTTATATGATACATTATATCTATTTAATAAATAAAATAAAATATTAAAAAAAAATGAAGAATTGTTTTTGACATCTTAAAGTATAAATATTAAATAAACTTGACGAGTAACGCAGTTTCTAGTCAATGAATCAAGAACGAAAACACCCTCTTATTTTTTGGGTGGTAAGTGAGAATTTTTATTTTATTTTATTATTCTCATATGGTTTTTGTATTGTAAACAAATGATAGAATCATGACCCCCCCCCCCCCCCCCCCCCCCCCCCCTTCCTTTTTTATGCTTTTTTTTTGGTTCTATCCTTGCCCACATAGTGTAGGGGCCACACGAATACGCTTCACCAATTATGCAATGGGTTAGTGGGAGAGAAGGGACTTTTTCTTGACTATGTATGTCGAGAACGAACGGGCCAAGCTGCTACAGCAAAAGTAGCTTACCATGTGATGCAATAATCTTTTAGATTCTTAAGGTACTGGCTCTCCTAGATTAATTTAAGACTGGATGTATAAGCCTTTTAGTAAATAAGAAAAATCATCCTTTCAAGAGATATTTTTATAATTTTAAAAAATTTTAAATATAAAATTACCTAAACGTGTATTACAATCTCCAAATGAAGACGGTACGTAGCATTCCTATTTGTTCCTGTAATTCAAAGTTTGGTATTGAATCACTGCCCTCATAACACAACACATTTTCCAATCGCCTAGAAACTGTACCAAGGAAATTACTTTAACCAAGAAATTTCACATTGCAGAAGACAATGGAGAAAGACAAAGTGGAACAAAAGTAGGTCTAGATGAGACCTTAGTAAAATAAACCATTATCTACATAATCAGAACATCAGTAGCCAAACTATTTATTTGTTTTTTCTAAAGAGGCATCACATGGTTTAAGGTAGAGATCTCTCCTGGGAAGCTTCGTATAGAGATAACTAGAGGAGGGGCTCGAGCTCTTTGGGGTTCCACTCATGCGATGCAACAGTACTATTAAACGATACTTCGCTTCCATGGAAGTCTAGCATATTCTTAAGGATTTCTGATCTGACTGCTGCAAAAGTATTGAAAGCTCATTATTGTTACGCTTGATCTGGGTCTTCCATACTTGCACATAAAGTCTTACTGCTATTAAGATCGAGTATCTTCGAGCACATGCGAGACTTGAAGAATTGCTGAAGACCCTCCTGAAGTTATTCCTTCAAGTATGGCATTAAGGAAAAGTGGACAAAAATTTCTGCTCATTTTCACCTGCAGGCATGGGATTTGGTATGTTAGGATATAACTAGTTTTTTTGGGAGTATTGCACACTATCTTGGATATTTTACACAGCCAGTGAAAGATTCAATCCAAAATTCAAAAAAAGAAACAAGTAATCTTAAATGGAACGAAATTTTCTTCTCTTTTCTTCCTTCTCTTTACCATTGAACAAATTATACCTCGCAAGAGAGCTTAAGTATTAACGGCATCATATTTTCAAGTCATGATTAAGTTGCATTGCTGCCACTATATTCCCATCAAACCATTAATAATTTGATATCAATCTCATTTCATTGTAACTAGAATATCACAATTAGTATAAATACATAATGGACACAAAGTCACATAAATGAAGGAAGATATGGGCTTCTTGTGAAACAGAGGGCCATAAAACTACAGCACATGGAGAAGGCAAAGAAGGGTCACAAGCTATGAATACTACCAATCAATTTCACCATCAATTACATTACACGGATTGGTATCAAATTATAAAAAACAATCAAGAATGGTATAAGTGGAAAGGAAAAGAGAGGTGATAAAAAGAAAGTTAATAATGAGGGAACACAGAGGGTAAAGATTCTTGTAGAAAGATATTCTTGTCCTATACTAATCATTATATCTCCTTCCACTTTTGCAAGAACATGAGTGGAGTGAACAATGAAGACATACCATACGAGTGAAAGAGCTTTTCTTTCTAGTTGGTGAGCAGTCAGCATTGCTCAGCCTTGCCGACAGGATCCGCTGTCTCTTCACTAAATTGAGTAGCGAAGCAAAATACATTCATTCTACACTACCCTTGCTGCAACTAACCATTAAAAAGGTGGGGGAGAAACTGTTGTTTCACTTTTTATTCGCCACCCACTTGGTATACTTACCCTTTACTGCTCAAGAAGGTGGGAGGATAAAAAATTTAAAGCACACAGCATGCGTGCGTGTATGTGTGTGTGTGAGAGAGAGAGAGAGAGAGAGAGAGAGAGAGTCAAACTGCTTTGATGGAGTTCCCATAATAAGAAGAAACGGCAGGATAGAGTTTCCTGAAAACTCTACTGAGATTACCATCCGAAGGTATGAAATTGAGTGTTATAACATTCCCAAACTTTCAGAGCATTGCATCCCTGCCACAGGACGTTAAAATATGACCAACCAAAACACTTGTATATCATTTTGCCTAGCATTTTGTTTCTCATTACTTAGCTTTTTTGTAGTCTTAATATAACCACAATTTTATTTAAAATAATGATCAATCTTGCAGTATGCATCTTTCTCTCCTCTTTTTCTTCCTTTTAGTTGACATAGGGAAGGGGGGAAGACAAAGGTACACTACAACCGAAACATCGTATGAAGAAAATGATATCAGCAGCTCTAGAACCACCAACCTGCTGTTTTTAGTCAACACTATTCACCAAAATGAACATGCAAAATTCAGGTTTGTTACAATATCCCTTTCAGCCATCTTATGTGCCTCCTCATACCAACAGCTATCCTTGCTTCCACTTTGCTCAATACATTTTTTAGCAATCATGGCAAGCCAAACAAATTACTCTGCAGAACTTCAATTTTCAAAGTTGAGATCAGAATTTAAAAAAAAGGGCCCGACTCAACAGGAAAATGTCATGTAAAAATGGAATGTTGAAAAGATAAGTTACCTCAAACGAGCCTAAGACATGTAAACAAATCAATAGTGAGAGAGAGAGAGAGAGAGAGAGAGAGAGAGAATTATGAGACAGAAGAGCCATTTTTATAATAGAAATTTTATTAACAAAATGAGAAATCCCCCTTTATACCTTACTTTTCTTCGACTATGACAAAAGCAATGGAATTGACCTCCACTCCTCTTGGTGGGGCTCTCCAATTTTAAAAAAGACACCAGGACATATGGCTGAGTTAAACCAATCAGAAGTGATCTTTTGCTACAACAATTCACTCTCAAGTTCGGGTTGACCAATGCGGCGACTCATATATGGTTTGCCATTCATCCAACCAGTTCAACAAAACCTAGCCTTGGTTTGGAGGATTTTCTCCTTGAATTACCTAAGGTGCACTTGTAGGAAACTCCTTATCAAGGGCCTGTGCACTCTTAAGATTAGTCGGGATGTTGATCCTAGACACCCGGTGCCAATAAAAATAAAAAAAGAGACAAATAGCTCTTTACATAGTGTGTCAAAGTAACCCTAGAGACAACTTATAGATTTTCTCTAAAATCCATCTTTATGAATCCGTCAGTTACAAAACTCAAAAGACATGAGTTGAGAAAATTATAGACTCAACTAACTTTAAACGAAAACTAGCAACTTAATTAGATATATTATTTTTCATTTAATAACTTTATTTAGTTAAATATGATATTTCATTTTCATTCAATATAACATAATGGAGTTGATGATGTGGTTGACAGGAACAATGCTTTGTGAATCCAAGATTATATCTTGTAATAAATATAATTTTCCAAAACTTTGTTGGCCTACGCACGTTGACTAGAAATGTTCACATATTGTTAAGACAGAAAAAGGAGACTCGTTTTGAACTGTTTCCAATTGTGAGACCATGAAAAGAAATAAATGGATTTTCCAATTTTCTAAGAGGAGAGCCAATCACATGCAAACACGGCATTCTAAAGATCTAAAGGTGAAGCCAGGTAATAGCTAATTTTAGTCAAGGGGGTTAGATGGCGAAGTTGAAATTCATGCCTATCTGCAATGGCGTGATTGACATTGGTGCAGATAATGTAAGATTCATCTAATTCTTAAACTTAATGACACCAAGCATGATCCAAATACCTAGATGTCAATTTTTCTGTGAAAAATGGAGGGTCAAACAGTGGCGTTAATTTCATTCTATTGAGAATATGCCTTCAATTCCATTCAGCCTTTCATGGACATGATATTCTTAGAGGGTATGTGATTGACATGTAATTGAATGCACACCCAACCAGCATGTCCAACCTAGGAGAGAACAACTCCCTAATTTTTCCCAAATACCTTGCATCTTGAAGTGTCCTTTGAACATGGAAAAAAAAATTAAACATAGATCGGCTATCTTCCTGAGATTTTTTTGATAAATACAAATTTATTAACATCAATAGGTGTAGCCAAGTACACTGGATGTGTACTAGAGAAAACACTTAGATAGGAAGGAGAAGTAGATGCAAGAAAATCATGAACATTAACTCAGAAAAAAGGCACTTCTAAGACAGCAGTCATGCCAAAAATTATAACTTTCATTCTTTGGTCAACTCACTTAATATTTTAGCGGCACCTAGTAGCACAGAGATGACTATAACAACAAAATTTAAAAAAGAAAATTGCATATTTGGACCAAAGAAGATTGGACCTTTAACCTTTGATTTACTCAGATGAGCAAAAGTGACATAAGAATCCAGAACTCGGACGATTTAAGACGGGTCTAGAATGCCTTATTTCTGCACCATATGGTAATCTATCTGACAACTGACAAGGGTGCTCCTATTCTAGGTTTTTTAATTTTGTCCTGTGATTTTTCTGGGAGTTGGAAAAACTGACATGTAACGGATTTAATTGTCAGACAGGTTGACTCCACATTTAGTGCTTACAACAGTGTCAGCATAATTTATAGGGTTCTCTACCTGGCCATACATATGTTACATGTGCACATGTAATATTAACTGCATATCCTCGTTTATGGAAGTGTTTTTGCTTGCATCCAGTAGAACCATTAATCCAAAACTAAACATTAAAATGGTAGCTATATTTTACTTGTTTGTTTTCTTCTTTTTTTTCCCTTTTATTATCAACAAGAGTTGAACTTCAAAACTAAACATTATCAAACCCCTTGCTTCACTTTTTTTCTCTTTATGTAAGTAATAAAAACCACTCCTTTACCACTTGAGGCAAGGCCCAAGGATGATAACCATCTCTCTCTCTCTCTCTCTCTCTCTCTCTCTCTCTCTCTCTATATATATATATATATATATATATCTTTTCTTTTTCTTTTTTATAAGTAAACGGTAGTATTAATAAGAATAGACAAAGCCCAAGTATACAAGATGGTATACAAGATATATATAGATATATATGTCTTGACAACATATGGCACCCTCGGATTCTGTATGCATCACAGCCTCATAACCGTTTCTTATAGTGAAGGTGAAACACTGCTGGGAATGCGTCATGTCCTTAAGTGTCCTATATGCAATGCCAATTCGGGAAGAGTCCTACATATTATTTGTCAGAAAAGGGCACATGACACATGTACAATCATCTGAACGAAGACAGATTCTCCATAGACAACGAGGAGAAGAAGAAAAGTACTAATTTTGCTGACAAGATTAGTGATCATCTGAAAACTCCCGGTTTTTTTAACTTGATAAACCTAGCTTTAAATAAAAAGAGACAATAATATTCATCTAAAATTCCTATAGCACTCGTTACAACGTTTGTCCTGTTATGACACACTCGAACATCTTTATGCCTATAAGGAAGATAAGTCTTTTTCCCCCACTTTATAAACCCCAAGACCCCCAAGTCAAGCCTGGGCAGGGAATTAATGATTCTGTCAAATCTCTTTATTTAAAATAAGAAAAAAAAATCACACAACTAAGTGAGTCCAAGAAATGCAGTGCTCAACTCCTTCTAGTTATTTTTACCTCCCAACCACAAGTCTCCAAAAATCTGCTACTAGAAGGGAAGGACAGAAAAAGAAAAAGAAAAAGAAAAAAGGAGCTTTGCAAAGAATTTCAATAAATCCTATGGTTTCAATAATCTACAGCAGTTGAACAGAAAAAACATTACACTGAGGGTGCATCGGCAAAGACCTCATTGAGCACGTCATCGTCACTGCCTGCCACCGCAAACAGCTCCGCATCCTTTTCTTCCTCATTTGAAAAATCCCGTCTTTCAAGCTTTGCATGAGCTGCAATGAATATCATCTTTTGAGCCCTTTCCATGCCGATCCTTGAGTGTCTTTGGCCGCAAACCCATTTCATGGAAGACCAATTACCCTTGAATGCGCAAGAAGTTGCATGAAGGAAGAGGAGCCTCACTGCAACCTTACCCAGAGACTTGAACTCACTTAAGCAAGTTTCCCATACAAGTCTACTGCTCTGTGGGTTTGCAATTTTCATCTTCCCAGAAACAGGGTCTCGCTGTTTTACCTGAACTGCTTGAGCATAGAGAGGGTCTAGACCTTCTGACCTCCATTTCATGAGCTCCATCAATGCAACATGAGCTTCTTCCCTGGAAACCAACCTTGTTATGAGCTTATCGACGTCCTTCTCCTGCTCATGCGTCAAGCACTTGAATGGTGGAAGGTATTTTCCACTCGTGTCCCTCATCAAGTAAAGAGGGTCCAGTATAAATGCAGCCGACCATGCTGGGTGGTAGTTTTTCCTGAATCGCTTTTCAATTATTTTTTCTACAGGCCCCTCGGCAATGCTGAATTTGACACACCAGTCCTTTACTTTCCCCCTCAACTCCTCCCAAAGAGTTAGGCATTGTCCAATCAATGGCCTGTCAGCTGCAATCTCCTGAGCCATCTCTCTGATCAGCTTCACAAGCGAATATACTGCCTCCAACTCATTCCAAAACCCCTCGGTTTGAATCAACCCAGCAACTCCCCTCGCAATTGAATCCTCCTGATATGTTGCTTTATTCAGATCATCCACTACAACCATTTGGAGCACCTGGGAACAGCTCAGTATATCTTCGAACATTGCATAAACCGGTCCAAACTTCTTTGAAGTGTCACATTTTGGCGAAGGAACTCGTAGCAACCCAGCACACTCAAGTTCTTGCATCTTGTACTTGAGGAAACTATTCCTAACTTGAGAAGTAGTATTTACGAAATTCGCAACCTTTATGCAATTCTCGGTGACAGTCCTGAAAAGTGGAAGTTCTTTGTTAAAATCCTTAATCAAACTTACAAACCCCTGAAGCTGACAAGAGAGATTTATCATCCAATGATTCTGAGCCTCCAAGTTCTTCAATGCCTTGGCCTTATACTTATCTGCAACTATCCCTACACATCTCTGCACACTACTCCCACAAACACCTGTCACCGCTTCCCACAAGATTTCCTCCGCATACTTCGCCGACACCATTCCTCCAGTGAACACCGCCTTTTGAAAATCACTTGTCCCATTTGGAAGATTAACCGTAAATGTAACCAAATTTTCTCCATCGCAAGTAAATCCACAACAACTCTTTCCCTTCCACCCATCACTAGCAACCTGAAGAAACATTGCGTCTCTTATCCTAGCATCCGAACGAGTCTTCACCTCATCAAACTTAGCATCAAGCCGAGCACCCGTGAGCTCCCGCAGCAATAACCCAGGCAAGCCCACCTGGTGAATAAACGCTCTAAATTTGGGGTGCGCGAGGCTCGAAGCTGAGACAGAACCACATGACTCGTAGAACCATTCTGCTAGTAATTGAAGCGCGGAATCAATCTGGTCCTTGCTCAAAGCAGGACCAGCTGACCCTTTAGGACTCTTAAGCTTTTTTACACTATCTTCCAGCAATGCCAATGCACCCAAATCCTCTTTCCCGCCCGATAAAACCAAATGGGGCCCGGAGTTAGTCGCCTCGCCAACCGGGTTCTGGCATGGGGAGTAATGCGATCCGTCGTGGTTTTGGTTGTTATAAAACCGCGACGACTCGACCAAAGCTAGAGAATTAGCCTGGTACGAAGAAGATGAACATGAATGTAAAGGATGAATACCCATTTGGGAGCTTCGCTTTCTATGATTATGTGAAGATGGTAACGGAGACGGCACCGAGGATATCGGTAACGGCGATAGAGATGCACTGTTGGGTCGGGAAACGGAGATGAAATTGGGGCAAGCACCCTTTTTCAAGTGCTCCGAAGCGGTTCTGGAGGGGTTGGATGCGGAGAAAAGGGTGTCGCACAAGGAGCACTTTAGTTTGACTGCTTTGGGGAGGTTCGTGTCGGGGTTGTGAAGGAGAATAGGCTCTAAATGGGTCCAGTACCAGGCTCCTTTTCCCTTGATGGCCTTAGTTCGCACGGTGACGAGGCCTTCGTAGCGCTTGTTCAAGGCCTTTGAGGCCATGTCGTCGGGCAGAGCAAGAGCGGAAGGTTCGATGGGGGTTGAGCTTGTGGAAGCCATTTGAAGAGACAAAGTGAGAATCCGAATGGATGGGAGTGAGGGATCTTCGAGAGTTTAGTGGAAGGAGTGAATGCAGGCCTTCTTGTTATGGGAGTACTGGAGCTAGCTTATGGTGGTGGGTGGTGTTTCAGGGTGGTGGCGGGGGTTGTTCCATGGCGTTGTGGGCAGACACTAGAGGGAGAGGGAGAGAGAGAGTGTGTTAGCTGTTTGTAGAATGGTCTAGAAGAAGTGCATGGTCATGCCCGACGAGAGAAGAGAGGAACGGGGATGGAAGCCGCAGGTTGACTTGAAACCTGTCAGTAAGACTGAAACGGGTGTCTAATGCGGTCTTAACGCTATCTGGGTTTTGTGGGTTTTTTTTGTTTTTTTTAAATATATATTTAAATGATTATACTACCACATGTGTGCTTTTCTTTTTTTTTTTTCTTTTTTTTTTTAATTTAATTTTATTTTTTTAAAAAACAACATTCAATTGTCCATTCACGAGAAAAACATTTTCTTTTTCCATTAGTATTTTTTCGAGTAGTCAACGGCCCAATGACATCTACTAGCTCGGTCTCCATAATATAAATAAAATGATAGTGAAAAAATAATAATCAAATAAGAAAAACATATGAAAAAAATAGAGTTATCCATTTTATTTGGATCATGTATTATTTGCTATTAAATATTTCGCGTACAAAGCTCTTTGGATCTAATTTTTATTCAAATTTAATTTATTCAACAAAAAACATGTGTCTGAGATTGAAATAGTGATTTGAGATGAAATTAGATTAAATTAAAATTAAATAAAATATTATTTTAATTTTAAAATTTTTAAAAAATTAAATTATTTATTAAATTTTATATAAAAATTTGTGAAAATTGAGATGAGTTTTGAGTCCAAACCTCCTTTGGAAACACATGTATTTCTCATTCATGTATTATTAGACACATGTATTTAGGCCTCCTGTTTTTTTCCCGTGAAGTGACTAATCCGCATGCAATCCCTATGGAAAAAGGTAGGTTGATGCATGTCTACGTGATTGTGGTATCTGACCACACAAGTATATGAGATCTCAAAACTTCATAATTAGTTATAGAAGACGAGGTAAGATGGGATTGAATTAAAACTCAAGAATTTTACAGGTGAGATCTATAAGTTTTCACCCCAAAACCTATCTCGGTTTGAGCTAGACACAGTCCGTTACACATTTTAGAAGAAAACCAGTCCTTGGACCATTTTGGTATAGCTTTGTCCTGCATTTTACCAGGAAAGATTTAATTACAAGCACTAGTTGACAACCTTTCCTTTATTAGCTTCTTTACACAAATCCATGCTTGGATTTTTTTTTTTTTTTGGAAGAAATGCAATAACAAGACTGTCTAAGCTGATTTTTGTTTCGTTTTTATTTTATTACGTAAGATATGATATATTTATTAATATTAAATGATCTTTTATTTGATGATTTATTATCATTTAATTATAATAAATATGCTATATTTTATAGAGTAGAATAAAAATAAAATAGCAGTATAAAATATAGTATTACTCTAAAATATATAATTATTATTATTATTATTTTTAAAGAGAGGCAGATCTGAACAATACATCTGAGAAATGATATTTACAGTCATGGTTATGTAAGCAGCGTGCAGTCATTTTAAAAAAAAATAAATTAATATAGGATCTACATGAAAAAAAATTAATTTTTTAATTATAAATTCTATTTTTTTTTAAAATAATTGTACAATATTTATAATTTTACAACTATACATAACATTGTAGATCGGTAGATACCATGATGGGCGAGTAGAAAGTCAAGAAAGTACATTTTATTCAGGTGAGAGGAAATTGGAGAATTGCTTAAAAGTATGTGTTGCTGTCTAACACTACGTTACTGTTGAAAGGGTCGTAACCACCGGCACTACTTTATTAAAAAATAGACCGTTTAGGAATGAATGAAATTGAAAAATGCTTTTGAATTTGAGGCATTGATTAGCAGTGTGGACCCATTTAGCATTGTGTTCCATTTGTAGCGGCAAATATTTCGAGCTTTGTCCAACGTCCATCCAAAATATTCTGTCTCTAACTATGGCTTAAAACCCTTGACTTTTGCATGCCAACCAACAATTCTGCACTCAAAGAGAAACATCCAAAACAAACGTAATATATCTGATTTTTTTTTTTATACCGTCATTTGATTAAAATAATTATTTTATATTTAAAAAAAAGCATAACCAATCAATTATATTAATAAAATATACAAAAAAATATGAGTATACATAATAAAACTCATTTTCTATAACTTCATGTATACATCCAAAGATCGGTCACCCAGGCGAATTTATGCTCATAGTAGACCTTGCATGGATTGATAATACTAATAATTTGCAATATCTTATAAAAACTCCACACATTTATTCAAAGATTTGCTAAGAATTTCATCACTTTGCATAATTCATCATTGTATTCACAATGCATCGATTACGTCAACAAGAAAATACAATGAGTATGAAAATGAAAAGAAGAAAACACAAACCCCACAAATGAATTGATGTCAGTTGTCGACGCGGGGAGATCGTTAGTTCAGCCATACAATCAAAAGTGAAAAAACTCACCCTTTCGACTGTTTAACCATCTAGTAATTATTATTGTACCTTTACGATTTTCATCATCTAAAAAAAAAAAAAAAGAAGGGAAACTCCACGGGTTGTAGTTTATCATGAAAGTGCAAATAGGTTACATTTCTGCGTTACTTTTGATATGGGAAATTTCCTTTTTTTGGGAGTTACAAAATTTATGAGCCGAGTTTCGTTATGGGCCACTTGATTGAATGGTGAAAAACATGATTGACCTATAACCTATATATATATATATATATATATTAGATAAACAACCACTGCCCTACCCACTTCTTATCAATAGGGGTGGCAAAAGCAATTCTCCAAAGTATGATGGGGGCTACTATAATTTTCAATTATTATTAGGGAATAACTGTAACTCATTACATTTGTCATATTTCCTACACATGTTTCAAATTGTGGGCCTTGTTTATTGCAAAAGTGGGTATGGTGGAATCCAACCACTGAATGTACTTTATAATATAATATTATTGAATATAACTTGATTATCTTTTATTCTACGTTATTACCTAAAAGTTTGACACATTATTCAAAGTGTGACAAGGGGGAAAAAAAAGTGTACAGTGATCATAGCCTAAATTTATAGTCATTAGCATATGGACCAACCACTACGCCAGATTCTTCCAACCGTTCAATTATCGCATGTCTTGACTTGGTTTCTAAAAGCCAAATTCTGTAGGTAGGTCTGAACAAGAAATATGTGCAAATTATATTATATTATTTTTATTTTTTTAAAAGATGACACTACCGTAATTTATTGATTAGTCATCACTCGTGACGAAAGAATATATTATACAAAGAGGAATAAGGGATTACAAAAATTTTAACACCAGACTCCTATAAAAAACTATAATGCTTCATAAAAACTATAATGTTTCAAGTTTTGGGTCAGGACACTGATGGGATTTTGGGCCCAAAATTTCTCATGATATTAATCAATCCCATGATCTTTCTGGACGGACCTTGGGAATGGGATGGACAAAGTCCTGATTTTATTTTCAGCAAATGATTCCACTCTTGCAATGGTTGTGGCCTTAAAAAGGGCCTGCATTTACACTCCTGGGCCAACTCTGTGCGTCTTTAACAACCAGTGACACCTTCATGATGGACCCGTTTAAAGTTTTACTAGGAAAAAGTAACCCAAGGGAGAAAAAGGAACTCTTTTCCATAATCCATACATCTTAATTTAAATTACAATTTTTTTTTTATTGAATATCTTTACCAGTTTAACAAATCCCCTCTCCCTCCATCCATAATAAACCTCCAAACCAAAACGTAAATGGAACACATATTTCATTTTATCGTTGTTTTTCATAACTAAAAATTTATTAATATCAATAAGCATAGGCCAAATATAACGAATGTCTAAAAAAAATACCTAACTAAGAAGTTAAAGAGTAATACTGCATACGTTTGTAGAGTATACAAGTATTATATAGTTATTTTAAAAAAATTAAAATTTATTATTAAAAAATATATAAATATTATATTTTTTTATTATTTTTTTAAATAATTATATAGTATTTACATACTTATAAGTACAAGTATCATTTCTCAAATAGCTTATTCGAAAATAAACTTTGAAGTGTCTTCTGGCTGGCCTCTCCCTAAATGGGGGCTTGGGTTCTTCTATTGTTTGGGCTCAAACAGTAACTAACACATCATCCTATAAACACCATGAGCAAGGGTTTTCTTCCCTCCCCAAGCTCTTCTCGCTGAGCATAGGTCCTTTTTTGAATATATATATATATATAAATATTAAAAGAAACACACATACAAATTCACTAATTATAACTTTTTAAAAAAATAAAAAATAGAATATATTAACGATCAAATCCTGAAATTAAACTAATACTTTCCAATAAAACATTTAAGTCATGTGAATGTAATCGGAGATGACTCATGACAAACGGCAGCATTGATTAGGAGTGGGCTCTGACTCTGACGGAGTTGGATGTCAAAACCACCTCTGACTTCGACTTTGATTGGAATCGAAGTTCAACTCCGATCGAAGTTCTCGGAGTCGAAGTCGATATGTTGGAGGTGATTGCCAAAATACCCATTATCCATTAAAAAAAAAAAACAACGGCGAAGTGGATATTAGATCCTACGAAGTCGTCGAAGTGAAATGAAGATCAAATAAAATCACCAGAAGCAAAAATCAAACCAAATCAAGAAATTATATGCACAAAATACAAATCACCCACAAAAGTAAAAACCAAACTAAATCAATGAAAAGATTAATGAAAAGAAAACAAACAGGATACGTAAAAAAAAAAAATCAAGAAATCAAGCTATTCTCCCAATCCAAGATCTGTCGCATCCACCTCGTGCCGTTGATCAAATATTGTGAAGAGTTGAAAATCAAGATGAGATAATGAACCTCGGCTCCTGAGGCTCTCTGTGAGCATCTCCACAAAACAAAAGCCCCAGCTCTTCTGCTCTTTCATGTAAGTCGCATCTCAAGAATTGCATTGGTGCGACCTATTGTGCCATTGGCTAGAGTATCTTCAATCTTTACTGTGGTGCGAAGAAGAGAAGAAATGGGTGGAGGCGCTGGAGGGGGAATAGAGAATAGCAGAAATGTGTAGAGTTAGGAAAAGAGATGAATTTATACTCTATTAAAAATTGCGTCGTTTAAGGTTTTCTTAAAAACAAAATTTACAAAATGTGAAATGGGGCATGAGGGATTCGAACACAGGTTTTTTGAGAACCAAAACCGTGCCTCAACCATTAGGCCACTTGGCTATCTAATGTTTATTTTACAATATCTAATATCAGTTCTTCTATGGACAATCATGAGATCCAACCGTGGGGCAGTCTCCTAATATAATGCCATGGCAGCAATTGATTTATTATTAAAAAAAAAAGACTCTAAAAAATCGAAAAAAGAACAACCAAACCAAAGAGTTTGGTCTCTGTAAAACCAACGAGTTTGGTCTCTACAAAATCAAAAAAAGACAACCAAACCAACGAATTTGAGCTCCCAAGCACTATTTTGCATAGTTTTTTGAGGTAGCACACAACGAGTTTCCTCGTCAGTATCCATAAGAATCAACTCCAGTTAGTTGATATTCCTAAGAAGAAGATCCCGACTGAAACCAAAATACAAAGGAATTTTTTTTTGAAGAAAAATATGCAAATATGGGCAAGCAACGCTGATAAATTTATAGAGGAAGACGTAGTACAAATCTAGACAGTCTTCAAATCTTTTGCTAAAGAAGAACAAGGAACAGATTTTAGCTATTTTTCTTCCTCAAAATCTCACATTTTTGTTGATTTGATGATCTGTTGATTCTCTTTCAAAGGAGTTGAAAATCACTTTGAACTTGAGATTGGTTTCATGTCTTAGATCTGCTGCTTGGTCAGATTAGATCTGAAGCCGAATCTTTGAGCAAATCATGATCTGAAGCAAAACCAATTTCTTGAAAATAAAACTTGCAGATCTGAAGCGCACTAGTTGAGGAGAGGAGGTCGTGCTTTGACGATCTAAGAGGAGTCTACTGATCCCAAGTAAACCGTTTGGATTTAATTCTAGCGTGACTCGAGCTAATTGGAATCGATGGGAGAAAGATTTCTTAGAAATAGAAGGGAAAGGGAGAAAGAGATGGGGGAATCAAAGTCTCGAAGAAGGGGGATGGGACTGTGTTTATAGATGAAACGATGCATTTTTATTTTTCCACATCAGACACGTTTACCTCGCGCTTGCACCAGACGACTGCATATAACGTTTTTCATCTAATATGTAAGATATAAATAGTCGGAGTTCGGAGTCAGAATCTGGAGCCAACAAGGCCTTCGAACTGTGACTCCGACTCCGAGTTCCAAAATCTCCGACTTAGTTAGAGTCGGAGGGTCATCGGAGCTCGGACAGAATTGGAATATTGGAAATTTTGCTCACCCCTAGCATTGATATTGGGCCATTGTTATATAGTGGTTGAAAACTAAAGGAAGACTTCAATTGTAAATGAAATTTGAACGTATTAAAATATAAAATAAATGATAAAATTTATCTTTTTTCATTAACTTAAAATTTTGAGATAAATAATGATTTTACATAATATCAGAATAAAAATTCTAAATTCAAATATTGACTCTACATTCTATTTCTATCAGTTTAATTTTATTTTTTTTTAACAAGTGATAATTTTGCAAACCCGCCGTGAACGAAACTACTCGACTACACCATGTCCTTTTGAGCATCCGACGGGTCGCCATTTCATTCGGCCGCAACAGGGATCGATGTGATTCAATTCCTACCAACAAAACTTCAATAAATCTCAATACTTAAAGCCAACTTTTTAGGTTTTCATTCATTTTTTAGGGTCAAACCTCCCAATATTTTTTTGATCTTCAATCATTCGTGTCTTCATCTAATTTTTCCTTTAAAAAAAATAAAAAATTATCTTTTACTATTTTTAAAGTTGACGTCAACCTGGTGACATGGTGGTTATGAATTACCAAGAAAGTCCCAAGTGGGGTAGCAGTGTAGCACATTGGACTTCAAACCAGATAATAAACTATAAGCCCCACAACACAATGGGGAAGAAGCTTCCCAGCTACACTGATCACGCATAATTGATTTTAAAAAATAGAGTGCCACGTAAGCTATAGAAATTATATAAAAATAAATTTATATAATTTTATATGATTTATTATATATATTTTATAATAAAAATAATTTTAATATGATATAATACATCAAAATAAATCAATTTATGAGTTTATTTTATTATTTAAACAATAAAGTTAATTTGTTCACTCAAGTATATCATTTAATAAATTTTTTTATTTAATAATTAAGAAATTGATTTTAATATGTTGACATATTTTTTTATATTTTAAAAATATTAAAAAATATAAAAGAATAAAAATAAAAAAATAAAAGTTTTAAAAAGCGGTCAAATGACTGAGTAGCACCGGTCTTATCTAAAATATTTCCCTTTAAAAAAACCGTGCAATAATTCTATTTTTTTCACGTCATACCCCACCCATCTAGTCATCAACTCGATCTCTGCCACACAAAGCTTCTTTCACACTCCGTAGCTTCTTTCACACTCTTTTCCCATCCATAAAAGGCTATAAATAGGCTTAAGATTTTCCAAGTCTTATCATGCGCGCAGTGGCCATCTCTCTCATTCTCTTCCAGCTCTAGGTTGACTTATTATTATTTTTTCTCGTCTTAATTTTTACAACCATGTTTGATTCCGTGCTGGAGTTGATCTCTCAGGCTGCATCCAACTCTGTCTTCATCTTCTGTTTCTGCCATTTGATCATTGTGGTTATCCTTGTGGGCTCGAAATCCAGCCCCAACTTAGACAAAGAAGAGGAAATTCCAGTTTCAGGGATCATCAACACAAGCACATATCAAAAACAAGGAAGAAAGAGCGAGCAGTTGTTCGATGGCAAGGAATTGTCATATTCCCAGGAAGCAGCACCGGCTGCTGACAAGGAGGAAAAAGGTAACAGTGATGATCATGACAACAAGGATGCGGATAAGGATGGTGAAGATCATCATGATGAACTGAGGAGAAGGGTAGAAGAATTTATAGAAAAGGTTAACCAAGGATGGAAGGAAGAGTTGTTGGGTAAACGCGAGTGTGGAATGGGAGCCTGCAATACCTGCAATGTGAATTTGCGTACGAGATGATCTGATCTTTAGGGTAATAATGCCAAAAACTTTTGTAAATTCCTAACTCTGATGAGAATTTGCTAGAAAATTTCGATTGTACTATTAAAAGTAGATGTTGATAGGATTGGTGTAGATAGGTTTTAAAACATGACATGTTTTGAGTCCAATTTTAATTGGAATATGATTCCTTAAATGTGGAATATTTATCTCTCTCTTATATTCTGCTGTATATGGGAGATATGTCCCGGCTAGCTTTGCTTATCCGGACGATCCAAACCACCCCTTTTAACATAAAGCTCGAGTAGTTGAGTTAATTCAAAGGAAGTATAAGACATGATCTACCAGCTTCACATGGAATATGGGATAAAGCAAAGCAAAAGCTTAATGGCCGCCATAATGAGCCTTTTCGGAAGCAGCTCTTTATCTTTTCTATTTTAATTTTTTTTCTTTCTTTTTTTAAATAATTAATTAATTATCCATGTCTCGCGGGACGTACACGAGAGCATTATTTTTATGACAAGTAGGTGGCTACGATGTTGACCTTTTAACTTAAAATTGTGAGATGACTCATATATGGTATAATTTAAAAAAAAAATTAAAAATTAAATAAAATATTATTTTTTAATATTATTATTATTTTAGAATTTAAAAAAATTATAATGATTAGAAGAGATAATATATATTGAGAGTATTTCTTAATCTAAATAGCATGATGCCTGCTTGGTTTTAGAGATGAGATGATGGTTCGTACGGTAAAACACTCATTTATCTAAACAACTATTTTCAAATCACTAAGATGGTATCACGCTACAACATAATTTGTCTTTTTTTATAGAGAAAATCGTTACAAAAATGATCAAAACATCACTAAAGATATTTGGTGACGGTTTGAAATTGTTATCATGATCGTCACCTAATATGCGTTATAAAAAATAATTAGTGACAGTTTACTGTACAACTGTACCGTTACTAAAAATATTTTTAGTGATGGTTGGAGATGTTCTGTTTGGTGTAACGTTCGAATGTACTATTTTTCTGTAACGGTTAAAATCTATCACAGAAAGTAACGTTCAAACGTCCAACAGAATGTTCAAATGGCAATCCGACTGATTAACATTCAAACAACATAAGTTTATGTTCGTTGGTTGTGGTTCGAACATATGATTTTACGTTCGAACATTTATACGTCTAAACATTAACTGCATTATATACTCAAATGTCTGATCGAATGTTAACGGAGGAATGTTCAAACGTAACGGGTGTGATGTTCGAACGTTAGGTTCAATGTTAATGGATAAGCGTTTGAATGCAACTAGTACATGCGGAAGTTTGATCAAACGTTAATCGTTTAAACATTCGAACATTTTGTTCCTTTTAGGGTGAGTACGTTCAAACGTTGGATTGTACATTTGAACGTTATATTCTATTTTGTGTAATTATATTCGAACGTTAATTCAAATGTGAACCAATATTCGAACATTTCTTATTTACATTTGAATGTATAGATTAGAAATACTAATTTCATAAAACTAAAAAATATACAAATTGTATCATATTACACCATCATTTAACAACTAATAATGTTTTATAAAGTTTCAAAATTAGATATTAAAAATTATATACATTGATAAAATTCATTTCTTTTTCTTTTTTCGCCCACTGCGATTCTGCTGTAGTGACATAACACGCTCTATTTGCACCATTATCTCTAGATGCACTTGTTCTTGGACTTCACTGCATATTATTTCCTCTTGTTCTCTCTGGTGCTCCTGTAAACGAGTCTCTAAATCAGACTGGCATTCCAAAAAAGATTCAAACTCTTATTGTCTCGACCTCATATACTCATTTTCTCACATTGATGCTTCAAAATCTTAGGTAATATTATTAATTTGTGAAGTCGATGAAGTCATCGAGGATGAACCGGGATGCTTGAAAGAACGTCCCAAACCTTTTACCATACTAGATTTGGTCTCAAGCATTTGCGTAAATATGTCTATGTCACTATGAGAGGATTCCTCAAAAACTGACTGCATATTCATCATTTTTTCCTGCAATTAGAAAGAAAACACACAATAAGTAACGTATTAAAAAAATATAAATAAAAAATAAATTATTTACATGCTGCATAATTTATTTAACAAAATTGTCATCGCTTACATAATTATCTGCAGTGGTAGGATCCATTCACTCACTACGCTCATTAGTGTGAGCAGCAGAATAGACATGAATGAGGAAAAAATTTCCAGGATCATCATGTTTTTAACAAAGCCACATTACCAATTTTAAAAGATAATGTTAATACTCAAATAATTTGCACATAAAAAAAAATTCTATAAGTTATTATTTACCATTTTTTCAGCAAGACGATGAAATAACCTTAAACCAACACGATGATGGACAATCAGAGTAAATCTATTATGTGTATTTGTAGAGGTTAAGTGCTATAAAATCAATTAAGAATGTTAATTGTAATATATATACATATAATATATAGAATGAATATAAATGTAAATAATTAAAAGATATAAATCTAGAATACCTGATAATCTGGAATTACGAAAAGATTACAATACTTTCTCCAATCTTCTAACTTCATCTTCTAGAAAGTAGACTGTGCAGCCTCTTCCAACTTCTTGAAGTGGTCATGATATCGTCCATTGTGACATCAGAATAGTGTAGCCATCAACTCATTCACAGTTCTCAAATCCTCGCTACGACTAAAATCGAGGTCGAATTCATCATAATAAGTGAATTACATAAAAAAAAATATGATATACTATTTTAGGTGAAACAAATGTACTCTCAAAGTAAACTCACCAGCACACGACTCTGAATGTGTTCCTTAATCTTATTTGGAATATCTTGCCATGATCACACATAAAATGAAGTATACGCTCAGACTATTGTGCCAATATAGGAGGAAAGCGTTGTTGTACTATCATCTCCTCCCCCAATGAAATTATCAGGAATGGTAATCTTGAGTTTTCTGTGCCTTATATTTTTCTCAAGAGAGAGTAACGTGTATAGCCACGATTGCAACGAGCAAATGTATCAACTAATAGATAATAATATAATTATAGTTATATAGTTATTGAAAATATTAAAGTATAATTAATTATCAACGACATTTCCTTACTAGTAGGTGTCGACTGGCTGTCTATCTCTTGTATGTTAACTTCTTCAAGAGCAGATTCCTCTAGTGGGGAGCCCTCAATGGGTTCGGGACTTGGCAGAGTAGGCACGTTTCTTTGTTGTTGTTTTGGGCCCGAAATTGTTTAGGCCCATGGCTTCAGGATGATTTTTAATTTATTTATTTAATATGATAGCTACTTTGTTAGTTTCATGAAACGATTATCTATGATTATGCTGAGTTTATGTTATTGCTAATTGTGTCGTGTTAAACTTTTTCCATGATATGCATTTCGTATTAATGCGATATTTATTACTAATATTTTGTCTTTACAAGTATATATTGGATGGTTGATAAGAACAAGAATAAAAATATAATTATGTTTGTTGTATTAAAATATAATGTTGGAATTATACGGTATTTAATTTTTAATGTATTTCCTCTTACAGTGCAGTAGAACGTTGTAGAGCATGGATGATGAGTATTGGTCAGCAGGAACTTCGTCGATGGACATGAACCTCAATGCGCCGCTCATCTTCTCTGATGGGGGTACGAGTAATAGTAGTGATAAATTTACACAAGACACGGTTGAGATCATGAATCATATTGGGTATGTCCATCGTTGACAGGGATTAAATCTTAGACAACCACAAAATAAAATTGATTTGCGGGGACATCAATATATTATGAAAGTTTTGAATGGAAATCTAACAAATTGTCCGGAGTTATTCCGAATGGAGGTTAAGGCCTTTTGCACATTATGCTCCTTATTACAGAACAATAATTTTTTTAGGGATTCCAGACAAGGGGTAACCATCGAGGAACAAGTTGGCATATTCAGTTCGGTAGTGGCGCTTGGAGAAGAACAACGCATTATGGCATTCAACAGATTCCATTAAACGGCATGTTAGGAAAGTCACATGTGCCCAGTGCGCACTTGGGACACACCTTATTGCCCCAACACACACTACCGGAGCGCATCGAACAATTTCAGGTGTAACAGCCCACTAGAAATTCAATTGTAAAATTTCTATTAGTTTTAGGAACCTCGTGAAGACTCCAAAAGTTTTCATGAATCCATTAATCGTATAGGTTTTAGTCTAACTACATAATTAGTGTTATTATTTACTATAGTATCAGAAGTGTATTTTTGATTATTGGAGATAGTTAGAAGTGTCAAAATGTATTATGGTTTGTGCCATTAGACTCGAAGAGGCATTTAAGGTCTTATGGCGCAATAACACTTTTTCATATTTTCAGACGAAATGTCGGTTCAAAATTGTGGATATTATTAGATAAAAATATCTTAAGCTAATTTCGTGGATATTATTGGGTAAAAAATATCTTGAGATGATTTTTGTAGATATTATCGGGTAAGAGAGTCCTACACTTAACTCTAACTCTAGATAAGAGAGACCTACACTCAACTCTCACTCCAGCCTCATCTCTTCCATATCTTATCCATAAGTATCTCCAGCCACCCCCCCACGAAATTATCTTCATTTACACTTTCCATTAAAAGAATACCAAACACTCTCTCTCGGATAGCTTTTAGGAGTTCTTTTGTACACCCATTTCGAAACTTTTGTAAGTGTTTTATCATAAAGTCTCATTCATATAAGTTGTTCCTTTTTTAGTCTAGTTTACGTGGATATCTTATTTATTCCATTTGAAGATCATTTGATTAGTAAAACATTGTGTAAACTATAGAAAGGTCATTCTGGGAGAAAAACTGGAGAATATGTTATAGTTTGGAGTTTTTGACCAAGCTAATGGATAGATATTGGTCTGAAATTTTTATGGAGTATTGTTAACATGTATATATGATTATTGGTTGAAGATTTTTGCATGATTAAAGGTTTTGATAAAATATTTTCTTAGATTTAGAAACTGGAAGAGGAAAAACAGTTTCTGTTTTGAGAAAGTTTAACTCTTTGGTGGTCTAAACCTATTCCAATGAGTTTGATAATTTTGTTGGAGGATCCTGAGCATCTTATATACATGTTATATTATTATTTTAAAGATATTTGATGTTAGTTTCAAAGATATAAAATTTTATGCAAAGAGATATTCGGATAGGCCAAAGTGTGGATGTTATTGGCTCAGTTTATGTTTTGATTAATGTTTAACCATGCGATCTTGAATTAGAAACTTATATATATTTTAGGACATCTTTTTAAACCATGTGATCGTTTGGTTTGAAGATCACATCTTTATAAGTCATAGATCAAAAGGTTAATCAAAACAAATTAGAAACAAAAATCAATAGAAATAGCATATGAGAATTTCGGCCCTATGGAGTTTTAATGGTGGTGATTAGTTTTAAATTTTTCTAAATTGATATTTGAGTTGAGGATAAAATTTACATGAGGCATGTAAATTTTAGTAACTTTAGGAGTTAGTATGCAAAATCCTTAAGTTATGGGTAAAACGGTCATTTTCCTACATGTAGAGAGTAAAATGAAAATTTTACTCTTTAAGTTAGTATTTTACATATTTTAAATTATTAGTGATTTAGTGCTAACTTTTAGAATCACTAATTACAGTTCCTCGTGATCGCGCTTGAGGTTTTATAAGAAACGGGGAGATCGAGGTAAGTTGGCTTTTAACTTACTAGCAGTTTACTGTGTATATGTGCTAAGTAAATGAACTACAGTGTATGTATGTGTGTTATCATATATGTCATGCCATGCCAAGTCATCACGTAATTGTCTATTATACAGAATTTATTCTGTCATCAGTTTTTATTTGTTACATAATATATTCTGTCATGTATCGCTGTACATTACAAGTACATTAGGCTAAGTATGCCATCTATTACATGTATATCAAGTCATGCAATATTTACTATTGCAAATATGTCATATTAAATATGTTGTCTATTATATGTTATGCAATGTTACGAAATGTTTCTATCTCAAGTTGGTCATGTATTTCAAGTTATGTTCAAGCCACGTTATGTTACGTCAGGACTTTAGTCCTTTCGTATTCCAGTCACGTTTCATCTTGATTTATATTCAGTTTCGTGGGGTCCACAACAACTGTGGCACACGAAGTATGAGGTCACAGCAATTGTGACGCATACACTATGTGAGACACAACAATTGTGACATGTAGAATACATGGTGCTATAACAACTGTGGAGTATGTATTTAACTGCATTGCGATGCGTAGAATACATGAGGCCACAACAACTGTGAAGTATGTATTTAACTGCATTGTGACGTGTAGAATACATTGGGCCACAACAACTGTGGAGTATGTATTTACACGTAGAATACATGGGGCCACAACAACTGTGGAGTATGTATTTAACTGCATTGTGATGTGTAAAATACATGGGGCCACAACAACTGTGGAGTATGTATTTACAAGTAGAATATATGGGGCCACAACAACTATAGAATATGTAATTTTTATGTTAAGTCAAGTTTCAGAACAAGTTCATGATAAGTCAAGTTTCAGATCAAGTTCATGTCAAGTCAAGTTCAGTTTACGTTTCAATTTAAATTATGTCAATTATAGTATGTACATGGGGCCACAACAACTGTGGAGTATGTATTTTTCATGTTGAGTCAAGTTTCAGAAAAAGTTCATGTTAAGACAAGTTTCAGATCAAGTTCATGTCAAGTCAAGTTCAGTTCACGTTTCAATTTAAGTTATGTCAATTATGCTATGTTGTACGTCAAGTTATGCTTTAATTACTTATGAATTTGATTATATATTCATGCTTTTACTGTCATCCATGCATCATTAGCCTGTGTGGAAGTTGTTGTTAACTTACTGAGATTTGTAATCAAATCTCACTGTGGTAGTCCCAACTACCATTCCTCCAGAATGGTAGATCTTGTTACAGGACCTGAAGGAGAATTAGGAGCTGACCAACTAGACATAGTTGACTGAGCGACGATGCGATGTCAATGTTAATATAGTAGTTAACGTAAATTACTACTTGTACGATAGAGTTGCATCTCCAGTATTTTTTGGATCATAAGCATTTTGGACTATTGTTATGATCTTAGTTGTTTAATGGGTTTTTATATATGAAGTATGTTTTAAGCATTTGGGATATTTTCAATTTGGTGCATAATATTGCTAAAGAAAAATTTATCCGTTGCGAATATTGCATAATGTTAGATATATGTTAGGAACATTGCATCTTATATGTCATGAACGAGGGCATGTAACCTTGTGTTGCATGTCTCGACGCTTCAAATGTCCGTCCAATCCCAAACGGAAATTTGGAGGCGTCACAGGGTGGTATCAGAGCAATACGTCTCTGGGCAGTAAATCTACATGTCCTTAGGAAATGCACCAAACATTAGGCTTAAAATTTTAGTCGTCAGTAGGCTTGAATTTCTTAAGGTATGAAAGGTAGTATGTGGTTTTAATACATATATTCGTGTGTTTCAAGAAGAGACATATGACTCGTGGTAGAATACCTCGGAATCCTAAGGGAGATAACAATCAAGAGGATCGAAATTTTCCGATAGATGAAGGATTAGTTGAGGTGGTAAGTTTGCTGACCAACGTGTTTAGACATCCACAACTACGGCAAGTGCACATACCCATTAGATTATATGCTGTCACTCAGAGAGACGTAGATGCTGGCGCCCCAGGAATTGCAGGAGCTGGTATCGTCACTGGTATTTTACTAGGACCTATATGTGGTTAAATATAGTTAAGATTGATCTGATTGCAATTGATGGTAGTATTGCATTGTTGTTATTTTGGAGTAGGTCAAGTCATTGGGGTTGGTAAAATATACATTGTTTGATTCAAAAGAGTCATTGTTTCTATTAATTGTGGTAGTGCTTGAGAATTCAGTTTGGAAGCTGAATTGTTACCCTAGTGGTAAGAGTAACAATTTTCATCAGAAGTATTATTATTCATACCAATGTAGATATAAAATACCTTTTAGTAATATGAGAAAGGATATTTAGGATTGATGAATGGTATTCCACATATTTGGAGAATTATTTTGATTCTGAGAATACGATAGAAATTATGTTTGGAAGAGTAATTTGATTAGGAGAAGTTTTAGCCTTAGTAGAATTCATTTATGATAATAGTATTACCACGCTACCAGTAAATGATTTCTGGCAAAGCACTATCTTTATGGATACATAGATCAATTTTCTTTTGAAGATTTATGTGAACATTAGGAACAAATCATTTAGAGTTAGAATAATTGATAACTCATGATAGATAGAAGAGTTATGACAATCATAAGAGAGAGTCTTAAGTTTAAGTTATTAACTGGTCAGTTATCGAAGTACCACCTAGGAAGAGGACTGATTGTTGCGATTATAAAGAAGTAAGTTAGTCTTAGACCAGTAGAACTCCTTGAGATTTTTATTAACTTGAAGATTACCGAGAGTTTGGATATGCATGATTAAATGCATATTTATATGAGTCATTGGATTATGTCATATATATATGAAAATCCCTGAAAGAAATAAAATGGAGCACATAAAACATCTACCAAAAGATAGAAACACAAATATGAATAATTGTGAAGTATTATTTTATTTTCACAAAGCAAAATTACAGAAATTTGAGACTCTTTGTATCAATCTTTAAACGCTCTTACACTTCAAAAATCTGCATGTCTTTCCTATCTAAAGGAGTAGCCACTCGAAAAGAAGAGTTAAGCAAAGATTTTAAATATCTGTTCTCTTGCTTTAGTAATTCTATTTTCATGTTCGATTCCATAAGAAGCCTCTGAAGGATAGAAATATTCTCGTGGAGTTTGTCAACCCCACCAGTCCTGGATTGCAGTCGCTGAGAATATGCGATAAGAGTTGATGAGTATCGGGTACCAAGACTCACAAGCTCGTAGATAATTTCATTGTCTGACTTATTAGTCAGATCATTATTGGATTGCATTATAGCACCTACGGAAGAAGCAGAAATAACTGGTGAACGAGGTGCAGAATACATCATATATTGGTAATGAGAAGATTGCTGAGCCATTGCAAAGTGAGAAAGCAGAAAGAGATTACAGAGTAAGAATGCAGACTAATTTCAGAAAAGTGAAGAAGATGAGATGCGAAAGGAGATGAGTTGAATAATTCTTTTATAGAAAAAATTATGACGTATCATAGCTGCGGCACCTGATAACTACAGAAGAGCAAATAGTGTCATAGCTATGCGGCGCCTGACAGCTACAGAAGACCTATAAAAATCATGCGGATCAAAATTGTCTGGTCTAAAACAGAGGGCCACCGCTTTTGTTAAAAGTTAACGGCTTAATTTTTGATGAATTCTCTACTAACTATGGTATTTACAAGAACACTTAAAGAATACTGCTTATGTTTTTCTAAAGAAGAGTTTCGGAAGATTATTTACTTGAAGTTTAGGTTTGGAGAATATGTCGATACAACTTGGCCAACCTTGTGGAAAAAAGTATAATATAATTGTTGGTTAAAGTAAGAGAGTTAAAAAAAAAATGACATAATCTCAAAGGTAGATATATATGGAATAGACAACAGGTTGGTAAGTAACACCTATTTCTTAACTTGTTATTTCTTACTTATTTCGATTTCGAGGACGAAATCTTTTTTTAGGAGAGGAGATTGTAACAGCCTGCTAAAAATTCAATTGTAAAATTTCTATTAGTTTTAGGAACCTCGTGAAGACTCCAAAAGTTTTCACGAATCCATTAATCGTATAGGTTTTAGTCTAACTACATAATTAGTGTTATTATTTACTATGGTATCAGAAGTGTGTTTTTGATTATTGGAGATAGTTAGAAGTGTCAAAATGTATTATGGTTTGTGCCATTAGATTCGGAGAGGCATTTAAGGTCTTATGGCGCAATAACACTTTTTCATATTTTCAGACGAAATGTCGGTTCAAAATTGTGGATATTATTAGATAAAAACATCTTAAGCTAATTTCGTGGATATTATTGGATAAAAAATATCTTGAGATGATTTTTGTAGATATTATTGGGTAAAAAATATTTTGAGATGATTTTTGTAGATATTATCGGGTAAGAGAGTCCTACACTTAACTCTCACTCTAGGTAAGAGAGACCTACACTCAACTCTCACTCTAGCCTCATCTCTTCCATATCTCATCCATAAGTATCTCCAGCTACTCCCCCACGAAATTATCTTCATTTACACTTTCCATTAAAAGAATACCAAACACTCTCTCTCGGACAACTTTTAGGAGTTCTTTTGCACACCCATTTTGAAGTTTTTGTAAGTGTTTTATCATAAAATGTCCTTCATATAAGTTGTTCCTTTTTTAGTCTAGTTTACGTGGATATTTTATTTGTTTCATTTGAAAATTATTTGGTCAGTCAAATATTGTGTAAACTATAAAAATGTCATTCTGGGAGATAAACTGGAGAATATGTTATAGTTTGGAGTTTTTGACCAAGCTAATGGATAGATATTGGTCCGAAATTTTTATGGAGTATTTTTAACATGTGTATATGATTATTGGTTGAGGATTTTTGCATGATTAAAGGTTTTGATGAAATATTTTCTTAGATTTAGAAACTTAGAAATTGGAAGAGAAAAAACAGTTTCTGTTTTGAGAAAGTTTAACTCTTTAGTAGTCTAAACCTATTCCAATGGCTTTGATAATTTTATTGGAGGATCCTAAGTATCTTATATACATGTTATATTATTATTTTAAAGATATTTGATGTTAGTTTCAAAAATATGAAATTTTATACAAAGAGATATTCGAATAGGCCAAAGTGTGGATGTTATTGGCTCAGTTTATGTTTTGGTTAATGTTTAACCATGTGATCTTGAATTAGAAACTTATATATATTTTAGGACATCTTTTTAAACCATGTGATGGTTTGGTTTGAAGATCACATCTTTATAAGTCATAGATCAAAAAGTTAATCAAAACAAGTTAGAAACAAAAATCAATGGAAATAGCATATGGGAATTTCGGCCCTATGGAGTTTTAATAGTGGTGATTAGTTTTAAATTTTTTTAAATTGATATTTGAGTTGAGGATAAAATTTACATGAGGCATGTAAATTTTAGTGACTTTTGGAGTTAGCATGCAAAATCCTTAAGTTATGGGTAAAACGGTCATTTTCCTACATGTAGAGAGTAAAATAGAAATTTTACTCTTTAAGTTAGTATTTTACATATTTTAAATTATTCGTGATTTAGTGCTAACTTTTAAAATCACTAATTACAGTTATTCGTGATCGCGCTTGAGATTTTATAAGAAACGGGGAGATCAAGATAAGTTGGCTTTTAACTTACTAACAGTCTACTGTGTATGTGTGCTAAGTAAAGGAACTACAGTGTATGTATGTGTGTTATCATATATGTCATGCCATGCCAAGTCATCATGTAATTGTCTATTATACAGAATTTATTCTGTCATCAGTTTTTATCTGTTACATAATATATTCTGTCATGTATTGCTGGCTAAGTATGCCATCTATTATATGTATGTCAAGTCATGTAATATTCACTGTTGCAAGTATGTCATGTTAAATATGTTGTCTATTATATGTTATGCCAAGTTATGAAATGTTTCTATTTCAAGTTGGTCATGTATTTCAAGTTATGTTCAAGTCACGTTATATTACGTCAGGGTTTCAGTCCTTTTGTATTCCAGTCACGTTTCATCTTGAGTTACATTCAGTTTCGTGGGATTCACAACAACTGTGGCACACAAAGTATGGGGTCACAGCAATTGTGATGCATACACTATGTGAGAACAACAATTGTGACACGTAGAATACATAGGGCCACAACAACTGTGGAGTATGTATTTAACTGCATTGTGATGCGTAGAATACATGGAGCCACAATAACTGTGGAGTATGTATTTAACTACATTGTGACGTGTAGAATACATGGGGCCACAACAACTGTGGAGTATGTATTTACAAGTAGAATACATGGGGCCACAACAACTGTGGACTATGTATTTAACTGCATTGTGATGTGTAAAATACATAGGGCCACAACAACTGTGGAGTATGTATTTATAAGTAGAATACATAGGGTCATAACAACTGTGGAGTATGCATTTTTCATGTTAAGTCAAGTTTCAGAATAAGTTCATGATAAGTCAAATTTCAGATCAAGTTCATGTCAAGTCAATTTTAGTTTACGTTTCAATTTAAGTTATGTCAATTATACTATGTACATGGGGCCACAATAACTGTGGAGTATGTAGTTTTCATGTTAAGTCAAGTTTCAGAACAAGTTCATGTTAAGACAAGTTTCAGATCAAGTTCATGTCAAGTCAAGTTCAGTTCACGTTTTAATTTAAGTTATGTCAATTATGTTATGTTGTACGTCAAGTTATGTTTTAATTACTTATGAATTTGATTATACATTTATGCTTTTACTGTCATCCATGCATCATTAGCTTGTGTGGAAGTTGTTGTTAACTTACTGAAATTTGTAATCAAATCTCACTATGGTAGTCCCAACTACCATTCCTCCCGAATGGTAGATCTTGTTACAGGACCTGAAGGAGAATTAGGAGCTGACCAACTAGACACAGTTGACTGAGCGACGATGCGACGTCAATGTTAATATAGTAGTTAACGTAAATTACTACTTGTACGATGGAGTTGCATCTCCAATACTTTTTGGATCATAAGCATTTTGGACTATTGTTATGATCTTAGTTGTTCAATGGGTCTTTATATATGAAGTATGTTTTAAGCATTTGGGATATTTTCAATTTGATGCATAGTATTGCTAAAGAAAAATTTATCCACTGCGAATATTGCATAATGTTAGATGCATGTTAGGAACATTGCATCTTATATGTCATGAATGGGGGCAGGTAACCTTGTGTTGCATGTTTCGACGCTTCAAATGTCCGTCCAATCCCAAACGAAAATTTGGGAGCGTCGCATCAGGTAACCTGTGAAATTATCATTTGTTTGCAGTAAGTACTTCACCGTACAAAATAAAGTATCAATATTAATTGTGATATATATTTTTTAAATTACTTATTTCAAGTTGCGCCCACAATGATCTATCTGTTTATTCGACTGTAGCGATGCATTGGTGCGATTGATGGAACCATGATCAATGCTATTGTACATATGGAAGTATGTGAGGCATATCGCAATCGGCATGTGCGAGTTGCCCAAAACGTCTTGTGTGTATGTGACTTAGATATGAAGTTCACATTTCTCTACACTGAATATGAGGGAATAATACATGATACTCACATATTTATCGATGCGTTGAGTCAATCCCGAAACCAATTTCCATGGCCTTTGGATGGTAAACCTCGAATATTATTTAATTCTATGTCTTCATATATATTTTTTTATATTTCTGGGAATGGTTGGTAAGTAACTGATTTTTTGGTTGAAACAGGTTAACAGATTATTATTATCCTGTGGATTCGGCATTTCCATGTACTTGGTGATTTCTGCCCCCATATTCCAGATAAAGATATTATAGGAGTGACCGTCAAGGTCAGCGGGGATTTAGGGGGTATAAGGATTATTTTAATTATCAATATTCAACCACTCGTAACGTAATAGAACGCATATTTGACATTTTGAAATAATGATTTTGAATTTTGAGATTCATGCCTGAGTATTCAATCGGGAGGCAAGGGCTCTTGATCATTGCATCTTGTATGTTATACAATTTTATTAGAATGACGACTCTGAACAGTAGCGGAACTACATGCATCTAAGGGGGGCCATTTTATGAAAAATTAAAATATAATTTAGTTTTTAATCATAACTTTTAATAATAGAAAATGGCCCCAAAAAAATTATAATCTCTCTATATTCTATAAAATCTTATAAAATTTTAATATACTTAAAAATGTCTCTTCAATTTTTTTCTTATAATCTCAAAATTTTGTATAATTCCTATATGTTATTTATTTTCAAGAGTATAGTCTCACCAAAATTAAATCAAAACTAAGTTTAGGAGAGATAATAAACTTATTAATATAGATCCTAAAGTTTTTTCTTATACAATATTAGGCTTCTTAATTTGGAATCCAAAATAAAAATATAAGAAAAATTATTTAAGGTTGCTAATCTATATGGAAAATAGTTGAGAGGTTTTATCCTCTAGAGTTCATTGAGCAAGAAAAATCTTATTTAGAGTCTCTATTATAGTATTATATGTTTAATGTGACATGAAAATATTTAGAATTTACATGAAATTTAATAAACTAGTTTACATATATATTAGAATGAAAAATGACATTCTAAAAGATCATTTGATAGTTTATACGAAATAAATAAATTCTAAATATTTCATTATAAAAATAATAATAGATGAATATTATTTCATGAAACATTATCATAAAAAATTTGAAACATATATTAAGATGTTTTATTTTTAGAGTTTTATTTCTACATGTATATTGTAAATTATTGAGATCTAATTATATATATGTGTGTGTGTGTGTGTGTGTGTGTGTGTGTGTGTGTGTGTGTGTGTGTGTTTTTATGATTTTTAAATTTCAATGTGTCGCATATTAGAAAATCTAGCCCCACCTCAGAAAAATTCCTGGTTCCGCCAGTGACTCTGAACGACTTCTTGTTCGAGTATTGGAGAACCGTGCAGCTCAAACCTCGTGGTCATGTGGTTGGTGACGCCGGAGCTTCATCACGTCATTCTGACATGACTTTTGAATCAGCCTGAATTATGATTGCAATTAGAGATGACATTGTCATTTCTATGTGGGCATATATGGGTGGTCATTGAATGGTAAATTGCTAATGATGACATGTATGTAATAAATATTGTGGGTGTAGGGGTATAGTTTCATTATTGAAATTTATTACCATTTTGTAAGTACATTTCGAATCTATTGAAATTTATGTAATATTTTTCATCTAATTTTGATGATATATAAAAATTAAAATTTTATTTTTGTGTGGGTGTAAGGGCGTAGTTTTATTATATTTTTCTTTGGTGTAGCATCCCTAATTTTCTATGGAAATTATAAATAACTATATTTTCTTTTGGGTTGGTAATTTATTAATTACTATTAGTGATTTATAAATATATTTATAAATAAATAAAAAATCATTTCAAACTATTTTTTTTTTTTTAATTTTGTGGAAAACATACTTCATTTATTCATGAAAAAAAAGTTACACGGGGAACTTTGTAGCACGTTGCAAAACATATTAGCATCGATAGTTTTAGAAGGTCTAGCCCGAAATTTATTTTAATAAATGATTGGCCCATACGTAATTTTGATAATAATAAAATGTCTCATATAAAATAAAGTGATTTTATACGAGACAGACCATAAAATGGATACATAGATTCAATATTTTCTTTGCTCTATGCAGAGTTGTTGAGAATATTATAGGATATAATTTTTTCAAAATAAATCTGAGTAATTTTCAATTAAGAATGTTACACATTATACGGTGTTTGCATTAAATAAGTTGAAAATCTGGGCAAATGACCATCAGTACTTGAAAATGAAAAATGATTTTAAACATAATATTTTTATAAAAAATATTTTATAAAAATATTTTTAATTATTTAATTATTTTCTTGGAAAAAAATATTTTGAGTTGATATCATATTATAAAAAATTAAATTTGAATAGGTAATTTATAAATTACTATTATTATTTATAAATATATTTATAAATAAAATAAAATCATTACAAACACTAAGCAATTTATAATGGTGGGACCCATCTATTAAATCTCCAAAAAGTTAAAATCATTTTATCTCACTTCCTAATCCAAATACACAAAATTTTTAAAAACTATATCATTTCATCTCATCTTAACTCAACAATCTCACTATTATTTTTAAACCATCTCTATTCATTTAATCTCATCTTACTATTTAAACAAACCCTTAGATGAATAGTTGAATTGTAAAATAGAATTTGTAATTCTTTTTTTTTTTTAATCTTGTCTGCAGATTGTAAATGAAGTTTTCACGTCTTTTTAAATCTGCAGTTAGCATCACTAGGTCACAAAGTTTAACCAATTGGGAAATGTAAGCTATATTCAAAAGTCACCGATTGATATTTTTTGTTTTTTCACGTAATATATAGTTAATGAAATATTTTTTTAATGATTTTATAATTTTTTTAATATTTTTTAAATGTTTAAAGGGTTTAAAAAAATGTTTGCCAAAAAAAGAAGAAAAAAGTTGGCTATCGGTGGAGACTCGAGTATGGTGTAACAACACCCTATCCAATTTTATTGAGAATTGAAGGCCTTGGCGGCTTGTATATCCATTTTCTTGATCAAGATGTTGGACACAAGGACATGACTTGGATACCTTATCCAACACACCTTGTCTAAAAGGAAACGGCTCTAGCGGTGCCCTTATCTTATATATTCTATATTTAAGTTTAACACAACACAATAGTCACTCAGTATTATCCACTCCTGAGTAACTAGAAGCACTCCACCGAGATAATACCTAATCTCAACTTAGGGTCATGATACGCACCCGAAAAACCATTTCCACTAGAAAATCCAATTTTCTCAATTTAACACATATACATGTATGCACCATGCAATACAAATGGAAAGACACATCAAGATACATATTAACTAACAAAACTCAACATCAACAACAACTAAATAACTCCGTCCTCAAATCTATCCGACCCCGACTCTTCAGATTCAGTTTGAAATAACCAATCAGTCACAAATTTATTGTAAAAGTAATAATATATTTAAATCTAAAATGAAGTTTGACAAATACTTACAGTGTTATATAATAATTTCTGAACGATCAACGAGTTGAAAAGGGTGAAGAAAAAAAAACGTAATAGTGTAAAAATACTGTGTCCATGGGTTGTAAAATACCCACTTTTGAATGAGGATGAACCAAGACTTGAAATTGATAAGAAATGACTTAGAAGTGTTTATGAAACTAATGGAAGTGAGGGTTAGTTGTGGGTAGTGGCGAAAATGGTGGTGGAAATCCAAAATGCCAAAAACGGAAAGTGGGGTCGTGGGGGCTGCTCCAGCGATGGATCGGAACTAGAAATAGATGGTTTAGGACAGCAAGAGGTCGGTGATGAAGTGATGAAAAGATGGTAGCCGGAGGTGGAACGACGGCGGCGGAATGGCCCAAAAGCCGTGCGATGTGGAGAAGTTCGTGGGGGCAAATGGCGGTTTCGATGAAGGTGAAATTTGGTGGGGATGATCACCGGTCGGAGGGGAAGAAATTTGAGTGGGCAGTGCAAGTCACGATGCCGGCGAATAGCGGCTCTGGGTGGAAGAAGAAAACGGCAAGAAATGGAGGAGAGAGAGACGTGCGCACGGGGAGAGAAAAACTGGAGGAAAGAAGTGGAGAAAAAGAAAGAGAAAGGAAAAAGAAAAAGATAAAAGGAAAAGATGGAAAAAAAAAATGAGGTCCAGTCCTCATCTCTGGACTTCAGAAACTGATTCGACGAAAATAACTTTAAAGGCTATAAATCAAATAAAATAATTTAAACACAACATCTAACTAAAATATAATAAATAACTTGTAAATACTAATAACAAAATTTTAAATCCAAAAACAAACTAAAATAAATTAAACAGTAATTTAAATTCAAAACAATAATTAATATTAAGAAAGCTCTATAAAATAAATTTTACAACTAAATAAATTCAATTAAAATACAATAATTTAAATAAAGGAACCAATATTTTAATTAAATTAAAATATTCTTTCAATAAAAACACACGTAAAAATAGGTATTACATAAAATTTGACTAAAAGTTAAGGTTTTGACTATTAGAGATATTAATTTACATTAGACTATCTCTTTTAAAATCAAATTAATAATATAATATTAGATATTTTAATAATAACCTTTTTTTTTCAAATACACTCAATATATTAATTAATAATTTAATTTTTACTTAAAATTATTATCTTCCAACTATTATTTTTCTCAACCTAATTATCTAACAAACACATTTTGTCAATTTAGAGAATATTTCTAAAGTAAAATATTATTTTAGAGATGAATAATAATTAGCCAAACTTGAAAAATTGTTTGACTTTACTGTAGCTTAAAAGTGAAGCATTGGATTTGAAGGAGACCACTTTAATAAAAATTAGCCAAAATTTGACTAGGCACTTGGCAAGTGCTCTTAGTATATACTTAGTACTACATGCAATATAGCTCTTTTTTAGATAGTAAAAATGTTTCACTTCATCTCATTTTATTATTATAATTTTTTTAAAATTTAATATAAAATATAATAAATAATTTAATTTTTTTAAATCTCAAAATAATAATATTATTATAAATTAATAATATTATTAAAAAAATAATATTTTAATAATATTTATTTAACTTTCATTTCAATTTATTTCATCTCAACTGTCGAAACTAAATGATTTTGGGGTCTATTACCAATTGCACGGCCATTCAAGAGTGTTGATATCTTTCATTTAAGCTCTCAAGATTAGATAAATTCTCGAGAGAATATTGATGCCGAAATACATTTCCTTTCAGTCAGTTGACATACTGACTCTACGACTTATCCTCATTGACATCAGTGGAGTACTCAAAGTATCATCCATGTGGAAAGTTGGAGTACTGCGCGCATGCCCCCTTCCTCGAATCTTAATACTCTTAGCTACAATACAAACGTATCGCATAGATGGACTGTAAAATATACTTTAAATGCCTTTCAGAGATTAGATGAGGAGAGCAGACAAAAGAAGAACAAATAGATTCTTGCCTGCCAGCACAAGTTCAAGTACCATAGTTCACCAACATCTAGAAGAAGCCTCAAAACAGTACCACAGAGAAATGGAAACCCCAAGGCAACTTAAACGAGATGCTAGACTTACCGGACAAGGAAAACCTGTCTGAGGGAATCCCAGACATGTCTTTACACCCTACGAAGGCAAAGAAGCAAGAGGAAAGTGCCAGTTTCAAGGCACAAAACAATTTGAAGCCCCAAAAATTGTCCAAGCTAGGTATCAAATGCATACCTATATGTATATATATAGACCGTCATATGCACTAAACATTTAATAATCACCTTCAAGCTTGGAAACAACCAAACACCATCTACTTCTCTTAATCTTAGATTTTTTTTCCTTCATGGCAGACCAAAGGCAAACATTCCGTTTTCGTCTCCCTTGGCAATCAGTAACAAGTTCTCAACCTCCTCCGCTACGTCCTACTACCGAATCACGACCCTCTCGTCCTGCACCTGAAATCCAAACGCCTGCTCAAACTGCCACTGCTGTCCCCATTCGACCACCATTTAGGTCCGTAGGGATAGCCCCGGCGGTACAGCCCCAGGCACAAGTACCACAAAGAACTGAACCCCAGCCATCATCACAGTTCCGTACAGCCACCGAATTACTTCAAGCCACTCCTGAGCCAGTACCTCAATCCCAAGCTGGGGGCTCCGTGCCCTCGTCACCATCTCGCACATCTCAAATCCAACCAGCATCGGGGACATCCCTTAATCCGCCTTGGTCTCCATCTCGTCTTTTCTCTCAACCTACTGGCCTAACGACATCACAACCAACTGGTGCGACTACATTACAACCCACTCCCGAGCCAGCACCTCAATCCCGTGCTGCGGGCTCCGTGCCCTCGTCACCAACTCGCACATCTCAAATCCAACCAGCATCGGGGACATCCCTTAATCCGCCTTGGTCTCCATCTCGTTTTTTCTCTCAACCTACTGGCGTAACGACATCACAACCAACTGGTGCAACTGCATTACAACCCACTCCAGAGCCAGCACCTCAATCCCGTGCTGCGGGCTCCGTGCCCTCGTCACCATCTCGCACATCTCAAATCCAACCAGCATCAGGGACATCCCTTAATCCGCCTTGGTCTCCATCTCGTTTTTTCTCTCGACCTACTGGCCAAACGACATCACAACCAACTGGTGCAACGACATCAATTCAAGTTGTCTCTCAGCCTACACTCACTGCAACTCAGCCCCCATCTTTTCTCCCTGAGAAAGAATCAAAACCAGTGGTTTCACATCCACTTTCTCAAGAACCTCAACCAAAGGCACAAGTACCATCTGAAGATATTTTTGTTTCCCAGAAACAAACCCCAATTGAAACCTCATCTCAACTAGATGGAGTGGTGACACGGCCAACAAAAGTTTTCCTAACTACTGATCAACCCCAGAAGACAGATTCTGATGCCAAGACAAAGTCAGAGGAAAGGGAAGGAGAGAAGAAAGTAGTGCGAGGAATAACTGAAACACAGACTAAAGACCTAGTAAGTGGTGCATTTCAAGCAAAACAAAAGCCGAAGCCGGAGCCGGAGAAGGAAGAAACTTTTGACAGAAAGGAGGCAATATACCCCACCAGTTCTAGTGCAAAACAGATCAGCACTACAAGTTCAAAGCATCCGAAGGATAAGAAAATATCAAGCAAATCAACTACACAAAGGCCGAGTACAGTTGTCTCCGACGGGGCACAGCTTCCACTGCATGAAGCGGTAAGGGGAGATATTTTTAAGCATCTTCAAAAGCTGACCACTAGCTATCCGATTGATGAAAAACCAGTCAGTGTCATAACCATAGCTGGTGGAAATGAAGGAGCATCAATGCATTTAGCCTTAGAGTCGGCCGAAAAAGAAGGAAGGGTCCACATGCAGCGAGGTTACAAGCTCAGTCCAACTGAGAGCACTGAAGCCACTGCTGATGGAGAGGAGAGCTCCAAGGCTAAGAGATCCGAAAATCCAATCACAAAAGAAAAGCCGCCATCAAGAGCATACGTCAATAGCAACGTACAGAGCGTCAACAACTCGATTTTGTTGGACCATTCCATCACCGAAAGGAATCCTGGCGTCCAGTTGGTTTTATCCAATGAAGAAGAAGAACCGGTCAAATCAAGTACTGGTAAACCGGAGCCTCTTGAAACACGCAAGGCCGAATCCAACATCACCCCAGCCGAGAAGCATACATATGAGCCAACCGTAGAAAGACAGTGCCTGATGACAGGGCTTTTCATGGAGCCAACTCCAAGTGACTCAGACCCAGAGAACGCTGGAAAGCCTCCAGCTGATCGTGGTTACGAAACTGACAGTGGGGGGGAGACGGACAAAGATAAAGAGATTGGGATACTCTGATCAAGTGCAATATTACGAGCTTGTTGGTATCTGCTTACAGACAAAGAAATTAATATACATATACATATATATATATATATATATGTTTGTTCGATCGAGGTGAATAAAGTGCTGTTACATGATGCATAATGTAATAAGGATATTTGCTATTAATTAAAAATTCACCATGTTATGCTTTCTACTCTGTTTTAGCTCCTTAATTTGTTGTTGAAGAAAATACGCATGCGTCGTCTACTACTCACGTGATATATATTAGCATCCTAACATCAATACTTTGATTTCTTATTTGGTGATTAAAGAAATATTTTTTTAATAATATTATATATTTTTTAAATGTATTAGAATAAAAAAAAAAAATGAAAGAAAGCAACTAATTTCCGCTAAATCAATGGTTTTGACTATGTTTATATATTCATTGTACGACATGTTTCCAAAAGATCTAGCTGCCGGCCTCAAGTGTTATATCAGCCGTTGAAAGTTTGTTCTAATCTTTGGGGACAGTCCAACAAATCAACAATTAACCGTACGTTGAAATGTTTTGGATTCAATCATATGGGCCCTGATGGTTGAATGAGACTCGAGGCCTACCCGGCCTTAATGGGCTTTAGATTTCGTAACAACAATCTTACCTCAATATGGGCTTTATTTTTAATTTAATGTTTAAGAAATGTTCATGGGCTAGCAGAGGTTTTTACACCCTTCTTCTAAAATAGGTTTCCTTGTATTAATAAAGGTTTAAACTTTCTATAATTGCTTCATTTTTTAATGGTTTTTATAATCCAATATATAAAGGTTGGAATCACAACCTCTATTCTAATACCATATAAAATTATTTATTGTTCTAAAAATTTAAATCGATAAAAATAAATAAATTTAATTATTTATATTATAAAAGCAACTAATTAGTTGGTTTAATTTCTCCGTAATTCATTCTTGTTTTTCTTAGAGGTGGACCTGGAAAATCTATCTATTAAACAAGAAAACAAAACATATCCCCATCTTTGAATCTTGAGAAGCAAAGAAGAAGTGGACTGGTCAGGCCGGAAAGAAACCCGAGAATACGAACAAAAGAGCTAGGTAGATAGGATTCATTAGATTATGAATATAAGTGGGTCATCACTTCTCGTGTCTTCTATTATCTTTTTGATGTTACGGGAAATTAATTAATTGTTTGTAAAATGATGGTCACAAGGGCCCTAAAAGGACACAAAAGAGGAAAAGGCCAGGGGAACATATTCGTGAAACTTGGGTCAATAAGGCAGAACCTGTGGTTTGGGATCTAATGAGCTGTATTTGATTTTTTTTTTTTTTAAATACAAATAAAAAAATAAAAAAGATGCTATCATTATAATTATTGGATGCCAAAAGCCTAGATGGACTGCCCTATATATATACCTTATTTATTATCTGTTCTTAGCTACGATTAATTAATTAATTTATTTATTAATCAACGCAGTGGCTACGGCGCTGTTGAGCATACAAATTTTGTGATACTCTTTTTTTTTTTTTTTCTTTTTTCTTTTTATTAAAGGAGGTGGGAGTTTTAAACCTAAACTTTTTATTTAAAGAACCGGATCATATGTTATCATGGAAATACTAATCCACACTGAAATCCCGAAAAGCTCGTAAGAAAGCTAGATGTATAGGAACAATTGTGACTGCAATTTCACCATGGCTTCTCAAAATGCAACGCTGATCAACTCAAACAGAAATATTCCAGAATAGCTTTTTTTTTTTTAATTTTTTATAATATTATTCTGTACCAAATTTACGCAGTACCAACAGTGAAGTCTCTCCTTAATGGAGAAGAAGGGTCATGAATCAATGATGAAGAAATTAGGGGTTAAGTGGCGTTGGTTCTCAAATTGTAGTGTAGGCAAATTTTAGTCTCCACTTGCATTAATTATTTGATTGAAAGAGAAATAGTGTGAGTCCAACCATCCATCATCATATAATAGATTTGAAAGATTCCCTGGAAAAATCACTACGCTTGGGAACTAGGTGATCGAAAGGGCCCACCATCTAGCTCAACCCAACCACTTGAACTACATCACGCTAGCTCGTTCGTACTCATGAATCTGGATCAATCAAGTTTATTTATCCAACGTTGCTAATATAGTATAATTATAATATATATGATTATTACATCCAAGAGAATAAATAAATAAATAAAATGACCATGATTCATAAACAATAACGACCAAATTCATGAGGAATAATTTCACATGACTGCCTAACAAAAAAATAAAATCACATGACGGAGATAATATATTGTAGTTGAAAGCCCTCTTGCATTAATTGTTTGGATTACTCAAAATCATTATATGATGATCATTTACATGCATTATTTATAATTACCATATACAGAGATCCGGGTTAGAAGCAAAACAAACCCTCAAAGATCGTACTAATTAAACAAAATTTAAACCAAAATCAACCATGATGAAATATTAGAGATAAAATTAGAACCAAAAAAGAAGAAATTAAGAAATTAAAGGAAAACCATCTCCGGCCCTTTAGCCGGAATTCTTCGCATTCAAGATCATCCCATTGAAGTTGGTGGATTCGAACAGGGCCTTAGCAGTCATCTCCCTCTCGAACTTCCAAATGTAGTTCAGTCCCACTAATAGCTCGGTAATGGCAGCCTCGGTCTTCTCCTTGTTCGCAAAAAATAGCGTCTGCAGAAGCATCACGTTCGTTTTGGGCAACAAAGTTTGTTGCTCAAAGCTCCTTTCACTTTGCCATTTTATCATATTATGTGCTAATGGTGACAACCAACCCAAGATCCTTCCCAAGGCCTCCCTCCACTCCCCAGCAAGAACCGGATCGCTCGCCGAAAACCCCGCGGATCCCTTCAACCTATCCCTCAGCATCGAACGTATACTGCTTGGTAACATTGTATAAAGATCATCCCTGGCATCCAGACCGACCAATTGTGGTGACTTGATCATCTTCTCCATCACTATGATCAAATTCGAGTAGTGTAGGGCTAAAGCTGCGGCGCCTAGCGTAGTTGCTGGGGGCTTTAGGAGCTTGGAGTTGGACTCGAAAAACCCATCAGCCAAATCTTTCTTTTCCTCAAGTTTTGAGCTTTTCATTAATGGCCCTGACACGTAAAGGCAAGAACTTGGGTTGTGATCCGAGGGGTGGACAGTGGCCGAAGCTGAGAGACTGCGAGTCAGAGACTCTGGACATGTTCCTATGCCGAAAACTAGTTTGATCCTTGCCAAAATAGTGAAAATAGACCGTGCAAGCAGGGAAACAACAGTATCAAAGCTTCGGTTCCATATTGATCTCTCTTTAAGATACTTGATTTCCTGTCGTTGCCAGTAAATCTTCTGCTGAAGCTCAGAAATTGTTGATTCTTTTTCCTGACACTTGACTAACGATTTGCTTAACCCAGTTTCCATGACAGAAAGCTCATCCATTTCTCTATGTAGCGTGGCCGTGAGAGTGACGTATCTGTCCATCTTCTTGATTCTAGCTTCCATTTCTTTCAAGCTTAGAACCCAACTATGAGGGTCGCGTCCCCAGTTGGCGAACTCATCAAACAAGCGCTCGAAGCACCGGAGACTCGGTTCCTCGCATTTCTTGCTTATTCTGGATACCGATTTGGCGACAAGTCTGAGATTCTCAGAAAACTCCGCGCACGCGAGGCCGAGGAGGAAAGCTTCGTCGTTGGATACGATCTTGTGGACTCCCTCGAGAGAGATAGACTCGTTGCGGAGGCGGCCTATGTTCTTGTCCAAGAGGGATTGCCATAGGTGAAGGAGTTTGGACATGAGGCCAGCAATCTCGAAGGCTAAAACGCCGACGTTGGACTTCTTTATCAGTCTTGGGTTCGGTGCGGCGGGTCGCACCACCTCAAAACTGTTTGATATCGCCGTCTTTACCTTAATTAGCCAAGTTTCGAAGGCCATAATTAGATTGTATGTATGTGTATATGGCGAAGATTAACAATTAAACAAAACGAAAAAAAAAAAAAAAGGAATTTTTCTAAGGAGGAGGAAGAGGAAGCTGGTATGTTTTCTTTTGATGCATATATGCGTTTGATCAGAGAGAAATAATTGGAGAGAGGCCGGAGTTGCAGAGAGATAAGAATAGAAGAGGAGGTAGAAGATGCAGCAGGTGTCTAGGCTCGTGGGATGTTTGATAGCGTTACAAACTTACACATATGGGCTAATAAGAGAAGAGAAACCTCTGAAAGGGAGAGAGATGGTCCACCCACATGCATTGCGAGCGTGTGATTCAAATTATAATTTGAGGGTATTTTGTCTTTTGTGATTGGAGATTCAGACGCCTATGAAGAGCGTAGAACTTTCTTCAGAGCTCCATGTTATGTTTTTCGATGAAAATTATAATAATTTACCATCTGATCAGTCGGTAAGAGAAACTTTTCTCTGAGGTGTGTGGAATGTGGATGCACGAAAACACTTTCTTAGATGCTGTTTTTGTCTAAATTGAGGGCCACATCATCATTGGCATTTTCCCGGCCCTTTGATCTCTCTCTCTCTCTCTCTAAAGGATTGATTTTTTCTTGCTAATCTCAAACATCGATCATGTGCTGGAGCTTTCATTGGAGAAAAAACAAGTAATGATTCGACGAATTCCATTTGCTGTAAATGGCTTAAAAGGCCAGCCTTCATTGGTTGAAATTAAGATCCAAATCTTCAACTCCATTTGACTTAATCCCCTTGTACGTACCACGTCTACGAGCCAATAATTGTGATCATGGTGAATTCAATTATATTCAAGTATGTGGCAATTATTATGATCATATTCTCTCCTACTAAAATAGGTCAATCAGTTTATCAGAATTGACCCTCTTAAGGCTAATTTCTGAAATCGATATACATGATATATCGCCTTTAATTGTTCGTGGGATTTACACAAACAATAATATCGAGTCTTTACCCTAATTAATTTAGAGATTTATGAAGATCAATTAATTAATTACACTGCTTTTTCTAAACTGAAAGCCTGAAATGAGACTCAGAAAGTTTAGAGTACTACGCGGTGCATTAAATGTGATTTGAGAAAAGAGGATTGTATTTACCCTCTTTCTCTTTTCTGAGCAAAAAGTACTGTATTTTTGTACTCCTGCATGCATGAGCGCTTTCATGTAATTCCTTGGCTAGCTATATGATCTATACTGCATGCCAACAGTACTATATCTGGCTATATATTATATATGCATGCATCAAGAACGTGTCATTAGTTAGCTATATATATAGTGATCAGGCAGTCTATTAATTGATCAGTTTCTAAGCATTAATTGGTCCTAGCTTGCTAGTCAATCATGCTTTTATAACTGCATGGTACATTATTATTATATATACGTTGATTATAATGATTGAAATATGCATGTTATTTCAAGTCTACCTAAAAAAATATTTGGTTTTTATCCAGAAAACCCGCGCATGTTCGACCATATGCAATTGAGAAATATACGGAACTCCGGTCCTCAATTTGACATGAACTAATGATAGCTAGCTAGCTAGGATCTAATTTTTAGTTCTTTTTGAATATTTTGTATTTTTATGAAGTAGAACCGAACCCGTATTCTCTCTGATTTTAAGCGAGGATCGAAGAGATCATATACAAGCTAAAAATAAAATGAAAAACACAACATACCAAAAGATCAAAAACAACTTAGCTTACATATTATGCCTAGCTAGCTAATTGAGTTCAGACGTCAAGTGCTTTTGAATCCCCAAGTATTAATTAATTATTAGTTACTGCATATCCAAATTATTTAGAAATTAGGCAGCTAGCTAGCTAGCAGATCATATTGCTAGCTAATTGAATGGACTAAACCTCGTGAGGGACGTACGTTGACTTTGAAGAGATATCATCATGTGGAGGAGATGGTGCGAATTAAGGCATAAAAATATATATGGTGGTAGCATGCTATATATATAGTATAGGCATAATGTTACATATAATATATAGTAAGGACAATATGTGCTATCTTTTTGGGTGGGAATAAAAAAGGAAAATCCACTAGTTTTACTCATAATTCATACCGCCACATGGTTAGTGGGTACATGTTTGTTGGGTTGGTGGATTTTTGGGTTTATCAATTTATAGTCAAGAGGTTGGGGGGGAACATGAGAACATAAAGAGATTATATATATATACACACACAATTTGACCCCTTCTGAAATTAGTGTGAGGATGAGGGCCGGGAGCTGGCTTCTACTTGATGATCTCCAAAGGTACTTTCTTTTTTACCTTTGCCTACCAATGGAAGGGCAGTGGACGATTTCCTTGTTTACTTGTCGGAAAATGAATAGGCAGCCATGAGCCCATCCTTCATTTCCATATCTCGATAAGGGTGCCTCATGAAAAACAATTCATGAGTAGGCTAAACTCATACCCCCCCTCTCCCTGTCTCTCTCTCTTTCTCTAAGTTGTTTGATTTTCTTTCCCTCCTGTCTAAACAAAAAAACACTCTCCCCAAGTTGTCTTATTGTATTTTACTAATTGAATAGCGCCAATATATATACTTCATGCAGGAAATCGATCAATATGTTGATCGAATCTTGGCATTGAATAATTTGGAGTGTGATTGCGCCCTTGCAAGCGTGTGATACAGGGAAAAAAAAAACAATAATAAATGAAAATTAGAAATTAAGAAAAATGAGTACTACGTACGTACTAAAACTAGTACGTACTGTCGATCAGTATGATATCGATCGGTTATTGTACGTTGTAAATGAAATATCGTGCACCAAAAAGTGCTAGCTAGTACGCCATTTGCTAGAGGTCAATAATCGAAACATATAATTGAAATTAATTAATTATATGCATGGTAGCATTAAACTGATCTTTATATATAGACGCGAGTTGATGGATAATTTTGTTAACTGCTCTAAATTAAGGTCCCGGGATTTGCCGTAAATCAACAGGAAGATCGACAACAATGGTTAATCCGATGGCGAGCTCTTCAAGAATTGTTGGAAAAGGAAGCCTCCCTGCACTTGTGATAAGTACTGTGTAGACAGGCTCAAACGGGACATTTGCCACGCACCGAATGACTAGTTATCGATCAAAATGAAGATCCTGCAACGTAATATATATATATATATTAACGATCGAGCTTGATCTTCGAAACTCTAAATGTGATATTGTTCTTAATTTTAGTCAAACACAGGATCAATTGTAAAGAAAAGGGCTCTAGATTGTGATTTAGATCAAATAAATAATTAAGATAATGGTTTCGGAATGTCTTTTTCTCCGTATGCAATGTACCATGTACTCGATCTGCAAACTCTAAGAAGATCTTAGGACGTACGTTGTCAACCCGGCTAGTAAGCTGATGATCAGGAACTTGGTATAGTATTATCACGCAATCCAAGCATGCAGCACTATCATTTGAAAATTGAAATGGCCGTCCAGTGACTTACTATATTAATTAATATATGAACGATTCGATTCCTCACCTGAAATTAAAATAGATAGACTTTACTAACAACGATGCTAAATGCATGTACTCCGACATTATCTTTAATTACGACGATTAATGTTTCATAATTAGTTACTAGCTATAATTCTGTGAAATAAGATCGATCATTTTATTTATACAATGTACGTACATATGAAACATATTGTCTCACGGGTGTATGTTTCATATATGTTCCCAATACATTGGAGATCATATGTTGCGTTTACATGGCAATTACGTCTCAACGATCGCATCAAATATTCTAGAAAAAATAAATAAATAATAAAACAAAAGTACGTACCACCGGTACGTACTGCTTCAATTAATTGTAGGTAAAAAGTAAAAGATTCAGTATATATTATATATTCCATTTTGAGAGCAAGGTAGGACGTTAAGGGTGTTGATCGGTTAGAAAGCTAATGAAAGGGTTCCGAATTTCATGATGCTAGCTGGGAATTAAGCAAATTAATTGTGTGCAAAAAAACCTACAGATGGACCAATTAAAAAGTTGCTGATTATAATCAAGTATCGGGCGCCATGCGGACCAATCTGATTTCATGGGTGGCTGGGCGTGCTGGCTAGCTCCCGTGCTGCCACGCTCTTCAATCACTCGATAAGAAATCATGATGCATGCATGAAGTAAGTAGCTAGGGTTTTGATATTGGTCAGAACACAGCTGACTGATCATCATCATGATCTGATGGCACTATATATATATATATATGTATATCCATCCATATTCTTAGTGGGTGATGATGCCACTTCTTGCTAACATAGTCTTCCACACTTTCGACTCCTATCTATATAGTAAATGTCATTAATGGATATCAGTATATGTCATCACTGTTGAGAAAGTGATGCACTCGTCATGCTGGTGTAGGAAGGAATATTAATGATGTGTGTGTGCATGTGTGGAGGCATACATATATATATATATATATATATATATAAGGGTTGAAGAATTTAATTATGGATAATATGGAAGCTGCTAGGCCATGCATGTACTCGCAAATCTTTGGACCAGTACTGATCTTTTTTAAGGTCAAAATTGGCCGCTCTCTCTTGATGAATGTCTCCCATGCCACAACTTTATAAGGTGAATATGTCAATTGCACGATCTTTAGTTTTGGAATTTAAATATTTAGATTGCTGAAACCGTGAATTTCATGTTTTATATGTAGGTTACAGGATGAACGACATGATATTATTTGTATCTTGACTTCTGATCCCAAACCGACCTATATACATATATAGCTAGGATATGTAAGGCATGCAATACACGCACAGAGATCAGTTAGATAATGTTATTAATATTTTTATTTTATCATTTGACCAGAACTTTAGTAGCAAGGAAATCAAGTTATACATAGATCACTAACTATTTTTTTAAGAATATTTCATGAAGCAATTAGTAACTGCATGCGAAGAACAGAATACTTATTGTTTATTTTCTCATATATATATATATATATATATATATTAATTGTCGGAGACAAAGAGAGATCACGAATTAATTAATGCAATATCAATCATATATATAATTTAACTTGTTCTTACTTGGTATATATCCCATAATTATTTACTTTATTTGTCACTACTATATATGTTGCATGCACTTAAATCATGGCTCCTCTAATATCCCTCTAATATCTCAATCTTTTATCTATATATCTGAATAAGCGCTTTTTCGCGTTGGAATTTTGGAAAGGAAAATTCTTTTTATCATCCTCACACTTCACACACCACACTTATTTTAATTTTTTTATTATTTTTTTATAATAAATATGTAATGTGTAGATAATAAATATAATAATTTAATTAGTTTAATAAGAATAAAATGAAATAAAAAATAAAAAAAATAAAAAATATTATTTTAATATATAAAGTGTGTGGTGTGGGATGATGTGTAGCATTTCCCTTTTGAAAAAGTGGCCACTCCACTAAGGGAATGACTAGGATTCGAAATCTTCACCTATATATTGCATACAACGTACATATATACAAAACTAGATATGCATATCATGTGAAGGTGGCTGAGGAGGCATGAATAATGATCTTCATCCAAAGATTACCACGAAGTAGGAAGCTAACCGGGAAATTAGTGGGAAGAAACAGCAAAAGAGTTATAAATCAAGACCCTTCTCATATTTTCTTTTGGATCATGATCATCATCATTCTGTGCATAAAAAAGCTAGCATATATGGATCGACATTATCAACTCATATCTAATCGAAGATCGATTCTCGTCTGTACGAAAATGTGAAAAGATGGTACAAATGGCCACTGTACGTGCATGATCGACATTCGACAATACCCACCCTTTTTCTCAATCTCACAGATCGTTACTCTGCTTGCTTTTAAAAAAGCTTAGAAGAAATTTATACATTCATCTGTATGTGGGCTGCATTCGCTAGCGACACTTACTAGCTTGATATAATTCCCTATTAATCCTCTTTCTAAAGATCGAGGTGATCAAATCAACCAGAGAAAAAGAAAAGAAAAGAAAAGAAAAAGGAGCTCATGAACTGTGAGAGTCTCATATAGTGGGACAAAGCCAGCCACTTTGCCGAAATCATGGAATCTGGCAGAGTTTCTCAAACGTGGCTTTAAATTTCGACCCCTATGCGATGGATTTGAAGAAATGAAAGGCTCTGTTTTGATGTCAAAGTAGCATATTCCACCCACTGATTTTTTGCCTCTCTCTCTCTCTCTCTCTCTGTCTGATCTATTGATCTTGATGGCGACCTAAGTGTGCAATTACTAAGATCCCACTACCAAGTACTGCAATGCTTTTAGAAATTTAGAGTCCTCGGTTTGTAGATTGTCTAAGACTCTAAAGTGTGTTTTTGTAGCATAAGATACAATTAAAAATTAAATAAACAGAGGAAATTATATAATAATATATGCGCATGAAGAGGGAACACTCCATGGCCTCTCATTTATCAAATGTGGAGGGTTTTGTTCCACTTTTGTTAGACATTCCTTAAAGAAAAATGGACCCAAAACGAAAACACTTTAGAAACATCCCTCATGAAGATGATGGCTCTCTACCTATCCACCTTGCCCTATTGATGAACTGTGCGCACGTGTTTCATCATCATTGTACGTACGTGGTAGACCAAATTATTCTATAACACGCACGTGCATGAGGCCCCCCGGGACATGCCGGATGTAGGCCTGCGCGCGGCTGCATGAAGGATATTATATAAATTTATATAAAGACCTTCATCCGTCCAAAATAACCCAAAAAAAAAAAAAAAGATATTTTCATGTAAAAGATTAATTGATGGACGAACTTGATTTGTTTGGAAAATTGAATTTATGGTGTATATATAATATAATATAAGTGATCAAAAACCTCGAAGGAATCGATCGGATACATTAATTAAGAAGGTCCCAAATATTAATTATCTCTATAATATATAAATTGCAAAGTTAAATGATGAGATGACATGCAGTACTCATGCTTTATGTGATTTTGACTTTGCATTGGATTCATGCTATTAGTGACACGGAATAATTCATCCTAGCAAAAGAGAAAGGATCGATCAGCTTTATATAATATATATTGAAAAGGCCAAAGTAATAATTATAGGGTTTTTTTTTTTTTATTAATCTTGTTGGGAGGGAAGACAACATACATCATCATGATTTATATAGCTCAGACAGTACTATATAAATTAATTAATCATTTACTTGTTAATGGATTTATACAAATACCAATTGATAATTATATATAGAACAAGAATTAAGTCTTGAACAACCATAAATATATGATATAAGCTTTTTCTCTTTGAATTTGTCTATATTTTGCCTTTTTGTCTATTCCACTCAAAACTTAATCTCACATTAGATTATTAATCTAAAGTACTCTATATATTAATAAAATATTATAATTAATTTTATTTTATTTTATCTGATTTTTTGTTATCATATTTTGTAGTTACTACAAGAAAAATGAATTTTTATGATCAATTTATTGCAACGAAAAAGACTATTCACAACTAAAATTAGTTGTGAATAGTCTTTTTCGTTGCAATAAATTGGTCACAAAAATCCATTTTTCTTGTAGTGAGTTCTATCGGTTATATGTTAATTTGTAATCGAATAGAATATATTTTGTGTTAAGTTTCATAATTTATATTATGCGCTTTCTCTATGGTTTTATATTTAATAATGTAATATTGGTTATCTAGTTCATTCTAATTAAATTATTGTTTTTACTTCTATTTTCAATAGCCATTTAATAGTACTAATATCCAAAATTCGTTGATTGCTCGAGTCTAAAATTTCATATAAATGTCGTTGCACAGGATGAAATGACGAGAAAAGAGAGAACCTGATTATTTTGAATCAGGTCCAACAATTATATAAATCTATTATTATTATTTTCAATTATCCATCTAATTCTAGTTGTCTTTAGGTATTTTAAGCTCATTTTGTCGAATATTGGCAGCTTGCGACGTAAAAATGGCTCCAACTCCCAACAGAAAGACCCTTTACAGCCAATTCTGATTAAAGCGTGTTTGCGACAATTTTACATCGTCCATTCGTAATGAAATCATAGGATATGCATAGATTCAGAGGATTTAGGTGTGTTCCTTTTACTATACCCATCGACGGCCAAGCCCAGGTAACGACAGTTTAGAAAAGAAATATTACCAAAAATTATAAAAACAGAAAAAGACATCAAGACAAAAACAAAAACAAAAAACAAAAATGCTATCATATTATCCACCTACTACTTGAAATGAATTTTAACCTTGATGTACAGCAATGAAACAACAATGTCTCTTTCTTCTTTCACACATTAATATGATGCACAGCATCGTTATTTGACAGTTCTCACTTCATGAAACTAATGTCCACTCACTGGTTCCAAACTAAATTGTTTTTTTTCTTTTTTGATTACTGATTAGTAAAGAAGAAACTACTACTTCGTTCTTTAATTTCTCTGCCTAATCTCATCACTTTGATGCAAACCTTTTCTCCTTTTTTTTTTTTTTTTTTCTTTTGACGATCTCATTATTTAAGACTAATATCCACTCGTTGGTTGGAGAAGGATCAGCAGCTATCACCTCTTCAATAGCATATGTTGGGAATGGACCGAACAAACAAATGCTAAGTTGAAGCAAACAATAGCGGAAGCAACAAAAGAAATGACAATCACACAAAGAACACCAAGATTTAAGTAGTTCAGCTCAATGTGAGCCTACGTCCACTGTCGGGGTCGATTTCAAACGATTTCACTATGAACAAAAGATGGAGTACAAGAGTATTGATCACAAAAATCCTTAATCCTAAAGCCCCAATACACTCAATGGACTCTTAGGATTGTATACAAAAGGATTCTCAAAACTCTCTCAAGTTGGCTGCTGAAGGGCTCTTCAAAATGAAGAGAAAATGATGTATTTATAGCAAAAGGCGCTAATCAGAACATTCGCTCGAGCGGACGTCGAGCGGAGTGTCGAGCGCACGTTAGGGTTGCATTCTCGCTCGAGCGGACAGTCGAGCGGAGGTCGAGCGAAACTCTCTGGAAGATTTCGCTCGAGCGGACTGTCGAGCGGAGGTCGAGCGGAACTCTTTGGATGAGTTCGCTCGAGCGTCACTGTAGCAAATCCCAAATAACACATTTTCAGCAGGAAATCAAGCCAAACTCAACAAATCTCCACCTTGGCTTGAATTCCGTCAAGCCTAAACAAAAAACCATCAACCAAGAAATCGATTCCCACCAACAAATCACCAAAGGGGAATCATAAACCCCGAACACAACGTCTATCCTTGAAGAACTCAATTTCCACCCAAAAGTCTTCAACACCATAGACAATCTTGACCAAATCACAAGCTTGGTCCTAATGAAGAATCAACATCTTCACACAAAAGGCAACGCACCACTGAACAGACTGCTTACTTGAGCAACGGCTTCTGAATACATACGGAGGCTAACAACAAATATTCTCTGCCAAAGTAAGAACACCCCAAAGTCTGCACGAGCATATCCCAAAGGTGACTAAACTGTCTCCTCTATCTACCAGATGAAACTGTAGACTTACTCTCACTGTACGCCAATGCCAATATCAAAATCATACTTAATTTCAATAGCATGATCTAGAGTACCACCTGCACTCTATTGTGAAGCTCTCCCAGCAACTCCACCTTCTTGCTATAACCATGCTCTCCTTTCCTGTGGAAACAACAACTGAAAAACAAGTTGTAAAGAAGAGAAGGTTCACCCAATAGCAAGTTGTGTTGACTGCTTCACCCAAATCTGTAGACAAGCCTGGCAAATCCAAAAGCATACTACGGGCTCTCACACAAGAGTCCGTCTCATTCCATTCAACTACTCCATTTCTGTGGAGTGGACCCAATTGTATGGTATGAACAACGCTCTACCTTCTTGTCTGTAGATCACTAGCCTTCACAAATGCTTGAACACATCAAACACATCACAAAACAAAGATGAACAAATCCAGACTCTTCTTCAAATGGTCATCAACAAATATGAGTACAAACAGGGCACCACATCACACCAGATGTATACCCAAAAAATCACAAAGACATAAACTCCAGAAAAAACTGATTCAGCACTGCTTTACAAGAATACAATGCAAACAAACAAATCAAGTTTTTCTGTCTTCTGATTACACAAAGCAAAAAATTGCCTACTCATAAATGACCATACTCATTCATCCATATGGCACAATCACATGCGCCATAAATGAGTAATACCTGAATCTGGAACATCTGAAGGTGCTCCACCAATCACTGTACTGCCCTGAAGAAAATAAAGACCATCTGTCTTCTTCCCTGTCATTACCACCGAAGAGCCCTTGTAGACTCGAATGACTCCACCTCCAGCTGAATACTGGTAACCAAAGGAGTCAAGAATGCCCAAAGATATAAGATTTTTCTTCAAAGATGGAATATGCCGAACGTTAGACAAGGTTCTAACGATTCCATCATACATCTTAATCTCAACTGAACCAATCCCAACAATATCACAAGCCATATCATTTCCGACCAAAACGGAGTTACCGTTGATTGATTCATAGGTAGTGAACCAATCTATCCTGGAACACATATGGAATGTACAAGCTGAATCCATGACCCACTTGTTACCAAAGTGACCACTAAAGCTGCTGACTGCTAGGACAATATCAGAGTTGTTAGACTCAACGCTAACAACGTTGGAGGAACCTTTACTTTCCTCCTTCAATCTGGGACACTCATTCTTGTAATGACCAAACCTATGACAGTAGTGACATTTAACATTTTTCTTGTTAAATTTAGAGCTACCACTGGAACTACTCCCACCATAATCCGAACCTCTTCCACTAGATCTACCACCAGAGGAATATTTCACAAACAAACCATTGGCTTGATTGTTCGTGTCTTGTACACACAATTTTGTTCTCAACTCCTTAGAGTTCAAAGCAGATTTTACATCTACCAAGGAGATGGTATCTCTACCATACAACATTGAGCTCACAAAACTTTCAAATGATACCGGCAACGAACACAACAAAATTAATGCTTGATCCTCATCATCAAGCTTAATATCAATATTCCTTAGATCCATAATAGTTTTATTAAATTCATCTAGATGATCGGAAATAGGAGTACCTTCCCTCATCTTGAGAGTGTATAGTCGCTGCTTCAAATACAAACGGTTGGTGAGCGACTTTTTCATATACAAGCTCTCAAGCTTGGACCAAAGACCGGAAGCGGTCTCCTCATCAGCAACCTCCCTCAAAACTCCATCTGATAGTGACAACAAAATGGCACTATGTGCCTTCTCATCTTCTTCTCTTGACGATGCAGGAGAATCCTTGGATACCTTCACCTCCAAAGCTTTCGACAAACCTTGTTGTCGTAACAAAGCCTTCATCTTGATGCGCCATAAGCTAAAGCTGTTTTGACCGTCGAATTTCTCCACTTCAAACTTTACCATAGCCATTCCTCAAGATTTCAAAGAGCTTAACGCTCTGATACCAGTTTGTTGGGAATGGACCGAACAAACAAAGGCTAAGTTGAAGCAAACAATAGCGGAAGCAACAAAAGAAATGACAATCACACAAAGAACACCAAGATTTAAGTGGTTCAGCTCAATGTGAGCCTACGTCCACTGTCGGGGTCGGTTTCAAACGATTTCACTATGAACAAAAGATGGAGTACAAGAGTATTGATCACAAAAATCCTTAATCCTAAAGCCCCAATACACTCAATGGACTCTTAGGATTGTATACAAAAGGATTCTCAAAACTCTCTCAAGCTGGCTGCTGAAGGGCTCTTCAAAATGAAGAGAAAATGATGTATTTATAGCAAAAGGCGCTAATCAGAACATTCGCTCGAGCGGACGTCGAGTGGAGTGTCGAGCGCACGTTAGGGTTGCATTCTCGCTCGAGCGGAGGTCGAGCGAAACTCTCTGGAAGATTTCGCTCGAGCGGACTGTCGAGCGGAGGTCGAGCGGAACTCTCTGGATGAGTTCGCTCGAGCGTCGCTCGAGCGGAGGTCGAGCGGCACTGTAGCGGCACTGTAGCAAATCCCAAATAACACATTTTCAGCAGGAAATCAAGCCAAACTCAACAGTATATCACATATATGTATAACAATGAAGCAACAACCTTTCTACTTCCGACCGCGCCTCCATTTTCCTTCGTTAACTGATGATGCAGATAATGGCCGATTCAAACTGGCCACGCCTTAGCTGTAACATACATGACCAAACCATATATAAAATATTAGACAGACAACTTGATTCAGGCTGCCCCCAGCATTCAGCTCCTTATTCATTGTGATATTCTTTACTTCCATGATCCGCTTAAGAATTTGGCTGAAATCGCATGAAGCTTGTTCCTGAAGAGAAGGTCAGTCAAATCCGAGAGAATATGGGAACGATTAGTTCCAATCTGATGAGCGAATTCAAGCTGTTCCTCCAATGGAAGCATCTCATGACTGGAAAGGGGAAAACATTATAGATCTAGTTACTTGAGCATTCAACAAGGAATATAGATAACATAACACCCATTGTCGGACAGATGAAAATAGAGCAGAGATAATGTTATAAAGGAATAAGAATGCATCTTTAGAGAGAATACATTAGTAGAATACACACGTAATCCTCCTCACAATCTTTAACACAACCATGTTTGAAAATGAGGATATTTTTGCAAAATGTTTATAAGTTATTTTATGATTTTTTACAAAAGAAAAATGATCAATTATCTAATACTCACTTTCATGTTCTCACAGCTAAAACGGGACAAGATCCTAACTAAATGCTTGAACTGTAAAATGTAAAAGAAAAAACTAATTCCATTAATATATGGAAAAAATTAATCAGATGACTACTAATGAATTAACCCTCATTCCATTAATGTAATATTAATGTTATAGATGAATAAATTTATATGTTGAAGAAAAATATATAAAATAATGTGACATTTATTATATAGAAATATATATATATATATTAGTTTAAAATGGTCAATATTAATATAAAATATGAAATCAAGTTTGATTTATCCTGAATATAATCAAACACATATTTATCTACGTATGATCGACTCGTAAAAGTCATGCATTATCATCAAGAACGTAGAAATGTCAATATTTAAAATGTTTTAGTTAAATTTGTTGGATTTATTTATGATTCAAAATTATTATATATTTTTAAATTTAGACATTATATATTTTTTAATTTATGAAATTTATAATCTAAACTATAATCTAACATGTCAGAAATTATTTTCTCATAAAACTTTTATGAACAATTAGTATTAATTTAAAAGGAAAAAATACTATAAATCATTTGTGATAAAATTTTTAGATGAGCTAATTTAAGCTTGAAAACCGATCAGAACGGTTCGATTTTGCCGCCGAACCGAAACTGACCGACCACCCAAAAACACCATCTTTGCCGACCAAAACCGACCAATTTATGGGGTTGGCCAGAACTGATTCCAGTTGGTTCACGGTCGGTTCATGGTTTTGGGCCTCTTTTGGGCCCTTCTTGAGAAGAGTGTTTTTTTTTTTATCCACTTAATTTTTTGGACTTTTTTTACTCGATCTAGTAAATCTAAGTCAATATTCACAATATGTTATACTTTCCTAGTAGTAATTAGTAACTCTAATAAGTTAATAACTATTAAGTACTAAGTTACTAACTAATAAGTAATCAATAAAAATGTCCACTAGATGAGTAGATGTTTAATACAAATACAAATCAACACAAATTGTTTTAAGCAATAAGCAAGCAACTAACACAAATTAAAATTAAATTATGCCAAAATTAAAAATCTTAGATCTTCAATTCTTCATTTCATATTCGAAAACAGTCTTCAATCTTCAATAGTTGTTACGATTGATCGTGCTCCCAACTCTATATAGATATGAAAAAAATTAAGATTAAACATCAAATATTAATAAATTGGATAATGAAAAAATAAATTAAATTAACTTATAAAAATAAATGAATATTAAATGAGAAAAATATTACCAGATTCTACCACAAAACTCTCCACATTATCCATGGCCTCTCGAAGATTAAGTGGTGTTGTTGACGGATGTCGCAATCAATTCTGAGTACAAATAAGTGTCTCAACTATTTTTGGAGCCAATGAACTCCAAAATTGATCGAGTACACGCCCTCCAATACTAAATGCTAACTCTGAGGCAACAGTGGAAACAAGCATGGCTAACAAATCTCATGCAATCCTTGCAAGTATAGGATAATTAACCTCATTTTGTCTCCACCAGATCAACAAATCAAAAGATGAACTAAGTGCCTCACAACTATCTGATAAATAATGTCCACCTCTATTTTAGAAACAATAGATTCAATCTCAGAATCTGGCTCATACCAATCCATGTACAATTGTGACTCTTGATAGTCTTCACTTTCTCTTGTAGACATAGATGTCGAAGCGGACGCATGTTCTCGGCTACTCGAGGTAGAACCAAATTTAGCATTATACTCATCGTATAAGTCGAGCAGTAACTGTCTCACACTAGACACCAAATGTAATCCTCAAGTCTCATCATAAAATTTTTTCAAGTTGCAGGTGAGAAGTCCTAACTTATTTCGAGAATCAAGCACAATCGCAACCAACAACAACAAGTTCATATTATCCATTGAACCTTAATACTTATCATATTTCATTCTCATGTTTATGGTCATGTTCATCAAACAACTATTGTCACTCTGACTCAGCCTAACCAACTCTTTTTGAAGCATGCAAATCTCCATAAAACTTGTATTTGCCATAACATGAAAGGATCCAGAAAATCAACAAGTGGCATCGTAGAACATTTTCAAAAATTTCACAAAAATCGACATTGTCTCCCATTCATCAGCTCTAGGAGGCCCTATGTGTCCCTCATTAAAGTAAGATGGAAAATTGTAATCCTCACTCTCCATTCGCCTATAATCAATTTTTTCTTTTTCTGCACATTTCGTAAACTTGTCTAATCTTTTAGGGGAGGAGCGCACATATCTAACCCCATTTCTAACTATTGTGATGGCGTCATTACACTCTTTTAAACTCTCGTCTACGACAAGATTTAAAATATAAGCACAATATCTTAAGTGCATATACTTCCCACTAAACACATTTCCCATAAAAAAATGTCTCAAGTAGGAAATTGTAGTATCATTTGAGTTAACATTATCAACAATCACAGTAAATATCTCATCAATGCCCCAACAAGGATGCACGATTCAATATATCTCCCAATTGTATTCCTTCGATGATTAGGAATTAAACAAATATTAATAATTTTTTTTCCTCAACTTCCAATCATTATCAATGAAATGGGCAGTTAGGCACATATAATTCAGATTTTGTATCGATATTCCTGTATCAGTAGTCAATGAAACTCTCATCTCCTTATCTTTAAACAACTTTTTAAGCTTGACCTTTTCAGATGTAAACAACTTCATATAGTCTATTGCAACTATGACACGGCATGATACTTTCAATTTTGGTTCAAGCAATCAAACCAACTTCCTAAATCCTTGTCCTTCAACAATTCTAAATATCAATTCATCAATAATTACCATTTCCGCAATGGCCAACCTAACTGCATCTTCACTATATTTGTGAGTTACAAGATTCCTTACCACGCTACTATCACTCTCTCCAATCCTCTCTTCAGGTCTTGCCTCACCTGCCAATATTTGTTGATATCTATCTTGAGACCCGCGTTTACAATGATTTTTTGGACATGTAGATAGTTGGTTTTGCGTAGTTTAAGTCTCATTCCTCTTAGAGTGGCAAGCGTAAATCTTGCCACAATAGTTACACTTAGACTTTGGATCATCTACAGAACAACCCTCAACTTTTGAAAAATGGGCCCAAACAATTAACCGGTCATTTCCCTTCTGTTTCCTAGGAAGTGAACAAGTACTACTATTCAGGGCACTTGAAGCTTTTGGTGTTTGGGTCTCTCCCAAATTAACGGTTTGTTCATCATTATCAACATCAATTAGAGTTGACAATGAATCCATCTAACATGTAAAAAATTAAATTCATAATTAATAAAAAATGTATTTAACATTTAAAAATTTTTTTCAAAATAATACATACAAACTTGAAGTGCATAAAACCAAATAGTAAAAATAGACCCTCGGGCCCATCCATGTTCACCAAGTCAATTATGGTTTAGGCAACCCATCCAAAATGTAACATAAAATAAGTGGATTCTAAACCAACTTCCAATAATGTGCATTCATTTGTTATCAACCAGTTTTATAGTATATACTACAATATGTAATTATGTATTCATAATTCATTCAAAATTCACCCTGACTTTGACGTCACCGTTGTGACTCTCTTTATCATTTTTGCAAACACCTTCCATACATTCCTTATTTTCATCACAATAGCCATCTGTTACAACTCCATCCATTTCCTTAGTTACACCACAGCAAATAAAAATTCCCAACAGGTTCTTTACATTTATTATTTAATGTAATCAATATATTAAAAAACATGGTAACACTTAATATAATGTAATGTAATCATTATATTAAATAACATTTAAATATTAATATACTATATTTAATATAATGTAATCACTATATTTAATATACTATATTCAATATAATGTAATCACTATATTAAATAAAATCTATTATTTATGGTAACAGGGTTTTTATCTTGCTGAGGAAGGGTTCGGTGTGACGGTAGGCTGAGAAAGGGCATGGAGGTGTCGAAGGTAGCTGAGGAAGGTGATGACATCTGTTCGGCCTCACGCCGATGAAGGGAATGCGGCAACGATGCTGGAATCATAGTGCGGCAGTTTGGCAAAGGAGAGAGCCAGAGAGAACACTGGAGAGGCTGAAATTGAAGAGAAAAAAAGAAAGGGTGGCTTTTACCCTAATACAAAACATACCGTTCAGATTTAATTTTACAGACTAAGGGACACAAAACGACGCCGTTTCATTCACTTAAGTGAAACAATGTTGTTTTCTATATGTATAAAAAGCAATATATATTAATCGATCGGTCGGCTCAACGGTTCATTACACATACGAGCCGACCGACTTCAGTTCATATAATTTTCATTCAACTGCCGACCGATTCTTCGTCGGTTTCGGTGCTCTGCGGTCAATATAGGTTGGTTTTTCGGTTTTATGTACACCCCTAGGCTAATTTTTAAGATGGTTTGATTTTAAATATAAAGCCCAGATATCAACAAATGAAACACAACCTGTGTGAAAGCCCAGAGGTCTCGATTCTCCGTTCGTGAGTATTGTTTGTTCTCTTTTTGTTGGTTATATTCCGTTTATGTTGGTTTTATCGGTATGGTTTCTTCGCAGTCCCTGTTTCTCGCTTCCAATTATATATTTGTCGGTTCTTCTCAAATGGTGAAATGTGGTGGAATTGTATGTGACGCAAGGGGCTTTTGACGCTCATTAACGCCAAAATAATAATTAACTGAAAAACAAGAAAAATTATTATTATTAATATGGAGCGGTAAGTTTCAAATAATCATGTAACAATACTCTTTTATCTTTCTAATTAAATATTACAACAGATAGTGGTGACAATTTGTAACAATACTCTTTTAAAATTTTAAATTATTATTATAATTTCACGTACAATTTTATTTTTTTGAATTTAACGCGATTCTCGTTGTATTATTTTGTGATTTCTAAGTTGTGAAATTATTTTGATATGTTTTCTTGATATTATTTATTGTTTAGTATTTAAATTGCTCTATATTTTAATTTGTTTCATTGTTGGGATTTATTATTTTATTTTATTAATTTTTAGTTGTAGTGTTTTTATTTACCTTTTTTTATTTTATTGTATCTTTTTTCTTTGTTGGACCCTTCCATTTCGATTTGGGCTTGATTAGTGTGTTTTAATTTCTATTTTGGGCCCAACCCATGTAGCCTCTTGAAGCCCAACCCCTTTGCTTTTCAGTCAGCCCTCTCTTTTCTCCTCAAACGGTGTGTTTTGGCTTACAGTCCTTAGAGCATTGGCATTGGTTTAGCTATTTTATTTTTCAAAATTTGACTAATATGTAACTTTTTTTATTTTAGCTAATCACTCAAAAGTTGAAATCTACATTGGATTAGCTATTATACTCTCTATAATAATAAAATATTATTATTTTTTATTAATATTTTTTATTATTTATATTTTTTAAATTATTTTTTATTTTTTTAATATTTTTTATTTTTATTTCACAATATCCAATATTATTCAAGAATCATATATTTCAGTTTGCACAACAGAATGTGAAGGAAACTTGGCCGTTGGTAGAAAAATGAAAGGGATCAACTGTACGAGTGAACTTGAAAAATGATTAAATATTCAATATGAAAAGTTACAGTTCATTTCAAATATGACTTCTCTTTTAAAAAGACTGTAGCTCATCTTGTAAATGAAAATAATTTAACTAATTCAATGTAGATCATTTTTTTATCAGATTGGCTAAATTATAAAAAGTACTGGCATTTGGCTAAACTAATGACAGTACTCTTAGGGCTTATTTCTTTTCTTCTTTTTTCTCCTGCCACACGCCGCCGCTTCTTTCTTCTTCTTCTTCATTTTTTTTCTTCCTTCTTCTGGTATTTTATTTCTTTTTCTCTTTTGGTTATTTTCTTCTCTTCTTCTGTTGTTTGGCCGTGCTTCTCCTCTCTTTTACTTTTTATTTCCTCTATTTTGTTGGTTTTGCAGGTCCAAGCCGTGAACCATTTTATGCTCAGTTTTCTCTATTTCCATCGCCCTTTTGGTATTCTGAATTGAGGTTGAAAAACCCTTGTATTTCCAATTGTTTTTTGACTCAAACCGTGCTCTGTTTCTCCCTAAATCCGTGTGCTTTGAGTTCGATTATGCTCTATTTTTTAGCCCCTAAAATCGTGAGTTTTGATTTGGTCTTGTTTGCTTCTTTTTCTCTCTTGCCATGTACCATTTTTTAGCCATCATCCTTGGCGTGTTTCATCTTGTAAATCAGCCCGATCCACCCCAATTGGAGCCACCCCGATCCACCACTGCTCCACCCAGCAACCAAATAAAGAAAATCTAAAAGAAAAACTATAAAAGAGAGAGAAAATGGCAAAAATGTATAGATCGATGAATTGTGGAGGATGACAACGACTGTGAAAATAAAGCAGGCAAAATGAATATACTCAACAAGCAAAACGGAAATTTAGAAAATAAAGCAAGGGCAAAGTTGGTAAAAAAATTATTAGACGAAAACACTGTTAGCCCTAGTATTCGTGTTTATATATATAGTAGATATATTGATGAATTGGGTAAGGGAATGTTTGGTAATATTTTTCATTTTATCTTATCTCATTTTTTTCTCAAACATCACTAAAATACAAACACTTTTCATTAATTATTATAACTTTTTCAAATTAATCATTACAATTTTTTCAAACTTTCAAACAAAATACAAAAGTTAATTCTACTTTTTCAAATTTCAAAATAAATTTAATATTAAAAAGTTATATTTTTATAATATTTTAACTTTATAATATTTTTATTCAAAATTTTCTGTATTCCTTTCCAAAACTCAAAAAAATATCACAACTCAAATTATTTTATTACTATTCACAAACAATTTCACTATTATTCTCAAATTTCTCATCTCATTTTATTCCCCAAGCATCAACAAGTGTTGCTCATTATTTTTTAAAAGTAGTGAAATTTATTATTATAAATTTAATTTTTTTATATAAATTTCATATTTATTTATGTTTTTTTAAATAACTATATTTATTATCCAACACACCACACTTCTTTTATTATTATTATTTTTCTATAATAAGTATGTGGCAGGTAGATAATGAGTTGAACAATTTAATTAATTTAGTAAAAATAAAATAAAATAAATAAAATTTAAAATATATCAAATATATGATATGCAATGAGGAGTAACATTTTTTTATCTAAAAAGATGCACAACTTCTACGCTACAATTTCTTCAAATATATATATATATATATATTTATTTCGGAGCAATGTTACGTTTAGTTATAGAATGTACAAATGTTTTACAATTATTTTTAAAAGGAGTGATCTATTATTAAAAATTATTATTTTTATATAAATTTCATATTTATTTTCTTTTTTTAAAAAAATTATGCAATACTTTTAAAAATAAAATAGGGGAAAATCTCCCTAATTTATTACCATCCCTCGCTTAAGGCTGAGGAGAACCAAACTTACATCAACAATCAACCAAAACCAAAGCCATGCAACAAACAATACATAGCCGAAACAAACAATACATAGTCAAAAAATGAAAAAAATTTAAATCTTGAGATAGGGAAAATCCAATTTATCAAGACAAATAATTTCTTTCAAGAGCCGAGGCAAATTTTGGCTTCCCTCATGGCAAATATTCCTCCCCATCTCCCCTTATTGTGCAAGAAAATCTGTCGTTTAGTTACCTTCTCGATATTAGTGAACCACCATAAAATTAACCTCCTCAAGTGCAGTGAGTAATTCATTCCAAAAGTCACATAGATACCACAAAGTGCATCTACCCCTAAGAAGCCAATCGACTACCAACTTGGAATCACTTTCAATGATAACATTAAAACAATTAAGCTTTTTACACATTATAATCCCCGCTGTAACAGCCCGTAACTCAACCCCATTATTAGTACCAAGACTAAAATGAGCTGAGAAAGCCCCCTGCACAGTACCAACCTCATCTTGTATCACTCCCCCTCCCCCAGAACTCTCTGATTTTCACGGCAACTCCCATCATAATTCAACTTCAGCCAACCCGCAGGAGGCTTCTTCCAAGCAACCAATGGTTGCCTTTGCACACTCTGAGTCGGATGAGGTAATTGTAGCTCCTTCAAAATCTGCACGTCCTGCATAGATGGAGACCTAGAAGATTTAATTTCCCCAGCCAGAACACGAATCGAATATTTAACTGACCATCATACTCGAGCTACACTTTCTTGCACCCCTTCCATTCTAGTCTTACATCTTTACATCTACAGTTTTCATGTAATCAAGCATGGTATTAAACCTGTCAATCATACGATATTTGAATACTTTACTGCTAGAAATATCTCTCTCTTTCCAAAAATACAAAAAAAAAAAAAAAGTGAGAACTGATGTAACGGACGGCCAGGTTTGTCAATGGTTCCACTAATATTGTACTCTCCTAAAAAATAAAAAAGTATTTTTGTTTGTTACAAAAATTCATATAACATATTTTGACAATTGTGATTGTTTTTTTTTTTTATATATAAAGATATGTAGATTGAGAGTTAACTTTTTGAGAAACTATTTTAAGACATTAAGCCAAAACCTTTTGATTACTATTTATGTTTGCAATACATTAGTGTGTCATTACAGATCCATTCTAATTTTAAGGAAAGTTAAAATATTCATAATCTTCTAATATAATTGATCTGAAAAGCTTTTACATCAATAATGTGCTATATGTATAAAAAATAAAATTTCTCTTTATTTATTAAACTTGATTTTAGTATTCTAACTAAACAGATTGCTTTGACACTTTAAAGTTTTATTTGATTATATAATTCATATAAGATGAAATATTTTATTAAAAATTAAATAAAATATTGTTATAATATAATTATTTAATATTAATTTTATTTTAAAATTTTAACAAATAAAATTATTCATTATATATTATATAAAAAAATTTAAAAAATTATAATAATTAAATAAAATAAAATACTAATTTAGCTAACCAAACCAACCCTAAAATATCATCTCTATTTCAGTGGAATTGTAACTTTAGAACTTAGAAGCAATAATGAGAATGGGTAGTTGACGCGAAAACTTTTCAGGTGTCCTCCACATTCTGATATTCATGTAGAAACGACAGAGGTCACGGTCAAACTTGAAACTGCTTACGGAATTACAAATTTACAATCCTTTTCTCCTGTCTCCAGTTACCCTAGGATTTCCACTCGTCCGTACAGTCGGTGAAATCGCCTGCGGGCTGTGAGTAATCTTGTTTTTTTTTTTTTTTTTCTGAATATAAACTTTTCATTCCATGTAACATCAATCATTACAAAATTTATCTCTGTTTAAGCATCCCACAATGAAATCTGGGACATCCTCTATCCACACTTTTTCTTCTTCTAAAGCCAAGGCTTTTTTTGCTAAAGTATGAGCTACCATGTTCTTTTCTCTATGGGCAAACTGTATAGTCCAGTTTAATCTGTGTTTAAAAAAATCCTTTACATCTTCTGCTATAGGTCCGTAACATGTCAGTACTTCATCTTCACTTTTTACTGCAGAAATGACTTCCTTTGCATCACCTTCAAAACAAGCCTTCTGGATATTGAGATCATTGCACAATTCAGCTGCTTTCCTTAGTGCAATGCACTCTGCCACAACTGCATCACCTACATGTGTTTTCTGGTTACATAGAGTAACCAAAGCTTCCCCTTTCTCATCTCTGATCATGATGCCAATACCCATTAACTTCCTATTTGAATCCAGAGATGCATCCCAATTTACCTTAACAGAATCCCTACCTGGTCTTTCCCACCTCAGATTCACTCCCCTATTCTGTATTTGACCATCATTCAACTCTTTCCTTGCAGGTTTGCAAAAGCTGTGGGCTTCTTGGAAGTTTTTAACAGAAGCTTTGGCAGAGATGATAAGATTTCTAGGACATTCAACTCTTTGTTCAAAGACATACCCATTTCTTCGTAGCCAAATTCTTCTGAATAACACTGCCATTTCCTCTAACTGATTTCTTTTTAAGACACTCATTAATTTCTGCCATAATAGCAGAAAATCATCTTCCTGTCTGTTCCATTTTTGTACATAACTGTTTACCTCCCCCCATATGTCATTTGCTGTAGGGCACTCCCATAGTGCATGCATCAGAGACTCATCTTTCACTTCACACATAGGGCATATTTTGTCTTGTGTCACTCCCCTCCTGAATAAATTCACCTTCGTAGGTAACAAATCATTGCCAGCTTTCCACAAGAATAGTTTTGTCACTCCTGTAACATCTAGATCCCATATGGACCTCCATCTTTCATCTTCTTTTACTCCATAGGAGCTCTCACCTTTGGCCTTCTCTCGGTTTTCTATATGCAAAAAATATGCACTTCTAACTGAAAAGAATCCTTTTTTAGAAGGACCCCAGTACATCTTATCTTTTGCTCTGCCCTTGCTCAAAGGAATACTAAGAATCTTTTCAGCTTCTTCTTTCTGGAAAATGCTTCTGATCTGTTGTTCATCCCATTCACCCTTTTGTTTATCAATTAGAACTGCAACCTTTGAGTCAGCATGCAACATTGCTACTGGTGATTGAATGGCATATGAGGAAGGACTAGGAATCCACTTAGAACCCCATATTTTTATATCTTCCCCATCCCCTACTCTCCACCTAATCCCTTCTTTTAGCAAACCTCTAGCTGACCAAACACTTTTCCAAACCAGAGAAGGTTGTGCACCCAGTTTTGTCTCTAAGAAACTTGTTTTCCTAAAATATTTCTTCTTGAATATTGTAGCTGCCAAGGAGTTAGGGAATTTTATGAACCTCCATCCTTGCTTTGCCAATAGTGCTGTATTGAAGCTTTCCAAGTCTCGGAATCCCAAACCCCCCCTCCTTTTCTGCATCCCCATTTTATCCCATTTTTTCCACACCATTCCCTTCCCCTCATTCTGTTTTCCCCACCAGAATTTGGCCAACATACCATTGATATCCTTGCACAGCTTTTTAGGTAGTTTGAAAACCCCCATAGTGAAGGTAGGTATAGCCTGTAGAACTGCCTTGATCATAACCTCTTTTCCAGCTTGTGAGATGAAGCTATTCTTCCAGCTTGTCACTTTCTGCCAAATTCTTTCTTTAAGATTCCTGAAGGTACTGAGTTTTGATCTTCCTACCATTGCAGGTAGACCAAGGTACTTCTCATAAGTTCCACATACTACAGAATTGCCAGCTTCCTGCACAGCCTTCCTATCCTCTGCCTTTGTGTTTCTACTGAAGAAAATCGAGGTCTTCTCTTTGTTTAGGAATTGGCCTGAAGCTGTTTCATAAACTTTTAGCACCTCTTGTATCCTTCTCCACTCCTCGAGCCTTGCTCGACCAAATAGAATACAATCATCTGCAAAGAGCAGATGATTAATTCTAATGCCTCCTCGAGCCACCTGTACTCCTCTTGTTAACTGCCTCTGCTCATAGTGGTTAAGTAAAGAACTCAAACCCTCAGCACATAAAAGGAATAGATAAGGTGACAAGGGGTCACCTTGTCTTAATCCTCTTGTAGGCTGAAAAACATAACCAGGAATCCCATTTATCAAAACAGAGAAAGAAACACTCCTAACACATCTCATAACAAGACTCACCCACTTCTCACCAAACCCCAACTTTATTAACACAGCTTCTAAAAACTCCCACTCTACCCGGTCATAAGCCTTGGACATGTCTAACTTCAAGGCCATACTTCCTTCCTTACCTTTTTTTCTGGTTTTCATAGAATGTAACAGTTCATAAGCAATCATTACATTATCATTAATAAGCCTTCCAGGAAGAAAAGCACTCTGGGTTGGGGATATAATGTCAGCTAAAACATATTTAATTCTGTTTGTGATAGTTTTTGACACTATTTTATACATGACATTACAAAGACTTATGGGTCTGAACTCACTCACCTTTTTTGGGCTTTCTGTCTTAGGAATCAAAGCTATGTAAGTATAGTTGAGAGAGGGGTTTAGAGGGTTACCATTCAGCACAGAAATTGCTTCTTTGCATACCTCTCTTGACACTAGATTCCAATGGTTCTGGTAGAAACAAGGGCCAAATCCATCTGGTCCAGGAGCTTTTAAAGGTGCCATCTGCTTCACAGCTTCTTCTACTTCAGCTTCAGAGAAACTTCTTGATAGCTTTTCATTCATTTCATTTGTGACCCTTTTATCCAACCCCACGAGGCAAGATTCAATCTCCTCTCTACTAGGTTTCGTAGTTTGAAACAGCTTTCCAAAATATAGCCTGAAAGTTTCTTCAATCTCCTTAAAACCCACAGCTCTTCTGTTTCTTTCATCCTCCACTTCTTTAATGGTATTTCTTTTTTTCCTTTGATTGGCACAGGCATGGAAATATTTGGTGTTTCTATCTCCATGCTTGTACCAATTATTTTTTGCTCTTTGTTTCCATCTGAGGTCTTCCTTATCCAATAACATGTTCAGGTCTGCAGTTGTCCTTTTAATGACCTCCACATTTCTATTGCATTCCTTAGCCTGTAACTTTTTTAACAACCTCGTTTTTTCTTCTATTTCCTTCTCCACTCCTTTTCTCCTATACTTCTTCCATTTCTGAAAAGCTGTTCTACTCTTCTGTAATAAGCCAGTCACACCAGAAGTATTATTCTGTGGTCCCTCTATATCCTTTACCTTCCACACTTCTTTTATAACATCTTCACAGTCGTCTTCTAAAGCCCAACATGCCTCATATTTGAAAGATCTTTGCTTCCATCTATGGCTTAGTTCTGCAGCTACCCTTCTTGTAATAAGGTGAGCTAACAGAGGTTTATGATCAGATGTTCTAGCTACTAACACTTCCACCCAAGCTTCCTTATACATATCCATCCACACATGATTTGCTAGGGCCCTGTCCAACCTTTCCTTTGTAAAGGTTTCATCATTGTGAGAGTTACTCCACGTGTACTTGTCCCCCTCCCATCCCAAGTCATATAGATTCCCCTCATGCAACACTTCCCTAAACAACTTCATCTGCCCTTCTGGTCTTGCCTTCCCTCCCCACTTCTCATCATTTGTTAATATCTCGTTGAAATCACCTATTATGCACCAGCCTTCCCCCCCTTTTGGTTTCATGGATTTAAGCATTTCCCATGTATCCTTCCTCTTTATTGTCTCTGGTTGTCCATAGAAACATGTAAGCATCCACCTGCCCTCACCTTCTTCTTCTACCCATGCATTTATATGTCTTTGAGAATAGTTTATAATTTCTAAAGACACCCCTGATTTCCATCATAAGACTAAACCCCCCCCTCTACCCACTGCCTCCACCACAAAACATCCTTCACAATCCAACCTTTTTTTAACTTTTAGACAACATTTATTTCTGGCCTTAGTTTCCATTAAGAAAACCAAGTTGGGTTTATTTTTCTCTGCCATGGAGCAGAGATCAAGAACTGTCCGAGAATTCCCCAATCCTCGGCAGTTCCAACTCAGAATATTCATAATAAATGGCGGGGCTGACATTCAGCCTCCGCCAATACATTGATGTTCATCTCTGAAAAAGCTCCACCCTCAATCTTTCCTCTCTTACTCCTCTTCTCATCTTCCTCAGCCTCATCCCTTTTCTGTTTTTTTGATTTTCCTGTTTTACTAAGCCCCTTTAGGCTTTGTTTTTGGATTGCCCTCCTCTTCCAAACCCCTTTCTTTACAGCTTTTTTCTTCACTTCCCCCCTTTCTTCTTCAAAAGTCACCACAATGTCTTGTAATCCTTCCTCCCCCCTAATGTCTTGTGGCTGTACAGGTAAGCATACTAAAACCCCATTACCTTCCTCCATTTCTGCTCTTCTTTTTTCGTTCTTCTCCCTCTCTTCTTCCTCAATGGTTATGCCTACTTCACTACTAACCCCTTGTTTTGTCCCCTCCACTTCCTCCTCACGTGTATCTTGGACTATATTCACACTTTTTTCTCCCTCACTCCCCTCCCCCTTACTTCTTTCCTCACCCTCATTTTCCTTGTCACTTATCTCATTTTACTTCCAGTCTCCACCCTCTTTCCTCCACCAGCTCTCTCCATTAAACCTACTAGCTCCAGTGCTGAAGAAATTGTTTTTTTGGAATTGCTTGGCCCTCATCCATAACCCATATTGCTGGTCTTTTGCTTCTGTAACCTCCCCTCCATTACTACACCCATTTGTTCCATGCACTACACACCCACAAGAGAAGCATATCTTTGGCATTTTTTCGTAGCTAAATGGAATCCACAGGTTATTGCCCTTCACCTTCGTCATTCTGCCCCTTGCTAGAGGCTGAGTTAGATCCAAAAGGATCTGAACTCTTAAGAAACTTCCCCATCCAGAACCATCATCTCTCACATCCACCTCCTCCACTTTACCAACCGTATTCCCAATCTGCTCTCCTTTGCTTTTTGTCATACACGATAGAGGCAGATTATGGAATCTTACCCAGAAACATTCAGTATTGAAGCTAATGTTCTGTATAGGAGTATAGCCATCAAACTCCTTCATTACTAATACCTGGTTGTCAAACAACCACGGTCTTCCTGACCAGACTTTTTCCTTATCTGCTACCGTATTAAATTCAATAACAAAGGTGTTTTTACTCACCTCAGTAAACTGCGCAGCCTTGCTAATCCTCCAGATCTTCCCCATTGTTGTCCCTACTACTTCTCTGCTTATTGTCCTTGTTGAACAGATTTTTCCCATAACCAACCTTTGCTCTTTCGATCCCAGCTCACTCTGCCATTCCTCCTCCAACTCTATCACAGCTTCTTCTTCTTCCCTCGGTCCAAGTCCCTTCCATTTTTCCTCTAAGATTTCCATCGTATACAGTCTGATAACCCCTATCTCCTCCCACAATTTCACTCTTCCGTCGTGTACTCTGCCACTTGATACCAGAGAGTCACCAATCTTTGCCAGAAAACACCCCTGACCACTTACTATACTGACTTTTCTGTTATAACTGCCTCCCACTCACCCTCACGTGCCTCCCTCGCACTGACTCTCTACTCCACCTCTTTTCCTAGAGAGAAAAGAGAGGAGACTCGTTTATATGGCTGTGAGTAATCTTGTTGTATCATGATTATCATCTTCCTTTAAATTAAAAAAATAAAAGTAAAATCCACCAAATAGTTTTTAAGTCCTTATCACATTTATGTCTTATCATATCAACATAAATCAATAGAGAAATTTCATCTTTATATCTTTAGCATTTCATATATTAAATTTCTAAATTGTAAATTGTCATTTACTTATCAACAATAAAAGATATAACATGTATATTATTAATGTGACAATATTTAATTTATAAGATTAAAATTTAATTCATATCACATTAACAATGTAGAATATGTATCCTCTTCATTAGCTAAGGAATATAATTTTTTTAATAATAGAATATTGTCCTAATCATTCAACCTTGAAACAATAGTTTAAATATATGAAAAAAACACCGATATAGATGATATTGAAAATCTAAACTAACACCCTTGGTGTTATAGGAAAATTTTTATAATAATTGAAAAACCCACAGGTATTAACAAAACTTACATGCAATGAAGTTAAGTACTACGACAATTTTTAAATAATAATTTATACGGTTTTAGGATTACATCCTGATTTAATGGTCTGATGGCATACGATTCGATTATTTAAATAGAAAATTTAAATTCAAAACACCTTACACTCTTCATATAATAAAAATAAGGATTGCACTCTGACTGCATGTCGCTTCCTCTCCTTTTACTATAAAACTTAGGGAGGAAAATGTCTCGAGTTATTGTATGGAGTAATGCTATATATAGTTATAGAATATGCAAATGTCGCGCAATTGCTTTGAAAAAGAGCGGGGTCTACGATTAAAAAGTTAATTTTTTTTATATGAATTCTGTATTAATTTATTTTTTTTTAAGAGACTATACGATATTTGTACAATTATAATTATAAATATTATTTATTTATTGTATAAATTTGAGAATGTTAAATGAGAGGTAAATATATAAGATAGGTCATTAAATAAATTTACAGGAGAACAATAAATAAAAATTGTAAAGTTCACTTCAAATACAGAAGTTTAGATGGGAATTGAGAGGAGACGTTGACCCAAACTCTGCAAACCAATGTTGTAATCCTATATTTAGATGTGACGTCAATAATTGATATAATTAGATGTTTTAATGATTAGAAAAAAAAAAAGAAAAAAAAAAAAAAAAACAACAACAACAACAACAACCATTAGGATGGACCGACCAGCTACTCCGAGTGACGTTCAACCATTGGGATGGACCGATCAGCCACTCCAAAAGTAACGTTACAATTCCATATTGAGAAGTGACGTCAATAATTGATATAATTAAAAGATTTGTTGATTTTAAAAAAATTAAAAAAATAAATAAATAAAGCAACCATTTGGAATCTTGGATGGATAGATCAGCCACTCCAAAAGTGGATCTGGCATCCCACACCGACGGTAGCTGTAGAAAATACCATTTAGACTAGTCTTTAATAATTAAGAACATTGTACGTGTCATGCCAATTAGACAAGTGTTACGCAAGTAGGAGAATAAAGCCAATTGAGATGAAATAAAGAAAGAAAAGGGTCAAAGACGTGATTGGGCGATTGACTTTTGTGGGTTAATAAAGCGAATCGAGAATCCAAATATAACATGTAATTGATTTTTAAATTTTTCATTAATTAACTTAAATAAAAGTTAATGATCTTCATCATTTTTTTTTAAATTATTCTTAAATATTTCATTTTTTCAAATAGGATTAATTAAACTCTTTTTTAAATATATATATATATATATATATATTGCAATCTAAGAAATAGAATGATGATGTCTGCGTGTTTCCAAGGATGAATTTCAACGAAACTCCGACTCCGTTAAATAAGTGCAGATCTAACGGAACTGAAACTTGCGTACATCGAAGAAACACAAGCAACTCAGTTTTGTTGTTTTGTTAGGTTACAATTACCGGGCTTTCCTGAATATCAAAAAAATAAAATTACCGGGCTTCCCGTGTTTAACAGAAGTGGTCCGTAGCGTATGGCGTATGTAGCTTTTACGATTCGTCTTTATCCCCCCAAAAGATAAAAACTAGAGCTTTCACAATCTACTACGTAACTAATACGTTCGTGAATAAGTAAAACTGACGAGGGAAGGTAAACCATGTGAATACTCTCTCTCTCTCTCTCTCTCTCTCTCTCTCTCGTCTGCGGACTTTTCTATAGGTCTGAATTTTCCACATTGCTAGTTGCTAACCACTATCTACGGCATTCTAATTCTTGGAGTTTTGAGCGGATTCGCCCCTGTATAGTGCTTCTCCTCGATCTTCCTTCCGTGAAGAGAATTTCTCTTCCATAAAGGTATGTGTTTTGATCTTAGATTTATGCTAACGAACAGAAAGTCTCAATTTTTGTGGATGTTTCGGGCAATTATTTCTCTGGTATTCCAGAGAAAATTAGTGATTGATTTTATTTTCTTAAATCTGCTCTCTACAAATTTGACGTTGGTTGCCGGTATTGACTATATTTTTTTGTCTTTTGGCACGAATTATGATTATGGGAAAATGTGGTTTTTTTTTTGGAATTTTTTTTGCCACTTTATCAGTGAAAATGGGATGAGTTTAACTTGGTAGCCAGAGTTTTGGTTATACGTTATTCCGGAACATTTAATTTATAAAGGGTATTTTATGAGTTCTATAGGATACCAGGAGATTGTTTCTTGATTTGGTACCCGAAACTTTGTGAAAAAGGCGGGGGTATTCAGAAGCGTTTTTGGAGGATTCGAAGTTAAAAGCACTTGCCCATACGAACAGAGGTTCGTAAAGAACATTTATGGTTAAGTTTGATTACAAACCTTTTCATGTACGTGCATTTAATTAGTACTTGTTAGAAGCCTCGTATTGTCTGTGGTTGATTTACTGTTGGAAGCCCCTCAATGATCCATAACTTTTTGTAGGACTAGCTGGTTTGGAATGATATGGCTTGGGCCTCTCCAAAAGGCTCTCCTATAATGACTGCATATCCGAGGACAGTTTCATTCATTGCAGTTTCAGTAGCAGGATTGGCATTCTTCTTAATGTTTGCTTCCTGGATGCTAGTCTCATTCCCAATTGGTTCCACAGTTCGGGGGTATTTCTATGGTGTTGATACCTCAGAGAAGATGGATCTGTTGTTCTCTCCAGGCAATCAGACTAACACTAATCCACGTGTTGATAACAATGAGGTTATAGCTGTTAAGGACGTACTGGCCGAGTCTGACTTACAAGTGTCTATGAGCTCAACTGTTCCTCTGAGAGATGCAATGGATTTGTCCCCTGAGACCAATCCACAAGTGCTCGTGAGTACAAGTGATGCATCAGTTGATACGAAAACCACGGAGACAAAGCATGTTGAATCAACTGTTCCAGTATTGTCCAATTCACAACAGTCTGTGAGATCAAATGGTCCCTTGGTGGAAAACAATACAAAAGTGGTTCATAAGAATTTGCCCCCCGAGTCTAATTCACATATGCCCATGAGTTCACCTGGTTCTACAGTTGCTTTGGAGAACAAGGAGGTGAAAGATTTAATGGCACCTCTTCCTGCATCTTCTGTTTCAAGAAAAGAGGAGGATGCCAAGCCTAGTTCCGAGACAACGAATGTTGTGCTGAAAGAGCCTATTTCTCCAAGTTTGCTGAATAAGTTTGATTCTACAGATATGGGATCAAATGATTCTACAACTTCTTCTGATTCCAAATCGGGGGCCGTGCCAAGTTTATCTAGTCTGCCCAGCGAGGCTACTGAGAATGCGTCAGTAGATTCAGGTACCCTCAATGTTCATTTTATTTTGACAGTTACTCCATCACTTATCAAACTATCATCACGTTAGTTTATAATGTTACCTGCTTGCTGAAATGTAATTAGCTATCATTACTTTGTTTATCTGACAGCTATTCATTGACTGACTGAACATGGGGAGGTTTGGATAGTGAGTTGAGATGAAATGAGAGGAAAGTTGAATAAAATATTGTTAGAATATAATTTTTTAATATTATTTTTGTTTTGGGATTTGAAAATGTTGAATTGTTTATTGTATTTTGTGTGGGAGTTTGGGCAAGTTGTGAGGATGAGTTGAGAGGATCTCTCAATCCAAACAACCCCTTATTTGACTCTGTGCCGCTAGTTTTCTGAACTTTCCTGGCACAGTTACAAACTCTTCTATCATCAATAGATGACAAATTAGTGATTCTCCCTAGTTAGATAACCATCACCATGCTGTTCATAACTATTGCTATGCCCTCATGAGATGTCCCTCATATTTAAACCAATACTGAAGGCCCATCATGAGCTAAATTGCTCCATTGTTGAGAGCGGTATTACTTTTTTTTTTTCTCTTTTATCTCTTCTTCAAAGTTTTTAGTTTGTGCTTTCATTTTCCATTCTGCAGGCTGTGATCTGTACCGTGGAAGTTGGTTTTATGATACATCAGGGCCATTATACACAAACAATACATGCCCTGTATTGACGCAGATGCAGAATTGCCAGGGGAATGGGAGGCCTGACAAGGACTACGAGAATTGGCGATGGAAGCCTTCTCACTGTGACCTTCCCCGACTCGATGCAAAGAAATTTTTAGAGTTAATGAGAGGGAAGACCCTAGCTTTCATTGGTGACTCAGTTGCTCGAAACCAGATGGAATCAATGCTGTGCATTCTCTGGCAGGTAATTACTATCTTTTAAGTTAGTAATTTTAGAAGATATATTTTTTATTTGCATTATATCTGATGGTTCAGTTTTCAAGTCTTGGATTATTCTTCCTCCCTCCTGTGATCCTGAAAGAAAGTATTGTGGAATATTTTCAGGTAGAAGTTCCTAAAAACCGAGGGAACCGCAAAATGCAACGGTATTTTTTCAAGTCAACATCTGTAACGATTGTTCGGATATGGTCCTCATGGCTTGTGAAGCAAACATCTGCACCATTTGATTTTGCTCCAGAGGGAGTGACCAAGCTCTTTCTTGATGCCCCTGATGATAATCTCATGGAATTTATCCCAAAGTTTGACGTGGTTGTTCTATCTTCTGGCCATTGGTTTGCCAAGCAGTCAGTTTATGTCTTGAATAATGAGATTGTGGGAGGACAGTTGTGGTGGCCTGACAAGTCTCGGCCTATGAAGGTTAATAATGTAGAAGCATTTGGGACATCTGTTGAGACAATTCTTACTTCTCTTGTTACACATCCAAATTATACAGGGATTACAATTGTTCGTTCCTTTTCCCCTGATCATTACGAGGGTGGGGCCTGGAATACAGGTGGATCATGCACTGGAAAGACAAGGCCACTTGCAATTGGTGAGTTGGTAGAGAATGGATTCACAGAAACAATGCATAAAAAACAGGTCGCCGGTTTCAATGGTGCAATTAAGAAGGCAACAAACAAATCAAAGTTGAGGTTGATGGATATCACCGAAGCCTTTGGGTACCGCCATGATGGACATCCAGGACCATATCGAAGCCCTGATCCAAACAAGATCACAAAACGTGGCCCGGATGGCAAGCCACCGCCACAGGATTGCTTGCACTGGTGCATGCCAGGCCCAGTTGATACCTGGAATGAACTTGTGTTTGAAATAATAAGGAGAGATTATGAAAGCAGCAAGAGCTTTCCATCATGAGATTCTATTTTTGAATTTATTTATGGCCAAGCGGAGCTGGCATTGGTGTGTTTATGTAATTATAACGGCATCCAGTAGGATTAATTTATACTCGGGAGGTGGAAAATTTTGTCTTTATGTTCTTTCATTTTTGAAAATTCATCATAGAGAAGTGATTGTTGTTACAGATGGGGAGGACGAGCGACTGGTTTATTTAATAGTTCTTCCTCCTTTACCCTAACTCTGGCAATACTCCTAGAGAAACAGACTACGGTTTTACTTCTTGTAATATGTTTCCATACATAAATTCAGAGCTGTTCCTATGCTTCAGTTATATATGCTTTTATTGAATGTTTAATATATATTTTCAATTTGAAAGTGATAATTAGAAGTGTGACAAAATGTGATGACCCGCTTTTACGTGTATTTTCACTGAATGGTTGTTTTTAATTTAATTAATATATTGATTTATTTATTTTAAATTATTGTGTTTTAAATTGGTTTTTAATTTAATTTAATTTATTTGAGGTTGTGTTTTATTTCTTTAAGTTGTTTTGTGGTTTTAATCTTTTGGCGGTTTGTTTCGTTTTCCCGGAGTGAGGACTGGACCTCATCTCTTTTCACATCTTTTTTTTCCTTTTTTCTCTTTTTTCTTTTTCCCTTCTTTTCCTTTTTTCCTTTTTTTTCTTTTTTTTCTTTTTTTTTCTTTTTTCTTTTCCCTCTTCTCTCTCCCCGATCCGGACCCCCTCGTGCTCTCTCTCTCTCCTCCCTCTCCCTCACGCCGGCGTCACCTTCCCCAGCCCCTACCGCCGCCGTCCGGCCACCGTTCGGCCTCCCACTGGTCTCATTCTCTTCCTCTCCCTCCGGTGCACCACCCCTCCAAAACCCACCCCCAACCGGCCGGCCGTTTGGCCGGAAAAGCTCCAAGAAGGGCGTACGGATTTTGCTCCGATCCGCCGCCGTCGCTCCACCTCCGGCCACCATTTCTTCACCACTTCATCACCGACTCCTTGCCGTCCTAACCCACCCATTTCCGGCCTCCAACGACCACCGGAACAGCTCCTACGAGCTTGGTTTCCGTTTTGGGTAATCCGGCCATTCCGCCGCCACCCACGGCCAACCACCACTTCCAATAGCTTCACAATCATCCCTAGACCATTCCCTATCAATCTCGTGTCCTAGTTTGTCCCCGTTCAAAAGTGGATTTTTCAAACCCACGGCCACAGTGAATTTTCACTGTGACGTTGCTGTTTTTCCGCCGTTTGCAACGCCGCTTGTTTTCTAAAATTGCCGTATAGCGCTGTAAGTATTTTCCAAACCCTATTTTCAGATTTTAATATATATTGCTCATTCAATTATTTACTGCTGTTGGTTGTTGATTCCGGACTGAGTCCGAGGAGTTTCGGGGGTCGGATAGATGGAGGACGGAGTTGCCTGTTTACTTGATTTATGTTTGTTGGATTAATTTATTATGCATTGTTATGGCATTACATGGTACATGCACGTGTGTTTGTGGATTTATGTGAAAAGCCTGTGTATTGGCGTGAGTGGTTTTACGGGTGCGTGTGTATCACGAGCCCAAGCCGGGATGGGTTATTATCTCGGTGGAGCTCCTCTGGTCACTCGGGAGCGGAATAAACTGAGTGATGTCCCCTGAGTTGTCGAGAGAGATGACGGGAGCGGGGCTAGGGGATGCTTGGCTACGAACGCGCCGGGCATGGAACCGGGCATCGCCCTACTCACCGACTCCGTGGCCCTTCGCTGGCAAGGGCTAGAGGATGCTTGGCTACGCACGCACGTGGCGCGGAACTGGGCATCGCTTGTTAGGTGTCACATGCGTGGTGGTACTCTGCGGTGTGACACTGGAGCCAGGGTGTGCGGATGACCCCTAGGGGAGGTCATGGTGCATACGGTTAAAATTGGATAATGGTTTGTGAGGCCAAATGGGACTTTTGGCGTGGGCCAGATGGACTTCTGGCGAGATATTGGGCCGGATGGACTTCTGGCGAGATATTGGGCCAAATGGACTTTTGGCGGCCAAATGTGACTTTTGGCGTGTTTTTCAGAAAGGATATGTTTTTGGGCCAAATGGATTTTGGCGTGTGTGGAAAACTTGGGTTTTATGGGCTTTGTGCATTAGGCATGGTTCATGCATCTTGTTTGAGTTTTATGTGTTTTTATCTGGTAGTGTTGGGTTTTACTTACCTGCGGTACCATTCGTGGTTCCGTAGCTTTTGGTGCAGAGATAGAGGACGAAGAGGAGGAGGCTGAACCCGGGGATGCGGCTCCGCCGGGTTGCTGATGCTATCTTTTATATTTGTTTAAAACTGTATTTGTGTTTTGTAATATTTTATCTACGTACGTTTTAAACAGCTTGTATTACGTTAAGAAAAATTCTGGTACTTAGTTATGACTTTCGTTATCCGCTGCGTTTCCTTTTGCACATTTGTTGCCTTTGCACACTTGGCACCCGTCGATGGGATGGTGACCCGGGTTGTCACCATCCGGACGTCTCAATTTCCCCGTGTTCGGGCGTGGGGATTTGGGGGCGTCACAGGTGGTATCAGAGCGGTTTGGCTCTGGGTAAAACCACATGTCCCGTAGGGAGTACCAGAATGTTTTAAAGTTGTGTTTTAAAATTTATGTTAAGTAAAGTTGCTATTTGATTTGTTTTATTTGTTTGAACTTGTTTACTGTTTTGTTTATTTGGTTATGTTTTTGCATGCTGGTTTCTTTTGTTTCTTGTTGTATGGTGTTGGTTTTGGTTTTTGGTTTTATGGTGGTTTTATTTGTTTTCTTAAAGGAGGGTCCAGTAGCATGGTGCAAGCCGGATGCACCTATGAGCGCTTCCTGGTGCATAGGACCCCACACTTCACTGGAATTGAGAATCCACTTCAGGCTGGAAAATGGATCAAAGATCTGGAGAGAACCTTTGAGGTGTGTGGATGCACTGAGGCACAGCAAGTACTCTACGCCAGCTATCTCTTGCAAGGTACCGCTTCTGATTGGTGGGATACCAAGAGGGTGATGCTGGAATCGGAATTGGGATCTTTTGCTGTGGTGACCTAGCAGCGTTTCAAGAAGGAGTTCAATGACCGCTTCTTTCCCGCATCGGTAAGGAAGCAAAAGGCAAGAGAGTTCTCCAATCTGGTCCAAGGGGGCGCGACAGTGGAGCTGTACGCCCGGAGGTTCATAGAACTTGAGCGGTTTGCTCCTCACCTTGTCGCCACTGAGGAGATGCGAGCAGATCGTTTCCAGGAGGGGCTACGCCATGACATACGCCGTATGGTGGTCAGCCATCGGATATCCACTTTTCAGGAATTAGTGGATGTGGCCACCCTGGGGGAGCGGGAAAATAATCTGAGTGTGGGCTCCCCTCCAGGGCATAAGAGGCGGAGTTTTTCTGGTGAAGGAAGCAGCTCGGGTTCGCCCCAGAAATTTGTTCAGCGGTACGGAACTCGACCTCAAACGTCCTCGGGTGTTCGTATGGAAGGACGGGTGCCTATTTGTGGAGCTTGTAATAGGGCTCATGAGGGCGAGTGTCGGATGGGTAGTGAACCCCAGTGTTACCGGTGCGGTCAAGTGGGACATATTGCTCGGGATTGCCCCGTCAGAGTTCAAGGAAGCCGTGGAGGTAGACACGGTGGAAGAACCAACCCGAGACAAGCAGTGCAAGCCCGAGTTTGTGCTGTCACATCCGGAGATGTGGATGATGAGACACCAGCGACTCAAAATGCTGGAGTCATGGCAGGTATGAGTCTAATCTAATCATTCGTGATGAATGCCTTGGGTGGTTTTGTTTTGTTTTATATATATGTTATCGAGGCTTAAAGAGAATGGCATGATCTGGGTGATCTTTTAGGGAAGTAGAATAATTGAGTCCTTTGGTTCCGTGGAGTTTATGAAATGGTCTATAGCATAGTAGTTTGTAAGTTCAACAAATTTCAAGGATAGATTTTATGAAATTTCATTAAAGTTTTAAATTTTGGGGCCTTATAGATTTTAGGAATATAAGTTTATGGTAATTAAAGTGTTAGGTTCGACAAGCTTTGGGGGGGAAATAATTAAATTTCGAGTTTTAGATTTCGTGATTCGGATGAATAATTTGGTGGCAATTGGGGCTTTAGATTTTACAGGCTTTTAAGGTGAATGATTTGGATTAAAACCACCAATCTTGAGAATTTCAGAAAATGATTTATTATCTATTAATGTTTTAGAATTTGAAAGATTTGGGAGTCGATTGTTCTATTATGGGATGTAAGTTCCTTGATCTTAGAAGTTCCGGAAGATGATTCTTATTTGATTAAAGGTTTTAGAATTGCAGAGTCGAATGACTGATTTATAATGAGAATTGAGTTCTTAGTTTTACAGACTTAGTGCTGTAGCTTGATCTACTCTAGTGAGTGATTAGTTTGTAATCATTAAAAATGAGGTTGATTCGAGTTGAGTTGTTGATATGAAAGTTTTTCTAGAGTGGATTCCTTTGAGGATTGGAAGTAATGATCCAATTAGTGTTTTTCTTTAAGGATTGAAGATATCGAGCTAGTTTAGAAAATGATTATTGTTAACTCGAGGTTTTGGAAACAATAGTTTAATTGTTGGTATTGAATTTGACCGAAGTTGAGACCTCATGTTCTGGAGACTTTTAGGAACGGATTATTAGTAGGTTTAAGGTCATTTTCAGTATAAAGTTTTAAGCGGCAACTATTTGCTAATGTTAAGAGTGTATAGGAATGATTCATGTTGATTTGCGGATATAAGTCGAGATGATGGAAATAGTGGTAATAGACTATTTGTGTGTTGGAATGACTATTAGTTTCGGCTAAGGACGTATGAGATCGACACGTGATAGTGGTGAATAGATTGGAGTGTTCAGTCGAAACGTGTTACTCAATGGTATGTTGGTTGGCAATAATTGTTATAGGTCGAGGTTATAGTGATAGGTTTTAGGATTGATTCATACCGAGTGAGGATAATAGATGATGCAAGTTTTAGAAAATGAATTTTTGTTTATTTTGAGGATAAGGTACGGATGTTGGAAATGGAAGTGATGGATCACTTATACGTTAGAATGATTATTGATCTTAGCTAAGGGGTACATGAGATCCATTTATAGTGGTGGTGAGGGTGTATGGATTTCGGAGAGTACAAATCCTAGTCTCTTTTTGGCTTTGAGTGGTTTGGTAAGTTGAATGGAATGTACAATTGAAGTGGGTTACCAATTGGAGTGATGGTTGGCATTAATGGTTGAGTCTATCTTCAAGAATTAATTGTGACTTGAGGTCACACAGGAATTTAAATTGGTGAGGCTATACTTTTCTTTAGAGATCAAGTATCTAGTTGGGAGAATTGGGGATATGGTTATATAGCTTGAAAGGAGATCGTTAGGTCACCATGTGTGGAGTATGAAGTAATGGATCTTGGAAGTTGAAACCTATGCATCAAAGGTGGGTAGCATGATCATATGTATGAAGTAATAAAACATTAGGATTCATGAGTGTTGTTTAATAGTTTTGATGGATTGAAGATTTAAACAGTATGGCCTGTCTTGAGATTTATTTGTGAAGTGCTATTGAAGGAATTAGTCATGCTAAAACTAAAGTTTTTGAGGGTATAAGTAGGTGGGTGAGTTACCAAGAGCGTTTTGATTATGTCTAGGTGAAGTCAATGGGAGTTTATAGTGAGCTAGTTATTGCAAGATTAGATGTTATTCAAAATATAGGTTATGAGCTTGAAGTGTGGGATATCGAATAGCGGTTATAGGCGCTCTTGTTGGTTGGCGGGGAAGGACTTGGGCCTTTTGGAGATGTTCCTTATCGTTAGAAGAGACAGGTGTATTTTGGGGATGATGTTATATGTTTTCAAATTAGGGCCTGGAGGTTGTTTAGTACTGGGTTCTGTCATCAATCAATGGATATATTTTTGTGGAATCTTGATTTTTGTTTGGGGCAGCGATGGCCACCCGAGGAAGGAGTGGAGATTTGTGGTTTTTGGAAGTATATGATTTTCTATGGAAATGTGGTAAAGGTTTTCTTGTGGTTAGGTGTGGCTTGAGCTTATACTTCATGATATTAATTTTGAGGATATAGCCTTTATGTATTTTGGTGAGTTATCAGAGTGTGCGCGAAAGCGTGATTTTTGGAGATTCTTAGGAGTTCAAATTTGTGTTGATTTTGAGGATTTAGTAGTGATTCGAAGTTTTAATGAGAGATCAATCTTTTGGTCGTGCAATTTGGTTTATTGATGGTTAATTTTGGAAGTGGCTATTAGGTTACCAAGGTTGTAATAGGATGAAAATTCGGAAGGTAAAGTAGAGGCATCGTCGATATTAGCAATTTATGGTGTGAAGTTAATAACCATTGAATTTGTTGGGAGTTGTCGATGATATGTATCTCTCAAATATGTTCGGAGTTGTATGTTGTATCTGTTTGGCGCTGATGGTTGATTTTGCAAATTTCGAGGACGAAATTTGTTTTTAAGGGGGGAAGGATGTGATGACCCGCTTTTACGTGTATTTTCACTGAAGGGTTGTTTTTAATTTAATTAATATATTGGTTTATTTATTTTAAATTATTGTGTTTTAAATTAGTTTTTAATTTAATTTAATTTATTTGAGGTTGTGTTTTATTTCTTTAAGTTGTTTTGTGGTTTTAATCTTTTGGCGGTTTGTTTCGTTTTCCCGGAGTGAGAACTGGACCTCATCTCTTTTCACATCTTTTTTTTCCTTTTTCTCTTTTTTCTTTTTCTTTTTCCCTTCTTTTCCTTTTTTCCTTCTTTTTCTTTTTTTTTTCTTTTTTTTTTCTTTTTTCTTTTCCCTCTTCTCTCTCCCCGATCCGGACCCCCCCGTGCTCTCTCTCTCTCTCTCCTCCCTCTCCCTCACGCCGGCGTCACCTTCCCCAGCCCCTACCGCCGCCGTCCGGCCACCGTTCGGCTTCCCACCGGTCTCATTCTCTTCCTCTCCCTCCGGTGCACCACCCCTCCAAAACCCACCCCCAACCGGCCGGCCGTTTGGCCGGAAAAGCTCCAAGAAGGGCGCACGGATTTTGCTCCGATCCGCCGCCGTCGCTCCACCTCCGGCCACCATTTCTTCACCACTTCATCACCGACTCCTTGCCGTCCTAACCCACTCATTTCCGGCCTCCAACGACCACCGGAACAGCTCCTACGAGCTTGGTTTCCGTTTTGGGTAATCCGGCCATTCCGCCGCCACCCACGGCCAACCACCACTTCCAATAGCTTCACAACCATCCCTAGACCATTCCCTATCAATCTCGTGTCCTAGTTTGTCCCCGTTCAAAAGTGGGTTTTTCAAACCCACGGCCACAGTGAATTTTCACTGTGACGTTGCTGTTTTTCCGCCGTTTGCAACGCCGCTTGTTTTCTAAAATTGCCGTATAGCGCTGTAAGTATTTTCCAAACCCTATTTTCAGATTTTAATATATATTGCTCATTCAATTATTTACTGCTGTTGGTTGTTGATTCCGGACTGAGTCCGAGGAGTTTCGGGGGTCGGATAGATGGAGGACGGAGTTGCCTGTTTACTTGATTTATGTTTGTTGGATTAATTTATTATGCATTGTTATGGCATTACATGGTGCATGCACGTGTGTTTGTAGATTTATGTGAAAAGCCTGTGTATTGGCGTGAGTGGTTTTACGGGTGCGTGTGTATCACGAGCCCAAGCCGGGATGGGTTATTATCTCGGTGGAGCTCCTCTGGTCACTCGGGAGCGGAATAAACTGAGTGATGTTCCCTGAGTTGTCGAGAGAGATGACGGGAGCGGGGCTAGGGGATGCTTGGCTACGAACGCGCCGGGCGTGGAACCGGGCATCGCCCTACTCACCGACTCCGTGGCCCTTCGCTCGCAAGGGCTAGAGGATGCTTGGCTACGCACGCGCGTGGCGCAGAACTGGGCATCGCTTGTTAGGTGTCACATGCGTGGTGGTACTCTGCGGTGTGACACTGGAGCCAGGGTGTGCGGATGACCCCTAGGGGAGGTCATGGTGCATACGGTTAAAATTGGATAATGGTTTGTGAGGCCAAATGGGACTTTTGGCGTGGGCCAGATGGACTTCTGGCGAGATATTGGGCCGGATGGACTTCTGGCGAGATATTGGGCCAAATGGACTTTTGGCGGCCAAATGTGACTTTTGGCGGCCAAATGTGACTTTTGGCGTGTTTTTCAGAAAGGATATGTTTTTGGGCCAAATGGATTTTGGCGTGTGTGGAAAACTTGGGTTTTATGGGCTTTGTGCATTAGGCATGGTTCATGCATCTTGTTTGAGTTTTATGTGTTTTTATCTGGTAGTGTTGGGTTTTACTTACCTGCGGTACCATTCGTGGTTCCGTAGCTTTTGGTGCAGAGATAGAGGACGAAGAGGAGGAGGCTGAGCCCGGGGATGCGGCTCCGCCGGGTTGCTGATGCTATCTTTTATATTTGTTTAAAACTGTATTTGTGTTTTGTAATATTTTATCTACGTACGTTTTAAACAGCTTGTATTACGTTAAGAAAAATTCTGGTACTTAGTTATGACTTTCGTTATCCGCTGCGTTTCCTTTTGCACATTTGTTGCCTTTGCACACTTGGCACCCGTCGATGGGATGGTGACCCGGGTTGTCACCATCCGGACGTCTCAATTTCCCCGTGTTCGGGCGTGGGGATTTGGGGGCGTCACACAAAAAGTTCAAATCGGCATTCTCCTTTTATCAAAGGAGCATTGAAGTGGAAAAGAGTTCCGGACGTGTGGCGTTGTTCTGTGAAAGGTGTTTCAGGTACTATCAAGTTTATGAGAAATGATTTGTCCCAAATAGATAATTTCCGTACAAAATAACTGTATGGCGTTTATACATTTCATAACTGTATGTAATATTATTCTTTTTACAAAGACCTTGTATAGAATTTGTCAATTTTCAAACTGGTCTTACACAGGAACCAGTGGTAGGTCTTCAATGGGTGCAAATAGTTGTTATTCTTTGTATCTGAAGAAAAACTAAGAATCCATCATTTTGAGCAAAGGCCATTTACTAGTGCCGATTTCACATACCACAAGAAAGAAAATTAGTGCACTCATTTTCCTTTAAAACGGATGCAAACTTCTGGGCAGAGAACTATAGCCCAGACTGTCTTGGCCCATGTTTACAAGATTTGGATGGAATGGACTCAGATCTCTGCTTTCCAATCGTTATCTTTATTTTTGACATTTTGTTACCTAAAAAACAAAAAAGATCATATGCAAACTAAACTAAAAACATGGATGGCAGCTGTTGATCATTTTAAATTTACTCAAATTTCTGGCAATAAATTCCTCATTAGTTATAACTTTGGCAATGTCTCCAATAATTAATCAAATAGCACATTAGAAATATTTGTAGGGCTGCTTTAGAGACTGTAATTAAAATAATTTCTCAGCAGAAAAAGTAATTTATAAAATATCTTTTTGGGTTTGGAATAAGTTAATTCAAACTGACTCAATTTCTGATTCGACAAAAACAAAAAAGTGATACTACTCAATATTATGAATTTTTCATTTTCGGTTTGCCAGTTGATATATATAGTCCACTTTTAAGTGATTTCTTATGTTAATTATTATTTAACTAATTTTTATAAACTAATTGTAATTTAGAATAATATTATGTGTGTTGAATAGTAATATTTAATAATAATAAAAACCTTGGGTACCATGAATAGAACACTTTTGACCAAAAAATTTACGACTCATATCACACGATACCTATGAATTAAGATCTTCGTCTACCACACAGTACCTTATTTTCGTAAAGAGTAATATTAGATGTAAATCTTAAATATATAAATTCTTTATAAAAACTTGGATATCATAAAAATAAAATGATAAATTCACTATTATATAAAAGGAAAAAAGCTCATAACAGGTCGGGTGAAAACTGTAATTATACACTAGTCAATAAAAAACTACCAAATAGGATGTGCAACAAATTAAAATTTACATTAACATATAATATATTATTTCATTTTATTTTATCCCTCTTCCACCTCTTTTCTCTCTCCCTCCTCCACCTCCCGTTGCCTGCAAGTCCCCCCCCTCCCCCCTCTGTCTATTTTTTTTCACTTGCAACACAAATTTGCAACTAAAATTATTTGCTATTGCAAAAGAAATAGGCACGGTCACAAATCTCTGCCTCTTAGGCACCACCTACCATTCTGTTTTTTCACCTTTTGTTAAACTTATCAAAAAGAGTTAGAACCCACTCTGCAATTCTGACAGTAATCAATTGATCAACCTACAATACAAACCGCACAATCATTACATAAAATTATTATAGAATTCACAAAAAAATGGCACATTTTCACCTCAAATGCGGGAAAAGGTAGATCAAACAAAGAAAATACAGCACCAAAACCAAAAATTAATTTATATATCAACAATGCAACTCATGTTATACGAAATTTTAATTCCAATCAGATCTTAAAGCTAAATTAATCACTCTAGAACTAGAATAACCAACTAACTCTCAATTTTAAGTTAATTTTCAACAATCCAAGCTACAAAGTTCATGTAATAGCCAGAATTTGCACTTATCAAACTAAAGCAAGACACAATCCAAAACACCTACAAAGTTCCTGTAATAGCCACAAAAAAATGGCCGCAATTGTTGTTTGGATGCTATTAAAGACCAATTTCGTTGTAGTGGCCACGCATAGTTACTTTCATTTTGGTCATTCTGATACAACAAAAGGAAAGTCATAGAACCAAAAACTAGATGGCAGAAAAGAAATGGCAAAGCAACAAGGGAGAGAGAGAGGGGAAGAAGAAAAAAAAAATGTAATCATCTGCATATTAGTGTATTGTCTATTTTCTTGCAATCTATTCATGGTATCTTCTCATTTGCAGGTGTAAAAGCAATTATTACACCTGACGACTGTTAGCATCTCCCTTTGTAAAAAAAAAAAAAATAAGAAGGACAAAACTTATAAATTTACATCCAAAAAACCAAAGGGGCTAGCAGCACCATTCCTCTCGTTGTTGATGACGTGTCTCGATTCTATTTGCCGAACCAAAGTCAGCAATTATGCATCCACGACAGGCGATCCAAATCCTCTCCTCTCGGACTCGGAGTCTTTTAAGAATTTGAAATTCAAATCAATCTCCAAACCACCGACCCACGATCACATCATTAAAAACATATAAAAAATCCCTATCGACCGCTCTCTCTTCAACGGTCCCTTCTCCTCAAACGGCTACTTCTCTCTCTAAAATAACAACTTTCTAATTTCAAACCTTCCGATCTCAACACACTCCTCAAGGAAACCCATTCTCCTCTCAGGAAGACAACAGCCTTATCGTTCGTTGCCGACGCAATTCGCTCGCTAAGGTTTGTTTTCCCATCCTCTCTTCTGTGCCCCTTCTATTTTTGCGCTTCTCATGCTCCGTTTGGCTGCCGAGAAAACGTAGGAAAAATGGATGACAAGAGTTAAATGAAAAGTTTCTAAATTTATACGTTTCCCTTTTAGAACCCGAAAACTAAGAGGCGCACACCACGCTGGACCTGATTTTTTTTAGGGGAGGGCGGCGTAAATGAAGCGAGTTATTAGTTTTTGCTATTAGGCTTTTGAAAGATTTATTTCTTTATTCTTTTCCTTCCCTTTAGGTTTTCTCATTGACACAAACGGAATGTTCTATGGTTAGTTTCTCTCTTTTGATTTTGTTCATATTTGGGGTTTCAAGTTTATCCAGCTGAGCTTTATTTTGAAGTTTCTGGATATCATCAATGCTAGAGAAATAAATGTTATTATTCAACAAGTAATTTCCGATAATTGAGAATATCCTCAAAATAATCGGCGAAGAATAAGATGTTTGGAATCATTATATTGTTAGCACTGTGCTAAGGGCGAAATGCATGCCTGATTTAGAAATTCAGGGGAAATTATAAAACATACTTAGCTGAGAAATATACGCCAGCAATTTTAAGGCAATCTTTTTGTTCTTTCTATATCTACGTGTGTATGCATTGGTTGAATTTAAATATCTGTGTTTGTATTAAATTTGTTTCGTTTCTCACTTGTTTTTCCTCGGCAATTTGATTTGTTTCAACAGTCGAGTGTTATTATTATTATTAAGGCCAACCGAGATATTTATTCCCATGTTCTCATCGGAAAAATATAAATCTAAGCTTCGAATATGTGTTTTGGGACTTTTTGGCATGTTATTTCTAAGGGTTTGAGAAAAAGGGGTAAATTAGCTTTGAATTTTCATTGAATGGCTTGATTACTTATACCCTATGTGCATGCAGAATGAGAGAAAAAAAAAAGGAAGCTTCGAATGAGTGTTTTCTGACTTTTTGTCATGTTCTTTTTAAGGGTTTGGGGAAAAAGGTATAAATTGGCTATGAATTTTCATTGAATGGCTTGATTACTTATACCCTATGTGCATGCAGAATGAGATTAAAAAAAAAAAGAAGGCTTCGAATAAGTGTTTTCTGACTATTTGTCATGTTCTCTTTTAAGGGTTTGGGGAAAAAGGAATAAAATAAATTGGCTATGAATTTTCATTGAATGGCTTGATTACTTATATCCTATGTTCATGCAGAATGTGAAATGAATACCATTCATGGCTTAGAGACAAATGGCTTCTAGACAGCCACTTCATATATTTATTGAGTGGCTAATGTAGTAAAGAGCCTAGAGCTTGCTTTCAGTTTGCCATTTAGTATTACGTTCCTTCTTTTCCAGGATTTGTTGCAAATAGTTTTTGCCTTTCTGCTTCCAGCTTGACCTTGTAAGTAATCAGGAAACTGTGCTTTCCAAATATTTTGGGGTATGTTTATGGACAACTTTTCTCAGCAGGTACAGTTGCTTCAATATGTCTAATCCTCAAACTGATCCACTTGTGCAAGTGGAGACGACGTGTGGATCCCTTCTATACGAACTTCAGGTTTTTTGTGAATCTTTTTTAATATGTGATAATTCTTATTTTTTGTCCTCATGCTACCAAAACATTTTGAAATTGTCCTGGATGTATCGTTTGCCGAAAATTATTTCTTATTCCCATTTGTTTTACAATCAGATTATTTGGGATGAAGTTGGTGAGTCAGAAGCTGATAGGGATAAATTGCTGCTTGAGATTGAACAAGAATGTCTAGAAGTTTACAGGAGAAAGGTAGATCTTGCAAACCGGTCTAGAGCTCAGCTACGCCAGGCAATAGCTGATTCTGAAGCAGAATTAGCAGCCATCTGTTCTGCTATGGGCGAGCGACCTGTACATATTAGGCAGGTTAGCAAATGATGATGACATAAGATAACTTGTACACGATATATTTTTTTTTTTTCTAGTTTTGATACAAACCAATATTACCCTAGGAAATATGAATTTTCTTTCTCATCTTTTGGAGTTGGGGTTATAGCTCATAAATTTTCTTCCGCCCTCTCCTGGCTTCATTTTCCAGTCTGATAAAAATGCTGAAAGCTTGAAGGAAGAGCTCAGAAGAACTCTTCCACAATTGGAGGAGATGCGGAAAAGGAAATCTGACAGAAGAAATCAATTCCTAGAAGTTCAAGAGCAGATACAAGACATCTCAAATGAGATCTATGGAACCGCGGAGTATATTTCATCCAAGAAGGTAGTGGATGAAAGTGATTTGTCTTTGAGAAAACTTGAAGAATTACACAGAGAGTTGCATGAACTTCAGAAGGAGAAGGTTGAATTTTTTCTCATTATTTCCTCATTCCCATTTAATTTATTGTATTGTTATCTTTGCAATGGTGTATGCTCTTTAGTTACTGCTCATAGATCTTTCCTTTTGTGTAGAGTGATCGCCTGAGGCAGGTTCAGGAACATGTATCTACTGTGAACTCGCTATGCTCAGTGCTTGGCGTGGATTCCAAGAATATATTAACTGAAGTTCATCCAAGTTTAGGAGATTCTGTGGGGTCCAAGAATATAAGTAATAATACAATCGACCAGTTGGCTGCTGCAACACGAAAGTTGCGAGAGGTTAAACTACAGAGAATGCAGAGGGTAAATAATGGTTCGAATTACTTGTCATTGTCTCGTATTTAAAATGTTTCTTTTTCCTTGATTGATTGTAGTAATCCTCTATGCATTGGTAGCTCCAAGATCTTGCAAGTACCATGTTGGAGCTCTGGCATTTGATGGATACACCAATCGAAGAACAACAGATGTTTCAGACTGTTACCTGTAATATAGCTGCTTCAGAACATGAAATAACCGAACCAAACACTCTCTCTGTGGACTTCATAAATTATGTGAGTTATATACAGCTATATTGCCAAGTTGTGATTATATGATTTTCATTTTCCGATTTGTTTATCTGAAAGAAGTGGATGGATTGTTTCAGAACTTATAAACAAGTAAATCGTGTAGGTTGAGGCAGAAGTATCTCGGTTGGAAGAGTTAAAGTCAAGCAAAATGAAAGAGCTTGTTCTGAAGAAGAGGTCCGAACTGGAGGAGTTCTGTAGAAAGACACACATGGTTCCAGAAGTAGATAGCACAATGGATGATGTCATTGAAGCAATAGAGTCTGGTAACTGTCTTGATAATTGTTATGGTCCTGATACTGATACTTCAAGAGTATTGAATGTTTATAACATCTTTCTTGATGCAGGAGTTGTAGACCCTGCTTGTGTCCTAGAGCAAATTGAGTTTCAGATTGCTAAGGTGAAAGAGGAAGCTTTTAGCAGGAAAGAAATACTTGAAAAGATTGAGAAATGGTTGGCTGCATGTGATGAGGAGAGTTGGCTTGAAGAGTACAATAGGGTGAAGTCTTTTTACCATCTCTTCAGATTATTGATTTATTTATTTCCATCCCTAAATCCCTTTGATTAATGTTGCCTTTTTGTTGGTTCAGGATGAGAATCGATACAATGCTGGAAGAGGTGCTCATCTGACTCTTAAGCGTGCCGAGAAAGCTCGCTCTTTGGTTAATAAGCTTCCAGGTAAACACTGCATCATGTAGCCTGGCAAACACGACAAATTTGAACTGAATCTTGAGTCCACATGTGCAAAGGTCCATTAAAAACTGGGATCAGTTAATTTGAATTGTTTTTTTAAGGTGATGATTTTTTAATAATTTTAGTTTCCCAAGAAGAAAAATATATATATAGCATATCTAATACTAATAATCTGTCTACTCTTATAATCTATTATCTGTTTTGATTGTCCTGTTCATCTTCATTTTTGTGCCTACCTGCTGCCGATGTTTCCTTTACTCCTCTGTTTTGCATCCCCCCAACATACATACTTTGGTGGTATCTAAAATTTCCATTGGTCGTTTTTTTGATACAGCAATGGTTGATGCATTGGCTTCAAAAACCATCGCATGGGAGAAGGAGAGAGGCTTTGAGTTTACATATGATGGTGTAAGTACACTTCCCTAAATTTCTGAAGGTGTGGAATGTTTAACTAGTTGGTCCTACCTGAAGTTTGTTCTGTGTTATCATGTGATTGGTTCTGTAACAATTTATTAAATTGAAATGTTTCCCTGTTATCTGCTGCTGTCTAGATCCGTCTCTTATCTATGCTTGAAGAGTATACTTTACTACGGCAAGAGAAAGAGCAAGAACGCCGCAGGCAACGGGTATGGATCTGTTACATTGCCCTGTCATATGCCTCTCTGAATTCTTTTGTTTGAACGTTCAAATTATATTTCTATTTCAGGACCAGAAGAAACTCCAAGAACAGTTGATTGCAGAACAAGAGGCACTTTATGGGTCAAAACCCAGCCCTTTGAAGACTCAGAGTGTAAAAAAAGCTCCTAGAATGTCAACTGGAGGTGCAAACAACAGAAGAGTTTCAGTTGGAGGAACTATGATTCACACTCCCAAACCTGATCTGCTTCAATCTGCGAAAGCAAGTCCTCACTCACGTCCCATCAGGAAGAGTGATCGGGTGCACCTAAATGACCGACTGAATCTTCAAGATGATAGCTCTTCCGTTTTATCAGCTGGTAGGTTTTTATACATCAATTTACGAGGAATAGATGCCATTTTTTACACCTTAAAGAACTTGGTACTTATGCTCTCTCTCTCTCTCTCTCTCTCTCTCTCTCTCTCTCTCTCTCTCTCTCTCTCTCTCTCTCTCTGTTTTTTTAACCTTTGGATTAATGGTGTTAAAATACCCTCAGTTTTTAATTTACTGAGGATGGCATTGAATGTTGTTGATTGGAATTTTGCTTTTAGGGTCTTAATGTAAGGAGGCAAGTTTTCTTAGTTAAACAACAAGAAGCTACATTTCATCGTTCAACATGTCACCAAAAGAACCTAAAAATATCGTTGGATTCTCTATTTATGTTTTTCTTGTACAATAGGCTCGGACATCGCTGAGTTGTAGAAGAACTCTTGATGGCTATCAGGGGTAAGGGCGATAATGAATTAAGTGGATGATTTAGGCTTATCCTTTGTTTGGTCTTGAGGGAAGAAGTCAGGGCCACATTAGTGGTAGATTGTTCTGGTAATTCTTGCTGGTTTTCCTAGCACTGCTCTTTAGTGTGTTTTGTGGTACATAGAAAATCATTTAGAATGTTTATTGAGTAAAGTTAGCCTTATTTATATTTTCCTGGCTATGTAGGTAGGAGAGGCTTGGATATTGCTGGTCTCCCTGTTAAAAAACACTCATTTGGTAATGGAAACGTTCATGAAGGAGAGTCACCCGTGATGCGAATACCATTCTCACCCATCTCTTCCACAGCATCATCAAAGGCCAACATGACAAACTTTTCAGATGAGCTAAATGCAAGACATAGTGAGACATTGAAGAATACGCTGCCAACTAACAACATGCAATTTACTAGTCCCTCCAAGACAGCTTCTATGGCAACTGAAGAGAATAAAACGCCAAAGGCACTGCCAATTCTTGTCCCTAAAACACCTTCAACGGTGTCAGTTCCAATGCAGACAGCTACAACTCCGGCTCTTCAACCAGTTCCTTTTGGCATTAAAGTAGTTGAAGAGATTCTTGAAGAGATTGAATATTCATTCGAGGAAATGAGAGCTGGTTTTGTGCTTCCTAAAACACATATAAAGCCCATGATACAAGTATGATAAGCTTTAGGTGGACCTGAATTGATATGTTTTAGCTTGCTTTCAATCCGATCAAAAGTGTCAGCCCATGAATTTTTATTTTATGGTGTTTGTGATGGCAAAGTCAATTGTAATTGGCTTTACTGACTTGTGTACATTGCCTACGAATACTGAATGTGAACTAGGATGTTGAGCTTGTCCTTTCCTGGTGTGATCTCTCAATGTTAAATGTGCCTAAAGTTTCCATGTTTTTCTGGTGACCTGCTTGTCTGTTCAGATGGAGTGATCTTGTGTGAGAAAGAACACTTTTGAAGGATTACATCATTTGGGGACTTGTTCCTGTTGTTTACACAATGAACGGATTTGTCCAGAATTGACTTCCTGATATTTTTGTCTTTCAGAGGGAAGAATTTAAACATATTCTCTTCTAATCTGGAGAAATGTAACTTGGAAAACTCATATTTGCTCAAGTGGTATGAGAAGAAAACCTTTTCATTCTCTTTCTTTTTCTTACACTTTGCAATTATAGACATGTATGTAAATATATTAAGCAAATTCTGTTACTTCTTTTGAAATGGATTGTTCTACTATAGTCATTTTCTACTCACTGTATACATAAAAAAATGAGATGGAGAAAGAGAGATCGCAAGGTCCATAAATCCCTTCCATCAAGTAGTACCAGGAATTTTGGGACCCTGATATCTTATTGATTTATATATTTAAAATATAAGTGGTGGGTGCAGGTAGGTGATAATCCTTTTTGCATAGACAACATATACAGGCCATCTATCTGTGGCTATAGAGAAAGAAACAGTATAAATTTAAAAATCTTAAATTCAAAAAATAATAAAAGGAAGAGCATGCAATTATAGTGGCGTTAGCAGTAGATTTGTTCAAAGGCGAGGGTATTTGGTTCAAGTTAAATTGGGTCAAACTTTAATTTAACGAAAAGACAAACAGTTGTCAGTAGGTGGAGAAATGCAAATGGCTCTAACGTTAGCTTTACAGCTTTAAAATAAATAAATGTCAATTTAAAATTAAAAAAAAAAAAAAAGCATTTTCTTTTCCCAAATTAAATTATTATTATTTTATTCGAATTTACTATCTGTATATTTATTAAATAACCGGCTTTATCAAATTTCCAAGACGGACGTGAACCATTTTCTTAACCAAAATTAATACTTTGAATTTTGCAACTAAAATATTAATTATTAAGTAAATTCTCAATATTAAATTACCTATATGATTTTTTTATTTTTATTTTTATTTTTTCATTTTCCACTTTATTTATTTCTCCTCCTTTTCCTTCAAACTAATTCTACTATCACTTTTCAAGAATTTTTGTTCCTAAAATTTATGATTTTTCCTTGTAATTCTTGCAATTTTTGGTGAAATTCGGTGCCACCATTGAATTCCTCTGCATTCTCTGCAATGGCGGAGAATTAAGCCACAGAGCTTTGTCTGTGACTCGGAGCAAACCCAGTTGCCGGAACTGTAGTTTTGGGCTTTTGATATTAATCACTCCAATTAGGGTTTTAGGTTTTTGGGGAGGTTTTCGGAAAAGATTAACAAAATTCAAAGTTTTTGCAGTCGTTTTCACATTTCTGGGTGTTTTATTTAGGGAAGCTTGTATCTCTAGCGGCTTCAGTTTGTTTAGGGTTCTGAGGGCTGTGAAGTTTTTGGAAAGTTTTCGTTTTTTGTTTTTGCCATTTACTTCTGTACATCTATGGAGGAGAAAGAGAGCTCTGGTTCTGGGATTACCGTGAAAGTTGATGAGGCCCCAGAGAGCTACCGTACAGATCCAAAGACTGAAATCCCGACCCAATTAGGCGGGGGTCCCACAATGGCAGCTACGGCTACTGCTACTGCTACGGCTACGGCTGTCTCGCCTGGTACAGGAATGAAGAAGAAGAGGGGCAGGCCTAGGAAGTATGGTGCTGATGGGACCGTCACTCTAGCACTGTCGCCGATGCCGATTTCGTCCTCGATACCACTTACCGGTCAGTTCTCAGCTTGGAAAAGAGGTAGGGGGCGGCCCACGGAATCAATCAAGAAGTCACATAAGTACGAGTATGAAAGCTCAGGTAATTAATGGTTCATGTTCTATCTATTAGAATTCTTTTGGGGTGTTAAAATTTTGAACTTTAGCAAATTTTGACTTCTTTATTTTATTTTATTTTTTTACTGTTACATTTAAGATCATGACCTGTTCATAAGGTTGCTTCGTAGTTGATCGGGATGAGGCATAGCTCTGTGAAATTCTGTAACAAAGTTGTTAATTACAGTGTTGATAATGTGAAAATTCAGAGCCAGTCGCTAGTGGTTGGGTGTTGTGGTGTACGGATTGACTAGTTTGGATCTGATTGGAGTTCTGAAGTAGAATTTAAGAGGATCTGTTTGGATTTGGAGTGTCGTAGGGGACCCTCGTCTTGAATTCCCCTTCAGATCTGGAATTTAATGGTAGCTGTAAGAAAAAGGGTTCTGTTGGGGATTCCGTAAAACAAGGGAATGTTTCACGTCTGTCTCGAATATTACAGTTCTTGCCTTTCTGAGGGGGAAGATAGCATAGGTGAGAATGATTGAAACTGCCAGGTTGTGCAATAGGTGAATTCCGGTACTTGGCTGATGTGACTGGGATTGAACTGGTCCTAACCGAGTAATTTTCCTAATAACCTACTGACTGCATTGCAGGATGTCGAAAACCCTCGCTAACTTGTCTGAAATACGAGAAAATCCCAACAGATTAAATTGTGAGAAATAATATGAGACTGGCACGTACACGGTTGGCAGAAAATTTGCTGAATGGAAGAGACTTTTTTATGGTCTATTTGGTAACAGTCAACTGTTATTTAGATATTTTCATACTATTTCATTATTATTCACAAACAATTCACTATTACCTATAAATTATTTCATTACTATTTATTAATTATTTCACTATTATTTATAAATGATATGAGATATTATTAACAACCAAAGTGAGCCTGATTCTTGGATAATTGTGATACATAAGGGAACTTCATCTTTCTATGAAGTTTACCACCATTCTTCAAGCATTGGGTTGTAATTCAAATTGTAAACGATTACAATAAATTTCTGGTCTGGTACTTACGGAATTGAATGTCAGTGCATTCTGTAATTAATTTTCTAAAAAGAGTTAATTTAAAATACTAACTTAAATTTAAGCGTAAATTGATTTGAAAGTCATAAACTATTGAAATAGGGACTGCTTTGTGTATAATGATCAGTTTACCCCAAAAAATCAATCAAACAATTTTATAGTTCTTCTAAGAACAGGATGTAACTAATCCACATTTTATCTGGATCAGACTCTTTATACAAGCTATCATAAAGGTCGCTCGTATGGGGTTAAAAACTGGGCATTAGATTTGGTGGGACTCTTTGTTAAGTTAAAAATCATTGACAAATGATGGTCAAAATCAAAATCTTGTTCATTCATGACATATAGAAGTACCAGCCATAGCCATCTGGATGTTAGGAAAGAAAGTACAAAGTATACTTTACATTGTATCTTGACCAATTCAAGTTGAGCACTCACACAAAAGTTCCTGGTCGGCTTTGTATTAAATCTGTTATTTTCCCCTTTTTTTTTTTTTTTTTTTTTTTTTTTTTTTTTTTTTTTTTTTTTTTTGTTCTAAGCTTATTTTTAGTAGGTCTTCTCATTTGTAGCATTTTCTTCTTGCTTACCTTATATCTTCATACACTGTTCCATTCCATTCATTAGATCTCTTATATTGTGACCCTCTATCATTTTGCCTGCTTCATTGATAAAATAACTTAATGAGAATTACTTATAAAAAAAATAACTTAACTAGAATTACATTTGTTTGTTAATCAAGTTGTAAATGAACATTGAAAAGCAATTTTTTCAGCATGCTATTTTGTAATTTTTGTTAATGTTTGAATAACAACCCCTTTTTAAGGGGCTACTAATATATTCTACGAGTAAAGTGAGAGTTCCATTTTTGTTTTGTCGATTTTTTCATAAATTTGTATTGTAGGTGAGAGGATTGCATACTCTGTTGGTGCAAATTTTACTCCCCATGTGATCACAGTTAATGCTGGCGAGGTATGTCCAGACAAATATGTGTGAAATGAAACCTATTCAGCAAATTTCTAATATTCAATTATACATATCAGTATCAGAGTTTCTTTGGAGTCTTGGACTGTGTTTCTAGCCATTGTTGTGGGCTTGGGAAGTCTTTTTTTTTAACACATATGAACCCAAGCAAAAAGCTGATTGCAAATCAATTTTTTGAAATATTTTTTCACGGTGACTTCATCAGTTCCTTTCCAAATATTTAGTATTTAGTTTATCTTGTACTTCTCTTCACTATGGTATTCCTTCTGGTTGTTACAGGATGTTACAATGAAGGTTATGTCCTTCTCTCAACAAGGATCCCGTGCCATATGCATTCTTTCTGCAAATGGCACAATTTCAAATGTTACACTTCGTCAACCTGCTTCTTCAGGGGGTACTTTAACATATGAGGTGTGTCCTATGCACAAAAGGTCTTTTTTTTTTTTTTTTTAATGTGCATGAGCATCAAATTATTGAACATATAAGTCGACTGGGTATGACTGTCATACTGTTTGACACTTGAATCCAAACTGGATGTATCATTTGTGCGCCATGTGTAATTTATGTGCCACCAGATGTGTGTTCTTTGTACTGAAGAATACAAGAGTATGGTGGTTCCTTTTCAGAGATGTATTTCTAGCATGCACTTATTTTCTCCCATTACACATTGTTGGGGGGCAATGGCTGCTGCGTAGCAAGTTAATTGAAATTCTAGAGCTGACTGTTACAACCTTATCCCTGCCCTTCTTTTCCAAAACCGAAAACATCTCTCTCTCAGACATTTTCTTGAGCTGCAGCTCAAAAAACAAATCTCCACCGTCACCATTCTTTAATATTACTTTCTGCTGCTCATCAATGTTGAGTTTGAATAATATCTTTTAGAAAATGAGCTTGTTGAGTGCCTTGAAGCTTTTCTTTTCATTGGTTAGGATACAACTTTTTTTTTAATGCATAATTTTCTATATAAGCATATGTTGAACTGACTAAACATGGAAGGTATTTATGAAATTATGTTCTATTTATATGATAATTAACAGCGATAACAAGGACAGGCATCAGTGTTTGAGTAATTGTTTGTTTGAAAGGCTTGTATACTTCCCTTACGCCTATGCTGCTGTTATCTCAACTATGCAACCTGTGTTCTTTGTCAATCTAAAGGTTGATGTACTCCCTATGGAGCAATTATTGCTTTCTTCGAGAATGAGAATGACCATGCTTTATTTTCTGTCAACAGGGTTCACTTAAACCTCTTCAGCTTCTTAATTTGGGATTTCTTTCTTACTTTTAAGATATTGATAAACTATCAGGATCTTTTTTTTAAGCCTCTTGTTTCTTTGGACCCATTATTTTGCTATTTTGCGTAATGTTTTGTTTATTAAATGATTTTTGGAGAGATTAGTCTCAAAGTATATTTAAAACCATCACAGGCACATTATTTTCTGTAAATTGTTTCCAATACAGCTTTAACAAAAATTAGACAATGCCCCCCCTACTATTGGCATCTCCATGTTTTGGGATAGTACCTCATGTTGAGCAGCTTTTGTCTTACCGACACAACACATGGTAAATAAGTTAGCCACGGTACATTGAATTGTACATCATTTCTCTCTCTTAGCAGTAGTCAACTTTTTTCCCCTTTACTGATCCTTGTTTTAATCTTCAATATTGCTAACTCATTAGTAGCCTTTTGTCCTAGTGGTTACGCTATCTATTCTTTTGAAGATGGGGTTCAGATGCATGTGATGGGGACAGGTTTAGTGGGTTAAGAGGTTACAGAACAAAATGGTCCACAATAGCTGGCTTGGTGGTCGTAGTATCATTATCCTTTTCACACATCATCGCATTAACCATCAAGCTTTCTTTGGTTCTATTTACAGGGTCGTTTTGAGATACTTTCCTTGTCTGGATCATTTATGCCTACCGAGAAGGGAGGAACAAAAAGCCGATCTGGTGGAATGAGTGTCTCCTTGGCTGGACCAGATGGTCGAGTGATGGGTGGAGGACTTGCTGGTCTCTTAGTGGCTGCTGGTCCTGTGCAGGTACAATCATTTTTTTAAGAAGAGAAATGAAGAAGAAAGGGACAGAAGATTGAGGTCATTAAGCAGGAGTTGAAATTTTAACCTTCAAATGCTAATATTAATATTTAAAATGAGAATGTATTATAAGTTTATCAAATATGAAATAAGTAACGTAGATGGGTAATAACGAGCTGCCACTGTAGATAACACTGCGATCTTGCATAGTAATGCTCAGCGGATATGCCTACATGACACTGACAAAATTCTTCATTCAGGTGTGTGCATCCTATGCATACTAGTGGGAAAAAAATAATAAAAATAAAAAAATCCTATGCATACTTGTGGGCGTGTATAATAAGTTTTCTTTTGTCATCCCCATTAACCATTTGAATAGTTGTATAATGTCATCCCCATTAACTATTTGAATAGTTGTATAATTATTCTTTACCAATTGAATGTATCAGGTTGTCGTGGGCAGTTTTTTACCAGGACACCAGCAAGAACAGAAGCCCAAGAAGCAGAGAATTGAACCTATATCAACTGCGATCCCTAACCCTCCCAATCCTCTCCGTGTTCAAGAAACAAAAGGAGTCTATGGGGTAGAAAAGGCCATTTTGACATCTTTCACACCCTTGCATGGCGACAGTTCAGCTTGTCTTAACCCGATTCAGGGCTCTAGGAGCTTGGCTGCCGACATTAAGACCTCTATGCCTGAAGAGGAATCTAAAGGCTCCAGCCAAATGAAGTGTGAGGTTTCTTGTTGATCATGTTCACTCCTTGTGTACGGGTTGTCTTGCTTGTTATCTGTAGACTCTACGAGGATTAGGCTCACCCAAATTTGTTTGACAGATACATAAACTTTATGGGCTATCTACTAAGGACAAACTAGGATTCAGTATGATGTTGGTTTTAACCCCCATAATTCTACCTTCTAATTAGACATTAGGTAGGACTTCTAATATGATCAAGCTTGTATTGTGGAGCTTTGATCATCATGTATTTTTCTAGTGTTGTGTTAATGATTGGTGTAGCATTTCAGATGTATCAAAACCTACCATGTCATTCTATTCTTCTGATTTAGTTCTCTGTATCTGAACGATTAAATTCAAGTAGATTATTTACCCTTCGGCGATAGAAGGTTCTCTTGCACAGCCCTTAGATAATTACATGCAAAACTAACTAATATATGTATTTTTATATTTCACTTTAGAAAGTACCTCAAAAAACAACAATCACATCAATGCCATCCCAATTCAGAGCAAAATATATGAATATAGACCTCCACATACATATTAACATGGAATGAAATTGAATTGGAAAGGGTTACCATGTACTTGTGGAATGACATTCTGACATTATTAAATGCCTAATAAATATTATGAACCCATTTCATAGCTATGCCTCTCTCACTCTAAATCCGGTCAAAAACTATAAGCCATGTCTATTCATATATAATGTATACAATGTATGTATATGGTTCGTGACATGCTTGTTACATAATTAAAAGTTAAAAACCTAAACGCCCGAAGTCCCTGAGCAAAGCCATTTGCTCACTTGACAACGTGATGTAGAGATCTTACTTCCTGGATGTTCCATCATTATCAATTGGATATGATTGGTATCGCTTTGACATACATGGGTTGAGGTTTCGTTTATTTATGAGAAATGATATTTGCATTCATGGTTATGCAAGTGGCGTGCAGTCGCTTTGAAAAAAATAAATTAATATGGAACCTACATGAAAAAATAAAAAATTAACTTTTTAATCGTGGATCACACTCTTTTTCAAAACAATTGTACGATATTTGTAATTCCACAACTATATGTAACATTGCTCTTTATTTATTGGGTGTTTGTTATTATTTTCTTTGGAAGTTGGTTTAGTTCTTACCTTGTAGAAATTTTATACGGTGTCCATTTGCTGTTTTGCTGAATTCGATTGTTTTTTTTTTTTTTTTTTTTTTTTCGTCTTTTGCCTGCTTGCAATGACATGGTGAAAGACTGCATTTTCAAACGCTTTGAGGGTTTGAAACTGTCCAAATTAATATGCAAAGCCATTAATGAACACCTAACAATTTAGCATGCATTTGGAAACATAAAGCTATTATAATAATGCCTTGGTTGTTTTAGGAGTGTTCACCCAACCAACCCACGAGAGGATATAACCAAATATTGGAATCAGTGGAGGATGCATAGGCGTTTTAATATCTAGAAAAATAAAAATAAAAAACGTAACTATAATATCACTGGGCAGAAAACAACAAAAACCCAATCCCAAAGATCAAGTTGATGATATCCAGGGGGTTTTATTGTATTGGACCAGGTCTCTCGCGTTGTAACTACTGACTCAGAGAGAAAATGCAGGTGACCTAACCTCTTCACCCACAAATATAGAGCAGTTAGCATGAACTAATTCTCTTCAAGCACTAAAATGGTACAGTTAGCATTTGTAGTTAGTAGCTAACACTCCCGTTATATATAGAAAGAGAGAAAACGGGTGGAGAATATCTTCAGGCTTCAGCTACAGAGTCAATTCCAAATGGCAGAGAAAGAATTCACTGGAAACTCAAACAGGAAGCAGGCTAGGCAACCACCTTCAGTCCCATTTCTTTGGGAAGAAAGGCCGGGAATACCTAAAAAGGACTGGAAGCCAGGAACTTCTTCGGTTATTCGGCCTGCTCCAAAACCTCCCGTCAAACTTCTTGTCTCGGTTCCCTTCATGTGGGAGGAAAAGCCAGGAACGCCGCTGCCCTCCTTTTCACAGTCACCACCACAAGAATCGGTGCCACCAGCAAGGCTCAGCAGCCCTCCACTGCTGTTAGCTTACGCTTGCCACTACAATGACTATGATAGCAATTATTACAATGACAAAGGTGGGAATTATGGAGGCGAGGGAGATGAAGAAGGTTTTTTTGAATCAGACATCGAAACATTCAGTTTTGAAACAGATGGTTCGTGCAGCTTGGCTCCCTCTCTCCTAGCAAATTGCCTTGTACCATTAAAAGCAATTTCTACTGCTATTCCAGTGGAGAAAATAGCAGCATCGGAAGATAGTGACCAGCTGGAAACCCCTTCCTCACCACCTTCTGAAACAGACAGTAGTACAAGCAGCTATGTAACTGGCATTTCAAGCCTTGTAGGGGCTTCCTTCTTGGAACACTTGTTTCCACTCTTTCCACCCAGTTCTGGCTTTCTGGAGAAGGTAGGAGAAGAGGGTTGCAAGACTTCACTGGAACCAAAAAGTAAACACTGCGATCTTGAAAGCAATAGCATTGTCGTGGTAAGGAGCCCCCCTACGCTTGGAGAGCTTATAATGATGAGCCGAAGGAGGAGTTACCGGAGAAAGGCTATTCAAATGAGAAATCAGAATCTATCAAAGGTAAAACTCGATCTCTTGCTTCAATTTTGTTTATCATTAATCTAGGCATTAGCCTACTATTGAACAACAATTGGTAAGTATGTTTAACCAAGAAAAAAATACAGCAAGATTTTACCAAAAAAGTAGTCAATTCCTTCCAACCCAAAAAGAGAGAAAAAGCAAATGTTATCTATCCCCTATTTGAACAAGGAGTGCAAAACAACTTTTACTCTTGTCTGAATGCAACTATGACAGGAATTGACAAAGAAAGGTGCTTTCGGATGCTTCATTTACAAATCTGGCAGCAAGATGATCGAAGCACTGTATAGGAAGAGGAAGCACTTGCCGATATTGAAAGTGACATAGAAAACTTCTACCTACCTTGTGGCCCAACATTTCTGCATTCAGTTCCTTCCCTTCAGTTTCTCTTCGAAAATCATTATAATTCTCATTTCTGGGACTTGACAGTGCAAAAAAATTTACTAAATCTGCAATGTAAATTTCAACTCTATGATAACTAAAAGACAGCTGAACTCATATTTCTGATAAACTTTTGTAAGGTGTCAATGTGAAAACTACTGAATTAGCTGTTTCTACCACGGTATTTCAACTTGAAGATTTGCAAGTTTCAGCAACTTTCCGGATCCGTTCTATAACTATAGGAATATCCTCTTCAGATAAAGAAGTATATAGGAATATCCTCTTCAGATAAAGAAGTAAAACAACATCGGAACCATCCCGGTTCTATGCAGTGACAAGCAGACCCCGGAGTTACATTGATCTTAGCAATATTCAACAGCTTTTCCCATAAATCAAGTTCCCCTTTCTCACTATAAGAGGGAATTAATCCACTCAAATCAACCCAACAATATAAACCAGCACTACTCAGTGTACACTCGATTCCTAATTGTTTCAAACCTGCCACAAACAAATCATGCATTTCCCGTATCCTCTTTTTGTTGGTCTTAATATATGCCTGAGTGAATCTGGTATCTGAGAGCATTGAAGTTAGCAGCCGCTGGGTTGGAGCAGAAATTGAAGAAAACCTCGTTAACCTTTTAGCGGCAACCAAAACACTGTCGTTAAAGGAATAGATCGCCCCAACTCTAAATCCGGGAAGAGAGAGATCTTTTGATAGACCATATACTATATGAATTCTAGTTTTGTCAATATCTTTCGAATCAAGAACTTCAGCCATGCTTACAAATTCCTTGGTTCCATGCATAGACCCCGCAAATATTTCATCAGCTATAATATGGATGTTCTTCTCTTGCGAAAAATCTAAAAGACTGTCAAGTGTTTCCCGAGGTAGCAAATTGCCAACAGGATTTGCAGGATTAGAGATGAGAATCCCACGAACTTTTACTCCACGTTTTCTTGCCTGATTAAATGCTTGATCTAGAGCGCCGATACTTATAATGAAGTTGTCAGTTCTGCGACAGTGAACTGGTATTAGTTCCACTCCAGTGCGCCAACTCATGTCCCTGTCAAAACTGTAGATCATTTCTTAATTAGCTTCCACAGTAGATTTGAGTATAGAAAATTCGGGGGTAGGTTGGTATCTTAATTGATAAAAAAATGGTTTTATCCATAGATATCAACTTTTAATGAATGTCATAGCATTACCCAGGATAATAAGGCGTGGGTACAAGAAATGCATTTCCTGGGTCTGCTAAGCAGAAGCATAGCATCTCAAGAGCAGGAGTTGCACCACAGGTCAACACCATCTGTGATGGGTCAAATGAGACTGCTCCTCCCATTACCTGAGACATGAAACCTGCCATTGCCTGCAAGGTACCAAAAGGATAATTCATATCAGAAGTAATAAATATATAAATACCATGAACTCAATGTGATTTCTGATTACAAAATTGGCCGATCACTTTTGTACAGTATTTACTGGAGTCATTAGCCTAGCCTTACATTTTTTCGTTCCTCGGTTATAGAAAATAATGAACATAAAAAAAATTAAAAAGAAAAAGAAAAAGGAAGTGACCTCCATTATTCATTTTATTTTTTTGGCAATTTCTGTTAAATCCAATAATCACAATTTCTTTTGCTTTTCTGCATGTGAATGATGCACACGAGATACAACGTAATTATCTAAAAGAGAATCCATACAATTAATTAAAAGTATATTAACCGTACCACAAGCTATCCTACGAAAGAAATTAGTTACTTCTCAATCGTTTTAAACAGCTACTAATCTTGGATTTAAGCAAGACACTAGCAATGATAACCAGTGTAATAAAAGCTGCAAGTAAAAAAGAATATATTCAGTAGCAAAAATTCACGATGAACAGATTCAAGCAAATCAATTGAATCACTCTGGAAAAAAAAAAAAAAAACTAATAAAGGTGCAAACATTGTTTAATCAGACATACAAACCTAATATCCATTTTCTTTCAGTAAAAAATATTATTGACAATAACGAGCAAATATTTGTAGCCTCAAGTACACAGAACGTATACAAGGGAATAACACCCAGTCAAGTGCTAGAAATAGATACAGGGAACAAGTATAATAACAGCTTTTTGCCTCATTGCGACAGTGGAAAAAAACTCCCAAAGATTATCGACGGCGGACAAATAGACCTGCATCTGCTCATAACAGCTAAATGCTACCATCTTTAGACTAACCGTAACTGATTCGGCACCAGGATTAGATCTTCTATGAAACTAATTTACTACCAACGAATCAAAGATTTCCATAGAAGATAGCCCATGAAGTGTAGAAAAAACCCGGCTATAATTAAATTCTCATACCAATCATCACTTAACAGAGAACACTTGAATAGCTCGCACTCATTTACAACTGCAGTCGATATAGCATCAGTTGCTACGAATCCAAACAAGAAAAATCTTCCCTTTTCTTGTTTGAAATGAATAAAGGAATAAATTTTACCCCTTTCAACTCCATTAATCCATCGAACGGTCGGTACGCTACGATTCCACTAATACTCAAATAACCGCCGTGACTTCCAATTACTGAATCCTTCAAGTTCTCCGAAAGCCATTTCTCAATCAAATCAAAACACAGCTACAAATTACAATCACCCAAATAAAAAAGAATAACAAAGTTAGTCGAAATCAAACCACCAAAAGATAAAAAGGAGAAAGAATTCAAAAATAAACAATTAAACGACCAAAACAAAAACTCACTCTGTTTTCCGACAACCCAAATAGGATAATGCCATTGGGGTTATCGAACCTGTCATAAGCATCCTCCGAAACCTTATCCAACCCGATATAATATGGCGAGTCGTTCGGTCTCGCAATCGAGCTCGCCCTAGAAGAGACTCGGACGCGTCGTATGGACCCTCGGGACGATAAATTGGACCGCGAGGATGAGCGTGGGAGCTCAGCGAGGTTGGACGAGGACTGAGACGGCGATGTTGGGTTCGAGTCGGACCTGGGAGAACGGTGCCGCTTAACGTAGAGCTGGAAAAAGTAGAAGAGGGCGTAAGGGATGAGAGAGCCCAATATAAGACCTCCGCTACCTTGGACTACACCCTGTAGAGGCACTACGAGGCGCATCGCGGTGGATCCGGCGGGCTTTCGAGCCTGGGATTCGGGTTCATTGTCTTCTGGGCTACGGGGTCGGGTCATGAGTTTGGCGTATGGGCCCGCCGAAATAGTCTCAGGCCTCGGATGGTCCGTTGGAGTGGAAAGTTTGGTCGAGGCGATGAGGATGAGACAAAGTTCTCAGTTTATAACCGTGTTTTTATTCGAGCTGGTTTTGGCATTTGAGGTGGCAGATGCCATTTCGTTGATTTGGGACCTTTTGGTGTTGCTATTCATTTGCTTAAAGGTGATAAAGTTGTAATTAATTTACAATTATTTTCAGAATTTTATAATATCTTTTAATTCTAAATTTTAAATACATCAAAGCTAAAAGCAAAAGTCAAAATAGTTTTAAAAGTTCATATTTTATTAAATAATTATATAAAAGTTGTAAAATAGTAGTAATTTTGTCATTTTCGAAACAACAATAATAATTTAACTAAGGCTTGTCTTCCTGGGACGTGTGGGAGGAGACATCATGTTGCCTATATTCAAGTCTATTCTACATCTAGATTCACGTCTCTATTTTGCCGTTCATAAAAAATATAAATTATAAATTATTCAAATAAAAGGTCTCTATTCTGTGTAGAGAAGTTAATGGCAATGCTATTTATTTTTATCATTTTAATTATTATTTTATTTTTTTAAAGAAGGGAGCGACAGGTATTTTAAGATACTAAAGTTTTGTATAGTTATACCTATAATATCAAATAAGAAATCTGTAAATAGTAGTGAAATAATTTATGAATAGTTGTAAAATTATTTGAGTTTAAATGTTTTATATAGCTTTGAGAAATAAAAGAAAAAAAAAATCAAATTAAAATATTGTTATATTATTATTTTTATTTTTAGATTTAAAAAAATTAAATGATTTTTTATGTTTTATCTAAAATTTTAAAAAAGTTGTAATGATTAGATGCAAAAATTTAAAATTTAAAATTTTAAAATTAAAAATTATTTACATTAATGGTATTAGAACGTCGAAATGAGATGAGATCATGTATGAAACAAAAGGTCTAACTGAAACATAATTCTAAAAGAGGTTGAGGATATTTTTTTTTTTTTTTAGCATATTCTGTGTTGGGTTGTTTGTATACGGCTTGGTTTTTTAGTCTTGTATATGTTGTATATATTGGAGATGTGCTACAATCACAAAAAAATCTCATGAAAATAAACCTATAAATTAATACGGCTTGATGTAATATGTTAATCTACTTTATAATAAAAAAAACTTTCGATATGATATGCTAAATCAAACTATATTAATTTGTGGGTTTATTTTTATGAAATATCTTTTTGTGGCCAAAGTTCTAAGCGAAAACTCGAATAGCATATGAACATATGAGTCATACTCACTAAAAAGTAAAACCTCTCCCTCCCAAGCAACACATGATCCCACACACTGCTTACACTCCTTACTCATTAGTTATTAGATGTTGTGTTTGATGTTTGAACTTCTTTAGGGACAACAATAGTTTTGTTGCACAATGTTGTAATGATTTTGTGGTTTTAATAATTGTTTTCGTTTAGTTGTTAATCTTATAAGTTTGATTTTTGGATTTTTGTACTCAAAGCTTATTGTAATCATGGTATTTTTCTATCATAAACGATGATGTATGAATATAATTAGAGTGGGGAGGATATAAAACTCCAGTTAATCAAATTGGCCCGAGTCTATATTGAGGACTCTTCACACATCTAGTCCTTATGCACGACCCATGGGCTGCGCAAGGTAAGGGGGCCCAGTCCCCACATCTACCTTGTATATACGACCCACTGGTTGGGGCCCAAGGCCCTAGTGGGAAGGAGCCCAAAATCTGGGCAATATGGAAGCAAATAGAGGATGAGGACGCCGACATTTATGACACCACCCTGCACGCACGTAATGATAGGATCACGCCGTCAAAAGCTTAACCCACACACAAGTAGGGACCACGGTAAGGCAACCTGTCTCCAATAGTGCGCTCTCTTATTTACTAAAATTCCCTCTAAAGAAGAAGAACGCTACTCCGGCATCGGAAGTTACCCATAATCCCGAACCTCCACCTTATTTGTGTTGCAAGAAGCTAAGCTCGATAAACGGTGTGCGAAACACAACGCCAACATAGAGTATAGTTCTCCATTTATATTAAAAAGAATGTACAGATAGATCAAATGTTGGACAAAATGGGAAAACATAAACACAAAGATGCTCAAAATGTGAAATGGTCCAATTAGCTTGGAAAAGGTTAGAGACAGAAAAGAAAACGAAGCTATATTTTGTGTCAGTTGTTTGTGTTTCCTTTTACTCGAAGTAGCGTCGAAAACAAAAAAAAAAGGGGGTAGTGTATAAATCGGTATCACACAACGAATGATTCTGCATATCTGTAGGGATTATTGTTGAGTAAAAAAAGGATACAGTTTATGTGAGCTGCAATTGCCAATTTCAGTTATTTGTGTTGATATTTTTTCTTAAATTAGTTTGTTCCTTTGCATTCGATGGTAGGAATTTCGATTGTTTTACTTTTACATATTTTAATATTACAAATAATTAAACAATTAGACAATTAAGTTTTGGTCGTAAATTTGTTTATCGCATGTATCAAGTCATAAATATAAATTTTTTATAATAAATAAATAAATGAATGATAATATTTTTTTTTAAATATTTATATTTATATTATTCATTTGATAAGAACTATAGCAGAAAAATTATCATAAAATTAAATTTATAAATTGATATATTGTCGCATGATATTTGAGTTCTACTTTCGTAAAATGGCTTCGTGGTCAATATCTTTTTTTTTTTTAAGTTCAAAGACAGAGCCGAAGGTAAAAAGTTCGGACCCCACTGGTTAAAAAATTCGGGTTTTTTTCTGAAATTTGGGCGCTAAACGCCCGCTCCGTCGTCCTCTCCACCTCCTCGGACCTCCATTCACTGCCATCAGTTCATGGCTCCTTAACAGTTAGCACCATCCCAAATTCTCGCTGCCAACGCCAATTTCTCAACGAATAATTTAGGTTTTACCCAATCAGAACGTTCCTCATTCAACACACACACACACACTCTCTCTCTCTCTCTCTCTCTCTCTCTCTGTGTATATATAATTTTTCCCGGGATTAAAGGCTCGGGCAAAGAGATTTGCCTCAAAAGTTATTGGGATAATGAAGTTTTGATGGAGGTTTGAAGGGAATGAGCGGTGCTTTCTCTCTCGTTCTCCGAGAAAGAGAGAGAAAGCGAGGCAAAATTTTCAATCAATGTTGTTGGTTTGGTTCGTTATCGCGAAGCAGTAAAACCAGTGCTTTCTTTTTCATTTTCCGTGGGGGTTTCCAAGAAAAAGAGTAAGACATAAAAAAAGGGGAGAAAGAAAATCCATAAAGAAAAATTTGAGAATTGAGAGAAACTATACGATATCAATGGCGTTCCTTGCCTTGGCTTCTTTGCCTGATACGTGGTTGTGAGGGTGAAATTGAAGCGAATGCGATATAGAAATGGACGAAGATATGGAGGAGTTTGTTATGAAACCGTTCGTGGCTGAAGAAATTGATCTCGATTACGAGTTCGATGCGGCTCGGTTCCATGATTTCACCCGGGCGGAGACTGATCTCGAGGCTCTAAAAGCCGAGCGCTGGTTCGAATCCGCACATAGTTATCCGCCTTCGCGTAAGCACCCACTACATTCGGCGGAATTATTATATTTCGTATAAATTGATAACGATTTCCTGTTTGAAACTTTGAATGCATATTTGTAGAACTAGTTAACATTTTACGACATGTCCTGTTGTAGTATTGAATATCTTATATGGTATACCTTGATTATTTTTTAAATGTTTTATCGTTTAATTTCTAGCTCTCATGGTCAAGTTGAAAAAGTGGCGGAAAGACCTTCCTGTAGAAGGTAGAAACACCGAAACCAGGAACTCCAGTGGCAATGGCTCTGACAAAGGTATACTTGATAGAATTCTTCAAGTTTGTTTTTTCCTGTACCTAATTATACCATTAGAAGTAAATCGATATGTTTTTTTTTTTTTTTTTTGGGATAAATAAAGCAATGGTGGTAAAAGTATTATTCGATCATTTTCCGTGTGTGAGAAACTTTGAGCATTCTCATGTTTAACATGGTTTTGAAATTCTGGGCAACATTGACGAGATGAACATCCTGCAGAAAGATGATGTTTAAGTTTTTTTGGCAAATGCTTTGTCATGAAACGTATGGAAATTGCTGACGAATTGTATGGAATAATTAAAAGAGAAAAACAATATAAATCAATATAGAGATTTAACGTAATTCGGCGATATGCCTACATCCACAATGAGTGAGCGGCACAAAATTCATTATCAATTAAGTAGGGTTACATAATATGTATTTATACTAATCCTAAACGTACGGACATATTTAAAAAAAATTATAACAATACCACTGTACCATACCGCAGGAGGTGTTGCCCAACCTAATCAGCATCCCAAACAACGTATCAATCCTAAAAAGCAGATATTGGAGACTTTCACTGTATGAGCCATATACTTCAATATGCTTGTATTAGGTTAAATTCAAAACAGTCACAAATTGGAGACAATTTAAATTGGACTGTTTGGTATTGTATCCAATTCGGTGGTTATTTCCATCTTCCAACTCCCTTTGAATTGCCTATAATATGAAAATATGTCTTGTAAATAACTTAGGTTGACCAAAAATACCAATGGAAGTGTTGTGATATCAAGTGATAATAATAACTAATGGAGATTGTGTGATATTGAGCCTCTTTTTTATACGAGGTTGAAGCAGCCGTTTATTGAAATTTTCATTTTTGAACAAGTAATAAAATAAGAGCTGACCTGATGAATATTCCACGTTCTACGTTCATTTTTGGTGTTAACTAGATTTTAATGTTTCTTCTTGTTGTGCATCCAATCACTAATTCATGTATCGTTAGGATTTGTTTTCTACAAGCAGATGGCTGAAGCAGAGCCAAAAGCCAAAACGAAGTCCCCAGTCAAGTCAACATTATCGAGGAGTTCTACCTTAATGAAACCAACAGCAAGTCACTTGGCCAAGCAGAAGAAACCTCGAGTTCATTCTACCCGATTTTTGAGGTGTTAGAACGTTAGTTATTTCTGAGGTACCCCTTTTATTGGTGACACTGGCCAGTCTATAACTAATCTTCACTTTGTTTTTCAGTGGTTGGTGTTCCCCCAATTGGGTCTCACCAAAGATCGGCAAATGAGACCGTGTTACTGAGAATTATCATTTATTATTTCCCCCGCTGTTTTTCTCGGTTCTCTCTTTTCTCAACTTTATGGGTTTCAGAAGTTGGAACGCATTGATGAAAAAGTTTGGGGACTTCTTCTGTAATCCACATCCAAGCTACCAAAAGCCAAAAGTCGGAAGCTGGTTACTCACGGAAGGTGCATTAAAGTGTTTGTTAATAAACTGTTTTGATGCCTTAGATCAGTTTTTAATCGTTCTCTTCATGACTTCTGGAGCACTTGTGTTTTTAATCGTGGGTTTACCTTCATGATTGGATTTGTTTATCTTAAAAGATGATAATCTAGGAACATACATAGCTTTTTTTTTTAAATATTAGAATCTGGTGGTTTCTGGATTATTTGCACATTAGGAAAGTGATCTCGAGCGTCATTGCAGGTTGGATACGTTTGACGTTATGCCTATGCGTACAAGACCTCTAATACTGGCAACAGCGTGTAGGGCACAAATACATGTTACTGGTAGTCATTTTACCGAGATTATGATGATCTACCTACTACATATATTGGCTAAATGACCATATGGGATTTGTCTTCTAGTTTGTAGTTCAGTTATCAGAGACTGCGGAATAATGAAATGGACAGGCATGACCTCTGAAGAAATTAACAGGTTCATTGACAATAGAGCAGTATAATAATTCCTGCAAACCTGTCTCAGGAAAGAGGAAAATCTTTAAAGTACAATATAAATATTGTGGAAGTCTGAATGTCAAGGCATTAACAACTAATTGCTTGGACTAGAGGAAATAAGATAAACTATACCGAGCATAGACATGTTGTCAGCATGTATTCGAACAAAATACACATTACAAATTGAGGTACTTGTACCGTAATGTTGGCAGATTCAACCGTCCAAAAATGTATCATCAGATGTTCACGAGCAAGATATAGTCAGTAATATATGTCCCAGAACCACTAGAGCCAGATATTCATCTTTTTGGGAAGGAACAAAAACTGGGACTTTACCCATCCTCCATCCTCTTTGTTTTTTTGTCTTGTCGGATGCCAAAGACTGAAATTGGAAACTTCAAAGGGTGTTCTTAGATATGACCTCGCCAAACCGAACAAACCACTGAGCATCAGAAGAATTATTCTCCTGCTGAAACTGACGCTGCTGCGCTTTTGGTTGCTGTTGTCCTTTGTCGTTCACAAATTGAGCATAGTCAACCTTCTTTGGTGGTTCAAAACCAGGTTTTCCAGGAGGTGCTGGAATCAGGGAGACCAAAACCCTAGAGACCTCATGCATGGTTGGCCTCTCAGAAGGGTTCCTTTTTGTGCACAGCAGAGCAAGTTGGAAGGTCTTCCTGACATGGGCCAAATCCATGCAAGTCACAGAAACCTCAGGATCAACAGCCTCCATGACTGTATTATCATCTGCCTTGGACAATATCTGGGGAAAATAATAATAATGAGAAACGGAAGAAAAAAACAACTATAATCATCCGCTGACTTGAGCTAACTCTGCGTTTTATATCTGGCTCCTGTTGATTTTGTATGGATTGGGATCCAGACCACGTACAGAAGTGGAAAATATTTGCAGTTTTAACCAGATGCCCCATACTTCCCAACACTTGGTCAGACAGTCCCAAATATTCAAAGAAAAAATCATCGTATCAATTAGCCAAAGCAAAATGGCCATACATGCCAAATTGGCCAATCAAAACTAATCACACCACACTGAGGTGTGCAAAATCAACCAAGTTTGACCTGATCTTGAACTTCATTTATTGCCAATTGGATGACAACACTTAACAATTCATACAGAAACAACTTTGTGATCGAGAAACATACCAGTTGATGCAAGTTTGACTCATTGTCCACTGCCTTCTTTCCAGTCAGTAGTTCCAGAAGAACAATGCCAAAGCTATAAACGTCCGATTTTTCATTGAGCCGGGATGTTCGAGCATACTCTGGGTCAATGTAGCCAATTGTTCCAAGAACATAAGTGGATGCATGAGTTTTTGAAGTTGAGATGCATTTGGCAATCCCAAAATCAGAGAGATGAGCCTCAAAATTCTCATCCAGAAGGATATTTGATGACTTAACATCCCTGTGTACAATTCGGGGGTTGCAATCATGGTGAAGATAAGAAAGTCCCTGAGCAGCCCCAACTGCTATTCTTAGTCGTGTCTCCCAATCTAGTTTTACCTTCTTTGAGGGTCCTGTAATACATGCCACGTCAAAACAGTAGGCAATATCCAAGACAAATTTACACTATATACAATTGATTCATAGTCCTAAAAACAGTACATCTCTCTTCCAGAGTTGAAAATGTTTCCTGTATTCCAGAAGTTATAGAAAGGTGACAGCATAGCTTTTTATTCATAACTTCTCGTACCAGAAATGATTCATAAAACTCATCAAATTCATGAAAATCAACAAGTAATAAAAACAGTATAGGCAAGCTAACCATGAAGAAGATCCCACAGAGAACCATTGTCCATGTAGTCATAGAAGAGAAGGTTTCCGTAGAGAGAGAGAGCGTATCCATGCAAGCTGACGACGTTCCTATGTCGAATGCTACCAATTGTTTCCAGTTCAGTCTCAAATTCTTGCAAGTTGTTTGGATATTGGTTGTAAAGTCGCTTAATTGCAATCGGCCGGGAATTCTTCAAGACACATTTGTATACCGTGCTAGAAGCACCATACCCTATAATATACTTCTCATCTAGATTCTCAGTGACTCTCATTATATCATCAAAGGTGTGAATAGCCATATCCATATGAAGAATTACAAGTGTGGCGGAACCTAGAAATAAAAGAAATGCACCTCAGGACCTGAGGCTAAAAAGATAGGAATATTTTGCAAGTACATTGGCAAAAGTTTGGATACCTTGTCCATTTCCTTTAGATCTCTTTGTCGATTGCTTTGGTTGGTTGGATTTGTAGACAGCAACTATTACAATAGACAAGAGGGTGATGAAGCCAAGCGTCATACAAATAACTGCAGCTTTAGAAAAAAGCGCTGGAAAAGAGAGAACTGAGATATATTAGGATGAAATTATAGAACAATGTTATTTGAAAGCCTTTACATTGCATACCATCCACTTAACATAATTTGATTTGGGCAGATAATTCTAAAATTTGAATCTTACAAATCAAATTATGCAATGTGGATGATGTAAAAACCTTCAAATAGCACCACTCCTCAGATATAGAGGAAGTTAAGCCCTAAAAAATAAAAGAACTCAAGCCCGTTGGCATAACAAAATTGCTATTAATGGGATATGAAATGCACCCCCCCACCCCCCCAAAAAAAAAACAACATAATTGGATTAGTACCTCTGGATTTTGCCACATAAGGTCCACATATTGATCCCAACCAGTTCCCACACAACAACGGATTCCCTATGAAGCTGCTTTCAATGTACACGAGATCATTATAGGAGTCGTCATAAAAAATAAAATAATCTTTTTGCCATACCTGTCTGGTGAAAAGCGTGAGAAGTTCCTCATAGGGGGTACAGCTCCAGATAAGTTATTGTAAGAGACATTGCTGAAATATTGAGGAATCAAATATTAGAGGATGCTTTAAACACTACATGAATAGAAGTGGAAGAGGACCGTGGAATTCAACTTACAGAGTGACAAGACTGAAACAATTCGTTAGTTGATCAGGAATTTTTCCATGCAATTTGTTGTTGTTAAGAATCCTAACAAAACATTTACAAAGGAAATGGCTTTAGCCAAAAATGTACCAGCTACAAAACCATCATCAAATTGGGAAAGGGGTAGAAGGTGTTTTACTTACAGAGAGAAGATATTCTGCAACTGACCAAACTCTGGAGGGATGCTGCCAGAGAGATTATTCATCGACATATCACTACAATTAAAGATAAGTATCACACAATTAAAGATAAATATCGAAAGGTGATGTCTCATATGATTACGCCAACAAATATTACTACATAAGCCTAAAACTCACATGATCAGTATACTTCTGAGGTTGCCGAATTCGACTGGCAGAGACCCATCAAGATGATTGCTACTTAAATTTCTAAATGCAAATATTGATCATGAACATTACCACCAAATATCAAAGAAATTCAAAATATTGGATGCAGAAACACTGAAGTGAAATTGAGGGGGAAACTTTTATTGCAGACTCACAGGGTGAGAAGGTGTTCCAAGTCACCAATTGAAGCTGGAACAGGTCCAGAGAAATTATTGCGAGAGAGGTCACTGAAAAGAGTAACAGTCAATCTAATCTTATGAAAGGGATACTGACCCGAAAAACAAAATTTGAAATGAGACTTACAGTGTATCAAGATTAATGATGTGTCCAAGCTCTAGAGGAATTCTGCCTTTGAAACTGTTAGCTGAAAGATTTCTGTAAGGTCCAGAAAGTTTTCTTTTATCAATAATGTACAGGAAAAACATGCAATAAAAAAATCATAAATGAAATACTTTCAAAACCAGTGAGTCGATGCTTACAGATAAGTCAAACTGTCCAGATTGCGCAAACCCACAGGGATTGATCCATTTAAGCGATTACCATGCACATTGCTTCAGGGGCGTGGGGAATAATTACAAACAAGAAGTCAATTGCAGACAAATTTAAAATTGAAACTAATGTCACAAGTCAAAAACATATAAAGAACCAAAGGAAAAAAAAAAAACACACTATCTTACAATTGATTCAATGCCACACAGAAGCTGATGTTAGGTGGAATTGGTCCTTCAAGCTCATTACTGGCAAGATTCCTGATGCATAGAATGAAACAGTAATTAACATGTACCGTTTTGAAAAAAAAAACAACAGATAGAAACAAAATCTCACAATTCAAACAGCTGCTCCAGCTTCCCAAGTTCAGAGGGTATCTGCCCGACCAGTTTGTTGTTGTTCAACTGCCTGCAGACTTCTAGCTCAGTAAAATATATAAACTAAAACAATTTTTTATCAGAAAAAAATATAAAGTAAAACATAACACCCAAACTATTTCTTCCATGCAAGATATCTCACAGGTAGCTAAGCTTTGACATGTTGCCAAGCTCTGGAGGTACTGGCCCAGTGAGCTTGTTGCCATGGAGATACCTGGAACAGCCAGAGTAAAACACAGATGATCCTACATAATGTACATACAAACTCTATTTTCAGGCAACATTAACTCACAGTTTGCCCGTGTATGATAAGTTGCCAAGTATTGGTGGGATTGGCCCAACAAGTTCATTCTCACTCAAATCCCTGAAAGTGTAGGGCAGAAAAAGTAACTCGTAACAGTCATACCATAAGCACTATAATATGGAAATGACATAAGCAGTAACGTGCATACGTACAGGACAGCAAGGGCCTGCATCAAACCAATCACCTCAGGGATCTGCCCCGTTAGCCTATTTCCTTGCAGGGACCTAAAACAAGAGGCGTGTAAAAGCTGTAACGTAGGTCTCAATGGCAACATAGACAAATATAACACAATTTTCATATATATATATATATATATTGGACGTAAAGAGATAAATAACAAAATTTTCATAAATAGTAAACTCCTCAAATCTTCCTAACAACTTAAAGGATTCCTCGTGTATTTAAACTGAGTAAAATGTTGATTTTGGGAGGAAACTAACAGAGTTGCCACTTGTAGGAATCCAATATTGTATGGGATCTCCCCAGTGATTTGATTGTAGGATATATCCCTGAAATCATTGATATAATCATGAAAGTTACAACTTTGAATACATATAAATACACATGTAGATTATTAGATAAGCATATCAAAAGTCACCATAGGGTGTAAACATACAAGATTTCAAAACTTGTACAGTTCCCAATGCTCTCCGGGATTGTACCCGTCAGATTATTCCCTCTAACGTCACTGGAAATAATATATGAGGATTTCAATCGCATAAGAAACAAATGTAAACTTACGGAACAATTCAATGGGAATTCATAATTGCATGTATGATCTGTACTCACAAATACCACAGGCCTGTTAATTGACACATATCGGGTGAAAGTGTTCCAGTCAATGAATTTCCTCGTAACCCTCTGTAGAAAAAATTTCAACCAAAACGAATGAAAAGTTGGAAGTATCGACAAGAATGTTAGACAATTGTTTGACCATGAGAGGAACATTCAACCTCTTGAACGATTAGCTAAAAGCATCAAACCCAGAAACAGTGCCCGTTCGACTGAGTAATAAAGAGGAAGCACATAATTTTTTTTTAAAGTAAATACAGGTAGCAGCATCTTCAGATGAATCCTGTGGAAATTACACAGGTACTTACATGTATTGAAGCACCTCATTCCAATACAGAAGTCTCGGTATCTCCCCTGTAATCTGGTTCCGTGCAAGATCACTACAAAATAAAATCACCAGGTAAGCTCACATCACTGACGATAAAAACCATGAGATACAATTAAGACACCAGCCCCATAGAAATGACCAGTTTTAAAGCCCACAATGCATCTATATTTGCACATGTTAAAACCACGCGTACGGGAGAATCCAGGAGAAAAGAAAGCGTACAGAGTCTTGAGGTTCGGAATCTGGGTTAGTGTTGAAGGTATGGGGCCAGTCAACTGATTGTTCTTCAAATTCCTGTAGCCGGCAAATTGGAGAATTCTGAGTTAAAAGGACCAAAAACAGGTGACAAAACATGACATGCTAAAGAAAACGCAAATTCAGGACTTACAAAAGCTCAAGCTGCTTGAGCTTAGATATCGAAAAGGGAATGTCCCCAAACAGTAAATTATCAGACAAATCCCTACATTTAGAAAGTCGTTAAATTAAAAAGAATACAATGCTCCAGATGTCTTCACCCAAAAAGGAACAAAACAAGAAATCAAAGAAAATGGAAACTGTACAGATGCACAAGGGAAGCACAGTTCCCAATTTCATCCGGGATTTGACCAGTTAGCTTATTCCCCTGTAAGTCTCTGCCAATTCAACAAAAAACAAAAGTACATAAATGAACAAGCTATATAATATTTTGTTCTGATAAATTAAGCAAAGCAAATAAAAACAGAACAATCAATTACATACATGTATTGCAAGTTTCTTAAATCTCCAACTGCTGGTGAAATCTCTCCACCTAGGTTCAAGTTCGACAGATTCCTGGAACAATGTACCAGAAAACTTTAGAACCTAGCCAAAACCCATGTAAATCCAGACGAAGAAAAGAAGAAACAGCTCTAAAAGAAAAAGGAAAAATCAACCAAAATAAAGGTGTTTGAGAGAGAAGCAATACAGAGTAAGCACAGAGAGGTTGGCATTGTAGCAGAAGACACCACGCCAGGAACAGAAATCTTGGTTGTGCACATCGTCCCAGTCAAGCAAAACGTTCACCACGTTGCTAAACGAGGACTTGATCGACATTAACGCTTTCCCTACAAATATCGCCCACCATTTTTATATTAGAGAAAGCTATTCACCCAAATACAGAGGTAGTTAGCTTTTAGCTTAAAAAAACCCCTCTATGCAAGTTTTATATTAGCGTATACAGATTCATTAGAACTCCAAAATAATATTATTTTATTCCGACGCCCGCGAGCTGCTAGAAATAAAATTGCTATCCAGAAACTTTTAGAACTGGAAGAAAAGAGACTTTTCGCGTTGACAAAAGGACCTTTTAAAAATTGAAATTTCCCTTCATGGGCCAGGTTTTGCTGCTGATGGAATGTGTACAAGCAAGACGAAGAACAAGCAAAGGTAGTTATAGACTTGAGTCAAAATGAGTTGACAGTAGTCTAGGAAAACTGCAGCTGAAGATCAAAATACATTATTATTTTTCGGAGAATATTGATTCGTGTTCTCTTCCTTCCATTTCTTCCTCCGTTTATGAAGCAACTATACAGAACATCACACATTATTGGTTTCATGGGCATTAATTTCTTCCGGCAATAACAGCTTGCACATATAGTCCACGGAGTTCGGGGCTTATTGTAGCTCCTTTAGACAACAAAATGAGCCTCAGCGATTGAAAAATATACAGAAAGAAAGAAAGACTAGACATAAAGCAGAGCTCAAACACGGGGAGAGCACCTTCGTCGTTGAGTGGAGAAGCAATGGGACAGAGAAGAGCCAGAACGGCGATTATTAACCACAGAGAGAGCTCCTTGCTCCTCCACTGCAGGAATACCTCCACCTCCATGGTGGAATGATGCAGGAACCCACACACAATGAACGCAGGGAGAGACGGCGAACGTCGGAAGAAATGAAATGTGGAGAAAGAGAGTGATAAGGTCAGACAAAAGATGTGAGCTCTTATTTTCCTTTTGAGAGAGAGAGAGCAGGCTTTTGGCGTGAACTGAAAGGTGCAGAGAGAGAGAATGTTAATGTTAGAGAGGGGGGAATAGGACAGGAGCTAGATAGAAAAAAAGCGAACTTATGGTTTTAGAGAGAGAGAAAGCTATAAACGGCGGTGAAGAGACGTTAGTGACTGACTGAGAAAAAGATTGGAAGATGAGCCACTCGGCAGCGGCCGTCATTCGTGCTCTCCGTTTTCCGAAGTTCTTCGACAGCTATTTGTTCAGTGATGATCCAACGCGCAGTGTCGCGGAGAGTGATACGTGGTCCCATCGGATGGCATTAGGTCTCGTGCTGTTTTTTCTGTTGCCCCGATTTAAGAAGTCTATTACGCGCGGTTTGGGTAGCGCGTAAAGTTGTGGTAATTGTAGTATGCAGAGAACATAAGCGCGTGGTGCAGTACTGTAACAGGGACTGTGGAAGAGGAGCTGGATGGGTTAATTGTTTGTGGAACAGTAAGAAGAAAATGCTCTTTCCATTCTTTCAATTTTCGGATGCACCCACCGATTCGGTTGATGGGGGGAAAATAAAAATCCGAATTTACCCCCTATCTTCATAAAAATTAAAATGATCACATTGGGCTCCTTTATGTTCGTTAAGCAATCCCTTCCATACCTTTTTTAAGTCAACCTATGCAATGTTAATATTAATAGAAGAAAATTTATATTTTTAATTTTGTGTTTTTATATTTAATAAAATATTTTTATAACATAATTTAATTTAAAAGATAAATTTTAAAATTTAAATCTTATAAATTAAATTATACCATATAAATATTTTATTATTTGTGTTCTACACATTAACTTGAAGATAAAATAATTAATAGAAATCAAAATATAAGATAAATGAATTTCAAAAAATATTTTAATATAGTCATGACAATTTAAGAAAAATAAGATTAATAATAAATGGTTCTTTCACTTAAATGGCATTGAGAGCATCATCTTGCGGTGGAAATAGGACCACCAAAATAAGATATCATATAAGAAAAATAAAATCCAATTTATAGAAAAAAGAAAAAGTGAGTCTCCAAAATGTTATTGGGTTTTTTGGAATTTTCGGAAAATCCATATTTTATGTAATTCTAAGGCATAGTTTGGTTATACAGTTCAAACTATATAATCTTATTTTATATAATTATTATAATTTTTTTAAATTTTTATTTAAAATCTAATAAATAATTCAAATTTTTTAATTTTTAAAATAAAAATAATATTTTATTTAATTTTTAACTTTTATCTTATTTCATCTTATCTATATGTAATTAAATGAGGCCTAAAAAGTGTTAAGGCCCCCTTTGGATAGTAAAAATATTTTATCTTATCTCAACTCATCTTATCATTATAATGTTTTTAAATTTCTACACAAAAAATAATAAACAAAGAAATTTTTCAAAATTTTAAAATAATAATAATATTAAAATTAATATTGTAATAAAATTTTATTTAATTTTTAACATTTATCTCAATTTAAAAAATCTCATTTGGCCTAGTTTCTTTTTACAACATATTTCAACTCGTCTAATTATTATAATTTTATTAAACTTCCACATAAAATAAAATAAATAATTTAACTTTTTTCAAATTTATAAATTAAAATAATATTTTAAAAATATTTTATTAAACTTTTAACTTTAATCTCAATTTATATCAATTCACTTCATCCCATGTCCAAACTATCACTAAAAAGATAGAATAATGTTATTTTGTCTATTATTTTGATCTATTTATTTTTATTATTATTATATTTATATTTTCATAATTAGTATATTGATATTCTTTAATAAAAAAAGAAGAGGAGGAAAGTACTGAAAGAGGCATAATAACAGTAGTGAAAGGGATAAATGCAGCGGCATTTTAGGTGGGGAGTGAAGGTAGGACCTAGATGAGAAAAAAAATAATAAAGGAGCTGCATATGCCATCCATAATGAGGAACCTATAATAGAAACAACCATGCAATTATTCAGAAGCTGGACCGTTTCTTTGTCAGCTCACCTCCATCATAACCAAACCTTTTACCTATCCAGATTCACACTCTATTCCCCCTACCTGCCTACCTATTTCCCCCAAAGGCCCTTTTACCGAATGCTGTTCCGGATAAGTAAATAATAATATTTATTCATAATTTTTACGACACACATTATTTTTTTATTTTTAAAATTATGAGACATAAAAAACGATGGATAAAATAATTAATTTAAAATCTAGTATATAAAATAACGAGTGACAATACTAAAACAAATAGAAATAAATCATTCAATGCATTTCATCTATCATCATTTTAATTTATTTAGGGTAGATTTGGAGGTAAATGTGACAATTTTGAATTTGAGATAAAAATTTAAAATATTAATTTTTAATATTATAATTATTTTAAAATTTGAAAAAATTATAATAATGATATAAGAATTTTGAATTGGAAATGAAAATTCTCTACTTTAAACCTGCCGAATTCGTTTAAAACTATATCTCTTAAAATAAGTTCATAATTCGATAATTTTTAAGTGGTTTTTTATAATTATATTTATTTTTTATAAAAAAAATTATATGAATTAAACAATCATTTAAAATAAAATCTCAACTTGTGAGCGCTGCAACAAGGCATAAAAAATTTACTAAATATTTTCTCTTAAAATTGAAGAAGGATTGGTTGAAAGTGAGGGAACAGTGTCTGCATGGAATCGGCAAAGCTATCTTCACTTTTGGCAATTGGGCAGATTTTGGCTTCGTATAAAGCTGGCTCCTGCTTTTGCTTAACTTCCTTCCCTTCCTCTGGTTTCTTCCCCCCCTATTCAATGACTACTGCATCATAGCTTCTCTGATTTTCCTTCCTTTTCCTTTTATTTTATATATATATATATATATTGTCCGGAGTGGCATGGCTTTGTCCTGGATTCACTCCTCCTCATTACTGCGATTATGTGTACTGAATCCATATCTATCTTTTGAATTGAAAATCCAGAATTTATCCTTGGCCGTTGGATAGTGTTCTGTTGGGAGTTTTTAAAAAGAAAATTATTTCAATAATAAAGTGATTATATAAAAATAAATTTACATACTAATGTGGTTTATTATAATACGTTAGATTATAAAGTTACTTTTATAATAAAGTAGACCTAATAACATTTACATCGCATTTCCTATAAATTTCCTATAATTTAACTAAAAAATACATTCTCCAAAAATATTTTTCTAAATTTTACTCAACTTTCAAAAACTTTCTGCATCTAATTCTGTATCATTTCTCTATTCTATTAAAATAATATTTCTCTATTATTTCTTTATTACTTTTTTCTCTCACTTCCATTTACAAACTTAACTACTCAATATTTTTTCTTATGTTTTGAACTATTACTTTAGTGAATAGTTTAAACAAAAATTTAAATTATTTTTTTGTGGATATGATAATATTTTTAAAATTATTTTTTTATATTTTCTTAATTAATTAAATTATTTTTAAAATTATAATAAATATGAGTATAAGAAAAAGTGTAGATGATTGAAAAAATATTTATTTTATATATTAAAATAAAATATTGATACAAATGATTTAAGGGATGAACAGTAAATCTCCAAATATATAGGGATTTACTGTTCATCCCTTAAACATTTCCCATAAAATAGGAATCCTGGATGTGTGGGGTATTTGGATCAGAACCCAATAATAAATTTCAAATTATGGAAAATTCGGTACTTTGGGATATCCGATACGAATGCTCTAATAGATTCTATAAAACCACATTAGTTTATGCGTTTATATTAAATAATCCATTTTTATATGTAACAATTATAATAAAATATCTTGGCATTGTTTTTCTACTTTTAGACACCGAAATTATGTTCACTTTATCTGTTGCTTCTAAACATGGTTTTGATAATGTGTGTTTTTATATTTTATGGCACGATAACAAGCAAAAAACCAGAAAACAAAATAATCATTTGAGGTTTGAAAGATAAATGTTGGATGAAGACATGGAGAATGGTCCATATGGAAATGCATTCAATAATATTATTAATTAATGTCTATATGGCGACATTAGCATGATGAAGTTGTCATTTTTATACATCTTTATAGCTTCCCATAATTTAAAATTATATGAGAGCTCTATAGATATCTTTAATGGCAATGGACTTTTTTCAAGCCATTGTTAGATAATTATTTTGGGTTATTATGACATTACCTCGTGAGAGTGTCTTCTAAGACTCACATTATTGTGTCTGATTATGGAGTAGTGAGTGTTAGTTTCTTTAGTTTAAGTTTTATTTGAATTACGATTTAAGCTTGAGTTTTTGTATTTTACATTCATGAATGCTGAATAGTTCATTTAGGTTGTGTTTGGATGTTAAGTTTAGTTCTTTTATGAATAGTAATGAGTTGAGATAATAAAATGGATTTTGTGGGACCTATCTAAAACGAGTCTAGATGCATTTAGATAATAAAATGAGTTTAATACTATTTATGGAATATTGAAAAAGGTTATGCATTCTACGTGTACATAAGTGTTGAATTGAAAAAAGGTTATAGATTTCACGTGTAAAAATATTTTTAAATTTAGATAAGTTTAATAATTGGAGAATTATATATTTAGATGTTAGATTTAACATAAAATTAGATTAAATTGAGTTGATCTTTATACAATTCAACAACCAAATTATAATATTTGAGTGAGTTCGAGTTTGTTCACGAGCTATTTAACTTGGATGTAATAGGTTATTTATATTTTGTTGACTTTATCTATAAATTTTAACAAACAAACCATGACTCGTAAATATTTTTATAAAACTTATGTATACATATATCAACGAGTAGACTCATAAATATTCAAATAACATATTTAGCATCAGGAACATGATTTCTTATAATCTCTTTAAATATTAACATTATAAATATAGAGGCAAAACTATAAAAAAAAAAAAAAAATTAAATAAATACAAAGTTATTCAAATTTATACGAGTTTATACAAATTGTATCGAGTTTTGTATGAGTTATCCTGTTTAATTAATACTCAATCTTAATTTTAAGTTCATTTAATAAAGAACGACTTATTGAATAATATTATATATTTAGTGTTCATGTTTAATGATGTTGCAATCTGGTACTGGAATAACCTTAAGTCCAAACCTGGAGGAAGTCCTTCCCCACATAAATACATGAAATACATGGTTTGATAGCTAAGCCGACGAGGTGCTTTTGTTCTAAATATAAACAAAAATGTTTTGTATAGTCATTTTTGTGGACTCTTTTGTGCACTTCAGTGTTATGATTAGTTGTGTATTAAAAAAAAGTAATCTAACCAATCATATCAGTGAAGTGCGTAGAGAGTACGCAAAAATGACTGTACGTAGCATTACTCAAATATAAATCTCTATCTAATGCCAGTGTACCGTTTCTGTTCAAGATTTCATACAAATACCTGTGTCCGTACGTACGTACACATTTATATAATATATGTGTATAATTGCAAGAATGTGCATTAATCCCAAACTGTAGGAACAAATTAAAAAACTATTTATATTAAGTAAAATTAGACTAAAGTATCATTTGGATAATGAATTGAGATAGGATAAAAAATGAAAATTAAATTAAATATTATTTTTTATAATTTATATAAAAATTTAAAAAAATTATAATAACAAGATAAAAGACTTTTCGTATCTAAACAGACCTGTTAGTTTTTCTTCTCCTCTACTTTCTTTCTTATTTTTATTTTTTAAGAAAATAAAATTAATGTGGAAGACATGCAGCAACGGCCAAGAACGCGAGACAGGATTCAGGACGCCGGGACACATGCAACCATCTTCATTAATTAAATGCCAATTATTAAAGTATTTTGCACGTGGCATAATCTGAGAACGCTTTCCCTAAGCAGTAGACATGTATTATAGCATCACAAAATGTGACTGCCAATAAGGGTTACCGGACCGGATCTTAAAGCATTCCCATCTGATTTTTTAAAATATTATATTTTTTATAATTTAGAGTTTATTTTAGAAAAAAATTTAAGAAATAAATAGTAAATCTATATATTTAGAGACCTATTATTTATTCTCTAAATTATTTTTATCAATATTTTATTCTAATATATAAATTAAATAATTTTTCAATCATCTACACTTTCTTTCATATTCATATTTATTATAATTTTAAATAATAATTTTAAAAATAATTTAATTAATTACGAAAACATAAAAAAATTAATTTTAAAAATATTATCATATTCACAAAAAATAATTTAAATTTTTGTTTAAAATATTCACTAGGGTAATAGTTCAAAAAATAAAAAAAAATATTTAGTTAAATTTGTAAATAGAAGTGAAAGAAAAAAAAATAAGAAAAAATATAAAAATATTATTTAATAGAATAGAGATAAGGATGAGGAATGAGATGTAGGAAATTTTTAAAAGATGAATAAAATTTAAGAAAAAATTTAAAAAAATATAATTTTGAGTTAAATTATAAGAAATGAGATGAAAATGCTCTTATATACATATCATTTATATACATATCATATATGGGTTCAGAGATGAGACAGAAGGCACAGCCGGCGACTGCCCCGCCTGTAACTGCCGTCGCAACTGTACCGCCGGCGTGACCACTGAAAGATGGGTCCCACGCTTTAAGACTCGGCATTTGAAAAGGGCCCACGAGAGGGAGGCCAGGGGGCATTTAATATTGAGTATTAGAAAAGCTTGGATTGATGTTGAGGGATGATAGTCGTGTCCTTTTCAGTAGAGGCTTTTGGGAATTTTCAATTTTTTCGCATGGAAAGTGGTAATTACAAAATCTTTTTTGAATTATTTAGTTTATTTTTATTTTTATCATTACTCTTTCCTGTTTTTTTATACAAGAAAAAGGTGGTGGTACCTATAATGATTGATGGAGATTCTGGTTACCATACTCACCAATTAACTCTTGCCACGTGGGATCAAACGTTTCAAGTTCCAATGCAATTGGTTTTCAAAAAATATTTGTACATATTGAGATGAATGAGTTGCATATCCTGCATGCATGGATGGTTGAGATTAACGGAAGCAGAAAATATAAAGATTCACATCAAGTATGTTAAAATATTATGACATTAACTTTATAACAACAGATTAATTATAAATATCTTTGATTTTTTATTGAACCCATGTGGCGAAATTAGCCCAAAGTAGCAGATCCAGTATGCGTAGACTGTAGTCAAAGGAAGACTGTCTTAAATGGTTGGGCAGGGGAGAGTCCAGAAGAAATGCGATGGGAAAGTAGATGTGGGCCCGTAGATATGGTTGGAAATTTAAGAAGGGGATTGATTATACCCCTCATAGGACCCGTGACGGCTATTCTTCCACTATAATGTTTACTGCTGTCCTTCTTTTTCTTTTTCTTTTTTTAATTTTATTTATTTATATATATATATATATAATCCAATAAATAGTCCAACGCAACATGACGTGAAACTTTTTTGTGGCTCAACTTTTGTTGAGATTCAATAATAAAATAATTTTATAATTTTGTACACAATTTCTAATGAAATATATTTATTAAAGAGTGGTGTGAAAATTGTAAAATAATATAATTCAACTAAGAGATAAACATTTGATGCTGAATATAATAAATGTTACATATTTTTATTTTTTTAACCAAATTAAATATTAACTAATTTTAACAATTAACAGAATAGATGCACTAAAATAAATATAAACGTTGCATTAAAGGCAAAGCAAAAAAGATAAGACTGTATTTAAATTGAGAAGATTTAAATTAATTTGTAAATAATAATATTTTGTAAGTCTTATTGAAAAGTATTCAAAGGTCTGTGACCTGATTGACATAACTCTTAACCTTTAAAATAAAAATCTGGAGTTTGAAATCTCCTGCTCCAATTTTATTAAAAAAAAAAAACCTTATTAAAATTTATTCAAATATAAATATGTTGAGATGTGTGTTTAAATATATAAAATAAGTTGATATGAGTTTAAATTTTTTTATAAAATGTTAAAAAATAGTAAATCTTATAAAAAAATTAATTTAAAATAAATTGAACTGAATTTGTATTCCAAACATTGTCTAAAGAAGCTGTGCATGTGAGCAGGATGGGTTTTGAGGCTTGGTTTGGAATACAGACACATCTCACAATACATCACAACTTCGCATCAAAAATATTGGGTAGGGCTTTCACAATTATAGTTATATCTAACATTCTTTTTTATCATTATTAAAGGATCGTTTAATACTATAGTATTATCCGTTTGGACTTAAACACAATAGTTGTAATCATATATTAATTATTATAATTTGTTCGAACTCTCAAATAAAATATCAAAAGTAATACAAATTTTTTAATTTTTAAAATAAAAATAATATTAAAATATATAAATACACTAATAATCACTTCTATAATCATTAAAAAAAATTAAAATACACTAAATAGTAAATCCAAGGACTTAACTTTTTCAAAAATCAAATTCCAAAGGCATTTCGATAAAATCCAGAAGAAAAGCATTAAAAAATCAAATTCCAAAGGCATTTCGATAAAATCCAGAAGAAAAGCATTAAAAAAAGAGTTCAAAAGATGGAGTGGAATATTAAAAGAGAAATGGTTTATGTCTCGATTGCGTATCCCAAATATGTGTCCCCATATTTTTTTATTTTTATTTTTTCATTTAGTGATTAAAAAAATATTTTTTTAGTGATATTATGATTTTTTTTAAAAATTAAGAATAAAAAAATCACAAAAAAATAAAAAATTTGTCCTTTCTTGGGACCAAGCACTGCTCATATTATGATTTGTTTTCATAAATAATTTTATCTCATTTCATTGATTATTATAATTTTTTTAAACTCTAAAATAAAATACCAAAAAACAATTCAATCTCATCTCATTGTCGCATCTGCAAAAATAAACAAACAAGGCCTGAGAACGGAATTAAGGTGTTCCATTCGTTCCTCCCCTGGTCCTTGTTGCCTTCCAAACAAGGGACCAGGGAGTCATTTTTCACTTGCTTTCCCATTTTCCCTCCCTAACAGCCTCTAACAAGTGTTTCATTCTAGAAGCAAGCATTTTCTCATTTCCTACCAAGTGGCTCCCCTATACATAAGAAAAAACGAGGGTAACTTTCTTCTGTGTAGTTGAAGAGACGTAAGAATTGGAAGCAAAAAAGTTTCAATGTTCCAGGGTCAAATTCCAACATTTGTGCATTACGTTATGAATGCTAGAGGAAGAGGAACCGGAGACAAGGTCCAATTATCAGCAGGAGTACCAAAATACGAACCCACCACTAAAGATAAAATGTTCTCCGGAACTCATAAAAAGGCTGAAAAGAAAAGGATGAGCTATAAATCTCATGCACGGGTGTTCTCAGCAAATGGCGTCATACGCTGGAGACTCTTACTGCAGACGACAATCAAAATGAAAAGTTCACATTCACAACCGAAATGTACGCGCCTCTTATATATTGTTTTGTCAATAACAATGAAAATACTTGGTGAGATTAAAAAGTAAACTGTAAAGAAGTTCATAGAGAACCATATCAATGGAAAAAAACAACTTCAAAGGAGGAAAGGAGCCGCGAAGGAAACACATCATATCCTTACAGGCCTTCGATTGCTAGGATGATGGATCTGCGTTATGCCATCCCTTGGTGCATGGCGGAATGCCCATGAACTCATCAAATTCCTTTACATGAATGTCACAGCACTTCCACTGCAATAATATATTTACCATAAGAGCATTTTTCAAAATTCGATGATCGAGAAGTTAGATATATTGACAAGAAGACCTCAAAAAAAAAGAAAAAAAAAACATCTTACCCCTCTCATACGGTCATGGAATACAGCAGGCCCAGGATGGTAACTACATGCGGTCTCGCTATTATCCTTCTCCTTGAAAGTCATGCCACATCCCTGATTTTTGCATGTCTGGGGCTCATTTATATCAACTAGCTTCTTAGCTGGAACAGGAGAGCCTTGGGTATTTGCATTGCTCTTGCTCAGTGCGCCTGTGTCCAGATTTAAAGGTTTTGAATTCATCTGTCCAGCCACCGAACCTAAGAGAAGACATGACTTGCTTCAGCTTACAACGAAAATAAATTACTCAAAAGAGAAGAGGGGAACCTAAGCAACAAAATCAACGGATATCTTTTCTTTGTCCATAAAAAAACAAGAATCCAGAGCCTTTTAAAAAAGTAACCTACAGACTTGTAAGGGATTGAACTTGTGACTGCACCATCCACCCCTTATTTACTGGGGGAGGGTGGAATATTCCATTGCTACAATACGGAACTTTTATATAATAGCTATTTTAAAGCATTGTAATGCAGTGGACATTCATTAACATTGGACTCATTCTACAATGGACTTGTGATCCGTAAATGAGTCTTCATTGTTTTCCATTGCAGTAATGCCTTTAAGTAGGTTTTGTACTGATTCTACATTGGTATTGGGAACTGATATCATTGCCATTTTTCATCTGAAATATATCGAGTACTCCAACTTTACTGCATTGACCACATCGATGCTTCAAACTCCTACCGGCCAATGGTTTTATACCAAATTGCCTTTTCCTTCCGCCAAATAAAAGGTCACAGCTTGATGCTGGATAAGTTAGTGACTCGCATTTACTTATAAAAGAGTCTATACTACTACTTAATGGACAGATAACTCCATACAGTATGCAGAACTGATTTGAAGAATTTCATTTCCAAAAGAAAGCCAAATAACTGCCTACTAACTCACTAAACTAAAAGGATACAAATGAGATTACCATGATCAGAGCAAAAGAAACCCTGCCGGCACCTAGAGCAAGTCTCTTTAGAAGATGCACCTGTTGTTGAATTTGAAGAGGGGGCAGAAACAGGCTTCTTTGGGCTAGGAGCTGCCTTTGTCAACACTGGCTTCTCAGTTGTGTGCTTTCCTGTCTTACACCTTCATTAATAAAGAAAACTTTAACAATTACTGAAAAATATATAGAAAGTTAAACTTTCCTAGACTTTTCAAGATAAAAGTACGCGAACTAATGGAATATAATGACAGCTTTGATACTAGTATCCTGATACTTAGCAGAGGCATAAATCAATCAAGGCAATTTTTTCATGGGTGATAAAAATAAGCCAAGCCTCAGCATGTTTAGGAGCCTCTCCAACAGACGGCACCAAATTTAGGTTGATTGATAAAAATTTATAACTTCTGCCCAATCTGACACCGTCTTGAACTTAGCAAAAAACTATAATAATAATAAAATAAAAGAGAGAAGAAAAAACAGATAACATCTTGAAAATTTGATGTGCAAATATATCCTAACCACATTGCTGGTACGTGCCATGTCATTACAGCTTGCCTCATGTCAAAGCTTTCTCCATCCTCATCATTCCATCAATGGATATTTGATTAGAGGAACATTCCCCGTGTGAAAGTTCCAAGGGAACTGGCATTCAGCTCACTCTATAACTGCATGCTTAATTTGGACTCAGGCAATGCTTTAGATGACACATCATCATCTTAATGTCTCACTCAAAAGTTAATTCAATACGCCAACAGATTTCACTACATGAAATTAAATCAGCAAAGAATAAATCCTTCTACTATAAGAATGATTAGATATCCCCTTTTCAAAGTGTTCAACTGTGAAAAAAATACACAATTGAACTCCTCTGGCAATTGCTGCACTAACCTAATTACCTTATGGATTGTGTGACAAACAAATAGGGATAACATTCAAACTATCCGAGTGCCTGAAAGATGGGGAGTAGGTTATGTATTTTAAACTTTTAACCAGCAGATTACAGAAAGTTCAAATATGTTCAGCAGTAAACTGATTGGACCTGAATCCAGCACCCGCATACGCTGTGACAAATCCACTAAAAAACTTAACAAGAATCTTGTGTGATAAGTTTGACACTAAAATCACAAGCCAGAAGTCCTCGTACATAATTTTGCATAGAATAGTGTCAAGAGGAAAAGAAAAAGAAAAAAAAAAAGAGGATAACAGTGTAAGGCATGATATAAATTAATGCTCCAAGTATTTTCGATTAAAGAAGAAGAAGAAGAAGAAGAAAAGAAAGATGCTTGCTTAACCTATTTAGTTTATTTCTAAGGCATACGAACTCAAATAAAAAAGAATGTCCCTTCATCGAGCAAGCGGCTTCGTAAAGCGCAAGCTTTAATCTCCGAACTGAAACGTACTTACCCTGGAATCTCCAAAAATAAGCTGAAATCATGACTTTTTTTCTTGCAACAACTCCACTCCTTCATCCCGTCATGAAATATCGGCTGGATTCGAAAACATCCAAAAAAAATGAAGCTCTAAATAAGAACAATAAATATAAAGATACAGAGATAGATGGATAAAAAGAGGGAACAATATTTTCACGAGGAGAAAATGAAAAGAGAAATACTTACACCCTGATCATAAGAGGATGACACCAACATGGTAGACGCAAGATCAATGGAATAAAACATAAGAAAATATCAGCTCCGCAATTCATATCACAGAGGTAAAAGTAATGTCCTAAAAATAGAGATAAACGAAAAAGAAAGACAAATTAAAAAAGAAAAAAAAAGGGGGGAGTACCGAATCATGGTATTGACAAGAACCTTCGGGGTTGTCGTCCTCGGAGAAGGTGGCGTCGCAGCCAATTCGTTGGCATCGAACCTTAACGACAAACTCCTCTTTCTTCTCCATTCTCTCTCTGAGCCTTTCTCCTTTCCCTTCGAGTCGAATAAAGAAGAAGACTTCGAAGACTGAACCATAGTTTCATTCCACGGTAGTTTCTAGAAAAAGCACATTGATTGGGGTGTTTTTTTCCCGAAGAAATAAAGAAAAATTAAATCGAAGGTTCATTAATGTCACGTTTAAACGGTAAAATGAGATGACATCATGTAGTTTTAAAATTAAATAAAATATTTTTTATAATATAATAATTATTTTAAAATATAAAAAATTTAAATTATTTATTATATTTTATATAAAATTTTAAAAAATTATAATAATAAAATCAGATAAAATCGAGATGAAATATTTTTACATTTTATTAATATTTGTTAAAATTGTGGAATGGTAGGGCTTTGTTAGATACAGTCGGCTGTACGGAATGAATAAAAAAAATTATAAAAAAATTATTTTATATTCAGAGGACCTACATGAATAAAAAAAGTTATAAGAATAATTTTTTTTTTCATATAGGTCCTGTATTAATTTACTTTTTTCTCCACGACTGCACGCCGACTGCATTTGCCGACTGCAAAAAGTATTTCTCTTTCTAAAAAGATAATTTCTTTGAAATAAAACTTAATTAACTATAGAGAGAATTTCTTTTTTCTTTAAACAAGTAAAATGATAGGTATCAATTTCTTTTTCCCACATATTTATATAAGACTCGTACGGCATGAATTTATATTTAACATTATTTTTTTAAATATAAAAATATAAAATAATGTTAGATACATGTCACAATTTAGTTTATATAAAAAATATTTTACTGATTTTGATAAAAATAAAATAAAATTGAGGTGATTTGCGAGTGGTAGAGAGTCGTAGGGTTTTATCGATAAGATGTTGTACAGAAAAATTAATGAGATGCATTTTTTCTATTTGTGAGAATGGGAGGGTATACTAATTTTTTTTTTCTTTTCTTTTATTAGCAAAAGTGATTTTAATTTTCAGGAATTTGTAAAAGTAGCGGATCCACTAATAAATGTTTCTTTCCTCCGGGAAGAGGAAAATAAAATTGGGGTTAAAAGATGAAAATCGAAGGGAAATTGAAATTCTTTCATCGGCTAACATATGCCATAGTCACGACTCAGATTGTACAACCTGTATCCGTCTACCGTTATTTTTCCTTTCTTTCTTGGTTTTGCTACAAACGAAGCTAAGTTACAAGCAACATGCTCAATATATGGTTCAAATCATAATTTCATTAAGCATCACAAAACAAAAATGATCTTGAATATCTGTTTCATTTTTCTGTATTGTTCATTATTTTATACAATTGAAATCAAAATTCATCAGAATATATCTAGTCTAAATTTGTAGCACAATTAGTATGTGTAAGCCCTAAAAGATTTCTTATCTATAGTACTCTTTAAGCATACAAAAAATTTACACGAAAACTCAGTGCTGAGTTTCAATGGAATGAATAAGCTGACATGTCAGCTGCAACCTCTAAAAAATAAAATTGGCAGTAGAAGCAGGTGCTGACCTGCTCAAATGATTGATATTTAAGTTGTAACGCTGATGTGACCAGCGAACTCAATCATGTCATGGAAGATCACAATGATCTGTTATACGCTTCAATCATGGAAACTTTCTCCTGTCAAAATAGAAATCGTATGTTATGTTTCACATGTACAGACAGAGTCCACGGAAGATTAAAAGAAGCGGAAATGAGAATGGAGAGTGAAAGATCCACAGAATTCCCAATAATGTACTGAATTGAATGACACTTTGTTTCCCATGATTTATTTTTTGGCACCGAGAGTCTGGAAACAAAGTCCTGTCTAATCCCAGGAATGCACAAGTCCTTAGTAAGGAGTTTCTCACAAGTACACCTCAAATAATTGAAGGAAGCATATCGCCAAGACCAAGGTTCTTACCACTTGAGCCAACTCCTAGGAGTTTGTTGTTTGATCTGAATGTTTCCAAGGTTCTCCATCTAGGTGTATTTTAAGTATGATCTATTTGATGGGTTGTGCATCTTTTCAACTAAACTGAGATCTAACAAGTTGTTGCCTCCCAAAATCCCCTAGGAAAAAGGAAAGAAGAAAAAGAAACAACCCTATAATCTTGAATAGTAATTGTAAGGGGTATATATATGTCTTGTATGGATAAGATGGCACCAAAGAATGGATGCTGCATAGCCTTTTAAACTACGAAAATTTCTATGCTAAAAAGCCTTCCAACATGCACCAAACAATGTTCTCTTGATATGCAGTCAAAAGATGGTGTAAAAAATTCCAGCACAGAAAAAGAGGTAATGGGTCATTTGATATTAGGTTTTAAATTTAGAGACGTGTTTTTATCTTCCAAGTAAAAGTTTCTTTTATAGGGGAATACATACTGCACAGGAAGAAACAATGCGATGGTACTTAATGTTTGCAGAGGTCCATGTTCCTGTATTATTTGGCTGTCTGTGTTGTGTGGTGTGTGTGTGAGAGAGAGAGAGAGAGAGAGAGGGGGGGGGGGGGGGGGGTGGGACCTCATTCTGTGTGTCGCTCTCTGAGGGGAACCAGTGCATGAGAACGCCCAAGTTCATCATAGCAGGTATCAGTTTAAACAGCAGAGGCGTTGTTACCTGTACATAATCACTTTCGATAAATATTCCCAAAGAAAACACAAAAGATCAGAGTTTCAGTTAAAAAGAAACTTACGAGACTAAGAGCTGTTGTTCCAAGAAGAAGTAGATACATCTTCTCCTATAGTACAATGTTTTCATCAACAGAACAAAAATGAAAAACGAACAAGTCAGTGATATATGGTGTCACGGTGACGTTGCAGATTGACAGCAAAAACTTGAAAGCCACGGGACTGAGGAATCTTATAGCATGAGGACAAAAAACAACATACTAGTCTGCTTCAATCAACAGGCATCCCACAGAGAAAATAATGCTGGTTTTTCAAAATATTGTGGGACAAACAATATTTTGTGGAGGAAAAAATAATGCTGGTTCTTCTTCTTCTCCTTTTTTAAAAGACTGACAAACATAATCTTCTCGTACTACAAAAACAATTGCAATAAAACACTCCAAGTGGCTTCATGTTACTCAATTAAATGAGCATGGATTTAGACTGGGCGCTTGTGATGCATTAAGGTCTATGACATTATTTACATTCTGTGTCCCTTTTCAAGTGGAATGCCATTGCAAAGCAGTGGTAAACCAATTCCAATTCATTTGAGTAGACCAATGACAAATCAAACAAAATATCCAATGACCAGAGATTTTAAATTCTTACAGGACTCTAAGGTGAGAAAAGATGAGTTTCAAAAGGCTAATTTCACATAAATTGTCGCACTTTCTAAGGTCACCAAATATGCATTAATTTTCTACAACACTTATTTCCGTAATTGTTTCCTTTCCAAAATTGCTTAAAAGTAAAGCATTACAAGGCTAATTAAACACCCTCTCTACGGTTCACTTAAAGGTCAAGAATATGAGAAAAATCAAAAGAGAACTTGCATTATCTAATGGGCATATAAATGTTCTTCCTGCACACCTATCAAAAAATAAATGAATGTTCTTCCTGTACAACCCACAACTGACAAACACTACCAAGGCATTTATTTTTTCTGATAAATAGCGTTAAATCTCTACTTTCCTCTTTGGAGGGGTTATCGCAGGGCGGAGCAAAATTTGATTTCTACCCCTTTTTAAGATCATGGACCTGATAGCTACATGTTGCTAACAAAATAATAGCACTGAGGACATAAAACCATGAACCCTACATGAAGTGACTTGTCCCTTCTCTCTCTCTCTCTCTCTCTCTCTCTCTCTCTCTCTCTCTCTCAGTGCTTGCTTGTCCTATATGATGCAAAGACATAGAATTCCAAAGGGTCTCACTAATAGCCGTAGCACCTACAAGTTGTGGAGTGGAACCAACATGCTTAAAGAGCAATCCCCCAGAATGCTCAGAAAGAAAGGGACTGAAACTGATGTAGTTATTCCGCATCATTGACATTCACAAGTTATAAACTTGTCCATCGTGCCATGCCATCAATGAATGCAGCGTGTAGGGGTTCAATTTTATCATCAAAATCCTGTATTTGATTCCTCTCGATATCTCTATCCCTGTCTAATTTGACCTTTTAGAACAGTAAGTCAATAATCCATTCAAAATCCCAAGTTTTAAAATGAACTACTCATGCTCTGGAAACCAGACACCATGAGAGTGCATAGTAGGTCTAAACCGGATAGGAAGAGACTTCTAGCCCTTCGCTTTCAAACATGACAGCCATTGAACGCATTTTCTTACAAGAGGAAATTGTAGGCATCAAGATGAACCACTATTGGAATAACCGATTCCTTCAATTCAGGGAGAGGAGACAGGTGGATCATTATCACCAGGCCCCCTAGTTACAATTTGAACAAAATATTCCATTAGAGGGAAAACATAAGAGACCAGCAATTATCAAAGCAGGATCAATTTTTAAGCAAGAAAAATATTCAACCCACAGAAACCTAAGCACAGAGAGAGAGAGAGAGAGAGAGAGAGAGAGAGGTCACCCCAATAAGATGAAGATTTGAGGCGCGACTAAGGAGTACAAAAGCAAATTCTCCAATTTGAGCAAGCAGGACTCCAACCTATAATCGAATAACCAAATTTTGGAAATAAGCAATTGATGTGTTTCACTTAGATCAGAAATCAACTCAACAAGCTGAGGAAGACTACTTACAAGGAATGATGTCCTAATGCTATATCCGAAGGCCTTAGAAACAACAGTAACAACAGCTGTCTTAACGATTATAACCAGAATGACAGATGCTAGCAAAATATCCACATGGTTCCACAGGAAATGTATGTGTATAAGCATTCCAATACTTGAAAGGAAAAGAGCTGCAAATAAGTTACGAATTGGTTCCACCTACAGCATAGAAAAGCATCAAATCAGCAATGTTCCCATTATTCTTGTGATAAAGATTAAAAAATAAATAAACTGATTCTCATGTGACATCCAGAATGAAGCAGCATCTTCAATCTAAATCCATGTGCATGCAGCAATTGAATTTTCATAACTACAAGAGAAAGGAGTACCTGGTCCAAAGTATGTTGTGAAAAGTCAGTAGTAGATATCATAACACCAGCCACAAACGAACCCAACTCAAGGCTCAGGCCCAGCTTATCACTGCACTGAAAATGTCACAAAAGATTCAATGATATTAAAAACGAATTGATAGCAGCAGTATATGTGGCAATTTCCAGCACTCCTGTCACATACAGCAACTCATCATCTTTATTTGAATTTATGAAACTCATCTATTACTTGATTACCATTAGATATGAATTGGTCTTGTTTTCCCCTCAACATTGTAATCGATATACAGATTCAAGCAAATAATTTGTATTTGCAAAAAGTAATCCCTCTTGCACAAAAGTTTTTTGTGCCAAGTTCCACCATCTAAATTCAACAGAATCAAACAGGGAAGGAGAGGCTATGATTTAGATTAAATTCTTTACAACTAAGTTTGCACAGAGACCAATAAACACAGATGCAAAGAAAATCTTGGTCATGGTACTGCAAACTTGAACACCTTTTAATGTCTCACCCTGATTTTACATCTCAGTATTGCTGTCCACTTGCTAGAAAAAATGTGCTCAAGCATATCAGCCACTGCTTTATATAGGAGTACTGATTTTAACACCTCTACACCGCGTACTTCTTATGTGGTATAATTTAATTTGGAAGATAAATTTTAAAATTTAAATATTACAAATCAAATCTTACCATTTAAATGATGTAGACGATGTGCTGTACACACTGGCTTGAGAATAGAATAATTCTTTATATAGTGATTGCCAGTTTCCACAATACATGGAAAAAAGTTTTGAACACCAGAAAGTTTCTATTCTCAACTTTGACAACATGCTTCTATCTATCAGTTTTCTATTTGAACAATTAAGTGACAATACCTATAGCCTCGAAGGAGGTTGAAACATATTCCTTGCAAAAAACAAAAAGTGCCCTAGGGAAAGACTCAGCACCAGATTCGAGATTGAAATAGAAAGAAAGAAAAAGAAAGGAACAAAATATTCTCCATGAAGACAATAACAAAACAAAATAAACTTCTACAACCATTCTCAATTTTCAAGAGCACTGATAGAATGTACATGAATACCGAGAAACTCAAAGAGATTGATGTCATTACCTAGGATCTATAATTTTTGAGACCTCAAAGAGGATGGTCAATAAATGGGGCATTAAGGGTATGTTTGGATACTGAGACAGTTTCTAAACTCAAAGATCATTTTATGGTCAAAGATGATTTCATTCCCAAACATACAATATTTAGAGTGTTAAAAACTCCTCAAAATCTTTCAATCACCCAAAACTTAAAAAAAAAAAAAAAAAAAAAAACATTTTCAAAACAAATTTATGAAAATTTAAAAAAAGTCCAGTCACTGTGGCTGCTGGCACCACAAAGGTGGCCAACCTGGCCATAACCAGTTTCCCAATCTAGGCACAGATCAGGCTGCCATGGGGTGGCCGATCTGGGCTGCACCAGTGGTGGCAGCCATCAAGCGGTGGCTGAGCAAATTCTCATCTCTTTTTTTATTTAAATAAATTTTTTAATATTATTTATTATATTATCCATCAGAATTTCTTTAAAAACTTATTCATCCAAACTTACTTTCATAAGGGTCCCAAAATTTTTTTAAAACTCTATAAAACCATCATCTTAAAAGTTTTTACAAGTTTCACAAACACTCGCACTACTCACGAATCCATCTTACAACAAAACATCTCCTAAAGCTTACTCAGCATCCGGCACAAGCAAATAGACAACTTCAAACATCCACCAAGAGAGTTCGTACAAAAGGGACAAAAGGAATCACCAGACACAAAATCCATCATAGAAAAAATATTTTAAGACTGAGAAGGATGAGTTATCAAAATGCAGCATGACCTTAATATGAAAGATACCTATATCTGGAACTCACCCAGGCAGATAATAGGCAAAAAGCCACAGCAGCAAGCTGATAAAGTTCATTTGTCTGAATCACAAAAGAGGGAAACCACTTATAGAGGAACTACTAGTCAATCCAAAAAATGAAGCTAACATGTTTACAACTTACTTGGGTTGATAGCTGTATCATCAGCTTTAGAAAGCGAGGAACAAATGACCAAGACAGTACAGATGCAGCAGTGAGATACATCGACAACACCAGCAGCCTGATATCAATATAAGGTGCAGGCCAACAGCCCATGAAATAATTTACATGATGCCGTTGGCACTACTATTGTTTTGGTGATACAAAAACACAACTATACTAAAGGCTTGATCAACGAAAGCAAATTTAAAATCACAACTTTGATAAATGACATAGGAAAAAGGTCATGCAAAGAAAACGGCTCATAAACAGACTTACAGCTTTCCCATAGAAACCATCCCCTGCAAAAGGCCACCGTTACCACCCAAAACTGGGAGCAATGCAAATAATAGGCCAACAGCACAGTCCTGAAATCATCCAAGGTGCAGGGATGAATCAATATAAACCATAAGAAACAATCAACCGTATAAGTTAAACAACAACCACATAAGGTGAAGATTAATAGATGTATCACTGACTAAAATAGTTTAAAAGATACCTGAAGAATAAGTGTCCCAATTGTCACTTGACCATGAAGAGCACTACTACTATTCCGTTCTACTAGAAACTTTACCACCTGGTAAACATGTAATAGAAAAGGCATGAAAAGAACTATGAAATTTGGTGACCAGCAACCAAGGAGAAAGGATAAAATGAGGTAAAAAGCAGTCTATAACAATACCACTGCTGTTGATGACATTGATAAGAACGAACCAACAAATACACCCTCAGACAACTTTGCTCCACATAACTGCAATATTAGCAGATGTTCAACCTTAGCATCACTTTAGACAGGAGTTGTAACTTGTCACAGGGAATAAAACTAGATTAGAAACCCCCAGAACTATACCAGGGCTGTTACGCCACACAAGAACATAAATATGATTATCTGAAGTATCCCTCCAAGAACAGCAACAGGCCCCACAACTTTTAACTGCACGAAACACAATTTAAACTAGCGACTCTATACTAAATTATGATAATGCAAACAAACTATGACAGAACCTAAAAAATAAGCTACTGTATGATACATGATAGACAAAGATTTCCCAAGCTAAGAACAGCATACCTTTGTCAAAGAAAACTCCAACCCTAAAGCAAAGAGAAGAAAGACAACACCAAACTGTGCAAAAGTTTCAACCTGTAATAAAAAAAATTCGAAGTATAGACCAACTGCTGCAAATAAGATGATAGACTAGATCAATGCATATGAAATTCACAAAATATAACTTCATTCAACTCAATTGAGACTGTCTCAGTCACTCCAGGCTAGTGCACATGAAGGTATTTTATTGCACTCGGTTTCGTTCCAGTCTGTTGAACGTGAAGATAGGGCATTATATTGAAGCATGTGCACCATGTGCATGCTTTTCACCTTGGTCACTCCCCTCATCCCAAGTTCTCAGTTAACTATTGTTATCTAGGCAATAACAAATACCGCCAGATAAGACAGCAATTTAATCTGTGTATGTTCAGCAAGATTAGAAGATGTAAGGAAAATTTCATTCTGGGTTAATACTTTTTAGATTCTATCAAGTTTTTTGTCCTAACCTGGTAGTTTAATAGATTTGTATATAAGGGCATAAATGGATGAAGGGTAACACATTAAAGTGTATTTCTGAAAAACAATATAGGTGAATAAACATTTTTGTAGACAAAGTTAACAGAAAAGAAGAGCTGAAAAAAAGGCACTATCTTGCTTTAACCCTTTGAGCAAAATACAGTCAAAGGAACAGCCATGGATCGACCCAGTAGGAATTATGAGTATATCTTAATAGAACAATGCATTCTGACTTCAAGAAACTACGTTCTGAGCAATCAATAACAACGTACCTGTACCATTTCACTAATAAACTTCAAGCCCCCTGGTCCAATAATTGACCCAGCAAGAAGATAGCCAACAATAACCTATGATATTTGTCCAAAACAAAATAAAGAAAATCTCAAATATTGTATCATACAAATCACTTAAACAGTTGGACTTAAATGCAGTGCAACTTACTGAAAATGAATAGAACTACAACTACTACTACAAATACAAACCGGTTGCCCCAAACAGGAAGAAACAATTCCACCTATAGCAGCAGAAACTATGACAACCACCAAGTCTGAGATCAATCTGCCACAAATTTAAAACAGTGCTGATAAGTCATAAATCTCAGGCAGTACGTAACATTAAAACTAAACTGCTTCAGTCGCATTTTTCAAAAACTATACACCAAAGTGATCAACCACATATAATTTCCACCTTTACATACAGTTTGAGGAGAAATCATGTTGGAGAAATTCTATTATCTAGACAGGTGAATTTGGGCATGGACAAATTAAAAGACTAAGGTCCATCTGCAATCCTTTATTTCAAATGGCATTTTCTTGTCCTTAAAATGTAGAAATCAGGGAAGGTGGATGGTGGGCCATTTTTTAAAGACTTGTTTTATATTCTAGAAAATGGCAATGTTTTCTTACGAGATGAAACAACATATCCCTCATGCTTTCCAAAACACAGCCAATTGACATGCAAACAAATCTAAAATAGCAAGTTTTTTCCAAAGAAAACAATATCAAAATATCATGACAAAAGGAAGAAAAGATATTGACCTCAAATCTACTTGAAGTACTGGATACTTGGATTTCTTGTTTGACATCACAAATACGTTGTCCTACCATTGAGTAAGAAAAGCAAGTTAGTGGGAATGATATTCAGAGCGTGAATAACCATGACTCCCAAAGTTTTGTCGCACCTTTTTGTCAATCAAGGTGGTCATGTCATCTGAATCTTCACTCTCCACTGTTGTGCCACTGACCAAAAAAACGATTTAAGTCGAAGAAGAAGCATGTTGCTTCAGCAGCAACAACAACAACAAATAATAATAATTATAGTAATTATTATTGTTATTAAATGATGTTGAAAATAAAATATATATATATATATACATGCAATGAATGTTCACGATGTAATCACATTTACCCAACAAACATATTTTATCAGTCCCTTACGGCTTACTTTGCCTCCTTTGTATCATTTCTCTTGGTCTTCTCAGGAGTGAGTTTAGCCACAGTCTCCAGTTCAGCCTGTGAACATTGTCAAGACTCATCTTTAGATGGAATTCATTTACAGATAGCATAATCAATTTTTTTTTTTTTTTTTAAAGTAGCGTGAGCCAAACAGTTCAACTGGGAAAGAAGTTTGCAGCAACAAATGTCACCCAACTGTGCTCTATCATGTATGACATAAAAACCTTAAATAAGCATGTAAAGAAGCCCGTCTGTTTCTGATTTAGATGAAACAATGACCAGTTACATTGCACATCAGCTATTTGGGAAGCATGACCTGAGGTGTACACAAAAGCCAGATCCCAAGGAAAACTTATTTTGCTCATTCATTTTGAGCCTTATATGCCAGCTCAAGCCAAAACTAAGCAGAAGAACAAATATTTTCCAAAAACAGCTCATTATCAGAGTTTGTTGAAATATATTTTTCATAAGTAAATTTCATTAAAAGCAAAGGGAAGCAACCCTATCATAAAAGATGTACAAAGGGAAGCAAACCAGCCCAGAAAGCGCAAAGGGATGCAACTCTAGCATACAAGATGTACAAAGAAGAACAAAAATTCATAAAAACGGAACATTAACAAAATGAGAAATATCCATATCATAGAAAAGATTTCACTATCCCTATCACATGAGTGGAAAACCATGCCCATTATTATTATTTTTTTATAAGTATATTCCCATTATTACAGTGCGTAAAATCAAACCTACTTGTTGATCAGCTAAACTGCTGTTGAAGCTGCTTCCATCAGATCCTAGTAAAGTGGAAAGCAGAGTGAAATCAATAAAACATCATTAAACAAAACATCAAACACCAAGGAATGCACAATGTGAGAAAGTATACTGGAACTCTTATTTGAAGCAGTTGTTTATTTTTTTTCTCTTTTCTTTGCTTGATAGCCTGTTGATTTTTGGATTTATCATGTCAACGATTAAAGACTGAAAGAATAGGATGCGATGGAATCTCATTGTTGAGAGAGAGATGGAGACGCCTCCAAAGTAGCTCATATTTGGCATAACATGACACCTAATTCCCTGTAAAGCACAACTGCTAATAACTCCACACTAAACACAGACAAACTTTCCCAGGCTAAAATGCTTGTCTACCCTCTTTTCTCTGTATGTTGTATGCGTGTAGGTAAAAGTTCATTGAGAGGGACGAGAAAAAAGCATGGGGCCCAGTACAGGAATGTATAAATTACTCTTCACCAAAGAGGGAAGCCAAATATTTACAAGAAGAACGTCAATGAAATACGAAAAAATAAAAATTCAGTTGAACCGCCAACCAAAGACGTGAAAATAAGACTTGAGATTCTCTAAAATAAGACGCGAAATATTAACTACAGCAGTGCACCAGGCACCCCTGCCAACTTTATAAGGTGTACTCGATGACCCTGTTCAAAATAGTCTCAGTTTGTAATGAAACTCCACAGCCGGTAGGCTCACAATTCAGCTTAGCGAAATACATTGAAATATCCATCTGCTTTTTTAAATGGATATTCAGCTATATGTGTGTGTGTGTGTGTGTGTGTGTGTGTGATCAACTTCTTTGGAGCTATCCTGCTGGTCTTTTTGGTGCCTCTTTCGGCATCATCCTTTAAATAGCTACGGAAGCTATGAACTCAAATTTGTTTCAGTAGACTATGAGGTTTTTTGGGTAAACAATGCTGCCGCAATTAATCGTTTGAAGAACATTATGCTACCTTGTGTCTCGTTTGGTTCCCCAGGAAAAAGGGAAAAAGGGCAAAAAGGAAAAAGAAGAAAATTCTTCTTTCGCATCCGGTCAAACAACAGCCTCGCGCCTAATGCCAACCATTTGACATGTACTTAAACATACAAATAAGTCCAGGTATCAAACTTTTTTTCGTCGATTATTCTACTCAGCCGAACATGGCACGAGAAGGCAGAACCTAAAAAATAACAAGAAACTAAGCTTGAGAGCCGGAAAGCCTAACCTTCGGGCTGATCATTCTCGGCGAATTCCTTCTCGAGTACGCGATCGAACATTTTGGCAATGCTGCCATCGTCGGCAGCCGGGGCGGAAGAGTTCAGCAGGTTCCCGTAGAATCTCTCCCTCGTTTCCTTGTCAGATCTCGCGGAATAGCAATTCATGGAGTAAATCATAATCACCAAAAGGCAGCCCCAGAATCCAAGAATTCCTCGCTTCTTTGCATTGAAAATCGCCATAACCAATAAAGAAAAACACAAATAACTTATTGAGGAAGAGGAGAAGAGAGCTGGAATTCAAATCAATTCAAGGCAAGCCAGGATTTGGAGAGGAGCTGAAAGAGTAATGTTGAAGGCTTATGGAGGAAGAGGGGAAGAGAGCTCCGGGAAGGAATTCAATCCAATGCAAGGGAAGAAAGAATTTGGAAAGAAGCTGATAGAGTAATATTGAAGAATTGGCTTTGCTTATTTTTCAAGTAAGTTTGTTTGTAATTGGTGATTTTAACTGTCCAGGGGCGGGATCGGATCTTACGTGTCAAAATAGTTCGTTGGTCTTCGTGCGATAACTAAAGTGAAAGTGATCAAATATGTTAATTACAAGTGCCTAACCACACCAAAATAAAATGATTTTTGTGTACCTTTTTATCATGGGGTTTTTTGTTTTTTACAAAGAATATGCGAGACATTTGTATATTTGAAACTTATAAAAATCATTACTCGCAAACTATATATGAATTCATTGAATTGCATTAACGTGATAAATTATTCACCATTTAATATTATTTAAATAATTTTATTTCATATATTCTTTTTATTTATTTAAGTAGTGTTATTTGAATCCTTTTACACCACACATAATCTATATAGTATAATTTAATTTATAAAATTCAAATTTTAAAATTCATCTTTCAAATAAAATTATATTATGTGTGTGAAAGTAATTATAAATTCTACACGTGTGCATTTTAAGATATTTGGTTGTTTCGTTGCGTTCTATTATTCGCAAGATCAAAGACATTTAGGTCTCATTTAGTTACATATATGTAAATGAGAAATTTGTAAATAGTAATAAAATAGTTTAAATTTAGATTTTTATAGAATTTTGAAAATGAAAGAGAAAATTTTGAATAAACAATTGTAAAGTTAAAACAGGGTAGAATATAATTTTTTAATATTATTTATATTTTGATATTTGAAAAAGTGAATTTTTTTTTTGAATGCTTAAGAAAGTTATAATAATTCAGTAATGATTAGATAAAAAATGAGAAATTAAAAAAATATTAGTATTTGAATATTGAGATAAGATGATATTATAATAGATGATTTGAAATATTTGTAAAACCAAACTAGGACTCGTCTTAACATTTCAAACCATCTTAAAGGCCCAGTTTAAGAGTAATGATTAGAAAAAATTAAATGCTTGGTTTAGTTTCACTGAACATCTCATTTTATCTGAACATCTCAATTTTATTCAAATACAAATATTTTTCAATTTCAAATTTTTAAAATTTTCATTTAATCATTATAACTTTCTCAAACTTTCAAACAAAATACAAAAAATATTTTAACTTTTTCAAATCTTAAAACAAAAAATTATATTATAATAATACTTTAATTTTATAATATTTTTATTTAATTTTTTTCTCTTTCATTTCTCAAAATCACATAAAATATTTTAACTCAATTTATTTCATTACTATTAATAAATTATCTTATTACTTGTGAGGGGGAAAAGGGCTCTGTGCCCAACAGTTGCAAACCATAGGGAGCAGGAAGGCCTTAGACCCATCAAACGGGAAGCAGGGTAGGGCTCGGTAGCCTAGGGCCTCCCTGTGATGCACCTCACAGTCTAAAGGACCCTGAGCCTTGGGTTTGGCTTGGTCCAAAAGCCCACCATGGGCAGCGATCACCCAAAGTCTGGGTGGGGAACCAAGCCCCGCCAAAAAGGTATACGACAGGCTACTGTCGCAGAGCACCGGTGTGCCCAGTTGTGGGTGCAATCCCACCCACAAGGAAATATCTTATTCTTCTTCTCTTTATTCACTTTCTAAGCTTTCTCCAGTACCAGAGCTTCGAGTAACTCTAGCATCGAAGGGTTCTTAGACTCAATCGAAGCACACTCTTCTTCCTTCTCGTAGGTGCTGAAAGCTTGGGCCATTGTGGGGGCAGGCTGCGAAACACATCAACGTAACTATTTACATATTTCTCATCTCTTCACATGATCTATATAACCAAATGATAAGTTTACTACATTCCTACCACTTATTTATTACTCTATAGTGTATTTAAAATTTTTATTATTTTCTTTTAAATATTTTGTTAACATTCTTAATCATTAAAAAAAATTATAAAATTATAAAATTTCATTAACAGTCGCTTTCTTAACATTAAGTAAAAAATAAAAAATAAATATTTAGAAGTAGTAAGTCTATTATTATCTTTTTTTTTTTTTAAATGAGACTTCTTTCAGCCCACTTCCAATTCATGCCCATAAATGTTAGGAATTAGGATTACAACTTTATCATATAAAATTTTAAAAATAGAGGCCAGCATGATAATCTCACTCGGCATTAATAGGTTAATTTTTAGGTGTAAGGTCAACTTTTTTTTGAGAAAAATAACTTATTTTTTAAAGAAAATGAATAAAAAGTTTAAATAGTGAATTGAACTGAGATGAAAGTTAAGAATTAAATAAAATATTTTTAAAATATTATTTTTATTTTGATATTTAAAAATTTTAAATTTTTTATTTTAAAATATAAAAAAATTGATAATTATATAATATAAATTGAAATGATTTCTGAAATACAAAGAAATCTAAATCCATCATTTGTTTTGTTCTTTAAAATTTTTTTAAAAAAAATATTAATTGTGGTTTTCTGTTTTTAGGAATAGACGTGGCATTTGGGTTGTTACCCAGATGACTACATAAGAGGGGGGGTGAATTGAGTTGTATTTTAAAAAAATAATAATTATAAATAAAATATACAATATAAAATATAAACAAAATACGAAACAGTAATAAATATAAAGAGTAAGGGTAAGAGAGAAGTAAACTCAGTATGTTAACGAGGTTCAGCCCCACTACCTACGTCTTCACCTCAAGCTACCTCTTGAGAATCTCCAAATTCACTATTCAACCTCCTTCAGGTGGAGATAGAAACTTATTACACCTTTAAATAACACCGCTACAAAGGATCCGTGTAGAACACCCTCTACACTTACAATCACCTTACACGTGGTGATTCAACTATTCCCCGTGTAAAACACTTTCTACACGCACAATGGTTATACACACCATTTTTCTGATACAAGAGTTGATAGTGGGTAGGTTATCAGAAAACACTCCTCAATGAGTGAAATAAGAACAATACAACACAAACTATATCTCTCAAAATGAACAAGGATTAAGACTCAATGTTTAGAGAATAGAGAATGAAAGCTTTAAATGAATGTTGTATACTCTTGGTGTTGTAAATGTGAAGCTCTCAAATGATCTATTTATTGGCATATGAGACTTCATATTCAAATTTAAAAAGATTCACATGTCAAAAACAACATCATTCACTTTTTCAAAAAATTCAAACCTAATATTTTACTTTTGGCATATGACAAAAGGAACACACTTTCATTTTCAAAAAATTCAAACCTAATCTTTTACTTTTTGTATATGATAAAAGGAGCACACTTTCCTTTCCAAAAAATTCAAACCTAATCTTTTACTTTTTGTATATGACAAAAGGAACACACTTTACTTTTCAAATTTTTCAAACAAAATCATCTAACTTTTGTATAAGTCTAAAAAAATATCAATCACTTTTGAAAATATTCAAATAAAACATGTACATGTGAAAGATGACAATCAATCATCTTTAATATTTTCAAAATTCAACCCTTTAATCAAGGTATGCACATGTGAAAGATGACAATCAATCATCTTTCAAAATTTTCAAAATATTCATGCACATGTGGAAAATGTATTTTAATGCTTTATGATAAAATATTAATTTTGAGTCTTAATCCTAATTTTGAATTTTTAAGAGATTTACAATATTACTCTATAATTTTAATGTGAACTTGTTCCCTTCTTGCTCATGCTTGTTTCTTTGATGTGCTTGACTCCATTGTATAGACAACTTGAGTTTGAGACTTCTTTAGTTTTTGAATTCATTTGTTATCATCAAAATCCATGTGTAGATATATAATTACACAAAATTTGAAATTTTGGATTCAACATGAGTCTCTGGCACATGGAATGTTCATGTCAGTACCGAAATTAACAGTATATAACTCAGTTTGTGTATTTTCTTTGGTTGCAAGAGTAGAGATCAATTTAGTTTAATTAGATTTTAAATTGAGTCTAATATTTAAATATTTAATTCATAAATTACTAAACTCATTTCAATTCAAAATCTCCTTACACGTTAGACTTATAACCATTTTCAACTTAACACATTTTTATACGTAGAACCCACAATTTTATTCAAAATTTCATAAATAGTATTAAACTCATTTTAGATTAGTCTCATATAACTCACTCCACATATTTAACTTATTACTATTCATAAATAACTCAACTCAGCTCAATATCCAAATGCAACCTCAATTTATCCCTATGCACCGTTAGGCCTTAGCTTATTATAAAAAATACTTAAATAAAATTACATCCGTAAATACAAAAACATAAAAATTAAAATTCTAAATTTCATCTATCATTTTTATGATTATATTTTTAAGTTTTTAATAAGTTATGTAGCATTACATACTACATAGTCATGACAAGCCAATAAGAATAAAGTGAGTGGTATAATTTTCCTCTTTTTCATATTAATATCAATGACCATAAAGTCCATCAATTGTAAGTGTAATATTTATTTGACACAATAGAATATAAATTACGTTATAATTTTGGAAGCAAAAGAGATTAATCGACACTTCTAGTAGCATTATTGTTTAGTAACGAACTGAATGATATATTTTTTGAGATTTATTAAAGGATTTGGTAATCATTTATAGTCAATAAATTATTCTATAGATGCTCGCCATCAAAATAACAAATTAATATCAATGATAATAAGAAAATAAATGAATTTTCCCTTTTTTAAAAATAGATATATAATACGGTAATGCCACTTGGCACTGTCGGATCAAACAATTAATCTAAACAATCAACTCAAATGGGCAAATATCAACGTCCTTCTCTAGTATGACTTCAATGGTTATGTTTTAATCTAGGGTCGGTCACTATGCCACCAATAGGCGATCGCTGGACTATACCGTTAGTTAGTTCATTCTGATTTTTTCTTGAATATTTTTTAAACAACTAAAAAAATGAAAAATGAGATTAATAGATTTGAATGATAAGATTAAAATAGTATAATTAGTTTCTAATTATACTAGTATATTAATTTTATATTATAAGATTAATAGACTTGAATAATAAGATTAGAATATCATGTCATATTAATTAAAAATTTAGCAGATAATATATAATAATATAAAAATTAAAAAAAAATATAGATTTAGTTTAGTTTAAATTAATTTTTAAAATATAAAAATCGCTGCTGCACCGATTTAAAACCAATCCAATTCAACCGATTTTTCCTTGCACCCCTACTTTTTTTTTATTTTAAATAAAGCTTAAAATTTTGTTCATCAAATGCATATAAGCCATTAGTTTGTTTTTTGGGTGGCACTGCAGCTAAAGAGGAATTCTCCGACATGTGTATTTTTCACCCTTTATTCATTTAATGTATTTTTTAATCATTTTAAATATTTAAAAGAATTTACATTCATTAAAAAATAATTCATTAATCACCGAATAAAAAGAAAAAAATACTGTCGGCCGTCGCCCGTCGGGATTCATGTCGCGGTGTCGGCACCCAGTGTCGAGGATCCTATCGTTTTTTTAGTTTTTATTGAACAAGCATATAATTGATTTTGAAGGGCCGTCCTGATTCCCAAGTCCTTGGGCCTTTGAAAGGCGCCTAGATAAGATTTTCGTGGTGAAAAAATAATAAGATTTTCGTGCACGTGTCCTACGCAGCCTCGCTCCAGATTCCCCACGTCCCTCTCGAAGGGCGTGGCCTCCACAAGTTCGTCACCAACCCATCTTTCAATTCCAAAATATAATTCACCTACCCTCACAGAGCCAGCGATTCATTGATTCAGACCAAAAAAGTTCCACAGATCCATTTCAATGGCGTCGATTCTAAGCTTGGTAGGTGCTGGGTTTACTTACAGCAAGTCACCCGCTGAGGGCGTCAAGCGAAGCAGAGGAGGAACCACCGTTGGCTCCCACTCCAAGTCTTTGTCTTTTGGTCATGTGGGTAGAGCCAGGTCGAGTCGTGTGTTGGTGGTGAGAGCGGAGGGTCAGGGTGTTAACCCGGAGATAAGGAAGAGCGAAGACAAAGTGGTGGATGCTGTCGTTGTCACTGAGCTCTCCAAGCCTGTCACTGCTTATTGCAGGTAATAACCCCCTCATTTCATACGGTTCTTCATTTCCTTGCCCATCAACTGATTGTTGCGTAAGATCTGTTTGCTAGGTTTACTGAAAGGGAAAATTGCTAAGGGGATAATAGTTTAGAAGTGTTCTGCTACATACTGATTTATTGGGCTATATATTTAATCATTTATGTGCTTTTTATTTGAAGTTAGATTTCAAATGTCAAGAACCCTATACTTTTGGCAACATGACGTTTGGTGAGGCACTGGGGTTGATAGGCGTGTTCCCATTTTCATATTATCAGGAATAACTTTTTCACGCACAAATTTCTTAGTCCACAAACACAAACACATGAACATAAACAAGTTCCATCCAAATCAATTACATATATCCAACTTATTGTTTCCGCTGCTCTTGTAATTGTTGTTGAAGATATATTTTCTTAGCTATGAAAATACTTGTATGTGTTTAGATATACTTTACTTATTATTGTTTTTAGCTAAGGATAATTTCTTAGCTAATTTTCTTAGTAGATATATTTGTCACAATAATTTTTTTTTAGCTAATTCTGAAGCAGAGTGACCAAACTATAATATAATGCTAGAAGTGGCTGATTTTTCTTTCAGAACAGGATAACCGATACAATGTCTAGAAATGTGAGGTAACCCCTAGGGGTTGGCTCAAGTGGTAAATGCCTTGCACTTGGGGGTATGCTCCCCCTAGGTCTAAGGTTCAAATCTTCTTGGGTGCAAACAATCTCTAGGGGCAGACTTAGGAATTTTCTCTTTGAATTACCCAAGATGCACTTGCAGGAAACTTATTGCTAAGGGCTTGTACACTCTCGGGATTAGTTGGGACGCTGTTTTTGGACACCCGGTGCCAATAAAAAAAAAAAAGTCTGGAAATGTGAGGAGAATTTGTCAGTTTATAGACAACTTTGAAAACTTCAAGGAACTCAAAAGTTTATAATGCGTAATAATTTTTAAAAAAACAAAACTACACATCCAATATGAGCTTGGAACCGTTCAAATGAGTAATCTTATAGTCTTATGTCGATGCCCTAGCTTTTTTGTTCCCCAAATCAGTGTAGCATTCATAATCAACCACTTCCTTGGGAATCAAACCACATTTTCCAGCACCACAATAACTCAGCTGTGGTCTACGAAGACACCAAATTAACTCCAAAAGTGAGAAGAATACGAAATCCATTGGAGATGAGCAATGGGGGGTTGATATTTTGAACTCAAGGTTCTAATTCTGAAACTTTTCATACACTACTCAAAAGCTTAGGTTTTTCCTCTCTTCTTCTTCTTTTGAATAATTCTTAGCTCATAAAAAAGTATTGCCATTATGTTTTCCTCTCTCAAGTAAGCTCTAGATCCATCACAATAATGTTTTCCTCTCTCAAGACTCACGGATTCCTCTCTCAGAAATCCATCAGCCGTTTGGATCAATTTCTTCACTCCTTTGACTGCCTAACCCAGTTACGGATGTGACCATTTGACTCTGTAACATCTTTAGTAGGAAGTTCAAGTCTTAAATATGGTACACCACAGATTGATTTCCATGGCATGTCTTTTCATGATTTCCTTGTATCTCTAAATTAGCAAGCCTAGGCACTTCTCTTGTATATGTCCTGTATACTTGGGCTTTTGCCTTCTTTTGATCAATAAAAATTTGTTTACCGATAAAAAAAATATATATGGTACACCACAGACCACAAATGGCTGAAATAGACAGCTACATAAAAGGTTCCATGAAGTGAATAACATGTAGCTGTATTCTTTTTAGAATTTGTCTGATATCATGCTCTTCCAGTTGCCAAAGCATCCAAACTCTGAGCTTTTGTTTTTGTTTTTTTTTTTCCCCTTGCAGGTGTTGGAGATCCGGTACTTTCCCTTTGTGTGATGGAAGCCATGTTAAGCACAACAAAGCTACTGGGGATAACGTTGGACCATTGCTCTTGAAGAAACAGTAACAGTAATTAGATTACTATTTTCTTGGTACTTCATCTCATTTGTTGCTCTGGAGCTGAAGATTCTAGATGTTCATTTGGCGAATAGCATTTTCTGTACAATGGATTTTATTGAGTTCTTCAGTTTCCTGCCTAAACAATGTTGTCATGTTTTAAAATTGTGTCCAGAAAGAAAATATCAATATGTGTGTGTCTTGACTAATTAGCCAAATAACATTGGATTACGTATGAACACGAGTATATAGAATTTGAATACCAAGATTACAGCCGCTCTCATCTTTGCCATTGGGCATTAAACATGCGAAATCTGTGCTATTAGTACAAAACCATGTCTAGCTATCGGTGTGCTTATCAATCAAAGAAGTTGAGAGACGAGAGACTGAACCAGAAAGTTTAATGAGGGGGCTTACGCATTACCAAGTTCTAAATTCTTTTTATCCCCACCATGTATGGAGGTGGGATCCATTGATCTCTTGTGCGTATGAAAAATGTAATTTATGGATTCCCCCGTTCATGAAGTTGTTAAAGTAAGCCGTTGTGTTATATTTGCAACATTGATTTTAAGGTACATTAAATTTAATAATTGTCCATGTAAATTCATTTGAATGGTTTGATGTACTTGATGAATGCTATTTCATATTTGCCTTCGTATTTTCAATTTTGTGATGTTCTTAAGAGTAGACAGATGTTATATCACAACGCATCGGAGTAAAAGTTTCTAGAGTGCATCTGGAGCGATCTTATAGGATTCTTGTTAATATTTGCATGTAGCCCCCTGCTGTATGTTTATAATACGATCAGGGATGAAATTACGCTTATCTGAGCTGAGTTGGCTGTTGGCATGGAACGACCACGTCCAGTATGGGTGACATAACCCCTTGAAAGGTTGGTTTTAATTGGTTTGTGATTTGATTTGAGGTTAATTAATATGTTTGTATCAAGTGCGTGATTTGCAAACGTGCCGAATATGTAGGATATGTTTGTGCTTCCTTCACACGTATGTTTTGCTAATTGAGCTTAATTATCCTGTCATCTGAGACCCATTTATTCAGTCTCATAAAGAAAATGAACACTGTTAAGCTTCTACACTGCACGCCGCTTACGTGAATCGGTCGGTATGGTTTTAATTTATTTTTTCCTCGTAGCAAATAGAGGAATAGCATATATGGTAGAAGAAGAAATAGAGTCACAGAGTCGGAAGATTAGGTAGTTATAACCACCTGGAACGCCATGGAAGTGGCAGAGGAAGCCGGAGAAAACCTGAAACTTAAGCTTGGGCATTCAGTCTCTCTCCCTGCCTCCCTCCCCAACATGAAGCCTCGCCTCATGTTCGTCAAGCTTCTCCCACTTGATCTCATACACATTTATATGGATATGATTCAAATTGGAAATATTAGCTTAAGTATTAGCTTCTCTCCGTGTTGGTTTTTTTTTTTTGTCACTTTTATTTTCTTTGCTCTTTGTTTTCCTTTTCCGTCCGTAGCTAAGAAACCGTTGAAAACAAGAGAAATTTTATAGCTTTTGATTATTTTATTCTGCGCTACTGCAACAAGTTTGTTGAGGAAAAAATGAGCGTATTGACATATTCTTGTAAAAACCTGTTTAAAATAGTGTTGTAACAAGTGTTGTTGCGGAAAGGTTTGAAGTGTACTCATTATTGGTTAAAAGAAAGTGATTTCGCTCGACTCTCGCTCGACAGAGCGCTCGAGCGAAATTGGGCAGAGTGTGTCGCTCGACATACAGCTCGAGCGAACTCAGGCAAATTCAACCGCTCGACCCTCGCTCGAGCGAACCTAGACAGAGTGTGTCGCTTGACCCTCGCTCGACACTGACTTCGAGCGAACCCAGGCAGAGTGTGTCGCTCGACCCTCTCTTGACACTGAGCTCGAGAGAACTTAGGAAGAGTCAACCGTTCGATACTCGCTCGACAGGGCGCTCGAGCGAACTTAGGTAGATTGTGGCGCTCAACCTTCGTTCGAGCCAATGTTCCAGATCACTTACAATGTAGGGTTTTGAACGCCTCATTTGATGGGAACTATAAATAGAACAGCTTAACTTCTGTTCTAAGTGTGGAGAATCAGAGCAAAAACCCTAAGGGCCTCCAAGAACTTCTTAGAGCAAACTCTCCCCCATTTGGTTGATTCTCTCTTGGACAAACATTTCTCCACCACAACACATTCAAAATCAACTCTTACTTGAGTCTATTGAAGTGGACATTTTTGTTGGCTGGAAGAGTATGAAGCTGCCGTTGATGCAAAGATCGAGAGGTTCTCGTGGGAAGCTATAGGAAGGTCGGAGTTCCGACACTACATGGGTGTAGAGATCGAGTGGGTCACTCGTGGTGTTGCAAGCCAAGTTTAGCTACTACAAAGGTTTTGTGAATGTTTCTAAATTGGTTGTAACAAACTAAAATTTCTATAGTGGATTTGAGGTGGTGTCTTACACCCGGAGTGGTTTTAGATTTTGAAGATGTTCTTCAAATGAGTTTCCACTCCGTAATCAAAATCATGTGTTGATTATTTGTGTTATTTGATTCTTTTATTAACTGTTTGTTTGTCTAATTTTCAAAAGGTCATAAAAATTGGATTACACCTATTCACCCCCCTCTAGGTGTAGTGTTGGGTAGAACCACTGCTTTTTCAATTGGTATCAGAGCGGGTTCACTCTGCTAGAATTTAGTTTCTGAGTGTGATCCTGCTGTAGTGGTTTAAATGGATAGGTCTCAATCACTCACATCTCCACCATATTTTGATGGAAACAACTATACTTATTAGAAAGTGAGAATGAGAGCATTCTTGAAATCTGTGGATGAATGAGTATGGGTTTCCATAACAAATGGTTGGACAGAACCAGAGGTTCTTGTTGACGGCGTTCGAACTCCCAAAAGTGTGGAAAATTACTCTAAGGATGAAATAAGTAAGTGAGGTTGGAATAGCAAAGGGCTTAATGCGATCTTTATAGCTGTATCCCAGGAAGAATTCAAATGGATATCAATGTGTCAAAATTGCAAGGAAGCTTGGGATATTCTTGAGATTACCCATGAAGGTACCAAGGCTGTAAAGAATTCTAAGTTTCAAATGTTGACTACTAGTTTTGAAGAGTTGAGAATGAAGGATGATGAAACATTTGATGCTTTCTATGTCAAACTAAATGATATCGTCAACTCTCGCTTTAATCTAGGAGATAAAATTCTTGAGAATAGAGTTGTGAGAAAAGTTCTCAGATTTCTTCCTGAGAGATTTCGTCCTAAGGTTACGGCTATTGAGGAAAGCAAAGATGTGGATACTATGAGAATTGAAGAATTGGTGGGCTCCCTCCAAACATATGAACATACTCTTCCAATGGACAATAAGCACAAGTCCATAGCCCTCAATACTGTTAGAGAGGAGTCAGATAAGTCATCCGATGATTTGGCTATGAGTGACAAAGAAATAACATTTTATGCTAAGAAATTCAGGAAAATGTTTGTGGCTAGAAATAAAAAGAATCAGAGCCTATAGAAGAAAAAATTTGAAAGATACAACAGAGGCTCAAGTTCAGGAAACAAGGATAGAAACTCTGAGAAGCACACTAGAACAAATAGAGACAAGGGTCAGTCCAGTGTGCAGTGTCATGAATGCCATGGTTTTGGACACATTCGCCTGGAATGTACAAACTACAAAAAGGCAAAAGAAAGAGCAAAATTTGCATCCCTAAGTGAGAGTGAATCAGAGTCAAGTGATTCATCAGGGAACTATTCCCCAAAAGGAAATCTGAATTATATGGCATTCACTGTCTCGGTAGATAGCAAGAGTCAACACAGTGAAAATGTGTCGGATGATGAGAGCAAGTCTGGAAATAAATCTGAATATGAAGATGAGCTGCAAGAAGTTTATGAGAAGTTATACAAGGAATGTGTTAAATTGAGGAAACTTAACAAAGTGCACATTGAAGAGATAGACTTCATTATAAGAGAAAATGAAGAGCTTCAAGGAAAATTAACTGAGGCCATTGTTCTAGCTGATCAGTTTAAAATGAAGAAGGCGTTTCTGGAAGATGAGTTAAAAACTCATGAAAGTGAGATAACCTTGCTGAAAGAAAAGCTGAAATCCTTCTCCAGCGGGAAACAAAAGTTGGATGAAATCCTAAACTTTGGAAAGTCCCCTAGTGACAAGAGTGGACTAGGATATGATGCAGTAAACTCTGAGACTGCAACCACCTCAAAGGTCTCCCACAAAAATGAGAAGAAGACTGTATTTGTTTGTGAATTAGCTGTCAATGGAAAGACTTACCCATCTGACAAGGGCAAGAAATCATCTCATGTCCAAATGGGTGTTTTGTCCCATGTGAAACCAAGAACTAGAAATGCAAGACCTATTTGTCATCACTGTGGTAAAACAGGTCATGTTGTAACGGAGTGTTTTAAGCTGAAAAGATACATCGCGTATGAACATGCACCTTCTCAAAGCAAAAGTATGCACCCTCCAAACATGGGTAAACGTCTCATAACTACTCCTAAGTATACCTCTTCATTCAGCAGACAAAGAGATAGCAAAGAAAACTATGTGTGTCATAATTGTGGTAGGGCTGGCCACATCCGACCAAATTGCTATGAGCTTAGGAAGAATCACATGAAAAATGGAGATAGACAACCAAGAAAAGGGCATCTGAATCTTTGGAGTCAAGTCATGGCCTTAACTAGGCAGAATGAGATGCTGAATGTCAAGTTAGACCAACTGTCAACTACCAAAAAGGGTGTTTTTCCAAAAGTTAGAAAGATGTGGGTCAGAACTGGAGAAAGAAACACATGTCATGTGGCACACATTGCTCTAAAGACTAGAGACACATATATGTGGTACCTTGATAGCGGATGCTCACGTCACATGTCAGGTGATAGAAATTTGTTTAAAACTGTTGAGGAATACAAGTGTGGAACAGTAACTTTTGGAGATGGTGGAAAAGCTAATATAATTGAAAAATGTGAAATTGATATACATGGACTACTCGTCTTGAGGGAAGTACTGTTTGTTGATGTATTAAAAGCAAATCTCCTCAGCATAAGTCAAATGTGTGACAATGGTGCTGCTGTTCGCTTCTCAAAAGAAAAATACATTGTTTCAGATAATGATAGAAACTGCATGATGCAGGGAACGAGGACATCTGACAATTGTTATGGCATCACTCCTAATTTTCAATATAGTTGCAACAGTGCTAAGAGTGAGGCAACAGACCTGTGGCACCAAAGACTTGGACGTGTGAATCATAAAAATATGTCCAAGATTGCCAAGAAAGATATGGTGATAGGGTTGCCTGAGCTGGGTAAAGTGGAGACTCCTGTGTGTGGGCCATGTCAATTGGGAAAACAAGTCAAAACAGCTCACAAGAAAACTACGGCTATCTTAACCGAACAACCTTTGGAGTTATTGCACATTGATCTTATGGGACCCTCTAGAACTGAAAGCCTGGGGGAAAGAGATACATACTGGTAATGGTGGATGATTTCACCAGATATTCATGGGTGGAATTTATAAGAGAGAAAGCTGAAGATGCAGTGTGATTAAAATCTTGTGCAAGAAGTTTCAAAATGAGCAAGGAAAGGTAATAGTCAGAATTAGGAGCGATCATGGAAGAGAATTTGACAATTCAAATTTTGAGTATGTTCCCACCGAACATCAACTAGCCGACCTTTTTACAAAACCATTGGATAAGCTTCGGTTTGAACTTCTTAGAAAGGCTATTGGGATTTGTGCTTTGACATAAGCCCTGAAACATGCATAACATGCTTTTCATGCACTTTCATTTTTTTTTTTGTTGATGTTTGGGTTGTATTTGTTAGTTGTTTAGTTTCATTGTCATTGATTGCTGCCCATACATGCACTTCATGATTGCGCTATATAATAGTGGAGTTGTTAATTATAAAATCTAGGTGCATGTGTCTTTTGAGATTTGTATCATATACCTATGTTTTACAAAGGTTTGAAACATGAGTATCTCTTGTAATCTGTGACTAGCATCACACACTTCACTTCAAACTCGGTCAATTGACATTTCACCACTTGTGAGTTTATTAGGGAGGCAATCAAAAGTGGTAGGAAGCTCTACCTTCATACAGAATTGACCACGGGCTAGATGACCTCATCATGGTTCGTTTGTGCAAAAATATGTATCTCAAAAGGAAAAGAAAAAGTGAAGTTGTAATAAAAAAAAAAAAAAAAAAGGTGAAAAACGGAATAAGTTTTCTGTTTTCTTGAACATACTGAAACAAGTACTTAAACAGAAATATTCAGGTCCTAACAACATTGGGTTGGACTTTCTGTGTCTTGAATGAGCTTCTCAAGCACTTATGGTTTCATGTTCAGCCCAACCCCGCTCACGCCTTACGGTTGAAATTTCTTGATTGAGCAAGGACCGCTTTAAACACGCACGTCTATATTACTTGTGATACTTTGTTTTTAACTGCGTGTTTTATGGGAATATGATGCTCCTTTACATTTGATATGTACTCTTGGTGTGAAAATTGACATTCCCAGTATTTGTTCAAGTCATGTGAGTGTTGTGTGCTTCAAAATTGGGCAAAATGTGTTTTTCTGGTGGTCTCGCTCGACCCTCGCTCGACAGCCGCTCGAGGGTTTTAAGTTCGCTTGAGCGAACGCCTGTTATAAAAATCGAGCGCCGCTCGAGCCGCTCTAGCACAGTGCTCTGTTTCGAGTTTTTCCCCCTCCTGTGCGATTTTCTTCCTCGTTTTCTCAAATTTCTTCGTTTAATCCTGTGTTTTCCTTCCGAAATCATCTCCAAATCAAGGTAAAGCCATTTCTCTTTTGTATTTTCATGATTTGGTGCTTTTATTTTGGGTGTTTTCCGTGTGTTATGCATATGGGTTTCGAATTCGATTTTTGAGATATTTCTTCGATTGTTTTCCATTTCTTTTAGTTTATTGAGACTCTTGTGGAGTCATTGTTGGGTTTTTGAGTGTATTTAGGAGGTTTTTGAAACTCTCATGGGCTTATGCCCGAGTTTCTCACTTGGATGCACTCCAAGTGTTCGATAAAATGCCTAAATGAATTGTGTTTTCTCCTTTTCATCATGCATTGGCATAGCATTGTTCTCATACCTATTTCATGTCTATCCTAGGTTTGGGACATCGTTTAACTAAGCTTGCATTGGGTTTGAGGGTATTTTAGTTTAGAAGTGACGTTGGCTTGCAAATGGTTGGCATTAGCATGCATGTTGGTCATGCACATGAGTTGGCATTGGCATGCATATGGGACACTTTGGACTAGGCATTTATCATTGTTTTGAAAAATGAAGAGTGACATAGGGCATGCACCAAGTCTTACATTGTCGGTTGGCATTGTTGTGTCAGCATGATTGACATACATTCATCCATTCATCACGTCTTTACATTACCTTAGTCTTGTCTAACGTTTTTGACTATGTCTATAGCCGAAATCATGTCTCGACGTGTTCGTCCTCGCCAAAACCCTTTGCACCCGCTCAAGCTCACTTCCATAGTGCCTGAGCCCAGGAGTTGTATTCTCAGAACTTCTCGCATCGTACTCCCATAGTCGAGCGTGAAGTGGCTTTAGGTGAGCTTACTGAGACTATCATTCCCCGCATTTTTTAGTCTCGTCTGTGACACGCATTGACCACTGGTCATCCCACTCCTTCTGTGGAGTTGGTTAGGGAGTTTTACTCTAACATTCATAACGTGTCTGTTGATAACTCGTTTGAAGTCAGTCTCTGGAACGTTGTTTTCCGAGTAACTCCGGGCATGATAACGACTTTGCTAAATGCCCCTCGTGTGTTCTATCCCGAGTTTCCCTACTCACGGACATCTCCTCCCAGTCCACAAGTCATTGCTAGTTGTCTTTGTAGTCGGCCTAGTAGTTGGGAAGGGACTATTTCAATTGCTCGTTTTACACCTGATCACCTCATTCTCAGTAGGATTGTTCTTACGAACTTAGATCCTACTGGTCATAATAGTGATGTGGGTCTTGACCGTGCCATTTTGCTGTATGCCTTGATCAATGGTGTCTCCATTGATCTAGGAAGTCTTCTGTGTCGGGTTATTATTGAGGCATATCGGTCCTCCAAAACACGGACTGGTTTGCCCTTACCGTGTCTAATCACCCGCCTAGCCCTCTCCCAATCTGTTGCTTTACATCCTCAGGAGCCTAGAATTGCACTTAAGGCTCCTATTGGTCGTAGGACGGTCCAGCTGAGTCATGCTCACACAACTCCACACCCTCTCCGTGTTGAGCACCCTCCCGCTCCCTCCTCTCAGCCTTCGAGCTCCCGACCATCTAGTTCTCAGCCGTCTACCTCGGCCCCATCCAGCTCTCAGCCATCTTCCTCAGCCCCTGGTTCGTCGGAGCCCAGTCTTCAGCAGGTACTTGAGTATCTAGCCCGCCTTGTCGCCTGGTTCGATACTATAGATGCCACGGTTCATAGCCTTGATGTAAAAGTTGATAACCTGCAGCAACTTGTGACTCAACGTTTCAACGACATCGAGAGGTAGCTTAATGAGGATGATGAGGATGCCGATGGTGATGATTGAGACCCTTGGCCTCTTGTGACAAAAAGGGAGAGATATTGTTGAGGGGGAGTAGTACAGTAGTATTAACTCAGGGGGAGTGTGAAGTGTTACTTGTACTAACACATTTTTTTTTGGGGAGCAGCAGCTTTTGGTTATGTCTGTTGATTTATATCTCTTATTAGCTGCTGTTGTTTGACTAATGTTTCTTGAACTCAATCTCTGATTTGTTGCTTAATGAAATATTTCTTTTCTAAAACCTGTACTTGACATGACTGTTCATGAACTATGATTTAAGAATTGCAAACACGTTTTTGTGCATATGTGAATGGGTATGTTTAACCGTTTGCTAAGTTTGTGCAGAAATATTTCAACATGTTCAAGAATATGAATCTAGTTGGGTGTGCTAGGATTAAGTCATATGTATAGGTTAGAGGTTTTGTCACAGAAATGCCAAATGGGGAGATTGTTGAGGGAAAAATGAGCGTATTGGCATATTCTTGTGAAAACTTGTGTAAAATAGTGTTGTAACAAGTGTTGTTGCGGAAAGGCTTGAAGTGTACTCATTATTGGTCAAAAGAAAGTGATTTAGCTCGACCCTCACTCGACAGAGTGCTCGAGCGAACTTGGGCAGAGTGTGTCGCTCGACCCTCGCTCGACATACAGATCGAGCGAACTCAGGCAGATTCAACCGTTCGCCCTCGCTCGACACTGAGCTCGAGCGAACCCAGGCAGAGTGTGTCGCTCGACCCTCGCTCGAGCGAACTCAGGCAGAGTCAACCGCTCGATACTCGCTCGACAGGGCGCTCGAGCGAACTTAGGCAGATTGTGGCGCTCGACCTTCGCTCGAGCCAATGTTCCAGATCACTTACAATGTAGGGTTTTGAATGCCTCATTTGATGGGAACTATAAATAGAACAGCTTAACTTCTGTTTTAAGTGTGGAGAATCAGAGCAAAAACCCTAAGGGCCTCCAAGAACTTCTTAAAACAAACTCTCCCCCATTCGGTTGATTCTCTCTTGGATAAAAATTTCTCCACCACAACACATTCAAAATCAACTCTTATTTGAGTCCATTGAAGTGGACATTTTTGTTGGCCGGAAGAGTCCGGAGCTGCCGTTGATGCAGAGATCGAGAGGTTCTCGTCGGAAGCTATAAGAAGGTCGGAGTTCCGACACTACATGCGTGTAGAAATCGAGTGGGTCACTCGTGGTGTTGCAAGCCAAGTTTAGCTACTACAAAGGTTTTGTGAGTGTTTCTAAATTGGTTGTAACAAACTAAAATTTCTATAGTGGATTTGAGGTGGTGTCTTACACCCGGAGTGGTTTTAGATTTTGAAGATGTTCTTCAAATGAGTTTCCACTCCGTGATCAAAATCATATGTTGATTATTTGTGTTATTTGATTCTTTTATTAACTGCTTGTTTGTCTAATTTTTAAAAGGTCATAAAAATTGGATTACACCTATTTACCCCCTTCTAAATGTAGTGTTGGGTAGAACCACTGCTTTTTCAAAGTTGTTTTTGCATTTGTATCATGCAGCAAAGAACACGACTGACCGCAACCCTTTCTTGATGACCGGTGATGCTTAATAGACTGGGTTCGCCACATAAGGGTTTGCAGTGTGAGATTAACAGACGGGCCTTATAATAAATTTTCTCAAAGAAAATAATGAGGCCTATTATTCTCTCCCCTCCTACTTATTAGAGTGGTATTTAATCCGCATGCCGTCAGTTATCTTTTTTTCATTTTGCAACATGAATTACAAAAGGTTCATCCTTAGTCTATTTTAGTTTGTGTACCCTTGAGATCAACAAAATGAAAATCAATAAAAATTGGTTCCAATCCATGTCACAATTATGATGCTGATGAGATTCCAATCCAAAGCGAGATGTATATATTGGATCAGATAATATTTTCCTTTTCCGCACCTCTCTTCTCATCTCTCGCTTTCCATTATCCTCGCTTTTAGGATTAAAACAATACATATGCTAAGTGGCACGATCTAAATTATCATAATGTGTTCTAGTTTGATGGGTATAATTTTAAAAACCTAGTACTATGCCATCATTTAATCCTCTGCTAAAGAATCAAAAGTGCTTATTAAAATAACAAGATTTAATGACCATTAGATACCAAAGAGGAAAAAGAATACCCTAATGATTAAAGCAAATGACTCAGCTCGTAAAGAAAAGGGTTAAAGCTAATGTCCAGCGTTCCATTAAAAAAAAGTTGGGAAAGAAAAGGTAATGAAATGAAACAACTGAAGGGGGAAACATGTCTTCTCATCCCTGGCTAGCAGTAGTCGGCAATTTGCTTAGACCCCACCACCCATAATTCCAAAACTAGATAGCTGGACTTACGTAACATAAACATGTTCTTTTTTCTTGGTTTGCAAACTGTATTCAAGATTGAAGTAGGACGAATCCCAAGTTTTGCTTCTTGAAAAGTATTATGCCGAAAAGGTCTATGCTTGTTGGAACCTTTTAACTTGTTTAAAATAATCAAAATCAGAGTTTATTTAGAGGACACACCTTCTATGCTTCTAATTAAATATAATTTTATTTATTTATATTCTATACAGATGTGTAAATAAAATGACTAACGTTAGACACACGAGTTGTCACATTCCAGATCATACTACACTAATTCGTGACGGACAATAAGCAAAACAAGGCACGTGTTAGTAGCATACATGTAAGAAGGTTGTGGTGCCGCGCGCAAACCCCAATCAATTGAGATTCGATGAGGCTACCAACCATAATATTTAAAAATAATAATAATAAGGTTAATGATTTTTATGACAATATTTCACAGTTTACGTGTTGACAGTCAGATGCATGGATCGTGGCTCCACTAAAACCTGATTTAGAAACCGTAACGGGGACTGGAAAACACTTATTGCGGCGAAAATCTAGTGCTGACCCACAGATCAGCCTTCTCACTTGTTACACATGGATGAGAGATGCATTCGAGAAAGCCAGTCCGGAAATTTTGTGCGCTCCATATGTTCATTTGCTTTTATTTATGGAGGGGGGTTTTGTTAGATACAGTCAGTAAATATAGTCGGCATGCAAACGGCTGTATGAAATGAATAAAAAAAATTATAAAAATATATTTTTTTTTATGGTTGTACGGAATGAATAAAAAAAAGTTATAAAAATAATTTTTTTTTTCATATAGGTCACATATTAATTTATTTTTTTAAAACGACTGCACGCTGACTGTATTTACCAACTGTAAAAATCATTTCTCTATGGGGGTGGGCATCCAGATCCACTAGTTCGTCAGAAACTAGCTAACGCGATGTTCCATTGACAAGTGTTATCTTTACACACACTTTCACAAGCACGCGATTCTAAATGCATTAATTTACAAATTTTCTTAAAAAAAAATTTAGTTACAAATATAATTATGCATTAATATATATGTTAATTTATTGTGATTGATAAAAAATAAATTTTATTAAAAATAGTATTAATTAAAATTTTAAATATAAAGAAATTAATATTAATATGTAGATTAATACAAAACTTTATTTATATATAATAAAATTCTTCCCATAACCATTACGTTTACAAAGAAAAGACAAAACAAGCCATCATAATAATAATAGAAATAACTAAAATAAGCTATTTTCTACAATTTTATAATCTAAATATTTTTTAAAAATTTAAGAAAATATTAATAAATATGCATGATGAGGCCATAATAATATAATATTCACAAAAATTATTTAATATTGTCGAATCAATTTGAATTAAAAAAACTCAACTCCCATGCCCGATGTTTTGACATAAAATGAGGGTGATTTATTTTTAATGATAGACCTAAATCAAGGAACTTGACTAAATTGTTAATGCAATTGAACTCATACTTGTAGGTTTGAATTTTAGACATTAATACCAAGAGAAAAAGTTTAGCTATAAATATATTACATAAAAATAAATTCATAAATTAATATAACAGAGTGTGATATGTTAGATTATAAAATTATTTTTATTATAAAATAAATCTAACATACTATATCGTATCACATTAATTATATATTTAAATTTTATAAAATCTGTTTATAATTATAATAATTCTCTAATTTGAACTTATTTAGATGAACTTGTTTAAGATGGTTGTGAAGTTTAAATAATTAGTGTAATTTTAGTTTAATTGAAGCCCTCACGCGAGCTGACTGAACTAGAAAAATGTGAAAGGAGCGTCTACTCTAAACGTTAAGGACCTTGCTACGTCTACCACCGACAAGACAAAAGTTATCGAGCTTTTGCAGCGACGGTGTTAAAATATTTTTTCTTTTCTTTTATTTTTCTAGAGCAATTTTTTTTAGTTAAAAAAATATTAAAAAAATAAACGAACACAATACTAAAAAAATAAATATTCACATTTGCTAAAAAGAAAACATATAATTGATATACATAATCGACAGGTCTGTCCTTTTCCAAACGACGAGATAAATACTATATCTAAAGGAGTTTCTATATAAAAAATATTATACTCATCATTTTTATATTTTATATTATATATAATTTTTTAATTTATTTTTTATTAAATATGTGATGTATGAATTATAATTAAAAAAAACTTGATTAATTTAAGAGGAATAAAATAAAATAAATATAAAAATAAAAAATAAATATAATATATAGTGCGTACAAAACTCTTTTTAAATAATGGAATTGAATGACCGTATATACATTATTTACTTTCAAGAAAAATAAAAATAAAAATAAAAGGAGAGAGAGGATCCCACGGGCCACATCAAGGACATGCATGGTATCAATAACCACGTGTCACACATATAAACTGATTCGCTTAAGAATTGAAACAACAGAGAGGGCCAAGTCTCATGCAAGATGTTCAACCACACATCTCGCACAAAACAACAAAAAGCAATTTGTCGGCAACCTCCAAAAATATTGACCCAGCCCACACGCCAAGAGAGTTTATGGTGGTTGGTAGGCTTTATAATTAATTAATCAATTAATTTAAAAGCAGCGGCGCTTAATTTAAGTTTTTAACAATATTTCATCAACTTCAATTACGTCGGCACACCCGAAGGACGTCGTCGTCGTCTGGATGCCTGCTTCGTTTCTCCAATCTAGTAAAATTATATATTAATTTAATATAATTAATTAAAAAATAAATTTTATTAAAATTAATATTAATTTAAATTTTAAATAAAAAAAAATTAATATTAATATACAAAGTAATACATGACTATATTTATATATAATAAAATTCCTGTAAATAATATTCCGATATCTATCGGCAGTTGTCAGACTGTCTTAACAATGTTAAAAATAGTTATAATATTGTGTAAATATTAATTTTTTTAAAAAAATAATATTTATTATTAAAAATTAATTGTTTTATAAAAATTTTATATTTATATTTTTATAAAAAAATACACAATATTTACGCAATTCATCGCTAAAAAATATCACTTCCCTTCTTAGCCCTACATTTTACGCCACGTGTTGTAGCACGCGCTACGGACACATTTAGGCCTGTTTGTTTAATCAGATCCGGCCAATCATCAAGTGCCAGCAAACAGCCGTGATCTTTATAATATTCTCTGTTCGAGATTATTGTAAAAAGGTTGGAAACTATTGCCAGATTTTGAGGTACAGGACGAGATATAAATTTTTTTTTTTAAATATGAATTTTTAAATTAATTATTATAATTTTTTAACATTTTAAATTAAAATAAAAAATAATTCCAACTCCTTTAAATTTTAAAACAAAATTATATTATAAAATTATATTTTATAATATATTATATTTTAATTTTATAATATTCTTTATCAAAAGCTTAAAAAATATTCAATTCAAACTATCTTACTATTATTCACAAACTGTCTTACCACTATTTAAAAAATTATCATCTCATATCATTTACGGGAGAATAATTATAAAGTAATTTTAAATATTATGTTAATAATAGTGAAAAATAATGATAAAATATTAAATAGTAATAAATAGGGTTGAGATTTGGCTAGTCCGGACAAGAGAAACTGACTGGACCAGCCATTTTCAGTCCAATTTTTATAAGATTGAATTCATTCAGTTTGGACCTGATCCAGCATTTTTTCATCCTGAACCGGACCAAATGAAAATAAAAAAACATTTCATTATTTTTACATATAATTTATATAAACAATTATATATAATTAATTATTAATATATCACAATATTACATAAGTATTCTATTCTTTAATGTATAACTATAATAATATATAGCACTAGTATATATTAATATATTAACATATTATAAGATTTATTGTATAAATTATAATATATATATAAATTTATAATAGTATTAGTATAATTAACTATGTTAATATTAAATCATTATAACTACATAGAGTATTATTTAATATAGTATTATCAAGTTATCACTAATATATAGTATATTAGTAATACTACTAGTATAGTTATTAGTTATAATATTGGTATTAAGTCTATAACTATATATATTTAGATTAATGTATTATTATATTTTTTAATGTATAACTATAATATATGGTACTAGTATATATTAATAATTGTAAAATTTATTATATAATTTTTATTTAATAAGTCACTTAATTTTAATTTAGTATTTTAAATAATTTTTTTATTAATCAATTTTTTTAAAAAAAATGCTGGACTGAATGGATCAGATCAGACCGATAGCTACTAGTCTGGTCCGATCACTAGGGATGTTGGATTGGACCGTTCTCACCCCTAATAGTAAATAATAGTGAAAATAGGTAAAAATTAATGATAAAATAATAAATAGTAGTACTCCACTATCCAAACATGTTCATCTCATCTTATCTTATTATTGTAACTTTTTCAAATTTCTATACAAAATATACAATTCAACTTTTTCAAATCTCAAAACAATAATAATATTAAAAAATAATATTTTAAGAACATTTTATTCAACTTTTAATTTTTATCTAAAACCATCTTATCTCATCTCAATATGCAAACCGGACCTAAATTAAAAACTTTAAAATAAACAAAAAAAAAATTATGATAAAGGTTACTAATATGCTTATTGCTACCCAAAATATTTTAGGATAGATCATGGGAGAGTGCGGTTGATTTATTTAATGTATATATACTTTTTAAATTTTTAAAATTCAAATAAAATTTTAAAAATATATTTTCGTAAAACATATGAGCTATATTGATTATCATTTCTTTTTCACAGGTTCAAATTAAGGAACTTCAGATTTCTAATTTTATCTCACTCAACATTAACGCACTCAAAATTAAAATTAGGGGTGTGCATCCGGATCCGGATATTCGGTCAAAACCAGATCCGGATTTTCAAATCTGGGCGAATAACTGGGTTCAATTTGGATATCCGGCATTTTTTTTTTTTGGTCGTCAATCCCCTCTTCCTAGGTTCTGTTGAGCCAGGGTCTCAGTTTTGGAGCATCAATCAATTGGATTTATGTTTGTAGATTTTGGAGGTGGTGCGGGTGGTGAGTTCGACTCCGACGATTAACAGCCAGGGTTCCAATCCTTTTGCCACCCACCCCAGTCGAGTACAAATCTCTTAACGATATGCCCTTACTCAAAATTTGCACATTTAACAACAAACCAAACAATCCTTGAAGCTACAGACAGGGCAACCAAGATTCACATAGTAGATTTCGGCATCGTTCAAGGGGTTCAATGGGCAGCGCTTCTACAAGCTCTGGCGACACGTTCCATCGGAAAGCCCACTACGATTTGCTTCTCGGGCATACCCGCCCCCGCTCTAGGTAAACCACTGGAAAGTCCACTTCATGTTTCAGCTATACAATTTGTTAGATGAAACTCCCGTTGTCGTCGAAATTGCTCTTCGGCTGGCCAACTCGCTGAGTCCAAAAATTATTACTTTGGGGGAATACGAAGTCAATTTAAACTTAGGGTTCTTTCAGCGATTCAAGAATGCGTTGAGGTTCTACTTGGCCTTATTCGAATCGCTGGAGCCCAACTTGACTCGAGACTCCCCCGAGAGGCTCCAAGTGGAGAGATATTTACTTGGCTGTTGAATCGCAGGTGTAATTAGAGCTGAGGAGCCAAGAAGCAGCAAGAGAGAACGAATGGAGGACAGAGCAATGGAGGATTTTGATGAGCAGTGTAAGAGAAACGACGTTGTTTTCGGGAAAAAAAAATAAATGAGCGGGTGTATAACTGGTTACGGATTACCGGGTTATAAAACCGGATCCGTAATTGGGTCCGGATTTATAATAACCGCCCGGGTATAATTCGGGCAGATAATTGCCCGGATCCAAATTTTCAGATCGGATCTCGAAAAAATCCGGCCCAGATGCATATCTCTACTCAAAACGATAGAAGATGATTAATATTTTTATATTGATTTATTTTTTTAAATTTTGATTGAGTTGATTCTTCTTAAACTAATTGAATTTTTTAACTCATTATTCATATACTAAATATTTAGTAAAAATAATTTTTTTAAAAAGTACTGTATGTGATATATGAATTTATGTTTAGAATTTTTCCCCAAGACATACCTATTAGTATGATGCGTTTTAATTATTTCAAAAATTAACTATAGAAGTAAATCGTATTTTAAATGTGTTTTATCAACTTATTTGATTAAAAATGATAAAAATACATTATAACATTTCTAGATTTTCATATTTGGATAGATGAATTTAATTAAGAAACAGCATGAAGAATCCGAAAACTATCTTAGTAAATTATTTATACAAGAAAAGTATTATTTACCGGAGCCAATTAATTGATATGGCTATTGAAAAGATTATAATAAAAAATAATAATATTACGTATAGTTATTTTTATATATTTTTTATAAATTTTATTAATATAATTAATTATTTTAATTAATCTAATCAATCACATTAATAAAATATATAAAAAATACATATAAAAAATTATTTATAATAAAAAATAGCATGAGCTTTACGCGCAGACTTCCAAACATACGTAAATACAAGGTTTTTTTATTTTTGGTGTGAATATCATTATTCTAAACGAAAACCCCCACGTGTCGGTTGACAAATATAGCTTATGTTCTCTGTCGGTTGCCCTAAGCCAGTAGCCAGCCCATCCCACCGCGAACGCACACGTGCCCTTTCCCCTCTCGACACCTTCTTCTTCAGCCTCTAAAATCCTCCAATGGTCCAATATGCCCCAAACTCCAACCCCTTCCACCACCTCGCACCTCAAAGAAATCCTCACTACTCTCCGACACCATCGTTGCCGGAAAAGAGTCAAAGACCCTCCATACTCTTTCTCTGATGCTTCCCATTTCCGGTCACGCTTCCTTCGAAACTATCAAGAAACCCAAAACCCCCGAGTTATTAGACCGCAAGAACTCACCGGCCAACAAGCTCAACTCGGCTTTTCTTCCTATCCACCATGCCCATTCACGCATTTGGCTCCTCCTCACCATCCTCTCCATCCAGGTACTCCTTCTCTTCACACTCCGGTCTCTTCCTATCTCCCTCTCCCTCTCCCACCCTCGCCCCAGCGAATACGTCCAGGATTCCTTATCCGCGGACCCGAATCGAGATCAATGTGGATCGGGTCGAATATTCGTGTACGATCTCCCCGTAACATTCAACTCTGAGATTCTAGCCAATTGTGATGACTTGAACCCGTGGAACTCTCGCTGCGAAGCGCTGGTCAATGATGGCTTCGGCCGGAGTGCCACCGGGCTTGTCGGGGTCGTGCCGAAGCAATTGGCTTCGGCGTGGTACTGGACGGACCAGTTTGTGTCAGAGATCATTTTCCACAATCGGGTCTTGAAGCACAAGTGTCGGGTCCTAGAGCCGGAAAATGCTACGGCGTTCTACATACCGTTCTACGCTGGACTGGCGGTGGGTAAGTATCTTTGGTCGAATTCGAGCGCCAAGGAACGCGATCGCCACTGCGAGATGATGTTGAAGTGGGTTCAGGAGAAACCCTATTACAAGAGATCCAACGGCTGGGATCACTTCCTCACCATGGGGCGCATCTCGTGGGACTTCCGGCGGTCGAAAGACGAGGACTGGGGTTCTAGCTGTATCTACATGCGCCGGATGCGGAATATCACGCGCCTCCTGATCGAGCGGAACCCGTGGGACTACTTTGACGTCGGTGTGCCTTACCCCACGGGATTCCACCCCAGGTCAGACTCCGACGTTACAGCATGGCAGCGCTTCGTCCGCGACCGTAACCGCACAAGCCTATTCTCTTTCGCCGGGGCGACACGTGGCGCCGTCAGGAACGACTTCAGGGGGATATTGCTCAGGCAGTGCAACGGGACGGACGCGTGTACGATCGTGGACTGCGCGGGGTCTCGCTGCTCCAACGGTACATCGGCTATCCTGGAAACGTTCTTGAGCTCCGACTTCTGTCTACAGCCGAGGGGTGACAGCTTCACCCGCAGATCGCTATTCGACTGCATGGTTGCCGGGTCGATCCCTGTTTTCTTTTGGAAGCGAACCGCCTATTATCAGTACGAGTGGTTTTTACCGGGCGAACCGGATAGTTACTCGGTCTTTATTGACCGAAACGCCGTAAAGAACGGGACGTCTGTGAAGGAAGTGCTGGAGAGGTATAGCAGGGAGGAGGTGAGGAAAATGAGAGAGAAAGTGATCGATTATATACCGAAAATAGTGTATGCAAGACCTCAGGAGGGGTTGGAGACGGTAAAGGATGCATTTGATGTGGCCATTGAGGGGGTGCTACGGAGGTTCAAGGAACAAGAGGAGTGGGGATTCAAGTGGTAATAATAGAGATTATGTCACTACGAATAGGGATTGTGGCCAAAAATTTTTATGGGTGAGGCAGATAGTACTTATTAGTTATTAGAGCTATTTTTTAAAAAGATTTTTTTTGGGTACATTTGTATACAATTGCTGCCATTGTTAGTGACATTATTATCTGATCCTTTTATCGAGGAATCAGTCTCAGAATTCTGGGTTTCATTTTGTGCACAAAGTGGGGGACTTTCGGCAATGAAGTGAACTGCGAACACTAGCCATCAGCAAGTGGTCCAAATGAGCAGCAGACACGCAGACAGTGGTGGTCCAAAGTGGTGGACGGGTAGGGGGACGGATGGTTAGATGAGGTGTGATATTGTTAGGGCAGTGCACCCTTTGTTCTTGGGGACCGTGCATGTGGCATTGTAGGTATTCAATAATATCATGTATAATTGAGAAAATAAGTGATGCGCGTTATCATATTTGCACTTTATGAATTGGTCTCTTTAGAGCATTTTCATCTTTCTACAAAAAAGAAAGAGAAGGAATTGGTCCATTTTTGCTGGGTTGAGGAATCTGTCATATACAACAGGGTTTCATGTTCAATGGGGAAACCTTAAACGGTGGTACAAGTTTCATTTTCATCCTTCATCCTACGCTATTTTCTTCCAATGGATGTAGATTTATAAAAATATCAGATGCTGGTGGGGTAGAGTTGTATATGATGCAAACTGTCTAGTTCTGCAAGTTTGTATCTTGTTGACGTAAAGGTTTGTCGACTTGGTGGATCTTTTTTACATTATTTTTTGACATTATAAAAGTGGACGGGATCTTTTTTACATTATTTTTTTAACTATCCTGCTTTTTATTTATTTTTAAATATTTTGAATTCTGTTACGTTTTTAGTACAAAATGATTATATGAATTTCTGAAAATATAATTAATATATGTTTTTTGGGAGTGGAGACTTGAAATGTTTGGGAATTAAAAAGAAGTATATGTTTCTTTAGTATGAGATGAGAGGGAATGGGGTTTCTATATAGGAAAAATATTCTTGTAAGTACAATTGTGTATTAATCTGTGTATTAATATGATGTGATTGGTCAAAAAGTAAATTTTATTAAAAATAGTGTTAATTTAAATTTTAAGTATAAATAAATCAGTATTGATACACAGATTAGTACGCGATTTGTATGTAGCAAAACTCTTATATATAATATAGTAATACCGGTATCAATCTTAAATAAGTGTCAAGTAAGTAAACGCTGAATTTTCGTCTAAAATATTATATTTTGTTCTGTTTTGATTCTTTGTCCACTGACTAACTTTTTGATCTTTGTTCATTTGCATGGTTACCTGTCTAATATTTATTTTTCTTTCTTGCTCCTGCTTTTATGACGAAATTAGTTTTGATTAAGTTATGTAAATTTATAACCTCTTCTAAATCTGTTTAAATTTTTTTTTATTTACTGTCTTATTTACCATTTAATAATATTTAATCTCAACTGCACGTGCGCCCTTCCTCGTATATAGTTATATTACTCTACAGCAATTTTAAACGTGATAAGTCCGGTCCAAAGAAAAAGACAAACTTGAAACTTAAGTTTAGAAACGGATGTGTTGGACCAGCATACAACGTTAAATTTGTCTGACTGGACTTATTTTATTTTATTTTAACACCATTCAGCTTTAACATAATATATATATATATATATATATATTAAGGTTTCACATTCTGGTCGTGAATAAATCTATGCTTTATTTAGAAACCGCTAAATGGAAAAAAAATAAATAAATTGCACACTTAAAATTGTTTTATAATTTTATTTTGAATATTGCATAATGATGTGAAATTAGTGAATTTAATTATTTATATCATACTCGATCAATTATATAAAATTTAAAAGAATTATCAAGGATAAGAAGCGAGACACTTGGGCAGTTGTTAATTATAAAAGTTTATGAGTTTGTGCTTCAATGTAAGACTATCGGTCCGGACCAAAGAAATTAAATGGACTGAATGGTTCGATCTGGACCAATTGTTTTATTGGTTGGTCTTCGGGTATGATTTATTTGAATTGGACTAGATCGAGACGGAATGAATGTATATATATATTTAAATATTATATATTATATCATATTATATAGTAATTATATAAATTAATTATATAATTTTCATCCAAAATTATTTAATATTCATTAACTAACTATAAAATATTAAAGAGATCACTTAATTTTAATTTTACTAGTTTAACTAATTTTTGTATTAGTTTTTTTGTCAAAAAAAGATGAAAAAAATATTCATGGACCGAATCGGTCCGATTCAAAAAAATTGATAGATTAAAATTTTCAATCTATGAGTTTCCCGGAAGCGAATCGGATCGATTAGACCCATAAATTGAAGATAAATGTATGTGAAATCAATTAAAAAAAAAAAAAAAAAAACCTCTGGAACGTAGGAAGCCTTATATCAACGAGGTCCACGAAAGAGAAAACAATGGGCTCTATTGGGGCTCGTGCTTATTAGTTTGGGCTGGTAAAGATTATTTCTTAAATTGATAAGCCATATGACCAAATTAGGTTGGTGATGCTAATTGTAAAAAAATACCATAATTGGATGTTATGATTTAATTTTTTATATCCAAAATTTTTATGGCTAATATTTACGAAACTAAATTTGAATAAATGAGTGTAGAGTGTAATAATGCAAACTCACTAAAGACTGAATGCTAGTAAACTTCTTTATGTCAATGAAATGAAAATGGTGGCTTAAAAATAAAAATGGAAAAAAGATTAAGACAGACATTGATGGTTATTAGAATTGGACTTTGCTTTTCAGTCAATATATTTCATTCAAGCGAGTGTATTTAAAAGTTACAACAGAAACTCTACACAATTTGTCCCACATTTTCATTCCAAAAGAACAAAAGAAAAAGGAGTCCGTCAAATGGTCGATCGGACCTAGAGGTTGATAAAACTTGGACAGCCATTACAACTACTACGTCCAAGAACCAGAAAGCAAAGATTGTGTAAGAGAATGAGCAGAGGAAAGGGAAAGTGAAATTGAGAGAACTTCTTTTCTTGTTCTGTATTAATAATCTAAACTTACTAAAATGGTACATGCTCTGCCTGTTATATGCAATTGAGTGAAAAATATATACACGTGCTGAAAATGTATCTCAAAATAGTTACATTATGACTTCTTCTAGGATCTTCTGAAATTGCTAACACTCTCCCTCAAGATGGAGTGTAAATGTCATTAACACCCATCTTGGACAAAAGGTGATTAAGTTGAGTAGCACCGAGAGGCTTGGTAAGGAGATCACTGAGTTGATGAATACTATTAACATGCAAGGTCTTTATCACACTTGCTTAACCAAATAATAGTCTATTTCTACGTGCTTAATCCTCTCACTAAATATAGAGTTAGTAACAATATGTAAAATTGCTTTATTTTCACAAAATAGAAGGGCCCAATCCGAGTCATAATAAGCTCTGAGCTGCAGCATGAATGTAGAGGATGTTGGAGTATAGCATCCAAGATTGAACAAATGGAATTGAAGTCTAAAGCAGCAGCAGCACGTGTTAAATTAAAAGAGGATTGAACAAATGGAATTGAAGTCTAAAGCAGCAGCAGCACGTGTTAAATTAAAAGAGGAAGAAGAGTTAGTTAGTTAGTCATTTTTACTTCATTCTTATACTTATATAAACAGAGTTTCATTTTGTAATAATTGATTCAGTCAATACAAATCTCAGTTTCAAGTTTCTCTCTTATCTCGAGTTCATGATCTTGATTTCATCTGAAACTTAACATGGTATCAGATTGAAAATACTCTTGCTTCCGCAACTTCACTTCCTGATACGATTACAAACATTTTCAGTCCGAAATCTTTGAAATCTCTAATCATAATTTTCTTGCATTTCTTGGAAATTTCCAAGAATGAATTCTGATGATGATGTATCTGTTCATTCTTCTCATCTTCGTCAAAATCCTTCGGATGACTCCTCTAGTCCATACTATTTGCATCCAAGTGATAATCTTGGTGTGTTGCTGGTTTCAGAAATATTTGTTGGTAATAATTACATTGCCTGGAGTCGATCTATTATCATTGCCTTAACTGTCAAGAACAAAGATGCGTTTATTGATGGATCAATCCTTGCTCCTCCTGCTGATCAACGTGTTCTCCACACTGCTTGCCTTCGAGCCAATAATCTGGTACTTTCTTGGCTCATGAACTCCATATCGAAAGAAATAAGAAGTAGTCTTCTTTATGTTGCCTCTGCTGTCGATTTATGGAATGAATTGAAGACCAGATATTTGAGAAGTGATGGTCCTAGAGTTTTTCATCTTGAAAAATCTCTCAGTTCCATTACTCAAGGTTCTTTAACCATTACTAAGTACTTCAGTTCATTTAAGACACTTTGGGATGAATATCTCAATTACAGACCCTTTCCTACTTGTAGCTGTGGAAAGATGGCTTCATGCACCTGCAACCTATTTGATTTTCTCCTTATGAGACAACAGTCTGATTATGTCTTAAAGTTTTTAGTTGGTCTCAATGACTCTTATGCCTCAATAAGGAGTCAATTACTTCTCTGTTCTCCATTGCCAAGCATGGCAAAGGTATTTTCTTTGCTGATTCAAGAGGAAAGTCAGCGACAGTTGAATAATTCTGTTGATCATGAAACTCATGCTCTGTTGGTCAAACAAGTTAATCACCAGCCTAAATTCTTGAAAGACAAGTCAAAGAGATCCTCTCTATACTGTACTCACTGTGGGTACAATGGACACACTGTGGAGAAATGTTTCCAGTTGAATGGATATCCCCTTGGTTGAACTGGACCCAAAGGCAAGCGATATTCACCTAATGTAAATGCAGCTATTTCCAATGAAGAGGTCTACATTACCAACAGTAATGAGAACCAGAAGTTTTCTTTAACTCATGAGGAATTTAACAAACTTTTAGCACTTGCTAATTCAAATCCTCCACCTCCTCAAACAAATCCCACACTAGCTGTGAATCTTGCCACTTCTCATTTCTCTGGTAACCTTCTAAACTCTTCTTGTTTTTCTGTTTCTTCAATCCAAGAACATGAAATTTTATGGATATTAGACACTGGTGCAACAGATCATATGATCTGTTCACCTCTTCTATATGCTTTTACACCTAAGCCTATTAATACTCTCATTAACCTACCTAATGGCCAATCAGTTTCTGCCAACTACATTGGCACCATTTGCCTGTCTGACACATTATCTTTAAATAATGTGTTATGTGTTCCTAGCTTTTCTTTCAACTTGCTTTCTATCTCAAAACTAACCAAAGACACTAATATCTTTGTTTCTTTCTTTAACTCTCATTGCCTTTTACAGGACCAATCAGCAAAGAGGATGATTGGGATTGCTCATGAAAAACATGGACTTTACCACTTCAAACAAGTTACTACCTGCACCAAGAATAAGTTTCATTCTCTACCATTTGCTTCAGCTATTACCCAACAATATTTAGATATCTGGCATAACAGATTAGGACATGTTTCTATCTCTAGATTACCTTTTCTTAGACAATTGGAACCTTCTATATCTCTTGATTCGAATAATGTTTGTGACACATGTCATTTTGCAAAGCAAAGAAAGCTTTCTTTCCCTGTTTCTTAAACACATTCAAATAAAATTTTTGATTTGATACATTGTGACATCTGGGGCCCCTTTGGTGTTGTATCTTATTCTGGCTTCAGATTTTTCCTTACAATAGTTGATGATTATACACGATGTGTTTGGGTATATATGCTCAAAGCCAAGTCTGAAGTTCCTTCTATCTTAAAAATATTATGTACAATGGTAGAAACAAAATTTAGTGTTTTTGTCAAAACTCTCAGGTCAGACAATGGGTCTGAATTTCTTATTCCTTAATTCTATCATGATAAAGGCATATTACATCAAAAGAACTGTGTAAAAACTCTACAACAAAATGGTGTTGTGGAGAGGAAGCATCAACACCTACTAAACACTGCTCGAGCTTTAATGTTCCAAGCAAACCTCCCTCTAACCTTTTGGAGTGATTGTGTGTTGACAGCAGCACACATCATAAATAGAATCCCTACTCCTCTCCTTAGAAATAAAACACTTTTTGAAATGCTCTTCAATAAAGCTCCTAATCTTTCCCATTTAAAAGTATTCGGATGTCTTTGCTTTGCATCAACTCTTTCAAATCACAGGCATAAATTTGATTCAAGAGCTTTAAAATGCTTATTCTTAGGATATCCCTCTGATATCAAAGGATACAAATTGCTAGATCTAAACACAAACAGAATATTCATTTCAAGGAATGTCATATTCCATGAAAGCCATTTTCCTTTTAAAGCCTTACCATCAAATTGCGAGGCTCATTCATTTCTATTTCCACCAAATACTTCTGTTTCAAATTTTTCTTCCCTTTTTACTTATACTCCCTCAAATCCATTTTCCAATGCATCAAATCCACCAATTGAACAAATGCCAAGCACAGAAACACTGACTGAACCAAATAGTCAAAATCCTATGCTGAATACTGAATCAACTCTCAATATTGAATCAACTCTGAATACTGAATCCTCTAGTGGTCAACATTCTCACAATATTGATCACTCTCAGCAACTCAGAAAATCTTCAAGAATGAAACAAACACCTATATACTTGCAGGATTATTTTTGTGGTTCTATCCAAAATGTTGTACAAGCAAATTCTTCATCTCCTCATGCTGTTTGTTCTCCTAACAAAGGTATTTTCTACCCCATCTCTGATTTTATATCCACAACTAGACTGTCTTCATCTCATAAAGCATTCCTAGTATCAATTTCTACCTCCCAAGAACCCAAAACCTTTAAACAAGCTGTCCAAATACCTGAATGGCAAGCTGCTATGCAAAAAGAAATAAATGCCTTAGAGTTAAATAAGACTTGGGAAATTGTTATTCTTCCTAAACATAAACAGACCATAGGCTGCAAGTGGGTCTTTCGAATTAAATATAAAGCAGATGGCACTATAGAGAGACACAAGGCTAGATTGGTTGCTAAAGGCTACAATCAACAAGAGGGATTGGATTTTTTTGACACTTTTTCTCCAGTAGCAAAGGTTACTTCCATTCGATTAATCCTAGCCATAGCTGCCATTAAAAATTGGCATCTTCACCAACTAGATGTAAATAATGTTTTTTTACATGGTGACTTATATGAGGAGGTTTATATGGAATTACCTCCTGGTATGGCTCAAAATGGAGAAAACAAAGTTTGCAAACTTCTCAAGAGTCTTTATGGCTTAAAACAAGCTAGTAGACAATGGTTTGAAAAATTGTCCAAGGCCTTGCTTCAATATGGTTTTGTCCAAGGTAATTCAGATTCTTCTTTGTTCATCAAGAAATCTGAATCATCCTTCCTAGCTATACTGGTCTATGTGGATGATGTCTTATTGGCTAGTGACAGTTTGATTGAAATACAACTACTCAAAGATTTCTTACATCACCAGTTCACAATTAAAGACGTGGGAGAACTCAAATATTTCCTTGGCTTGGAAGTGGCAAGGTCCAAGAATGGAATCTCAATATGCCAAAGGAAATATGCTCTTGATATACTTCAAGATACTGGGATACTTGCTGCCAAGCCTGCTGCATTCCCAATGGAATCCAATCTTAAGCTCACTGAAACAGATTCTGTCTTGTATGATGATCCATCAGCTTACAGAAGAATGATTGGACGATTGTTGCATTTAACTCTCACCAGACCTGACCTTGCCTATTCAGTTCAAGTTTTAAGTCAGTTCCTTTCCAAGCCAGCAATTAGTCATTATCAGGCAGCCACTAGAGTTCTTAGATATTTGAAAGCAACACCAGGACATGGATTATTTTTTTCCTCATCATCAGATTTGCAATTGAAAGCCTTTTCAAACAGTGACTGGGCAGGGTGCATTGACACTCGAAAAAGTGTCACAGGGTTTGCTATTTTTCTAAGCAACTCACTGGTTTCATGGAAAAGCAAGAAATAGGCAACAATAAGCAGGTCATTTGCAGAGGCAGAATATCGGGCCATTGCATCAACCACCTGTGAGATTTAATGGCTTCTTTATGCCTTGCAAGATTTGGGAATTAATCACTCTCAATCAACAATGCTCTATACAAACAGCAAGGCAGCCTTATCCATAGCAACAAATCCTGTTCAGCATGAGAGGACAAAGCACATAGAAATAGATTGTCACCTTATCAGAGAAAAATTGCAGCAAAAAGTCATCAAGCTATTTCATATTCCTTCAAGATTGCAGCTGGCAGACATATTGACAAAACCCCTTGGTTCTCTACTATTTCATCACACATTACGCAAGATGAACCTCATTAATATCCATGTTCATCTTGAGGGGGGTGTTGGAGTATAGCATCCAAGATTGAACAAATGGAATTGAAGTCTAAAGCAGCAGCAGCACGTGTTAAATTAAAAGAGGAAGAAGAGTTAGTTAGTTAGTTAGTTAGTCATTTTTACTTCCTTCTTGTACTTATATAAACAGAGTTTCATTTTGTAATAATTGATTCAGTCAATACAAATCTCAGTTTCAAGTTTTTCTCTTATCTCGAGTTCATGATCTTGATTTCATCTGAAACTTAACAGAGGACAATTAAATACCCTATCCAAGAGATGCGTTAATGTGTCTAATCGAAAGGGGTTATTGGGGTCATTGAGATTTAGGTATTGGGTCATATTGGTTGCATGAAAGGTGTTTGAATCAAGGTTTGTGTGGACTGAGTGTTTAGCATAATGGTTTGAGGAAGAATCAGCAGAACTTTCTAGTGAATCCTCCATGAATAGTTGCTCTCTGGCTCTGTGATACCATATAAGATTCTAGAGAATAGAAAGGAGAAGAAAGCATAGGGCGTGAAGCATGAAGTTTTGGAAAGTATATTGTATTCACTACTATGCACGATACAAGGAGGCCATGATATATACACATTTGCTAACAAACTAACTGAATGCTATACCAAAAATAGGAGGCTTTGATTATTTTTGTTGTATCGGGTCAGGTGGTTCATGTTAGAAAGTAAGAGCAGCATAATCTGTGATTGGTTAGGGTTTGGTGAAATACAGTTATGGGAAATAGAATGAAAAATGTGGGTTCATTTATTTTTATTCTTTGCGACTTTTGTTACATTCTATTTGATTGGTGAGAAGTGTAGTTAAATAAAACGTCATAAAGTTTATGGAATGCAAATTTTGCCACTTTTGGTGTCAAAGAAAATAGAATGCTAGCATGACATTGCTTAATGACTAGAGCTATAATTATATAATAGTAGACTGTAGTGCTATACGTCTAATGGTCAATGTCTCAAAGAAAGGGCATGCTTGGAAAGTGTGACATGTAGCAGCTCATAGGAACATTTTATATGAGCACGCTTGGTGATCGTTCAAGTGGATCAGTAAGTCTCTAATCTTCTGTACTGTATAAATGGAAGAAAGGCAACATTTGTTGTCTCAATATATTTGACATGAGAATCATTTTTATGACTACTTTCTAAACAGGAATTTAAGGCATTATAAAAGAAAAAAATAAAATAAAAGTGTCATCACTACTTTCTAAATTCATTTTGTGCTCCTGATGTTTTTTATTTTCTGTCACAATCTTTTATTTATCTCTTTCATTTTAATTTTTTTTGTCAGTCTTTTATTGGAATGTTTGGATGCACTTTGAAACAAAATGCATCTTTTTGTTTTGAATTCCATTACGAAAAATAGCCAAATTTGTCTGTCTAGGCCATCACGTGTGCTGTTTATATTGAATTTGCAACAATTTTTCTCACGTGTGCTTCCTCTGTTTGAAATTGTGAAGGACTTATAATAGTTTTCTGCATCCAATTTTCTCTAATGAAAAGTGGTGTATAACGTGACTTATCAAATTAAAATATCTGAGTCATAATGTGAAAAACAAAACCATCACTTGGTTTCTTCATATTCTTTTATTTCCAACTTAAGAATTGTTTATTTCCAGAATTGTTCTATGTCATTCAATTGTATAAACTGAAACTTGTATAAATATCATGTTTTTGCTATTTGGATTTTAATTCCTATAAACTATTATTAACTAACAACAACTAAAAGTAATTGTAAAGCTCTTAAAACTTTTGATGTACTTGAATGAGAACTTCTATCACTTTGATTTTGTTTTTTCTTTTTTGGTGATTTTTTTGAGTTTCATTTGCAAGTTTTGATTCAATTTCAGAGCTTAATGTGACTCAAAGTTCATAACCTAGTGCCCAATGGTTATCAAAATCATAGAAAAAATTTCTAGAATTGAACTTATCTCATCCATGAATTTATATTGAATATTACATAGCCTTTCTGACTGCATATTGAATTTGCAAGGTACCCTTCGGTCAATTGAGCAAGGAGAAATGATATCTGCAAAGTTTGGGCTACCATAGATGGCGGCCATACAGTTGGAGATATACATAACAGTTGTTCTGCTTACAACCCTACGCTCTCCACACCCGCCTTGAGAAGAATAGTGCATAAATTTCATTGAGAAGATCTCAAAAATTAACTGCCAAAATTATCGAAGTATTGTTTACAAATTAAACTCACAAACTATTAACCTTTTTTGTAATACAATGATAATCTAGCTAATATTATGATCTAAATTCAAAAGTATAAGCTAATAATTAACCCTGATTTGAAATATAAGTATGATTTATGCTCTTGCTAAGATATCTCCATTATGATAGATGAAATGTAAGGGACATAACATGATTAAAAAAAAAAAAATTCTAGGTATGTAATGTTCAAATTAATATGTGCTTGTGACATGTTATTTGATCACAATATATATACATCTTCCACGACTTAATTACACGTTGATCATAAAGAGGTGTCATGCATTGCATGGTTTGCCACAAACCAGCCGACCAGCATTTTAAACTAATCTTTTTTGTTAATCTTGCCACGACTTAAAATACTCTTTAGTTTAATACAATTTACAAAATTTGTATTAAACTATGGAGTATTTTGAACTACTTTTTTGTTTTCTAATCTAGCAAAACATTTAATTATTATACTTTACTAATATATTATTATCTAAAGATATTTGTTAGATAATTTATTAATCATTTTTCTTTTTTTAAAAATCTAAACTAGGCAAACGATCTTGGACGTTGCTCTACTACTAGTATACATATAAGTAAAGCTAGTGAATGATGGGAACCAAGGCAGGCCTACTCTTAAAGATCCTTTGCAAGTTCCAGATGTGCCAATTACAAGATCGAGAGCCAAGAAGATCAAGGAAGCAATGCAAGGATTAGTACAAACCACTTGGGAAGAAGCCAGCAAGAGCCCAACACTCAAGATGGGCTTGAAAGAAGAAGAACCAGCTTTGATCCACTTGATCCAAGCTATGGAAGACTTGACTTAGAAATATGGCCTTTAGATATTAAGGCTTTCAATTTGTTTAAAGGATTTTTATTATTAGTTTTGAATAAGTGGGCTTGAGGATGCTTAACCCACATATGTCTTACTTAGTTGAACTAGGGTTTAGAAGTACTGTAGCATGACACTGTTCACGCTACAGTACACGCGGCTACTGTTCACAAAGGGCATTTTTGAGAGAAAGGGTCTCAAATTTTAGTCTAGGGTTTTATCATGTTTTGGGGAGGGTATTTAAAGGATGTAATCAGCCATTTCAAGGCAGACATTATTTTATTTCGAATTTTAATTGTGAGTGAGTTTTCTCCTCTTGTTCTTAATTGAACTCTTGAACTTATCAAAGGTAAATCACAACCTTTGTGGCGTTCCTCCTCGTAATTTGGGTTCTTGAGACGGGATTTCAACGGGTCTAGATTTTGATATAATCTAGGTTCTTGAAACGAGTTCTCAACAGGTCTAAATTCTCCATCCATAGACTTGAGTTTGGCGTTCTTGGGTTTGTTTTTCCAATATTGTTGTTGGGTCTCAAAGCGAGTCGATTAAGGTTCACATCATTTGGTATTCAGAGCAAGGTTTCCAATCAGGTCTGATTCTATCTTTTTATTTATTGTATTGTTTATTCTAGGGCTTCAATGTTCTAGAATTGCCCAAAAAAAAAAAAAAGCACAAAAATTCGTTTTTCCTAGGGCTGCCAAAATTTGCACCATCTAGGGTTTGAAATTTCTTGGGTTTCATTGATTTCCTTCTATTTCCTTGTCAATTTGTATGCGTTTGAATTCAATTGTTTGATTATCCCAATTGAATATTTCTGTTTGTGGATGAATTGTTGAGAAAAGAAAAGAAAAGAAAAAAAAAAAAAATCGTCCAAAAAAAAAAAAAAAAAAAAAGAGGTGTAGAAACATCCAAATTTTTTTTTCTTGAGCCTTTCATCATAGGGGTTGTGCATCCTTCATTATAGTTGGTATCTTGTGTTACAGTCACTCTTCCATTCGTATAATTTCCGTGATTCTCGTGTCGTTTCTTTCCTTCCGTGTTTCTCTTGTTCTTGTTTCTTGGATCTAATTGCTAGTTGGGATTAAACAAGGTTGCTTTGTCTTGATTGAGTTCAGTTAGTTCTCAAAGAACTTGAGTGGGAAAACTAGAGGTAAAAGGCAAGAGAGTGTGAGATTATTATCGAAAAAAAAAAGCCAATTCAGAGTGAAACACGAGTGGAGTGCCATCATTTGAGTGTAAACACGTAAGGGAGCGTGTGAGGTCCTTTTTTTTTCTGCTAACATTTTCTTTTTGCTGCACATTACAATGTCTCACCGCAGTGGCTCATCACCCAAGGGGATAGCAGATAACTCATTTGTGTTGCAAGCCATGCAACAACAGTTTGAGCGGATGAACATGCTATTGGGACAAATGGAGGATAGGATGAATCAACAACAAGCAGAGATTAGAAATTTGCAAGGTGGGAGAAATCGGAGGCGGCGTGAGCCTAGGGTTGAAAATGCATATGAGAATGAAGGAGATGATGAGGATGAGGAAGACCTAACATCTGAAATTGGGTTGGGTAGACATAGAGGAGTTAGGCGTGAAAGAGGATTTGAGGGGAACCTAGGGGGTCGGGATGGTGTCGATAGAGACTTGGGGAGCATCAAAATGACAATACCATCTTTCCAAGGTAGAACTGACCCAGAGGTTTATCTAGAGTGGGAGAAAAAAATAGATTTGGTATTTGATTGTCATAATTACTCTGAGGAGAAGAAAGTAAAGTTGGCAGTAATTGAATTCACTGATTATGCTATTATTTGGTGGGATCAATTAGTGACCACTAGGAGGAGGAATCATGAGAGGCCTATAGAGACATGGGGAGAGTTGAAAGCTCTCATGAGGCGGAGATTTGTACCTAGTCACTACTATAGGGACCTTTATCAAAAGCTCCAAAATCTTACACAGGGGTCTAGGAGTGTGGAGGATTACCATAAGGAGATGGAGGTGGCTATGATTCGGGCTAATGTAGAGGAGGACCGGGAGGCCACCATGACTAGATTTTTGAGTGGTTTGAATAGAGATATAGCCAATGTGGTTGAATTGCAACATTATGTGGAAATAGAGGACATGGTGCACATGGCTCTGAAGGTGGAGAGGCAATTAAAGAGAAAAGGGACAGCAAGGTACACTCCGGTTCCTAGCACTACTTGGAAATCAAAGTGGGATAGGAATGATCCTGCTGAAGTAAAGAGAAAGATCGAACCACCTAAGGGCAAAGATGAGGGACCTAGCAGCAAAGCCAAGGCAGAATCTCAACCTTCAAGGAATAGAGATATTAAATGTTTTAAGTGTTTGGGTTCAGGGCACATTGCTTCTCAATGTCCAAATAGGCGAGTGATGATTATGCGTGACAATGGGGAGGTGATGACTGAGAGTGAGGATGATCGTGATGGAGTGCCCGAGTTGGTTGATGCTAGTGATGACGAAGGAGTGATATATGCTGTGAGTGAGTCTCTTGTTGCTAGGCGTGCTCTCAACACACACATTAAGGTGGATGATGCCGAGCAACAGAGAGAGAACATTTTCTATACTAGATGTCACGTCAACAGCAAAGTATGTAGTATGATTATTGATGGAGGGAGTTGTACTAATGTGGCTAGCACTACTTTGGTTGATAAATTGAATTTACCAACCTTAAAACACTCTAGACCATACAAATTGCAGTGGTTGAATGATTGTGGGGAAGTTAGGGTGGATAAACAAGTGTTAGTTCCTTTTTCAATTGGAAGGTATCAGGATGAGGTGCTTTGTGATGTTGTGCCTATGCATGCTGGCCATATTTTGTTGGGGAGGCCGTGGCAATATGATAGGAGGGTGACACATGATGGGTTCAAAAACATGTACAGCTTTGTAAAGGAGGGTAAAACAATCAAGCTTGCTCCTTTAACTCCAAGCCAGGTCTATGAAGACCAATTGAAACTGAAAAGTGAGGTTGCTCAGAAAAGAAAGAGTGAAAATGCGAGTGATCAAAAAAGAAAGAGTGAAAATGAGAGTGATCAAAAAAGAATGAGTGAAAAAGAGATTGAGCAGAAAAGAAAGAGTGATAGTGAAAATGAGCACAACAAAAAGAGTGAAAAAGAAAGTAGAGATGTGGCTGAGAGTAGAGAAAAAAGAGTAGAGCCACGAGAGAAAAAAGAAAGAGAGTCTGCAGAGAGAAAAGGAAAGACAAAAGTGAGTTTCTATGCCAGAGAGAGTGAGGTTAAGAGGGCTTTCTTCGTAGATCGCCCTATGATTTTTCTTGTCTATAAAGAGTCTTATCTTACTCTTGATGACACTCACCAGTCTCTTCCTAGTTTGGCTATTTCCTTGTTGCAGAAGTTTGATGATGTATTCCCAAAGGAGATGCCTAATGAGTTGCCACCCATTAGAGGCATTGAGCATCAGATTGATTTTGTACCTGGAGCTGCTATTCCAAACCGACCAGCCTATAGGAGTAATCCAGAGGAGACAAAGGAACTTCAGAGGCAAGTTGAGGACTTGATGAGCAAGGGGTATGTGAGGGAGAGCATGAGCCCATGTGCAGTACCAGTGCTATTAGTGCCAAAGAAGGATGGGACGTGGAGAATGTGTGTTGATTGCAGGGCGGTCAACAATATTACGGTAAAGTATCGGCATCCCATTCCTAGATTAGATGATATGCTTGATGAATTGCATGGCTCTTGTATTTTTAGTAAAAGTGATCTTAAAAGTGGGTACCATCAAATTAGAATGAAAGAGGGTGATGAATGGAAAACTGCTTTTAAGACTAAGTATGGCCTTTATGAATGGTTAGTTATGCCATTTGGACTTACAAATGCGCCCAGTACTTTCATGAGATTGATGAACCATGTCCTACGTGCATTCATTGGCAAGTTTGTGGTTGTGTATTTTGATGATATCCTAGTGTACAGCAAGGACTTAAATGAGCATATTGAGCATTTGAGATATGTGTTTGATGTGTTGAGATGTGAAAAGTTGTATGCTAATTTCAAGAAATGTACCTTTTGCATGGAAAGAGTTGTTTTTCTTGGATATGTTGTTAGTACAAAGGGTATTGAGGTGGATGAAGAGAAAGTCAAGGCCATCAAGGAGTGGCCAACGCCAAAGAGTATCACTGAGGTAAGAAGCTTTCATGGTTTAGCTAGTTTTTATCGGCGTTTTGTTAAAGATTTTAGCACCATTGCTGCACCACTCACTGAAGTCATTAAAAAGAATGTTGGGTTTCATTGGGGGGGTAGTCAAGAGAATGCTTTTGCCACCATTAAAGAAAGGTTGTGCTCTGCACCTGTGCTAGCATTACCTGATTTTAACAAAGCTTTTGAGATTGAATGTGATGCCTCAGGTATAGGGATTGGAGCTGTTTTGATGCAGGATAGGCGGCCCATAGCTTTCTTCAGTGAAAAGTTAAGTGGGGCCTCACTCAAGTACCCTACTTATGACAAAGAGCTTTATGCTCTTGTTCGTGCATTGGAGACTTGGCAGCACTACCTATGGCCTAGGGAATTTGTGATCCACACCGATCATGAATCATTAAAGCATCTCAAGGGTCAAGGTAAGTTGAATAAAAGGCATGCTCGTTGGATGGAATACATTGAGACATTTCCATATGTCATATGTTACAAGCAAGGTAAGGAGAACATTGTTGCTGATGCTTTATCTCGAAGGTATGTACTTCTTACTTCTATGAGTGCTAAGATGCTTGGGTTTGAATATGTGAAAGACCTATATGCCGATGACGCTGACTTCTCTAATGTGTACGTGGCATGTGATAAGGTGGCATTTGGTAAGTTTTACAAGCATGAGGGTTACTTATTTAAAGAAAACAAACTTTGTGTGCCAGGTTGTTCTATGCGTGAATTACTAGTGCGTGAGGCACATGGTGGTGGATTAATGAGACACTTTGGTGTCAAGAAGACTTTGGATATTTTGCATGAACATTTCTTTTGGCCTAAGATGAAGAGAGATGTCACTCGCATTTGTGGCAGGTGCATTACATGTAGGAAGGCCAAATCTAAAGTGTTGCCACATGGGTTGTATACACCCTTACCCGTTCCTAGTGAACCATGGGTCGACATATCTATGGACTTTGTTTTGGGGCTACCTAGGACCAAAAGGGGTAGAGATTCTATTTTTGTGGTTGTGGATAGATTTAGTAAAATGGCACATTTCATTCCATGCCATAAAACAGATGATGCCACAAACATAGCTGACTTGTTTTTTAGGGAGATAGTGCGACTCCATGGTGTTCCCAGGAGTATTGTTTCTGATAGGGATGTTAAATTCCTTAGCTACTTTTGGAAGGTGTTGTGGGGGAAATTGGGTACCAAGCTCTTATTTTCCACTACTTGTCATCCGCAGACTGATGGTCAAACTGAAGTAGTTAATAGGACCTTAACTCAGCTTTTACGCACTGTTGTTCATAAGAATTTAAAAACTTGGGAGGATTGTTTGCCATTCATAGAGTTTGCATATAATAGGACCATGCATACTACTACTTCATATTCTCCTTTTGAAATTGTTTATGGATTCAATCCGCTTACCCCTTTAGATTTGATGCCTTTACCGGTTGATGGCAGGAGTAGCTTGGATGGACAAAAGAAGGCGGAGTTGGTGAAGTCACTCCATGAGAGGGTACGGCTTCAAATTGCGCAAAAGAATGAAAGAGTTGCTTCCCAAGCCAATAAAGGGCGAAGGCGTGTCATCTTTGAACCTGGAGATTGGGTTTGGGTTCACATGCGCAAAGAAAGATTCCCAGCTCATCGGAGGACTAAGTTGCATCCTCGAGGAGATGGACCTTTCCAAATCCTTGAGAAAATTAATGACAATGCCTATAAAGTGGATCTCCCAGGTGAGTATAATGTGTCTGCTGCCTTCAATGTTTCTGATCTTTCTCCTTTTGACGTAGGTGAAGATTCGAGGTCGAATCCTTTTGAGGAGAGGGGGAATGATGGGAACCAAGGCAGGCCTACTCTTAAAGATCATTTGCAAGTTCCAGATGGGCCAATTACAAGATCGAGAGCCAAGAAGATCAAGGAAGCAATGCAAGGATTAGTACAAACCACTTGGGAAGAAGCCAGCAAGAGCCCAACACTCAAGATGGGCTTGAAAGAAGAAGAACCAGCTTTGATCCACTTGATCCAAGCTATGGAAGACTTGACTTAGAAATATGGCCTTTAGATATTAAGGCTTTCAATTTGTTTAAAGGATTTTTATTATTAGTTTTGAATAAGTGGGCTTGAAGATGCTTAACCCACATATGTCTTACTTAGTTGAACTAGGGTTTAGAAGTACTGTAGCATGACACTGTTCACGCTACAGTACACGCGGCTACTGTTCACAAAGGGCATTTTTGAGAGAAAGGGTCTCAAATTTTAGTCTAGGGTTTTATCATGTTTTGAGGAGGGTATTTAAAGGATGTAATCAGCCATTTCAAGGCAGACATTATTTTATTTCGAATTTTAATTGTGAGTGAGTTTTCTCCTCTTGTTCTTAATTGAACTCTTGAACTTATCAAAGGTAAATCACAACCTTTGTGGCGTTCCTCCTCGTAATTTGGGTTCTTGAGACGGGATTTCAACGGGTCTAGATTTTGATATAATCTAGGTTCTTGAAACGAGTTCTCAACAGGTCTAAATTCTCCATCCATAGACTTGAGTTTGGCGTTCTTGGGTTTGTTTTTCCAATATTGTTGTTGGGTCTCAAAGCGAGTCGATTGAGGTTCACATCAGTGCCGCAGCGGTTTGCAGTAGTGTAACAGTAGTGCTTTTTTTTATCCAATTTTTTTATTCACATTTTTTTATCATTTTTAAATATGTTTAAAAAATATAAAAAAATATATCAATATATTAAAACTTACTTATTTAATCATTAAGTAAAAGAAAAAAAAATTCATTAAGCGGTCAAATGAAGCAGTAAGGATTGGCGGCAAAGTATATATGTGTGTAGGACTGTTCATCCATCCGGCCCAGACCGGAAACCCGAAAACCGGATTTTCGGTTATGGGTTTCGGCCCGGATCAAATCCAGGCCGAAATCCGCTTTTTTAAATCCGTATAAACCAGAGCCGGGTAACCGGTTTTAATACCCGGTTCTGGGTTTTAAACCTAGTACCCGGATTTTTTGAAAAAATCCATTCAAAACCCTACTACTCTCTCTCTCTCTCTCTCTCTCTCTCTCTCTCTCTCTCTCTCTCTCTCTCTCTCTCTCTCTCTCTCTCTCTCTCTCTCTCTCTCTCTCTCTCTCTCTCTCTCTCTCTCTCTCTCTCTCTCTCTCTCTCTCTCTCTCTCTCTCTCTCTCTCTCTCGCCGAAACCCTAGCTTCCTAAGCTATCCGAATCTTCGTCGCTTGTGTCGTCGTCTTCAGCATCACTCTCCATCGCTCCATCTCCTTCTCGGTTTCTTGGGTCAATGGATTTTATGTTTGTGGGTTTGGGTGAGCATGGTGTTGTCGGTTTCTCGGTCTCTTTCCTTTAAAAACGAGGTTCGTGTAGATCATGCCGTTAGTAATTTTGTTTGTTGTTTGCTACCTGTTACTGTTAGTGATTTTGTTTGTTGTTTGATACCTGTTATCTGTTACCGTTAGTGATTTCTCTTGCTCGAGATGTTCAGATCTGCGTGTATCCTTTTTTTTATGGGTTTTTTAGGGTTAGATCTGTGCTAGCATCTATCAAGTTCAGATCTGTAGCAGTTTTTTTAGGGTTTTTTTTTTTTCCTTTTTTTACTTTGTTGATTTGGGTCTATTTTGTTTTCATTTCTTTGTTTTATGCCCATGTACAAGAGTGCCCTGTTCTATTTAGAAGTTATATTATTCATCTGATTTTTGTTTAGAAGTTTGTTCAATTTTTTAGGGCACGAGCATGGGCATTGATAGCATTTTTCACAACTGCATTCACTATTTTAGTACTTTCCGAAACTTCATTTTAGTATTTTAGGACTCTGTTTGCCAAAAATTGGAATTTTCATTTTTGTTCGTTTTGATATAATTTCTTAATGATGTATATAGAGGGTTCATTTATTTAGTGTTCCTGATTACATCCTACTGATTGTTTATGGGCATTTAGTTTATCCATAAATAGTTCATTCATTTTTGTTCGTTTTTACATCCTGTTGTTGCACCATATATCTCAATGGCATATAAGGTCGATTATATCTCAATGGGATCATTTTTTTTAGGGGGTATGGGGCTTAGTTTTTAGTTGGATTACAATAATCCAAGTTTTCTGGGATATTGCAGGTACATGGATGACATATGGTTGTTCATTCTGTGCAAGGAAACGTAGGAAGTTCTAGCTTTTTGTTAACTGTCTTTGTGGATTGTACAACGGGTTAAAGTATATGGTTTCAGCACCAATAACTTAATTTATGTGGTTTTATCAATTACTTTTAGCCAACATACTATATATGTGGGGTGTTTGTTTACCTATTATGTGGAATGTGGCTTTTCCTTAGTGTTAAACAGTTAGTGCTGTGGACATCCATGTTATTGGTTTTTCTACATTGATTAGCATTGATTGGGAAATGATTTCCTTATCACCGGGTTGAGATTTTGGATAGAGAAATTTTAAATTTTTACATTCAAAACTCAAGATCATCATCATAATGAAAGGGGCAAAAAATGGGATAGGAATTTCAGAGATAATGCTCTTAGTGTTCCTTTCCATGGTTTGTGTTTTTCTCTGTTGAAATATATCTTACTCTTCAGTTTGGGTGGCTGCAGAGAATATACTAGGAATTTGGCGGTTATCTTCTGTTTGGGTGGCTACAGCAAATATACTTGAAGTTTTATTTGGTGTGATAAAATTACATGGAAGACTATGTTATTGATATGTAACTCATATATTATAATTTTATATTTTGTAATGTAATGTAATATATAGTGGATTGCATGCATTTTAATTTTTAATTTTTATATATTTTATTATTCTGGACAATATTATGCTTTTTAACATTACCTCTTAGAAAAATTTTCACAAAATATAGGCTTTTAAAAAAAGTATGATTTTCAACATATTTTTAAAAATTTCTATAATAAATATAGGCTTTTACATAAAGAGAATTATGCTTTTCAACATTGATTTTTCTTAAAAAATCTTTAACATAATATAGGTTTTTATTAAAAATAATAATAATGTTTTTAAAGCTGAAAAAAAAAACGGGTTCAATCTGAAACTTGGAATCTAGTTTTTAGAAAACCCGGATTTATTCGGGTTCCAACCTGGATATGACCCGGGATAACCTGATCCGGGTTCAGGCCCGGATTTCAAATCCGGATTCCGGTTTGGGTATACTCGGGTTCCTGAGTCGGAATCTGAATGAACAACCCTGTATGTGTGTATATATATTTATTATTATTTATGAAAAATGATAAACTTATTTTTTATTTACAATTTGTATATAATTATGTAAAAAAATAATATTGTTTTAAATTTTATTTTGACTTTATTGATAATTTGATGAATATAATATAAAAATATTATTATATTTAAAATTATTTATAAATTATAAATAAGTTGGTAGTGTATTATTATCCATTATTTGTTGGGTAAGTCGTGGGTGGAAAATTATAAAAATACGCTTCTTCTTCAATACTATTGGCCAGAACTTAGAAGACAAACACATCGTATTCACTGTATTCAGTATTCACATTCTGCCCATGTGACATCGACATAGGTGGCTACGCTAACGTTGCTTGTTGATTCTTTCCGTCCCAATTCTCTGCCAAGTTCCATTTTGAAGGAAAGAAAGAGGAAAAATGAACAAACCTCTACTTTTTCTGCTCCCGTTTGCCTTCATCTTTATCCTCTCAGAAGCCAAATCTTCCAGGCTACAGCCCCAAGCTGCGGCAGAATCCTTCAATATCAGCTATATCCAGGTTTATTGTTTCATCCCAAACATCTTTTTTCTTTTTTTTTCTTTTATCTTTTCTATTTTCGTTCGACACTTCGGCTGTTCGTTTTTTTTTTTTTTTTTCTATTTTTGGGCTTTCTACATCTCTTCGAATTAAAAGTTTTTCTGTTCCTCTTTTGATTCCGAAAGAGTGCGGCGAGCTGTTCTTACACGGCTGTTATAACAACAAGCTGTTCCTCAACAAGGTACACCCGAGATCAGATCAGTATCTCTTTTGGCGACGCTTATGGCAATCAGGTTCGTTCTCTTTTCTCCTCTTCTTTTTCAGGTTCTTTTTTCACGTCTACGAATTTCCCAAATTACGTTTCAATCTAATTTCTCAAATTTAGATGAACCCCATTGTTTGAAATTGAAAACTTTGATATTGGGTAAGTAGGATTTATCTGGATGATCAGGTTTTTATTGAGGTATTGACATAGAATTTCTCCATTAGATAAACTGTGGATTATATTTTTGTTTAATACCCAAAAATCATAGGACTCCAGTTTTGGGAGGCAATGAAACTATGAAAGAGAAAGGAGATTAGATTGTGAATAATGGGACTGAATTTGATGTTAATTTTCTTGAATTCTACCCCATAACACCAATTGTCCGTAGTTCATAAATATCTGGGGACGTGTCTATAGTTCAACCGTAGATCTCCCAAAAAAAATAGTTGATGTGTCATTCTTTAGTTCCTTCCACAGAATAATTGAAGATGGGTTCAAATACGAAAACTGTAAGAAATTTTTAATGTGTCACTGAAGCTGAAGAACAAGAAATGGGTGTTTTTTTTTGTACTAAAGTCCTATAAAACTCTGATATCAGATTTATGCACCGAGGCTGGACGATCCATCGTCGAGGGCATTTGAACGGTGTTCAACGGATACATATCAGATAAACGGACCTTGTGCCTACCAGATCTGTTATCTGTATCTGTATCGTACGGGACCAGATGGTTGGAAACCTAAGAGTGTGAAAATCTATGGCTATAACAGCAGAGCTGTTACGTTTTACTATGATGTCTTTATCCCAAGTGATATCTGGTATGGATTTAATCTGTGTCAGAGTGCGTCTTCCTCGGGTCGCCATTCTGGTCGGAAATGGTTCATGTATGTTGTACTAGGGCTTACTGTTGGTGCTCTGATGTGAGTGTTTATCTACAATTTTCTTTTACATCTCTTATTGCGTATTCCTGGGTAAAAAGTGTGTAACCTGTTATATTTCTTCATTGACATCGATGGCAATGATTAGGAATTCCAGAAGACAGCATGTGAATTTTAAATGATATAAACCAGCATTTTCCTTGTTGGATTGATTAGCATACAGCCAAATATCACTGGTTCCTTTGTCTTCTCCCATAGTTGTACTTTTGCTTTTTCCCCTTTCTTTTTATTCTGTTGCAAACTTAGAAAACAGTATATAAAATTATGATAAATAATATTTACAATTTTTTTTATAAATAAGAAATTGAAATTAAATCATTGAAGTGTAGTTATGGAATTGTGAACCTGTTCCCTTTCCTTTGAAATAATAGATCATTACATTTTCTTATATTTACAGGCTTAGAATATACAAGATTTTGTCACTGCACTCATTTTGAAAAAAATGGTTAAATTTTGGATACACATGAAAAAATAACTTTTATGGTGGACTCCATTATTTTTTTTAAAGGAAATATGTAGGACTTGCACATTGATTGTATCTAACATTACTCATCCAAAACAGAGGTTGGATGACTGGAGAAGATACTTGAATTGTGGGGTCTGATCTTAATAGTATTCAGGTATGGTCTCCATATTGTTAAGTGAGATACCCATTCTCCATGTTGTTAATTGAGCTGAGATTCAAATGCCTGGTAGATTGGATTTATTTCCTTCAAATGTTTGCTGAGTATGACATTCTAATTTTCTAAAAAAACCTCCACTTTTAGTGAAAGAATGCTTTTTACAGAGAAAAAGCTCTATACCTTTGTAAAATAATAACACATTCAAATTCCTAAAATGAGGCAGTATAGATTTTATCAAAACATATATGTTATGTAAAATGCTTTGAGAGATGAGTAATTTAAGGAAAAAAAAAAAAAAAAAAAAAACATCACGGCCAACAGCACGTAAATTTGTCGGAGCATTGGCCAAATTATTTACTTCTTAATAGGTCTGAATTATCTCGAAAGTAGAATCAAAAGCAAGTATATCAGCCATCATGCCATAATTTGAAATACATCTAAGGAGGTTGTTAAATCAATGGCACCCACAAACAGTGAATCGGCCTCAATAGTCAAGAGTTCTAGGAGCCCAAACTATGTGATTGAATAAATCTTCCTTTATCTATTGTCGTTCCTGGTTAGACGCATGTAATTAGCTAAGCATTTTATTCGAACAAATATTGAACCATAATGGATGGTTTTATGCCGATTACCAGTTCATCATCTTGAGTTGAGACCCATCATTCACATAAATGGGGGTAAATTAATGAGCTTGAATATTAATGAACTTTATAGCAGAATTATTTGTTCTATTTCTCAATCTTTTTGACCTTGATTCTATAGGAGCAATTCATAAAAATTGAGAAAAATAGATAATTCACAACCACTGGTAAAGCATTCATCGAAAAGTTAAGGATTAGTAATTCTTTTTAGAAATTAAACGGATTCAATCTTATCTTATACATATGTGAGAAAGCTAATAAAAAAAGAAGAAGAAGTTTTTCTTTAATCTTGGGCGCAATATGATTGGGGGGCTAATTCAAACCCCTCATGTAAAAATAAGAACCACCTCTACATTCAAAGCCCCATTTTTACCAATCATTTCTTATGGAGTGATATCGATCAGTGTTAGACTAGGGGGTGTTGGTCCACGGAAAAATGTTCGCAAATATGATTATGAATCTAGCCAGATTGGAACATTTAGCTCTCGACAGACAAATTTTGCCCGAAGAATTTTGTTATGTGTGCGACTTGGGTTACAAGATTATACCACTAAGGGACTACTTGTTTGAGAAGAAGCCTAGTCTAACCGAAGGATGAGGCAAAACTCTTTACGATCTAACCAATAACAATAGGCAAAAAGGAAGGAATGCTTATTAAGACCTAGTCTATGAAAAGGAGGTGATCCAACTGCACCTTCTAGTACGACTACCTTGTTACGACTTCACTCAAGTCACTAGCCCTACCATTAAGTGAGAGGGGGCAGTGCCAGTTATTTTTCAACCTGCTTATGCCTTGTCTATTTTGTGACTTTTACCTTACTATACCATCCTAACATTTAGATTCTTTAGAGATCAAGTTCCACAAACACATTTGTACAATAACTTAGATTACCGTAACACAAAAAATAAGCAAATCTATAAACGAAAGACCATCATGCGATTGAAGAACTCCACCACCCTGGCTAGCAATCCCAATATTCATTTTTTAAGCACCATCAATATTTAGCTTGAGTTTGCTCAGTTTATAGGCCATTGAACTAAGAATGACCTATCAACCTAAAGTTATAATGATAACACAACTTCTTGATATTGATCAGAATAGTTTGATAAGAGAGTTCAATTTTTTGTAACCAAAAGAGTAATCTTAAGACATGGATAGGCTGCAAATCTAACAATTTCAGCATTCCTCACAACATCATAATCACAACTCCAAAGTAATTGAAAAAGAAACTAAAGAAGCAAATAAGGTGAACCTCTTACATAATAATTTACAAAGAGAAATAATATATTGGCTTGGTTATAGTTCAAAAAAATGTGAAGCTGTTCATTTTACTATTCAAGAACATAATCTAAAAGGAAAACTCTTTAAATCTCTTTAAAATGAAATTGATAGTCACCAAACTGTCCGCTTTGTTTAGAATAAGAAGAAAGTAAAATACATGTTCTTTGGAAGTGTACAGCAGCAAAGAATGTGTGGTGCCTTCATTCAAAGAAAATTCAGAAAAGGTATTTGACAGCAGCTTGTTTTAAGGATTTATTTGTTGCTATGTATAATATTGCTGATGAAGAACAAAGTGAAGAACTAGTTGTGACAACAAGGAGACTTTGGTGATGTAGCAGTCAAAGCAGCAACTTGTTGATTATAAGGAAGCTCAAACAAATTCAGGCAAGAAAACAATAACATATGCAAAGAATTTGATGAACGGGTGGGAACTTCCTACTGGTGATTTATTAAAGATTAATTAGGATGCAATACTTAATAAATCTTTAAGAAATGTTGGTATTGATATAATAATAAGAGATGGTGATGGTAATGTTCTAACTACAAAAAGAATGCAACGTGATTTTTTCGTTAATTCATTGCTGGTTGAAGCTTTTGGTACTCCACAAGTAACAATTTTTAGTAGTGAATTAGGCTTAAAAATGATTTTCTTGGAATGTGACTCTCTCTAGGTTATTAATAGCATCAAGCAACGTGATTCTCATTGTAATAGCATAGGTTTGATTATTACAATTTGATCAATGGTTTGTTAGGGATGTTAGAAGATAAGCCAATGGTTTGATCAATTCTTTCCCTCATTTGATGAATTTTTTTAATAAATATGAAAAATGATAGTTATAGTTATAAGTGCGTAATTACCATATAATTATTTAAAAAAATGAGATTTATATAAAAAAAAATTTAATTTTTTAATAATAGATCTTATTATTTTTTTAAGTGACTGTATGATACATGCATATTTTACGACTATATATAATATTATATAATAAATATATTGACGTTGATTAAAAAAATTATAAACGAAAAAAAAGGGGAATAATATCTTAAAATTATAGTTCGAATTAAGAATGTTGGATTATCCTTATTCCTTGTTCCCAAATTCTTTTTTCACGGAGCGCTTCCGATGCCTTACGCCGGAGACATTTTAGGAGGGAAGGGCATATTCTTCTCCTTCGCATTAAAAGTTCTAATCTAACGGCCACAATCCAAACTATATGGCTTTATCATCCAACGTTCTTATATCGCTCCACTCCTAAAGCATAAAGCCGTAAACCCTAACCGCCGCTCTTCCTCTCCTGCTCCTGCAACTCACTGCAACATCTCTCTGCAGCAGGAGAAGCGGAAGCGCCCCCTCCTTCCCCTTCTGAGCCTTCTCTCCCTCCTTACACACCTGCGTACCTTTACTTACTATATAGAAAACTAGATAACTATGCCTTCACTATCTCTGTCTGATCCTCTTCTCTCCGAAGCCTCCAAGGACAAGAAGGAGAAGAAGAACAAGAAGATGAAGAGTATGGAAACCGTAAACGGAACCCTAGAAGCTGACGCTCCTATCAGCGAGAAGAAGAAGAGGAAGGAGAGCAAGAAGCGAAAGGCTTTGGAGACCGAGGATGCGGAGGAGAGGAGCGAGACGAGCTCGGAGTTGTTTGAGCCGGTTAACTGGAAGGATGAGGAGTCAGAGAAGAATAAAAAGAAGAAGAAGAGCAAGAAGGCGAAGGTTGAGGAGGAAGATGACGAAGCGAAGAGTGAGGGAGATCCGAATGCGGTGTCCAGGTTTCGAATTTCGGAGCAGTTGAGGGCCAAGTTGAAGGAGAAGGGGATCGAGTCGTTGTTTCCAATTCAGGCAATGACCTTTGATACCATTCTTGACGGCTCCGATTTGGTCGGTCGCGCACGTACCGGACAGGTATATGTTCTTCGCGACTTATATCTATATGTACCTATGTATGTATTGATGTGTGTATGTGTTTGTATCCGTGTTTCATTATTTGTACGTATGTATTGCCATCAATTATATTGTTCCCAGGTCAAATTTCATGGAGGATTACTATCAATTTTTTTCTTAATTTCAATAATTGGCGAAGCAACTTATTTGATCCGGTTAGTAAGGGGCCATTTTCAAGTGGTACCTATGACTTAATCTAACCCTTCAGAGTGAAATTCCGAACAGAGTTATGGTGAACTACAAAAAATGCAACTCTGTTATGAAATGAATTGTATAAAAAGATATTATTTTAAATAGTAGGTTACCGTAGCATTTTGGGAATGATAGATGGTTGGGTTCAGTTTGTTTGAATTAGATGGAGGGGCACTTATGAAAAAGAACTGGATGGAAGGGTAGCAATGATGTTTGGCGAATTTGCATAGAATTCTTGTAGTGCTTTTGTGGGAAGTTTGATTGATTTTGTCTCGAGTTGAGTGGTTGTTTAAGACAACAGTTACGATGCTATTTATTGGGATCGAGGTGGCCTAGATTTTCTAACAGTTTGTCTGCTGACTATGTAGAACAAAAAAGAATGTTGTCTGGCTAGTACTAAATCTTCTATTGTTGGCATGTTGAATATTGAGCTTGGCTATGTTTACGATGTAGGGTAAAACACTTGCCTTTGTATTGCCCATGTTGGAGTCACTCACAAATGGACCAGCAAAAGCTTCACGGAAAACTGGATATGGGAGGGTACCTAGTGTTTTGGTACTTTTACCCACTAGAGAACTAGCCAAACAGGTAATATATGAGGGTATCAAAGGAATTTATCCTTCTGTGACAGTAACCCGTGTTTTCTAATACTCATTTGGGTGACTTCCAGGTTTATGCAGACTTTGAAGTTTATGGTGGAGCGTTGGGGTTGGTGTCATGTTGTTTGTATGGTGGAGCTCCATACCAAAGTCAAGAGATTAGACTCAAGAGAGGGGTTGACATAGTCATTGGAACACCTGGCCGAGTCAAGGTACCTTTATTATCAATTTCCTTTTATACAAGGTTTTGAAAAGCATGAGGGTATTAGAATTTGGGTCCCTATATTTTTAACGCTTGTAGATTTCCACCAAAATTTATTGTAGGATCACATAGAGAGGGGGAATATTGACTTTAGCTCTTTGAAGTTCCGGGTTCTTGATGAGGCTGATGAAATGCTGAGGATGGGTTTTGTTGAAGATGTTGAACTAATTCTAGGTATGTAATTGCATAAATTGTTTGGGGCTTTTCGTGTATGATTGGCTTCTTGTTGAGTCTGTTAAAGGCACGTTTGACTATTTATGCCATTATTTTATAACTGAACTATATTACAATCTTTAATCTAATTTATTGCAAGGAACGAGTCTTTGATTCAAAAAGTTGTTACAGTTCGTACTACAATGTGTCCTTTGCTGTCTATTTTCAGTGGTGGTTACATGTATTTAACTATTTCCTTTGGACTTTCCAGGAAAGGTAGAGGATACAAGTAAAGTTCAGACACTGCTCTTCAGTGCGACATTGCCTAGCTGGGTTAAGCAGGTTAGTATGTCACTATGATTTCCAGTTATAATCTCTTCCTCAGTTCAGCTTTCAGGTTACCTCTTCTATATATCCTTTCAAATCATGGAATTTGTATGCATTTTATTCTAATCTTGACCGAACCTCTGTTTTCTTTTGCTAGATTGCTGCTAGGTTTCTTAAACCAGACAAGAAAACTGCCGACCTTGTAGGTAATGAGAAAATGAAGGCTAGTACCAGTGTTAGGCATATTGTCCTTCCCTGTTCTAGCTCTGCAAGATCCCAGCTTATTCCAGATGTTATTCGCTGTTATGGCAGGTTCGTTTTTTTTAAATATTGTCCAACATTATTTTTTAGACTATGCGTAAATGTCCTAAGTAGTTGGATCACATTCCTCATTTATTTCCTGGTGGGATTGTCTCTGATTTAGTGGAGGTCGGACAATTATTTTTACTGAAACAAAGGATTCTGCTTCTACACTTGCTGGGTTGTTGCCTGGAGCACGGGCATTGCATGGAGATATACAGCAGGCTCAACGCGAGGTATGTTGGTTATATACTTGCGCAGTCCACACACACCGCCCATCCCCTCCCCCCCCCCCCCCCCCCCCCCAAAAAAAAAAAAAAAAAGAAAAGAAAACAATAAATAAATAGATGGGCGATGGGGCTATATAAATAAACAAGTTTGTTTCTTTGAGAAATGTGGAGGCTTAGTTTTAAATATTCCAGTCAATCTTGTGATATTTATAGACGCTCCTTCAAACCTATTACGTGTAAAGAATTGATTCCTTGAAGTTATCAATCCTCTGTCCAACCAAACCAACCCCTTTGTCCCCCCTCCAAAAAAAAAAAAAAGAAGATATAATTTTTTTCAATTGGATGGAAATTGGCCCAGCTTACTGCAGGTTCTGCTTCATTCTCCACTTCTGTTCATCTGTTCAACTGTCCAATGTTTGTAACAGATACATCTCAGAGATTCTGGCCACAAAAAAAAAAAAAAAATGTTGCATACTGTCCATTCTTTTGTTGGACAGTCTTAGCGAATATCCTGGGCAGGGTAGATTTGTCTATGTTGCAGGTATTGATCACTAACAGAATAATGGTAACAACAGGTTTCTATATTTAGCAAATTTGTTTGCTATCATATGAATTTTTGAAGCAGGACTTTCCCTAGTAGGACTTATAAATAAAAAAACCATAGCGGGAACAAGGGTTTTATGATTTATTTTATTGTTGACAAGTAAAATGAAAATTTTATTGATACAATGAAGTAGGCAAAGACCTTATGATTTAATTTTAACTGATAAGAAAAGGGTTTATGATTTTATTTTCATTTTTTTTTGAGAGAGACTTTTCTTTCCTTTTCTTATCTAAGTTGTGATCTGGTACTGTTCTTTGCAGGTCACACTTGCTGGCTTCAGGTCTGGAAAGTTCATGACATTAGTTGCCACAAATGTGGCGGCACGGGGATTGGACATCCATGACGTGCAATTAATCATTCAGGTTTGTGTCCATATCTGTAGGTGGGTAGAATAGGTGTATATACAGAGACTCTGTAATGCATGTTGATTTAAGTGGAATTGGTGTTTGTGCTTTGTGCTTAGTGTGAACCTCCGCGTGATGTTGAAGACTATATTCATCGATCTGGACGCACAGGAAGGGCAGGTAATTTTTGAGACTTGAAGCTTTTGTTTTGAATGACTGGGGAGTTCTGGTGTACTGAGAGGTCTTTCTGTCAATTTCCGTTGAAGGTAATACTGGAGTGGCAGTAATGCTTTATGATCCAAGAAAGTCCAATATATCTAAGATAGAAAGAGAATCCGGTGTAAAGTTTGAGCACATATCTGCTCCTCAGCAAGCTGATATTGCCAAAGCTGCTGGTGGAGAAGCCGCAGAGATGATAATCCAAGTCTCTGATAAGTATGCATACTTCTTTGTAGTATTAGCTTGTGGATAATTTTGTGTCTGTTGGCTGTAGGCACTAACATACTTTGAAATCTCAGTGTAATTCCCGCCTTCAAGTCTGCTGCCGAGGAGTTGTTGAACACCTCTGGTCTATCAGCAGTTGAATTACTTGCAAAAGCTCTGGCCAAGGCTGCTGTGAGTCTCCCTTTCTCCCCCTTCTCCCATCTCAAATGATTCATTTTTCATTTATATTTGTCTGTATCATCTTTCAATTTTGTTATCCTGCTTGTAGTTTTAAATATATATATATATATATAAGCTATTGTGTGTCGTGCAGGGTTATACAGAAATAAAGAAGAGATCACTTCTCACTTCAATGGAGAATTACGTCACAGTACTTCTTGAGGCTGGAAGTCCAATCTATACACCATCGTGAGTACTTGGAACTCTTGCATCTTTTTCTTTTCAATAGTTTTGTCTGGCACAAGGTAACATCTTGGAATCTACTCGTAGTAAGGACCTGCAACCTTTTTGGCACTAGTAGAACGAGTAAATAAAATGGATGCTGACATGTATGTCACCAGATCCTACTTTATTGAATGGGCAAGAACTTTTTGGAATGGTGAAAGTGCTGAAATTAGAGACTCATACCACAATTAATTGTTTGTGGCAATGGTAGATTATGAGTTGGATGTTTGCCGTAAAAGCAAGTTACTTATAAAATAAAATTATGTTTGTGCAAAAGCAAGTCGGTTTTATTTTGAAGGTTATTCTTAACATGGGCGTTAGCCTTAAGTATGAAAGAATATACTGCTCTTGGATTTTGTTTGTATGTGGTTATGTTTTTATATATTTCTCTTTTGTTGTCTAATACTATGATTAGGTATCCCTAAATATTATACCCTTCATAATGTTTGAGGATTCCTGACTTGTGGTTTCCATCAATTGTTGTTGTTATTATTATTATTGGCATGCACATGCATTGATGGAAAATGATTATAATCGTACACCTCATGCAATTATAAAGTATCAGCGTTAACGTTTGCTATACTTTTTTTGTTCAGTTTCCATCTCCCTTTTATAGGTTGACTTCTGCCTGACTTCAAGTTTCCATGAATTGTCGCAGTTTTGCTTATAGTGTCCTGAGGAGATTCTTGCCGGAGGAGAAGGTTGAGGCAGTGAAGGGTCTTGCTCTTACTGCCGATGGTAAGGGTGCAGTGTTTGACGTTCCTGCCGAAGACTTGGATACATTTCTTGCTGGTATGTTCAATGTCATAGATTGTTAGTTTTTAATTTTAGTGTCAATAGACTTATCAAAAAAAAAAAAAAAATAGTGTCAATGGTGTTATTAGCCCCAACTTCACATTTTCTAAGTCACATTCAAGTTAGCAAAGCTGCCCTCTTTCTCTTTCCCTGACACTTGGGCCTTGTTTGATTACACGGATAAGATGAGATGAAATAAAATGAGATGAAAGTTGAATAAAATATTGTTAGAATATAATTTTTTAATATAATTTTTGTTTTGGGATTTGAAAAAATTGAATTGTTTATTCTATTTTGTGTGGGAGTTTGGGAAAGTTGTAATGATTAGATGGAATGGTTTGTGTAACCAAATGAGGCCTTAGCTTCCCAGCCTTTAATGGATGTGGTTGTTTGATTTTATTTTGGTGGAGGCTACATATACCAAAGGAAGGGTGACAACTTTGATCAGTACCCTTGGTCTTGAATCTGCCAAAGCGGTTGTAGCGAAATCAAACGACTCAGAGAAGTAACAGGCTGGTTTTTGTGAGACCTCTTTTCCAATTGATCTCCGTCAACTAATCTGCTTACTGAACTTTCTCACATTCTTTTTTCTTTTCTGCTCCTCTTTCTTCTCTTTTTTTTTCCCTGTCAAAGGATTGGATGGGTGAAGAGAAGGGAGAGAGAAGAGGGAAAGGGCATAGGTCTTTAGGCCGTTTTTTTAAAAAGTGATCCATTTCAAACATCAATTGCTTAAAAGGGGGTCACCTTCCACGCAAACCTCCTTTGGTTTCCCAGCAGTTTGCGTCTAACACTGCCTACAATTATCACTGTTGGTGGTAAAGACAGTTTGGTCTAACATCATAATCTATATGAGGGTGTGCATTCTATGATTGTTTATGTTTCTGAACTTCACTGAATAGCTTTCAGAGCTGTACTTGCAATTTGGCATTTGTTTAACCCTGCTTTTGATGGTACAGTGAATCTTTGGTTTCTAATGGGATGTTTTATATATCTTTTTTGTTTTTGGGTTGCAGGTCAAGAAAATGCAGCCAACGTGAGCTTAGAGGTGTTGAATACATTGCCGCCCTTTCAGGAAAGAGAGCCGTCAAGAGGGGGAAGATTTGGTGGTGGTGGTCGGGGTGGCTATGGTGATAGAAGTTGGGGAAGGTTTTCTGGTGGACGGGGTGGCAGGGGTGGTGGCTTTTCTAGCAGAAGAAATGATAGATTCACCAATGGCTCTGGTGGGAGGGGTTATGGTAGCAACAACAAAAAATGGTGAAGAGCTTCTAAGCTGTCAGTATCAAGTAGTCAGTGGTCTGCATTGATTTGCAGTGGAGAGGAAGAGTTGTGCGTGATAACGAAGAAAATATTCGATATAGGGCCTTGTCATAGGAAACTTAAAATCTCTAGACATGCTCAGTATAGAATTCTTCCTTTTTTGGCCTTCACTTTATTTATTTTTTTAAATTTAAATCAAGCTTATTTATTTAGGCTTTGGGGATTTTTACTTCTCTCCCCATTTGCTTCTCATTTTTGGCTGCAAATGTAAGATCTTTCTCAAATCTGGTTATTGATTGACTCATGAGAAAAAAAAATAGAGTATATTATATTAGATTCTGTATCGATGTCGTGGCGATTCTTTTTGTCATGCATTACACAATTCGGGCATCGACCGGAAGCTCACTGAAACGAAAGATTAGAACAAAAAGCAGAAAGTACTGGAAAAAAAAAATAAAAGAGTAAATAGTAGTGAAGGCTTCTTGACATGTGGAGAAGTAGATTAGTTTTCATTAGAGATGTTAACCTTCTCTGTTGCAACTTTTGGGTCCATAACATTGCATGGTACGACGTACGTGATGTGGGACTCGATCGGCTGGATGGATTTTCAGAAAAATGATATTGGCCTTTCCTACGTACAGTCGCCAGATGCAGACGGCTGTACGTAATGAATAAAAAAAAATTATAAATTTTTTTTTTATATTCAAGGGGATCTACATGAATTATAAAAAGTTATAAAAATAATTTTTTTTTTCATGTAGATCTCGTATTAATTTTTTTTTTACAGCCGACTGCACGCCGACTACATCTACCGACTGCAAAAAATATTTCTCAATGATATTTATAGTTGTGATTGCATAATTTTTTTGAAAAAAATAAATTAATATAAGATTTATATTTTAAAAAATTAATTTTTTAATCATAAAATATACTTTTTATTTTTTTTTTATTTTTAAAGCGATCACGATTACATGAATAGTTACTCTTTTCAGAATCTCTTTTGAACGGCAATTATGGGCGTAAGCCTGCTTGCACTTTGAATCCTGTAGCTACTTCGAACATTTTTTCAATCTACTTTTGAGTGGGTATCTCATCAATAGCAATTATCGTTACCTTCTGCAGAAAGAAACGGAAACTGACAAAATGACGAAAACAGGAAAAAGAAGATAGGAAGAACAGTCCACCGTCTCTGAACTCCCGTCTAATCTATATCTAATTTAATTATTATAGTATTTTAAATTTTTAGATAAAATAAATAAATAATTAAATTTTTTTAAATTTTAAAATAATAATAATATTAAAAAATATATTTTAACAAGAATGTAAATAATAGAATATTCTAAAAATACTATATTACTATTAATTATTTTATATATATATTTTATTATGATTCATTACAATTTAATATTTTATTATTATTTTTTTACTATTTATTACTTTTTTTTACTATTTAATATTTTACTTTTTTTCTTTACATCATTTTTAATATTTTTAAATATTTAAAAAATAAAAAATTCATAATATTATTAAATAATATTTTTCAAGAAAAATTTTATATACTATAATGATATTTTATTTTTATTCTATTAAATAAGATGTGATATATTTATTATTATTGAATGATCATTTATTATATATATCTTTATTATCATATAGTTATAAATGTGTTATATTTTATTTAATATAATAAAATAAAAATAAGATGAGAGTGTGATATATAATATTATTTATTTCTTAATTACTAATTATAAAATAAATAGATAGATAAATAAATAAATAAATAATAATAATAATAATAAAAACTGGCAGCGGCAGCTGCTCCCCCCCACCCCAAGCGGGGTCCGTGCTTTTTTCATACAAAAAATTTACACAACAATCTCATATTTTTTTACATTATTAAAAAATATAAATTTATTATTTTATCTTTTATTATTTTAGACTGATATATTGTGTGTAGCAGTGCTCGTTTCCATACCCACAAATCTGTCCTGCCCCTTTTCTCTGTCCTTTCATATCCCAAACTAGAAGCAAGGAGCAGCATTTTTTTTTTTTTTTTTTGGTCCTCCCGAATCCGAAACGAGCTCAGTGCCCTGTACGAATCTGAAACTGAAATCTGAAAATTTCTACTTATAGTTCTTATTCATCGTCATGGGATACTTCAGACGAACAAAGTTCTCCCTCGATGCTTTTCGGAATTTCACTTCCAGGATCATATCCAATGCTTCAATCCAAGAACCCAGTTCGAGAATTTCCCAAACTGGGTCTTCTATATTTTCAGCCAATACAGCCAAGTCTTCCCAGTTTTCTTTATACTCCTCCATTTTTTCTCAGAAAAGGGGTTTACAAGTTGCACCAAATAGATTTCGTAACATTCAGTTCAATCAGAACAATCCCTTTCTTGGTGGCGCTAAGAAATATTACTATGTCGATAGGTACCGCGTTCAGCATTTCAAGCCTCGTGGACCCCGGCGTTGGTTTCAGAACCCGAGAAACGTGCTGATTGTGGTTCTGGTAGGTTCTGGGGTTGTGATCACTGTGTATTTCGGGAATTTGGAGACTATCCCATATACCAATCGAAAACATTTCGTGCTTCTATCGAGAAGCATGGAGAGGAAGCTCGGGGAGACACAATTCGAGAACATGAAGGCGACCTTTAAGGGCAAAATATTGCCGGCGATACACCCGGAAAGCGTGAGGGTGAGACTGATAGCCAGGGACATCATTGAGGCGTTGCAGAGAGGGCTGAGGAATGAGAACGTATGGACTGATTTGGAGTATGCTTCCGAGAGTGTTGGCGGGGTGCACGAGGCGAAGGCCCATGAGACCTTGATGGCGTTGAAAGACAGTGAGGAAGGGAAGTGGTTTAAAGAGGATGAAATTCTTGATGATGAGTGGGTTCACCAGAGCAGGAAGAAGGGACTGGAGAGAGGGTCTAAACCAGAAACATCGCATTTGGAAGGATTGAATTGGGAAGTTTTGGTGGTTGATGAGCCTGTTGTTAATGCGTTCTGCTTACCGGGTGGGAAGATTGTCGTGTTTACAGGTTTGCTCGAGCATTTTAGAAGTGATGCTGAGATAGCAACAATACTTGGGCATGAGGTAGATATACGTTTTGTTTGGCCCCACTCATAATAATATGCGGGGGTTAAAGATTTCTGATTGTTTTGTGTTCTTTTAAACTGTTATGTGAGAAAGCTTGTTTTGATTAATTAGGTTGGGCATGCTGTGGCTCGACATTCCGCGGAGTCGATCACAAAGAACCTTTGGTTTGCAATTATACAACTTATACTTTATCAGTTTGTTATGCCTGACATTGTCAACACAATGTCTGTTCTTTTCCTAAAGCTTCCCTTCTCTCGGAGGTACACCATGTTGCTTTGCACTTTTTCGAGTGAAATTCTGAATTCCGTTATTTTATTTTATTTTTTTATGATCTTCCGCGAGATGCATATATTGGAAAGTTACATTTGGATACCATGTAAATACCAGCTCTCCTTATACCGTCATCAACTGGAAGACAACCATACCAGGCCTTCCACATAATAATTGACATTTTACCCGACAAAGATGGGTGCCACACCCATTTCATCCAAGGAATTTTAGGAGAACAAATTCGTATACATTCCCATGCACTACGAGTTGAAAAACTCCCTTGAGAATTTGGCAGCCAAATAAGAATATCTTTACCAGGTTTAACGCTGCCCAACTTATCCAAAATTTGATCAGTTTTTTCAATTCCTACCAAATGATCAAATATCTCAACATTCCATCCATTTTCCGTTTTGCAATCCTATAACAAGATCTCCGGCACTTCGCTGATAGGATGATGAGCAATAACCGGAGCATCAGTGAGCCATTTATCTTTCCAGAATGACACATTTCCTTCCCTCACCTTCCACTTAGAAAAATGAGCAACTGAAGGAAGATGAAACAAAAGCATTTTCCAAAACTTTGATCCCTTCATAGGATGAACCATAGAAATATGCTGATTACCCACATATTTAGCAAGAAAAAACTGAGCCCAAGTTGATTTCCCTTGGAGAAGATTCCAAGTCAACTTCATGTGCACATGAAGCTTGCACTTCCTGTAATTTTCGAAGCCCCACCCCGCTCTCTAACACTGGTCTACATAAATCATCCCAAGCCCTCCATTTTTTTTTCGGCTTACCTTGTTTTAACTATTGTTTCAGAACCGCTTTTCACTTCATGCTCCAAATATTTGGTTCTATTTTTATAGGACTTCATTATGATTAGAACTAAAAAAGTGAATGATTTACGCCCATGTAGATCTGTCTTTCTCATACAGTTTTGGGACTTCTTGGACGTTTGACTTACAAGAATTATTGACTATAGCCAAATTCTCTTCAGAAAAGCCTCAATGTTACAAGGATCCATAATAAGTTTAGTTTAGTGCCGGTATTATATGCAAGTGAAAGGATTTAAGTCGTTCGACATCAGCAAGTGGTTAACAAGGCAGCATGATAATCCAAACGGTGTACTTTGGGGCTAGTGTCAGTATTGATGTGGTGTTGCGGGCTGTGTAGATGTGTACATGCCAAATAGGATCAACCATAGGAACAAACACAGCAAAGGAATTTGTAGCATGATAAAGATGGTGGAAACATGGGGCCTTTTCACAGTCTTCACACGGAAATAAGGCAAAAAAGCTCTATCCATTGCTGTTAATCTTGAAAAGGCCCCGTGTGAAAGACATCTTTGTAAAGAGAAATATTTTAGCCACAAAGATATTTCACAAAAATAAACATACAAACTAATGTGATTTGATATAGTACGTCAGATTGTACAGTTATTTTTATAGTAAAGTAAATCTAACGTATTACATGAAATCACGTTAGTTTGTAAGTTTATTTTTCACTTCTTGCAAGTAAATAGGCAGATATTGCAAGTGTGGAAAAGAAATTACGTCCATAGTCCTAGTAATGGACCTTAATATCTTAAGAGTTTCTAAAGAGCTCAAGTTCCTTCAAAATGGTGTAGCTTTCTTCAAATATTTGCTGGACATTGAATAAGTTCCAGTTCATAAAGTTCATTTTTTCTCTCATTTGTTTCCTATAACATCAGACCACAACCATATAAGGTTGAATCAATTAAGACATTATTTTTACATTTGGCCAAGTTTGATTTCTTTTGCGGCAGTCCCTAAGAATGTAAACAAACTTAGGTTGCTTTTGGATACTGAGGTGATCGGAGATAGTTCCATACGTTACACTAGACTCAACATCCAAACGCACACAAGTAATGCTCATCTGAAGTGATCTGAAGTGGCTCATGTGTTTTTATCACTAATGGTTGAGAAGACAAATCACTGATGGGATCAACTAAAAATTCTCATAATTATTCCATCACTACAACAACAAATCAATCATTGATGAGACCCACTACCTTTTCAACTTCCCATGAGTTAAATACATCTAAACTTGCTTCATACATCCAAACAAATCCAACACATATCAATGAGACCCACATTCTTACACAAAACCCACTTAAACATCTTAACTCACTACTATTCACATATAAACTCAGATCATCTAAGATACTCTTAGCATCCAAATGGTGCCTTACATTCTAGCGTTGAAAGATATCAGATATATTTGGTGCTCACAAAATTTCTACAGTTTCTGTCCTAGTCGGATGTAATTGTTTGGAATGAAACGGTAAGTGTGAATGTTGTAGACTTCCATAAGGTTCCTGGATAGATAATTTGCTTTTCCTTTCTGTTTTGAAAATGTTAGGTTGCCCTCCAAATGTGCCTCCCAAAAGTGCCACCTTGTGCATTTTGTTTTTTTTTTTTAATGTTAAAAAAACCACACAAATTCACCAGTGATAACTTTTTTAAATATTAAAAAAAAAAACAAAATGCACTAGGTGACACTTTTGGAGGGCAGCCAAACATTTTCCTTTGCATTATTAGTAGTATGTTGTGTGAGTGTGTTCACCCCTGCCTGCCCTCCTAGAGTTCCTGCTTAGGGTCAAGAGTGAAAAAAAGAAGATACACATATAAACTGAGTTCCACGGGTAACAATAAATGTTATGGAATTCACTTTGTGCATATATCTCTCTTTCATTTTAGGCCCTAGATTTGAGGAAGAAACTCTAGGAGATCCAAATTCTCGAAGGGTGAGTGGTGGTAGAGTTTGGTGGTGCATTCCATTAATTATTATGTATTTTCTTGTTTGTTAAGCCACATGGTTTGCCACCGGAATCCTTTTAATCTCTTATTTCACATTTATGAATTGCTGTAAACCATATTCTCCTACTAGTATTTTATTAAGGATTAGTGGAGAGAATTATGAAAATTCTCTTGCCCAAACTTCAAATTGACGAATGTTCTTCATTACAAAGTTAGAGGAGGGAATAGGCTTTTAGTCTCACGTTCACCTGTGTTGCAAACCACTTATAGGGCAACACACTGGTGAAAATGAACTTATTTTCCTCCAGGTGCTCACCCTCACATAAATGATTTTCTGTGCAGGATGGAAATTGAAGCAGATTACGTAGGGCTGCTATTGATGGCTTCAGCTGGATATGATCCTCGTGTGGCCCCTAAAGTGTATGAAAAGTTGGGAAAGTTGACGGGCGATTCGAAACTAAGGGATTATCTTTCCACCCATCCGTCCGGAAAAAAGAGAGCTCAGATGCTGGCTCAAGCCCAAGTCATGGAAGAAGCTCTTACTATATACAGGCAAGTAAGAGCTGGTCGTGGGATTGAAGGTTTTCTGTAGGACAACACAAGCACCTAAGTGCAACTTCCTTAGGTCGGTCAAGCTTGAATCGAAGGCTTCCTGTTAAAGATTTTTGTTCATTTTATTTGTTGAGATTTTTTGGTCTCTGTAACAGTATTTATGTGTAATGGGATTCTTCTCAACCCAGTCCTTTTTTTCTCAGCTGCAATAACCATTTTTGGACCCGAGGAGAATTCTCTGTTATAGAGCTAGTTTTTTTTTCATTTATTTATGTTGCATAAATAAAAACAATCTGGTCTTTTCAACCAGTATATAGTTTAATTGTAGCCATGCTTATGCCGTCCGACCTGCTGAATGTTTAATACTTTGTTGGTTTAGCGGCAGTTTGGTGAGTGTTCGGATTCTTCTCATGACGAGGAAATGGCACCTCGAGGCTCTGGGATGACCAGTACGAAGTTATCATCTTCACTGAAGATGTAAATGAAGAGAATATATATATATATATATATATATATATATATTTACAAGTTTTTTTTATTAATACGCTTGAAACATCCCTGAAATACAAAACTTTTCTAAGGCAGCCAATGGTCCATCTCCATGCCCGACTCCGGCTCGCTTGTCCTTTCTTGTTTTCAGTTTTCACTTCCAAATATGAGTAACAGCCGCCGCTTTTTCAAGTTCCAAATTTGAGGCACCCATAAGATGGTCAATGAGGCGTCAAAATGAGAGAAACCCAACGGTTGACTCTCAAGAACACAATCTCCCGCTTAATCAAAGAATTCAAGACCATGAGAGAGCTTAAGCAAATCAATGCCCATATCCTAACGTCTCCCAATCTACTCCCGAACGAGCGTCATTTTCTTCTGACTCGGCTCCTTTATTTTTGCGCCATTTCGGATTCAGGCTCTCTCAGCCATGCTACCGATGTTTTCCGACTCATAAAGAACCCAAATACCTCTGTCTATAACGTTATGATTAGAGCTTATGCCAGTAAAACCAATGGTGGTGATGATACAAATTCGTGCCCGTCCTTGATTCTATATAAGCAAATGCTTCATGGTGGCATTGCACCAGATTATCTCACTTTTCCGTTCCTCGTAAAAGAATGCACCAGGAGGCTTGATGGTGACACCGGTCAAAGCATTCATGCCCAAGCCATCAAGTTTGGACTCTATGATGACGTATTTGTTCAGAATTCTATGATAGGCTTGTATATGGCGTGTGGGTATTTGAGCTTTGCCTTGAAGTTGTTCGACAATATGTTAGATCGGGATGTTGTTTCTTGGAACTCGATGATTATTGGCTATTTGAGAAGTGGGGAACTGGACATGGCGTTGGATTTGTTCAGGAGGATGAAGAAGAGGAATATTATTACTTGGAATTCGATGATAACAGGGTTTGTTCAAGGTGGTCGGCCGAAGGAGGCCTTGGGGTTTTTTCATGAAATGCAGATTATATATGATGTTATGGTCCAACCGGACAAGATTACAATTGCTAGTGTTCTTTCAGCCTGCGCTTATCTGGGCGCCATTGATCAGGGAAAATGGGTGCATAGTTACTTGGGAAGAAGTGGCCTACAGTGTGATGTGGTAATTGGTACAGCGCTGGTTGACATGTATGGCAAATGTGGATGCGTAGAAAAAGCATATGAGGTCTTTAAGGATATGCCTAAAAAGGATACCTTGGCATGGACAGCGATGATATCAGTCTTTGCTCTTCATGGGTATGCTAAAGAGGCATTTAATCTTTTTGGAGAGATGGAAAACCTTAGGGCGAAGCCCAACCATGTGACTTTTGTTGGGCTACTGTCAGCTTGTGCGCACACTGGTCTAGTAGAGAAAGGTCGCTGGTGTTTTGACAGGATGAGACGTGTTTACTTAATTGAGCCACAGGTTTATCATTATGCTTGCATGGTTGATTTGCTTGGCCGTGCTGGGCTCTTTGAAGAGGCAGAATGCCTTATCAGAGGCATGCCACTGAAGCCAGATGTGTTTGTTTGGGGTGCATTACTAGGAGGTTGTCAAATGCATGGGAATGTGGAATTGGGACAAAGGGTGGCGCAATATTTAATTGATTTGGAACCTCTGAATTATTCTTTTTATGTGAACTTGTGCGATGTATATGCCAAAGCTAATAGATTTGATGACATAAAGAGAATCAGAGCCTTAATGAAAGAAAAAGGGATAATAAAGGAAGTCCCAGGCTGCAGCATGATTGAAGTTGAAGGGGTTGTTCATGAATTTTCAGTGAGAGGATCACCTGAAGTTGCACTGGAGGAAGTAGTATGGACCCTGGTTGGGTTTAGTAAGGTGATGAAGATAGAAGGTTATATGCTTGATCATGATGAGATATCATTGAATGATCGTGATGAGATATCATTGAAGGCAACAATGTTGCTATGATATGCAAATATTTTATTCTAAATCAAATGTGCTCACACTTGGGAAACCAGCATTCTGCTGTTTGAGGAGCACGTCAAAGTTATTCAGCAACCTCCAAGCACCACTACAAAAAGAAATTTCTTGTTCCAGGAAAATTATTGAGATATACTAAATATGGGCAGGCCCTTGACTCCATTCAAAGGCGGGAGATGCATGGAAACAAAAGTGATGAGATATGCATCACCCAAAGGTAATACCATTAATTTCTAGCTAAAACCATTGCATTACAAATTTACAGCTGCTCTCCATACTGCTAGCTAATACTAATAATTTATTTCTACCCGTAGAATGACACTTCTTGATTGGTCCAACTATTTTGACTCGAATTACCTGAATTTCACTTTGTTTTTCATGGCAATGAATGTGATTCATGTTGTCTCTTTAATAGTTGAACCATGATTCTTTTCAATTAATGCAATGACATTGCTTAATTTTCTATTGCTCTTGTTTTGTTGTGGCAGTTCTTCATGTACCGAGATAATTTGTGTTCCTTACTAAAATAAAAAATATTTGTCTGATATGTGTTATGGTTTTTGCTGGACATTTATTTTGCATCTGACTATATAATATATATATATATATATATAGTTCACGACGGGTCAACTTTTATCCAATAGTCAGTTGTTTCGACATAATAACATGGATAAGCTGCAAGCTATCTGACAACCGAAAAGAACATTTGTTGTACGTGTGGTACATACACATATAGACAGATAGTAACGTCTTACTTTAAAATGATACTTTATATGAATTTCGTAAATTATATATGGAGTAAGAGCAGTACTGTAACAAAAACTTTAAAAATCATGCATGCTAAATTCCCATATTTGGCAAACAAAAGAAAAGTTAACGAACCAATTAAAAACTCAAATATATAATAAAAACACAAATTTGAATTAATGATATAAATACCAAATAATGATAAGAAATTTTTTTAAAATATATATATATACATATATATATATATTTTTTAAATATTTTTTTTTCCAGAGTTTTATGCCCTTTACGGGCTTTACTGCCTCTGGAGTTTGCTCATTCATTGGAATGTGGCCAGATGCCCATATACCGTACGTAGTACTGTCCATCTCTCAGCCAACCTAATTATGTATTCGCTGGACGCTCCCACAATGCATGTGTCGTTCCCGTGCAGCGTCAACCTCACGGTCCATGCATGCTTTTATTATATTGGCAAATGATTTTCTTGATTTTTCATTTTTAATTTTTAATTTTTTATTTTCAGTTACGTACATTCTTTTGGGGTATTATATTTAGAAGTAATTTTATATCTCAACTAGTTAATGGAATAGCTAGCCATTCAAAATGTGTCACCGAGCATTGACAATAAGCTAGTTATTACTAAATCTAAAATAAAACTTTAACGTGATATTTTAGCTATAATATAGGCTTTTAAATAGATTAGTCTACATTAGACTATTTATCTTAAACTTTAAATAATAATATAATATTAATAATATTTGATAAGTTTTTTTAATATTTTATAAATATACTTCATATATTAATTATTAAAAAATAAAATTATTAATTATTTTTTCCTCAACCTAATTGTTGCCTAGATGACTAACACAAGAGGGGGGGTGAATTGAGTTGTATTAAAAAAATAACAATTATAAATCAAATATATAATATAAAATATAAACAAAATATGAAATAACAATAAATATAAAGAGTAAGGGTAAGAGAGAAGCAAACTCAGTATGTTAACGAGGTTCGGCCCCACTGCCTACGTTTTCGCCTCAAGCTACCCCTTGAGGATTCCCAAATTCACTATTCAACCTCCTTCAGGTGGAGATAAAAACCTATTACACCTTTGAACAACACCGCTACAAAGGATCCGTGTAGAACACCCTCTACACTTGTAATCACCTTACACGTGGTGATTCAACTATTCCCCGTGTAGAATACTTTCTACACGCACAAGGGTTATACACACCCTTTTTCTAATACAAAAGCTGATAGTGGGTAAGTTATCAGAAAACACTCCTCAATGAGTGAAATAAGAACAATACAGCGCAAACTATATCTCTCAAAATGAATAAGGATTAAGGCTCAATGCTTAGAGAAGAGATAATGAAAGCTTTGAATGAATGTTGTATGCTCTTGATATTGTGAATGTGAAGCTCTCAAATGATCTATTTATAGGCATATAAGACTTCATATTCAAATTTAAAAAGATTCACATGTCAAAGACAACATCATTCACTTTTTCAAAAAATTCAAATAAAAGGTTCTTCTTTTTCAATAAAAATTCAAACATAATCTTTTACTTTTTGTATATGACAAAAGGAGCACACTTTACTTTTCAAAAAATTCAAATAAAATCATCTACCTTTTGTATAAGTCTAAAAAAGTATCAATCACTTTTGAAAATATTCAAATAAAACATGCACATGTGAAAGATGACAATCAATCATCTTTAATATTTTCAAAGTTCAACCTTTTAATCAAGGCATGCACATGTAAAAGATGCTAATTAATCATCTTTCAAAATTTTCAAATTTAATTTTCAAAAATATTCATGCACATGTAGAAAATGTATTTTAATGCTTTATGATAAAATATTAATTTTGAGCATTAATCCTAATTTCGAATTTTAAGAGATTTATAACATTACTCTATGACTTTAATGTGAACTTGTTTCCTTCTTGCTCATGCTTGGTTCTTTGATGTGCTTGATTCCATTGTGTGGACCACTTGAGTTTGAAATTCATTTATTCTTTGAATTCAATTGTTATCATCAAAATTCATGTGTAGATTTATAATTATATGAAATTTGAAACCTTGGGTTCAACACTAATTATTCAATAAAAAATAACTGTAAGGTGGTGACAAAGAGGAAGAACCTGGAAGTGATAGAAGGATGGGAGAAAACATCACGATGAAGAAACCAAAAAAGATTAAAAAAAAAAATAGTATATGTTCCGAGGGGACAAATTGAGGGAAAGAGAAGTGTGAGGTAAATAAACGATAAAATACTTTTTTGATCAATGTACAGGAGCTCTCCAAACATGAAGAGAAGCTAAAATTTACTGTAACATAAATCTCAAACTTGAAAAGTTTAGCTAAGCTAATATAAATATTTTTTGAAATATTTCTCTTTAATTTAGACTTACATTGAACAATGGTGAAGCCATTGCCAATTCTATAAGCTAGTGTGACCGAGAATAATGAAAAGTAGTATTATTTATTTCAATTTTCAAGTCAAATCTCATAGACATGAACGAGTTAGTCCTCACTTGTATCTCGGCCACCCTTTCTAGATAACTCCAATATTATTCTCTTCATGCAATGTCAAATAATTTAAATTTAAATAAAAATAATAAATAACTTTTCAATGTATTTGTGTCACTCCAAAATTAATTATTCGTTTTATGTTAACGTAAATAATTTAATCATGTCCTCGTTCAGCTACCCAACCCACATACATGAGGGCAACTATTTTAAAGGAATTGATGTGAAATTTTCAAAATATAATAAAATTACCTTTTTTCAAAAAAAATATTGAAACACGTACTATTATATTTATTTTTAATTTTAAAATAAAAAAATTAAACAAAGGGGAGGTTGGCTAATTATGCTACAATTGTGTATAAGTCATAAGCCTGTGGCATTAATTGTCTATCAAAAATTCTATTCGTAACAGGCGTGGAAATCCCACGGCACCGAATTTGATGTGACAAAATAGAAACGACGTCGTTTCTGTTTTACCAGCCAATCTCCCTAATGCGTTTCAAACGAAAACAAGCAGTTCAAAATTCATTTTGGTCTTCATCTTCTCCATCCCACGAAGCCACCATGCCCTTGAAGTCTTTTCTTCGTCTTTCTCGAGAGAACTCATGAAAAAATTTGAAAGTAAAACAAAGCTTAAGATTAAAAATAGAGGAAATCGTAACGTTAGAGATTTGTACCTCGGTCCTCGAAGAGAAAGCATCTTTATAAAAACCAAAACTCTTAAAAAGAGAGGAAGAAAAACCTAGAAGAAAATTTTTTTCCTCCTGGATACATAGATATTACTCCTTTCTAAGCTCCTGGATCAACTGCACAAAGAAGAAAAGGTTGCAGGTCAATAAATGTAACAATTCTCTTTTCTTTCCAAAGACTCGGCCTTTTTTAGGTCTCTCTCTTTCTCATCCGGACTTCAAGCACGCTTTAAATTTAGTTCATGACCCACAGATTTAAAAAAATAAAAAATAAAAAGCATCAGCCAAACATGAATTTACTAGTGTTTACTGGGGCAAGTATGATATAAATTATAGGTAAGAGTCCACGGCAAAACAACAAGATGTCCAAATGGCATTTTGACATTTGAGCGAGATTTTACACAGTCATCGTCACTACTGAGGGGAGTTGCAGCCTCAAAGACATTTTGGTTTCGATTTCGACCCACACAAGAAGGCGCTTTCTGCTTTCGATTTCCAATACCCATGATATGGCATAATGGATGCCACGGAGGTTTCCACCCACGGTTGCCCTTAAAAGAACTGTATCTTCATGGGTTGGGAGGGGGGGAGGGAGATGGAAGGCATGAACATTTTATCTGTCAGTCAGCTTCCAATTACAGCAAGCTTTGTGGTCTACCAGATAAACGATGTTCCTTGCTCGATACTCTCTAATATGCTATATGTAACAGAATATTGAGAGACTACAACAAAATTGACCTTTTACCAATTCTTTTCCCACAATATATGTTCATGAAAAATATATACTTGTTGTTACAAATTGTATTAGTGGAAAAAAATACGTTCTTTTGCCACTAATTCATATCCCACGGTTTAAAAATTGTGGGTAAAATTGCTTCTTGCGATGACTTCGTGTAGTGGAAAAAAATTAACATTTTGTCACCAAACAGAGAAGACGGAAAAAAAAAATACATATTTTGCGGCGATTTCTTGTCGCTGCAAATAAGCAATTCAATATTTCATCTGCATCTTAAAGATCGAACGGTTGAAATTAAAAGTTAAAACCTAATTTCCTCCCCCCAACCCAAAACCCGTGCAGCCTCTCTCTCTCTCTCTCTCTCTCTCTCTCTCTCTCTCTCTCTCTCTCTCTCTCCTGCCATCAGCTTCCCCACGCCTCCCCATTCGCACAACCACCTCCCCGGCTCCATAGATGGCCACCGTCGTCGCCATTGAGCACAACCACCTCACCGGACCTAGCCACCCTAGGCCTCCCTCTCCCTCTCTTCCTTTTCTCTCTCCCCGAGGCAACCCCAAACCGAACCCCCTCACCCTCACTCGGTCCCTTGCCATCGCGAGCCAACTCTGCCGCCAGCCACCAGATCTGCCTCCGTGAGCCACAATCGCCGCCTCTAGCCACGACGCCGCACCACCACGAGCAACCCACCTACACAGCAGCATCTCCTACACGCTTTCATTCACTGTCGAAGCCCTTAAGCATGGTAAAATCCTACCTTTATATCTTTAGTGCTTTATTTTTGAGTAAATGGATGTGTATAGTGTGGTGTTGATTGCTTAGATAGATTTATATTCGTGGACATGTAGTATTTTGATTATGTTGTTGTGGAAGTCAGAGGAGAAACAAATTTGGTTGTGATAATATTGTTGTTGGATTATGAAATTTTGGGTCTTGTGTTGTAGTTGTGAAGTTGTGCTAAGTGTTGGAAGCACGTGAGTCCACTTTTTTCAAGCCCTGTTTTTTGGTTTGAAAACCTCTATTAATCCTATTATGTGTTGAAATTTTCATGTTAAAGGACCTTCTGGTGGTCAGATTCATGATTTTGGTATTTGTCATGCCTTTTGAATTATGAATTCTGACTTGCTTGCTTTGTAATACTGGGGAATCTCTTATTGTTATTTTGAAACCAGATTTTTCCTTCATGTTGTTGGGTTCCCTTTTGTTATTAATCCAGGGGCGTCTGAACTTAAACATGACCCTTTTATTGCTTGCTCACAAGACGGTTGTACTCGGTTTTAGGTTGATTTTAGCAGTACAATTTGTCTTGACAATTGCAGGTTCATGTACACTTCAAAATTGGTGTTACCATGGGTGTGATAACTTGCCTAGGCCATATTGTTGCCGATAGTGCACACAATTATTGTCTCTGTTGTGTATGCTTCTCAAATATTGCATATCCTTGTATCCTAGCCCATATTGCTGTCGATAGTGCACATAGTTATTGCACTCAGTTATTGTCTCTGTTGTGTATCATTCTCAATTATTGCATATCCTTGTATCCTAGGCCATATTGCTGCCGATAGTGCACACAGTTATTGCACTCAGTTATTGTCTATGTTTATGGGATCAATGATGACTAGCTTGGTAATTTTACTTTTAGATTTCAATGTAGTTTTAGGATACATAAATTAAGATTATTAAAAAAAGGGTTATGTCTACTTACAATTTGTATATGTTGAATAGGAATATTCACTTAATTCTTCTGCTTCTTCCTTTATATGTGATATCTAATAATTTAGGTGAATGTTGATTAGTAGGTGTGAAACAATATCATCATTTTTATTTTTATTTTTTAGCTTTTACAATTTTTTTTTCCAAATTCTTTTACCATTTGCCGCGAATATATCTCGCGGCAAATACTCTTTTTTTTTTTTGTTTTTTTCAGCAAACATTTTTTTCCACTAAATGCTCTAGTGGGTAATATTAATACCCACAAGCACATTTCGTCAATAAAATATAGTATTTCTCACAAACCAACCTAATTTGATTAACATTTTTTCACGAAATTTGCTGGCTATCTCCGTTATCTATTTGGTAGAAAAATGTCACAATTTCCCACTAGTTCACAAATTAGTGGAAAAAAATATCAAGTGTCACCAACTTTAAATCACTAATCTCCCACGGATAGATTTAGTGGAAAAAGAGCATTTCCCACTACGACTATAGTTTTTCCGACCACATATCCTTGCGGAAAAAACCAACAAATGTTGTAGTGAGATGAAGTAGAGAGCAGACTAAGAGAAGAGAAACTGTTGTATTCATTTACTTGATCGAGTTACAATTAAATGCTCTGTATTTATATAGAGTCAAATGTAACTAACATCAACTAACTTTATTGTAAACCAATGAAAACTATCCACGTATCTATTCTATACACTTTGAATTATATCAATCTATAATAGTCCCTCTCAAGATGATGTGTATATGTTATGCACATTCATCTTGGACAATAAGGTATCAAATGGCTTAGAACCGAGAGGTTTAGTCATCAAGTCTGCAACTTGATGAACAGATCTAACATGAAGAATAGTTAATGATCCTTCTTGAATTTTCTCTCGAATAAAGTGACAGTCCAATTCGATATGTTTGGTGCGCTCATGGTAAACTGGGTTGGTTGCTATTTGAAGTGCCGCTTGATTATCACAAAACAACAATGTTGTTTGACTGTGTGACTGATGCAAATCATTAAGCAATGCTCGAATCCATGTTATCTCACAAACAGTAAAGGCCATTGACCTATACTCTGCCTCTGCTGATGATCTTGAAACCGTGTGTTGCTTCTTTGATTTCCAAGATATTAATGAATCACCAATGAAAACACAATACCCATTAACCGATCTTCTAGTATCCAGACAACTAGCCCAATCTAAATCCGAAAAGGCTTTTATATGAATATTTAAAGAGTTGGGAAATAACAAATCTTGCCCAGGAACTGATTTTAAATACCTCAGAATTCTCATTACTGCTTGGAGATGTTGTGTTCGAGGATTATCCAAAAATTGGCTCAAATGGTGGATTGCAAATGTGATATCTGGTATGGTATGAGTAAGATAGATTAATCTTCCAATTAATCTTCTATAACCAGAAATGTCATCAACTACTTCACCCTCATCTTTTGACAATTTAGTATAAGTATCCATAGGAAATAACGCAGGTTTGGCAGCAAGTAAACCAAAATCTGCTAACAATTCTAAAGTATATTTTCTTTGAGATAAAGAAATACTCTTTTATGATCTTGCAATTTCCATTCCAATAAAGAATTTGGCTGGACCCAAATCTTTCAGCTTGAACTTCATTGTTAAAGCTGCTTTGACAGTTTCAATGGCTTCTAAATCATTGCTAGCAAGTAAGATATCATCCACATAAAATAGTAATGCCATAAATGAAGTTCCTTCCTTCTCAGTAAACAAGGAATAATCTGCTTTTGACTGTGAAAATCCAATATCAAACAAGGCAGATTTGAATTTTGAATTTCATTGCCTAGATGCTCTTTTAAAGCCATAAATGGATCTTTGCAATTTACATACCCTTGTGTCCCTCTTAGGTAGATAACCAGGAGGTGCTTTCATGAAAACTTCTTCATTTAAGTCTCCATATAAAAAGGGATTATTGACATCCAAGTGAAAAATATGCCAATTATGTATAGCAGCCAGTGATAAAACACATGTAACAGTCACCATTTTTGCAATAGGTGAGAAAGTTTTAAAAAAATCTAGGCTCTTCTTTTGAGTGTACCCTTTGGCTACAAGCCTTACCTTATGCCTCTCAATAGAACCATCTAAATTGTATTTTATTTTATATACCCACTTGCAACCTATAGGTTTTTTATTTGGAGGAAGTGGTGTTAAAACCCAAGTGTTATTCGACTCTAATGTAGATAATTCTGCAGACATGGCTTCTCTCCAATGAATATGCCTAACAGCTTGGTGATAGAAAGTTGGTTCAATTTCAAAACAAATTGCAACAAAAAAAGCTTTATGAGATTGAGATAATTTGGAATATGAGATAACATAAAAAAATGCTATATTTGTTACCTGAATTGATGGCAGGAGCTGTAGGAGATGATTGAGAAGTAGAAGTAGCTAGATTACAGTGATAACTTTGCAAGTAATTAGGTGCTTTGTGTTGTCTGGTTGATCTTCTAAGAGAAGGAAAGTGATTCTCATCATTGATAGATGGTATATTTGTGGCCTCTGTGTTAATATTAATGATAGCATTATTGGACTGATTCGAATTGTTAACAGATGAGGAGGATATGTTATTTTCAATGTAATCAGGAACTGGCTTTGGAAGAATATTGTCATCTGACTTCGAATGGAAAAGCTGAGAACTAATGTCTAGATTTGAATTATGAGTTGATGAATCATTTTGTAAAATAAAAGGGAAGATTGATTCATGAAAAATTACATCTCTTGAAACAAACAAAAAAAAAATTAAGTTCCAAGTCATACAACTTATATCCTTTTATGCCAAAAGGATAGCCTATAAAAATGCATTTTCTAGCCCTTGGTGAAATTTTTTTTTTTTTTTTGAGTAATAGTTGATGCATAGCATAAACAAACAAAGCTTCTCAACTAATTATATGATGGGACTGAATTATAAAGAACTTCATGTGAAGATTTGTTGTTTAAAATCAAAGATGGAACTCGATTTATAAGATGACATGCAGTCAATATACATTCCCTCCAAAAACTAAAGGAACATCTGATTGAAACCTTTAAGCTCTTGCTATATTTAGCAAGTGTTGATGTTTTCTCCCAACTATGAAATTTTGTTGAGGCGTTTCGATGCATGACATTTGATGTACAATTCCTTTTAAAGCATAAAATTCAATCATTTTGAATTCTGAACCATTGTCACTCCTTATACATTGTATTTTTCTCCCAAATTGTGTTTCAACTAGATTGTAAAAATTAGTTAATATGTTTCTGACTTCATATTTGTTTTTCATCAAATAAACCCAAATAAATCTTAAATGATCATCAACTATAGTGAGAAAGAATCTGGATCCATTATGGGTTGAAATAGAGAAAGGTCCCCATATATCACAATGGACAATATGAAAAGGAAAACTTTTATTATATGTATGAACTTGGAAAGGAAGTCTTTTCTGTTTTGTCAGTGGGCAAACAGTACAATGATCAGACATTTTATTTGTAAAATTGATATCAGATACATTTTTGGAAAGAAAAAACAATCTAGACATGGAAGGATGTCCTAGTCTTCTATGCTGGACTTTAGAATTTATCACAAAATTGATAAGATTTGATTTGGGTTGAACCTCGTCATCACTAGCACCTGATTCTTGCAATATGTATAGACTAGCTTTTCTTCTAGCTATCCCAATCATCTTCCATGGGGTATGCTCCTGAATAAAGTAAAAATCAGATGAAAAAATGAATAAACATTTATATTTTGAAGTAATTTTACTCACAGAAAGTAAATTGTATGAAAAAGATGGTACACAAAGTACATCTTTAAGAATTAAATTTTTTGATATTCGAACTATACCAGAATGTGTAATAGACACATTGTCACTCTTTGGTAATTTTACTGAGGTGTTTAGGATCTTTGTAATGGAAGTGAAAAAATCAATTGAATATACAATATAATCTGTAGCTCCTGTGTCTACAATCCAAGCATTATGGGACAGTAAAGTGTAAGCTGATGCACTTAAGGAAATACTTGGATTAGATTATATACCTTGAGTGGAATGAGCAGCAGATTTAGAAATGACATTTGCTGCTCGATGATTGATATTATCATCAGGTTGTGAGTGAATTAAAGATAACAATTTTTGATAATCTTCTTGAGAAAAAGGCAATTGATTAAAGTTTTCAAAGGGATTACTCAAAGGTTGACCCGAAACTTGATTAGCAGATGCCTGAAATTTTCCTTTCTGTCGATTATTTGTGGAATTTTGCTTGAACCCGAGAGGATAGCCATGAATCTTGTAGCATTTGTCCAGTGTATGATTATTCATAGCACAATGAGTGTAATACAATTTTTCTCTTCTTGTCTGCTATTTTCCAGAATTGAACTTTCTCATTTTTGTGTTTGAATCTTGCATTTTGCTCATGAAAGCAACAATATCCACGATACCATTCTTGCTAATTTCTCTTGGCTTTTCTTCTTGTACCACCAAAGAAAAAACTTTGTTTATTTTTGGTAAATGATCTAGCATTAGAATTTGCCCTCAAATAAGGAAAAAACTGCCATTTAAACCCATCAAAAACTGCATCACATGTTGTCAATCTTGATAGCCCAGAAAGATCTTTATTGCACCACAATTGCACTTTTGTAAGGCTCCACACGAACATGTAGGAACTTGATTATAATCCAACAATTTATCCCATAAAGACTTGAATCTTGTATAATAATCTCGTACAGATAAATCTTCTTGCACCAAGATTGACAAATTTTTTTGCAATTGATAGATTATTGGACCATTACCTTGAGTAAAACAATTCTTTAAATCTAGCCACATATCTCTTGCTGATTTTGCACATATTATGCTGCCCCCAATTTCCTTTGAGACAGAGTTGATCAACTAAGAAGATACCATATTGTTACATATTTTCCATAATTCGTATGAATTATTTGTGAAGCTTGGTTGACGAATCGATCCATCCACGAATCCAATATTGTTCTTTGCTTTGAACGCCATGACCATAGACCTACTCCATGTATGATAATTGTCCCCAGTGAGGATGTTGGACATCAGAACTGTTCCCGGTGAATCACCATTTTGTAGATGATAGTAGCTTGGAATAGCATCTATTCTTAAATCAGAAATAGAAGCATTATCATCCATTCTTGGATTAGAAATGGAAGCGTAACTAGTTTATTTCTAATACCATATAAAAACACCAATTTCTCCCCTTAAAATGCCTAATAGGAGGAGTAGGGTAACTACTTATAAAGCCTAGGATGAGTTTATTCCTAAACCATATGGGACTTCTTAATACGCCCCCTCATGCGTGGGCCGATATTTTCGATACCATCATCGTGGGTAGGTCATAGGAGCCCATCATCGGTCATAAATTAACCTGCTTTGATACCATGTAACAGAATATTGAGAGATGAAGTAGAGAGCAGACTAAGAGAAGAGAAATTGTTGTATTCATCATTTACTTGATCGAGTTACAAGTAAATGCTCTGTATTTATACAGAGTCAAATGTAACTAACATCAACTAACTTTGTTATAAACCAATAAAAACTATCTACGTATTTATTCTATACACTTTGAATTATTAATACTATATATAATGTATCTGCACTGTTGTTTTTTGGTTGAATGGAAACGCAAAGAAAATAGCGGAAAGTAGATGGAAAATTGGAACAAATTTGAGGATACTTTCGAACCCCAAAATAAAGGGATATAATGAATTTTGCTGTAAGCTTGTCGATTACCTCGTTACAAAACGTAATCCATTGCTTCTGCACCTAGTGGGCTTTAACCAATTCTGACTAAAATAAACTGATGGGCCTTGGGCCAATAGTACTTGAGTCCAGATACACATCCTCGGAGCGTTAGATCAAGTTATCAACTACGCCCATATAAAATGAACCCACCTGTAGAAAAGAATGCCTTTTGGGAGAAATATTAAGCAAATGAGATTGAAAAGTACTTGTTATTCATGTTAGGCTGTCATTCCTTGGTTTTTATTTTACTTTTTTAATATTTTTCCAGTTTTCTGATTTTAAATTCTGTTTGTTTTTCTTATTTCAAAATTTCTCATTTTCTTTGAAGTTTTTGGATCGCCTAGAAACTTTTATATATCACTATTTTTTTTCTCAGAATTATTTATAGGTTTTTATCTTGTAACCTTGAACGATTTTAGCCTCTTTATAATAATAATAATAATAATAATATTCTAAAGTTGATTTATATATATATATAGTTACCCACCCGAGGAAAAAAGAGAGAGATCTGATTCAAATGTTTCCCGATATGGGATTGATTTCCAACAACTGGCCGAGACGAGGTGGCCAGTGAACGTGAATGTCCCTGCAGAGAGGCCTCTTCCGCAATCAATCGCCCTCTACGCGAAATCTAGTTAATGATAGCATTGAATGCAGACATAAATGGTGAACATGGGGGGAGTTCAACAGACTTGCCAAGAGCAGTAAATGCGAAAGAGCTCTCAGATCAGATGGCGTATGGAGGCCAATAGCAGTAAATGCGAAAGGCGCTATCATCTTACCGCGATTTTATTATTTTAGTGTATTTAAAGTTTTTATTCTTTTAAAATATTTTTTTAACATCTTTAATTATTAAAAAAATATATAATTTAATTAATAATAATTTCTTTAATCATTAAATTAAAAAAATAGTAAACTTTTCATTATTCATTCAATATATTATACCGCGTTAAAATTAAGCAGGCTAGCTAGCTAATAGCTAGTGATCATGATCCATCTTCCATCCCTCAACTGCAGTCCATCCATCCAGTTAAAATACAGCAGCTAGAATGCATAAACGTTTAAATTACGTTTAGTTATAGGTCAGATATTTTGAATGATAATAAATAAAATATTTATATAATATAATTTTTTAATATTAAAATTTAAAAAAAATTAAATTATTAATTATATTTTATATAAAAATTTAAAAAATTATAATAATTAAATAATATGAGATTATTTAATTTGTAGTAACAATTCGTGGGGCCTAAACTGATGCGTACGGCACAATTTGTTACAGCTACTTTTCGCACAACTACTGTTGCTGCTGCAATTAATTTTGTAAAGAGTTGTTAGTCATAGATTAAAAAAATAAAAAATAAAAATAAAATATATGTATAGAATAGGATTGTTAAGTAGAAAATTTTAAAATACTTGAAAATATATAAGAAAATATTTAGATAATCTGATAATTTGTTTAATTCGATCAAAAGTTTTTTATTTAATTATTAAAATTATAATCTCAACTATATATATATATATATATATTAGTAAATAGATATATTTAACATTACCTTCATACATGTGTAGGCCTAATTAATTAAGCTAGGCTCAAAATTTCTTAATTAATAAATGAAGTAGTACGTGTTATGAGGGATGGACAACTCATACATATGGCATGGATGGGTTCTAATTCTATTCATTAATTACTATATATCTTCATGATCGCGAGCGCTATTCGTTAATTACTACCTGTCACCTTCCCAACTATATATTATTATTATATATAATGTGTTGAACTCAAGGTTTTAAATTTTATGTGATTATAAATCTACACATAAATTTTGATGATAACAAATGAATTCAAAGAATAAAGGAGTTTCAAGCTCAAGTTGTTCACACAATAGAATCAAACACATCAAAGAACCAAGCACGAACAAGAAGGAAACAAGTTCACATTAAAGTTATAGAGTAATGTTGTAAATCTCTTAAAATTCGAAATTAGGATTAATGCTCAAAATTAATATTTTATCATAAAGCATTAAAATTCATTTTTCACATGTGCATGAATATTTTTGAAAATTAAATTTGAAAATTTTGAAAGATGATTGATTGTCATCTTTTGCATGTGCATGCCTTGATTAAAGGGTTGAACTTTGAAAATATTAAAGATGATTGATTGTCATCTTTTACAAGTGCATGTTTTATTTAAATATTTTCAAAAGTGATTGATGTTTTTTTAGACTTATACAAAAAGTAAAAGATTAGGTTTGAATTTTTTGAAAAGGAAAGTGTGCTCCTTTTGTCATATGCAAAAAGTAAAAGATTAGGTTTGAATTTTTTGAAAAGGAAAGTGTGCTCATTTTGTTATATGCCAAAAGCAAAAGATTAGGTTTGATTTTTATGAAAAAGTGAATGATATTGTCTTTGATAATTAAAAAAGAATAACATTTTATTTGAATTTTTTGAAAAAATGAATGATGTTGTCTTTGACATGTGAATCTTTTTAAATTTGAATATGAAGTCTCATATGTCTATAGATAGATCATTTAAGAGCTTCACATTTACAACACCAAGAGCATACAACATTCATTCAAAACTTTCATTCTCTCTTCTCTAAGCATTGAGTCTTAATCCTTATTCATTTTGAGAGAAATAGTTTGCGCTGTATTGTTCTTATTTCACTCATTGAGGAGTGTTTTCTGATAACCTACTCACTATCAGCTTTTGTATCAGAAAAATGGTGTGTATAACCCTTGTGCGTGTAGAAAGTATTCTACACGGGAAATAATTGAATCACCACGTGTAAGGTGATTGCAAGTGTAGAGGGTGTTCTACACGGATCCTTTGTAGCAGTGTTGTTCAAAGGTGTAATAGGTTTCTATCTCTACATGAAGGAGGTTGAATAGTGAATTTGGAAATCCTCAAGGGGTAGCTTGAGGCGAGGACGTAGGCAGTGGGGCCGAACCTTGTTAACATATTGAGTTTGCTTCTCTCTTACCCTTACTCTTTATATTTATTGTTATTTCATATTTTGTTTATATTTTATATTATATATTTGATTTATAATTGTTATTTTTTTAATATAACTCAATTTACCTCCCTCTTGTGTTAGTCATCTGGGTAACATAGTGCATGTACAGTACTTCCATTTATGATATATCCCATTCATTAGATAGCTGAGTTGAATTACTTTGGGTAAATTAACAGCGCAAACTATGTTATATAAGATAATTCATGGAATACACCAATTCACTATTTTTTTTTTTGATAGGAAATGCTTCACTGCATATATTCATAGGCGAAGTTACAACTGTGACTTAACAAACTGGAAAGCCAGACCATAAGCCAACTAACGCATCTGCTCAGGAGCTCCCCCGTCAACAAATTTCTTTGTGACGGACAGTGTCTATAACTTCTATACCTCCTCTCTTGACAACGGCCAACAGAGAAAGCTCTCTGATAAACAGAGATAAACGACCTCTCTTCCGAAGAAGAGAGGTACACCACACTCTCTCCTCGCACGGAGGAAGAGTATCCAAACCTACATTCCTCCAAAAGAGGAGTAGGACAAAACCCACATTCCTTTTAAGAAGGAGTGGGACTCTAGGCAGAATATAAGAGCCCTAAAACTACATAAGACAAACTAATATTACCTAAAAACCACTTCAAAAAACACAAAAATGAAATTACAAACAACTGGACCAAAAACCTTGGGCCCAGCCCAACACAACTAAAAAGCCCTAAGACCAGCGGGAAGCACACGGACCAAACGGGTTGAAGGGAGCACGACCGGCTAGGGTTTCGTCTCTAACTCTCCCGCCGCCCCCCTTCTTCTTTCAACTGTTGTGCAGCACTGATTTACCATGCTGACCACACGGTTTCATGCACACCGATCCACTGCCACAAACAAAGAGAAGGAAGGCCAACAGCCTTTCCGCCGCGCACCCGCACCTCTGCTCGCACCTTCAGGTCTCTGTTAAAAACAGAGCATCACGCCTCTCGCCAACGAGTAGCCCTGCCGTAGCCTCGCCTCGCCATAGACCATCGTCGTCAGCTTTGTGCCCTCAAAATAGGATGGCCAGCCTCTCACCCCTGTCCAGAATCTCCGCCCTCGGTGAAAACACCGTGGCTCTGTTCGCGTCTCCTTCGCGATATGCCACCTAACTTCAGGGTTGCACTCGGGAGCAAATCCTCTTTGGTTGCAGGTGATCCTCGCCTCGGGGCAGCTCCGTATAGAGAGCAAGAACTAAGCCTCCTTAAACACACGGCAGCGACTGAAGACAATAGCCAAGACCCACCCAAAACCCAGACAAAGTCTGGAAGAAAGAAAACAAAACCAAAGAAAACAGAAAAACTAACGGGGGGAGGAAGGAAGGAGCCGAGGCTCCCACCTCCCTCTAGAGGTGTTTCTGATATGCTGTTTAGAGAAGAGGGAGAGATTCTCTCTCTAGAAATCTCTTTTGTTGGTACACGAGGTGTTCACCAATTCACTATTTGAAGTTTTATTTATAAGCGCTCAAATAAATAAATAATATGTTTATTAATTTCCGTATTGCAGTAGTAGATAGAACTCTAACGCGAATCTTTAAATATTGACTTCTTCATTTAAATATTGACTTCTTCAATTAAATCAAGCTCTTGCTACTTGTTAGTAATTGAATTTATCTCAATCGTGCGTATCATTATCTTTAAAATTTAGATGGTGCTGGTGTGACGCTCAATTTTGACTGCTCGTTTATCAATACAAAATTTTATTTTTATTTTTTATTTTTTATAATTTTTAATATTTTTAAATACACTCAGATATTAAAAGTTAATTTTTTAATCATTAAGTAAAAGAAAAAACTTTAAAAAAAATAAATATAAATAATACTATATACAGTTACTTTTACATACTTTATATATATTTTGTTGATATGATTATCTGTATTAATTATTTTTAAAATATAATCAATTACATTAATTAAGTATAAAAAAATATATAAAAGTGATTACGGATAACATTTTTGTTAATATATGAGTGGTCAAATGCATGGGACATCCTAACCTTTTCCTTAAAATTTTGTATGCCTAGTTTGTGCAAACTTCAATAGAATGGTTTAATCATGTAGAAGCATGAGAAATCCATTTTTATGTATTTTTTTTTTTTTCTCTTGGCTTATGAGAACGAGGGTTAATTGATGTAGTAAATAATATACTTTATTGTACGTCTTGTATTCATGAAAACCCTAATTTTAAATCTTAAAATTACGAACTTGAAAAAAATATAGTGATCCTGACATTGATACGCTGATGGGTGATGAGACATCTCAATTTTTGCTCGACTGATAGTTCCATGCGTGGGAGGTATCATAGAATCTACTAATATGCTGTCTTGACTTGTATTTCAATGATCGAGTCAATTTTTCAGAAGCAGTACCAAAGCAGCTTATGATCTCTATCTAATCATGTCAAAATCAAAAGATATTATTATCATTATGATCAATATCGATAAATCGTGTCGACTTTGAACACCAAATTATCATGTCCATACTGAAGACAAAACCTTAAAAATTTAATAATTGAGGTGTACAGGCACATATATATGGTTTTCAAGATGTCCTCTACAACTAGTGAAGTCGAAAAGCCGAATAACGTTGGTTAAATGCGTGTCGCTACGACTGTCGGTATGAACTAATTGTCGTTTCTTTAGATTTGGACGTGTCTTATGCATTGAGCTGTCAATTACCATCATGAATAATGCCACCTCACTTCATCTTCTCATCAAAATAATAATTACATTACTTGATTTACAGCTTTTAGGTAGGAAGGGAGGATAAGATCGATCTCGTTTTCTTTATCCCAGCTTCTTCCTAATTAGTAAGATATATATTTTTTTATTCTTGTTATATTAAAAGAAATTTTATTCATTATTTATATATCATATATTTAACAAAATAAAAAATAAAAAAAATACCTATAATATGTTGTTGCGTAGAGATAATTAATAGAAATTTTCTTTTCTAAATGAGTAATTTACCTCGTAAATGTGATCACACCAATTCGGTTTAATTAATCGCGAAATATTTCGAAAAGAGTTGATGCATTAAGCTTTAAAGTCATTGGCATGCACCGGAGAAAAGGAAAGAGAAATGATACCTTACAAACACTTCATCATTTATTTATCACTTTTATTAATATAATATTTTTTTAATATTTAAATCCATCAAATCAAAACAAAAGTCAAATTAAAATTTAAAAAATATATTACTTTAATCTAAAGATATCAACAAATTGTTAAGTAATTGATCTATCATTTTTTTGAAAGTAGTGATGTGTAAAGCTGATAGCATGTCAGAGTTTTAAAGCAGCATCCAAGAATTCCTAGTACACTGCTGTAGCCTGTTTCCACGAGACTAATGTCGAGCCAGATACATGACAGCTTGTATTGGTTTGGTCAAATTCATCTTTAAATTTAATCAATAACAACACTTTTTTACATTTGCCTACTCCATTAAAATTCAATTCCTACATTAGATTAACCATTTATTCTCTACGTAATAATAAAATATTATTAAATTAATAAATTTTTTATTTAATTTATTTTCTCATATTTTGTAATTCTACCAATTAAATGTTAATAATAATTATATTATATTAAATTAATATTACAAAAAGTATTATTAAATATTAATAGTAATTATATTCTAATTAAATTAATATAAAAAAGTATTATTAAATGTTAATAGTAATTATATTTTAATTAAATTAATATTTAAAAAAGTATTATTAAATGTTAATAATAATTATATTCTAATTAAATTAATATTAATATTACAAAAAAGTATTTTTAAATGCTAATAGTAATTATATTCTAATTAAATTAATATTAAAAAAAGTATTGTTAAATGTTAATAATAATTATATTATATTCAATTAATATTAAAAAATATTGTTAATAATAATTATATTCTAAATGTTAAATGTTAATTATATTCTAATTAATTTAATTTATTTGTTTGGAATGAAAAATTAATATTTTAATGTTTGATGAATGAATAGTGGTCTTCCATCTTTAGCCAACCACTATAGCAAAAGTCTAAATTATTTTAGATTTACCCAATCCAATGTGAAGGATTTTTGAGCCAAATCATATAAAATTTGGCCAAGCACCTCATTTGGCCAAGCCAATGTGGATGCTCTTAATTGGTTTGGTTACGATGGGATGTGATGTTTTAAATATTAATAAATAAAATATTATTATAATATAAAATTTAAATATTAATTTTAAATTAAAATTAAAAAAATTAAATTTTTTTATTATATTTTATATGAATATTTTAAAAAATTATAATAATAAGTTAAAATGAAATGAAATAAAATTTTTGATTTTATATAACTAATCTGAATATAAGTTAAAACAGCGAGGTGAGATTTTTTTATTGTAAATAAAAATTTAAAATATTATTTATTAATATTATTATTTTAAAATATAAAAAAAGTAAATTAAAATTTTTAAAAAATTAAATTATTTAATATATTTTATATAAAAATTTTAAAATAATTATAATTATAAGATAAAATAAAGATTTTACATCTCATCTTTCTTGTTAAACATGCTCTTAAAATACCAGCTACTCAAAAAACCACATAAAGTAAGTACCTTGCAATTGCACTCCCATTTTGTTTTTTAACAGAAATTATGAGTTTAATACTACTTGAGTTTTCCTAATTAGTCTTAAGCAATTGAGATTAATTAGAACTAAACACCACGTTACGGGTTTTAGTACCAAAGGGATGAGAATGTGTTGATATTACATATATAGAGATACTGTATATCTAAAGGAACATTTTTATCATTATAAATTAAGTCTCTCCATATTCATTTATTTTATTATAAACAAACAAATAAATGATCAAACACATTCTGAACATTTTCCACGGTGCTCATATGTGACTCTAGAATCTAGATGCCTTCAATGACCTGATGGCACTGATCTCAGTTTACCAAACAACCCCACAATTATTAAAAGAATTTCTTTATGCATTGGTTCACATGATCTCGTACCCAAGGTGCTCACTATAATTTATTTTGCGATTTTTGTTATATATAAATAGAATTATGTACTAATTTATATATTAATATTAATTTATTTATATTTAAAATTTAAATAAATATTAATTTTAATAAAATTTATTTTTTAATTAATCACATCATATTAATACATAATTATACTTATAATTACATTTTTTCTTATTTCACAGTCCTATCACTCACCGACATTTCAAAATATAGAACCCCAGCAACCACCGCTGGATCGGCACTCTTAAGACCCAGCGTTTGTCATCTGCCATGTCATGGACGACAGGCCTTCCGGACCAATGTTCTAAAGTACTATTCGTCTAAGTAGCAGAGCCAAATTGACAGCTACCACCAGCCCCTACCCGGCTCTCCTTAACTCTTCTTCAAGTGGGGTATTCATGGAACGACCAACCATCTTTATTGCCCGCACGAGATAACACGTTACTGGAGGTCTCTCCTATTTCAACCCTCAGATAGACATTCCATACCCTCTGTATTTTCATCTTTAGTTCTTCACCCTGTTCTCCAATCATTCTTCCAATTTGTTCTTCTTCATTTTGTTCGCCTCAAAATGGCAGGAAACCCAGTAAAATGGGTGTATTTGATCCTAGCAAGCTATCTATTCTTCGATCTAGTCCTCGCTGCAGACACCCACATAGCGAAGAAGACATATATTGTCCAAATGGACAAGTCGGCAATGCCAAAATCTTTTACCAATCATCTCGAATGGTACTCCTCGAAAGTAAAATCAGTTCTGTTCAACCCGGAGAAAGAAGGTGATGCGGGAGATGATGATAGGATAATTTACAGTTACCAGACAGCTATTCATGGAGTTGCCGCTCTGCTGAGCCAAGAAGAGGCTGAGAGGCTAGAGGATGAACATGGTGTAGTGGCTATATTCCCAGATACAAAGTACCAGCTACACACCACAAGGAGTCCGGCGTTCCTTGGGCTTGAACCAGAGGATAGCACTAGCGTCTGGTCTCAAAAGGTCTTGGACCATGATGTCGTAGTGGGAGTGCTCGACACTGGAATCTGGCCAGAGAGTGAGAGCTTCAACGATACGGGCATGACACCGGTGCCTGCTCATTGGAAAGGAAAATGTGAGACAGGCAGAGGATTCGAGAAACATCACTGTAATAGAAAGATTGTGGGTGCCAGAGTGTTCTACCACGGGTATGAAGCTGCTACTGGGAAAATCAACGAGCAAACCGAGTATAAATCCCCTAGAGATCAAGATGGGCATGGAACTCACACTGCAGCCACAGTTGCAGGCTCTCCAGTACGCGGTGCAAACCTTCAAGGATATGCGTATGGGACAGCAAGAGGAATGGCACCAGGTGCAAGACTTGCAGTCTACAAAGTTTGCTGGAGTGGTGGGTGCTTCAGCTCGGATATTCTATCCGCGGTTGATAGAGCTGTGGATGATGGAGTGAACGTTTTGTCAATATCTTTAGGCGGTGGAGTGTCTCCTTACTATCGTGACAGTTTGTCCATCGCAGCTTTTGGGGCAATGGAGATGGGTGTTTTTATTTCGAGCTCAGCTGGGAATGGAGGGCCAGACCCTGTCAGTCTCACAAACGTGTCACCCTGGATTACCACTGTTGGTGCCAGCACCATGGATAGAGATTTCCCGGCCACCGTTAAGCTGGGAAATGGCAGAACCGTCAGTGGTGTTTCACTCTATCGAGAGCGAAGGATTCGCGGGTCAATAAATAAGCAATACCCAATGGTATACATGGGTAGTAACTCAAGCAGCCCTGACCCGAGCTCGTTGTGTTTGGAGGGTACTCTGGATCGGCGTATGGTTGCAGGAAAGATTGTGATATGTGACCGAGGCATTAGTCCACGTGTGCAGAAGGGTCAGGTGGTGAAAGACGCCGGAGGGGTGGGAATGGTTCTTTCAAACACAGCTTCAAATGGAGAAGAACTAGTGGCAGATTGCCACCTTCTTCCTGCAGTTGCAGTAGGAGAAACAGAAGGGAAAGCACTTAAGAATTATGTGTTAACAAGTCCAAAAGCCACTGCAAATCTAGCCTTTCTTGATACTCGGCTAGGGATTCGGCCATCTCCGGTGGTGGCGGCATTTTCATCTAGAGGACCGAATTTTCTTAGCCTCGAAATTCTGAAGCCTGATGTGGTGGCCCCAGGGGTGAACATTCTTGCTGCTTGGACTGGAGACACGGGTCCGTCAAGTTTACCGACAGATCGCCGGAGAGTGAAGTTTAACTTGCTGTCTGGAACTTCCATGTCATGCCCTCATGTGAGTGGGGTTGCTGCATTGCTCAAGGCAAGGCACCCAGATTGGAGTCCGGCAGTAATAAAATCTGCCCTGATGACCACAGCTTATGTCCACGATAACACTGGTAATCCTCTAAGAGATTCATCAACAGCTGCACCTTCAAGCCCATATGATCATGGAGCCGGACACATTAACCCAATAAAGGCGCTTGACCCTGGTTTGGTGTATGACATTAAGGCTCAGGATTACTTCGAATTCCTCTGCACGCAGAGCCTAACTCCAGCCCAGCTGAAATTCTTCTCAAACAGATCTTGCCAACACTCTCTTGCCAATCCAGGGGACTTGAACTACCCCTCTATCTCAGCTGTGTTCCCAGAGAAAGCATCCATCACTACTCTGACCCTTCACAGAACTGTCACAAATGTTGGCCCTGCAGTTTCGAATTACCACGTCGTAGTCTCACCGTTTAAAGGTGCTTCAGTTCAAGTCAAGCCAAAGACCCTGCATTTTACCAGGAAGTATCAAAAAATATCTTATAAGATCACCTTCACTACAGTATCTCGGCAAACAGTACCTGAGTTTGGAGGCTTGGTATGGAAGGATGGAGTACACAGGGTGAGGAGCCCAATTGTTATTACGTGGCTGCCACCCCTTTGAATCATGCACTGGAGATTTTTTATATAGATCTTTATGGTTCTAGTTCTGCAGCTACAATAAACAAATGTTCTGTTAAGATCCAACTAGTTCAGTCCTTCTCAATCAAGAAATGTTTAACCGCCTTTATTTCTTCTTACAATGATCTTGTCATGCGGCATTTTGATACTACTGTTGGCAAACTGATTGCATTTTGATAGGAACAAAACTGAAGTTGTTCGTTTCCCATTAGGTGGTTGCATTGCCCCCGGCCATGGCCATGTTTTTGTTGTTCTTTCCAGTTTCTGACTTCCAGCACCCGCGCCGGTGGGATTATTTCGTTCGTCCATAACAGGTCTCAAATACAAATTACAGTGTATAGTTTATAAAATTGAAAAAAAATCCAACAAATTAGTTATAACATCTTATTAATAATAGACTGATCGACAGATATCCATCTGTCCCAGAAAAAATATTTGTTGGGAGCTCCATTTATTTATTTATTTTCAAACTTGTCTATTTATGTCTCCCTGCACACTCTTTATTAATCTAATTATTGTCTGGTTATACAAATTCATCATTATAATTTTTTTAAATTTTTATATAAAATATAATAAATAATTTAACTTTTTTAAATTTTAAAATAATAATAATATTAAAATATAATATTTTAATATTTAATTTTAAAATTCAAAATTCTCATATAAGAATTCTTGACCAAACAGAAGTCTCCGAAAACCCAAAAGCCAGAGAGAGCAGAACATCAAACACTTTGTTTTGCGCAGAAGGTACCCAATTAAACAGCTGGTATGATCAAGTACTATATGGTCCAAAACTCTATGATCATGATGACTATGCTATTTCATAATTTAAGAAAATATGCGCTTTTATTTGAGATGTCTCTGTGCAAGTCTGCTTCAAGTAGTGTTTTTTTCCCCATTTTTAATTATATCAACAGTGCTTCTAAAAGATTAATATAGATAGCTTTTAGGGTTAATCCATACCTAAATGTGAATGTACAAAACCTACAAATTGACAAATGGTCCAAGTTTTTGGAACATATTGGGCCACATATGTCCCTATCAAATGCAATGCGACACATGGGGGTCAATTCTTGGACCATATACTTATCATATTTCTTGGATAAATATGAACATAGGATTTTAGTAACAATAAGATGGTCACTGCACTAATTTGTTGCATGCTTCTGTTGATTGATTATTGGGAGGAATTACTTAATCTAATGGATGGTCTCTGCTTATGGGTTCCACATATTTACAGTGTAATTCCTTGGCAGATGGTTGTTCGTGACTCGGTGCTTCAGAGGTCTGCAAGGTTTGGCCTCAAAGCACTGACTTCCCTTCAAATCTCAAAGGTCTTTTTCAATTGGATAAAGAGGAGGATGTTTCTGCATTGAATCTTGTACAGAAGCTTCTCTGTTTTTTACTTGCTTTATGTCCTTTTCTATTTCTGTGGGTATTGGTTGGAAGGTTTCATGTTCTTTACTTGTTAACACGGTTTCTCCTCAGCCTTGACGAGGATGAATAATAATGGGGGCTGACCATCTTTTGTGGGAGCGGTGCGGTGCGTGCAGTGCGGTTCGTTCTGCCCTCCCCCACTCCCACCAAATAAATAAATAGCGCTCCAGAATTTGAACTGCTTTGCCTTTTTTTTTTTTTTTTTTTTTTAATCATGCTTAGATTTAGATATTTCTAAAATAATAAATAATATTTTCAGTTTTAAAGTGTATAAATACTGTATAGGTGCATATGGTTTTTTAAAAAATAAATAAATATAAGATTCATATAAAAAATTAATTTTTTAATAATAAATTTTATTCTTCTTATAAACGAATCCTCTCTTAAAAATAAAGAAACTTATAAACCAACAAAACTTAATATCCAGGCTCCAGGGCCCAAGTTGGCCCATTTTGTTGCGATGCACCGAAAAATCGTGCGGATGTACCAATCCAATCCAGGTAATGTTACCCGGGCCTAGTTAATTTCTCTCTCTAAAGAATATGCAATTTAAAATTAGAAGAAAAATGCTAAATACTTGAGAAAAATTTATTTCTTTACGTATCAGTTATTAATATGTAAAAATCATAAAATTTGAAATTAAAAAAAAAAAAAAACAAACAAAATAAGTATGGTAAGTAAAAGTGTAAGTAAATATAGCACTACTCAAATTAGAAATACGAGAGGGTGGAGATCCAAACAACAACTGCTTTCTAGTCGATGCAGAAGAGCTTAGAGAATATGAACAATTGATAGTGGACCCTAACTATTCAAAAACTTAAGCAAAACGAAGGACATTTGAGAATAGCTATGATTAGAAGCCACAATCAAACTCTACAAAACTGTTGCGGCGTGTTGGATGAAAAAATCTATCTAATCCATGTCAGTGATGTTTTTGGACATTTTTTCAATGAATCTCATCACTTTTATCCACACAAACACAAAATGCATGAAAAAAACTTTAATTTTTATTTTGCAGTGATGTTTCTGTTTGCCCTTCTTGCTTTTTGTTCAAGCTTGTTATATCCGGGAGACATTGATGCTATGAAAGCCTATAAATCCCAGTCCTCCTTTGAACTGTAAATGAAGAGCTGAATATTTCTGTTCTTGTGGGTTACACCGCCTTTAAGATGTGCCTGGTTTTCCCATTAATAAGGACAGAGACACATACCCTTCCTCCACACCTAAATCACTCTCTCTCTCTCTCTCTCTCTCTCTCTCTCTCTCTCTCTCTCTCTCTCTCTCTCTCTCTCTCTCTCTCTCTCTCCATACACATACATCTCGTGTGTATAGAGAGAGAGACTCCTTTCACGCTGTCTTTAAAGAACTGGTAAGAGAGTTGTAGCGTCTCTCATAGGAAAACTGTGAAGTTTACCTTGGTGCAGATCCCCCGTCTAACTCAACTACAACTTTTGATCTTGTTTTCCCTCCCCCAATAAGCATTAAATGCACGCCTGTCCTGTAACAAGAAACTTTGGGAATGTAGGACATGCATGTCATTGAGGAGGAGGAGGTGCCAAACAGGCAAAGCTGGCCATTGTTCCTGCAAAAAAGTGTGCGTCAGTGTCAGGATTTCAAACTCATTTACTTCATGAGGCACTGCCAAGGATGAAACTCCTTTTAAGCATTATTTGAGAAATTTTATGGTACATTGTATTTTTATTTTTTGGTAACTTTCGGTTCTTTTCATTTACTTTGTCCATTGTTCCCCCTATCGTATGGAAACTAGGTCAATTTCTCCAAGGAACATGGAAACAGAACAACTCCGTTAGCCTAAAACTTGAGAGAAGTCAAAGTTGTAAACCCCTTGTGTGCATAATGTATTATGATTTAATCACCATTACCGATTTCTTGTTTATCTTGAAAGGTGAGACAGATAAGAAGTATTTTTCAGCATTTAAACGATATTTTATAAGAAGCTCGGTCATTCATTTGTAAGTTTACATAGTAAATAGCAAGGTATAACTACCAAAACTATCGCACGTAATCCTTGTTCTGGGGAAGCACATGGTGGGCGTAGTTGGCTTCGATTTAGCCTCGTTTGAATATAAGAAATATTTTATTTTATATCATCTTATTATTATAATTTTATCAAATTTTTACATAAAATATAATAAATAATTTAATTTTTTAAAATTTTTAAATAATAATAAAAAAATAATATTATAATAATATATTATTTAATTTTTAATTTTTATTTCAATTCATTTCTAACTTACAATTCAAACAGCATTAATTGCATGCGAGGACGGATTAATGTAATCGCTTTCAAATTTTCCCACTTTTTCCTCCTGATACAACAATGCTACTTTTTTTCAGCCGTTTCTTTTCTTTTTTATTACTATTATTCATCTAATAAATATAATTAAATCCATATCTTTTTATGGTTTAAAATTTTAAAATAATTGATGATTTTATATTATATCAGATCTTAAATTCAAACTCTGACCCATCACTGTATACCCTATTGTATAGGATAATGATATCCTTATACCTCTTTTATTATCATTTTGAAAAAATATAGTTGTAAGCATAATTATGCACTAATCTGTACACCAATATGATGTGATTGGTCAAAAAGTAGATTTTATTGAAAACAATATTAATTTAAATTTTAAGTATGAATAAATCAATATTGGTGCATAGATTAGTGTGCACTGTGCTTGTATGTAACAAAACTCTATTATTTTACTATCTAGCTTTTTTTTTTTTCTATTTACTATTTGAATCAAGATTACATATTTCAGAATATAACTTTCTTGTATAATTTATAAGAAAAAAAATTTAATAAAATAATGAACTCATGTAATTTAATTAAAAATAAATTCAATTTTATAAAAACTAACATTCTTTTATTTTTTGAGTAAATTTTTATAAAATTAAATTTATTTTTAATTAATTTTCTTGATTATATTGACTGATTGAATTTATTGTTTTTATATATTTTGTAAAAAAATTCATATTTAAAATTTTTTAATTCAAACAGTAAAAAGGAAAAAAAATTAAATAGTAAAATAATAATAAAAGAGATGTAAGTGTTTACCCTTTAATTAAATAGTTTACATTCTGAGACAGTCTAACCCTTACTAAGGATATGTGTAAATAATTAAATTTTTATTTTTATTTTAATTTAAAATCTCAAACATGTGGTGATTTCAGTAGGACGAGAGGTTTGGTGTTTCTCGTGTTGATGGGCCGATCATCTTGAATCTTGCTGATCATTTCAAGCTTGTGAAGACCGAGCCTTGGTCTCTCTGCCGCGATCGTCATTAGAGGGAATAAAATTATCTTTATTTGTAAATTATTATGTTTTTAAAAATAATTTGCAAATTAATGTCTCAAAACAAAACATCCAAATGAAATGACTAGAATCCGTTGGAGCTAATGGGTTGGGCTGTGGTTATTACCCATTTATTTGTCTTAAACATTGAGTTTTATCCATTGATTACAAATAGTTTAAATATGATTACAAATTAAATAATAATTTAAATGGAATCTTATAGATTTCTCTATTAAAATACTTGGAAAAATTATACCGGTGACTGATGCGGAATTTATGCTGATAAAAAATTAAAACAAAAACAAAATACTGGCAAGAAAATAATCAATCAACGCTGTGCGGCGGATATAAACCCAGCCACGTGTTGGACGTACGTGAAGCATGCAAAAAAGTCAGTGGGTCGGCATCCACGTGGCTTAAGTTTTGTGACGCTACTGGCATCTCATATGACATATGTCCTCATCCTTCCAGAAGTAAAGCTAGCAAACACGTGAGAACTAAACTACGGCATCAGCCATCACACGTGGCATCTGAACAAACTTTTTACTCATTCAAACCCCGATATTTGACTTTATTCATCTATGCGCTGTGGTCTTTTTATATTAACAAGCAAAAGGGTAAGAGTGTGGGGCCACCGGCTGTAGACTACGGTAGGCCGTAGACAGGGGGGACGTTTCCCAACTGTGAAATCGGTGGTCCCATTTAATAAGATAAAATAAATTAATTTATTTTCAAATTGATACGTAGAATTATTATAAGATATAGTTTAACTTGAAATATAAATTTTAAATTGTGAATTTTATAAATTAAATAAATTTTTTTATTAATAATATACAATTGTCAGCTTCTATCGTAAAATTAATATATAAAGTGAGAGTGAGCTTTTATGGACGGTTCCGATAGTCAAAATTTTGCATCTCACATTGTCAAAGCAAAATTGGGTTCCACGATGACAACGGAGATTGCAAATCAAGAAAGAGATAGTTTACTAATATAACAAGAAAATCATATGTTTTTAAACAAAAAAGAAAATGACTTCATCACGTTATAAAATTAATTATCTAATCCAAATATAAGAAAACAAATGAATTATTAATTAATATATATGGGTGGGTGAGGGTGGGAAAAAGCACGAAACCGAGAAAAATAAATTTTACCTAAACCGCTTTCTCAATCACATTGATCTACCAACTACCACCCATGCCTGCAATTTCGCAGCACTAATTCCCCACTGATTGGCTGCGCTTCGCAATTATTTGACTTTTGATCTTTTATTTTTTATAAATTTTCCTCCTCACATAAAAAAATATTTAAAAAATTAAATAAAACCTATAGAAAATAAAAAACTATATACAGACCATAAAATATAGAATTGTATATTAGATTTTAAGTATTTTTATTTTTTTAATTATTTAGTACCAATTTATAAAACTTGTTCGTTTATGTTTTTCTATGGAATAAAGTAACTGTTTACTTAAACACGTCACAATTACATAAAACACAACATTAAAACAGAGTTGTAATAAAATTTATTTAAAGTTATACTATTTAAAAGTTTCATGTGCAGCATGTTACTTTTAATTTATTATATTTATAAGAAATTCAGTTTATAAAATTATGTTTCTTGAAATGATAGATCTATAATAATTTCGTGATTACTTTACTTTTATAAAATTTATATGTAGATCTAACACTTATCTTTCATATTCAAAATTGTATATATATATATATATATATTGATAAATGTGATTTTTCCAGGCATGCATAAGTTTGGAACTTCAATTTAATAATATGAGAATTCAAGTGAATAAAAATTGAATAGTATATAATTTATGATGTTCAAAGACATTTATTCCTCTTCTTCTACGACAATTCATTTGATTTATTTAATATTTATTTTATTATATTCTTAATAGAAGAAGGTCAAATTAATACGGTAGGATACTGAGATGACAGAGGCCGAAACAATTATTCGGGAGAAGGAAGAAATAGCATAGGTGCCGTTTGAGACTGCAGAACACACTCTCGATCATGAGACGTTACGTCGTCACTCTATACAGTAATCCCATTTGAGAAAAAGTCTTCGCCGCCATGCCAAGTCGCCAAATCCCTCCTCCTCCTCCTCTTCCTCCATCCCAATCGCCATCTCAGCCCATTCCCTCAGCGACCCAATCCCTTATCGCCGCCTTCTCCATCCTCTCAATCCTTGTCTTTCTCTTCCGCAAGATCATCTCCCGCAAGCGCACCACCGCCACCGCCCCCTCCGACTCCCGTCCCCTCCCCCATCGCTTCTCCTACTCCGTCCTCCGCCGTGCTACCAACTCCTTCTCCCACCGCCTCGGCCAGGGCGGTTTCGGCCCCGTCTTCTCCGGCTCCCTTAATGGCAGCCCTCCCGTCCCCATCGCCGTCAAGGTCATGGATTCTGGCTCCCTCCAGGGCGAGCGCGAGTTCCACAACGAGCTCTTCTTTGCATCCAAGCTCCACTCCCCTCACCTCGTCCCCGTCCTCGGCTTCTCTTCCGACCGCAAACGACGCCGTATGCTCCTCGTCTACGAGCTCATGCAGAACGGCAATCTCCAGGACGCCCTTCTTCGCGCCAAACGGCCCCCCGAGCTTATGGATTGGAAGAGGCGGCTCTCTGTTGCTCTTGATATAGCCAGAGGGCTAGAGTATCTACACGGTTTGGATCCGCCCGTGATTCATGGCGATATTAAGCCTAGTAATATTCTGCTGGACCAGCATTTTTCCGCCAAGATTGGGGATTTCGGACTTACCCGATTGAAATCAGAGAATCAGATTGCGATGGATGTAGACGATGGTCGTGGATTAGAGCGGAAGAAGGGTCATGGCGGAGGTGGAGTGGAGGATTGTGGATCAGTGATAGAGGAGACCGAGAGCGTGATTACTAATTTTGAGGATTTCAACGGAGGTTTGGTTCAGTCACCGTCGCCATCACCGGAGACTTTACTTCCGGAGACGGTTGTGGCGCGGGTATCACCGAGTGTTTCTGAGGGGAATTTTGATAAACGTAGTGTTGAAAGTGGTAAAGAATTGGTTGATATTGGTAGAAAGAGGAGCGGTAAAGGGATAAAAAGTGTTTCGGGCAGAGACTGGTGGCCGTGGAAGCAAGAGAACGGGGAGGTGGAGATTAAGAACGACTATGTGATGGAGTGGATTGGGACGGAGATAAATAATGAGAGGCCGACGAGCGATTGGATTGGTGCTTCTTCCGGCAGTGGAGCAATAGCGAAGTCGGAGAAGAAGAAGAAGAACCGGAGGCGATTGGAGTGGTGGGTGTCGATGGATGAGGAGAATAACGAGAAAAATTCAAAGCGGAGGCCGGCGAGGGAATGGTGGAAGGAAGAGTATTGCGAAGATTTAGCTAGGAAGAAGAAGAAGAAGAACATCAGCAGCAGCAGCAAGAAGAAAAAGAAGCAAATGGGAGTGAGTAGCGATGACAATGGTGATGATTGGTGGCCGAGGGACGAGAGTTTGCATGCTGAGAGAAAGAAGAGATGGAGAAGCCGGAGTCAGAGCAGTCGGGGTAGTATCGATAGGTGGTTGGATGGACTGAGCGGAGAGTTACGGAGAGCTCGCCGCAATAGTCACGATTATTCGTTTAGTGGGGAAATTGCCAAGAGTGGTGATATTAGTAGCACTCCTAGTATGAGGGGAACTGTTTGTTACGTTGCCCCTGAGTATGGCGTGGGTGAGGATATCTCGGAGAAGTGTGATGTATATAGCTATGGTGTCGTATTGCTCGTTCTGATATCTGGGCGCCGCCCACTTCAGCTGATGAATACGCCCATTTCGGAGTTCCAACGCGCCAATCTTTTGTCTTGGGCGCGTCAACTTGCCCGCGCCGGAAAACTTCTTGATTTGGTTGATAAGTCAGTTCAGTTTTTGGATAGAGAAGAAGCTCTCCTTTGCATCACGGTTGCGTTGCTTTGTTTGCAGAAGAGGCCTGCTCGCCGGCCTTCCATGAAAGAGGTTGTCGGGATGCTGACTGGACAGTCAGAACGGCCCCAACTACCGGTTGAATTATCCCCCTCAACACCATCCCGCTTTCCTTACAAGTCACATAAGACCATACGGTGAGTTTTTTAATGTTCGGTACGGATTTTCATTAACAGTTGTATACTGCTATAGATAGTTGGTTCATCATTCTTTGTGCCTGTGGATGAGAGGAGTGAAAAGATTGAAATGGATTCGGGTTTTTTTTATTAGCCCTCGGTTTTTATACGGCTATGGCCCTACCAATCCAAAACTTATCTGAACTTTCTGTATGCCATGGTTCACAAGCAAATCAAAACACCGACCCCACTCGCTTTCCTCTTTACACCGGATTTCAGGAATGCCACGAGTAACTGGATTAGCTTTTTATGAATACCATGCCCCGTGCTTTGGCCATGAGTCCATCTTTGTAAATATTCATTAGAGCCCTTGGAATCCATCTTGCCTTTCATCCTCATTTGATTCTGATGTCTTTACTCATCCAAAAGGAAAAAAAAAAAAAAAAAAACAAAACAAAAAACATCATTTGAGAAATTATGGCCTGGGTAGTTGTCCTGTACTGTTCCCTACTTTTGGGAGTTGGGGGAGCTTTTCGCCAATGCAACTTTATTCCTAGTTCGAAAGGGAATGATGCTAAGATCTTTCAATAGATTTTTTTAGTTTTGTTTTTGGGCTATGTAGATATTAGGATTTAACCATCCCACGTGGATGATCGTGGTGCTTGCTAACCGGGTAAAAATTAATTGAGAATGTGTTTTGGTTTCGGTGTTTGTTTCTGCAACTTATAAAAAAGGTATTGGTTAAGGATCAGTTGACATTGAAGTAATGGTTAGTCAAATTCTGTAAACCATAAATCCATGAAAGAGTTGAGAGAAACTGTTTTAAGTACTGGCATTACTATATTGCGACTTATAATCTAGGTTTGGTGCTTGCCAGTGTCCTATTTCAATGTTCTGCTGCTTCCTGTCATCAAGGAGAAGGCATGCGATCATCTCTTTTTTTGGAGTTAGTAGGTTTTATTATAGAAATTATAATTCCCAAACTTTGAGACATGCTTCGAGTTATTAGTATGGGAATTTAGAATGTCTATCATTAACACCGATCATGGTTGAGGCTTGGTGAAATACTTTTGGGTCCTTGTAGCTTTTAGAGAGAACAAAAAAGGATTCTCCATTTAAATCACTAACCATTCAGATGAAAAAGATAACATCAATGGAAGTGAAGAGAGTTACTCCTATGCTTTCTGTACTGGATAGAATTGTGTGAACAGAACAGGCTGGGTATGCTTTGAATGGAAGAGTAATGCATACTTAAAAATCTGTGTTGTGGAATCATAGGTGTGTAATCCTCTTTCATTTAGCATCTAAGCCCCTCGTGTAAAATAGTTTCACGCCCAATTATGTAACCTTTTGAGATGGGAATATTGTTTATCTGGAGTACGCACAGAAGCTGTAATATTATTGCAATTTGAAAGATGTATTAGCCATCGGCTATGCTGATTAATTGCCGTGTAAATTATGGTCCTTGAGATAATTGCTATTGAGGCTCTGTATGGTCTCGAATCTTTGTATACATTACTTGTAAAGTCAGGGGCAGAGGAAATTGGTCTTTCAGATTGTCTGGTGGGCCTTGAAAATCTGTAGTCTCTCCAAAAGAATACGTATGAGGCGATGATAACCTTAATTTGGTTCCATAAATGTCCCCCCTCCAGCTCCATTGAGGCTAAATTAATGGAGCTCACATGTTTTCTGCACCTAACAATTCTATCCGATTTCTATTGCCTTTTCTTTTGACAATGGCCAGCCACATGATGCAGAGGTACTCGGCTCTTGTTTCCTAATAAATAGATACTATTCATTTCACTGCTACGTGGCTCACTTTTATCTTGTGGGAACATTCAATATCGGGAATTGAAGGGAAAGAGCGTAGGTAGAGGGAGTGAAACTCCTGCTGTTTCTTATGAAAAATGAGAGATGCTGCGAGTCATTTCACTGAATTTCTATTAAATATCCAATCAACTGAAGAGGGATTATGTAGCATCTTTCCACTCCTCTCCCGTCGTATGTTTTCCTAGTCACTGAAGCCCGCTGTACATTCGTATTTATAAGCTCTGTATAGACCTATACTTTTCAGAGTCATAAACAGTTTACGGTGCGTGGTCGGACTCGGACGGACCCCCATGGGGAAAAAGGTTTAAAAGGGATTTGAAATGTGGAGGATGGGAAGGTTTTAACGACTGATTCTCGACTGCTCTTTTTCCTTGCAATTTCTTCAGACTACAAAAGTTATATAAATGAAGATTCCATTGATTTCAACAAATGTTGACTTTTGCAAATGAGACTTGCCTGTTAAAATCAGTTTATGCATTATTCCAAATAAAGAGGGACCACGCCCGATTCAAAGCATAAACAATATTCCTTTTGAAATTAAGGATAAAAAATAAATTAGTAAATCGCCCCCACTTTAGTAGGGCTTTTGAATTTAGTGGGGATTTGAATGGGCCGGACTGCTAGCTACCATCATGTTTTATTTGGTTTTGTCAATTGGGCTGGGTCCAGAAAAGTTAACGATAAAATACGAACGTATTTAATTTTGGAAGCTGTAAATTGTTTTCATTTCCGGAAGACATGGTTAGATGGAGGCGGCCGGGAGCGCTTCAATACATATATTAATGCAATATTGAGATATCGATGATCTTTAATTCGTTTGTTCCAGAAAGAGCGCACACGTACATGATATACATTGACAATGCATAATTGAACCAATAAATGCATGCATGCACAGGCACAGCGCACACTAACACGTACATGTCATGATATATAATTCCGATAAAACAGCTCCTCTTGTCTTTTGTTTTTTTTTTTGTTTTTTTCTTTAAACTATCCTTGTCCTTGTATTGTTTTAATTATCAAAATTACATTAAAATTTAGTCAGAAGTATATATAAGAGAAGGAGATCCATGGGATGTACCAAATAATTAAAAGTCTCATTACAATAATTGCAATGCTTAAAAAGAAAAGTACTATAGATAAAATGGCCGCCAACAACCGAAGGTTTGAACCTATATGTCGTTCGAAGCTGGCTGGGAAATAGCTAGTTGAGTACTCGAGTCCTCATGGAAGGGATTGTGTTTAATTTGTTTTAAGTGATCAAGGTACTGGAAAAACTGCATCCATGTTGTAGATCAAAGATCAGATCGATTCTATATATATATATATGCATGCTGGAGGCTTTAGCTCTGAGAATCGAAGATCAATCCTTGTAACCAGTTTGAAATGGCAATACTTTGGCACTCCTAGCTTGCTAGCTATAGGTTGTATTTCATATGTCACAACACTCAAAGAATAACATATATATATTGACATAAATATATTTAATTCCATGGGAGTTCAAAACAGACCTCGGGCCACATTATATATATCATTATTTTTATTAATGCATACATGTCTGTAATTTTTAATATTATTAATTAATTTCCATTCTAAAAATCTAAGAAATATATTAATATCGACCAGCATGCAGCATGCAGCATGCATGCATGTGGTTCTTGCATTTAGAGAATTTGGATGAATATATATATCGCGCCATCGTAGGCATAGGTTATGTGAGATAACAAAAGTTTAATTAAGAAAAGCTGATAAAAGTAAAATGCATTGGAAGTCAACAGGATTTAACTAATTTACAAGAACAATAATTACCCTCTACATAATCAACTTTTTCAAAAACATTTTTTGGGCAAAATTAGACAGTAATTTCCACCATTATATCACAAAAACTGTTAAAATGAACAGAGTGCAAATTTTAATTACCGGATTAGTTACTGATCTATTTTGTTATCTGTTAATATTGTGTTACATATATAATCTACTTTTATAAAGAAATAACAGTTGCAATCGTGAGTACGTAAATACCTTTTAATCATTTTGAAAAAAGTGATCAATAAATATGGGACCCACATGAAAAAATTAACTTTTTAATAGTGAACTCCACTTTCTTTTAAAGCCACTGCACGGTGCTTACACACTTTACGATTATATGTATCATTACTTATTTTTATATGCTCATTAATCTTAATGCATGTCTGGAAATGGACAATGGTGTTATAATTTAGCATTTGGTGATAGTACTTAATTAAAAGATCATTGCAGTGTATTAATTTTGATAACTTAGGATGTACATTTCAAAATAGATACATGTTAGGAAATTCTTATTTTCTCAATATAATAAAAAAACAATAAATTTATAAGCATAACTTTTGATACTGGGAAAGAAAATAATGGAAAAGAAAGACTTTGGAGGGACTTTAATTTCTAGTTACAAGTAAGCCTTTAATATATTAATTAAAAACTTACTTATATATAGGATGATATATAAAATTAAGTTATATTATATTCTTTAATATATTGAATAAAATCAAATGAATCAAGACCTAATATTCCGACATATTAAACTAATCATGCTAGTAGATTGTTATGAGATATGCTACCATTATTTAAAACAAACTAATTATGAATGAAGCTAAGTACATAAGTTTGGTAGAAGAATCGAGGGAACATATACATATAAATATATATTTATATAGTTTCAACTAAAGCAGATCCTAATACACACACAAAAAAAAAAAAAAAACCCAGAGTTCAATATCTAGTATATAATTTATTTGGAATAGTTGTTAGAGACACAAATATGGAGTTGGTACTCAATCAATGTTAGAATTTTTTTTGAATTACTAACTGATCATATTATAAGGACAAACATCTATACATGCAAGATCATGATCGATTATGCTCATACTTACGCATAGTAAGGACAAAGTCCATTTCAACAAGGGATACATACTACTGCGCGCGCGCGCACACACACACATATATATATATATATATATTGTGTTTAATTAGTCAAATTTTATCTAATTTACACGATCATGTTCCATTCAATTTGCGACTGAAGATTAAGATCAGGTGAAGAATTATGAGGGAATACAAAATCAGCTAGGGGAAACCTTCTCCTTGGAAACATTCTTATCTAAATTTAAACATGAAGATAATCTCCCGATCAACTCTACCATGTTTCAAGCCTGATTAAATCGTGTATGTATTTTAAAAAGAAAAATCTATTCATCATCATAATTCTCATCACCCTCTTATCATCCTATGATGTGGTATTAGATGATAGGTTTACAAGTGAAATATAATAAATAATCTCCAATCATCTAATATCAAATTATAGAATGATGGGAGGATGATGAGAATTAAAATGATAAATAGCATTACTGTTAATTAAACTGTACAACGATGAGGTCACAAGATCATGAACTATCACAGCAAACTCAAACCATGTTACAACTAAGTGATAGCAAGAACATTATGCTGCAGTGAATTAGTTGAAAACGATCGAAGATTTGAAAATATGGCTGGGCATGCAGAGTCATTTTGCAAACCAGAGTAATGCAAGAAGATAATTAATCAAACTGTGAGGGTATGCAAGAGGTCAGATATTCACATGATGACGTCATACAAACCAAGTTCAGTAGTGCCCAGATTTATTAAAAAAATAAAAGAACCAGAGGCGGTAGGTATCAGTACCACACTGGAGTCTCTAATGAATTCGATTCTATGGGGATGTACATCTCAATGACGGAATCGCTTCAGTTAGTTTCTTTTGCAGCTCCGATAGATCAGGTTCTGTTGAATCGCTGATCTGTTAAGTAAAATTAGTTAATATGTGACAGAAAATTTCTTGCACTGTGAAATCTTTCAAAGCATACAAAAAACCCTAACCCTAAATCTGACAAATCAATGAGATGTTGATTCGAAGCACCTCAGACTGGATGGTGTGGAGAAACCTTTCATTCACTTTGGCGGAGACACAGCTTACAACAGTAAGTCCTCCTTCAATAAGAACTTCTAAAACTCTTGAAAGGGGCATCCGTTCCTCTTCGAAGCTGCTGGTGATTAAGATTTCCACTCCATCGCGACGTGGGTTGACCTTCATAAAACTGGGTGGAGAAGTACTATTTGAGCTTCCACTCCCATGGTCGGTAGTATTGGAATGCTTTTTTAGCTTATCTCTTACAGAACTCAGTTCTTTGATCTTCTTCTGCAAGTGTTTGATATAATTCCCAGCCTCATTTATGTGATCCGATTTGGAACGCTTTCCCTGGAACGCCATGGAGTGCATACGTTTAGGTCAATCATGAAGAATATATTTATAGCAGTGAAGTTTAGAGGATGATTTGATAGAGAAAGAGAGGGAGCTTCTTCCAGGAATTTAGGAGGAAGAAGATGTAACGGTCATGCTTTAATTTCTGGACAAAATTCTACCCATCCATGAACTTTTACAAAAGTACAAACGAGTGCATAGAAGAGGAAAACGAAATACAGGTTCTTAACCTTGATAAATTCAAGAGCTAGGGAGTAGGAATCACAAGAAAGTACAAAGACAAATAACAAGAAAATACTGATTAATTCTTCACCTTGATAAATTCTAGTGGGAGTGAAGATCTAAGAGACGCGAAAAGCGTAGTCATTTCTTGCCTTCTTTGCCTCTCGACTTCCCTATGCCTCATCTTCAGTTTCTTCTTCTCATTAAAATTGCCATAGTTGTGATCCAAGCTATCGCATAATTTCCGCCGCTGGCCCTTTTTCAAGGTGGTGTTAAAACTACTGCAATCCAGTGAAGCATGACCCACGATCAGATCTTGATCAGGGATTTTGTGCTGTTGTGGGGGGTGAGAGCAAATCTGGAAGACCAGCTCATTGCTTTGGTGTAAAGGAAACATTTTACCCAGATCAGAGAGAGAGAGGGAGAGATAGAGCTATTCACGCTCTTAATGTTTTCCTCTCAGTTTATCTTGGAATTAAGGGTAAAGAAGCAGCCAGCCGATGGATGCTTTTGACAGGACTAGGATGCCAAAGATTCCTTCAAGTCTCTAGCTAGGCATAAATGGTGAGATAAGGAGTGACCTCACCGTCCACACCTTAAAAGCTTTTAGTGGCCCTAGTGTGCAGAAAAATTATTTTAAAAGCTTCCCGTAAATCAATTCCACTCACATTAATAGCGGAGAAAAATGTGTAGTACTCCACATGACTAATAAGCAGAACGTACGACTCACAAACCTTCTATATTAATCATTTGCATCCATATATATATATATATATATATATATAAATCAATGTACATATCCTATATCAAACATCTCATGATAACAATTTAGCTATCTTTTATATATAATGATAAAGGCTAACTCGACATGATGATCTCCAAATTACTTTTAAGATCATTAAGATCAATACAATATCCATTTGCTTGGGCGCGCGATAACCAGCTAGCTAGCTGACAGCTTTTAATACATCAAACGTCGGCCTGGACTAGCTCCATTTTTCTAATTTTCTTGTCAAATAATAGAATTGTGATATGAAATTAAAAGAGAAATGATATTACAAGAAATAGAGAGGATATTGCAAGAAAAATAGTTGTTATTCAAATGTAAAAGTTGATCATATACAAGTGAATGATACTCATATATATAGGAGTACAAAAGAGTACGTATAGCTTAAGTCTTAATTGATGACTAAAGATATGTCTTAATTGATGGATCAATGGTCTTAATTAATGGCTAAAGATTAGTCTTAATTGATGGCTCAATGGTCTTAATTAATGGCTATGTATGGTCATACAATAAGTTTATAACACTCTCCCTTTGGATGACCATACATAAAAAAATATGTCTTGTTAAAACCTTGTTAAGGAAAAATCCAGTGGGAAAAAATCAATGACGAAGGAAAAAGAGTACAATATTCATATATATCGCCAAATGTCTTAAGATTACCTCATTAAAACCTTGCAAAGGAAAACCCAGTGGGATAAAACCTTAGCGAAGGAAAAAGAATACAATCAGCACAAGTCTTCAAGACATTACTTCTCCTGAAAAGTGCATGATAATAGGTCTTCAAGTTTTCGCATTCAAATGTTCTGCACAATCTTCTTAAATGTTGCAATTGGTAATGATTTTGTGAATAAATCTGCTAGATTATCACTTAAACGTATCTGCTTGACATTAATTTCACATTTCTTCTGAAATTCATGGGTATAAAAGAATTTAGGTGAAATATGTTTGGTTCTATCACTTTTGATATATCCTCCTCTAATTTGAGTAATACAAGCAGCATTATTTTCGTATAAAATTGTTGAACTTTCATTAATCACTGGAAGACCACACTTTTCTTGAATATGTTGAATCAATGATCTTAGCCAAATGCATTCTCGACTTATTTCATGAATTGCAATGATTTCTAAGTGATTTGAAGAGGTAGCAGATAGTGTTTACTTGACAGATCTCCATGATATAACAGAATTTTCATAAGTAAATACATATCCAGTTTGAGATCTACCTCTGTGGAGATCTGAAAGATAATCTGCATCTGCATATCTAACTAATTGTGGATTTGAACCAAGTTGATAAAATAATCTCATATCAACCGTACCTCAGAGGTATCAAAGGACATGTTTAATGCTATTCCAATGTCTTCGAGTTGGTGCAGAACTATATCTTGCAAGTAAATTAATTGAAAATGCAATATTAGGCCGAGTGTAATTTGCAAGATATATCAGTGCTTCAATTACACTGAGATAAGGTATTTCAGAACCAAGAATTTCTTCATTATTTTCACAAGGACGATATGGATCTTTCTGCACATCAAGTGATTGAATAACCATTGGAGTACTCAGCGGATGAGCTTGTTCCATGTAAAAGCGTTTCAAAACTTTCTCTGTATAATTTGACTGATGAATGAGAATTCAATTTTGCAAATACTCGAGCTGTAGGCCGAGACAAAATTTCGTTTTGCCAAGGTCTTTCATTTCAAATTTATTCTTTAAATATGTAGCAGTTCTTCTGATCTCTTCAGGAGTTCCAACAAGATTTAGATTACCAACATAAACTGCAATAATAACAAATCTGGATTCTGATTTCTTAATAAAAACACATGGGCATATTGGATTATTTTTAAATCATTCTTTCAATAGATATTCGCTAAAGCGTTTATACCACATGCGTCCGGATTGTTTTAACCCATATAAAGATATTTGAAATTTAATATAATACATATTTCTGGATGTACTCATATTAGAAGCTTCAGGCATTTTATATCTTTCAGGGATTTTCATATATATGTCATGATCTAATGATCCATATAAATATGCAGTGACCATATCCATCAACTGCATGTCCAATCCTTTTGTAACTACTAAACTAATCAAAAATTCAAATGTGATTGCATCAATAACAAGAGAGTATGTTTCCTCATAATTAATCTCCAGTTTCTGCAGGAAACCTTGTGCAACAAGTCATGCTTTATATCTCACAATTTCATTACTTTCTATACGTTTACTTATAAATACCCATTTATATCCAACATGTATTACACCCTTTGGTGTTTGTACAATTGGTCTAAATACCGCTCGCTTTTCTAGCGAGTTCAATTCAACTTCAATAGCTGATTTCCATTTTGGCCAGTCATTTCTGCGTCGACATTTTTTGACAGTTCTTGACTCAATTTTTTTATTACTTCCGGTAATGTTGAGTGCTATTTTATATGAAAATATGTTGTCGATAACAGTTTTATTTCTATTCAAAATTTCTTCAGTACTCATGAAATGTATCAAGATCTCGTTATTTTCAGGTACCTGTCCCTCTTCAAGGGAAGACATTTCATTAAATACCTCTTCAGGAGGTTCCTTTTCAGGAAATTTAGTCTCTTTAGGAGTATTAATTACTCTTATAGCTTGTGTTGTGGGTATGGACTCTTCAGGAGTACCAAATTCAATTTGTATTTTTCTCTTCCGAGAAATTTTATCCTTAGCACCAATAGGCCGTCCACGCTTCAGGCGTATCTTAGACTCACCTATTGCTGTTTTGGCAACTTGTCCTTCAAGGACTGCAATCGTTGCTGGAACATTAACAACAGGAATATATGATTTTACCACCCATTTAGTGTCAGTAAATACAACCGATAATTGATTTGCAATACTTTACAAATGAATAATCTTTTGAATCTCTAGTTTACATTCATTTGTACGAGGATCAAATTGGTAAATGGTTTTATTTTTTCAAGTAATTTCCTGTTGTGCTTCAGGTACCGACTTCTCATTACCTAATGTTAGAAAAATAGATTCGTTAAAATGACAATCCTCGAAACGTGCCTTAAACATATCCCCTGTAAGAGGCTCAAGGTATCTAATAATAGATGTAAAATCAAACCCAACATATATCCCAAGTCTATGTTGAGGGCCAATCTTTATACGTTGTGGAGGTGCAATTGAAATATATACCGTGATAAAAAAAAATATGAAGATGAGAAATATTTGGTTGTTGACCAAATGCAAGCTGTAGTGGAGAATATTTGTAATATACTGATGGCCTAACTTGAATCAACGATGCTGCATGAAATATAGCATGTCCCCAGGCAGAAATATGAAGTTTTGATTTCATGAGTAAATGTCTAGCAATTAGCTGAAATTTTTTAATTAATGATTCAGCTAAACTATTTTGAGTGTGTGTGTTGACAACTACATCTATTCTTATCGACATGCAATAGTTATAAAAAATTTGAGATGTAAATTCACCTGCATTATCCAATCGAATAGTTTTAATTAGAAAGTCAGAGAATTGTGCTCGTAGTTTAATTATTCAGGCAAGAAGTTTAGCAAATGCAATATTTCTAATGGAAAGTAAACAAACACGTGACCATCGAGTTGATGCATCAATTAAAACCATAAAGTATCTGAATGGTCCACTCGATGGTTGAATAGGCCCCCACATATATCCCCATGAATCATTTGTAAAAATGATGGAGATTAAAAAACCACATTTGAGATAGATAGTTTAATAATCAATTTACCTTGAAAACATGAAGAGCATGGATATTCATTAGGTAAGATAATCTTCTGATTCTTTAGGGGATGCCTATACGAATTATTAATTATTCGTCTCATCATTATTGATCCCGGATGTCCAAGGCGATCATACCAAGTCATAAATATTTTAGAGTCAATGCACTTCTGGTGCATTATCACATGTGATTCGATTGTTCTCATTTCTGTATAATACAATCCAGATGAGAGAGTAGACAGTTTTTCTAATATGAGCTTTTGGCTCTAAATTATTTTAGTAATGAGAAGATGCTCTTTATTGTCTTCGCTAGTGGTTTCAATATGACAACCATTATGACGTATATTCTTAAAACTCAATAAATTTATTCTGGATCGTGAAGAAAATAGAGCATCATCAATACAAAATTTGGTGCCATTAGGCAACACAATATAAGCTCTTCCGGAGCTTTCAATTAGATTCGATAAACCAGATATGGTATGAACGTAAACTTTACTTAATGTTAGATTTTGAAAATATTTTTTAGAATTATATGAGTTGTAGCACTGTTAACCAGACATACATATTTATTATTCATCTCAAAGATAGAAAATTCATTAGTAAGACTCATGATTCTATACAATATATAAAATTTTCATTACTACAAAACATTGCAAAATATAAAAGAAAATACATTAATTAAAAATGAATATTTCCATCACCAATCAAATGATCAACTCTACCATTAGAATCCTAAAAAAAATCAGAAATATCAAGACTTATAATATCTTCTCCATCTATAGAATCTAAAGCATCTGATGGTTCAGTAAAATTTTTTTCAAACACTTTTTTTTTTTTCTTTTATAGAAGCTTGGTATAAGTCAATCAAGTGCTTAGTTGTATGACAGGTACGAGACCAATGTCCAGTCATACCACATCTATGGCATCCATCTTCATCTTTTTTTAAAAATTTATTTTGAGGACTTTTACCCTTCTCGGAGTTGAACCATTTCTAGTAGTACGGTGTATATCTATTATTATTATCCATTTTAGTGTGGTCGTTTCTAGAACCTTCACTTCTATAGTTTTTCCTACCATGTCCACGCCCTCAGTTTCTTTGAAAAGATGCACTATTCGCTTTTGGAAATGGTGTAAATTTAATACCATTCATTTCAGGGAATGATATAGAACCAGTAGGACGTGACTGATGATTTCTTAACAAAAGCTCATTATTTTGCTCAGCCAATAGAAGACAAGATATAAGTTCAAAATATTTTTAAAATTTTTGCTCTCGATACTGCTGCTGCAGGAGCACATTCGATGCATGAAAAGTAGTATTTGTCTTCTCTAACAAGTCATTATTAGTGACTTTTTTCATCACATAATTTCAATAGTGAGCTAATTTTAAAGAGTACAGAGTTATACTCACTAACACTCTTGAAGTCTTGCAACCTCAGGTGCATCCAATTATGACAAGTTTTTGGGAGGATTACAGTTTTCTGGTGTTCATATCTCTCCTTTAAATCATTCCACAAAATAAGTAGATTTTTCATCGTGAGATACTCAGTTTTTAATTTTTCATGAAGATGGTGTCGAAAGAAAATCATTGCCTTAGCGCAGTCCTGCCGGGACCCTTGATTTCTTTCTTTAATTATATCTCCTAAATTCATCGCATCCAAATGGATCTTAGCATCAAGGATCCAAAATAAATAATTTTTTTTTTCAGAAATGTCAAGAGTAACGAATTTCAATTTTGTAAGATTTGACATTTTCTACATATATAAATCAGGAACATAAGTATATTTATATTATAAATAAGAAAAACACTCACAAAATCAAGAGAATAAACATAGAGTTTTCATCAAGTAATAATAAGTAATGTAATATTTCATATTCATTTTGAAAACTGAAAAAATATATTAAAAAACTTACTTGAAATAGAGGACTACTAGGTTCAAAATCTTCAAAACTTTCGTGTTGATAACGTGTTGTGAAACTAAAAGAGAAATGATATTGCAAGAGAGAGGATACTGCAAGAGAAAAAGTTGTTATTCAAATGTAAAATTTGATCATATACAAGTGAATGATACCCATATATATAGGAGTACAAAAGAGTAGGTATAACTTAAGTCTTAATTGATGGCTAAAGATAGGTCTTAATTGATGGATCAATGGTCTTAATTAATGGCTAAATGTTGATTTTAATTGATGGCTCAATAGTCTTAATTAATGGCTATGTATGGTCATACAATAAATTTATAACAAATTATTTATTTACTTTATCTTATTATAACGATCTTACTCTCCATCTTTTTTCTTTTTCTTTTTTTTTTTTTAAGAAAAGGACGGTGTCCCAATTTTATTGATAACCCTCATTTATGGCGGAGGAAAATTGTGGTTATAACCCGACACCTGAGTGTTACAAATAAGAAATAAATACATCTCAGGTATCCAAAACCAAAAACACCATCCAAAAAAAGTACCTTAACTAATGTTAAAAATACAAGGACCAGGACAAAACACCAAAACAAGAAAAAACCTGCACCTGCAAAAAGAAAAAACCGACCACACATACAAATAATAAAAGAAATTTAAGACTATAGAGAAAAAACCAACTTACCAGGATCAAACCTATGAGATGCGCAGATAAGGAAGACCAAGCCTATCCATCTAAATCATCAGCCCAGTCCATGGTTCCCTAGCACCCCGCTTAGCAAGAAAATCAGCCACATCATTTTTTTCACGAAAAATATGACATGATACTCCATGTGCGTAAGGTATACATTTAATTCATCCCAGAAATCCTCTAAATACCAGATATTACAAGACCCTTTAGTGATCCAATTAATCAGAAGCTGAGAATTTGTCTCAATCTCAACATGAAAAAACCCAAGGTGAAAGCACCTGCGAACCCCTTCCAACACATTACTTAACTCCACATAATTATTAAAACCATGGCCCAATGGTACATAATACATCATACAAAGCTTGCCACCATTATCGCGAATAACACCGCTAGCACTAGCCGCCCCCGGATTACTTAAACTACTACCATCAGTATTAAGCTTCACCCAACCAAATTGAGGCCTGGACCATCTCACCACACGTACCTGCTTAGGCTTAGGAGCTAAGACTGGAATATCAAGTCTATTCAAAATAGCAATATCCTAATTAGAAAGCTTAGAAACTTTCATGATCAAATGCATAATTCTACGAAGCCAAAGTTTAAAAACTTGCCAAACAGACTCAGCAGTAAAAATCTTATCTTTATACCGGGCTTTGCAACGCCAATTCCAAAGCTTCCAAGAAACAATAAAAGGAAGAAGGCCAAAAATAGTCCTAATTTGCGAAGACTTACTCGCATGACAAAACCAAAAATTAATCTGATCCCAAAAATTAATTATCTCCATCTAGTTATTAATTCCCAAAACATGTTCTCCCGCTCACATTGCAAGAAGGAGACCGGTAGGGTCGGCAAAGGTAGGGGAAAAAAAAAAAAGGCAGGGACAGCACCAACAGTATCAAAGGAAGATCTCCAATAAGATAGCATTAGATGAGGTCGTATCTTGTGACTAGTCCATGAGTTGGTAATGTGTACTATTATAATGTGGAGATCAGGGCGGTACTCGTGTCTTAGCTACTTCCTATTTTCTTTCCCGCGAGGCTTAACCCCACTAATTTCATTAGTACAGACCACAATACCATAAAACTCGTAGTGGCAGCTCTAATAATGAACACGCGAGGCTGGCCGGGGTGATGCTGGCCACCGCTAACATATATATATATATATATATATATATATTTGGGACGCCCTGATGCATGCATGCAGCTAGTAATTAGGATGAGATATGTTTGGTTTTAAAAGTAATAAAATACATTTAAACAACGAAGTTTTATTTTAAAATCACTCTTCATTTTGAAATGCAAAATTACTAATCAGCTTGTTATATTCAAGTTTTTCTATTATATTATTTTCAAGAGTATTTTTATTTTTTATTTTTTGATAATTTGAGTAAACCGTTTTGACTCCTCTTTCTTACTAATTTACCCCTTTTGCCCCTTTTGCCAACTTTTCTGCTAGATGGGTCGATAGACTTTATTACGGATAAAACTTTTACAATATTTTATGCTATTACCCTATCGTTTCTCTCCGACACTTCCATATTTCGAGTAGGCTAATTTTCTTTTAATTGAATCCCAATGATCGCGGCCGGGTTTGAATTAGTACTCAATTAGACATGTATATGGCCGGCTTTCTTCATTTTTACCGACTTACTTGGGAGCTTTCTCGTTTTCTCCAATGCCCCATCATGGGGCCTCACATATAAAAAATCAATAATAATAATAATTGAGAACTAATAATATACCATAGTACTCTACCAACCTTGCTAGCTAGAGATCAAGAAAATGGTAGTACTAATAACAATCAATATAATGATAATAACAGAGATCAAGAAAGCCCATACTCTACCAACTTTGCTTTAGAAGACTAAAAACCTCGAATATAGTTTATATAAAGTCTAACCTTAACAGTTAATATACAGCTTTGCTTTCAGAGTAGGCCAGTCGATCGAGACCCCAAAACATGAGTTCTAACAACCTTGCTTTTGAAGACTATAAAGACCACGAGCACTCTTTAATCTTATTATTATTATTATTATTATTATTATTATTATTATTATTATTATTATTATTATTATATAGCCATTTATTTTCCGCTTTTAACCTTTCCTTCTTGATTCTTTTTATCTTCACCTAATTTTGCACTGCAGATGATCAAGACGATCGATCGATTCCGCGTTGTCCACCCATCAAAAGCATACAATCAGCTTGTGCCGCCCCACTACCCTTTATACATGAAATCCACCATTCCATGGAAAACTGATCGGCACAATAAGTACAGCAAATGCGGGCCATGCATTAATTCATCATCGTCGGTGACTCATGTGGTGCACACGAGCCGTAGTACGTTACTGATCTTACCGCTACGTGCTTTGATCAATTTTCTTCTCTACCTAATTAAGATGTGAGTCTCTGTGATGATCTTAACCTTTATTGAAGATGAAATTAGAAGATCAGTCAATCAATCAATCTGATCTCCATCTACCATTCAAAATTAATGAATTGTATTAAGTGCATTTCATCTGCATGGCTGCAATCTCCAATAGTGACAACATGACATGAGTCTGTCTAATAAATAGTACCAAAATAGCTTATCAATTGGCTCCAACTAATTAATTTGACCAAGCTAGAATTAATATGGAATGATCAATTGGGACAAACTTATATTTAATCTTACTTAATTAATATTGTAGAGCTCATGCTTAAATAATGGAACACATCAACGGTACTAAAATAATTACACCGACTGCATCGAGGGAGATAATGGTGGCATGCCTGGAATATTGGCATTGACATTGACATTGACATTGACGGCGATAGTTTAATTATTTATTGGCACAATGCCATTATTTTGTTAAACCCATATTATATGCAGAAGCCAAGATCAGTACAAATATCCTTCAATAGTTACAGAGTCTACGACTGACTGACAGCTGGCGTTACTTTTATTGAAAAGAAAAATAAAGAATAAAAAACTCTTCTTGCTCATATCATTGAAGTTGAGGCCTCGTGGGCATTTAGCATTTACCCTAGCTGTTTGAAAATCATTGAAAATATGACATAATTGAGGCCACGTGAGCTATGCATTCTGGCAATATATATAATAGCATTGTGCTTATTTTCTTCGTTATGATTATGTTCTTATGTCTCCATTGACTGCGTGCGCTTAGAAATTTGTTTTTTAGTGAAAAATCTAAGATTGATTTATGTTCATTAGGAAAAGTCACTTTGTATAATGTCACGTGAAAAAAATATAAAATGAAATAAAGTGAACAAATAAATTCAACTCATTTAAAGCTTATTTAGATTATAGATAGTAATAGTCGATTTTAGATAAAAGTTAAAAATTAAAAAAAAATATTATTAAAATATGATTTATTACTTTAAAATTTTAAAAGTTGAATTGTTTATTATATTTTATGTAAAAATTTTAAAAAAATTATAATAATAAGATGAGATGAAATAGTTTCTGAATCCAAACAGTCCCTTTATATTCTAACAGACACATATATATTTAATATATAATTTTTTTTAATTGAATAAAATTAACTCAAATATCTGTATTTGAAATCTCACATCTTTGGTGCTGGCAACAAAAGGAAGAGCACATTACCAAAAAAAAAAAAAAAAGGATGCGGTGGATCAAAGCACAAGAAATGTTCGATGTTGTTTTGGTTTTAGCTTATAAATTATATATATATATATATATATATACACAATACAGAACAACAGGTCCCCATATATGGTTGATTTAATTGGATTATTTGATATTTTCTAGTTGATGATGATGTGTTCAAGATCTGACCAAATGAAAGTAGGAATTATCATTAGTTTAGATCATGCGTTTAGGATTCTCTTGGCCATGATTTGTTACGTGCAAGATATATATATATATATATATATATACTACTTGGACATAAATAATATTATTTAAAAAAAAAAATCCAACTTGCGGGAATCGGAAGGCTTTTTACTTCTTGAGATCGTCGATGTTTAATTTAATTGAGAAGAAAGAAAATTTAAAACAATAAACTGCATGGGAGGGCAATTAATTAAGCAAAATATGCTCCAATGAGGAGCTATAATTAAAAGAATTGTTATTTCTATCTTCCAGCTTGCGATGCTAACTCCGAATGCATGCTAGCTGTGACAGTTTGCTTTGATCTCTTTTCTTTTTTTAAACGAGATAGAGAAAGGGAAAAAATGATTCCGAATCTTCTTCTGACTAATGAAGCTGGAGCGATCTGTTCACAAAATTTAATGGAATATGTTTGTTTGTTTCATAGTTTTGAATATTACTTTCTCCTACATATATATATCAACTCAAAAAAAAAAAAAAAAAAGGAAAAAATGGAGATTACTTAATTTATCATTGCAGGAAGTTTTATGATACCGTCGTTTCGATTAGTTTATAGATGAAAATCTTTGCGAAAAACTGATTCTTTAAGCAATAAAACCTGGAAATGCATTTGGCTAAGTCAATGTCAATACTTTTACAATTGTAAATTTGTCCGGTCGATTCGCTGACTTATGAACATGAATAAAAATACAATAATCCTGTACAGATCTGCAATTCTGCAAGTTCTGTTTCCAGTTTAATTCATTGCTTTTGCTTCCATGCAATATTATTGCACTGATCTTGTTGTTTCATTCGAAGTCGAGCCTCTTTACGGTCCAAAAAAAAATCCTAGTTCACTGTGATGGTTACAGGCTGATGAGTACCGTACAGAGCCCAACTATTAGATAAAAAACGAAGTCTAAATCCACCGACATATGTCTTGATCGCATTAGATGGGAGAAAATCGAATAAAATTAGTGGTATTAGGAATCTCTTAGCTGGGAAAGACGTGGTCCACCTAAATGGGAAAGGTGTGGGTGGCGCTTCTTCTGTAGCTCAGTGCCCAGAAGGCTCAAGCAAATAGTGATGTGGTCGGTGATTATTTCAGTCCCTGTCGTCTAGCCTTTCTGTCTAACCTTGTAGTCGAAGTGATTAGGAATCTTCGTCATCTTGGGCCCATTAAAGATTTCTCTTAACAAACGAATCTCCCTCTTTTGCCTCCGTCGAGCAACTCCATAGCAAAAACTTAAAGGGTTTGAATACACTACGCAATGAGCATGGCTTTCAGATTTCATTTAATTCTTGCCAATGTCCACCTTTGCAAAAAGAAATTTGCAAATCCTAGAGCCGTAGCCATGCATGTCAGAGTAAATACAGCATTAATATACCATGACCAGAAGCACAGTAGCCCAATAACAGGATGCAATCGCATTTCCTATGCCAACCTCAGTAGCTCCTTAATTCAGATTTTGCACATCCAGAACAGAATAAAGAACAGAGAACAACAATATAAAAAACAGTTTTGCACGGCACCGACGGTTTCGATACTACAGATCAAAGTAGAAAGACTCGACTCGTTTCCTACCACTAACACACCACTTTTGGCATTTGACGTAGAAAGTGATCGTGGTGGGAAGTCTTGCTCACATCACATCTCAAATACTTATATTTTACCGGCCCGCTTCCACTTTTGACCTCACTAAAAACCCCAAACTGGGGAATACTTGATAGTGTAATTTGTTTAACTTTACTTTTCTTCCTTTCACTTTCCATCATTTCTGAAAATGAATTCAACAAACAACTTTTATTTTGTTTTGTTTTTTCCACAACCATGGAAAAATCTAATAACAATGCTATACTTAGCTGGGCTTGAAGTCCTGGATTTGTAAGAGCATTTAGTTCATTAATTTAACGACTATATGAAGTTTTCTGTTATGACTCTTTTGACGTGACATGGTTTATTAAAAATAACACAAAAACATAATCAAATCAAAATGGGGTTTAAAAATGTAGAGAGAGGAAGACTGAAACTTTAAGGACTTTTTTGTTTATCCAAATCTAAATTATTTCGATCATCTCATCTCATCATTATAATATTTTTAAATATCAAAATAAAATTAATATTAAAAAATTATATTATAATAATATTTTATTTTATTTTTAACAAAATATTTTATCTTTATCTCATTTGAACTGTGTAACTAAACATGTTGCCCTAATAATTTCTTATACCCTTTGTGTGTTTGTTAATTTTTTAAATAAATTACATGGTATCATGATATGGTGGTGCGCGCTACGTTAAAAGGGTCATAAGTACCCTTTGGATATATAGTCAAAAAGGATTATTCCGATTTAATTCGTTTTGTGTGAATGATAACATACTTCCTTGGTTCCTAGACGACAAACGTACGATCGAGTGCCATAATTTTGTAGAATGAATTTACTCTGATCGCTCAATAAATATATTTAAAGATGATGAAAAATAAAATAGAAAATCTAATATTTTTCTCTCGATTACGTGAATGTAATTTGATTTGATAATGAGACGACAATTTTAAATTTTAAAATAAAATATTATTATTATTTTAAAATTTAAAAAAATTAAAAAAATTAAATTATTTATTATATCTTATATAATAATTTAAAAAATTATAATAACAAAATGTTTAAAATTGATATGAGAATTTTTTGATGCCGAGCCGAACCTAAGTGCTTTGTACCCAACTAGGCTCATAATTGGAAAAAGAAATTATGTCAATAAGGAATACAAAAGTACTCTTTAAGGTACGTCGATCGACAAAAAAACAGATGCGAATCACATTCTGGTATCCTTTTTACACAATTTCCTTTACTAATTATTAGAAACTTCCGGATAGCCTATTGGAGTAGTGGTTCATGCAAGATCAATGTCTTCTTGTCCCTGAAATGAAAGTCTTCACAAAAGAGCTGTCATTGTCCTTTTTAATTATTGCATTTTATTATTTATTTTTTAAAATAGAGGCCGGCATTTTCACTTTAAGACTAGGAATTCTAGGTAACACACATTCACATTTCTCGGCCAGAACATAGTCCAATTCGCTTGCTTTTCCTATGAGAGAATATATATTACTTTTGGGGCAAGTATGGAATGCAGTGAATCTTCTTCTCTTTTTTTTTTTTTTTCAATATAAAACGTGAGGTTTATTGGTATCACTACCCATCTACTATTCAAGTTTATTTTAAATTTTTTTTATTATTTTTTTTTAAATATTTTTTTAACATCCTTAATCACTAAAAAATATTAAAAAAAAAAATATAACTTTACTAATATTTACTTTAGGATTGTAACCCTATCATTATTCTTATTGGATTTATGGACTGCACAACGGGTTGGTTTTCTTCTTTCTTGTAGATGATCAATTCTAAATCATTGGTATTAAAAGTTTAAACTTATAGGAAGAGATAAATTTTATTATTTATTTTATATCTTAATACTTTTTCTTACGTGTGCGTCGACAGACCCCCCTCAATGGATAACCGAATACGTATAATATTTAATTAAATAAGGTAAAGAATAGAGTTAAAGTTTGAATTTAGGATCTTTAAAATTTTAATATCATGTAAAATCACTCATTGTCTAAAAAGTTTAAATTTATAAAAAGAAATAAATTTTATTTATTTATTTTATATCTTAATAATTACTAACCCGGGAATAGAAGTCAATTAATCTCATATACCTTATCCAATGACAAATGATTAATTTATCAGTTGAGACTACAACATGCATTAAATCTCCAACCACATCTTTCATTGATCAAGCTCATGATACATATCTTGAATCCCATGAATAGTAGGATTTATCAAATACTGGGCAATAAACCTTCTTGATTAGCCAATAAAGCAACCAATCCCACGATATCTTAAAATAAAAAATCATGTGACTTTAGGGATACCCATGCATTAATGTCGAGTAATTTAATTTCAGAAAACTTTTAAGGTCCGGCCAAAAATTATAGAATATTAATTTATTTGTTGAGAACATATCATTGTATGATCTCTTTCTATATTAGTAAAAGATTTATTAATTCATGAATAAGATCAACTACGTACGTCGTCATATAAGTTCCATATATGGTTGCTTAGCGCGCATTTCAAATGGAAGAAAATATTGAAGTATTAATTAAAAAAAAAAAAAGATACTCCGTCGCCCCTCTTCCGATTTCGTATACGTTCTTCTGTTTGTCATCATTACTAAAAAAAAAAAAATACTATCTATTAATGATCAGGATTATTTGGCAATAAATAACACGTATAAATAATTTAGAACCATTAACCCTTCCGACAACAAAGAATAAAATAATCAGAACAAAAGAAAAAAAAAAAAAAGATAGCAGATCATGGTGGAAACACATGTGGCCACAATCCCTTGCATAATGTTGGATACAATAAATTATTCGGTAACAGTTATGGATAGGGCCATACTGCACTCTAGCTAACAGGATTAGGGCAACCTGTGCTCCGGTTTGGGAGCTCACGATAACGCTTCCAGCAGATTTCTAGACATATATATATATATATATATACATACATACATACATATATATAGGGTTCATGATCTGAGTGGTTTATCCCCAACATTGCCTCAACAACTTTGTATATTATAAAACGCAGTCCTGTGCTAGCTAGACTTGATTTTGGCAGGAAAACATGTGGAGCCCAGCCCCTAATCCATTCTCGAGGCTCTGTATCAGCTCCTTGTTCAACCATAATGATCACAAACCGATCGACAAAAGTTTACACGTCGACCAGGCCTTCTCTCTCCCAACCTTTGCTTCAAAACAATAAAAAAAGCCGCTCTCCGATTCTTTTTTTTCCCCTTAAGACACCCTCTAGCAGCTTCTCCCTTTGTGTACAAATCATTTTTTTCCTATGGTTTTTGTCTCATTTTTTCTTTTCTAGGATGGAAAATATTACTTCCTCGGTAACTTTCCGACCACCTACCTGCAGGACACAGGTCATACATATCAAGTTATTACCAAACACTCCGCATGCAAACTTTTTATCTTCAACTTTAGTGGAGCAGTGCCTCCATTCAATAGGAACGCGAGTCCTATGCGCCGCTCAAGTTGTGCATTAATCTCATACGTGCACTATACTATTGATCTTATTCTTCAAAAGATTACCTGTCCAATAAAATCTTTGGCCCCCATTCTCCCAAATCAGCCCCGTCCAGCCCCTTTATCATCTGTGTACGGCTGTCCTCTAGTGGTGCTGGTGGCACCCACAGCCAATCCGTTCGGCCCCTATCAACCGGGCAGCTGTTTGTTTGTTTGTTTTTTTTTTTTTTTTTTTTGGGGGGGGGGGGGGGGGGGGGGGGTGGTGGTTTGGGAGGGGGCACTACACCCCATTCACCCGCCCTCCACCAGACTACCTCGATCGTCAGATACAAGCAGGGGCCAAGCTCGCCCCTCCATACCCTGCATCCAAGCCCATTCCAAAATATTTTTAATTATATATAAATATATATAAATCCTTAATAAAACGGCATCCTTTTAACTTAAGTTTGATTATTAATTTTTAAATCAAATGATGTAAATGACATCATTTTGCAATTAGGTTCACCTAACCCCCCCTTCTTTCATAGTCTTTCTTTCTTTCTCCTCTCTTTTTCCTTCCTGGTTATGGTATAGATCTAAATTGATATGAAGTATAAGTTATTTTTATCAAAATTATTTAAAATAATATTAGTTATTTTCTCCAAAATCATTCAAAATAATATCAATTTTTTTTATTCTAAAGCATATATATACGATATTAGTTTTTTTTTTCCCTCAAATCATACATTTATGCTCATTCTCACCTTATTAATAAATATTTAGATTTAAGTTTGGAAGTGATTCCGATTTCGATTTTGGTCAACTTTTTGGTAAAATTCTTGTTTATTTATGTATTTACTTCTCATACAATAATTTAGATTTTATTTTTGAAAAAGTCTTCATACTTTCGAATTTTACAACTATTTAATTTCGGCTTGTAGGCTTCATAAGGGAATTTTTGAATTTTATTCTTAATTAATATTATTTAGATTTTTCTCTGTATTTTGGGCCAATCTTTTATCTTCTCTATTTTGATTATTTGTTGAAACTAGCCGTCAGAATTAATATATTATGTCTAGTGTCAGTTGGCATAAGAGTTTAAGCATCTTTCGTAAGGTTATATCTCATTAGTTTTCATGACTGGTGGTCGTTGTGGGTAAGTTCCGAATGAGAAAGTCTTACACTATGATCATAGCATTCAGGATGTGACGATTAAGGATTTGCAGAGACAAGATAGGTTGCATAGTTAACCTGACACTTGGCGGTGCTGGATAACGATAATCGTGAGATGGAAGATCATGATTCTGATTCCAGTTTTAATAACCTGTATCACAATCGTGCTCTATTTTGGGAGTACCATAATAGGGAAGAGCATTCTAGGACCTCAGTTTTAGAGTTGATGTACCAGAATTTTCTAGTACTGTTCAGGCTAAAGGTTTCGTTGATTTATTACATGAGGTTGAGTGGATTTTCTACTCTGAGGAAGAAAAGTTTGAGGATAAACATTCTTATATAGTGTGGAACTCCATACCAATCTAAGATACATATCTTGATGAAAATAATCTAGTAGATGAGGTAACAATTTTTATTGAAAATATAGAAAAACTAGAAAAAGAAAATGATGGTGAAGTTTGGAAGTTTAAAGATCATGAAAAAACTTTTGAAACAATTAACTATGTTGATTTTCTTGGAGTTGATGCTTTTTTTTTTTTTCAAATTCTCCTATGCAAAATGTTTTTATTTTTTTATTTTTTTTGGATTTGAGATATGGGAAAGAAATTTAATTTTGGAGTATAAGATATTCAATATTATTTTATTTTGGGCCAATCAAGTCAATTTTAGTTTTTCAATGATCATCGATGCAATACAACAAAAGGAAAGAGAGATTAGTCTAATTGGACATCCAAAAGATTAAGACAAGAAAGTTTAAAATTCGAGGACAAATTTTCTCCAACCTGTTGAGAATGGTGCAGATCCAAATTGATGTGGTATATGTTATTTTCTCCAAAATCATTCAAAATAATATAAGTTATTTTATCCCAAATCATTCAGAATAATATTAATTATTTTTTCAAATTAAATATTTAATGATATCTGTTATTTTTTTCCAAATCATACATTTATGCTTATTCTTACCTTATTAGTAAACATTTAGTTTTAAGTTTGGAAGTGATTTTGATTTTGATCTTGGCCAACTTTTTGATGGGATTCTTGTTTATTTATATATTTACTTCTCATACAATAATTTAGATTTTTTATTTTTGAAAAATCTTCATAATTTTAAATTTTACAGCTATTTAAGTCCAGCCTGTGGGTTTCATAAGGGAATTTTTTAATTTTATTATTAATCAATATTATTTAGAGCTTTTTTGTGTCTTGGGAGAATCTCTTGTCTTTTTTATTTTGATTATCTGTTGAAACTAGTGTGCTTCTTAATATCTATTCTGTCTGATGTTAGGTTCTCTCCTTTCCCCATCACTGTCTCTCTCTCGCATTTGCGTTCTCTTTTTCACATCCTCCTCCACTTTTTCTTCTCCTCCCTTTTAAACCATGAATGGTTGTGGAAAACCACGGCCACGAATGATCTTGGTTCTTTGTAGAGTTTGAACTCAAATATCTTAAGTTTACTAGTTTAGGATTTTTTTTTTCCAATTTGTTGAGGATTTGTATGTTATTGTAGATTGGTTTTGGCTTTGTATTTTGTTGTGGATTTTTAGTTGTTTTGGATTTTTTTGATATTTTTGGATTGTCTATTCGTCATGGTTGGGTGGTGGTAGGGTTGCAAACGAATCGTGTCGAGCCAAATTTGAACAAGGGTACTCAAGCTCGATTAATATGTTTACTCTCTCGAACTCGAATAAAACTTGAATATTTTTATTCGAACTCTTTTCGTTAACCATTAATGTTGTTTGAATTCGACTTGAACCAAACGACTCGAACTTGATTTTTTTATTTTAAAATTTCTAATCTTATATTTTGATTAATAAAAAAATTTTAAATTTTACAAAAAAATACAAACCATGTAACTATTCAACCAAATAATTTTGATTCAAAGTTCTTATGGTATAACTTTTTTTTTATAAAAACAACTTATAGTTATAAATTAAAAGAATAATATATAAGGTAAATGTAATAAACTAAACTATTTAATATATGTATAGATAATATAATAAATCAATAGTTGTAGTTATATGATATATTATTATACAAATTATCATTTACACATTTTGGGAACATAACATGTCTATATTAAATAAAGTAAACTATAAATAAATTAATAATATATAATCAAGTATATAAAATATAACTAACATGTAATATATATAACACATACATATATAAAATATATTACGTGCTTTAAAACAAGTTTAAACGAGTTAAGCCGATCTTATATGAGTTTTGTTCACGAGTCTAAATTGTATCGAATAAGTTTATACGAGTTTTGCTTATTTAATATTTAAACCTATATTAGTATTTATGAACATCTTATTTATCAAGTAAACTAAGTTCGACATAGTATACATGAGTTGAACTCAAGCTGTTCACGAGCTGCTTTGTTTATTTGCAGTCCTAGGTGGTGGATAAAGGCCCCACCCAACAAGTATGGAGCCAGATTCCGGGGGCAACATGCCAGGGGGTGCGGGTAGCACCCCTATGGGTTGGGCTTGGGTGCGGATTCCCATCTACCCGGCATATTATATAATATATTCTATGTAATTTTAAAAAAGAACATATATATATATATATGTATGTATGTATATCAAAACGTTGTTGGTTAGAGAGTTAAAAAAAAACTCTCTAAATGATGTCGCTTTCAATCTCAATCTCTGTTCTAAGTCTCTTCTACCTTTAGCCACCGTTGTGTCATTGTCGTCCCTTAGTTTTCACTCTCAATCCTCGTGAAAGAACCTCCCTAGTTCTAATCTCTCTAGTCTCTTTGATCTGCTAACTTCTCTCTCATTCTTTGTTGTTGTTGTTAGCTCCCATCTCCGTTAGCACAGTTGGTCGCTCACAATCACCGGTGGACAAACGGCCCATAGGCTAATTTACCTCTCAATATCTAGATGGAATCGAGGCCGGCAACCAAACCCAACACCCCCCCCCCCCCCCCCCGGGCGTGGCTACCCACTTATTAGGAATGGGTAGGTGAGTAGCATTTTGATTGCTAATAGTCTTTTTATTACTATAAATTAATCGCAAAATGTCATTTTTCTTATAGTGGCAGTGCTGATCATAAGCCAATTCAGTCGTGCATCTTGTCCATGTGCCACCAAACTAATTCCGATCAATTTGAACACTTCTATCACGTTTTCGCTTTTCTTAAGGACTTGTACGATCATGAATTGAATTTCTTAATGGAGCACGCCATGGTAGTTGACTGCAGACACCGATGTGCCTTCCAACAATATAGTTACTCAAAATCTGTTCTTGACATAGGCTATAGCTAGCCAAGCAATTTGGTCTAGAAATTAGGTTTCATTCCCAATTTTTTATTTCTTTTTCTTTACCTACATATTGACTGAAATGATCAGGCCAGTTTTTGTTGGAATCTTTGGTCCCTACTAAAGTTCTAATTTCGATCAAAAATTGCGTATCTAGAAAGAAATTGATAAAAATCGATCGAATGAGCAAGGGTTCCGTGCAAGATACGTCTATATATTGTACGTACTTCGACAGAGTCGTTGATCCACACTAGCTAGGAGACAATAATGATCACCATGTACATATCGTTTGATGGCCTTAGGGACGACCCACAAAAAAAGGTAGCCACAATAGGTACAGTGTCCGCACGTGTGAATAAATGCAGCAATTGAGGTTTTTAATTAGTCTTATCACTGTGGTATAAAAGCCTTAATTAATTTAATACTATATTTATGCTAGTTCCCATTAATTAAAAAAGACATGGTAGGGGAGTTTACATTTGTATAAAGGTACAGTGCCCACAAACGCCTTTTGAAATAACATTAATGTTCTTTATATATGACCAATTAGCAGGCCACTTCTTACTTCTATATGAATAGCTTTCAAAGAATCTTGGAATATTAGGGCCATGGAAAAGATCTTGAAGATCTTACACCTCAACTAACATATCTGCTTCTTTTGCCTCCATCGCCAGCTCTGAGAGTTGAGAGCTTTGTATTTCTTTTTGTAAAATGTTTTCTTTACACGAAAGTGATGAGCTGTTGTTTCAGATTTCCTCTAATGCCCGCCAACAACTTGCAGTTCGACAAGATCTGATCCTACCTGACGCTCCAATGGACGACAGTAATATTGACTACGATAAAGGAAGAGGCCGGCGCGGGAAACCGTCAGCTGCAGGTATTTCGGGTAACTGGGAGAAAACTGAAGACAGCGACAAGAAGACGATGCATCGGGAAATGGAACGGAAAAGAAGGAAAGACATGTCCGAACTTCACGGGTCTCTGAGATCTCTTCTCCCTCTCGAATACATCAAGGTGAAGAACCTAACTAATAATTCCCATTACTCATTGCATTTTTTTGGGTCTATATGCCTGTGTACAGACTGCAGACGTGGGTAGATGGATTAATTTAGGGAAAGGGTCAATCTTCCCGGCCGGATTTGAACTATATTGACTTTAATTTAGGGTTATATATAATTTGTGGCGATTCAGGGAAAGCGTTCGATGTCCGATCACATGAACGAGGCTGTGAATTATATCAAACACCTTCAGAATAATATTAAAGAACTGGTTGACAAGAGGGATGAGCTAAAGAAGCCGTCCAATTCTAATATTGCCCTTGAACCTGAGAATGAGACCTTAACTTCCTGTCAGAGAACTTGTGTTATGATCCAACCTTGTTTGGGTGGGGTTGAGATTATGGTCAGTAGTAGCTTGACAGATCAAGGATTTCCTTTATCAAGAGTGCTACAAGTACTGCTTGAGGAAGGGATTGCTGCTGATAGCTGTATTTGTACCAAAGTAAATGAAAGGTTAATCTTCACCATCCAAACTGAGGTACTATCACCTAATCCCTACATGACTAGGTTGGTCCTTTAGGGTTTCATTGTATATAGTTTCGACGTTTTATTTTAGTGAGAACTACAATAATGTTTAATTGTTTACCTCTAAATCTTACCTGGCAGGGTAATGATATGACACGTGTAGATCTACGACGGCTGCAACATAAACTAACCGAGGCAATTCCTTAATTACCAAAGAAAATTCCCTAGTTATTGTTGTTCATGTTAATATTTTTATCATGTGATGTTCCCCATTGGGCGTGAGAAACTTCTTGGAATGTGAAAATGGTTGATTTCCTTTATATATAACATCTTCGAAAACATTAGTGCCTCTTGATGATATCTTCGATTGAGTAGTTATCTACAGAAAAAATAGCTAGCTCTCATCACATGATGTGCAAGAGAACATTCCTCTGGTTTACATACATGCTCATGTAATCCTCCGTTTGTAGTACTAGCGATCAAAGTTACCGAGTTGCACACTTGCATGCAGTTGGCTGCATGATATATATAAGCTTGATGTCTTGGCCAGCTCACAGCAAGAGTATCTGTGTTTTGTTCAGTTACTTATTCGCCCTCTACAATCTTGTGCTGGAAGTTTTTACATCTAGTTTTTAGAAACAAATACACATGATAAAGTGAAGAACCTTATATTAATTGCTACTGCATCAACATGATATGGTGACAAAGAAACAATGAGGTAGCGCAGCATGCATAAGAGATCGTCGACAATTGTTGATGTCGATCTAGGCATGCAGCCTCTAGGATTTGGTCACAAACTTGTATCAACGCCCCATATAATTCTTTTGTATACTGTTTGGAGACTAGCGTTTTCTTTTGGTGATACTTGGATATCTAACTGCTAGAGCCTAGGCTCCAGATTGATGCACATTCTCTTATACTCTTATTGTACCCATGAACAATATATGTCTTGTAGATGCAAGGATTTGTCAACCATCTTGATGAGTTGATGATATTCGAGCAATATATATATGTATGTATGTATAATATATATATATATATATATATAGTTTCACTGCTTATCATCTCATACACTACATGTCATATTTAATTTAATTTTTTTAAAATTATTTTTGGTTTTGTTCCTCCTAAACTAATTAAGTTCATTTACTCATCATCCATACATCATGTATTTGGTAAGAGAAAAAAATTAAAAATTAAAAAATCATGTGTGGTGTGTACGTGGCGTGGGGATGATGAGTATAATTTTTCATATATATATATATATATGTGTGTGTGTGTGTATCACCTAGCATATACATACATTTTGGTTGTTTTCCCTTTAATTGTTTTTTGTTTTTTTTTTTTTTTATTGGTTAGAAAATCTGTATTCGAATAAGGTAGACAGATCTTGAACTGTGCATTTCTTCTAGTTAGATTTGATCATAATTTATATTTGAAAACTGTTATATACTACATTCTCATGTTATTAGTTCTATTATATAGAAATTGTATGACACTAGCTTATACCATGACCCTTGGATCAACTTGTAGGAAAAAACTCAACGATTAATGGACAATTAATGTCATTAACATGATCAGTACGGTATGAGAGTGAGGTACAATTGCGATAATATATAGAATGGTTCTTTGAATTTTAAAAGGGACAAATACATCTAATAGCACAAGTGATTTAGTGCAGTTAGATCTATTAACATTCCAAGTCTCCAATTTTTCTTATTAACTGATCCGTGTATATATGTATATATATTGATATCAAAACTAATCAATGAGATGCATGCACCTGATCAATATCCCTAGCTAGCACTAATTGCGCATGATCCATAATTCTCTCTATTCATATTCTAGCTAGAGGCGCGCATTCCATTATATAATATATATATATATATATATATATAGATGATATGTAGGCCGGGGGTATGATTATACATGTCAAGAAAAGTACTGTATCAGAACCAGGCCGAGTTAAGTGAATTTGAAAGGATTGAACAGTACTTGTTGATCTAATCAAGTGTTCTAGCTGCTGCATTTTGGTAGTTCTGTCGTTGCTGATCTTTATCTTGATGTAGGAGGCTAATATCTAATGATGTGCCTCCTAGTTGTTTCAGGAAATAAATTTGTTTACAACCCTGAGATTGTACCGTTTAAAAGATGATCATTCCCCTGATCAGGCCGATGTTGTAAGGTTGAAGTGATGATTATATATAACTGAGGTTGAGTTTATAGACAATTAATTATATGTTGTTTCCAATAGAATTTCATGATTGTTAAGATCAAGAAATATCAAATGAAAGAATAAATCTCTACAATAATAACTAGTACTTCACCAAAAATATTGGATTATAAGTAGAGTTGGAAAAATTGTTTGATTTGAACATAAATTTTTATGGTACTAGTTTTTGTAAGAATTGCTTTGTGTTTTTTGTTTTATGCTTTTCATTGAAATCTAGATCGAACAAACCAGCATAAATTAATTGTAGAGAACTTGAAAAACACAAGCATCAGTAGAGTAAACTACAACTAAAGCATCGGGACACAAACCATTTATAAGGCAAGAACACAAACCATCCAAGCTACAACAGCATGCAGCAGCAAATAGGTAAAAGAAGCAATTAGCTGCATCCAACTTGAAGAAACAGCATGACAAAAGTGCTAGCTACAACAGCAGCAACAAAATCCAGGAAGCAAACAGAAGAGCAACAGCAAGCATCAGAGCAGCATACAGCTTGAAGAAATAGAACGATAGCAGTGGCCCCACCTGCAGCAGTAAGCATATATCCAGGTTGCCACCAGATCAATAGCAACAGCAAGCATATCCTCACGACATACAGTTAGTAGAACATGATAGTATAGCTAATTGAATTCCCAACTGCAACACCTATTGACGATATAGCTAGCTGGCTGCACCCTTCGATATTAATGATGCTGTTCACAAGAAAAGAAATTTTGACCAAAGAGAAAGCATTTTCAATATTAATTATCTAGGCCATTTAAACTCGTGAGATACCAAATACACAAACTAGAAGCCTCCTGATCCCTTACCACGCCAAACAAAAGGCTTCTAGCTCTTATATATATTGTGAGTGAAACCAAAAGCCCTCACTCTCTCTCTCTCTTGCATTTTACAATTCTCTCTTGATTTTCTACTGAAGATCGAAATATCGCTTTTTATGGAGAGTTGCAATTGAAGCACTTCAAGTGAATGGATTTCCAATATTGTTTTCTAATGAATAAAAATGATAAGAGGGAGCAAGTGGAGGTGGCCTCCCGATCTAGGTGTGACCATGCATATATAGTTAGTTTACAATATTTGTAATGCATATAGTACTTTATTGTATCATGTACACTATTTTTCAAGGTTCATCCAAAAGTCAGCAAATGCCTGTCCTTGACTTAAATATTATTCGAGGCCCTTGTGTTGTTAATTTGTTTAAATTTGTGAGTATAACACAATTGTCTTGGTCTTTCAAAGTTTTAAATGAACAAAAGAAGGGAGTCAAATAAGATAAGATGGGCAAACATAAATCAGCAAAAAGTCTTATCATCTCATGAATGCTTGCACTATGTTCTTTTGATTCATTAATACCGATCAAAGAATATGATCAAAGATAGTACAATATTTTTACAATAATTCTGCGACGGTGTACGCTATATATGTATCCCCGATAGAGGATGATCAATTGATTTTCAATAGTGAAATGCTAGGTCGATCACTTTGTCTATTTTATATGATTGGCATGCACTAAAAGACCTCACCTAGCTAATAAGGAGTGTGAAGCTACTTATATACTACTGCATGTAGTGCAGGATTAAAATGTTAGATCATCACTTTGAGCTTCGCATCTAATAGAGCAATCGTTTATACTACGAAACTGACAGCACACACACACTCACATATATATATATATATATATATATATAATAGTTTGTACTTTGCATATAGGCCGTCTGGCTTGAAGCAGCTGACCATTTGGCTTGAGATCATTTATAATTTGTACCCATTAAAGCAGTGATCCATATATAAAGCGAATGATGAATTATTCTCTAATATAAGGTTTGATCTTCATTGCTCATGATTCTTTTTTGCGGTATCTGTGGGATTGGCTTTTAAGCGCTGGCCATATCAATTTTCCAGTTTTGTGGAAGGTTTCAATGTATTAGAGCTGAAACTAACCTTAGTTTGAGGTACAAAGATCGACTAAGATTGATCGCATCACTAAAATTATATAAATAGCTAATCAATTATCTATGCCCCACATGTCATTTGGAAACCCCCCTAAACAATAAATTAAACAAATATATATTTGTACCTACATCATAATTAAACAAGATAAGCTTAATTGTGTTCATTATCTGAATATTTAATACGTAGTACGTAAGACAATGATAACTTCCACGTACAAGATGATAAGTTTCATGGAGCTAGAAAAGATACGAAACAGCTAGGCTAATCTTGAGCTTTTATACAACGTACTTTAAATTATTGATCTTTACAGCTGCTAATTCAACTAAGCCAACCTGTATAAAATAGAAGAGGCATTAGTGTTTTCGATATGATATACATCTTTGCCTTGATACTGTTGTCGCTGTTTTTAAACAAATTCCGGAGTATTTAGCATGGATTAAAAAAAAAAAAAAAAGGCCAAAAAAGAGAAGATCGGAAAAAGGATTCTTCGTGAAGAGGAAACCCTCCCATTTTTATATTTAGAAGATGGGACAGTATTAGGCACAGACGCACAGTTATCACGATATATATCTCTTATAATACAAAACGTTAAACGTACCATATATCCCTGCTTGCGAGATATATTTATAAACGTTAAACGTACCATATATCCCTAGCTGGCACTCATCTGCGATATCTTATATATATTGGGTCAAGCTTCGATAGAGCTACTATCGAACTTTTTTCCCAAGAGACAAACTCTCACTACAACATTTTTGAGTTTTTGCGGCTGTTTTTTTCCCGGCGTTCTATGCATTGGACGGAAGGGTGATATACAGCCCATTTTATTACGGCGACCCATATAATGACGCAACAGGTGACATATTGCGGCGACAATTATTTCGCCGCAATAAAATTGACCGCGAAATGCAATATAAGGCGGTCTTGATGTTATTACCGCGACATTTGTGCGACGCAATAGTATTTGCTTCAGCATCACCTATTGCGGCGGATGTGTCGCCGTAAAACAGGGGATTTATTTAAACCCCTGTTTTCCTGATGCTGAAGCCCGATGCGTATACATGATCTGCAGTTTTTTAAAACACCCTGACTTCCCTCAAGCCGCCGATAACCTTGTCGCGCATCATCACCTCACCCAGCAGGTATCTCTCTCTCTCTCTCTCTCTCTCTCTCTCTCTCTCTCTCTCTCTCTCTCTCTCTCTCTCTCTCTCTGTTCTGGTTTGACCCTCTCGGCCTCTCTCCATTTGCAGCACAGATCAAACAAATTGGGAATTTGGGATATAATTCCCTTAACTCCAGCTAGGAATTTCGGTTTCCCTAATCCTGCTGCCGCAACAATATTAAGGTATATATGATCCTTTTCAGCCTCTAATCTATATAGAAAATGCAATTTGGCAAACATTTCAGATGTTTTCTGGGCTGCATATAATCGGTGATAAATCACCCCTCTTTGTACCTCTTGCCCTTGCTCCTGATTTCTGTTGTATTTCTTCCAGTTTATTGTGGGTTTGGTTATTTCCATCACTTAGATCAATATCTTCAGATTCCCTTACGCAATTTATTTTTACACTTCCTATGGTTGATGTAGATTTATTTCTCTCCTCATTTTGCTCTGTTTAATTAGGTTTAGCTGAAATTATTGTGCATTTTATTAAACTACAACAGTTGTAATTTCTGTGACCATTTACATCTATCTAAATAAGAGCTTATTTACCTCCATTACTGCACATCTCCACCTACAATGCTCATGATAATGATCCTGATAGATGTCGTTTGTTTCTTTATTTCTTTTTCATTTTTTTTTTCTTGGGGGAAGGGGTTGATAGGCCATGGAATTAGTGGCCATGATTCTTTAATATGGCTGGAATCATTAGCACCCACACATGTGTGCTAATGAGTGAAGAGCTGCTTGTGCTGCAGCCAATTAATCTGCTGCATAGATACCAATTAGTGGCCATGATTCTTTAATATGGCTGCTTTAACAAATAAAATAAATAATATTGTTTTATAAAGAATAAATTAATGTTGACACTAAAAGTCATATCTTTCCAAATCTAAAACCATCAAGCGACATGGTTCATGAGGTACTTTTTGGATGATGCATGTTTGTAGTAGTCAAGGTGATTGTTAGTTAATATTAACATGGTAACTAATATGAGAGGGGTTTAAAACTATGAGTTTGAAATGGTCCAATGTATGTGGTGCACAATTCAGTAGTGTGTAGTTAGTTGGTAATGCCCCTGGGAGACATTACCAATTTATCTCCATGCTAGATAACTGTGAACTGTTGGTTAAATTTCTGACAGTTTCAAAGTCAAAATGGTTGTTAGCATGCTTCATCCATTAATTACTTTTACATACCATGAAGAAATGCATTGAGTGTGGGTTGGATCATGCTATATGCTTACATCTTTGTGAGCTAATTCGTTGCATGACTTTTCCAAACATCTATATTTTGGAACATTTTAAAGGATTGATGATTTATTATAATATCAGTGCATTTCTTCTTTTGTTTTTGTAATAGAACTAAACATGGACATCACCCACTACCACACAAGTCCTTTGATACTTACACATTCCTATCATGGGTGATTGGAGTTGACATAGGAGTTAGGATTATTCAGACATGTCCATTTTTTGATGGGATGCTATTGCCTTTTGTGAGGGATCATGAACCCTTCATAAATATCTGTATTTATGACTTCATCCCCATACTGAAGTTCTATACTTGATCTCCTATAGATATAGAAGTTCATAAAACACCCGTACACTTCCTATTTTTCTATACCACCACTAGAGTGCTTTCTAGTGGTGCACAAACACCAACTATTCCTCTTATGAAATATATCTCTCTTTTTTTCACTGCATACTCCGATGTCTATAAACATCTAAAACCAAGTGTTGAAATATTCCTTTTTCAGATGGACAAAAGTTGGATGCACCTCACCGATAGGTTTAGGTCAAGGGAATATGGCATTGGGGTTAGGCAATTCCTCACAATGGCTCGAGCTCATGCTCAAGGAAGTACAACAGTGAAGTGTCCATGCCGTAGATGTCGTAATAATTCCTTCTTGCCAATCAGTGAGGTAGAGAGGCATTTGTTTATTACGGGTATTGATCCAAATTATACTAATTGGATTTTTCATGGCGAGCAAGAACCGTTTAGTTTCTTGGCCGAGGAGGGAGATGATATACCTGATGGTGGTGACAATAGTTATATTGATGACATCGACGATATGTTGGGTGACATTCATGCGGCAAACAATGTAGGCGAAGAAGATGACATGGCTCCACACCCCGGGGAGCCCAATACGGTTGAACCCGACCCGAGCACCTTTGAGAAGTTGTTGGAAGATGCTCGCCGTCCACTTTATGATGGTTGCAACTCATTTTCCAAATTATCATTCATTGTTAAGTTGCTCCATATCAAAACTATTGGCGGTTGGAGTGTAAAGTCCTTTGACATGTTGATAAAACTATTGAAAACAGCTTTTCCTGATTCACTCTTGCCAGAATCTTTTCATGAGGCACGTGCATTGGAGCGAGGGTTGGGATTTAGATACATTAAAATTCACGCTTGCCCAAACGATTGCCTACTCTATTGGAAGGAAAATAGCAACTTGCAACAGTGCCCTAAGTGCAAAGCCTCTAGGTGGTTGTCGGCCACATCTTCTAAACGACCAGTGCCCCAAAAGGTAGTGAGGTATTTTCCACTGAAGCCAAGGCTGCAGAGACTATTTATGTCCAAGAAAACAGCTGTATCCATGAGGTGGCATCATGAAGAAAGGGTACAAGATGAAAGCACTTTGCGCCATCCGGCTGACTCGGAGGTGTGGACCACATTTGATGCCGAGCATCGTTGGTTTGCTCAAGATCCTCGAAATGTGAGGCTCGGGCTTGCTACTGATGGGTTCAACCCATTCAATAATATGAGCAAACCATATAGCATATGGCCAGTGATTCTAGTTCCATATAATTTGCCTCCATGGCTATGTATGAAAGATCCATTCTTCATGTTGTCTACACTAATTCCTGGGCCGAAATCACCGGGGAATGAGATTGATGTTTACTTACGCCCTTTAGTTGATGAACTACTAGAGTTGTGGGAAAATGGGGTTGATACGTATGATGCCATGGTTGGCCAACGATTTCGATTACATGCGGCTTTATTGTGGACTATCAATGATTTTCCTGCATATGGTAACATTTCTGGTTGGAGCACTAAAGGGAAGTTGGCATGCCCTTGTTGTAATCTGCATACAGATTCTTTCTGGTTGACAAATGGGCGAAAGCATTGTTACATGGGTCATCGCCGCTTCCTTCCAACAGGGCACATCTTCAGAACCAAGAAGAATATTTTCAATGGAAAAGAAGATCTACGCATGCCACCTATGCAGCTTTCAGGGGAAGATATAATGCACCAATTAAATAGCATTGGGCATGTAGATTTTGGCAAGGGTACTAAGCGGAGAAAGCGCACCCCTGAGGAGTTAAACTGGACAAAAAGGAGTCTCTTATTTGATCTACCCTATTGGCCAGCTCTGAAACTTAGACACAATCTCGATGTTATGCATATCGAGAAGAACATATTTGACAATATTTTGGGTACATTGATGAATATTCCAGGTAAAACAAAGGATGGTATCAAGGCTCGCAGAGACTTGGCCGAACTCGGTATAAGGAAAGAATTACATTTGAAAGAAGTTGGTGATCGAGTTATTATTCCTCATGCACAGTTCATGTTGCATGGAGATGAGAGGAAAGATTTTTGTGCATGGTTGAAAGGTGTAAAATTCCCTGATGGTTTTGCATCTAACATTTCAAGCTGTGTTAATGTCCGCGAGTGTAAAATATCTGGTATGAAAAGTCATGATGCCCACATATTTTTACAAAGGCTATTGCCAGCAGCAATTGCAGGGTACTTACCTCGTGATATATGTATGGCATTGAATGAACTTAGCACATTTTTCAAGATCTTGTGTGCACGGACATGCAAAAAAGAAGCAGTTTTACAACTTGAGTCTAACATTGCCCTCATTCTTTGCAAGTTGGAAACAATATTTCCCCCAAACTTTTTTGACGTAATGGTCCACCTGGCTGTCCATTTACCCAGAGAGTTGTTGCTAGCAGGACCAGTTCAATACCGTTGGATGTATCCATTCGAGAGGTATTTGGGCAAGTTTAAGCGGTACGTGAAAAACAAAGCCCGACCAGAAGGATCCATTGCTGAGGCTTATATTCATGTTGAATGCTTGACGTTCGCATCAATGTATCTACATGATGTACCAACTCGCTTCACTCGAGAGGATCGAAACATTGATGTTGGTGTCCAAACATCCGAGATATCAGCCTTTGGGATTTTTGATCAAAAAGTCCGCCCACTTGGTATCGCAACACCTATCCAGTTGGATAAGAAACTATTTAAAACTGCCCGATGGTATGCCCTCAACAACTGCACCGAGATTGAACAGTTCTTGGAGTAAGAGCCTTGAACTAATTGATGGGCAAAAAATAAATTTAATCTACCTTGGTATAAGGATAGTGATTAGGTACTTTATGCTTGTTAATATACTTTATGTCTTTCGTGTAGGGAGCACTACAACATCTTGAAGGAGCAGAGCTTATATAACATTGAAAGGCGGCATGAAGCTGAATTTCCATCGTGGTTCAGGAAACGTGTAAGTTCCAGGAAGACTTACATAATATCTGCCCCACTTTATTCCCATTAATAGATACGTACTTATTCATTTCCATTGCCTTGCTTGTCTTCATGTCATTATTTTAGATTCAAGCGCTACGTGGTAGGGATCCCCACATAGTATCTGACGATCTTTATGCAATAGCTTGTGGGCCTGACCCTTGGGTGGGTTCATATTCTGGGTGTATAATGAATGGTATACGATTTCATACACAACTCCGGGAATTGAGACGTAGGACACAAAATAGTGGTGTTCTAGTTACAAGTGAGCACCAATCAAGTATGGTTGATTTCTATGGTGTTCTGAATGACATATTGGAGGTGAGGTACATGGGTTGGCGGCGTGTGTGGTTATTTAGTTGCGATTGGTTTGATGTTGGCGATCCAATTCGAGGGATCAGGGTTGGTGAGCATTTCACAAGTGTCAATCATAGTAGAACTTGGTATAAGGATGAGCCATTCATATTGGCATGCCAAGCTTCACAAGTATTTTACCTCAAAGACACGAGATTTTCTGGTTCTTGGCACATTGTGCAAAAGATCACATATAGGAATGTCTATGACGTTCCACAATTGGATCGCCATGATGATGTAGATGAACCTAGCGAGTCCAATGTCTTCCAAGAAGAACAAACTCCAGAAGAAGCAGTAGATGTGGACACCGAGCATAATGTCGACAACCCCCAATGGGTAAGGCCAGATGTTCAGTCAGCCACGATAGCCACTACCGCATTGGCTGGGGGAAGTACTCACAATGTCAACAACCTGGGTAATATCGACGACATTTCAGATGAGGAAGAATTCAATTCTAGCGATACCATGTCTAATGGATCATGTGAGGAGGAAGACCTTGATGACACCGATGCGGAGTCTAATGTTGAAGGCTCTCCGAGTAATGACACTGATCGAGGATGGGATTCAAGCTAAGGTCTCACTTCCAGAAACCCTTTTCTTAATCATATAGCTTCCAAGTACATAATCCATCATATTATACCTTTAGTAATGTGTTAGATGTCATATGGTGTCTTTTGTAATTAATTCCATTCATATTAATATATACTCCAGTATTTATTATAATTTGAAACTGTATGTACCAGTTCAATATTGGGGTGTTGAGTTGAATAATCTTTAAGGAAAATATACATGGGTAGTTGGCGTACATGAATTATGGTTCAGGGAGGCATGGGGTGTTGATTAAAATATGATAAAGTAAGTGTGTATCAGTGCACATATTCTCTAGCCTCTATTGCTTCAAGATTTATGCATGGAGTGCCTGATTTGGTATTTGGTATTTTGTAATGCATTGAACAGATTCACAAGTTTGTTGGTGGTGTGATTGGTGATCGAGTTCAAGGATGATGGCAGTAGATGGATAAACGAAGAGGAGTTGGAGGACAAAGTCATGCCGACAATATCTTGGGGAGTACCATGAAGCAGCTAGAGAGCAAGTTGTTTTAATTACTACAATCCCCCAAACTTCTTCAGTACATGCTGCATAGCCCCTTACCTTATTGCCCTCAAAGTTAAATACTGATATATATACATATATATATCAGTATTTATCAAGAATTGGCTAGTGGTTTGTGATAAATATTTCAACGATCCTGTTGTTTAGTATTTTGAAATTATTCAGCCAGATATGTGGTGTAAACCCTGGAGGCATGTTTGCATCGAAGTGGGGCCATGAAATCTGAACGAAGGGGTTAAACATGTATGCTTGTTTATTGTGTGGAAATGGTGCTGATCAGTTATTCGGTATTAGATAATGGAACCCTTCTTTTTTGGATATGAACCCTTCTTAGAAGATGGTAGATGGTATCAAGGTTATTACATATGCATTGCATTACAAGATTTGTGACTGGAGTAAATTCATTTGAGAAGAATGTTATGCAGCATACATATACTATTATTATAACTTAATTAATATGTATTTACTGGGATATAACACTTTTATCCTATTTCATTTATTATACATAATTAACAGGTGAAAACTTATGCTCGCATAAGACATTAATGGGCGAAAGCATTTTCATGCCCAGCTCTGATATGTTGGTATGTAGGGATCCATTACTTGATCGGTTTCTCCGAGCTAACCATAAATCATGCTAGTATGGTTAGCTATACAATTAATGAATTGGAAATCATTTTAAGATTAATTTGACATGTTGAATACGTTGCTGTTAGTTAGAGTACTTGGGCAAGTTTGTCCATTCCAAAACAGATTAATTAAAATATATTAATTAACATCTAAATTCAGTTAATATTTTTATTAGGCCTTTAATATATATATATATATAACTTTTTAAACAATGCTCTTAAAACGAGGAAAAATGCTAAGTGAGAAGGATACGTTCATATTATACAAGTACAGGAGGCGGGAACGACATTTCATGAGGCGGGATCCTTAATTTGGGGGGAAATATCTGGAAAGCGGTAAGGGTAAATTCGTAATCACATTCTTTGCAAAAGCTGAAGAAGTATTACACAACCATTTAGTGTTTTATTTCATAAGCACTTTGCGTACAAGTTCTTGGAGGAAGTCTCTAGAAAGCTGTAGAGATTTTCAGGGGAATTAGGGCCATCGTCTTGAGCTGAAGAAGAGAAGCTTACCTCAACTGTGGTGCAGCCTGGGCTCAAGGGGTCACTGTGGGTGCTAGGTACGTTCTCTTGAATTTTTATATTTGTATGGTTGAAGGGCCGAAATGTTTTCTCTTGGGTATGGTGTCCATTTTCTCTTCCCCACCCCCATTTTCGTAAGCCATGGGCGAAATATACATGGGTTTCCTCCATGCCTATGTCAATGACAGTTCTATTCAGCCTTTGGGATTTTAGTGATGTCCATTTTAGTGAACCATAAACATTGTTGGTTAACTCCGGGTTGCATAGAGATACATGCAAGAACCATGAGGGGATTTACTAGACAAGGTTTACACAGACATGCAATTTTATTAGGCCAACCATATAATTTCAGAGGGCATTAGAAGAAGAAATGCATGTTCTTCTAAAATAACCTCACCGACTGGTTCTTGCATGTATATGCCCCCAATGTCGACAATTGCTCCGTGTGCTGTTTGGTTCATATGGTAACCAGCATTCATTCTTTTTGCTATTTAACAGTTTAAATAACAGTCAAATTAGGGTGGCCACATTAATTTAGTCTACATGATGTACCTTCAAGAAATTATGTTCACATGATCAGACAACTTACTGGTAGATGCCGTGTGTAAGTAATATATTAGACATTGGTACATAGATTTTTTGGAAATGGTCGATGTCTATGCATGTTGTAAAAGCTACTGATTTTACCATTGCAGTAAAATCAGGTGTATCAGAATAGGGGGTAAATCTGCAGCTCATTACAAGAATGGTGCGAAGTTTGATTGGTAGAGGAGTCCGTGGACGCGGAGGAGGATTTCGGGGCATATCGGTGCGCAGGCCAATTATACAAGACGCTCAGTCACCACCCAGAAGCTCTGAACCGAACCTGCGAGACGAGGCTAACTCCTCGTCATCAGACGACTCAACCCAACCACCCGATGTCGTATTTGAGACTGAGTTCCCAGAACAATTGGATGGAACAGGTATCTCTACTATTTTTTCTAATAAATTCCAGTCCACATTTACTTACTATTAGAGTAAATACTTACAACCATGCTGATCCAAATCAGTTCTAAGTTGGGCACTACACCACTATAGTAATTTTAATCCTCCCATTAACTTTGTTAAATTCAAGCTGTGAGTAAGAAACGAGGCCGTGGACGAGCCAAGATGACAAAATTTGACATGCTTCGGAAAATGGGCCCGATTCCGTTGCTTATCAAGAATGGAGACACTAAGGTGTCATGCCAAAATGCTAACATTTTCAGTGGACGGGTGACATGGATAATAAAGCATTATGCAAACATGGGTTACAACCGTTGGAATGAAGTGCCAGAAGCTGAACAGGAGGAGTTGTGTGGCCGTGTCCGAGTAAGCAATACTACTTATCACAATATAGTAGGGGATAACCAGTCATCTTATATTTGTATTGCATACCACACATTCCTTAATTTTACACTTTTGTGACATTGATTAGGCTGACTTTATTGTTGAATGGGAAAAAGAAAACCATCGAAAGACTGTTATTGACCAACTACGTAGACGGTTTAATTCTTTCCACTATGACTTACACAAGATATTCCTTGGGTATGGGAGTACGAAAGTTGCTCTAGCAAGAGGAACCGAGTTGGTGGATCATGCAGTGTGGAGGAAATTGTGCATGCGCTGGGGTAGCAAGGAGTTCAAGGTATAAACATTACTAACTATGAAAGTTGCTTTGAAATTAATCTTTCTCCGATTTTTTAATATTCTAGTAACTTTCGTTGCAACTTATCTCCTCTTTCTATTTGGCAAAATAAAAGGCTCATTGCTGATAATTTACTTCCTGGAGTAGGCCTTGTCGCTGCAAAACAAGGCTAATAGAGGCAAACAGCTCACCAACCATACTGCTGGCAGGAAATCCTTTGTTCGAATACTCGAAGAGCAGGTAATTATTATCTTAGTACATGTGTGATTATCAGTCCTTTGAATTGAAATCAGAAGTTATACCTACAATATGGTAATGGGAACTTTGGGTTGGACATTCCTCACAAAATTTTAATTGTATGTTTCAGCGTGAGGGTGTTAATAATTTGGTCGAATTTTTTAAAGAGACACGATGGTCCAAGAAGAAGAACGGGTTTGTAACCGACATGAGTGAAGAGCTGTATGTGAGTATATTTTGCTATGTATAAAACTTCGTATTTTTGTTGTAATTAACATAACATGTACATTTGTGTTGTAATACTTCATATCTAAAACTGTTGGAAAATTATTTATACTTACAATATGACATTCATGGCATTACTTGTTACACGTAGAAAGTAAAATATTTAAAACTGAAGCATTTTCATGTTGAAAGGAAAAAATGGTGGAAAAGCTGAATGAAATGCAGCCGGAAGAGCGCACTAAAGAGGCAGCAGCTGCAGTGTTTAGGGAGGTCCTAGGGAGGAGATCAGGATATGAGAGGGGTTTGGGGGAGAAGGTAATGCCTGTAACTCATGGAATAGCCCAAACTAGTAACAATGGAGGTCTATTGAGCGAGGATGCACAGTATTGGAAGGCGCAGTTTGAGGGGTTAAAGGCAAATGTTCAGGAGATTTTACTAAAGCAAGCAGAATTTGATAAATTTATGACATACACTCAATCACAACAACAGTCACAGGGGGAGTTTCCGAGGGAGACTCCGGGGGCTATGTAAGATAGTCTTGTGGTAGGTTTTTTGGGACTTTTTGGGAGATATTTTGGAACTTTTGGACTATTTTGAGAGGCAACAGATTATGGTAATGTACATATAGTTAGTTGGTTGACAACATTGACATATTTTGTGAGTGGATTTTTGGACCATCATGTATGGGTGTTTGCCAAGAGAGGTGGATGCATTATATATTTGGAAACAAAGATGGGGTTTTATAAGTACTGCTTACAATTTCAACTTTATGGGTAGTAATGAACTCCCTCACGGTATATAGACAGGACGCGATTTGGGTTGATAATATGATGGTAGTGCAAAAGAGTTTGATACGTGCGACCTTGCCGATACATGTGGGGGCGACAACCCTTTCAAACAGGTATTTATCAAAAACTGGCATCTAGTTAATTTGGTACTGAGTTCGAGTTGCATTAATTTAGTAGGATTTAAATGGTTGTTTCATTTGAAAGGGTAATTTCCTGCATTATAATATAAGATGAACTATGGGGTAAGTTGATCTTTATAATAATGTTAGTTATGAAGTAATTTTAGTTACTACATACAGTTATGAAAATAAATGGTTAGTTCTGAATGGATTGAGGAAGCAGTTTGGGGGGAGTTAATAGCACGGTTAACCAATTATTTCTAAGTGGTATGAGCAGGGTAAACTCAACAATTAATATATTTAGGTTCCCACATTAAAATCTATTCACCTCAGGTAGATGTTTAGTTAAAAAGCAATGTAATCTGATGGATATAGTTTGTGGGAATTTTATATTACTTTTCTATATTTAACCAGTGGGTTTTTGTATAATTTTGGATGCAGGAAAAACTGTTGGGCAAGATGGGGCTAGCTGATGGGTGATTGGTGAAACTAGTACAAAGATGGGAGCAGTTATGGTTCTAGACACAAAATATACTGATGGTTCCATGATTGAAAGGATTCAAATGTTGTCAACCTAGGGTACACTGTCTGAATATATATGATAATTATAGTTGCCGTGTATTAAATGTCCAAAAATTATTGCCTCATATGCGACTGCTATGTAAGAAGTTGCTAATTTAGGTAAATATGTAATAGAGTGATTGGTAAATCACTGGTAGTGGAATTAGGTGGATCAAATGTATGTTACACCAAAACTATGACAGCTTTCAGGGTATATGAAGTTGCTAGAATATAAATGATACAATATTTACGTAGTTGGAAGATGCATATTTCTGTTTGAGCCATAAATAGGTTGGAATTCATGTTAATTGATGTTTGAAGTTTCTTCTTTAAGTAGCATTTCTCTATTTCTATCATTTGCAGGTTTATGTTCCCACAAATATATTATGGACGTAAAAAGTTAATATAGATTGCGAGCCCGAGGCTATAATTTGCTGCAAATTTACCATCAATTTGCAACCTAAGGAAAATATTTATTTGCTGCGAAAAATCCAGACATTTTTGACACTAATGATATGAATGTAATATTTCACGTCGGATAAATATAGTAGCAAGACAACTAACATGGGTCGCAAAAGCTACATTTACGTTTGCGACCATAATAATCTTTTGCAGCCAATTTTTTGACATTTGTGACAAATATTAGATGAATTAAAAATTAGTCCTGACGGTCAAGTACAATTGAGAATGTCATGAGTAATTTGCTATTTGCGACCTCGCAGTTTTTTTAGCTGCGAATATGATTTGGTATTTACGACATTGTTAGTTGTTTATTTGCTACGAATGACAAAATACTTGCGACTAAAATTAGATAAGAGCATAAACATTCACGGCGGGACAATTCGGGTCGCAAAAAGGAGATATCGCAGTAAAATCAAGTGACGTAAATACTCATTTGCGTCTGTAAAATGGGACGCAAATATCATTCTAAAATCGTCCGTCCATTGGCGACAAAGATGGATCGACGCTATAAATGTCACTTACGGCGCAAATTAAACATTTACGGTTAGAAAAGTGGACGCTAATAAAGCAATATTCAGATGAAAAATGACTTTTTGCGTCTATGATGGAAGCTAGTTTGGGGCGATCAAAATGGACGCGAATAAAGTAACGTTTTGCGATTAATCATTCGTGCGCCGCGTCAACTCTTTTGAGACGAAGTACTACCGACCACGTTGCGGCGAAACACAGTGGACACTAAAAATTATTAGCGGGGAAATATGTGTCTATTGCTGCGATAAAAAACGACGCAAAAAGTAAAAAATGTTGTAGTGTCTCAAGTACATTAGGGAAAATAATTAATTACTATTACCTATAAGGTTTGAACTTATCTCAAACGAGTCATAGTGCATGATTAACTAAAATATATATTGGCAATTAGGGGTAATCTTGCATGTTATCAAAGTGGTCCATTCATCTATTATATGTTATATTATAAATTGGTTAACTAAATTTTACATCTTTTCATCAGCTTGAGTGATGATTTAATATTCTTTAGAAAATTTTAGATAGAAAATGCTCTTAGTATCGCGCGCGTCAAGATCCCAATTATGTAAGGACACAAGTCAGCTCATGAGCCTAGTCGACATTTAAAAAAAATTAAAAATTAAAAATACCCTATCAAGATGCCACGTCAACAAAATATAACTTAAATAACTACAGAAAAAAAAAACTAAAATCTATTAAAATTTGAATTTCTTGATTATCAATTATATAAACTTTTTGGATATTATATATAGATCATTTAATTGTTTCATAGACAAATGATATTTGAAGAAGCCATATTCCATTTCGATCGACTGATTTTCTTTTTCTTTTTGGATGAAGAAGTACTCTGTCCGCAAGTGGTATAGATTATATACGTCAAGCATTAATGCTGCGCAGTGCCGTAATATTGCAGTACGACTGTTTATGATTATATATGCGAATTAAATAAGTTGCATATATGTGGAATGAAAAAGAATCAAAATCAAGTTGTGTTTCAAATAGTGTTTTACTGCATGCATGGTAGTAAATCCTCATGATACTCGATAATATTAATTAAATTACATATTTAATTAAAATAACATATATTTGATTGATCTAGAATATGAAGAGATCAGAGAAAAGAACAGTCTCAAATCCAAACGTTTGATTTAGTTCCGGTTCTAAATTTATGTGGTCAAATTATCAGTATAAATGAATTTTCTTTAATATAAAGAAACTGATCGAGGCGACCAGCATGCAAAGATGGAATTAATATCATGTGTTGAATAATGAAGAAAATATAACTATAATATCATGTGTTGAATCATGAGTTTGGGTTTAAAAGACCAAAAAGAAAAAAGCTAGCCTTCACATTTACGCAGAATCGCTGACCATATCGCATGCACATTTTAATTAAGTCTTGAACAAATAAGTAAATACACCTTTAACCTTCCAAATATAATAAGAAATGATCACTTGGGACTAGTTATTCTTGTCGCAAATGGTTAATTTCGAAACGTTTTTCTTCGTCATAGAATTATATATAATTCCATATATATTGGAACCGGCCCGCGCGGCCCCTTATGGAATTCTTGAGGGTTTCTTAATTTTTCTACCAATTCACGTGCTACCCAACCAATTAATTAAGATACTCAACCGGCCAAGCTTGAGTTTAGAAACATTATTCCTTTCACATGCTTTGCCAGTTCATTTCATTTCATTAATGCATGTTAATTTGCATTGGCACCAATTATGTGGAACACTGCGCGCGTGTGAACAATTTTAATATGCAAGTCAAGGTCGGACTTGCAATTAAAACACTCTTAAAGCGTCTCTTATAAAGGATGGGAAAGGTGAAGAAAAAGTTGATAGATGTGCTAATCTTATCTTTCTTGATGCGTCAAAAGTCATTTGCATGATCATCTAATTAATTATATTATATTTTGATTTAACCATGTGGTACACGGGAGCAGTACCGAACGATAATATTGGGCCTCATGGCACCGATTGCCGACAAATGTTGGTAAGCCGAATCATGTGAACGTACGTAAATGGGAAGGAATTTGTTCTGTTAAAAAGTAAAAGTAAAGCTAGGCTACACGACGAACTTTTAATTCACATCGGTCCGCATGTTGTGGCCACATTAATTTACCTTAGTCTAGACGTCGTTGCTCGTGCCTATGAAGAGATAATACCAAAAAAATCTAACCGTTTGATTAGAATTCATTTTAAAAAAACTTTTGTGAGCTATATAAATACGAGAAATATTATATATAGTTATTTTTATATATTTTTTATACAGTTTATTGATGTAATTAATTGTATTAATTATTTAATACACAATAAATCACGTTAATAGAATGTACAAAATAATACGTAAAAGTAATTTCACATAAAATTTTTATATACATATATATATAGATAAGTAGTCATAAATATTTATTGTGATGATGCAATAAATAAATAGTTATGATATTATAAAGTAAGTTCATGATCACTTTATATATCTTTATAATTTTTATATTTAAATTAATCTAAAATTTGTTGAATAATGTTAAAAAACTGATTCGATTGATTTTAGAAAATCACGGCCTCTAAATTCATGAGGTATCCAATTCTTTTAGGTCAATATATAACAAAAAATTAAGAGGAAAAAGGTGGAATCCTGTCACGAAATTTATGAGCTGGGACGGCAAACATCACCCAACCCCCACCTAGAAGATATTATTCCACTAGATCTGATGCTGGATTAAGCTTCTTCAGTACTAGTGCTACTAGGGGAAGTAATCTCGCCAACAAGAAGATCATGCGTAGGGAGAGTACTGCAGAGCGAGAAGGTAGATCGAGCTTCAATGTGGCAAAAAAGCCTGCCTCATAAAATATCATCTACATCGGACAATGATGAAGCAAATACTGGTAATAATAAGAAGATTATTCGTAGGGACACTGAACGACAAAGAAGGCAGAAAATGGTCATTCTTAATGCATCACTTAGATCGCTGCTGCCTGTTGAAATGATTAAGGTCAGGAACCTCTCTCTCTCTCTCTCTCTCTCTCTCTCCATTTTCTTCCTTTGAACGTCACATATTTAATTTCACTAGGATCCTATTGATCATCATATAAAGAAATGGTGATCGACCTGGCCTTTATTCTTGACTCACGCAATTACGTACAACTTTATGGTTTTGTTGGTGGGGATTTTAATTTAGGGAAAGCGTTCGTTATCGGATCACATGAGCGAGGCCGTGAATTATATAAAATACCTAAAGAATAAGATCGAAGAACTGAGTGTCAGGAGTAATAAGCTTAAGGAGTTATCTGATTTTAGTCATGTTCTCGGTCTTGGATGTCAAAGATCGGATAATAATCTTCCGAACCGTGTTATGGTCCACCCTTTTTGGGATGGAGTGGAGATTGTCATAACTAGCAATGTCAATGAGGACGGTTTGCTTCTGTCAGAGGTGCTCGAAATCTTGCTCGAAGAAGCGCTTAGTGTAGTCACCTGTGGTTCCACTAAAGCAAATGAAAGGTTAATTTACACCATTAAGGCAAAGGTATGTTGGGTTGATAATTCACTTATTTCTAGGTTTAGGGTTTACATGATGAAGATTATGAAATATATATCCAACAGAACTCTTTATCTGCAATTGTCTAATTTGAATCACAGGTCAATGATTTTGGATGCGGCCTTGATCTACAAGGGTTGCAACGGAAATTGAATGCACTCGTCATGTCATCTACGCGCTGAGAAGCATTCACTCGATCTGAATCCTAAACGTGGTTAATTTTTATATATATATATATATATATATATATGTCACTGGAAGATCTGGTTTTTCGGAGGAGATTTTGGGACTTGCTTATAAGTCCCCGTTGTTTGTTGGTTATCAATGATTTCGTCTCTCCCCCACGCATCCTGGGTTTTGATGCATTTGTTGCATTATCTGTACTGGTATATATATTTGTGTCTTTGTATAGTTTTTTCTTCTCAATATATATAAATTTATATATATGTATATATTCTCTGTTTTTTGTTTACGAGAAATTTCTATGGATCGGAATGAGAAAAGTTTAATCTCTTTTACTACTACTCTTTCAAAAATTGTTTCTAAAAGAAACACTTCAGCTTCATGTATGCAATCCATTAGATAGTTAGCAATTCTTAGCATCATTAACTAAAATTTCGACAGCTCGGCATAGAGTGTGAGCGCTGTTTTGTCTTGGTCATATATAGAAGATAAACTATATTGGAAACTCAAATCATACATTGATCATGTGGGTATTCAACTGATGGTAAGTTGATATTGCTTGGGGTGGTCTTATTTTGGAACATAGACCAGCTCCAAGTATGGAGTAGTACAAACAAACTAAAAAATAATTGACTTTTTGTGTCGTCTAAATTCATCGCAAAAAACACAAAACGCATCATGATTATTTTTTAGTGACATGTTTTATGTTTTTTACTATGAATTAATTTAGACGATGCAAAAAACTATTTTTCTTGTAGAAGGTTTATTGGTTCAATATTGTACAAGTCATGAATACATGAGTTCTATATATATAATTACCTTTCTAATACAAAAAGGTTAATTAATATTGCTGCATTTAGATTCTTTTCAGATAATAATTTCAACGTCTGGATGTTGAAAACTCTAATAGGATTTCATTTATTTTGCATTTGCAAGACAAGTTATTTCCATAAATATTAGACCAAGTCCCATTAGGCATATACGGATCCTCATCAAATCCAATGGTTGATAATTATCTTATTAGTTTTTATATGATTAAAGTATGTGGCCAAACTCTAATATATATATATATATATATATATAGTTCTTGCTTTTTGTTAATCTATATATGATACATGTTTTCCGGCTCTTACGGCCGGCCAGCTTGATGTAGTGTATATATTCTCTTTTCCTAGTTTTTCATTCGAGGGAATATGCATGTGAACTTGCGGATCTTAATTACTGAACTCGTATTCTTGTACTGATCATGATTTTGGCCTTGAAACTGGAAAGATATTAATGGATTATGAATGTCGTGATATAAAACTACATGAGTCGCTGACTATATATTATGATCATCTGTAGTATTATATTATGATTAATTTATCATGCCATTCATGAACTAGAAGCATGCAGATCAGGCTGGGATCTGGCTAATTTTATCCCTTTTGTTGAGGGGGGGTGGGTTCTGATCTTACGATTTAATTATGAATCTATATTGATGGATGTCGTTAATTTGTTTCCTCGCTTGGCTTTGGAATTTTCTATAGAATTTTTAAAGGGGCTAAATCTTTTAAATTTGTTAGTTATACAATTCATTAAGAAAGCACCAGTTTTAAGTAAAGAATATTAGATGTCTATATGATTGATGATCCCATGCAGTTCGACATCAAATCTCTTTAACTATTATGGACTATAGAGTCATTAATCTACGTACTTTATTGTCTACTTCCCAAAATATGAACTGTCTGCTACCTTCGATCTGGCATTGGTCAAATTACTGTTATGAGTGGAGACAAAATAGTGAACGGTGAGCCATGCACCGTTTGCTCTTTTGTTTTATAAGGCACCCATCCACCATTTGTTTTCTTAGTTTATTAGGCACACACTCAACCCACTCTCCGTAATTGATGCAGCAAATTGCTGCACCGAAAGTGGGTTGCTCTCCTATAAATAGGAGAGCTTAATTGTGCAGAAGATAGAGCCAAGTGAAGTGTGTGCGGAAGAAAGAAGAGAGAAAGAAAGTGAGTGAGCAGAGAGAGAGTTTACAAAAGAGAGGTTTTTTGTAAAAATAATTTCATAGTGAAATTACAGCAGCTGTGGACGTAGGCAATTGCCGAACCACGTTAAATTTCATCCCTCCTTTATTTAGAATCGTCTCTGTGTCAGACAGCTCCCAACAATTACCCCTTGTAATGATATAGAACCTCATAGTACTAGTACTGCTATCTGATCTACATAATTAGTTCAAATATTGCTTTTAGGATCTGTTGGTTTTTTTGCTTTAATGGCTTTTCCTTGTCAAGTGAAGTAACAATATTCATTCTTGGCAGTTGGCAATTAACAGTACTTGATTACTATATATCTTTCATCTTTGTGCTTAGCAAGCAGCAGCTTTCGATCTTATTAACCGATGCATGGATGTTTGCACAGATCACGCATGCATGTTCTATCTCTTTCTCCGTTTCGAAAGCAACCCGAGAATTTAAATTACCACGCTGCATATATATTCTTTTACAGTACTGATCTTTTATGGCGTGCATGCATGCTGGGCAGTGGCTGTAGCAATAAAGAAATTAAGTTGATTAGCCACTTATTAAAGTGCGTCAATCAGGTTTTTACTCTGCACTTTCGTTTCCTGTTTCTTTTCCTGTCTTTCTCAATTAGCTGGATAAAGTATCCACGTTTTGTACATGACAAACCACGCATGCAAATTCCCGGTCAAGGGTGGTCAATTTGATATTTTAGTTCTCGTGATAATTTAGATGGGATCAGCGAAACAAAGGTTGTAAGTTCGAAGAAGTATCTTGCCTTGCTTCGGCCATGCTCCAACACGAGTAGTACTGAGTGTACGTGAGAGATGCTAGTGGCGCCTACTATGTTTCCTAATTTATATCACTCACTTTGCACACTTGCAAAACCAGCTCGTTTCGGACCTAAGGCTAAAATTTTGAATGAGGCTTTTTTTTTTTTTTAAACAAAATTCAATAAATTTATTTTTATTTTTACATTACATTTTTATTTAAAAATAACACCTATAGTTTTGTAAAGTAAAATTGCTGATTAAGATTTTATACCATCTTTTCAACTGATAACTAACTTTCTTAGAAAATTTTTTATTTAAAAAGGATTTTATTAAATCTAGTTTTACAATATGTGCTTTAGACTTTTAGGGCCTGTTAAGGAACACAACTCTTTTTAGGTATTCTCAAATTCAATTTTTTCTCTCTCATTTCTCAAAATCTAATAAAATATCTTAATTTAAACTATTTCACTCCTATTCACAGATATTTTGATATATTCTTGGTATTCAAACAAGCCCTAAAAGTAATTATAATCATTATTATCAATAAAGCTCTATAAACAACCTATACATTTGGGAAAAAGTGGGCCCTTGCCTCTTCAAAGGATTATACAAAAATTTTATGAACACTCACAAATTAGATTTTGTTATTTATGATTTTTACATTATATACTAAATTACTAATAACAAAAAAGAAGTGTATTCTTAGAATGAGAGTAACTGAAATAATTATTATGTGGGATACTTTTAAAACTAATAATGATATAATATCTATTTAAAACTTTTGATGTTCTTTCATTGAATTAATTAATTTTTTTAATTAGGTATTTTTTTTCTTTTTAAAAAATTATAATATTTAAATTATTTTTTTTGGACCTTCTTCTACTAGGGACCTTAGGCAATTGCCTAAATTGTCTAATGGAAGAGCCGGCCTGCCCACTTGATGTGGCACCACACAGGGCTTATTAAAAACACAAACACAAAAAGTAGAGGCAACCTAAAGTTTTAGTTTCCATTTTTTTATATTTTCGAGTGTTGTTTTGTTTTGACATATATATATATATATATATATATATATACTAGGGAACGTAACGTCCTTCAGACGTTTGCCTGGTGGGGCATAAATTTGGTTCTTAATCAAAGAGAATGATGAAAATAAAAATTGTATAACTTGACATTATGTTGATAAAATAAATATTAATAAAAGAAATCTAAAAATTTTTGTTAGATCAAAAAATCATTAAGCGTTAAATGTTGTGGAGGTATGCAATAGAAGTTTAAAGAATTTTGGTTAGTCAACTTGTTATATCGTTTTGTAGAGTATAACAAGTACTACTACAATATTGGTATATAAATTTTTATAGATATCTATTTGCATTTTTTTTAACACGTAAAAGAAATTTAAAAAAACTCAACACTGGAAATATATATGTGATGCAATGGGTCACAGTTCAAACAGATCAATATTTAGTCAATTAATTTGTGGATATATTTACTCAATTCAAACAGATCAATGTTTAGTTTGATAATCATTTAGAGGCTCGCATAACCAGTCAATATCATTCCTAACACCTATACTGGTCTCAGAAACGAATAAGAGAGCTACTTTTGAATTGTAACAAAAACAATTTTAAAATTTGAGAACAATTAAATGGAAGCTACCTTTTACATATGACTTTTAATGATAAACCAGTTTCTTCAAACCCAGTTGCACTAAAAAAATTCAACAAAAGCATGCTAAGATAGTAAAAACAAACTTTTTTATTGATGAGATTAAAAAAAAAATGTTTAGTTTGTTTGACGCATGTTCACACCATGAATATACAACTCTAAATTACCATGCATAAAAAAAACTCAGATCTATCTGAAAATTATTTCCCATTATTCAAACTACAGCGCCCAACAACACTAATACAAAACCTTATGCTTTATTATAACCGTATTTGTCTATATTGACCAACAGAGATCTCAAACCAAAGCCACGACCTCCAGTGCCAACTCAAGTGTATGTAGTCACTTCTGGAGAGACAGACACTGATGTCCCAAGAACATATAGAGCAAATGTCATTCCTGATATATTTTGAAGACCACTATATTGTTAAGCTTAGTTAAGATTGATTGGATATGCATGATTAATTGCATATTTATATGGATCAATATTTATGTTCATAATAAGGATATGAAACTAACTGGTACAATCTTTCTTTCCAGGAATCGTAATCTTCTCTGAGGTGGAGGCAAATGATTCTGGAGTTTTGAATTCAGCACATATCATCATTGCTAGACAATCAATGCATCCATGTTGTGCTTTGGAAACTAAGGGGAGAAAATACTTACAGCCATTACTTGCATAGAGATAAGAGTAACCAGTAGAAAAATATGGAAAAAAAAAAAGTAATCAGGCATGTAGTTTCATCCCCATTCAGTGAAGGCCATAGGAGCATGGTTTCTAGCGTCTTCCTAATTTTGAACACGAAAGGATGGGTAACTGAATCTCTGCCTCTGATCTACAATGCAGAAAAAACCTTTACATTAGCTGTGGCATAATTATTATTGATGACGCTTTGGATCAAAGTAATCAAGAAAAGCAGTACTTCATGATCACATTAAAATATATTGATATCATAAGATTATTACCATAAGGGAAGTGCAAACTGAAAACAAACAAACTTTTATCTTCAGTATATCCTGAGAGCTGCTACATGCTCTAACTCGGTGCAAAGAATTGGAAATAGAACCTAACAAATCAAAAGGCAGAGTCAAAAAGTATTTGAACATGAAAATGAGAAGACACGCAATTAAAACTACAAGCAGAAATGAGAAACCAATAATTGCTTCCAGAAAGTAAAACCAACACCAATTACATCAATTCAGAAACTTTTAAAAAAGAAAAAAGAAAAAAGAAAAAAAAACATAATCAAATAATCAAACAGTCTCAAACATAAGCCAAATAAGATGCACTAATAACAAGGTTGGGCACAATTGTTGATACTTGGGGGTGAATGCGACCACAAAGCTCAGCAGCAAGTTTTCGTATATCATCAAATTCAAACTTATGAAATGCCATAAAATAAAAAACTGAAGAAATAAGTACATTTCATTAAGTATACTGAAACAACTGAGGTTATAATTCATGTGAATCAACCTGTTTAGAAGGAGAGTAGCAGCACTGTCATGATTGTTGATATCTTGATCCCCTGGAATTTTTTCAAATAACAAGCAAAGATTTTACAAGTGAACTGTAACTAAAAAATTTGTAAAATGAGAAGCTTCAATTGGGATTTAGAGAACATTCAAGGAGGAGATGAATGAAATTATTAGATCTGAAATATCATCTGTTAAATACAATTAGTATTTCAGATTCATATTACGATTTTGTAAGAAGTGTGCATTATTAAAGGAGAAATAAAATGGAACACATAGAAGATCTACCAGAAGATAGAAATACAAATATGAATATTTGTGAAGTATTATTTTATTATCTCAAAGCAAAATTACAGAAATTTGAGGCTCTTCGCCTCAATCTTTAAACGCTCTTGCTCTTCAAAAATCTGCATGCCTTTCCTATCTAAAGGAGTAGCCACTCGAAAAGAAGATTTAAGCAAAGATTTTAAATCTCTATTATCTCGCTTTAGTGCTTCTATCTTCATGTTGGACTCCAGAAGAAGCCGCTGAAGGATAGAAATATTCTCGTGGAGTTTGTCAACCCCACCAGTCCTGGATTGTAGTCGCCAAGAATATGCGACAATGGTTAATGAGTATCGGGTGTCGAGACTCACAAGCTCGTAGATAATTTCATCATCTGACTTATTAGTCAGATCATTATTGGATTGCATTATAGTACCTACGGAAGAAGCAGAAACAACTGGTGAACGAGGTGCAGAATACCTCATATATTGGTAATGAGAAGATTGATGAGCCATTGCAAAATGAGAAAGCAGAAAGAGATTGCAGAGTAAGAATGTAGACTGATTTCAAAAAAGTGAAGAAGATGAGATGCGAAAAAAGATGAACTGAATAATTCTTTTATAGAGAAAATTATGACGAATCATCTCTCGTGAAGTATTTCTCTACAAGAGACAAGAGCGATGTAGTATCATGGCTGCGGCGCCTGACAACTACAGAAGAGCAATATAGTGTCATAGCTATGCGGCGCCTGACAGTTACAGAAGACCTGTAAAAATCCTACGGATCAAAGTTGTCTAGTCTAAAACAGAGGACCACTGCTTTTGTTATTAGAGAGAGAGAGAGAGAGAGAGAGAGAGAGAGAGAGAGGTTAACGGCTTAATTTTGATAAATTCTCTACTAACTATGGTATTTACAAGAACATTTAAAGTATATCGCTTATGTTTTTCTAAGGCAATTGAGAGTTTATCACTAAAATCGAAGATCTTAGACATGGGTACGGCTGAAAAAATCACAGGAGGTCGAATCCGCACCGTTTTTTACTAGAAAACCCTCCAAAGAGAACAAAAAAGAGAAACCCAAAGAAGACAACGGCCAAAATCTCTTTGTACAGAGCTTTAGGCCAGGAGTTCATGAGAGTAACAAAACTACCAGGACATGAAAACCCTATGAGATAGGGTAAAAAAAAGTAGAGAAAAGAAGTGAGAGGAAAGAGAAGGTGAGGAGCGAAATGATAGGAGTCGGGGTGGGTCAATGGGGAATACTTTTATGAGTTTGCTATATACAAGCACAGTCGCGTACTAATCTGTGTACCAATACTGATTCATTCATACTTCAAATTTAAATTAACACTGTTTTCAATAAAATCCACTTTTTGATCAATCACATCACATTGGTGTACAGATTAGTGCACAATTATGCTTGTAACTATATTTTTCTTACTTTTATTTCGTTAGAGGAATGTGAGAGGTTTGTGTACGTGACAATACACACAAGAGAAACCCACATGCAATATATTTGTGCTGAGAAATAGATTCTGTCCCACCAAATGAAAACCAGTCGTCCTTAAAACGGTTTTCGGTTTTGTTTTTTTGTGAATTACGACTTGTTTGGATGCTCGACTAAGTCTGTCTTCGACCTGTTACATTGTTAGATTAACTACTCTACTCGTAACACCATCAACATGATATAACATCATATTTAATACATTATGCTACCCGTTCATTATATTTTCTGAAATTGTCTATCTTTATTTTTTAAAACTAACAAATAGAATAGTACTTAGCTGTATTATTTTTAGTTTTTTAATAGTAGTATATTTCCTTCAGAAAAAAAAAAAAAACAAAGCTCGTGGCCGGAGCAAAACATGTGATCACTTAAATAAGATGGCCTGGGGCATATGAAAAGTCTTATGGCTTTTTGTGGCATTGGTTCATTATTTATTTTTTTAGTTATTTATTTTTTTTAAATAATAATAATTAAGCCTTAGATTTGATAAATTCAATACGTTTGACACAGACAAAGCCAAAAATACTACTTCAGTATTTTATATTTTAATTGCATTTTTTTATTAGTTAATTAATTAATTTCGGAATCACAAAATGTAAAATTGGAATTCAGTGCAAACAGGCGAGACCCACCGATATTAATAAATAATTATTCTCTAAATTATTGCTTGGTCCTGGGCCCCAGCCCCCTTTTTTTTTCACAGGCTCCAAAAACGTGCAAGAATAGCGTATCATTATTCCAACCCACGCAACATATTCCATGCACAATTGCACACACATATCCACGTCCTCGTGAAATATTGTGGAGACTTTTGAGTCTTTCTGTTGACTTTTTGGCATGGTGAGGCATCTAAGAAAATGTTTGCTCGTGGATAGAGGTGATGTCGATTAGCCCCACTTCGCACTGTGTAAGTAACAATAGATAATACTATGAGAGAGCCTTTCTTTTCTAATGACGTCTCTCATATCGCTCCCAATAGTATTTCGGTAGGGTCCGGCATGCATGTGCATTTTTGTTGTGGAAAAAAAGTTTAAAATCCTACTGTTTAAGTTCAACAAGATATTTAGTAAAACAAAATAACAAATTTAATGACTGAACCTTGTGTACTTTGTGTTGGTATTCCCGAGTGACCCTTTAATATTAGGCCCCGCCTCTAAAGAAAAGAGAATTAAAAAATAAATTCACCAACTCCAAGCGACTCTCACCCACTAACCCATCCAAAATCACCATTAATCAATCATTCAATTACACTATTGGTATTTAGTCTTGACAAAAAAAATATAAAAACATTAATTATGATTGATTAAAGATGATAAAATCCTGAGTAAAGAATTGCAAAAATAAAAAAATGAAAAATGAAAGTTGTGCTTGAACTTCAAGGTTAAAGAAAGAAAAAGAGAGGAAAGTCGACAAAAACATAACTGACAGCAATTTCCATTAAGGAGAGATGGATTAGGTATTATTATTAATAATAATGGAGTAGGTATTGAGTCTCGATTCTCACGGCAGATTCTTTCCCGACAGCCTCACCCATTTTCTCACCAAATCTAGCTACTCTGCCACTAAAAGTTCTCCACACTCTCGAATGTCACCATCTCTTTTGTCTCAACTCTCACCCGAAATCATGTGCATAATTTATTTTATCTCACCAAATCTAACTACTCTCCTACTAAAAGTCTCCACACTCTCCAGGTGTCCCACGATTAGCTATTGAGAAAGATGAATGAAATGACTTTTTGTAAGGAAATAATTAAAAGTTTGATAAAATAAATAATAAATAAAGGTATGATTAAAAAATAATTTTTTTTTGTCTGACTTCCCTCTCCTTTTCTTCCTTATAGTGTTCCTTTCGACCTTCTTCCACATTTTTTTATCTCAGTCTCTCTCTCTCTCAACCTTACAGCTTCAGACTCTCTCTCTCTCTCACTCTCTCTCTCTCTCTCTCTCTCTCTCTCTCTCTCTCTCTCTCTCTCATATCGCTCCCAATAGTATTTCGGTAGGATCCGGCATGCATGTGCATTTTTGTTGTGGAAGAAAAGTTTAAAACCCTACTGTTTAAGTTCAACAAGATATTTAGTAAGACAAAATAACAAATTTAATGACTGAACCTTGTGTACTTTGTGTTGGTATCCCCCAAGTGGCCCTTTAATATTAGGCCCCACCTCTAAGCAAAAGAGAGTAAAAAAATAAATTCACCAGCTCCAAGCGACTCACCTACTAACCTATCCAAAATCACCATTAATCAATCATTCAATTACACTATTGGTATTTAATAATAATGGAGTAGGTATTGAATCTCGATTTTCAATATTCAATTCAACACGCCAATCAGTTTTGGATTCTTTCCGACAGCCTCACCCATTTCCTCACCAAATCTAACTACTCTCTCACTAAAAGTCTGCACACTATCCGGGTGTCCCACGATTAAGAATGATGAATGAAAGGACCTTTTGTAAGAAAATAATTAAAAGTTTGATAAAATAAATAATAAATAAAGGTATGATTAAAAAATAATAAATGAAGTTAATGGTACTGCCATTCTATGGCGAAATATTTCTCTGCTTTATTGCACTCATTATTGATCTGAAAATAACGGAAAGTTAAAAACATTGAAAACATCATCAAAACAGCATGAGATTAGTAATAGTCATCATTGGCAATTTCATATCATACTGCCTCTTGATCCTTGGGTGGGATTGAATCAACAGACTTCCTATAATCCACAATGGAGTTGAGCAGATCTCTTCTTGCTTGTGCTCTTGCTGCTTCATCTTTATAACGATTTTCTATTGGATCTACCAACTATTAAAAACAAAGAGCGAGTCAAGTAAGGGGGAGAAAATATGAAGACAAACTAATGAATTTAGAAAATATATTTAGATAAAAATGTTGTGGAGGATCATGTTCATCTAAGGTAAAGATACTTTGGATTCTCCTCTTTCCCTCCTGACTTAGAGCCACAATCTATCTATCTATGATTAATTATCATAGACCAGAGAGTGTCAAATAACCGACAAATTAATAGTTATAAAAAAATTTGCGATATTTGAAAATAGGAATTGAATTAGCTTATCCGAGAGACCTAATAGAGTACTTTGGACTATGTTTTTAGAGTGAAAATGTATTATTATTTCTTATATATATGAAATTATTATTTAATTTTTCGTTTCGACTTTTCAAGAGAAACACAAATTTTATAAAATAACAATCGAGCTGGTGACACCTTACCTGTTGCTGGGCCTAAATCCATGGGTTTGTACGAGTTGCCCTTCCTCCATCGACAGACCCACCTTTCTTCTGAAACTGCTCTGGATGTTGTCTTCGCTTGGGTTGCTGAGAAATTTTAGCTTGTCCTCCCCAATTCGGAGAGCATTGTTGCGTCGGAACATGCTGTTTCGGTCTAGAGAACTATAAAAAGTACCAAAAAAAATACAAATTAACTCGCAACAAAAAGTCTAAAAAGATCATGTATACAGCTAAAAACTAGAAATTTTTAAAAATAGCACGAAGTTGATCATCAGTGAGAGCTTGGTTTGAGTTTAACCTAACATTTGGTTTGAATGGCATGCTTCGAAGTCCTTCATCTAGGTATTTGGGCATCTTGCAATTGCTTAGGTTCATCTTCTCCAACCTTCCAACAACATCGTAGCTACCATCCGAAAAGGGCCGGTCTTCTCCAAAGATGAGAGGAGTAGGTGGTGGCGATGGTTCTTGAGATGGACCAACTGGGCTTCCAAGGTTAGAGCCCAGTGATGACCAGAGCGTTGATTGTGGCGAATCAGCCAAACCCCATGTCTGAAACACCAATAAAATTAATACACAAAAAATACTCGCCATGCACAATGAAAAAAAAAAAAAAACAGAATCTTGAACTGTGTTTGACAAAAATAAAACTTGTGCTTGAATCTGACGACACTGAGCTCGTCTCCAGAGAGCGGTCGCCAGAGGCAAAGCCTGAGACCCAAATTTCTGCTCCTAAAAATCAAACTTGCCCATCGCATCAAAATTATACAATTTTTATCATTCTTCAAGTAACAAAAAACACAAAAATGAAAGAAAATAGAAGAAGACTAAGAAGAAAGCGGCCGTGGAGGAGGTAAAAGTTGATGCAGATCTTGTGAAGAGGAATAAATGAAGAGAGAGAGAGAGAGAGAGAGAGAGAGAGAGAGAGAGAGAGAGAGAGAGAGAGAGAGAGAGAGAGAGAGAGAGGTTTGTAAGAAATGGGTGGGAGCTGAAGAAGAAGTAAAAAATCATAAATGTAAAAGGAATAAAACATCTGTCGGCAAAACATGTGCATAATTAGAGAGATTTGCTTACAATTAATAGAATGATGTTAATATATTTGCTAATGATTTCATTGGGTTAGTGGGTGAGAGTCGGAGTGGGTGAGATGATGATAATATATATTATATAATATTTCATCTAAAATAGTAACGTAGTGGGATGATAATAATAATAATATCTATTAGATTTCTAACAATACAGAGACATTCCATACATCTCGCAAGTCCAATGAAAAAAATATTGACATTTAAATTTTAATCCGATTGCATTTTATCAGACAAAGTGATAAGCTTTAATTGTAAAAAGACATTAAAATCAAGTTGGCGAATCAAAATGACACCAAGGACAACAAACTGGACAATAAAATTAAAGGACAAAACTGGAAATAAAACAGGAAAAGCTAAATCACTTGGTGGGAATGGAGAAAGACCAAAATAACTGTCGGTAGAATAAAAGTAAAATGCAAATCACCGTAATTGTCAAATAAAGCTAAGGACAAAATTGGAAATAAAAATGTTAAACGAAAATATTGTTCTTAAGCGATTCGCATTTTATATATTAGTATAGATATGTATTAATAAGTCACGTCTGTTATGCCACGTGAAGAGAACAAAGTGAGTGGTAGAAAATAAGGGACAAAATTACTGTAATAATATGTTTGGTTTACCTCTCCATTTGGACTAGTATAAGAGGTTCGTTAATTTTAATTATGACGTATCTTAAATATTCTTGTTTAGCTAGGGGATCCGGAGGTGGATGAAACGTGCGTACGTTTAGGAATTCTAATTAAGTTTTAGCTAGCTCTTTTAATTGTCTCGAGCATTAGTATTTTTTTTTGGAGGGGGGGGGGGGGGGGGGGGGATTCAAACAGGTATAGTTACCTTAAGAACTTTGATTCCTTTCGCCGAGGGAGCTGTGTACGTAGAAATTAGTTTATTAATGAAAGGTATTAATCAATCCAGTTTCATAACATGATTTTTTTTGGTAAGTTGTCATGATATGTGTGAAAATAAATTAACCTGATTCTATAGTTAGTTTGGCATGATCAGGATCACACGTGATCTAGGGGGTTTGGGTCCTTGGGATACCATGATCATACATAGATTATTGCATTAAGTGGAAGTATGTACGTATGGGTGATCAGTAGGGTAGAACTACTGTTCTTCAATTGGTGTGGTTGATCATAATTAAGGTTCTAAATTAATAGTTATTCTTGAGGGGAATATGGGCCTTCCTATCAATGGTACTGTTTTCGGCCTATTACATGCATCGTTGACTTAGCTGGGCCTGCGTATACGTTCTATTGGTCCAAACGAAGATCAATAAGGGACAAATAAATAAATAAATAAGGGACTTTTTATTTTTTATTTTTATTTTTTGCTTTTCAATACAAATTAATACTACTGCTGTAATCCATCATGTAACGTTCTAAAATTCATATCAAACAATTTATAATGGTAGAGTATTCAACAAATCACTTCATTTTTTTAATCTTCCAATATAAATAGTCTTAGCTATTACATCCCTCTTGTTTCTCGCTCACGTGGTAATTCCCTTTGCCTTTGAATGGTCTTCTCTCTTCTTCTTCTTCTTCTTTTTCTAGAGAGAAAAAAAAAAAAAAAAAATCATTAATGAATTGGGTACAGCTAATAATTACCATGCATGCATGACGGATTAGCTATATATAAATTTAAAAATCCCAAAACATGAAGGTGTCACTGTCTATTGAACATGATGTATATTAATTGTAAATATAATATTACTACCTAATTACGACTTATAATATAAGCGATTATAATAATCCTTAAGAATGTCTAATAAAAACATGATTTCCAATGGAAAAATATAGATTACAAGAAAAACAGAAAACAAGAACTAGAATACATAAACTTCAGGGACTCTTAGGGACAGCCTAAGTTTGTTAATGACATTAAATAAAAAAAATTCCTTGACTTAAAAGGTTGCCTTTTGTCTCCACCGTAAGTCTCCTTCCTTTTGCTTTGAAGTGTCCGATATAATTGCTTTCTTCTTGCATAATCAGCCAGTTCTTTTCTTCAATCCTCACTCCCTATATACCGTTGCAGTACTACATCGATTCTATTTGTCATATATTGTGTACAAAGATGATCTGCAGATGCTTTTGTTGCATCTCCAAAGAAGAGCAACCGCAGATCGGGTACCGTAAAAACATAAACGATATATATATATATATATTCTTAAACTGTTGGTTTCTTCAATAACTAGTTAAGTTTATTATCTTGTTATTTTTAGTGTAAGCACTAATAGGGATTATCCATGGGAAATGTACTCTCTCAAAGAGCTACTTCATGCAACGAACAACTTCCATCAGGATAATAAGATTGGCGAAGGCGAGTTCGGAAGTGTTTATTGGGGTCGAAAATTAACGGGGGTAATGTGGTTATCAAATTGGATATGTCCAAGGCATATGATAGAGTGGATTGGAATCTCTTACTTCATGTTATGGATGCTTTTGGGTTTTCTCCGCAAGTTTGTGATTTGATTAAGGCTTGTATTTCTCTGCCTTGGTACTCGATCATGATGAATGGCACTCCTCTGGGGTTTTTTAAAGGTTCTCGTGGCCTTCGGCAAGGAGATCCTTTATCTCCTTATTTGTTTATCATTATGCAGGAGGTGCTTTCGCGTCTTCTTAGACGCTATTTTGATCATGGTAAAATTGAGCAGTTTTCTCAAGCTAGGAGTACTCCGCTTGTTTCGCATCTCATGTATGCTGATGATATTGTTATATTTACAAATGGTGGTAAAAGGTCTATGAGAGGATTGACTCAAATGTTAAAGCTTTATGAGAATTGGTCGGGCCAAGCCCTTAGTAAGGAAAAAAGTGTGATCTATTTCTCTAAGCGCATTCCGGCTCTCCGTAAAAGATGGATTCTTCAAATGACTGGTTTTTCAGAGGGTTTTTTTCCTTTTAAGTACTTGGGGGTCTCTATTGTGACTGGTAGGTTGAAGGCTTCTGATTTAGATGATTTACTTGGGAAAGTTAAAAGGAAAATTGCTGGGTGGAAAATGAAACTGCTTTCGGCTGGGGGTAGAACTATTCTCTTGAGGCATGTTTTGTCGAGTATGGCTACTCATTGGCTTGCGGTTCTACATGTTCCTAATGTGGTCTTGGTAGCGTTGAATAGACTTCTAAGTTCTTTCTTCTGGGGTAATACTGCGGGTAAAGGTAAGCGTAAATGGGTTACTTGGAGACATATTTGTAAACCCATTCAGGAAGGTGGGATTGGTCTCCGTGATTTTGGTGATATTCAGAAAGCTCTACATATGAAATTTGCCTGGAAATTGCTTCTGGGAAACTCTTTATGGGCGGACTTTTTCAGAGGAAAATATGTGCGAGGTAAGCATTTATCTCTTGTGGATTCTAATAAAGGTACGCGATTTTGGAAGGTGATTGCTACAAGTATCCCAAATATTTTAAATAATTCTCAGTGGCTGGTGAAAGATGGTAATGTTTCCTTTTGGTATGATACTTGGGATGATGATGGTCCTCTGCGTGACCATTATCCGGTTATTGATAAACCTCTTCTGAAAATTAAAGAGTGTCGTATTGATAATGGGTGGGATATTCCTCTTTTGGAAAGGCTTGTGGGTAATCAGAAAGCTACAGAGTTGGTGAATTTTTTCTCCACTCGTAAGGAAGGGCAAGATGTCCTCGTTTGGAAAAATGATATTGCTGGCAATTTTAACACTAAGTCTGCTTGGGATTGTATAAGGATAAGGGCGCCTGTTTTACTTTGGGCTCATTGGATCTGGCATGCTATTCTCTCTAAAAAAATTTCTATTATGATGTGGAAAGCTACTAATAATTGTTTGGCAATGGATGGGAAGATCAGGTTGGTGGGTATCCCCATCGTCTCTAAATGCAATTGTTGTTCCGTGGGTCATCTTGAGGATCTTAATCATATTTTGTGTACAGGTGAGTTTGCAATCCAAATTTGGCGCTTGGCTGCGATTCATTTGGGTGTGCACATGGGTTTTTTTAATACTTGGCAGGAGCAGGTCAATTTTTGGTTTCGCCGTGTTGGTAACTCTTCTTATACTCGTATTATTTTTGGTCTTATTCCATCTATAGTTTCTTGGAAACTCTGGGCTAGACGTTGCAAAGCTAGACTTGAGGGGAAGGACGACACCTCTGAATCGGTTTGGAGCAGTATTAAATATTGGATTTGTCATCTTATTAAAGGGTTTATAAAACAGTTGAGATTGGCTAAACAAGATGGTGATATTTTGCGGAGGTTAGATATTCCGGTCCCTCCTTCTCCACCTAAGAAGGTGACTATGGTGAAATGGATTAAGCCTCAGCAGGGTTGGGTGAAGCTTAATACTGATGGTAGTAGCTTGGGTAACCCGGGTCAGTCTGGTGCTGGGGGTGTTATTCGAGATACCAGTGGTCATTTGTGTATAGCTTACTCCATGGATTTAGGTCAGGGTTCCAATAATTATGCTGAATTGAAAGGCTTATTGGAAGGTGTGAGGAGGTGCTGTCGGTATGGTTTTTTACAGGTTTATATCGAGGTTGATTCTCAAATTCTAGTCAACTGGGTTACTAAGGGTGCCTATAATATTTGGTATCTTGAGGATTTTTGGGATGAACTTCGTGCGTGCCTTGCATGCTTGGATTATAGACTAACTCATGTTTTTCGTGAAGGTAATGCTATGGCTGATTTTCTGGCTAAGCAGGGAGCTGGGGGCCTTACTCGGGATTGGTTTGATGAGAAGGAAGACTTGCCTAGCCAGTTGCGCAGTCTCATTCGTATGGATAGAATTGGCTTACCATATTTGAGGCTTTCAAAATGAGGTATGCTTTTGTAATCAGTTGTTGGTTTCTTTAGTTGGTTTTGATTTTTTGATTCCTGGGTTTTGGGTTTTTATGTAACCCCCCGCATTGGGTTGTAACCACGGTTTTTCTCTGCTATAAGTGAGGGTTTTTTAATAAAATTGGGAATGGGTCACTCATGGACAGGTAGGTCATCTCTTTTTAAAAAAAATAAAATAAAATAAAATAAAATAAAAGTAACGGCGTTGAGGTACTAATGATGTCTACTTTCATTGTATTTATAAATATTTACGTTTCTGAAGCGCTAAATTGTATGTAAGCAAGATTTGGTGTGGTTGATCATGCAAAAGTAAAACAATTACAGGGTATCCTTTTGGAATTTTCACGAAAATTAATGAAGTACTGCCCAGATTAATTTATCTTACAGGTTGCTGTAAAACGATTAAAAACAATAAGTGCAAAGACAGAGATGGAGTTTGCTGGGGAAGTTGAAATTCTTGGAAGGGTGAGGCATAAGAATCTCTTGGGTTTGAGGGGGTTTTATGCTGGTGGGGATGAGAGGCTGATTGTCTATGATTACATGCCTAATCATAGCTTGGTCACCTCGCTGAAGATTGTCTGCTAGATTGGCCTCGGAGGATGAGCATAGCCATGGGATCAGCAGAAGGTTTAGCGTGAGTATTAATTAACCTGAGTACTAATACTTCTTTTTTTTTGTACTTTATCTGATCTTGAAAATGAATGTTTTTTATTTTGAAAGAAAAATTATAAAGACAACCTATATATAAATTATATGTACGTACGCGCGTACGTATATTGTATGTGTAATTATACTAAAAACCAAACTCTATTGATGTATTAAATTAGCCAAAAATTAACTGTTCAAAGTACTTAAATTTGTAATATTTATGCTTCGTTTCAATATTGTTAAGGTACTTGCACCACGAGTCCAGTCCTCATATAATTCACCGAGACATAAAGGCAAGTAATGTCCTCTTAGACGCTGAGTTTGAAGCAAAAGTTGCTGATTTGGTTTTGCAAAGCTAATACCGGACAGTGTTAGTCATCTGACTACTAGAGTACTGAAGGGAAGTCTAGGATATCTAGCTCCTGAATACGCCATGTGGGGAAAGGTTTCCGAGAGCTGTGATGTCTATAGCTTTGGCATTTTATTGTTAGAGATTATCAGTGCGAAAAAGCCATTAGAAAAACTCCCAGGTGGTGTCAAGCGTGATATTTTGCAATGGGCGACGCCATATGTCCAAAAGGGTGCTCTAAATCATATTGCTGACCCAAGGATGAAGGGCAAGTTTGATAGAGAACAACTAAACTCGGCTGTCATGATTGCATTGAGATGCACAGATCGCAGCCCAGAAAAAAAGCCTAGCATGATACAGGTGGTGGAGTTGCTCAAGGGTGTTGTTGGGAGGACTAAACAAGAGGTATATTATGAGGATGACATAGCTTACAAAGACAATGAAGAAAAGAACAAGATTGATACCAATATTTATGAAGACTTTGGATTTTGGAGTGGACCATCTGATGATGTGGGAACCACATGGGTTAAGCCGAAAATTAAATGAGATGATCATATTCTAATTTAACTTTTGTGAAATTTAAAATGCATATTAATTTCAGCATGAGTATTATATATATATACATATATGTAGCCAAGCAATTAATGCGACAGACAGTATGTATGACTTGGTCTTCCGATTTATAAGGTACACATTGAAGAACAAGAGGTACTACGGTACATTTTCTTCTTTTTCTTTTCCTATTTGATCTATGTGCTACAACAAAAGCAGCTTTTTACCATAGTTGAGAGTTGTCAGAAAAGGCTACCATTAAGTCGCAACAACATTTATGCCACCAAATTACATTCGTGGGAGGTTGGTGGCATATAATAAGTGGGGAATATTATTTTGTCACGGTTAAAAAATTTCGTAGAAATAGACTGATATTTACCACGAAGTGAGTTCGTAGGAAAATTAGTATGGTGTGGTGGCAAACGCTATTTGGATTTCTTTAACTGTGGTAACTTAAATTATTTTGCCACACTTACGCTAGGTCGGGATATATATGTTTCCCACGCGACCGTTCATGGAAAATATGGTGGCAAAAAGATATATGTAATTATATCTTCTGGTTACAGTTACATAATTCCGACCAACTTTGTGGTGCCTATTATGGCACAACTTGGGTTGTGATTGTGAAACTCCACCTTTTTCCACCACATGGTTTGATTGGTAATAGATGTTTAGTGTCGGAACGAGTAGTCGGAAAAGGGTATGTGCTATGTTTACAATCGTGGGACATAATATGGCAAACAATTTATCCCCATTGGATGCTGTAATGACAAATATTTGTTTCGGACAACTAGTTCTGGTGGCAATATATTAATACCCATTCTCTAGTGTTTTAGCAAAATATTATTGCCCGCCACTTGGATTTATTGGAAATAAGTCCATTCCATTTAACCAATTAGTCGGGAAAATGCTACATCCATACACTATGGTGGTGGGAAAAGGTTTCATGTGGTGGAAACTAGGCATTTCCACCCCAATCAAAACTCGTGGCTATTGATTATTATCCATCTGGTCTGTTGTACAAGTAAATCTTATCACATCAATTTTCCTAGTGGGAAAAACATAGTCGTATCCTTTTTTGCCATCCCTTCAAAGTGGTGGCAAAATCGAGTATTTGATAACCTACTTTTCTAGACGAAATGGGAATATGGGAATAACCTGTTTGCCATATTGAATATATAAATTTTACAGTTCATAATAACCATCACTTATTATGAAAACCCCATTCACAATGTTCCTGTTACCCCATTCAGAATCCAAGTATTTGGCAATTTCTTAGAAAGAAATACATACAAATGATACACTTATCATTGACTTCCATAATAACCTGTCAATATACTATATATGAGCACATTCCCAAGATATACAAGAAATGCAAACATCCATAGAGACACAAAAGGAGGCATGCAATCTCCTAACTCAATTACAGTACCAAATGTGACGTCAACCTGAAACCTTAATGTGTATTCATCACATTAAGAATTCAAGGCCATGAAACCTACGGTTTTCATTACAACTGATATTCCAAGTACATGAGGGAATTATATCTACTGGCAATTTAATGAGTCTTTGAAGGATGGGATGAAGGACATGTACATGGATTAGAAAGCATTAATCTGATCTGCGTTTCAATTTGTCATCAAGTCTACATGAGCTCAAAGGCCTGTTGCTCCAAAAATGCTGGATTTCTGTTGTTTCCTGAAAATGAAATAGATAAGCTTTCTACTGTCAAACAGTATTATATATACTGCATGCATATTTCATGACATTTTTTTTCAGAATCTACATAAACAAATATTCTCGTTTCCCATATACATTATGAAAGCCTGCATCATTTATATATTCTCCCCATTCATACACAGATTGTTTTTGTGTATCATCTACCTATATTTTTTCATGAATGGTTGTCCAATATTATTAAGTTGATATTCCCATACAACTGCCCACTATATGACCATTATTAGCATTACAATTATGCTAATAGTGTATATACTGCAGTTGAATATTCTGCAGTATATGCAGCTGCTATATCCAAATATTTACCAATCTGTTTAGCTGTATATCAATCATAAGTTTAAACCAATATTACTTAACACAGTTTGGGAATTAGAGTTATGTACTACGTGCAGGAAAACTGGTCTATAATACCAACACATTTATAGGTATTCCCAACTACCATCCCTCAGATATTAGGATATGCAAGTATATCCTTATTTGTTTAGCTGATCAAACAAATTGAAAGGTCATCCCTAGGTTGCACCAATTTCAACTTCCTCTTCCCATAATTACTGATTACACTTTTTCCCCACAACCCAACTCTGAAATGTAGTGATTTCTCCCCACCCATAGGTTTTGTTCCCAATAATTATGACATACTGAATTAGTTGGCATAACTACTGGGTATTACAGAAACAGTAAACTGGTTTCTAAGACATTATAGCCTCACATGTCCTATGAGTACTTCATTAGGGTATGATCTGTAAACTGTCCAAGCACCATTTTCCACCTAGAAACTGATGACTCCATTTAATGTAAATTTAGGAAAATGTTTACTGAGTTTCCTTATAACCCACACTGTTTCATGAATTGTAAAACCTGAGTTAACATTGATCATTTCTATTTTCCGAGACATTAAGATGTTATCTATTGATTTATGGTGTCCCTTCCAGGACTCTTGCTTTTTGTTAAATAATCTCCAACTATTAAGATAACCATATAGTAAAATTAGGCTGAATCCCAAGAAATTACCATTCATCTGAAAATGTGTTAGAGCATGAACCATCCTCCTGCTCTACCATCTACAATCCATGAGGCTGAAATCCCTGCCTATCATCACTGCTATTGACCCTGTAATTTGGAATGGAAGGGACAACCAATCAGCATATATATATATATATATATATTCTGTTTTCCCTCCATTTATGCAAAGCAAAGAAAATGGATTACCTTTTGTACCATATTTGTTTCAGAACTGAACCCTTATACATATAGACAAAATACCAAGCAAGTCAAAAAGTTTACCCATCATCTTACCTTTCCTGTAACTATGTTATAAGATAGCCAGCCTAACTAGTATGTTACAGACCAAAATAACATTACCTACGGATAGCTGGGAATTTAAGGTGTTACATTAATGTGTTCTAAACTCTCCACAAAAAATGTCCCGCCACAAAATAATCACTCCACAAAAAACTTATTCATTAAAACCAGCTATTCATCCAGCTCTATGAGACTCAGTACCAGAGGGTAAATCAGTGTTCCGATAGCTCATCAATAGCTTCTCATGCTCTGAAAAATTCCTCCTCAATTCTACAATATCAGCCAGCATTCCATCAAGTTTGCTTTTGTACATTTCAGCATCACTCTTGTTCCTTTGATTCTCCTCCGAGAGACGAATGAAAGCTCTACTCTTCTGCATTGAAGGAAATGGTTCTGGAATCACCATGTGCCCCATACCAGACGTGTATCCAGATTTGTTGCCCAAGACTTCTTTGAAGATGGTGGAAGCTGCTTCTTCAAGATCCTCGTCTGACTCTTTCTCAGCTAACCTCTCCATCATTAAATTCTATTAATGGCATGGTAAGAAGGAAACTTAGCAGCAATTGACACCTAATTTTGCTAATTGTCAATATACATGAAATTATAGAAGAACCATCAGCTTACATAATTGAGTTCAGTAGCTTCATTTATGAATTTTCCTTTCCGTGTTGACCAGTGGGTATCCTTATAGAAGACCACCATATTTTGCTGCGTCGGTCGCTAAAAACCAGATATGAGCAGTCAGTATTTCCTTTAGGATTTCTACACTATTAAGTACATATAACTTTATGGTTGAGTATCACAAACATTCTCCTCTAATATTCGAATAAAGGATTTGCGACCACCGGTATGCGTAACCTTCAGCTTTTGCCTATTTGAAATGTTTCTTTTCGACTTCTCCTGCATGATGTTGTAAGAAATTAGTTTGCCCCCTCAAAAGTACATCACTTTCCTCAAAATCAGACATAAGCAACAAATAACTAAAGATGATTCCCTGAATGTAGCAACACGTGTGGCTAAGCTTTGTTCTTATAATGTATTTGAAGATGCAATTATATTTATAATCTGAAAGTTAAACAAAAGTCCAATACCTTGAATGATGCACTTGCCCACCTTTCACATAGTTTTTCCCATACTTGTTTGTCCACCTTGTCTGTCCCACCACGTAGTGCCTCTTTATGTGAGGCATATTTATTATACACTTTGTGTAATGTATAATGAAATGCATTATACTTGTCAGCCAAATGGTTTACAACCATCTCCCGGTGGTTGTCTCTTGTCCAATCCAGTAGAAAATCTGTCTGCATGAAAAAATTTAATTTTTGTTACATGAGTTTGATATCAATTATTTGAACAGCTATCTAATGGAGTCAGCACCAACGAAACTTCCAGTTTATTAAAAATAAGGACTCGTACCCTGACACGGTCAATCAGCTCTTGCTTTTCAGCTTCGGGTACATAACTCCACGATGCATGCCTCATGTCAACATGTATTTTAATGATGTCTGTTAGCCGGCCAGTGAATATGGATTCATTCTCGCAAGATGGCCCTCGATGACCATCTTGAATTACCAAAGGTATCTTGCCCGCTTTCCGCATTCTATCAAATAGTGCGCCCTTCGCAGGCCCTCGACCTCTTTTCTTCCTAGGTGGATCTACATCAAGACATCAATTGAATAGGATAAATATTCGGACAAAGTTTCGTTGGATACCATGCAGCAACCAATAACTTGAAGGTTAGTTGTAGTTGTATATGAATTGATAACACATTATTGCAGCTAATCGTTTATTTATTGATGACATACCTGTATTAGTTTGCCCCTCTCCAACGACATCTCCACTCATAGCCTCTTGTGCGGCAGCAGCTCCTATATCCTGAGTTGAATCATTTGACTCCAGCACGTCCCGTAACATGGTTTGAGAAGGCAAGGGCGCTTCTGGTATTGGACTGCGACATATCTCTGCTCTACCTTGTCTGACTCGGCCCCCATGAAACTTCATAGATCTCACCATCCTTGCCTTCTCTGCTGGGTGGAAATACCAACTGTTAATTGAACCATGCAACCATACATATACACTTAAGTTACCATGATTTAATACTGTGACACAACTCAAACAAGTTGTAACAAATCAATATTTCAGACTATGATTTTGTATGCTGGAGGGAATTATTTTTGAGTACCATCTAGCCATAATGATTAATAGTATATGTGCCTAATCCCAGGTGTCTAAATAAATTAATTCCTAGTAACTAGAGTATGTATTAAACCACCCTTTGCAATGTGTAACACACATCTGAAATTATTTATTTGTATAACATTTGAGTAAATGCCATTGACCATGTTCTCCCACGTTCAGAACGACAAGATTATAAAGTAACAACAACCCACCAGCAAAAGAAGAGCGTGTATTTTAATCTTTCCTCTAAAATTTTGCTGCATCGAACATGTCTAATTCACATCAAAGTGCAGTGTTGGCCTTTTAAATTAAACATGTTGGCCAACTTTCAATATTCATAAGTTTGGTTATATATCCCAGGCTTTTGTCAAAAGGTACCCCCTGCTTTACAATATATTTTTATCCGATAGGTTGTGCAGTGTGAAAAAATTACATCTCTGCAGTGTTTAAATGGGCTTATCAAACAATATAGGAGGAGGAGAAGCTATTTAAAAGTGGCAACTTTTTGGTATCCACTATACCCACCAGTAGCGACTAGTGGACCATTTACATTTTCAGCTTTCTGGCCTTTTTTTTAAAACAGCTGAACCGGGAGGTATAACTAAAGCTTTGGACTTTGTGTCAGACATATACAACAACAAACATCTTAAAGCCACCAACTATGTTATTTATATTATAATCCTAAAAACAAAACCCCCTAACTATCACATCCAACCCCAACACACTTTCTGCACAAACGTATTTCTGGGAATTTTGGACCCAAACCAGTAATTGCTAATTGTTATTATTTGTGAAGTAAGTTCACAAATAATTTACCTTCTTAAAATTTCTACAGATTGATGGTAAGTGCCTTTAAGCACAGATCAGTTTTTGTCTTTGCTATACATAACATGGCTAAAAAAAAGCCATCCCTACTTTACAATGTAATATTAATGTTGGAAAGTGTAAAACACCTTGAAGTATATCACGTTTTCCTCCTTTGATAAACTGCTGTCCGAGGACAAAATTCTAATATTAACAAACTGGTTGTCTGGCATCTACACCCACATCCATATCCAACACTCAAGATGCCATGTACATTCCTCTAATATTAAATATCAGACACTATTTATGACTGTCGTACACAGACACTATATTTACTTTGCTTCTGACATGCTAGCCTTAAAACAAAACACACTCTAACATATTTCCCTTTCAAACTCCCTCAACCTAATATGGACAGAACATTTTCCCATGTCTTGACATGCTAGCCTTAAACCAAAACCCACTCTAACACCAGCATACTTTTGAGAAAAGTGGATTGGTAACCACTCAACAGGTTACCATTGAGTGTGTAAAACAACCATTACAAGAAGTAAGTGTTGGCCTTTGTTAAAAGCCTTTAGAAGTAGTAGAATAAGTAATCTGAAACTTAAAGTACCTGGTTGCAGCTCCAACTTGTTGCGGGGTAGAGAATATTGTGCTTAAAGCACTCACTTTTACACTGTGTGCTTCAATATTCAGCAGTTATCAAAGTTCTCAATATTTTGTACAGACCTGGTTAGCAGCTCCACTGAAAAATGCTATCTCCCAACCTCAGTTTGACCATTTTACTTCTGGAAATCAGTTTGTTCTCTACTGGATGTGTTAAGATATGGGAGGGAAGGCGTACACTGTGAAGTTTTAAGTATCTCTGTTGAGTCCTCAAAGCTGATACACATCTACCAACTTTACCACGTGTCAACCCCAGGTTATTTTGTATTCTGCACAAACAGCCTTGCTGTGGACCCCAGCTTTGTTCTCTGGCGCCATTTCCCACTTAAACTACTCCCCCCACCCAATTTTATCCCGCCCAAAAATTTCAGTGGATAATGTTAGAAAGTCACTGCATCCAACTTTCCAACTTTACCATATATCATGTGGGTACCACCTACTTGATCAACTATCAAGTACGCTAGATATATAATATATATATATATATATATATATAACATAGGGTATATACATGACAATTTACCATAATCAAATTAAAGCCACCTATTATTTAAAAAGTACGCGTCTTCTTGTGCAGTTACTAAAAGCTGGATATATGATATGAATGTTGTCATATCATATATATATATGGCAATATAATATATATTTCATAAACCTTATTTTCCATAAAATAGATTATATCATAGCAAATTAAACTCCATGTAGCAATATGGTAGGCTACCATCCCACTCAACAAATATTTTACACAAATGTATTGAAACGGATGCTTCCAGAGAATGCATCACCTAACTTTCCATATATATATACAATCATTATTCCAATATATTGCATGTATCCATATTTACTCAATAGCTGTGAGTGGCCGACTTGGATTCCTTCTATTTGAGGGTTTGGACTTTGTGGGAATTATTTTAGGGAATAACTTAAAACCGGACAATCCTACAACTCGTATTTAACAGAGGCTAATAGGTGATAGACACGTCAATGAGACAGAAACAGGATATGACTGCCGCGATGCAGGGAAACAAATCCCCTTTCTCAACCTCTCTCTTCACGTGATTCAGCTGCATCAATCTTCTTTGTTTCCCCAGGCTTCCCTTTTGAACCCTTCTCCCTTCCGAAACAAGTCCCCATTCTCTCTTCCAAACCCAGGCTTTCCTTCCTAACCCAGTGAGTTGCTGGGGATAGAATTAATTTCTCTCCTTTCAGAACACACTCTCTGTCTCCCCCCCCCCCCCCAACATCTCTCCTTCCGTGACTCTCCTTGCCTGTACGAAAATCATCCATAATCTAGGAAAGCTTATTTACCCCTTCCGTCTCTCTCTCTCTCTCTCTCTCTCTCTCTCTCTCTCTCTCTCTCTCTCTCTCTCTCTCTCTCTCTCTCTCTCTCTCTCTCTCCCTCATGATCGCAGTCGAGTCAAACACAAAAAACTTTCACGCGAAAACGAACCCAAAATCTTTCAAGACCTGCAACTTCACTGCCGAGGACCTCAATACCGGTTCACGTCGAGGTCGATGGGTGAGTTATTTTCTGTGTTTCAGTTTCTCTAATCCCTAATTTTTTTTCTCATCTCTAATTTGGGGAAAAGTATGAGTTTGTTTCTCTAATCTCTAATGGGCACTTCTTGGATGATCATGAAAACAGAAAAGATCCTTTTCTTCCTTTCTTAAAGAATGAGTTATTATTATTAGCATTACCGTTACTATCTTGCCTATTGAATTTGGTCCTCGTTAAATTTTCTAATAGTTCTTCATCTTGGCTTACCTTTAAAGGTTGATTACCAAAAGAAGGGGGGTCTGTGTTTGATTGACAGGAAAAAGAGAGGAAAAGATAAAGAAAATAAAAGAAAAGCGAAATAGTTTTCTTGCCTTTCTTGAGGAAAATATTTTCCCCAAAGCTTACCCCTTTTTGCACCAATAATTTGCACCATGACCCATGAGTGGAAGGTTTTAACTTCAAACTACTTTCCTACATACTGCTTTTGAAACGAAAGCATTACAAGCTAAAAAAGGGTTTTCGTTTCTTGATAAAGAGTTTACAGTAAATATTAATAATGAATATAGCGGAAGCGAAAGTGATCTTAAAACAATTGAAAATTAGCCAAAGAGGGGTTTCGTTTTGAGGGAGAGGGAGGGGGATTTAACTTCAGATTTAATGTTAGGATTTTTGAGAGAGAGAGAGAGAGAGAGAGAGAGAGAGAGAAAGAGAGAGAGACAGAGAGAGAGAGAGAAGAGAGAGAGGTATCCGATTTCAGCTCAACACAAAAACAACAAAGATGAGTCGGTTTATTCCCTACATCGCGCAGTACATACTTTAAAATGTAGCTCTTACATGGCAAACTGTGATTGGCCTCCGTTATTCTCTGTTTATAGGACCCTCCAGTCTAAAGCGTTTCTGATTATTTTATGGAGCATTAAAAATGGATAATTTGCACCCTCAATCGACATGCTGCATAACTAAAGGATTAAAGTCGTAGCTTTGTGTTAGTGCCTACTGAAACTCTATCAATCACTCAACATTATCCTAAGCATTTTCTCAACAAATCAGTTTACATCCCAAAGCTCTGCATATTGTTATATATATATAGGTATATATAGGTATATATACCTATATATAACAATATGCATATTGGATAATGTTAGAAAATTACAAGCCCTACTATATGAATGCCCACGTAGGACTTCCAGTTCATGTATCATTCCTGCCCACTACTCATTATACAGCAGGAGATTTCTGTCTTTACCCTTGAAGCCTACTTTAGACAAAACTGACACTCATAAATTACACAAATTTATTCTAAAATCTGGCTTGTAGAGTGTTGCAGTGAACTGAAATCTTTTTAAGTTCAGCTGGTTGTGTTCCTAATTTATAACGTAGTCATCCCCATTAATCTTAAAACATGGTTATACCCTACATGAGCTTACCAACCAAGTTGAATTTCTAGCTTTGCACCATATTTATACCACTCATTATAATCCCACAGGTGATATAAATTAGCTTTCCCTTATACTACCCCATGCTAGTGCATATATCCCATATGTGATCCATCTACAGTGCCTTGCATCAACTCTATCAAGCCATTCATACGCAGTCTTAGCATGCTATTTTGCCAACATGTTCATGCCATGGAAGTACAAGCCATGTACAAAATAAGTGTCACTAAGTCAGTTATACAAATTACACATTAAGGCCAATATTTAGATTAACCTGAATAACATAATTTTCTACAACTACATCTCCTCATTCACCCCCCTTGCTGGTACTTCAAAGAAGATCCAACCTCATCTCACAGCATCAACCTCCTTCCATCAACAGTCGAGCTATGGTGTACAATTCTGAAATTTAATGCTTGAAGGTGCAACCAGCTAATCTGCACACAATGTTAAATTCCACTATGAGTATCTCTTTACTTCCATAGGAAAGCTAACAAATATACTTAAAACTTATTAAGTATAAACCGCCACCCAAAATCCCTACGAACTACATACCATATTAAGGACTAAGTAGGTTATACCCACATGTATAATGTCCTAAATGTGCATTTCAGCTGTATCGCTAGCCTTTTATGCAGGAATATTTACTAGCTGCATCAGCTTGTAACCTCAAGTCTAGGCTAACAAACTTTTCCCCCACTATACAGTGCATTATAATTATAACGCTATAGACTTGATAAGTATACTAATTATCAAGTCTACATTTTATTCTTATTCCTATTTTACATACAAATCTTCAACTACGATCATTTTGTAATATAAAGTTAAAATATCGGGTTGTGAAATGCATAGCATATAGTTAGATATTTTTATGCAATCCTAACAAACTAACAAATATGGATTACCGTCATCATCATCTGTCCCCCCATTTAGATGATCCACGGTCTCGGTATCAGAGTTATCGTTGGCACTTAGGTCCTCCATTCCCATGTCTTCACGAATTGGGCTATGGTCATGCAAGACATCATCGTCAACTGGTTGGGACGGTTGAAGACGCAAGAGGTGTTCTACATCTACGGGCAAATTCTCTTCATTGAATCGGTTCAAGGGATCAAAGATGGCTTCATCGACATTGAGGATAGGGGGATAGTTGGAGTGAATATTGTGCTCCTCATCCTCAAAATCACCCATGTCTGAGTCATAATCATCTGGGGCCACAACTACAGGAGGGATGTTGTAAACATTCCTACTTGTAACCTTTTGGACTACCTGCCAACTTCCACCCAAAATCGGATCAAGCAAATAAAAGACTTGCGTCGCTTGGCTCGCAAGGGCGAACGGCTCATCTTTATACCATTACCTACCAGTATTCACTAAAGTTAGATGGTCCCTTACACGTATCCCCCTTTTCGGGTCCCCAACATCATACCAAGTGCATTGAAATAGATAAACCTTAAGCCAACCCATGTAGCGTATTTCTATAATATCATGCAACAAACCGTAGAATTCAACTAGGGACCCCTGATGCTCGCCATGAACAACAACCCCACAGTTATGAGTGCGCCGATGCCTTTCACGCTCTTGAGTATGAAATCGAACACCATTCATTATGCATCCGGCATAAGACGCTACACACGGATCTGGACCACATGCTAATGCATATATCTCATCGGTTACCTCAGTTGGGCTAACTGCACGCAGCTCTCGAATCTACCACAGAAAAGAGTCGAATATGATCAGATTACTTCTGTAATAGACAAATATTTTTAAGTTCATTTAGTGTAAGAAAATGTATTAGGAATATATGCATTATCTTACGAGTGATCTAAACCACAATGGAAACTGACTCTAGTGCCTACGGTCGATGTTATCAGGGTCCTCTTCTTTCATCTTATTATAGTGCGTCCTACTAATACAAGGTAATGGTTACAAGGCATGGGCAGATTATATATAAATAAACGCTGAACTTAACAATTTGAGCATTATGTACTTACTCAATGTATTGATCAACCTTGGGGCAATTATTAAGTACATACCATCGGGCCTTGCTCAAAAGTGAGTCGGGTAATATGTGTGAGTGCGGTGTCCCCAATGGTCTAACCTTTTGTGAGAAAATAGATAAACTTTCTGCATTTCCCGTCTCAACCGAACCAATAAGTACATCACTATTGCGTTCGTCCCGATTAAATTTCGTTTCTATATCATGAATGTACATTGAGCAAAATGTTAGGCACTCGAGATGCACATATGCCTCAGCAATTAAGCCTTCAGGACGGGCTCTGTTGCAGACGTAACGCTTGAATTTCCCTAGATACCTCTCAAAGAGATACATCCATCTGTATTGTATGGGTCCTGCTAGTAGAGCCTCCTCTGGCAAGTGAATAGAAAGGTGCAGCATTATATCAAAAAAAGCTGGAGGGAATATCATTTCTAGTTTGCATAGAATGATGGGGATATTAGCTTTAAGACGATCTAATACTGATATGTTCAAAGTCCGGGAACATAACTCTTTGAAGAAGCCACTCAACTCTATCAATGCTTGATGCATATCGGCTCGTAAGAACCCACCAATCACAACCGACAGCAGTGCTTGCAAAAAGACATGATAGTCATGGCTCTTCATTCCACTGATCTTTCCGTCATTGGCATTTACACACCGGCCTATATTCGAGGCAAACCCATCAGAGAATTTAACTTTTGACAACCATGCACAAAAAGCCTTTCGCTCATTTCCATTTAACATGTAGCAACCAGGGCCCATAGTTACACGATCGCCCTCATGTTGTAAGTGCAACTCTTTCCTTATTCCAAGGTTTGCCAAATCCGTACGCGCATTGGCAGAGTCCTTAGTTTTCCCTTCAATATTCAATAATGTTCCCAAGACGTTATCGCATATGTTTTTCTCAATATGCATAACATCCAGGTTATGTCTCAAACCCAAGGATAACCAATAAGGAAGTTCAAAAAATATGGATTTTTTGGTCCAATTTAGCTGATTGGGCATTCGTTTCCTCTTTGAAGTAGATTTACCAAACTTAACATGTGATATCAGACTTAGTTGTTCAAGCAATTCGTTTCCATCGACTCTTGATGGTTGGAGTCTGTGCTCTTCAAACCCATTAAATGCATTTTTTTTTTTTTTTGCGTCTCCATGTGTGCCCTACGGGCAACCATCGTCGATGACCCATGTAGCAATGTTTGCGGCCATATACCAACCATTGTGAATTTGTGTCAGCTGTACAATCTGGGCATGCCATCTTCCCTTTTGTGCTCCACCCAAAAAGATTGGTGTATGCAGGAAAGTCATTGATAGTCCAAAGTAGAGCTGCATGCAGTGTAAAGTTTTGCCCACTGTACGCATCATAGGTACGAACACCCTCTTCCTATAACTCCTTCAACTCATCGATGAGAGGACACAAGAACACATCAATATCATTACCTGGTGACTTAGGCCCAGGGATTATCAACGACAACATGGTGTATGGATCTTTCATGCATGACCATGGGGGCAAGTTGTAAGGTACAAGCAGTACGGGCCAAATGCTGTATGGTCTACTCATGTTATTGAAAAGATTAAACCCATCACTGGCCAAACCAAGTCTAACATTCCGAGGATCTTGGGAAAACATATGATGTTTGATATCAAAGTCCTTCCAAACCCTAGAATCCGATGGATGTTGCATGCATGTCGGATCGTCAACATGTCCTTCTACATGCCATCTCATGGCCTGGGATGTCTTATTTGACATATATAGCCTCTACAACCGTAGCTTCAGTGAAAAATATCGGAGGACTTTTTTCGGTATCCTTCGAGCGGGACTTGTGCTTTGCTCCCACTTAGAAGCTTGACACTTAGGGCATTCATTGTAGGTGACATTTTCCTTCCAAAACAAAGCACAATCATTTGGGCACACATGTATCTTTTCGTAACTAAACCCCAAGCCACTCTCCAAGCGACGGGCATCGTCATATGAATCAGGGAATAGAGCTTCCGGAAATGCCTCTTGCAAAAGCTTTATGACCATATCGAAGCTCTTCACGGTCCAACTACCAATGCTCTTGATGTGAAGCAGCTTGACGATGAATGACAACTTCGAGAACTGCTTACATGAAGGATAAAGTGGACGTCGTGCATCAGCGACCAACTCCTCGAAAGTAAAGTTTGTTTGAGAATTAGAGGTGGATGGTTGATCATCCATGTTTAAATCTCCGTCCCATTGCCAGTCACTTCCCATATACGAGCCATGACGAATGTCATCTAACATCTCGTCCAGATCATCTGGGTATTAACTGAAATCGAAGGTGTCATCTTGTTCTTCATCAGACAAATGAGTGGAAAGGAAATGATCATCTTCTCCATGGAATATCCAGGTTTGATAAGTTGGATCAAACCCTCTAAGGAACAAATGATCTTCGACAGTACGAATGGAGTGGAAAGCTCTATTCCGACATCTTCTACATGGACACCTAATCTGATCAGTGGTTGGAGTGTGTGCTACGGCCATAGCGAGGAATTGTCTAACACCTTCTTCATACTCATGGGAATGCAATCTATCATCAATATGCATCCAAACCTTATCCATCTTATGCAGCTGACCATGTAGTAGAAAAAAGTGGAGTTAGGTGCATTGAAAATTGTAGTGGAATAACTAGGTTACGAAACATATATATAGTTACTAGTTTGCAACCTCTGAGACTAGTAACCTTTTTGGCACGCAACAAGTTGGAGCTAAATATCTAACATTAACCACGCTACTAGTTATTTTCAATTTTAAGTATAAGGTCACATAACAAAGAGGCTAATCATGCCATAGATTAGGCCGACATCCGGCATGGAGGGAATGGAACATGGGAAGAAGAAGATAATGTAGAACAAAAGTCAGGTCTAACACTTTCTGAACTGGGAAATAAATAAGTATAATGCCACGTGCTGGAATTTTGAGGATAAAAGACTTCCAATAGGGATAAAACTTTGGGTTGGTAGGTCAAAGTGATAGGACACACGTAGATTCAATACAGCCTAACTACTAAAAAGACAAAGTTGATAAGATGCATTATGACTCTCTATGACCCTGCCTATTAGAATGTTAGACAATTTATAGTACTGAACATGTTGTAAACAATTTTGTTTATTGTTTCTTCTGGGCTAATATGTGTAAGTAGAGTATAGGCATTACACCACATAACTGTGCACTTCCTATAGCAGCAGTTGCCTATGTGTATGATTATCACCAACCATACACGTACCCAATTCTATTAATGAGTAAGATTTAATTTGAAATCCTAAATGGCTAAACAAATTAAACCATCTAGTTTAACCAATATTCAGTTATACAGGAGGGCAGGAAATGATAGTAAACATATGTCCTCCAACAAGGTGTCTTCAAATCCACCCTTGAAAAAATTAAACGATGGCTTTTCAAGATCAAGTCAAGCCAAGAAGAGCACAACAATTTGAACAGAATACATAAAGTAACATATGTCACACAAATAAGTTTCATGAAAAATTGCAATGCCAAAGAAGCCCCTCAACCAAAACCTCAAAAGAAAACACAAAAAAATCTTGTACGTGTTACAACAGGATGTTTAAACAGCCATATACAATTGCTTAACACCTATATATATTATGATTTAAAACAGCTACACATGAAACAAGGAACAAAACAGTTAAACAGATAGGTTGAATTAACAAAACTGATGGGTGAAAAAATCACTCAAAATAAGATACAAGTATGTAAGCATAAACAAATATGAGCAAAGAACTTCCAGTTTTGTGTGGCGGTTATATTATATACTTTCAAAATGTACAAATGATAGTAAAACCATACCATATCATATGCCTAGACTGCAGGGAGGTTTATTAAATTCTGTTTACTCCATTTTTTTAGCAATGGTGTGAAATATACAGGTTGTTGCAGTAGGAATGCGTGGAAAAATTGTCGCTCAAAATGATAACATAAAACAGATAACAGAAGATACGGATGATTACCTTTTGCCCAATAGTAAGTTGAATACCTCTCTACAGCAGAAAGATGAATACAATCTGAAACCAAAATACAGGAGAATTATTTCTTTTGGGATTTTCAAGATAAGATAAACATACAGCATATATATAAGGAGGCCATGGACAGGTAAAAATGCTAGAACAACCAGCTCAATATGTTCAATTCTCAGATAGCATGTATGTAACTGCCTTGCAAAAAATGGCCTATTTATATATATATATATATATATATATATATATATGTTTGGTACTAAGTTTGATTAATTATATATATAATGCAAGCTGGCTAAAACAATTTAATTAAGGTTTTAAGCCTATTTATTTTATTTATTCGACTGTGATACTAGTAATTAAGCTTGCATGCATGGGAAAGTCCTCGCTAGGTATTATATATATTTACATACATCTAATTTATATATATACAGAGGGTAGACTTTTGTATTATGTCAAAGCTAGCTAAGCGAATTTTATATTATATCATATATATTATGCCATACCTATACATGATACATACATATAATATAGTTGACTTTGTCAAGGAAACTGTTAAGGAAACCTTACCATAATTCTAGGCTTATTTAGTTGTCCTTAATTCCAGCAATTCTATTGTATAGATTGATTTAGTTTCCTTTTATTTTACCATTCATCATTATGTACATGATTTGTAAATGATTCAGATATAGTAAATATATAAAGAGATCACTCACCACATTCGGTTGTGTGGTGGTTTTGCAAATCCTCTCATGGTATCACGAGCCTTCTTGGATTGACATCCCCGATCCCCTCTTCCCCTCATGGCTACCGAACCCAACTCCACCTTTCTCCCCTTCAACACCATGATTCACATGGTTACCATCAAGTTTTCTTCTTCTAACTACCTTCTATGGAAGAGTCAATTACTTCCTCTCCTTGAAAGCCAAGCCTTGTTAGGACATGTGGATGGAACTCTCGAAATCCCTTCACAGTTTGACCCACCCACCTCTCAGACACCCAATATCAAACACTTGGCGTGGAAGCAAACGGATCAACGCCTCCTCAGCCTCCTCCTCTCCTCCCTCACCGAGGAAGCCATGGCAGAGGTAGTGGGTTTGTCCACCTCCCGTGAGGTGTGGCTTGCCCTTGAAAACACCTTCAGCCATCGATCTAAAGCTCGGGAGCTTCGGCTCAAAGATGATCTTCAGTTGATGAAGCATGGTACTCGCATGGTCTCTGAGTATGCCCGAACCTTCAAGTCCCTCTGTGACCAGCTTCATGCCATCGGACGACCTGTCGACGACACCGACAAGTCTCACTGGTTCCTGCGCGGGCTTGGGTCTGATTTTTCTCATTTTTCCACAGCTCAAATGGCCCTCACTCCCTTGCCCGGTTTTGCTGATCTGGTGTCCAAAGCCGAAAGCTTTGAACTCTTTCAACGCTCTCTTGAACCATCGGCTCCTCCAACAGCTGCTTTCACAGCAACCCACCATGGTCCCTCACGGACACAGCAGAGGAATTCTTCCTCCCGAAATCAGCAAGGCCATCACAGTGGCCACAATGATTCGGCTCGCACTCGTGGGCCGTCGCACCAGCAAAGCCGTTCAGGCTAGGGCCGCCGTCTGCCACACTGCCAGATCTGCCGGCAAGATGGTCACTATGCTGACCGCTGCAACCAACGATATGCACGGGCAGACTCAGCAGCACACCTTGTCGAGGCCTTCACTTCTTCATGTGGGCTGACTGGGCCCGAGCCCAGTGATTGGTACTTAGATACTGGAGCCTCAGCCCATATGACCAAAGACCCTTCCATTTTGGATCAGTCCAATAACTATATGGGTAAGGATTGTGTAATTGTAGGGAATGGTGCATCCCTACCCATTACCCACACCGGTATCACTTCTCCAACTCCCAATCTTCATTTATTGGATGTTTTAGTCGTTCCCCGTCTTACCAAAAATCTCCTATCAATTAGTAAATTAACCTCTGATTTTCCTCTCTTGGTTACATTTACTAATAATTGTTTTACTGTCCAGAATCGTCAAACGGGAAGGGTGGTGGCAACCGGTAAAAGAGATGGTGGCTTGTATGTGCTGGAACGTGGCAACTCCGCTTTTATTTCCGTTCTTAAAAATAAAGCTCTTCATGCTTCTTATGATTTATGGCATGCTCGTCTTGGACATGTTAATCACTCTATTATTTCTTATTTGAATAAAAATGGTTATCTTTCTCTTACATCTTTATTGCCTTCTCCTGCATTGTGCACTACATGTCAACTTGCCAAAAATCATCGCTTACCTTATCCACGTAATGAAAAAAGATCGTCACATGTGTTGGATCTTATTCATTGCGACATTTGGGGCCCCTCCCCCGTCAAATCCACATCGGGCTTTCTATATTATGTCATATTTATTGATGATCACTCTCGATTTACTTGGCTTTATCCTTTAAAATTCAAATCTGATTTTTATGATACCTTTATTCACTTTCAAAATTTTGTGGAAAATCAACATACCACTCGTATCAAAATTTTTCAAAGTGATGGTGGTGCAGAATTTACAAGCAATCGCTTCAAAGCCCATCTTAGCACCTCAGTCATTCACCACCAACTTTCCTGCCCATACACACCCGCTCAAAATGGTCACGCTGAAAGGAAACATCGCCATGTGACTGAGACCGGTCTAGCCCTTCTTTTTCACTCTCATATTTCCCCTCGCTTCTGGGTTGACGCTTTCAGCACTGCAGCTTACATTATCAACCGTCTGCCCACACCGCTTCTTGGAGGTAAGTCCCCATTTGAGCTTCTTTATGGCTCCTCACCCAATTATGAAAATTTCCATCCATTTGGTTGTCGTGTTTATCCTTGCTTACGTGATTATATGCCTAACAAATTTTCTCCTCGCAGCATTCCCTGTATTTTTCTAGGTTACAGTCCTTCCTATAAAGGGTTTCGCTGTCTTGACCCCACTACTTCTAGGCTATATATCACTCGTCATGCTCAATTTGATGAAACCCATTTCCCCTCTCATATCAGCTCTCAAGCTCAGCCTATATCATCTCTCATTTTTTCCAATTTTCTTGAACCCAGTCCCAACGACCCCCCTCCTATTTTTCCTATGCACCATTCTCCACACATTACGCCTTCTGGATCCACCCCGTGTGTTATTTGTACTAACTCAGTGGATGAGTCTTTGCAAGTTCCTCATTCTATTGCAGGTTCTTCCTCATCTTTGTTGGATCCTAGACCGCCTCCTGATGAGACTGCCAGTGATTGTTCTGTTCCTGATCCTCCATCCGCTCCTGCCTTATCATTGGGTTCTCATCCCATGATCACACGAGCCAAGTCTGGTATCTTTCGGACTCGTCATCCGGTCGATCTCACTGTCTTGCAACCCTCTGGACTTCTTTCTGCTCTACTTGCTTCTACTGAGCCCAAAGGATTCAAATCCGCTGCTAAGAATCCTGCCTGGCTTGCTGCTATGGATGAAGAAGTTCATGCTCTACAGACCAATCGCACCTGGATCCTTGTCCCTCGTCCTGTCAACACCAACATTGTGGGTTCCAAATGGGTATTTCGGACCAAATATTTACCTGATGGATCCATTGAGCGCCTCAAAGCTCGACTTGTTGCCAAAGGTTACACTCAGGTACCTGGACTTGACTACACTGACACTTTTAGTCCTATTATCAAGGCTACTACTGTTCGTGTTGTCCTTTCTCTTGTGGTTACCAACCGATGGCCTCTTCGTCAACTGGACGTCAAGAATGCTTTTCTCAATGGTCACCTTACTGAAAATGTCTTTATGGAGCAACCTCCTAGATATGTTGATCCTCGCTATCCCGACCATGTTTGTCAGCTAAAGAAAGCACTTTATGGCCTCAAGCAAGCTCCTCGTGCTTGGTTTCAGCGGTTTAGTTCTTTTCTCATTACCCTTGGTTTTGCTTGCAGTCGTGCTGACACCTCTCTCTTTGTGTTTCACCAGCAGTCTGACACTATTTATTTGCTCCTTTATGTTGATGATATTATCATTACTGGCAACAATCCCTCTCTTCTTGACAGCTTCACTCACAAGCTCAATTCTGAGTTTGCCACCAAAGACTTGGGTTCCCTCAGTTATTTTCTTGGTCTGGAAGCTACATCCACTACTGATGGTCTTTTTATCAATCAACTGAAATATGCACGGGACATTCTTACTCGAGCCCACTTGCTTGATAGTAAGCCGGTTCACACTCCCATGGTTATCTCTCAGCATCTGACTGGCGACGGTTCCCCTTTCTCGGATCCCACTCTTTACAGATCACTTGTTGGTGCCCTCCAATACCTGACCATCACTCGTCCAGACATTGCTTATGCCGTCAACTCTGTCAGCCAATTTTTGCATGCTCCGACTACTGATCATTTTTTGGCTGTCAAACGCATTCTTCGCTATGTCAAGGGCACTCTTCATTTTGGTCTCACCTTCCGCCCCTCTGTTGGTTCTAGTGCTCTGGTTGCTTACTCTGATGCTGATTGGGCTGGTTGCCCCGAAACTCGTCGCTCCACTTCTGGTTACTCTATTTATCTTGGCAACAATTTAGTCTCTTGGAGTGCCAAGAAGTAACCTACTGTCTCCCATTCCAGCTGTGAGTCTGAATATCGTGCTCTTGCCACTGCTGCGGCTGAACTCCTCTGGCTTATGCACCTTCTTCAAGATCTCAAGGTTCCTCTCTCACAGAAACCACTCCTGTTATGTGACAATAAAAGTGCTATTTTCTTGAGCTCTAATCCTGTTTCTCACAAACGGGCCAAGCACGTTGAGCTTGATTATCATTTTCTTCGAGAGCTTGTGGTTGCTGGCAAACTTCAGACGCAGTACGTTCCTTCTCACCTACAGGTTGCTGATCTCTTCACTAAGAGTGTTCCTAGACCTCTTTTTGAGTTTTTCCGTACCAAGCTTCATGTCTGTTCCAATCCGACGCTCAGCTTGCGAGGGGGTGTCAAGGAAACTGTTAAGGAAACCTTACCATAATTCTAGGCTTATTTAGTTGTCCTTAATTCCAGCAATTCTATTGTATAGATTGATTTAGTTTCCTTTTATTTTACCATTCATCATTATGTACATGATTTGTAAATGATTCAGATATAGTAAATATATAAAGAGATCACTCACCACATTCGGTTGTGTGGTGGTTTTGCAAATCCTCTCAGACTTGACATGCATGCAGCAAGCACTATTAATATAATAATATCATGTACAAAGCTCAAATAAATAAGTTCCCTACAAGTCTTTTGTAAAAAAAAAAAAAATAGGTCACATTAATATTTTTTTTTTTTTTTACACTTTAAAGTTAGAGTCCACTTTTGCTTTTTTTTTTTTTTTTTTTATAGACTTGTATGAAACTTCTCTATTAATTGAGATTTGTACAAATGATCATTTATTTTATTAATAAGCATGGATGGGTCACGAGAAAAGCGTGTCATATGTTAAATCTACATTTCTAGGCTAGCTAGCTAGTTGTTCAAAAACAAATTAAAAAAATTGCTTTAATTAATTCTCATGTCAACCATGCATCTACTGGCTTTTAAGCCACTTGGTTTACCGTGTGTGTCACGCTAGCATGTATATATATGGTGGCATGCATCATATCCCAAATCACCAGCTTGCACAACACAAAATCATATCCCAAATCATATCCCAAATCAAGGCTAGTGCTATCTATTGATTTTTGGAATTCATGAATACAATAAAGATTGCACCGAAAATACACACAATTTTAATTAATACATGAATAGAGGTTGGGAAATTACTCAAAAATTGTTATGTACATGAGCAGACAGTACAAAAAGACCAAAAAATAATTAAATATGGTTAAAAAAGTTCAATCCAACATGAGGGGAATATATCGCTGAATAAGTGTAATTGTATATTTTGATTGATGGAGTGTTCAAATGCAATTTGGGCCGCATTTTCCTTTGATCATCCCCTACACTTGAGCTCAAAGGCTCCTATCCTTGTTTTTTACAGTTCACACACCAGCAGCTGATTATCGGCACATATCCATCCTAGTAATTGATCAACAAATATTTATAAACACTATCAAACATTTTCACAATGCCTATTACATTACACAGATTTACAGCAAAATATAGAAATTGCAAAATGCCAGAAGTACCAAACATGCATATATATATAACAAATTTATAGCAACCACTCATAACATTCATAGAGAAAGAAAATGAAGGGAGAATAGAGAGAGGCTTACCGTGGCAAACAAGCCTCCGCGAGACACCAAACCACTGCGGCCTGATAAACTGGGTTATGGAGGCTAGGGCAAATCGTGGGAGAATGCCCGGCGAAGATGATGAGTCGGTGAGCTTCTATTTGGTTGGGGCTTCCAGGGATTAATCTGAGCGGCGAAGATGGTGAGCTACGAATTTCCACTCAAGATGCTGCACCAATTTCAATTTGCTTATCCGAAGTTTGGGGGAGGGGGCTGGGGAAGGGGGTAAACTGTGACGCCCCCCAATTTCGTTTGGGATCGGACGGACATTTGAAGCGTCAAGACATACAACACAAGGTTACCTGCCCCCGTTCATGACATATAAGATGCAATGTTCCTAATATGCATCTAACATTATGCAATATTCGCAGCAGATAATTTTTTTCTTTAGCAATACTATGCACCAAATTGAAAATATCTCAAATGCTTAAAACATACTTCATACATAAAGACTCATTGAATAGATCACAACACTAGTCCAAAATGGTTATGATCCAAAAAGTATTAGAGATGCAACTCCATTGTACAAGTAGTAATTTACGTTAACTACTATATTAACATTGACGTCGCACCGTCACTTAGTCAATTGTGTCTAGTTGATCAGCTCCTGATTCTCTTTCAGGTCTTGTAACAAGATCTACCATTCGGGGGGAATGGTAGTTGGGACTACCAAAGTGAGATTTGATTACAAATCTCAGTAAGTTAACAAAAAACTTCCACACAAACTAATGATGCATGGATGACAGTAAAAACATAAATGCATAATCAAATTCATAAGTAATTAAAGCATAACTTGGCGTACAACATAACATAATTGACATAACTTAAATTGAAACATGAACTGAACTTGACTTGACATGAACTTAATCTGAAACTTGACTTAACATGAAAAATACATACTCCACAGTTGTTGTGGCCCCATGTATTCTACGGAAACTTGACTTAACATGAAAAATACATACTCCACAGTTGTTGTGGCCCCATGTATTCTACGTGTAAATACATACTCCACAGTTGTTGTGGCCCCATGTATTCTACGGAAACTTATTCTTTAACTGCTTAAATACATACCCCACAGTTGTTGTGGCCCCATGTATTCTACGTGTCACAATTGTTGTGTCTCACGTAATGTATACGTCACAATTGCTGTGACCCCATACATAAGTAATCAAGATGAAACGTGACTGGAATACAAAATGACTGAAACCCTAACGTAATATAACGTGACTTGAACATAACTTGAAATACATAACCAACTTGAGATAGAAACATTTCGTAACATGGCATAACATATAATAGACAACATATTTAACATGACATACTTGCAACAGTAAATATTACATGACTTGACATACATGTAATAGATGGTATACTTAGCATGACGTACTTGTAAGGTACAGTAATACATGACAGAATATATTATGTAACAGATAAAAATTGATGACATAATAAATTCTATATAATAGACAATTACGTGATAACTTGGCATGGCATGACATATATGATAACACACATACATACACTGTAGTTCCTTTACTTAGCACACATACACAGTAGACTGCTAGTATGTTAAAAGCTAACTTACCTCGATCTCCGCGTTTCTTATAAAACTTTAAGCGCGATCACGAGGAACTGTAATTAGTGATTCTAAAAGTTAGCACTAAATCACTAATAAATTGAAATATATAAAATACTAAATTTAAGAATAAAATTTCCATTTTACTCTCTACATGTAAGAAAATGACCGTTTTACCCATAACTTAAGGATTTTGCATACTAACTCCAAAAGTCACCAAAATTTACATGCCTCATGCAAATTTTATCCTCAACTCAAATATCAATTTAGAAAAATTTAAAACTAATCACAACTATTAAAACTCCATAGGGCCGAAATTCCCATATGCTATTTCCATTGATTTTTGTTTACAACTTGTTTTGATCAACCTTTTGATCTATGACTTATAAATATGTGATCTTCAAACCAAATCATCACATGGTTTAAAAAGATGTCCTAAAACATATATAAGCTTCTAATTCAAGATCACATGGTTAAAAATTAACCAAAACATAAATTTAGCCAAGAACATCCACGCTTTGGCTTATTTGAATATCTCTTTACATAAAATTTCATATCTTTGAAACTAACGTCAAATATCTTCAAAATAATAATATAACATGTATATAAGATGCTGAGGATCCTCCAATAAAATTATCAAAGTCGTTGGAATAGGTTTTGACCACCAAAGAGTTAAACTTTCTCAAAACAGAAACTGTTTTTCCTCTTTCAGTTTCTAAGTTTCTAAATCTAAGAAAATATTTCATCAAAACCTTTAATCATGCAAAAATCCTCAACCAATAGTCATATATACATGTTAACAATACTCCATAAAAATTTTGGACCAATATCTATCCATTAGCTTGGTCAAAAACTCCAAACTATAACATATTCTCCAGCTTATCTTCCAGAATGACCTTTCTATAGTTTACATAATATTTGACTGACCAAATGATTTTCAAATGGGACAAATAAGATATCCACGTAAACTAGACTCAAAAAGGAACAACTTATATGAATGAGACTTTATGATAAAACACTTACAAAAGCTTCGAAATGGGCATGCAAAAGAACTGCTAAAAGCTGTCCGAGAGAGAGTGTTTGATATTCTTTTAATGGAAAGTATAAATGAAAATAATTTCATGGGGAGAGGTGGCTGGAGATACTTATGGATGAGATATGGAAGAGATGAGGCTTGAGTGAGAGTTAAGTGTAGGACTCTCTTACCTGAAGTGAGAGTTAAGTGTAGGACTCTCTTACCCGGAGTGAGAGTGGAGTGTAGGACTTTCTTACCTAATAATATCTACAAAAATCAATTCAAGATATTTTTACCCAATAATATCCACGAAATTAGCTTAAAATATTTTTATCTAATAATATCCACAAAATTAGCTTAAGATATTTTTATCCAATAATATCTACAGTTTTGAACAGACGTTTTGTCCGAAAATATGAAAAAATGTTATTGCGCCATAAGACCTTAAATAACCCTCCGAGTCTAATGGCACAAATCATAATACATTTTGACACTTCTAACTATCTCCAATAATCAAAAACACACTTCTGATACCATAGTAAATAATAACACTAACTATGTAGTTAGACAAAAACTTATACGATTAATGGATTCGTGAAAACTTATGGGGTCTTCACGAGGTTCGTAAAGTTAATAGAAATTTCACAATTGAATTTTTAGCGGGCTGTTACATAAACGGCTGGGTAAGAAACGAAACAAGAAGGGCAAAAAGAAAAAAAAAACAGAGAGTTCCAGAATTGCGCGTAAACCCGGTTTTATACCCTTTCTTTTTGCGGCAACATCTACTCGTGGGAAAAACCAATAATTACTCATGGAAAATGTCATTTACTCACGGGATCATTTGCCTATCATCACGTGCAAAATAGCGATGATGTTTATCTGGTGGAAAAACGAATGCTTTCTGACGTTAAAAGTTTTAAGCCACGAAGAATATTAATTATTGGATTCTTTTTCCCGTTAAAAGAATTTGGTGGCATTAAATTGCGTAATTCGTGGCAAATATGTTATTGCCAGTAAACTATTTGTCACCACTGTGATCTCATGGTAGATAACCTGTTTCACTCCCACAGCTTACTCTGGTGACAATACCAAACTTATTGTCACTAGAGTAAGCCGTGGAACAAGAACTCATGGCAAAAAGCTACTTTTGTTGTAGTGACGCTTGAGTACTGTATTGTCAAGGCATGCATTGTCCCTACATTTATGAAGAAGCAAGTACTCTGTAAGTTACTCATGCATTTGCCATTATATAAATATATAAATATATATATATATATAATATGCGGGAGATATAATATATCGTTATTTTGTTTTCTTCATGCACGAAGAATATTGGATCGTGACATTTTTTCTTGGCAATTGCATAACATTTATTCAAACATAAAAGCTGGTTATACAAGGTGGGATTAGATTCCACTACAACAAACAACCAAAACGAATGGAAATTTTTTAGATTATCCAGAACTGTGTATTTTCACAAGGCTTCCATACGTGAAGATCAGCGAAGGAAATTAAGGAAGATCGAGTGCATGCACCGAATTGCGAGAGTGAACGAACCGGGAAATAACATGACTAGCTCAAAATCTTAAATCACCAATGCATGGTTTCTTGTTCCACAAAGGGACAGACACGAACTAGGAAGGAACTTCATAGCGAAAGATCAAACGTCAATTACTCATTTATATATGTGAGATTGAAAGGGCTTTTTGGGAGACCAGACCACTAATATTAAAAACTTACGGCAAAGCCTAGAAATTTCTTTTGTGTTTTTGGAGTTTTGGGGGGCCAGGCCATCCCCTCGGCTTGATCCTGATTATCACTTAATAATGGAATAGAGAAAAGTTTACTTAATTGGAAGATCGAACATCTCAAAGCGACAAACAACTCCTCATCAATAATCATCAAGCTAATAAATCATGGATTGTTACAAAATAAAAATAAATATTTAATAATTAGTATGTAGTTTTAATAGTCAACTATTCCAAAAAAAAAAATTCTACTTATTATTTTCTAAACCACAAATTAATATATAATTTATTATTTTTATACTTCTATTTAAATACATATATTAATTTATAAATATATATATATATATTTAAATAAAATAATAAAAATAATAAATTATATATCTCTTATCGGCGAACAAAAAGATTTATTGCTGGCCATGAAGTTTACCATTTTACCGACAAGGCGACAAGAAATTGTTTTGTTCTTTCGGCATCGAGGAAATTTTGTCGCTAATACCCTAATGTACGACCCTTTCACTGTCTTTGGGAATGCGTAATGGAATGGACCATGGGGCCCGACTTAATTGCGGTAGGCTTGGGCTCTATTAACAGTTAAGATCTGGGCTTGGGCCTAAATATTAGACTACTGGATATGTACAGATCCTCCATGTGAACGGGAGGGACTCCATAATTCCATCAATTTTCTATTTGGAGAGTTTTTAAGTGTGATGTTACATATTCTGGACGCGCGATTAGAAGTAAGTTGCTCTTCATCTTTTTATTTATAATTATTTTGAAAAACTATTTGTTATATTTTTCTGGTTAACCAATTATTTGAGTTTACATAAATAAAATTGTTAAAAAATAATTAAAATGATATTGAATAGTATTTTACTTGATTTATTTTAGTGGACATGATCTCTTCCCATCGTTCAAATGGGAAGGCTCCTATCCTATTCTTTGATGCCATGGAGGTTCATGAAGGCTCATATGTAGAATATGTATAGGAGGTGAGGTGTATAGATAGATTTCGAATTCAAGACTGCTACTCTAATATTATATTAAATTACTATTTATTTAAAAAAGTTAATTAGTAAGGTATATAAAAAAATAGTTATGTTATATATAATTATTTTTACATACTATTTACGCACTCTACTGATATGACTTACCAAAAAAATTATTTTATATTAAAAAAATTGATGTAACTAATACATTAACGAGGTGTACAAGAAATATGTAAAAGTGGTTGCTTATAAAATTTTTGATAAAAAAAATTTAAAAAAAAAAAAAGATAAATTTGATTATTTATAATCTTAACAACGGCTCCTCAATCAACACCAATACAACATATAAAGTTGTTACGTGAGTAGAATATATATACGTATTTGCATAAAACTGCAAAATTTTCCATTGTTACTCACGAATCATGATCTTTAAACATGACTAGTACTGCATGTATTATTCAGGGCAGCTTTTTAAAAAAAGTTAAGAAAAGCCATTTAAGGTCTGGCTATATAGTGCAGCATGCAGCTGCGCTAGAGCCGAGAGTCGAACAATTATTTAGGGCAAAATAGAAATGTTTTGGAAAGCATCCAAAAAATGGGTTCCGGCGACAGCCTTTTCAGCTTTGCAAATCCCAACATGCATGCTGGAGGTTCTTCGGTTAAAAGGGGCGAAACCTAGTCATCCTAGCTACGACCCTCATTAGCCATAATTAGGAGCCCTACGAGATTGGGGAAACAGGCTCTGGTTGTTAGAACTTCCAGGACATTACTTGTGCATGCAGCATCCACTATATACACACCTTTCATTCATTCATTCATTCAAGCATAAAAGCAGTAGTACTGCACCTGTTTAAATGGCTTTATTTATAATGCCGGTCACAGCATTTTCTCACCTGTTCCCATAGGGAGGAACATTTTACATGGCGGATAAAAGGAGTTAGCTGAGGAGTGAGCTGGAGAGGCTATGTGAAAAGGGAAATAGCCGGCCTAAAGGGCGCTTAGGGTCTTTACAGTAAAGGCCTCAGAAAGAGAGAGAGAGAGAGAGAGAGAGAGAGAGAGAGAGAGAGAGAGAGAGAGAGAGAGACGTTACCGTAGATGCCATTTACTTGTCATTCTGTGTCTCCATGTCTTAACGGTTTGAGAAATTTAAGGGACCAGTTGCGAAGCAGTGAATGAGAGAAAACAATTAACAAGTGAGGATCATTCATAGAATCATAGGTACGAATGATGGTCCAGCTTCACAGTTGCAGCCTTGTAGCAGAGAGATCAGAGAGAGAGAGAGAGACAGATTCAGTGACAACCACAACAGCATAATACTCCACGCTGCTGAAATTGATGTTACAGGTCATGGATATAATATGCACCATCCCTTCTTTTTTTTCTTCTTTTTTCTCACTTTTTAAGAGTCTTGTTTTGTCCAGGAGAGTAAGGTTATTTCTTGTCATCTATCTATATGGAGCAGCCGAATTCTGGGATACATGGGCAGTCAAATATGTGTTTTCAATATGAACGGTGGATACATACCAACTATATCTACGGTATATGTACTTACTTTGTTAAGAATAATCCACAATTACAGACCCTTTGTGGAAACTAGAAAGCATGCGTGAACAGCATATTTTTCAGATAAAGCATACCAATTTTTTCTGTCCATTACTATGATTTCACTTGTGGCCTGTTGGCTTTTTGAGTGTCACTTCTTGGGAGATAGTGTACGAGGCTATAGCTAGAAGTGAAAGATATAACTTACATCGAACATGAACGCATTGAAACTTGAGAATTTGAGAAGATATGGCTTATCGACCGACCTCGGGAGAAAAAGATCGGGGCGCGAAAGGTCACAGCAGCAATGCGTTTACATCATATATGGACTCGCTCAAGTGCATGATCCATGAGGCGTCAGCCCGTGTGGCATCAAGCCTTTTCTGGCTTGGGGGAAAAAGAAGAGGAGGAGGAGGAGGAGCACGTGACGAGGTTTTTGGGCAAAGAGACTACCATTTTCCAAGTGGCATATGCCAGACAGATGCCCTAAGAATATTGGTTTGTGACAGAACGTACGAAGTGAAATGGATCCAATGCGTCTCATATTTGTGTCCACATTCCCACGGTATCATATGCAACCACTTTTATAATTCAAAATAAATTAGCTAGAGACCAGCAATGCTACTTGTTGTAATAAATTTGTCAAGCATATGATATTGCGGTACATTAATTCTAGCTAGCTTTTTAAAATAATTTCATATATTTACTTCTAAAATATATATTTACAGAAAAAAAAGGTGGCAAAAATGATTTCTTACCAATATATATTGATCAACTGATGGTTTCTGAAAAAAATACGTGATAAAAGAAAAAATGATTACAGTCATGATCAGCATCATGCGCGCACAAGAGAATTGACAACGAATCTGATCCCTGGTAGTGGTCAAATAGCATAAGAATAAACAAAACTCGTCTTGCGTGTTCAAGTAATATTTGGCATGGATGGCAACCTAAATTATGATAGCATTGGGGGAGGTGGTGGAATCATTTTCCTACATCGAACGTACAAGTTGATCGAGCTTCTCATGCATGCATTAGGCCCCGTCCCCATCCAAAATAGCTCAGCTTCTGGTTTCCAGTCATCAGCTCCACGCATGGAATTATGACCAGGAATCCATGCATCTTCAATAATATTATTGATCACCACCATCAATAATATCAGATTATCATAAGGAAATTATAGGCGTACCATTTACCCACCATGCTGCATGCATTTGAACTTTAGGAGCAAAGCAATAGATCATGATCTTAGCGTAAGATCATGATTAATCTTCGACATTCGGCCAACAAATTCATGTCATTAATTCAAATTATTAATAACCCATATGGAAGTAGATGTACCAATATATCAACTTGCCATTAATTAATCAAATAATACAGGTACTTTATCATCAAAGGATCCGAGTTAATTAGCTAGACTCTAGTAGATGATTTTCTACCTACCATGCACGGCTCTGATTAATTAATTAATTAATTAATGGGATATAAAAATCTGATGCTTTTAGCTAGTAAAATGCAATCATATTATTAATTATATACATATTCTAGATATCATATAACTATCATTAATTCCAAATAGTAATTTATGAATTTATTGAAGCTCCTCGAAGATTTAAAAGAGACGTTCTATGCATGGTACTAATTGTTTTCTAGATCGGTAAGAATTACGGCTGCGAGATTGCAATAACAATAGAGATATACAACATTAGGTCGAGCAAAGTAAATCTGGAATAAATATTTATTATTTTCTATTTCTTTTTTTTTTTTTCCTTTTATTCTCTTGCTTTTAGAGGCTATATCTTCCTACTCCCATCCCTACTCCTCCTCCTCTTCTTCTTCCCCTCGATCAGCTTTTCCATTCTCAGTTATTTTTTCTTTTTATTTTCATTACCTTAATTTTTGTTCATATTTTTATGTTGAGTAGTTTTACTCTACCGCCCGAATAGAATAGCTCGTTTATATGATAATTAATTACATTTACATTTTTTTATTTTTTATTTTTCTATTCATATTTTTTTAAAATATTTTTAAAAAATAAAACAGTCCTCGCTTGTTGTTGTCTCCTCTGCATGCAGTCTATCTCTCTATTCCTACTCTAAATCCATCCCTTATGATAATAGCAGTGCAGTATCGTGTGTATATATCAAAGATAGACTTGTAGCATTCCAATGCATTGAAGAATTAAGCATCACAACATCAACCTTCTGGCATTTCCTTCGCTGCTGGACATGGAGTGATCAAGGCCCTCTGCAGAAATCTGACCTCAAACAAATGTCAATGTGAATCTCCCTAGCTAGCTAGCTGTCAACCTTTGGTCTATTCAACATTGCCCGGCCAGCTCTCTCTATTGGTCTGCAGCCTGTGCACAAGGACGGTGTTAGAGGCATCGCTGGTGGCTCTTGTTGGGAGTTATCGTTATGTAAAAATATATATATATTTTTTAAAATTATTATTTAATATTTTTAAATATTTTAAAAAGATATAAAAAAATTTATAATAATATTAAAAAAAATTCTTAATCATTAAAAAAATAAATAAATAATAAATAAAAAAAGACCAATAGTGGCCCCCAGCAAGAGCCACCAGCGGCGGCCTTAGTGTTTTCCCTATGCACAATTGGATAAGACTATTTATTGAATGGATTGTGTTTGTAAACCTTTTCTTTTATACTTTTTTTTTTACAGTTTATGTATTTTTTTTTTAAGTATTGATTAAGAAAGTAATTATTAATATATTAATATTTTTAAATTTTAAAAAAAATTTAAAATAAAAAAATAGAATTTACACTAAGAACACACCAAATAACAAATTGAGAGATTTTAGCAGCACTGCCTTAATATTTTTCTTGATATGTTAATCTAAAAATATATTGTTTAATACGAGTACTAGACGTTCTAATTACATTGTTTTAAAAGACGTCTTTGCTTAATTATTCAAAAAATAAAATAAAAGTCCTCTTTGAATACCTCAAATTTAAATGAAATGAATATAGATAAGAAGTTAAAAATAAAATATATATTTAAAGATATGATTTGTATAAGTTTTAAATAAAAAAGTCTTATTTTATAAGTCTTTGTAAAAATAATTGTGCTACATATATTTATATTTTTATTTATAAGACTTATTTTTTTTAATTTTCTTTTGAAATTCAAATTTTATGATTTTTCAGTATATCAATAATTAAAATGTAGATAATTAATTTTTTTGTAAATTTTTATTAAGGTACATTTTTCATTTTTTTTAAAAAAAAAAAGTGGATCAACCTGAAAAAACATTAAAAAAATTATTCTTTATTTTAATCGAATTTACTTTTTTACAAAAAAATTTATCTATTGGAAATTTGTAACTTATTAATATAGGTAAGATATTCACAAAGCATTAGGGACCTACTGAACATTGGAGGAGAGTGGCATTGATTGAAGCTTGCAAATTAAACTCTGTAACAATAGGTTGCTCTCTTTCTGCCATATCCGAAAATAAATTAAACTAATTAAAAGAATTTTTTTATTTAAAAAAAAAAAAAAACTACTGCTAACTCTGTGTCTCTCTTTCTCAGTCAAAGGAAAGGAAGTAAAGGAAATAAAGGAGGGGCAGAGGCAAGAGAAGAAGGCCGGCTCAGAGTTGGCAGTCAGTCAGTAGACGGCAGAAGGCAGTACTCGGAGTGCCCGCCAACCTTTTCGCTCCTTTATAGCTGCTTCCTATTCTCTCCACCCTGCATGTACTTCTCACCCTACTTCTCCCCTTTTTAACTCTTTCTTCACTGAGATCTAACTTTCACACCATTCAGCCCTTGTCAATTTCTCCTTTTATTCGTTCATCTCGATGTTATGGTTATTTTCTTTTAAATCTATCTTTCTGCATCGTCTCGATCAATATATTAAAGTTGTAGCATTGAATCTGAAAGTGATACACTGGTGTCTTATATTTTTAAAGAAATCGAGACAATTGTGGATGCATGCTGTATTGATGATTTTGTAGTACATGCAATCTCGTGACAAGCACATCACATTTATTGATAAACAGTTTTATAAACACGTAATCCCAGCTCTGATAGCTAGCTCTGTGTGACCACGTCAGTTGTTTACCTAAACTCAATACATACTATTTTTCTTCTTAAATGTTGTCCTTTCAGGAATGTCAACTAACGTATCACACTCCGACATTCGAGGGATTTTTGGGTAACGATATACATCAATCTATTTCTAATTTATAAATAATTTTAAATATAATATTATTTTTATATTATATTTAAACACGTCAAATCATTAATAAAATCAAATTAAAATTTAAAATAATATTATTTTTCTACATAATTGTAGACAATTTTTCTTTTTATCTTTTTTTTTTAAAAAGAAACGAGGTCACTTATTCATGAGTGACTCCTTTTCAATTTTATTAAAAAATCTTTATTTATGATGGAGGAAAACCGTGATTACAATCCGATGCCTGGAGGTTACAAAAAAGCTCAAAATCTAAAAATCAAAAAAACCAAAACTAACTAAAGAAACCAATAATTGACAAGACTAAAAAACAATTAAAATAAACCAACCTGCAAAACAACTCACACATAAGAATCAAAAGGGAAATAAAAAATAAGTTTATTATTTTTCGAGATTTTTATAGGATAATCACTCCAAAAAAAAAATTACTTAAAAAAATATGACACATTAATTGATATGATAACCGATAGGAGGTAATATAAGGGTAGTTTACATTTCACATGAAAATATTTTAGATAAAAATTGAAAAAAATATTATTATAATATTATTTTTTAATATTATTATTTTTTTAAAATTTAAAAATATTGAATTTAGAGTTTTAAAAAATTGAATTGTTTATTATATTTTAGATAAAAATTTTAAAATATATATATAAATTATAATAATAAGATTAGATAAGATAACTTCTCAATCCAAACGACCTCATAATCTAATATAGATACTATATTTTTTGACAGCAAGATCATTGAATATACATGGTACCATGAGTGCAAATAATGGCAGAGATTGAGAGTTTTTTGCAGTCTTGAATTAGTAGATAAGAGAGATTGTTCGATCATGAAAAAATGCGGCAGGCCATCTTGCCAAGTCTTGCACTTTTGAAGGAGAACTTTGGTTGGGTTCCAACATGGGCTGTTTCAACATTTGGTCTAATAGCGCTCGACCGATGACCATTTGGGAGTTCAATGGTGATCATCCCGGCCTCCAAGAAAGTACTGCAACACAATTAAGTTCTTCTGGATCGCTATGTTATTAATGTTGATCATGTGGCTTCGTACATGTGGGATGGAGGAAGAGATACCAAATTAGTTTTCATTTGTTTTAGCTAAACACACACAATTATTCTAAAAGGTATATATCAATTACCAAACTCTGATAATGAAATCATCTCACGAAGAAAACTTGTATTTGCAAGTCAATGTAAAGGAATATGATACATCTTCCATATTCTTAACATGACATGACTTAATTCACAGGATAATCAAATTTTAAAATTATCTTGTTAATTAAAACATTATTATATCAGCAATGTGTAAGATATGTTTTTTCCATCAACTTATAAGTATAAAAACTCCTTAACAAATGTGTTTTGTATTTTACTAGTTAATGAATGTGTTTTTTTTTTTTTTTTTGAGAAAATTTATGAATGTGTTAGGAATCTTATGCATTGAACACCTAATAAAATTTAAATCATTGATACCAACAAAGGTTAACTTATGTTCCCCAACAACAAGATTTGATGATGTGGCACGAGTTGTGTTGCCCAGATGACTAACACAAGAGGGGGGTGAATTGAGTTATATTAAAAAAATAACAATTATAAATCAAATATATAATATAAAATATAAACAAAATATGAAATAACAATAAATATAAAGAGTAAGGGTAAGAGAGAATCAAACTCAATATGTTAACGAAGTTCGGCCCCACTGCCTACGTCCCCGCCTCAAGCTACCCCTTGAGGATTCCCAAATTCACTATTCAACCTCCTTCAGGTGGAGATAGAAACCTATTACACCTTTGAACAACACCGCTACAAAGGATCCGTGTAGAACACCCTCTACACTTGCAATCACCTTACACGTGGTGATTCAACTATTCCCCGTGTAGAATACTTTCTACACGCACAAGGGTTATACACACCTTTTTTCTGATACAAAAGCTGATAGTGGGTAGGTTATCAGAAAACACTCCTCAATGAGTTAAATAAGAACAATACAGCGCAAACTATATCTCTAAAAATGAACAAGGATTAAGGCTCAATGCTTAGAGAAGAGAGAATGAAAGTTTTGAATGAATGTTGTATGCTCTTGATGTTGTGAATGTGAAACTCTCAAATAATCTATTTATAGGCATATGAGATTTCATATTCAAATTTAAAAAGATTCACATGTCAAAGACAACATCATTCACTTTTTCAAAAAAATCAAACCTAATCTTTTACTTTTGGCATATGACAAAAGGAGTACACTTTCATTTTCAAAAAAATTCAAATCTAATCTTTTAATTTTTGCATATTACAAAAGGAGCACACTTTCCTTTTCAAAAAATTCAAATCTAATCTTTTACTTTTTGTATATGACAAAAGGAGCACACTTTACTTTTCAAATTTTTCAAACAAAATCATCTCCCTTTTGTATAAGTCCAAAAAAGTATCAATCACTTTTAAAAATATTCAAATAAAACATGCACATGTGAAAGATGACAATCAGTCATCTTTAATATTTTCAAAGTTCAACCCTTTAATTAAGGCATGCACAGGTAAAAGATTACAATCAATCATCTTTCAAAATTTTCAAATTTAATTTTAAAAAATATTCATGCACATGTGAAAAATGTATTTTAATGCTTTATGATAAAATATTAATTTTGAGCATTAATCCTAATTTCGAATTTTGAAAAGATTTACAACATTACTCTATAATTTTAATGTGAACTTGTTCCCTTCTTGCTCATGCTTGTTTCCTTGATGTACTTGACTCCATTGTGTATACAACTTGAGTTTGAGACTTCTTTATTCTTTGAATTCATTTGTTATCATCAAAATCCATGTGTAAATATATAATTACACAAAACTTGAAATCTTGGGTTCAACAAATTTTTCCTTTTCGATGATGACAAATACTTAATAGAACCTGAAAGCTGTATTAATACTTAAGCTCTCCCTAAAAATGTGCGTTAGTTTTTCAAGTAAAAGTATAAATATAATTCCAAGCATATATAATAAGTTTAGCAATTCAAACAATGTTAATGTTCTAGTCTAACACTTCTCCCCCTTTTAGCATCATTAAAAAGGATCCGCAATAAGTAAATGGATCTGAAGAAAACGGTGCGTTAGTAAACACTGTAGATAGTTAAAAAAATAAATAAATTTCATCCGTCCGTGACCCGACAAGTGCGGCTGGAGATTTGAAAAAAAATCGCCTGATATTGTTGACAAACGAGATTGAAGGTTCCGAGTTTCTAAAAAAATGTCATTTTCACCGATCGGGAAAAAATACATTGCACTTTGACTTGGATGATAGCTTGTCTTGTTCTTTATGCTATATCTATAAAATCAGTCCTGAAGTTCATCCAATCCACATCAAGTTTTCTTCTCATCTCTATAACTCATCTGCATTCCTTCAACATTCCCGTTTTAAACCTTCTATTCTTTTCTCAATGGCTCATTCTTCTAACATTTCTCTAGATCCATCCATGAGGCATTCTGCATCTCAACCTCCTGTCCTTTCTGCAGCTGCCATTGGTGCCATGTTGCAGCAAGAAAATAATAATCTGACTAATAAGTTAGATTCTGATGCTATTTATGACTTGGTGAGTCTTGGGACTCGCTACTCTTCCTCTATTGTTACTTTTTCTCAGCGGCTACAAGCCAAAAATCACGAAGTTGGAAAGCTCAAAGAACAAATTGTTGTATTTCAACGAATTGTTCAAGAGTTTCACACAAGGGAATGAATCATTCGACAGAAGAATAAACAGTTGAAATCTTTATTAGATTCTTCATTTCGCTTGCCAGTTCCCATGGATAAGAATGACATGATATTGTATGAAGAGAATGAGCGTCTCAAACATGAGGCTAAGAATCTCAAGTTTATGTAAAAGTATTTAAAAAATCTATCTCTATTTTTATTGACTCTGGTCTATCTTTTAAGAGATATTCATAGCATGCATCATACCTATTTCTCTTCTGATCATACATAATCTATCTTCTGGTAAAGATTTTGTGAAAATATCTGCTAACTGATCGTGTGTTTGTGAACTCTAATATTATATCGCCTTTCTGCACATGATCTCGAAGAAAATGATACCTTATTTCAATATGCTTAGTTCTAGAATGTTGTATTGGGTTCTTTGAAAGATTTATAGCACTTGTACTATCACATTTGATTGGAATGTGATTATACATGAGTTTAAAATCTTCAAGTTGTTGCTTCATGTAGAGAACTTGAGTACAACAACTACCCGCAGCAACATATTCTGCCTCAGCAGTAGATAGTGCAACAGAATTTTATTTTTTACTAAACCAGGAAATTAGTGCATGACCTAAGAAATGACATGCTCCACTAGTGCTTTTTCGATCTATTTTACAGCCAGCATAATCTGCATCTGTGTAACTGATTAGATCGAAAGATGTGTGCTTAGGGTACCATAACCCTAGGTTAATTGTAACACTAAGATATCTAAGAATGCGCTTAACTGCAATTAAATGTGATTCTTTTGGAGATGATTGAAAGCGTGCACATAAGCACACACTAAACATAATATCTGGTCTACTGGCTGTTAAATATAATAAGCTACCAATCATACCTCGATATATCTTCGAGTTAACTGGCTTACCGAATTCATCTTTATCAAGTTTAGTTGATGGGCTCATTGGTGTTCCAATTTCCTTAGCATTTTCCATCCCAAACTTCTTCAGTAATTCCTTAATATATTTTGATTGATTGATGAATGTCCCACTTTTTGCTTTCTTAATTTGCAATCCGAGAAAAAATGTAAGTTCTCCTATCATGCTCATCTTAAATTCTTCCTGCATAGTCTTAACAAAAACTTGACACATATTTTCATTAGTAGCACCAAATATTATATCATCAACATAAATCTGAATCAAAAGAATATCATCATTTTCATATTTAATGAAAAGAGTTGTGTCGATTTTTCCTCTTGAAAAACCTTTTTCAATCAAGAAACCACTAAGTCTTTCGTACCAAGCTCTAGGAGCTTGTTTAAGTCTATATAGTGCTTTTGTGAGTTTGAAAACATGATTTGGGGAAATATGATTTTCAAAATCTAGAGGTTGCTCAACATATACCTCTTCATTTATAAAACCATTTAAGAAAGCACTTTTAACATTCATTTGAAAAAGTTTGAAATCTTTATAACAAGCATATGCAAGTAGTATTCGAATAGCTTCTAATCTTGCGACAGGTGCATATGTCTCATCATAATCGATTCCTTCTTCTTGATTAAAACCTTGGGCTACAAGTCGAGCCTTATTTCTAGTAATGACTCCGGACTCATCTTTCTTGTTTCTAAAAACACATTTTGTTCCAATAATAGTATGATTTTTGGGTCTAGGAACAAGTGTCCAAACATCATTTCTTTCAAATTGATTCAACTCTTCTTGCATAGCTAGAATCCAAGATTCATCAAGAAGTGCGTCATCAATATTTTTAGGTTCAATTTGAGATAGAAAAGCAGTATGATTGCAAATATTTCTAAGAGATGATCGAGTACTTACACCTTGTGAAGGTTCTCCCAAAATTTGTTCCACTGGATGATCTTTCACAAATTTTCACTGTTTGGTTGCATCTTGTATTAAATTTTGATGATCTTTCCTGATGGCTCCATGTTGAACTTCCTCTATTGTTTTCTCTTTGTTGAGATTGAGACTTTTCATATTATTTATACCTCATGTTTCTTCATCAATAGATTTCTTGGAGAGTGAAGAATTAGATTTATCAAATACTACATGCATAGATTCTTGTACAGTCAAAGTCTTTTAATTGAATACTTTATAAGCTTTACTATTAGTAGAATACCCGAGAAAGATACATTCATCAGATTTTGCATCAAATTTGCCTAAATTATCCCTGTCATTCAAAATAAAACATTTGCATCCAAATACATGAAAGTAACCAATGTTGGGCTTTGTCTCATTCCAAAGCTCATAGCGGGTTTTATCTAACTTAGACCTTAGCATAACTCTATTTATAACATAACATGTAGTACTTACCGCTTCGGCCCAAAAAATAACTAGGCAAGTTGTTCTCATTGAGCATTGTTCTTGTCATTTCTTGAAAAGATCTATTTTTCCTCTCTACTACCCAATTTTGTTGAGGAATTCGAGAAGTAGAAAAATCATGCACAAAACCATTTTTCATCACAAAATGTTTCAATATTTTTATTAACAAACTCTTTTCCCCTATCATTTTGGATACTTGAAATAGTATAGCCCTTTTCATTTTGAATTCTCTTGCATAACTTGGTAAAGGCATTATGTGTCTCATCTTTATAAGCAAGAAAGATAACCCAAGTATATCTAGAGAAATCATCAACAATAACAAATGCATAATATTTTCCTCGTAGACTTGCAACTCTATTTGGTCCAAAAAGATCCATGTGTATAAGTTGCAATGGTCTAGTAGTAGAAATATGTTTCTTAGTTTTAAAAGAAGTTTTTGTTTGTTTACCAAATTGACATGCATCACAAATTTTGTCTTTAAGAAAATTTGTTTTTGGTAAATCTCTCACAAGATCATTTTTTGAAAGTTTAGAAATAAGTTCCATATTGGCATGACCTAATCTTCTATGTCATAGCCAACTAGTTTTATTTTGAGCTGAAAAGCAAATAGCATATTGTGAGGTAATTTATTCAAAATCGATTGTATAAACATTATTGTTTCTAAAAGCAATAAAACAAATATTACAATCATGATCATTCAAAATAATGCATTTATCCATTTTGAAAGTAACTGTAAATTCTTTATCACATAATTGACTTATACTCAAAAGATTATGTTTTAAACCTTCAACAAGTAGAACATCTTCAATTATGAGAGAAGATTTATTACCAATTTTACCTATTCCCACGATCTTTCCTTTCGAGTTGTCTCCAAATGTCACATGTCCTTCTTCTTTAGATCTAAGATCAAAGAACTTAGTCTTGTCTTCCGTCATGTGTCTTGAACATCCACTATCTAAAAACCACTTGTTTTTACTTGTGGATGACTTCATGTATACCTATAAAAATAATTAAAATGATTTTTCTTGGTACCCAAGTTCTTTGGGTCCTTTATTTATTAGTATTAGAATAAATAAGATTTTTAGGTACCCATATGGCGCTAACAGTCATTGTATGATTTCTTCTAATAGGACAAGTATGATAATTATGACTATTTCTATTACAGAAATTATAAATAGCATGTGAGATATATGAAGAACTTGAATGATTATAATAATATCTTTTTTTGACAAATTTATTTTTATGAAAAGAATTTTGAATATTAGTCTTTGATGTAGAATGATTATCAAAGAAATTTTTATAAGATTTGTATTTTTGTTTTGGCATATATCCCAAACCTGCCTTGTCAAAAACACATCTTTGACTACCAAGAAGTTTTTCAAAATTTCTTTTTCCATTCGTAAAGTTTTCAACAATATTTTCTAAATCGGTTTTCTTCTTATTCAATTCAAGATTTTCATCTTTCAAAATGATACTTTCTTTTCTTAAAATTTCAATTTCATTTGTTAAAGAAAAATTTTTCTTTTTCAAAGCAGTATATTTGATACCCAATTTTTCAAATTCCTCATAAATCTCTTCTAAAACATTTTGCAATTTTTCATATGAAAGATTTTCAATATTATCAAGATTTGTTACCTCAATGTCATTTTTAGTCATAAGATAAAGATTTTCTGATTCTTCATTGCTTGCTTCACTATCTGAGCTACTTGAATCATCATCCTATGTAGCTTTCATTGCTTTCTTGCCCTTCTTTCAATCTTTCTTTAACAGATGACAATCTGGCTTGATATGACCAGGTTTATTGCATTTTTAACAAATTAAAGTGTCATTTTTACCTGAAACTTTCTTGAAAAACTTTTTGAAAGATTTCCTCGGAGGAGTTCTATTTTTCTTCAAGAACCTCTGAATTCTTCTTGTTATCATCGCAACTTCTTCATCTTTATCGTCATTTTCCTCATCTTCATCACTTTCACTTTCATGAGGAACAACTTTAAGTGCTAAGCTCTTCTTTGGCTTTCCTTCTTCTTCTCCTCTTTTCAATGTGTACTCATGGGTGATAAGTGACCCGATGAGTTCATTGACTTCGAGTTTCTTGAGGTCTCTAACTTCAAGAATCGCTGTAACTTTTAATTCCCAACATTTTGGTAAAGAGTTGAGAATTTTTCTTACTATCTCCATCTTGGAATAAATTTTGCTAAGAACTGTCAAGCTGTTTATGATGTTAGTAAAACGAGTGTGCATACTAGAAATAGATTTATCATCATTCATCTTAAACATTTCATATTCATTAGTAAGAATATAAATTTTTGATTCCTTGACTTGCGAAGTTACTTCCAAGTTATCCCAAATTTCCTTTGCCGTAGCGCAATTCATTATTCTATTAAACTCATTTCCATTAAGAGCATTATATAATAAATTCATAGTAGTTAAATTTAAAGTATAAAGTCTATCGTCTTCACGATCAAACTCTTCTTCTTCCTTTTTGACTTTTACTCCATCAACCACTTTTGTTGGAATATAAGATCCATTTACAATACATTTCCAGATTTCTTTACCTTGAACTTGAAGAAATATTCTCATTCTAACATTCCAGAATGAATAATTATCTCCACAAAAGAGTGGAGGCCGACTGCTAGATTGACCTTCACCAAATGAAGCTGCAATATTAGCCATAAGATCTTAACTCAAAAGATAGTTAATCTTATAATATAGCTTTTAGCTCTGATACCAATTGTTACCCAGATGACTAACACAAGAGGGGGGTGAATTGAGTTGTATTAAAAAAATAATAATTATAAATCAAATATATAATATAAAATATAAACAAAATATGAAATAATAATAAATATAAAGAGTAAGGGTAAGAAAGAAGTAAACTCAGTATGTTAACGAGGTTCGGCCCCACTGCCTACGTCCTCGCCTCAAGCTACCCCTTGAGGATTCCCAAATTCACTATTCAACCTCCTTCAGGTGGAGATAGAAACCTATTACACCTTTGAACAACACCGCTATAAAGGATCCATATAGAACACCCTCTACACTTGCAATCACCTTACACGTGGTGATTCAACTATTCCTCGTGTAGAATACTTTCTACACGCACAAGGGTTATACACACAATTTTTCTGATACAAAAGTTGATAGTGGGTAGGTTATCAGAAAACACTCCTCAATGAGTTAAATAAAAACAATACAACGCAAACTATATCTCTCAAAATGAACAAGGATTAAGGCTCAATGCTTAGAGAAGAGAGAATGAAAGTTTTAAATGAATGTTGTATGCTCTTGGTGTTGTGAATTTGAAGCTCTCAAATAATCTATTTATAGGCATATGAGACTTCATATTCCAATTTAAAAAGATTCACATGTCAAAGACAACATCATTCACTTTTTCAAAAAACTCAAACCTAATCTTTTACTTTTGGCATATGACAAAAAGAGCACACTTTCCTTTTCAAAAAAATTCAAATCTAATCTTTTAGTTTTTGCATATGACAAAAGGAGCACACTTTCCTTTTCAAAAAAGTTCAAAGCTAATCTTTTACTTTTTGTATATGACAAAAGGAGCACACTTTACTTTTCAAATTTTTCAAACAAAATCATCTACCTTTTGTATAAGTCCAAAAAAGTATCAATCACTTTTAAAAATATTCAAATAAAACATGCACATGTGAAAGATGACAATTAATCATCTTTAATATTTTCAAAGTTCAACCCTTTAATCAAGGCATGCACATGTAAAAGATAACAATCAATCATCTTTCAAAATTTTCAAATTTAATTTTCAAAAATATTCATGCACATGTGAAAAATGTATTTTAATGCTTTATGATAAAATATTAATTTTGAGCATTAATCCTAATTTCAAATTTTGAAGAGATTTACAACATTACTCTATAATTTTAATGTGAACTTGTTCCCTTCTTGCTCATGCTTGTTTCTTTAATGTGCTTGACTCCATTGTGTAGACAACTTGAGCTTGAGACTTCTTTATTCTTTGAATTCATTTGTTATCATCAAAATCTATGTGTAAATATATAATTACACAAAATTTGAAATCTTGGATTCAACAAGTTGAATACAATATTATAAATGAGTAAGGTTAAGTATAAGCTTCAAATAGATAGGTTTTGTGTAGACTACTTGAAAAAAAAATGTCTTAGCAAAAAAGAATGATTATTTTACATTTTTTCAAAATATGGTATGTTATTTTATAAAAATTTGTCTATTTAAAACTAGTATAAATTATTTCTCGTTATAATTTCTTATACATTGAGAGAAAAATATTTAATATTGATTTATCAACAAATTCATGAATGAGATTTTTATAAATTCAAAATTTCAAATGGTCCATAATGCCCTACTGATTAGGAAACCGATCCTTGATTCCTTGTAATAGTATTGAATGGATAATACTCTTTAGTGGCAAATTTTGTTTTGTCTGTTCGTGTATTTTATTTTTTATCTTAATAATTAAAAAATAATCATTAGTAAATTTGTGTATTTAAACAAATATTTAAAAATATTTTTTAAAAATTGCAATTACACTAATAATGATATTTAAAATGAAACTGAGTAGTAGCGCCTTGATTGAATTTCAAATTCAAAGTTGTCTAGTTTTTATTAACTATCACAACAATAGAAGTGGTTTTTTGGGACAAAAACATTTGTCTCAAAAAATAGTGATTTCGTCCCAAAATATTCATTGGTATGAAAAGAAATTGTCTCGAGGTCATTCCAATCACAGTGTCTCAAAAGATATTTTAAGACGAAAATATCTATTTCATCTCAAAAAATATCTTTTAGGGCGAATTTGAGTAAAACCGATCGATCGTGTTCGAACATATTTTTATTTTTTTTATTATTTTGTTATACGTGAATTTCATTCCAAAATCACGTTCAAACAGTACAAAATTGACATTCAAATGCCTAATATATTCGAATGCATCCATCATGAGTTGTCGATCGATACTAAGATACGTTCAACCAAATATTTGTGAGGAAATGTTCGAACAAACAATGTAACGGTCAAATAGTAAAATATATTTGAACGTATTAAGTTAGACATTCGATAGGATCATAATAGGATCGAATGATTTGTTATAAAATGACGTTCGAACGTTTAATTTCATATTTGATGATTTCGTTCAAATGGATTCAAGTACTAATCAAATGCTTAATACCGATTACATTCAAACGTAGTGTATTAATGTTCGAATAGTTTAAATAATATTGTTCAAGCGGTTTTTAGTCATTCGAATGATAACTATTTTAGTTTACCCAATAATAAAAAACTAAATAAACATATATAATATTTTTTAAAAATACATTACAATTTGTTCCATACCCACAAAAGTAGTCTAATAAGTGCGAACTAAATAAATAAAATAGTATTAGTACTAGCGTTATTTGTATAGAAATAGATCCCAAAATTTATATGTATAATATAAATCAGTTGCTTAACGGTCTGAACTGTTGCATAAGCATGTGCATTTGTAACTCTCCCGAACTCTTTGTATTGTTGTTCTTGTTGTTTCATATGCATTTTCATGTCTTCTTGTTTCTACAATTGAGCATCTAATTTATGCTATCTTGCAGTCAATTCCTCAATCTTAGAATTCGCTTTCTCACGCTATAGAGTTGTTATAGGCAAATCAGGACATTAAGGAAGAGCTAGAAGGCTTTATACAGTGACCCAAACTCCTCAAATATTCTGAGGATTGACTAAGAACTTATGCAAAAATTTCAACATCACTTATAAAAGAATTTTGACCTGACGTAAATTCAACAAGTAAGGTAATCATTTTATCCAACACACAATAGAGAATTATATATTGTCATAAATATTCAAATATGTTTAATTTAAACAAATTATAATGCTTACATAGTTTTTATAAGCATCGGGATGAATTCACTCTCCATTACAATCAGTATGTGATACGGCATATAATTTTATCAGATCATAATTGGCATCTGACTCTTGTTATAAGAGACATTTGTTCATATATAAAGTCATTAGAATACCTCCAAATAACAAACTATTTATAATAATAAAAAAAATAGCATTACCAATTTCTTAAAGAGGTGATGGAAAGATATTGAGCTAATATGATGATGAATCTTTAATTTCAATATATACTAATTAGCATATACTAATATATATAGTACTAAATACTAATATACTATACTAATATACTATATGATAATATATATATTATAATTAGCATATACTAATATTATATATTATAGTATTTATATATGAAATCACTATATGATATATCATGCATATAATATAATACTATACTATATAGTATTATTTTATAGTGATATAACATTATCTTATACTATATAACATGTACTATATAATACTATATATAGAGTACTATATTATATTGATATATGATATATTATACTATGGTATATATTATATGATATTATAATTAGCATATACAAATTAGTATATACTAATATATATAGTACTATATATCAATATACTATATTATAATTAACATATTCTAATACGATATATTAGAGTGTTTATATATGAAATCACTATATGATATATCATATATATGATATCATGTAGTTATATAATATATTAAATATGAAAAATCAATTAATTTACTAAATTTGAAATAAACACAGTTCGAAGAGTAAATAATATTGTTTGAACTGTAAGTTAAAACCATTTGAACGTATAACTTATCGTTCGAACCGTTTTGTACATATAAAGTATTAGGGTAGGCTTTTCAATGCCTATGTCGTCACCAAAACCATTAAAAAAAATCGAACGTAACCCGTAGACAGTCAAACGTCGTCATCGTCAACGTTGAAGACTCATTCTTTTCACATGGTATCCTCCTTACATGCTTCGTTTGGTTGTTTTAAGTAAGTTTTGTTCAATTATTTGTCAAAAGTAGGAAAAATTTATTTTTCTCTCGATAGCCATCATAGGTGGTCGGAAATCCACCGTAGGCTGTTTACACATAATTGTGTAGTTGTTATTTGTGGAAGAACGAAATGAATCGGTGGATTGCTTTCTGTTTCATGGTCGTTGAGTTGACTCAGCCATGGTTGAGTTCGATCCAGGTACGTTCAGATGATGTGGTATTTGATCAAACGATAGGAACTCAGTCGAATGTTTGATCGGTTCACCATCCATTCGAACTGAATTTAATTTTTGTGTTCGAATGTATATGATTCACATTCTAACGGTGATGTAAAAATTATAACATTTAGACGGTTTGGGATTTGATTGAACGGTATGACATAAAAATAATTTCTCGTTGTTTTAATTAGTATATAATTTTGGAAACATTTATGTATTATATTTTATAACTAATGTTGCACATATATTTTATTTTTTAAATTTCAGGTTGATAATGTTCTATAGGAGACGTAAGCATCGCAAACCAGAGCAACCTTCAATCGAAACAGTTAGAGAGATGACTGTTTTACTAGAGCGTCGGGTGAAGATTCTCGACTTTCTGACTCTTATGTGAGAGTGTCATTCACTGACATAAGTCTTTATTGATCATGATTGGCACCAATCTTCAATCAGAAGGATGAAGCATGGGACCTCGTGTCTGATCCCTAAAATCGAAGATTTTTAAGTTGGTAAAGACTCACCTTTTGTTTCAGTCAGAATGAGTCCCCGGGACATTGGCTTCCGCCAACAGTGGACTATTAAGGATCGCATCTCGCACATATTCTACATTATAGCCTGCAACTAATTTAGCTTCCGCTTCTGGGAGATTAAACAGAGCTCAATTAGTTTCTGCTAGACAATAAATGAAGAACATAACCAATATAGGGAACAAAGGAATATTGGACCATATCTGCTTTTGCACCATGACAATCTCACTTGAATTACGGGGACCTACACATATTAGTATAGTATACCGGGTTCCTCGGCCAGAACCACACTTGCAAGTTTCCCTGCATGTGGCTCGTCTGTGCTTTTCGAGGTGCTACCTACCTTTATTCTTGTGGTAGTTCCTCAACAACTCTTGTGCCATCAGGATGTTATTTGCAATTCTCCTCCCATTGATGAAAGCAGTCTAGTGGAGACCTACTAGGTGGGAAAGCACATTCCTCAACCTATTAGCCAAAATTTGGCATAGCAAACCCGAGAAAGTCTCCATGATTCGGACAAAAATATAAGGGGAAATAGAGTCTCCTTGATAAAAACACATTCTTCTCTGGAAATATCCGTTATTGACATCATCTCTAAGTTCTTTAAAGAGTTCGGTGGTGCCAGTGCAGATGACTGAGGGGCATACAAGATCTCTATCCAATGATTTTCAATTATATTTTTAACAAACAGACTTGTTGATTTTATTGGTATTCTTAGACTACAGACTGCATATCTAAACATAGTGCCTAGAGAGTCTTCAGCTTCAAGTAATGGGTAGACGAATGAGGATGAGGGATTAGCTAATACAGATAAACTCGATGCCCTCACTAATCATCAGGTGAGGGAGTTAGTTATTGGTCTAAATGTTCTTCTGTATGATGGGACGAAGAGCATCAAGTAGGCAAATTTATCTGCTTTCTTCAAGATCATGAACTTTATCATCGCCAACTATATTGACTCTCGGTAGCACATGACAGAAGTTGGCATAGATCAGACAAAATTTATGATACGTGTCGCTTGGGCGTCTTTTGGGCGTTCCTATCCACTTAGTAGGTTATATATTTGATAGGACTTGATCAAGAGTTCAATACATTGCAACGGATATATTGCCACTCGAGATCCTAATCACCTGATTTCTGCTACATGCCGGGGTTGTGCTAGTTATTGTCAAGCGTCATCGGGAGCCAATGGGACTGAACAACAACTTCACCTTTTCACAAAGCATAGGACACTCGAGACTTCATCTTCGTGGTTTTATTCTATACCTGATCGATACTCAGAGACATGCACATCCGAGAGATCGTAGAATATCGGCCAATGAGATATCAACGCAGGCCGGTGCATCACGTATAGCTATTCTTAAGGAGATGGCTGACATAGTGGGCGCAGAGATAAGCAGACAAACATTAGCGGTGATCGATGCAGTGCGTATGGAGATCCGTACTACCATATCTCACTTGCATACAGAGATTAATTCTAGTATCTTTAATTTACGTATAGAGATTAATGCTAGCATCTCTGACTTACGTACAGAGATTGATGTCATATTTATGACTCAAGTCATGATCAGTACTCCATTGACACAGTTAGAGTTAGGCCTAGTTGCAGTCAAGAATGTGTGCAGAGAGTTGGGATTTTAGTAGTTTCTATCTTTTATCCACTCTTTTTTTTGGTATGGACAATATTTTTTTAATTAATTTGTTTTTGTAAATTTAATTTAATTATGAATTAAATATTTTTTTTATCTTTTTTAAATTAATTATTGATTTCTATTATACCTATTTTTTAATTGTTAACTTTGATATAAATTAAATATTTATCCATAATTAAGTAGGATATTTTATTGTCATCAATAATTGTAAAAGTTTATTAACCAAGTGAAAGGAATATAACACGTTTGAACGTTTCTAATCCATGCTTGAACACCTTTTTTAAACATTCGAATATTGATTAATTTTTTTGTTTGAATAGTATGGTAATAGAGTTTTGCTATTTATTATCTTCACACACCACATATACTAAACATTTGGTAAATAAAAAATAATAATTGGTAAAAAAATGTGTGTTCTTTGACTTATTATCCATATACCAAACATTTGGTAAAATAATAAATAAATAAATAAATGTTGTATGTGGGGATGATGAATATAATTTTTAATAGTAATATATTCGAACGGTAAGTTAATGTCCTGCAAAATTTATTGACTTAATTCACCAATTTCGTGTTTGACCATATATAATGTGTGTTCGAATCTTGAATATCTTTGATTTTTTAACATTGTTGTATGTTATTCAAATGGTAAGTAATTAATGTCCCGCTAAATTTATTGACTTAACCTGCCAATTTTCTATTTGATCATATATAATATCTGTTCGAATATTGATTAATCTTGACATTCAAACATTGTTGTTTGTTGTTCGAATGGTAAGTCAATATTCTGCTAAATTTTATTACTTATCGTGCCAAATTATCGTTAAATCATATATAATTTCTATTCGAATGTTTATTTTATTTTGTTCAAACGTTTGTTATTGATATACGAATGATTATTTTATTAGGGATGAAAATTTTTCTCCCTACATATAACGGTAACACTTTTTGTCATTTTTTAATAATAAAATTTAGATTTTATCCCCGCATCTAATTTTTTGAGACATTTTGTCTCAAATAAAAATTGTCTTAAAACAAATTTATATTAGAACATATATATAAAAGATTAGAGCATTAAAAGATTAGAGCATTCACATTCATATCATAAAAGTACGAATTTTTCAAATTTTGAGAAATAAGTTTGGGATTTCATTCCAAATCTCTCTTCATCTCATTTTTTACTTTGTGGTGAATGAATAAGATTGTAATAGAGGATCTTTATATTTAGAGATCTATTGTTTGTTTCTAAACTATTATTTTAAGTTTATTATTAAATTTGTAGTTACATTTACAAAAAAGGTGAGAGAAAAAAATAATAAAAAAATATTATTTTAATAAAATAGAGAAATAATAGAAAATAAAATATATCAAAATTTTAAAAGATAAGTAAAATTTAAGAATTAGAAAATGTATAATTAAATTATAAATTTTTTTATAAAAAAATTTAATGTCCTTTAGAATAATAAAAAAAAAAGATGTTGATGTGACGCACATTAGTTATGATAGAACCAATATCATGGCCACACGTCAAAATGAACGGTCGACATTTTAAAAATGAAAACCTATCCGATCAACATGCCAAATCAATCATAGGAATTAAGCAAATAAAACTCGCTTGTCATGTCAAAAGGTGTTTCATTACCACGTAATCAAAACACGTACATATTTTGCAATTTTCAACGTACGTCTTTAAAAACTTAAAATATGAAAAAGGCAAAATTAAAAGTTAAAAAGGAAATAAGGATCTAAAATTTAAAAATTTAGAACAAAGATTTTTGAAGCTCTATTCAATTATATAAATGAGATGAAATGAGATGAAATATTTTATTAAAATTAAAATAAAATATTATTATAATATAATTTTTTAATATTAATTTTATTTTAAAAATTAAAAAAATTAAATTATTTATTATATTTTATATAAAATTTATAAAAATTATAATGATGAGATGAAATATTTTAAAAAGTGAGACATTTCCTATTTAAATTGTAGTAATTTTGAATTTTTTGTATTTGATAGGTTGAGCTGTTTCTTTTTTAAATATTTTTTTTATCGAGTTACATTTTATGTTAGTATTATATATTAATATTATTTATCATATAAATTACGAGAACTTGATCAGAAGAGCAATTTGAGTCCTCGGTAACACGGTATTGTTTTTCCGAGGGATGTACACGAATAATCAGTTTAAAATATAACAAAATGATTTAAAAAGAAAAAATAAATGAGGAGAGATAATAAATGAATAATTCTAGTGAAAAGCCTCTGTACCACATTCTATGGACGTGTCGTACTTTAAGTTGAAAAATAAATTTTAAATTTTAAAATTTATAAAATAAAAGATAACCTAACACAGTAGCCTCACACTTAACATATTATTATTTTTAAAATATAAAATAAAATAGAGTAAAATAGTAAAATCATATTTTTCATTAGTGTAAAAAAGTGTAAGGCTGTTATGTATATTTTCTGATAAAATAAATTATGTAATATGTATGGTGTGTTGTGTAAAAATATTTAAATAGTATTATTTTTTAATAAACATTATAAAAAAGGCTTACACCATATAATTCTACTTAATTAATATGTGATATTCATTTTTTGTTATTTTATTTAACCACACATATTTTAAATTCAGGTTAAAAGAAAAAAGAAAAAAATAAAAAATTAATTTAGGTTCCGTTTGAATACAAAAAGTGTTTTATCTCATGATTACAATTTTTTTAAATTTATATATAAAATATGATAAAGAATTAAAATTTTTCAAAATTTAAAATAATAATAATATTAAAAAATAATATTTTAAAATATTTTATTTAACTTTTAACTCACTTTAACTCATTGTCTAAATTATACCTTAATAAAAATGTGTGATGTTAGAGCACCGACAATAGATCGGCCAAATGCCAAATAAATCTAAATATAACTAAATTTTGTATAAATAATTAGTATTGGACTCGCTAAAAATTTTTAGCTTAGAATTTGAACTACATTAACTCTAAAATAATTATAAAATATTAAAAAATTATTATTAAAATATATAATATTATATTATTATTTTAATTTTAAGATGAACAATCTAATATAAATTAATATTTTGAATAATTTTTAATTTAACTAAAATTTTAACTTTTGACCGAGTTTTAAATTTGGAATGATTATAGCATTGCCAATCTCCTGGAATCCAAGCAGTAAATAAATAGAAATTTTGTTACATATAAGTACAGTAGTGTATTAATCTATATATTAATACTAATTTATTTATACTTAAAATTTAAATTAATATTATTTTTAATAAAATCTATTTTTTAACTAATTATATTATATTATATATAAATTAATACATCATTATAGTTATAACTATATTTTTTCAACAAATAGATATGATCCGGGTGAAGAGTGATGACTCATGAGCTAGTATTTGGAGCAGAGCCATCGATTCGAGCGGTCCCTATCAGCCTCTGAAACCAAAATACCATCCTCCTCACTCTCAGTTCCCACTCACTCCTTACCTTGCCGTGCGCGGAAGTCGTGGAATCCTCACTCGCTTCACAATTTTTTTTTCCCTCCGTCCAAACAACATAAATACACCTAACATTAAATAATCTCGAACGAAAACAATGTTAATTCCCAGAGCCGCGTTTCTCAGTCCAAGTACAATCATGACCCTCTCCCTAATCATGCCATGCCTTACTCCCTCCCTCTCTCTCTCTCTCTCACACTATCTCTCGCTCTTGTCAAAATTACACGTCAACATTTCCGTGTGATTCAATTAATTAACTGGTTAATAAACTGAAGGGTCCTATTCGAGGCAGTTCCACAAACACGACTTTTCCAGCTACTTCTTTTCTTTGTTTTGCTGTTAGCTTTAACTTGGCTACGATCCCCTATACTTTCATTGGTGACTTTCCCTTTAAGATGAGAGACGGGGGGCAGCAATCGAAGTACCACAAACGAATTCAAAACAAACAAAACCCTTGTGAGTTTTAGCAAAGAAACAATGAAAGATGCACCATAAACCAAACCAACAACGAAACTAAATTCCGTCTGGTTCTTGTCTAAGGTTCCTTTCAATCTACCCAAGTCTTTCCTGCTGGGCCCATATTTGAAATATGGGTGACAAGGGAGACACTAGCAAGAAGCAGCCGCAACAACAACCACCGCCACCGCAACAAAAACAGCAGCAAATTTCGTCTTCTCCGAAAGACCCACTTGAGGAATCGACAGAAACAAGACCGCACCATCACCAACAGTCTCCTCCGGTTGTCGCCGCCGGAGCTTCTCCGTTTATCTCTGCCCCTCTTTATCCTCCGAGCGGCGCAACTTCTTCCCCGTTTGAGCAACAATTTGAGGTTGTGAATCCAAAGAGACCGAGATACACAGGCCAATGGAAGCTTCTACCGTCCCCAACTTCACAGCCAAAACAGACGCAGTTGGCTATACCAGGCACCGAATCGAGCCCATCACCAACGTGTCACACAACCAACCCACAAACCCAACAACCCCACACCACGGCCGCTTCCTCCTCAGATACTGCTTCGTCTCCACCGCACTCTCCTTTGCCTTCTTTGTCGGCTGCCTCTGGCCAGGACACAAACAAGCTGTCAGAGGGAGAGCAAGTTCACCATCAAATCAGAAAGGGGAAATACGTAAGCCCCGTCTGGAAACCAAACGAGATGCTTTGGTTAGCTAGAGGTTGGAGGATTCAGTACCAAGGTGGGTCTGACGTGTCTGGGTCATCGTCAAGACCGGAGCAATTAGAGAGTGGTCAGACTAGAGGTAAAACTAGAGCCGATAAGGATAGAGAAGTTGCTGATTTTCTTCAAAGACATGGGATCAATAGGGACGCCAAAACAGCTGGAACGAAGTGGGATAATATGTTGGGGGAATTCCGGAAGGTTTATGAATGGGAGAGAGGGGGTGAGAGAGAGCAAGTTGGAAAGAGTTACTTTAGGCTTTCTCCTTATGAGAGGAAGCTCCATAGATTGCCGGCTTCATTTGATGAAGAAGTTTTTGAAGAGCTTTCGCAGTTCATGGGGTCTAGAATGAGAACTTCTCAAGGTAGTAGAGGAAGTTCCGGAATTGTCGGCATGGATGATGGTCGGTCAGCTCTCTCCGGGGCAAGACCTCTGCCTCCACCACCTCCGTTCAAAGAAGACGAGCTTCCTTCCTCAGGTTTCCTTTTTAGATAGAAAGATCAAGAATAATTTTCCATTTTCTAGCTTTCGCTTTAATCTTGGGTATACGTTTATCATTGAAAGTTCGAAGTTTTATTCCTTCTCTTTTCTAGAGTAAGCATTTAGCAGCGAAAACTTAAGCAACAAAATCTTATTCTATCCTCTTCTCTTCTTATCAGTTACGGAACAAAACTGATTTGTTGTCTTGTGCAGCCCGGGCAAAACAATTGGTTATGAGCGGTGGAAGCGAACCTTTATTCCATAGTACCAGGGGTACCATGCTAGGGTTTGAGCCTTCTCTAGAAATTGTAAGCGCTTCGTCTTCGAAAGAGCTTCGTCGAATTGGAAAGATACGAATGACGTGGGAAGAATCAGTGAGCCTATGGGCTGAAGAAGGTGAGCACCTCAGGGGGAGAGTGAGGGTACAAGGCTCCAGTTTTTTGAAGGCAGATGAGCTCAGTTTCTTTGACGATGTCATGGTGCCCAGCACCATGGAAGCCTTTGAAGATGGCCCTCTCAAAGGCTTTTCTGTGGACAGATTCGTTTCTGGACAACAAATCAAAGTCTTCGGCAGAAGAAAATCTTCGCCTTCCACAGCTTCTTCTGGTACAACTAAAATCTGTTGGTCCATATTTTTGCTCTTCTAAACAATCTAGGAAACCGTCTAACTAGTCTCCAACTCATGCCAGGCCTGACCGAGAGACTACCGCTTCCCTTCACCGAGCCCTCTATAAGATGTAAGCAGAATTTAATTATTTGCTAACAATTATAAAGTCGTCAACTTCCAAATCTTGTAGTGATAACATGTTTTAATATCTCTGTTCAAATATTTCTGGGGCTGTCTTTTAGTAAATCTACATTCATTCCCGGGTAGGTTCAATTTACGATACAGTATGCATGTGCTATGATCTGTCTGGGTGCAGCTATTCCACCATGGGAATTTCAAGATCCATCTGACTACTACGTAGGATGCCTTCGAGTTCCACCATCGACATTACCAAACTTGTTTGAGCTGTCATGGCACTTACAAGAGCCACCACCTGAAGAACTGCGTTTTCCACTGCGAAGAGATGTTTACCGGGACTTACCTCAAGAGAAAGAGCTTTTCTTTACAACCTCTCCCGAATTGTTGGACTGTAGAGCCATCACATACGATATTCTAAGCCCAATAATGCGAACAAACCCTACTATCAGTGTTGCCAATGTTACATCTAGAGACACTTTTATTGGCCTCTGGGATGATTGCATTAACAGGATTGTGTCCAAATTCTGTTCGGTTGAAATGGTTGTCATAAGAAAACCCTCTTCAGCATCGGAGGAGATGTTGCAGGATCAATGGCCAAATGTGACTGGTTTCGTGAGGAACTTCTGCTTATGGAGAGGAGAGGAGGCTGATCAATTAAGGGATGGAGCTTTAGACCCCTCATCTTCAGTCGTGGAAAAGCTTCTGTGGACGTATATGGATCTTCCTTACATATTGGGCTACTACGCTGTTGGCTATTTGGTAACTTTTTGCGCATTGAGCCGCGGACAGGACCGGATCATCCGAACAGATTTGTTCTCATTAGACCTATCTTCGCCGGTTGAGAGACTCAAAGCCCTAGTCCCATGTTACAGAGTTGCTGGGTTATTGCCATTGCTGGCTGACAGGTGCTTCAACAACATGAAGAATGGAGGCAACTACAAGCTATTTGCTTACAGTGATTTTGAGAGGGTTGATATGGGTAACGGAATTATCCTCGAAATGACACCAAACACTGTAACTAGATTTTTCTCAAGCAAAAGAAAATGGGCTGCAGTGAAAGAAATCTATGATTTTCTCGATCACCGAATCCCGCATGCGGAATTCATCTTCCGATCATCGGAAAGGGATATGGCGCTGGCGTTTAAGCCAAGAGGGTGCAAATTTAGGCCTGCCAACTGTGATCAACTCGTAGAGGCTCTAAAGTACGTGACCAAGGCTTTGGTGGCACTACATGACCTATCTTTCATGCATAGAGACTTGGGTTGGGACAAAGTGATGCGGCGAAACGACAGGGAAAACGAGTGGTTCGTGTGCGGGTTCGACGAAGCAGTGGGTGCACCACAAATATATCCACATGGGGTGGCAGTAGAGGCGGCGCGTGTGAGGAACGCGCCAGAGATGGGAAGGGGACTGCATGGAGTGAAAGTGGACGTATGGGGTGTTGGGTATTTGATAAAAACGTGTGGCTTGGCTGGTGTTCCAAAGATGCTCAGAGAGCTTCAAAACCGGTGCTTGGACCAGAACCCAGAGCAGAGGCCAACTGCAGCGGACTGCTATCACCACCTGCTTCAGCTGCAGTCATCTCTGTCAGCTGGAGGGTACTGATTTGATTGATACGGTGTTTAATGGGGGCAGGCTTTTATGTTTTTTCTTTTATTTTTTGGCTTCCGAGAGCTTCTTTTAATTTTGATACCTTAAAATGGACGGAGGGCTTTACAGGTTCTGGGATTTTTGGTGATGAAATGGCGGCTGATGCCGGGTAAAGTGGCTTCTAGATTGTTTGATTTGTATGGTTTGTTCCATCAAAATCAAATCAGAAGTTAATATCGATGCGCAAGTGCAACAGTGGTTTCGGTTTCTACTGTACATCTCGTTATTGGGATAAGATACGACATTGTTTGGATATATGGCTGACGATGCATGCATGTTTGTTCAAGTGGATTGCATATTAGCCTTGATTGCAAATGCTTCAATACGTCTACAAACTGTACGTTAATATCTTGTTTTTACATTTTCTTTTTCACATAATTGATTCTATTCTGGTGGATCACTACTAGATAGGAGGCCTGGTAGTAAAGACGCAAATTAAGTCGAAGTGAAAGTAGTGGTTAGGAGAAATGCGAGTACAACCAAGAAATCCAGAGTTAATTTGATGGATTTTGGAGCGATCTTACATTTAATGATAAGCAGAAACACTAGATCCGTGAGATATGCTTGATGTGCATAATGATTAAAGCTCTAGCTATTTAATGAACAGCCTTCAAAGATTGCTCATATTTCACAAGGAAAGTTTCATTTTTTCTGGCTAATAATTATAAGAAAAATAGAGGGGTGACAGCTGGTATAGACGAAGTAAATTCAAACTTTCAAACATTATTATTGAATTTCAAGATTAAAGTGGTCAAAATATTAATAAAAACTAATTATTTGTGTATATTTGTAAAAGTAAAAAGAGTGGAGGGATAAAAAAAAAAAAAACTATAAATTAATGAGTTTAGAAAGTTCCAAAAGCGGACGACAAGCTTTAATGATTTTATTTTTATTATCCAGAAAACAACGGATATGAATAGATATGTAGATCTTTAAGCTTTTAAAACTTGTGTGTTGAGAGGGAATGATGTAAATTAACCAGTTATTAAAATATATAAACACGTAGAATTTGAGCTTCGAAAGATTTTTGGTTGGGAGAGTAAGCATATACATACATTCATACATACTTATATATACTTATATATATATATATCAATTGTGGTTCTTGGGGATCATATTAGTAGGTTCAATTTTTATTAATGAGTCTTACGTACGTACCTATATCAAGAAAAACAGGCAAGAAATTATTTTAGAGAAATAACATTTTAATTTTGCTTATTATAAACTATATAAGAGATAAACATATATATAGTTGAATGAAATCAGTAAAAGAATTAGAGTACAATAAATACAAAATATTTCAGTAATACCAATTAGCTAGGAGGAACTGATTCCGGTAGAATTCAAGGAATATTGTCATGGACAGTTTAATATATAGATAGGTATAATATTTGTATAGTACTTGAACGAGACAAAAAAAAAAGAGTAGATATTTCAATTAAATGCATGTGCAAGAAATCAATATTAATTCTAATTAATTTACAGTAATTAGAAGGAATTGATTTAAAAAATTCTAAGACTATGGGATTAACCTTCCGCGCCATTGCTAATATTAGCCGAATATTGTGAAATGACGTCACAAAAGAACATAGCTAGCTAGGTTTGAGATTTGAGATTATCCGTTTGCACTTGAGCACAAAGGAAAAAGGAAAAACACAAGGGAATGATTTCACGTGCCATCTATGCACTGGACAGGAGAGTTAACTTTCTCGACACCTCGAATAACTTCGGCCTGTTCACCGTCGAAATACTTATCGGAAAGGATTCCCCGAACCAGGAATGGAGATAGGAGCGATGATATATATATATATATATATATATATGTTATTGCTTGCCAAATTTAGGAGTTGGTTTCATTAATTCTTCAATCAATTTGTTGTATATTCTTGTTTGTTTTGGGGTAATTTATTCAAAACTTTTATACTTATGGTTTATATAATTGGGTCGAAAAGGATCAAAGCAAGAATTATATTGGTGCTCGAGAAGCTAAGGCCGGGGAATGGTTGTAGAGAACTCGTTGCATTGGAACTTCTGGTTGGTTTGGTTCTATCTCATGTTGTGCGTTCGGGCAGGAAGAACTGCAAGAGCTCATTATGCGGGCCATCACTAAGGAAACTAGACTAGAGGGAGCTGTGCCTGCACTTCACATATGCCAAGATTGCGAATGACTTTTTGTTTCGCCTTAATTATAATTGGTGGTGGCCAAGATTGAGAGGGATGAACGGTCTATATATATGGGCAAAACTCATTAACAGTTTTAGCATTTATAAATATTTACTTTGCACTGCATTTATAGTCTAAAAGAACTAGTGTAAGTTGCAAATAAAACTGATCTCTTGAATGATGACAAAGTCCAATTTCATCCGCTACAATACCGAAGTGAGACTTGCACTTACACGCGCATGCATCTTCCTCATAATTCATCCATCTAGAATGTAAATCTACCAATTTCTGGTGTAATATATATCTTCGGCCTCCCAAATCTGTGAGCTACTTATCATGGTCCTCCGATCCCGATCACACCGTAATATGCATGATTAGATTAGTTGTGATTCCAGCTGCTTACTGCTAACCCTCTTCGAGGTTAAATTGACTCTAAAGTGGCATAGATAGGGTTGGAAAAAAGGAGAATAAGCTAGCTACCTTGTCCTGTCACCCCGTAAAGAAGACGTGTAATGTGTTTGGGTAGTACGTACTACTGCTTCTTCTCAAAAGTCAATCAACCCATCAAAAAATGTGGAGTAGTGAGTCTAGTATTATAGCATCAGTGGTCAAAAGTCATAGATACTTGCTTAATATATGTTCTTTCTTGAGAGTTGAGATCATCATGTACATTTTGTTCATTCGTTAGGTAATCTCTTTCCTCACGAGCCTGTTAGATATAGCTACTGCTCTGTTTATAATCATGGGCATTTCATGATCTCTTTCTTTAGTTTTTTAGCAAAGGCAGGGTCTGAACTAATGCTCCTGCTGGACTGTTAGGCAATTGCATCGTGGATTAAGACAAGTGAAGAACCCATTTCGATAAAGAATCCTTTATTTGATCTTAAAGGAGAAAGTTTGGAGAGGGAGAGTCTGGAAGATTTTACCAAACTTGCATGACTGCAAAGCCAACCAGTTATTGTAAAAGTAATTAGATAGATGTATGAATGTATAATAATAATCAGAATCGTGTCTCGAGAATGCCCCAAGCATGCATTGATCTCCTAGCCTAGCTAGGGTTTATGCAATATATTAATTCATGGCATGCTGCAGTAGTGGGGGAAACTCTATTCAGCTGTGTGGTATAATGCAAACCAACGCCCCATTATACTGGCTGCATGTGGGGCCGACATGTCTCCAATATGGTTTCACAGCCCAAAAGATCCACAGCCATTTTCAAGCCTTTAAAGTGAGATTTTTATGTGGAGTTTGTGATCACCTTCCCCAACTTTTATCAGCAATAATAAATCGCCTAGTACTACAGCTTCAGTATTGCTATTCTCTGCCCATGTCAGACCACTTTTTAAAGTTTCACATATGAATGAGAACTAACATTCGGGTTCCCTTTCTGGATTTCCTTATAATCCATTCGAAATAAAGAAACAAAGTGGTGGAGGGCCACTGATCAGTAATATTATTGGAAAGAAATCTGAGAGGGCCAAGAAGAAGTAATTTCATTAATTTAGAGGTTATTTGTATCGAAAAGCACTCGACTATCTCTATTTCATCCTTACAATTTATCAAAATTTAAAATAAAATATAATAAATAAAATTAACTTTTTTAAATTTTAAAATAAAATATTATTAAAAAATAATATTTTATTCAATTTTTAATTTTTATCTAAAACCATCTCATCTCATCTCATCTTATCTCATATTTTAATCTACACCAGCTCTAAAATAGTTACTGCACTGTTAAGTGAAAATTACCATATTAGGGCAGATATCAGCGCTTGCATGCCATGATGACTGAGATTCTATATGCATTTTTGTTTTAATTTTAGACGTATTCCTCGAGGTGGGGATACATTATGTGGCCTCGAGAGGCAATGGGGTCCAGACTTCAAACTCCACAGCTACGCAGTCCCTACCATAGACAGACCATGGGTCCCATAGCAAGGAGATAATATTCTTTTTCCACATGGACTGTTACATGAGAGTTTGGAAATTTACTCGGAGAAATATATAAAAATCTTATACAGCACATGTCTATTTAATTAATATGTAATTATTATAAAATTATCGAAATGAGAGAGAGATATAGTTTAGAGAAATTATAAAATTTATGAATTTCTTAAAAAATTTAACGATATATATAGGCGTACAAAAGGAATTATGCTAGCTTACTATACTGCACTATGTTAGTACTATGCACTATACATATGTCGGCCAAATCACTATGCTAGTACTATACTAGCACTATGTACTATGCATATGTCGGCCAACTCACTATGCTAGTACTATACTAACACTATGCACTATACATTTGACGGCTAACTCAAGGTGGTCGTACAATTTATTTTACAACAATGTTATTTTACAACACTCCCCATTTGGATGACCACATATAATGAATATGCCTCGTTAAAACCTTGTCAAGGAAAACCCTGTGGGAAAAAACCAATGGCAAAGGAAAAAGAGTACAATATTCATGTGTACTGTAAAATGCTTTAAGATTGCCTCATTAAAACCTTACAAAGGAAAACCCAGTGGGATAAAACCTTAGCGAAGGAAAAAGAATACAATCAGTATAAGTCTTCAAGACATTACTCCCCCTAAAAATTGCATGATAAAAGGTCTTCAAGTCTCCGCATTCCAATGTCTTCGAGTTGTACGAAACTATATCTTGCAAGTAAATTAACTGAAAATGCAATATCAGGCCGAGTGCAATTTGCAAGATACATCAGGGCTCCAATTGCACTAAGAGAAAGTATTTCAGAACCAAGAATTTCTTCATTGTCTTCACAAGGACGAAATGGATCCTTCTGCACATCAAGTGATCGAACAACCATTGGAGTACTCAGGGGATGAGCTTTGTCCATGTAAAAGTGTTTCAAGACTTTCTCTGTATAATTTGACTGATGAATGAGAATTCCATTTGGCAAATGCTCGAGCTGCAGGCTGAGACAAAATTTCGTTTTGCCAAGATCCTTCATTTCAAATTCATTCTTTAAATATGTAGCGGTTTTTCTGATCTCTTCAGGAGTTCCAACAATATTTAGATCATCAACATAAACCGCAATAATAACAAATCCGAAGTCTGATTTCTTAATAAAAACACATGGGCATATTGGATTATTCTCAAATCTTTCTTTCAATAGATATTCGCTAAGGCGTTTATATCACATGCGTCCGGATTGCTTTAACCCATATAAAGATCTTTGAAGCTTAATAGAATACATACTTCTGGATGTACTCAGATTAGAAGCTTCAGGCATTTTATATCCTTCAGGGATTTTCATATATATGTCATGATCTAATGATCCATATAAATATGCAGTGACCACATCCATCAATTGCATATTCAATCTTTTTATAACTGCCAAACTGATCAAATATCTGAATGTGATTGCATCCATAACAGGAGAGTATGTTTCCTCATAATCAATCACCGGTTTCTACAGGAAACCTTGTGCAACAAGTCGTGCTTTATATCGCACAATTTCATTTCTTTCATTACGCTTACGTATAAATACCCATTTATATCCAACGGGTATTACACCCTTTGGTGTTTGTATAATTGGTCCAAAGACCTCTCGCTTTGCTAGTGAGTTTAATCCAGTTTCAATAGCTGATTTCCATTTTGGCCAGTCATCTCTACGTCGACATTCTTCGACAGTTCTTGGCTCAATTTCTTCATTACTTCTGGTAATGTCAAGAGCCATTTTATATGAAAATATGTTGTCGACAACAGTTTTATTTCTATTCAAAATTTCTCCTGTACTCATGAAATGTATCGAGATCTCGTTATTTTCAGGTACCTGTCTCTCTTCAAGGGAAGACATTTCATGAAATACCTCTTCAGGAGGTTCTTTCTCAGGAGATTTACTCTCTTCAGGAGCATCAATTACTCTTATGGCCTGTGTTGGTATGGACTCTTCAGGAGTACCAAATTCATTTTGTATTTTCCTCTTCTGAGAAATTTTGTCCTTAGCACCAATAGGTCGTCCACGCTTCAGGCGTATCTTAGATTCGCCTATTGCTATTTTAGCAACTTGTCCTTTAGGGACTGCAATCCTTGCTGGAACATTAACAGTAGGAATATATGATTTTACCATCTTTAGTGTCAGTAAATACATCCGGTAATTGGTTTGCAACACTTTGCAAATGAATAATCTTTTGAACCTCTAGATTACATTCTTTTGTACGAGGATCAAATTGGGAAAGAGCTTTATTTTCCCAAGTAATTTCCTGTTGTGCTTCATGCACCGACTTCTCATTACCCAATGTTGGAAAAATGGATTCGTCAAAATGACAATTCTCAAAACGTGCCTTAAACATATCCCCTGTAAGAGGCTCAAGGTATCTGATAATAGATGGAGAATCAAACCCAACATATATCCCAAGTCTACGTTGAGGGCCTATCTTTGTACGTTGTGGAGGTGCAATTGGAACATATACAGTACATCCAAAAATACGAAGATGAGAAATATTTGGTTGTTGACCAAATGCAAGCTATAATGGTGAATATTTGTGATATGCTGATGATTTAACTCGAATTAATGATACTGCATAAATTATAGCATGTCCCTAAGCAGAAATAGGAAGATTTGATTTCATGAGTAAAGGTCTAGCGATTAGCTGAAGCCTTTTAATCAATGATTCAGCTAAACCATTTTGAGTGTGTGTGGGCAACTGGATGTTCAACATCTATTCCTATTGACATGTAATAATTATCAAAAGCTTGAGATGTAAATTCTCCTACATTATCCAATCGAATAGTTTTAATTAGATAGTCAGGGAATTGTGCTCGTAGCTTAATTATTTGTGCAAGAAGTTTAGCAAATGCAGCATTTCTAGTGGAAAGTAGACAAACATGTGACCATCGACTTGATGCATCAATTAAAACCATAAAATATCTGAACGGTCCACTTGATGGTTGAATAGGCCCACATATATCTCCATGAATCCTTTGTAAAAAAGATGGAGATTCAAAAACAACCTTTGAGATAGATGGTTTGATAATCAATTTACCTTGAAAACATGCAGAGCATGGATATTCATTGGGTAAGATAATCTTCTGATTCTTTAGGGGATGCCCATACGAATTATCAATTATTCGTCTCATCATTATTGATCCCGGATGTCCAAGGCGATCATGCCAAGTCATAAATATTTTGGGATCAATGCACTTCTAGTGCATTACAACATGTGATTCAATTGTTCTCATTTCTGTATAATACAATCCAAAAGAGAGGGCATACAGTTTTTCTAATACGAGCTTCTGCATCGAAATTATTTTAGTAATGGGAAGATGCTCTTTCTTGCCTTCGTTAATTGTTTCAATATGACAACCATTACGACGTATATCTTTAAAACTCAATAAATTTCTTCTGGATTGTGAAGAAAATAGAGCATTATCAATACAAAATTTGGTGCCATTAGGCAACACAATATAAGCTCTTCCGGAGCCTTCAATTAGATTCGATGAACCGGAAATGGTATGAACATAGGCTTTACTCAATATTAGATTTTGAAAATATTTTTTATCCTTAAGAATTGTGTGAGTTGTAGCACTGTCAGCCAAACATACATCTTTATTATTCATCTCGGAGATAGAAAGTTCATCAATAAGACTCATGATTCTACAAAATATATAAAACTTTCATTACTACAAAACATTGCAGAATAAAAATATTTTACAATAATATGAAGGAAATATATTAATTAAAAAGGAACACTTCCATGATTAACTCTACCACTAGAATCCTCAAAGAAATCAGAAACATCAAGACTTGTAATATCTTCTCCATCTATAGAATCTAAAGCATATGATGGTTCAGTAAAATTTGTTTCAAATTTTTTTATTTTTTCTTTTATAGAAGATTGGTATAAGTCAACCAAGTGCTTAGCTGTACGACAGGTACGAGACCAATGTCCAGTCATACCACATCTATGGCAATCATCTTCATATTTCTTTATAAATTTATTTTGAGGACCTTTGCCCTTCTATGAGTTGAACCACTTCTAGTGGTACGGTGTATATCTATTATTTTTCCTTTTAGTGTGGTCACTTCTAGGACCTTCACTTCTATAGTTTTTCTTACCACGTCCACGCTCCATTTTTCTTTGAAAAGATGCACCATTCGCTTCTGGGAATGATGTAAATCTAGTACCATTCATTTCAGGGAATGATATAGAACCAGTAGGACGTGACTGATGATTCCTTAATAAAAACTCATTATTTTGCTCAGCTAATAGAAGACAAGATATAAGTTTAGAATATTTCTTGAACTTTCGCTCTCGATACTGCTGCTGCAGGAGCACATTCGAGGCATGAAAAGTAGTATATGTCTTCTCTAACAAGTCATCATCAGTGACTTTTTCACCACATAATTTCAATAGCGAGCTAATTTTAAAGAGTGCAGAGTTATACTCACTAACACTCTTGAAGTCTTGCAACCTCAGGTGCATCCAATCATGACGAGCTTTTGGGAGGATTACAGTTTTCTGGTGTTCATATCTCTCCCTTAAATCATTCTACAAAATAAGTGGATCTTTCACCGTTAGATACTCAGTTTTTAATTCTTCATGAAGATGGTGCCGAAGGAAAATCATTGCCTTAGCACGGTCCTGCAGGGACCCTTGATTTCCTTTTTTAATTGTATTTCCCAGGTTTATTGCATCCAGATGGATCTAAGCATCAAGGATCCAAGATAAATAAATTTTTCTCAGAAATGTCAAGAACAACAAATTCCAATTTTGTAAGATTTGACATTTTCTACATATATAAATTAGGAATATAAGTATGTTTAATATTTCATATTCATTTTGAAAACTACAAAAATATATTGAAAGACTTACTTGAAGTAGATGACTACTAGCTTCAAAATCGTCAGAACTTTCGTGCTGATAACGTATTATAAAACTATCGAAAGGAGAGAAAGAGAGATAGATCTCAGAGAAGTTATGAAACTTATGAATTTCTTAAAGAATTCAACGATATATATAGGCGTACAAAGGGAACTATGCTAGCTTACTATGCTGCACTATACTAGCACTATGTACCATGCATATGTCGGCCAAATCACTATGCTAGTACTATGCTAGCACTATGCACTATGCATATGTCGGCCAACTCACTATGCTAGTACTATGCTAGCACTATGCACTATGCATATGTCGGCCAACTCACTATGCTAGTACTATGCTAGCACTATGCACTATGCATTTGACGGCTAGCTCAAGGTGGTCATACAATTTTTTTTACAACAATGTTATTTTACAACAGTAATTTATTATATTTCTCTTTTTATCTTTATACTTAAATATATATGTATTTAAATAAAAAGACAAAAATAAAAAATCACATATTCTAAATTTAATAATTATGTGTGGTGTAAGACTTTCTTATAGTATCTCTTAGGACTTATACCTAGTTCCTAGGATGGGGACTCGCACATAGGTCATTTGAAAAGAATTGACACTCATATAAAAATATTTGTTAATTTAGGGTAGACTTTATTTTATTTTTAAAGATTTGCAATAAGTTTATGTTGCCCAGATGACTAACATAAGAGGGGGGGTGAATTGAGTTGTATTAAAAAAAAACAATTATAAATCAAATATATAATATAAAATATAAACAAAATATGAAATAACAATAAATATAAAGAGTAAGGGTAAGAGAGAAGCAAACTCAGTATGTTAACGAGGTTCGGCCCCACTGCCTACGTCCTTGCCTCAAGCTACCCCTTGAGGATTTCCAAATTCACTATTCAACCTCCTTCAGGTGGAGATAGAAACCTATTACACCTTTGAACAACACCGCTACAAAGGATCCGTGTAGAACACCCTCTACACTTGCAATCACCTTACACGTGGTGATTCAACTATTCTCCGTGTAGAATACTTTCTACACACACAAGGGTTATACACACCATTTTTCTGATATAAGAGCTGATAGTGGGTAGGTTATCAGAAAACACTCCTCAATGAGTGAAATAAGAACAATACAGCACAAACTATATCTCTCAAAATGAACAAGGATTAAGGCTCAATGTTTAGAGAAGAGAGAATGAAAGCTTTGAATGAATGTTGTATGCTCTTGGTGTTGTGAATGTGAAGCTCTCAAATGATCTATTTATAGGCATATGAGACTTCATATTCAAATTTAAAAAGATTCACATGTCAAAGATAACATCATTCACTTTTTCAAAAAATTCAAATAAAATGTTCTTCTTTTTCAATTGTCAAAGACAACATCATTCACTTTTTCAAAAAAATCAAACCTAATCTTTTACTTTTGACATATGACAAAATGAGCACACTTTCCTTTTCAAAAAATTCAAACCTAATCTTTTACTTTTTGCATATGACAAAATGAGCACACTTTACTTTTCAAAATTTTCAAACAAAATCATCTACCTTTTGTATAAGTCTAAAAAAGTATCAATCACTTTTGAAAATATTCAAATAAAACATGCATATGTGAAAGATGACAATCAATCATCTTTAATATTTTTAAAGTTCAACCCTTTAATCAAGGTATGCACATGCAAAAGATGACAATCAATCATCTTTCAAAATTTTTAAATTTAATTTTCAAAAATATTCATGCACATGTGGAAAATGTATTTTAATGCTTTATGATAAAATATTAATTTTGAGTATTAATCCTAATTTCGAATTTTAAGAGATTTACAACATTACTCTATGACTTTAATGTGAACTTGTTTCCTTCTTGCTCATATTTGGTTCTTTGATGTGCTTGATTCCATTGTGTGAACAACTTGAGCTTGAAACTCCTTTATTGTTTGAATTTATTTGTTATCATCAAAATTCATGTGTAGATTTATAATCACATAAAACTTGAAACATTGGATTTAACAGTTTATATATCTTATATCTCATGTATCTAGCATTATTCACGATAATTATGTTATATTTCTTTCTAAATTTACCGGTTGATGTGTAGCAGTATGCCTAGTTTCTTCCCCATAAGAACCGAAATAGAAAACCATTAATGCATTCGTTGGTATAATTGAGTAATAAAATTTAAGTTGAAAGAGAGCATTTTTCTTCAAGTTGGTATCATTTTATACAACACTTTTCTTCACACTATATCACTTAAGATTCAAGAAGGATAAACTGTGCCCAGGAACCACTAGTTGGACCCAGAGGACTGGATGGGAGATGAGGTCGCCGGTCGGTCCATTTGAACTGGAGTACTTCCATTTAGTGGACTTTTTTGTTTGCGTAAAATTGGGTTCACTCGAAAGACCTCAGGGCTCAATAAGATTTTTGGGTCTTGTTTATATGTGGGCTTGGGTTCACCTTGGTTGTTTGGGCTTTTCCTATTCTGATGTGGGAGCGTGTGGCTCGTACCCATAAGGCTATAATGAGGGGGGGGGGCATTACATGATGAAAAATATTACAATTTTATTTATTTTTTTTTTAAAATTAATTGTTTCGTGATAGTTTATGATATAGCACAATTACTGAAGTATGCTCTTGTAATTTGTTGCAAAATAAAGTTTACTAAGTAAAATATTTTGATGTACTTACAACTTTAATGACTATATATATATGTACTGATCTCTCAGGCCATATTTAATTTTTATGTGCTAGTGGTGAAGTTGCTAAGGCTGCAATTAAACAGATACGTTTCCTAGATACTAAATTACGTATTTGTAGAAGTGTTACAGTTACAAAGAAATTTTATAAAAATAAATTTATAAATTAATATCATTTTATATAATAAGTTAGATTTATAAGAAGGGCTTTACACATGAGTGATGAAGTAATTTGGATGGAAGAGGGACCGAGTTATCTAATGCTTCTGATAGAAATGGAAAGGCCATGTATTTCTGATTCTACTTGCTAATGAAATGAAGTTCTGTTGATGATTCAAATAATAATAAATAAAAAAAAAAAGATCATATCAAGTTCTTTGTAGCTGAAGCAGTTATTTTCTTTTTATATGGACAGTGGTATTATTTAAGTTGTTTTGAATCATATATAATATGGTCATATATATGGACAAAGCTTAGAGGTGGCGCTAGCTCTTCTTGAAATTGAATCTATCCCGTAACAGAAAAAAAAATAAAGAAGATATAAACGTGGTCGAATCAAGCTTTGACAAGGACTAAATCAAAACTGTATATATTATTCTCATGGCCGGCTAGCTGTAGATTAGACTTCGTGCCTCTAATGACCAGATTACCGATCGACTTGCACGTTGAAAATATTATTAAAACTTTGCTACATTATGACAACTCCATCTTTGACATTTTTGTAATTAGCATCATCTATACACTGTATTTTATTACATTCATGATTGTAACCATTGACCTGCCGCCTTGCTTTCCTTATTTTGGTGACGTGACGTTAACGGAAATTGTTTTAGCCATCCGGTGTCTCTCAACTAGTGGTCATGGAATGGTGTCAGCCTCCATGAATGGCTACCACATGACTAAGTTGGTATTATATTAATCTGATCCAAGCTTGCCTCGCATTCAAGCTCATCCATCTGCCAACCCGGCCAACAACTGTCACGTACAGATAGCAAACTTAATCCTCAGAAATTTAATATTTTAGTCATCTCTGTAGTCTGTATCCTGGCCCAGAGAGGCGGGAATTTGGTCAGAGATTACAAACTAACCAGCATATATAGCACCAAAGATCGAATCCCTATCCAACTCGTCAAGCCCAGATCAGATCATAGTACGTACTCGGCCATGTCAGGTCCAACTGCTCCATCTAATTCCATCGACGTTGATCCCTACCAACATCTCCAACTCCTTCTCAATGCCGACGGAACCGTTACACACCTCTCCGAAATCCCCAACACTCCTGCCACACCTGATCCTAGCAGTCCAATGCCAGTTCTCTCCAAAGACATCCCTCTAAACCAGTCAAACAACACTTGGGTTAGAGTATTCCTATCACGGCAAGAACTTGATCATAGTTCCTCTTCTCCTAAACTGCCTCTCATACTTTACTTCCATGGCGGAGGGTTCATCCGTTTCAGTGCAGCCTCCTCAGTTTTCCACGAGTTTTGTTCGAACATCGCGATCCAGCTCCATGTGATCGTCGTATCGGTCGATTACCGCCTTGCTCCGAAGCACCGGCTGCCCGCTGCTTATGATGATGCGATGGACGCGTTACACTGGCTCAAAACAACGACGGAAGATGAGTGGCTAAGAAACCATGCTGATTTATCAAACATTTTTATTATGGGTACCAGTGCGGGTGGGAACATTGCATACCATGCAGGATTACGTGCATCCGTGGAAGCTGATGATCTTGAGCCTTTGGTAATCAGAGGGCTGATATTGCATCAGCCGTTCTTTGGAGGGTCCCAGAGGACTGAGTCAGAGTTGAGGGGCAATGACCCAGTTTTGCCATTGAGTGTAAGCGATCTATCCTGGGAAATGTCGTTACCAATTGTTGACCGTGACCACGAGTATTGCAATCCGACGGTGGAGGGTGGACCTCAGCGATTGCTGAAGATCAAGCTGCTGGGATGGAGGGTCTTGGTGACAGGCTGTGACGGGGATCCTCTGATCGACCGTCAGATGGAGCTGGTAGCGATGATGGAGGAAAAGGGTGTGGTAGTGGAGAGCCAATTTGGTAAGGGTGGTTATCACGGGGTAGAGATCTCTGAGCCCGCCAAAGCTAAGGCACTCTGTGTGGTTCTAAAAAATTTCATTTTATCTTCATTGGGTGCCTAGAGAAAAATGGTGGCATGGGCAGCTTGTTGCTAAGTCAATATTGTTTTGTATGCATGGTGCATGGAAATGTTGTCATGATAGAGATATAATTATAGAATATGACATATATATGTATTAATCTGTCAAATTATATTCTGATGATCTATGGATCGATGCTCATAAAAAATAATTCTGCCATTGTTTTTGTCATCAAGTTTGTAATTACCGATATATATCTTGCTTATGTAATATACATAGAGAACTTGTTTTGGCTATGGTGTTGTTAAGTCATATATTACTCCCATTTGTTGCTCAAACATCATTTTCATGGTTGTTTGAATCTCTTTATCTCCAATCTTAAATACGGTTGTAAAGATCCATTATGTCAAAAGAAAAATACATTGCAATTGAATAATGTCATGAGAGAAAGACATTACTTTTTATAAGAGTAACGGACTCCCCCAATCTTGAATTTTTCATCTCCAATATTAAATATTATTTGATAAAATATGCCATATTAATTAGCAATAGCATTAAGAAGGCTAGTGAAATTTACATGTGTTAAATATTAGAGCAGCATATACAGAATGACATCAGTGTCCCCACATCTCCAGATGATGAAGAATCTGCTCCTCGTGGCAGCATAGATGGTGCTGATATGAAGACTCAATCACCAGCTAATAAACAAGTTGTTTGTAATAGTTTATTTGTCCATTTACTAGAATGTCCTTCCCTTAGCTGATATGTAATTTCATTATATAGCTGTCCAGAATATTCCTTAGTTAGATAGGATTTGTTTTCCCTCTTGTAGTATAAAGCAACAGCACCATGTACAGCCAAAATACACGATGGAATAGAAGGATCAGTTTTTCCTCCACACATTCTCTCTCTGTTATTTTTCTTCTTCTCTGTTATTTTCTTCTTTGCTTATTCTTACATGGTACCAAGAGCCACAAAGTGAGAAACTTCTGCTATGGCTGCTGAAAAACCTGCATCAATTTTTTTGGATTTTGCAAATATTATCAACCCTTACCGCCTGGATCATGGGGACAATCTCTCCATTCCCTTGGTCCCTGACCTTCTCACCTTAGAGAATTATACAAATTGGTCAAGAGCTATGTGTAGAGCTCTTCGTGTCAAAAACAAGCTTGGTTTCATCAATGGAACCTTAACCAAACCAAAAGACCCTGCTGATCCACTCAATGATGCCTGGGAGAGATGCAATGACTTAGTGGTCTCCTGGCTACACAATTCCATTAACCCCACTCTCAAATCCAGTATTGCATTGGTGGATGATGCAAATCAAATATGGGGAGAACTAAAAGAGCGTTTCACTCAACAAAATGGGCATAAAATCTTCCAACTCAAAAAGGTTCTCATAGGTTTGCACCAAGACATTGATTCAGTAAGTGTTTATTTTGGCAAACTTAAAACTATTTGGGATGAACTCCTCATATTTGACCCAATGCCTGATTGTAATTGTGGCAAACTTGCTGTCTTAAACGATAGATACCAAAGAGATTGTGTCATACAATTTCTTATGGGTTTAAATGAGTCTTTTAATGCCACCCGTGACCAGATTATGCTACTAGATCCCTTGCCTCCTGTAAACAAAATATTTTCCATGGTTCAGCAGCAAGAGATGCAGCATCTTGTGCTTAAAGGTACCCCTTCACCTGATTCAATGGCCCTTGTTGTCAAGCAGCCATACACAACATATAAGCCCTTTTCCAAACCACTTCAACCTTTCAAACGAGATAGGCCCTTTTGCACCCATTGCAAAATACAAGGACATACCCTGGACAACTGCTTCAAAGCAGGAAATGCCCAAGCCCCCATTTGCATTCATTGTCATATGATAGGCCATCTAGCAGATAAATGCTACAAAGTGCATGGTTATTCACCTGGGCATAAACTTCATGGCAAACCCAAATAGCTTAGCTTTCCATCTGCCAATATGCCCTCACTTGAACCAGAGAATCCATCCCTTAACCACTTCACCCTCACCAAAGACCAATAACAGCAACTACTCTCATTATTGCCATCAAAGGAAGTCTCTATTGCTCCTCATTCAGTTAACCATGTCCAGGCAGATTGTTCTTCTTCTTCCACTATGAATGGTAATTCATTTTGTTTCACTTCATCCATTCAAACATCTCATACAAACACACACTCACCATGGATTATTGGCACTGGTGCTATAGATCATATGATCTGTAGCACCTCATTTTTTTCATCCATCACCTCTCATGTTTCTTTCAAAATCAAATTACCAAATGGTCACACTGCACCTGCCACCCACATTGGCACTGTTGATCTCACTCCCAGCTTAATTCTACATAATGTACTATGTGTTCCTTCTTTAACCTTCAATTTAATCTCAGCTAAACAGCTAACCTCTTTGCTTTCTTGTTGTTTTATTTTTCTATCACAATTCTGTTTTCTCCAGGACCTTTTGTCATGAACCACAATTGGCATGGGTGAGATAAAAGATGGTCTTTACCAATTGCTTGTTGAACTAGTGTCTCCATCAGCACTTCTTGACCATTTTTCATTTTCTTTACATAAAACCATTTCTGTTTCTGCTGTTTTGAAAGATGTTGATCAAGTTTCTGATCTCTGGCATTGTAGACTGGGACATACTCCCATTTCAAGATTAAATATAATACCAGATTCCTCTATCAAGAATCACATCTTTACTATCTCTGATACTCATCCATGTCATGTGTGCCCTATTGCCAAACATCATAGGCTCCCATTTCCTAACAGTACTCATAAAACCAAAAGCATTTTTGAACTTATACACTGTGACATATGGGGTCCCAACTCAGTTGCAGCATATGATGGCTCAAAATATTTTTTAACAATTGTAGATGACTTTTCTAGGAGCACCTGGACCTACTTGCTTAAAGCTAAATCTCACACCAGATCATGTATTGAAGCCTTTTGCAATTTAGTAGAAACCCAATTTCAAACAAAAGTAAAATTCTTAGAAGCGACAATGGTCTTGAGTTTCAAATGAATGACTTCTTTAATAAAAAAAGGCATCATTCACCATAGGACTTGTGTGGCAACCCCCCAACAGAATGGGGTTGCTGAAAGAAAGCACCAACATATTTTAAACATAGCTCGATCTCTCAAAATACAATCTAATGGACTGACTGCATTCTCACTGCCACATATATAATCAATCAAATTCCCAGCCCCTTACTTTCCAACAAAACCCCTTTTGAGATTCTTTTCAACACAACTCCCACCTATTCTCACATGAGAATTTTTGGTTGCTTGTGTTTTGCCTCTACTCTATCTCAACACAGAACCAAGTTTGCCCCTCATGGCAGACAATGTGTCTTTCTTGGTTATCCCTTTGGGGTCAAAGGTTACAAATTGTTTGACATCAATTCTAAGACAGTTTTCATCTCTAGAGATGTTACTTTCCATTAATATGTTTTCCCTTTTCATCTTACCTCCCATTCATCACCTTTTTCTGCCTCTTATATTTCTCCTTCCTCAATGCCTTCTCCTGTTCCTCTCATATCACCTCCTACTTCTACTAATCCGTCTTCCCCTTCAGAAAATTGTATACCAACACCTCTCTCTTCTCCTTCCTCAATGCCTTCTCCTACTTCTCCCATATCACTTCCTACTTCTATTAATCTATCTTCCCCTTCAGAAAATTGCTTACCAACACCTCCCTCTTCTCCTTCTTCAACGTCTTCTCCTACTTCTCCCATATCACATATTTCAGATTTCCCATCCCAACCTATTCTCAGGAGATCCACTCGTACTAGAAGAGCCCCACAATACCTCCAAGACTTTCATTGTCAGCAAGCTAGTTCTATCTCACTCTCCTAGTCAGTGGACATGGCATCTTCTCCATCAAGTATCTATTTTCCCTTATCTTATTCCATTTCATAGAAGCATTTATCCCCTGCCCTTTCATTATTTTCTGCCACCATTTCATCTCATCATGATCCACAAACTTACAAACAAGCTGCCAAGGACCCTGACTGGTGTAAAGCAATTGAAACTGAACTTGAGGCTCTAGAACTTAACCAAATTTGGATCCTCACTGACTTACCCCTTGGAAAAACACCAATTGATTGCAAATATGTTTTCAAAACAAAATACCATTCTAATGGCACTGTTGAGAGAAAGAAGACAAGATTGGTTGCCAAAGGTTTCACCCAGCAGGAAGGGGTAGATTACCATGAGACTTTTTCACCTGTAGTGAAAATAGTTACTGTTAGAACTATTCTAGCCTAATTAGCTGCTATTAAGGGTTGGCATCTTCAACAATTTGATGTCAACAATGCCCTCCTTAATGGTGAGCTCAATGAAGAAATCTACATGAGGAAGCCACCAGGTTACACAAAGGGATCTCCTGGTCGAGTATGCAAACTGCTTAGAAGCCTTTATGGCCTCAAATAGGCCTCACGTCAATGGTATGACAAGTTCTCAGCTTCTCTAATCTCCTTTGGTTTTACCCAATCAAAGGCTGATTACAACCTCTTTACATACATCACTGCCACCACATCTACTGCACTACTAGTCTATGTCGATGACATAGTAGTTGCCAGCAATTCCCTCAAATCCATATATGATCTTAAGACTTTTTTGAACAACCAATTCAAAATTAAAGACCTTGAATGTCTAAGATATTTTCTAGGCATAGAGGTTGCTCGATCTCCTACTGGCATTCACCTCTGCCAAAGAAAATATGTTTTAGATCTTCTTGCTGATTCAGGTATGTTGGCCTGCAAACCTTTAAAAATTCCAATGGACCAAAACCATAAACTCAGCAAGTCTTGTGGCACACCCGTAACAGATCCTACTCCCTACAGACAGCTAATTGGTCGTCTCCTTTACCTTACAATTACAAGACCAGACATTAGCTACCCAACACAGGTTCTAAGTCAGTTCATGGATCATCCTTCCACCTCCCACCTTGCTGCAGCCCACAAGGTATTAGGATACCTTAAAAACTCACCTGGTCAAGGGATCCTTCTATCTTCATCTTCTTCCATTCACCTAAGAGGCTACTGTGATTCAGATTGGACATCTTGCCCTGATACCAGAAAATCAGTGACTGGTTATTGCATCCTTCTAGGCCATTTCCTCATCTCTTGGTGATCAAAGAAACAAACAGTAGTATCAAGATCTTCTGCTGAGGCAAAATACCGTGCTATGGCCTCTATTACTACTGAATTTACTTGGCTTAGACAATTATTCACTGATTTGTCTATCCCTCATCCACATGCTGCTACCTTGTTTTGTGACAACCAAGCTGCCCTGTACATAGCAGCCAACCCCGTTTTTCATGAAAGGACAAAACACATCGAGGTGGATTGTCACTTGATCCGCGATAAAATCCTCGAAGGTTGCATCAAAACTGCACATGTCTCTACACATTCCCAACTTGATGATATATTCACCAAATCTCTGCTATCTTAACTGCTGTTTTCACACCTCTCCAAGATGGGAATAGCTGATATCTATGCTCCATCTTGGGGGGGTATTAGAGCAGCATATACAGAATGACATCAGTGTCCTCACATCTCTAGATGATGAAGAATCTGCTCCTCGTGGCAGCATAGATGGTGTTGATATGAAGACTCAATCACCAGCTGATAAACCAGTTGTTTGTAATAGTTTATCTGTCCATTTACTAGAATGTAGTTCCCTTAGTTGATATGTAATGTACCCTTATGTAATTTCATTATATAGCTGTCCAGAATATTCCTTAGTTAGGATTTGTTTTCCCTTTCGTAGTATAAAGAACAGCACCATGTACAGCCAAAATACACGATGGAATAGAAGAATCAGTTTTTCCTCCACACATTCTCTCTCTATTATTTTTCTTCTTCTCTGTTATTTTCTTCTTTGCTTATTCTTACATTAAATAAAGTAATAAAAAATATTTACATAGATGAATAGTATATATTAAATATAGAGAAGCACTTTTAACTATTTTAGATTGATTTTACATAATCGAATGGAAGCCTTTATTTTACATAAATAAAATAAAGGCCCGTGGCCTGATGGCATAACACCCAGCCTCCAAAAGGGAGGTCTGGGGTTCGAACCCCACCTCCTCCAAATCCTCCAATTATCAAAAAAAAATATTGTTAATTATTTTACAAAAAATTGCAAAATAGAAAAGCTAGTGAAATTGCTCTTACAACGATACTGATAGTGTCAATGTGTTGAAAATATTATTTTTTTTAAAAAAAATTATTCAAATTTGTATAATCTTTTTTCACTTGAAACACAATTATAAAAACATTAGATATAGTATAAATATGTTATCACTACTTTTTTTCTTTTAAGACGGGTTATACTTTCCTCGTATCAAAACAATTTTCTCTACGCCGATTGATGTTTTCCTGATGCGAGATGTTTTAAATTCTATACCATGTTGGGAAATTTAATTATATCCTTTTTTTCATGTTGGACTAGGGCTTAATTATTTCATAATTTGGCCCAATACTGGTCATGCATGGATGAAGCAGACAGATCAGCCAGGGGAAATTCGGAGCTTGGGTTGCTACAACATCTAACTGTGATGGGCCTTTTGGACAAACTCTTCTAAGTTGGACCTAGTAACCCTCTTACCCACCCTCCAAATTCAGGCCGAAACTTCAAGAACTAGAAATTTGCAGGTCTGAGGACCCTGACATTCTTGATTATTTATCATCCATTTTAGTTAAGGGTAACGTTAGATATAATTATAAATTTTATAAATATTATATATATATTTTTTAAAAAATTATTTATTTTTAAAAAATTATTTTTTATATAAATTTTATATTTATTTTTATTTTTATTTTTCAAAAATATACGCAATATTTATGCATTTAATGATTTTAAATATCGTAAAAATGTAAGATCTTCTCGAAAGGATGGGTATATTTTCCTCTTACGTTCTTAATATCAGTTTATGTAATCGTAAGTTTCTCTCACCCGTATATAATATTATACGGTCCCATTTTTTCTGACATATTCTCGTAATTAATTTGTTCCATTATTTAAGCTCCCATAAGTTTTAGTAAAACTCCATGTTTCATACATTCATGTCTTAATTATGGATTTAGATTAGCTTAAATATTATCATTTAATTTACAGTAGAACAAGAGTACCTCTATATTTAATTACAGTGGGATACGAATCATGTCTCTAGATTTCATAATCATGGGTTAGAAGTCTATAAATGGCTATGGACGATTAATGGTTCTCACATATAATATTATTGTACCTCTGGTCATTGGGAGACATTTAGAAGTAAAGTTATTGGAGTGATTATTCTCTCATAGTCAAGTCAGATTTATTATCAAACTGTTACGGATGGAGGTTAGTTTTTTTAATTATTATTTTTTATTATTGTGAATCTAAAAAAAAAAAATTCTTATATTTAATGTTTCACGTTAATTTAACAATACGTTCTTCAACAGAACATGAGTAGTTGGACAAATGTTGCAACAAATTATGCAGTACTGTTGTTTACGTTGAAAATGGAAAATGTGAACGCATTTTCACACATAAAAGAAAACTGTCGACCCACTTCGATGAGTTTGCAAGTACGGCGGCGGCCTTTGCGGCGAGTGTCAGATGCCACACATCATCCCGGCCAATACTCGTTATTAACGGATTGGAATCCGAGTTGGAGTGGAATTGAGTAGTTTTGGATGCTCGAGCAAGAACGAGACATCGGGCTATCAGTTGCCATGCGGATAGTTTCTAGTCGTCTAATGTTCTTGGCTGACACGGCCATTTTCAATGACCATGATTCCACTTCAAGATCAGTAATGCCGCTTCTGCCTACGATACTTGCCTCCTCTACTTCACATTAATTAATATAAATGAACGATCCGTACCTGATTACTGGGATTTTCTAGGGGATCTTGATATGGCCACTAGAACTCCGTGCTGTGAAGCTTGAGTTCAACGAACGGTGGGAAAAAGGGGGATTATTATCTGAAAGTTTTAAGCAATGATGTATTCTATGCCCATCATATCATATAAAATATCACATATTTATCATTACTAAATAATAAAAAATTATCCTATGATAATAAATATACCATATCTTATATATATAATAAGATGAAAATAAGATGGTAATATGATATATAAAATTTTTCTTTTTAAAAATAATTAATACCATATTTAACTATAAATTGTGCAAAGTGCACTCTTTTTAAAAAAAGTGGGCTCTATCATTATAGAAATTAATTTTTTTTATATGTGTATCACATTTATTCTTTTTTTTTTTTAAATAAGTAGTCGACACTTACACATTTTATAATCGTAAATATCACTTTTCTTTTAAAATATAAATACATATATTACTAAGTTTTATTTTTCATCGTTATAAATGGTATCAAGGCATTGAATACAAAAAAGCTCGACATCAAGTGGGCCAATATGCAAAAGAAGCCCTGAAGACATTGTGGGTGACTCGACAAGTGCTTGTCCACACAATGATTATATCACTCATTTATATGTGGTGAATTTTTCAGCAATTGCGGTAATTGAAATAGGCTCCGTTTGTTCACAGGCATTAGGATTTTCCCACAAATGTTAATAAGATGCTTTGAAGTATAATTGGGGCCATACCAGAATGATATATCGATGCATGTTTAAGGCCAAAAATACCAAAATGTGGTTTAAAGTTTAAACATTGATTTTGCAACGTTAGAGATCAAAAGAGAAGGGTATCTACACCAATGATCACGTCGAGCTAGCAGAACTCGGACAGAAGTCCTGTAAACGTTTCCGATTTTGGAGAAGCACCACTGCTATCTTCGACTAAATAAAATCAAACGAAAAGAATTTAACTTCGATTGGTATGATCTGTGCAAATTAGGTCTTTTACATTTTTCAATAGAAAGTTGACATCGGCTTAATTTTTTATACTGAAGAACACATTAAACACATGACCGGTGTTGGGTTTGTAGAACTTGGTGTGTCGGCCCAATTTGATGATCCAACCTGAAAAATATGTGTTATAGTTTTTGGCACAGAGAGTTCAGTTGAGGCTCGCTGGACCTAACATCAGACAGAGATAGAGTTTGCTTGATATGCATTCAACATTACGCTAAAGTGAATAAAGTAGAAAAATGAAAATTAAGATTTATGTCATGTGACAATTTAAATATATATTGAATGAACAATATAGCCGGTTCTAAACAATGATTTTGCTCTAAAGTGTATTATGTAATTTTTCAGTATAATAAAATTCTTTACAGCTCGTAGATGTAAAGATGTTGTCAAATCATATTATTTTGTGTCGTGTAATTGATTTACTTGTGTTTAGCATCTACTTTTATTTTATTTATCATCGTTTTCATAACAAAAGGCACCGAATTAAATCCATTAAAAATTATAATTAAAAGAAGAAAAAAACAAAGTAATTGTCCACCAAAAGGGGTGGTCGATCTGGCCAACCCAAGAGCACAACTGTACAAGGTAGCTGCGCCACTGCAGCCATCCCGTTTGAGCTGTGACCGGCCACCCTCAAGGTGGTCTATCTGCGTAAGTGATCACACAACTAGTTGATGGACCAATGAAAAATCAAGGGAACAGTAGTGAATTTGCTCTTTAGGTCCACTTAACTTGGACGACAAACCAGGCAAAAAATGAAGTAATCTCTAACAGTCTACAGCACATATAACTTTTGAAGCCTGAGTTTTGTTCCTGTTAGGCTACATCATCGAATTTTTATCAGTTAAAATTTAAATTTAGATCAACTTTTCTATAAAATATAACTTTCAAAGTATAAATTATTTTGCTACTGTCGAGACACGTCAGGATCATAATATTCTCTTAATTTATAAATTATATCATTTTAATATTTAAACGTAAAATAATTTTGAGCTGTAATGGTTGATCATGATAACCATTTATTATTTGGTAATTTTCTTTTTTGAAAAAACAAATCTTTCAGTTTTCGGTCCAAAAAAGGCCAAATTTTGGTTATCTTAAAAGATCTTTTGCTTCTGTTTTTATTCGTATCATGATCAGCTACTCCCAATATTATATCTGTTATTAATAAATGAAAACTAAAATAATATATAATTAAACATATTTTTTGTTTTTCACTTTTTTTTTTAATTTCTTATATAATATATGGATTTATGATAATTATTAAATTTCCGAGGAAGTTAATGAAAGAGCTCATAATAATTCTTAGTCTTGATGTCGTACTTTGGCACATTATACACTAATGTGTATATATTTTTGTGAGGTTAACATCTCGAACTAAATATTAAAGAGCTCATAATACTAAATGCTCTGGCTATTCAAGTTCGCCGATATATATTAATTGAAAATAATTCTACTGATCATTATTTCTATACAACACACTTATTTTAATTTTTTATCTTTTAATTTTTTTTTCCTTAGTAAGTAAATGATTATAGTAGAAGAATTCAATTAGTTTAATAGGAATAAAATAAAATAAAAATAGATGTAGTGTATGGCTAGTAGGAGGTTGTATAGCATTCCTCTTTATTTAATTAGCAATGGTACAAGAAAATGTGGAAATTCGTACAAATGCATGAAAGATATTAACATGAGTAAGTTCTTCATCGTTCAAAAGACACTTATCAAGAGAAATATTTATTTAGAAGAAAATAATTGTAGCACGACTAGTTAATTAATTAATTTATGACAAAAATAATTATTTATAACAAGTTATTTTAACAAGTTATTTCCTATGAAAATAATTATTTGTGATGAAAATAAACTGATTTTGATAGAAAATGATCGTTTAAAAATTAACCGCACGTTAACATTTTTCTTATAGTATATATAAATGGAAGGCCAATTTATAATCAAGCCATACGAATTGAGGTGAGGTTCTGTCCCACCACTTGAGAAACCAATATCGGACCAGTAAACCAATATCGAAGCCTCACCTTCAAAATCAAGCCCACCCTCAACTTCCCTTAGGGCACAACCTCCCTCATCTTTCCTAGAATCAACCCTCCCTGTCAAACACCCACCCTCGAACACTCACCCCATGTAAACCAGAGCTAAATCAAACAAGCCTTGTCCCAAAATAAGGACGGATGGCACCATTTCCTTGCCTTTACCTCATGCTTATGTGACTACCATTCCAGATGAACCTACCTTTGTCATCGAAGGTTCAAAATTTTCAGAGTGGAGACATGCGATGTAGCTCGAATTCGATGCTCTAATGTCCACCAACACATGGTCCTTGGGTCCCCCTGCCTCAAATCAGAATATTGTTGGCTGTAGATGGACATTCAAGACCAAGCTTTTGTCGAATGGCTTTATTGAAATGAGAAAAGCAAGACTAGTAGCCAAGGGCTACAGTCAACTTGAGGGCTTGAACTACAACGAAACGTTTAATCCTGTGGTAAAACCCACTTCAATCATGTTAGTTCCATCAATTGCCATTTTCTCTAGTTGGCTGATACACCAATTAGATGTCCAAAATGCATTTTTGTATGGGACACTTGATGAACAAGTTTTTATGACTCAACCACATGGGTTTATGCACCCTCAATTTCCTCACTATGTTTGCAAGCTCAACAGAGTTTTATATGGCCTTAAACAGGCTCCATGCACTGGGTATGCGCGATTGAGTTCTCAATTGCTTGAATTTTTATTACTTCCAAATCTGATACACATTGTTTATCTATCAACATCATTCTATGGTAGTATATTTTTTGGTGTACGTGGATGATATAGTGCTTACTGGCTCACATCCGAATGTTCTAACTCACATCATTTTGGTTTTAAGTGCTGATTTTCTTATTAAAGATTTGGAGTCTTTACAATATTTTTTGGGAATTGAATGCAATTGTACCAGCACTAAACTACATTTATCTAAGAGGAAATGCATTTTGAAATTACTCAAAAAGACAAATATGTTGAATTGTAAGCCTGTAAGCAGTTCCATCTCCACTTCGACCAAGTTATTTGCATTTGATTCAACCTCTGTGGAAGATCCCTCTTTATACCAAAGTATAGTGGGCAGTCTGAAATATTTATTATTTACCAGACCTGATCTTGCATTCTCTGTCAACTATGTGTGTCAATTTTATGCACACTCCATGTTTATCTCATTGGCAAAGTGTTAAAGGGATTTTACGGTACCTAAATCACATATTGGATTATGGTCTCTGGATTACACCTTCTCTCATTTCTTCTCTAGCTGCTTACACCGAAGCAGACTGGGCCGATTACCCAGACGATAGGAAATCAATTGGTGGTTATTGTGTCTTTTATGGCAAGAACTTAGTTTCATGGAGTTCAAATAAGCAATCAACTATAGACAAATCAAGTACGGAGGTAGAATATAAGGCTCTAGCTCATGATATCTGTGAACTGTTGTGGCTGCAATCACACCTATCTGGGTTAGGCATATTTTTGACAAAACCTCATACTCTTTCTTGTAACAATTTGCGGGCAACTTACCTCTCCATGAATCCCATGATGCACTCACGCACCAAACATGTCAATGTTGACTATCACTTTGTTTTGGATCGTATTCAAGCAAAGGCTCTTCAAGTTTCTTTTCTATCAAGCAAGGATCAACTTGCTTATATATTTACAAAACTATTGTCAACGACCAGATTTTTCAACTTTGAGATCAAGCCTCACTATCCTTCCAAATATGCTTAGCTCACAGGGGCGTATTAGCAATAATCAAATTACCTCAAAGAAGGGCACCTCATCTGCACATACAGAGAATGTGCCAAATCAAGTACGGAGGTAGAATATAAAGCTCTAGCTCATGCTATCTGTGAACTGTTGTGGCTGCAATCACACCTATCTGAGTTATGACAAAACCTCATACTCTTTCTTGTGACAATTTGGGGGCAACTTACCTCTCCATGAATCCCATGATGCACTCACGTACCAAACATGTCAATGTTGACTATCACTTGGTTTTGGATCGTATTCAAGCAAAGGCTCTTCAAGTTTCTTTTCTATCAAGCAAGGATCAACTTGCTTATATATTTACAAAACTATTGTCAACCACCAGATTTTTCAACTTTGAGATCAAGCCTCACCATCCTTCCAAATATGCTTAGCTCATAGGGGTGTATTAGCAATAATCAAATTACCTCAAAGAAGGGCACCTCATTTGCACATACAGAGAATGTGCCAAGCCAAAATCCACTAGAATAATTCTATTATCCATGTGTCCTATTATTACTTGTAATTCTTAAATACTATTACAAAGAATATTCTCACATGATGCATATAAATATATACTTTGTACAAAATATGAAGGAATGAGAAATGAAACAATTCCTCTCAACTATACACTAATTTGTTTATTTTATCAATATCCAAGGGACTTTTATCTCTTACAAAAATGAAGTAAGGGAGCTTCTGATATTATATATATATATATATGAGTATTGATACATATAGTTATGAGGTGCGCAAAGGCCTGCAATTGTTTTGAAAAAAAGTGAAATCTACTATTAAAAAATTAATTGTTTTCATGTGAGTTTCATATTTGCTCATTTTTTCAAAATATTTGTTTGGCGCTGTCGCATTCCACAATTGCAAATTTCATTTCTCTCTATATATATAATATAGTACTTCTGTCTTTGTAAAGGATAAATTATATAAGTTGCATGAGCAGCCACACCAAAATTATATAATCTCCGGATCGCAAAGTACACGCAATAACAACAAATGTGAATACATCAAGTTCCCACAATAAGTTAGTATAAAAGCATTGACGTTGGGATTCCACACCTCTAAACTAAATAAGTTTCACGATCATATATATATAACAAGAAAATGAGTATTTATGAAGAATTATTTGTAATTAGAATGATTATTTTTGAGAAAAATAGATTCATTTTAGTAAAAATGGCCATTTTATAGAAAATAACTAATTACAAATAAGCAATTCTCTGACATATGTACTTACGTATTTATGTGTTCTACTAATCAGCAAAATTTTAATATCCAAAAACGACTTCTTCTGTCGTATGTTTATTCAACTCGATCGCTAATCCAAAAACGACTTCTCCTGTCGTATGTTTAATTTATTCAACTAGCTAATGAGAGTTAAAGAGTGAACTTCATTTTCATGCGTGACATGCAAATATGGACATAAGTCATTTTCGATCTTGCAATCGGCCTAATCCTCATTGTCCGACTCAACTAAAAACAAAAAAGCAGGGACTTTGTTAATGAATTGATTCATTGGCGAATGGAGATATAGCCAACTACTCTTGTGAAAAATCATCCCTACGTACGTGGTACACTCTTTTATTTAATTAAAAATTATTATTATTGTTATTAAAAATTAATTTTCTGGGTCACGTGGCAACGCCTCTAATCGCTAGCATGCATTAAGAAATGCGGACAAGATAATGTAATAATATTACTGTTACTCTACAGTGTTGCTAGCTAGCTATAAGGTAGAGATCGGATAAGAGATGTGAGGATCGTGCATGCATATTGTATATATAGGCACTTCGTCGTCTTCCCCAGACGACATATATGCATGCATGATCACTACCCATTTCTTTATCACGCTCTATATATATGGCCGAAAGAAAAGACAAGGATATGGAAGAAATATAAGATTTTGTTGCGATTGATTAACTGTTGTGTGTTCGACATCCTGGCACGTAATTATTATATATATATATATATATATATATGGAATATGATCCACTGTTGAATGCCTCTTTAAAATATATAATATTTTCAAGAAAGCTTGCTTGCTAGGGTATCCCAAGTCGATCTGATGATCATGCTCGATCTTTGTCCTGATCACATGTGGCTCTATTAATATTTAGCTTTCTCGCCAGCTTGACTACCGGACCAGATTTTGAGCTAATATTCCAAATAATATCTGCAATTAATTAGTAATATTACATTATCCCAATAATCAAGCTTCTCATGTTGTTCCCATGGAAAAAAATTGTTTTGTCAGTCGAATTAGGGCAATGAAAATGACATGGGACAGAAAAAGGAGTAGTACTAGCCCTGATTTATAAATTGGTGTGCACGTTTACAACTTTGATCAGCTGTTCCTTTGTTGTTTTACTTTTTGTTTTTTTGCATTGATTATTATGATTAACTTCTCCTTATATATATATATATATATATATATATATATGCGGGGCTCATGACAGTATAAATATTACAAATGAAAACAATGAAAGCTTGTCCATTCTCTATTAAAATATGGCAATAAAGAGGTTTTGTTGCATGCAATGGAAGTAGACGTCCTTACAGAGGTTCCTCGTGTTCATAATTGGTTTCACGTTGGAATAAGTTTAATTAATCTCCACGCGCGATTCATTAATCATGGATATGCCCAAGCTGCTGCATACAGCTCTTTGATCTCAAATATACATGGTAAAAGGCTAAAAGCAACGCGGCCTAGTTTTACATCCTTCTGTAACAAATTAAAACGTAAATCAATAACAACTTTAATTTGTGGGGTTCTTAATTTGTAAGATAATTGATTGTGGAGATTTACTAATCGGATACCCATAAAAGGGGATCACATTAAATGTGTTGCCTTTTCCAATTATATATCAATACCTAATTTACCCTAATTAAGATGCATGTCTTGTAATAGGCCAGGGAAGAATTGTATCAATTAGTACGTAGTAATGCTCCGTTCGCACATTAATTGGCCCTATCAATTTTTTGACAGTTTATGCACTGAATTACATGACTACAATTGTTCAAACAACATTCTATTTAGTCATAATTGTTGGTTTTGTGTAGCCTAGTTTATCCGTATAGTGGCCCAATTTGATGATCACAGTTTCATACATGGACGTAGGTAGGTTAATGCAGAACCACATACATAAATCTTTTAGCCGTGTGATTGATTTCTTATTTTATTTTACTGTTCTTGCATTGTTTTCACGATATATATAAATAATATAACCATTAAGATAAACGAAAATTAAGTCATAAAGTGACCCAACCTTGACGATATATATGATCTTAACAAGTTCATCATGTGCGTGTATACTATAATATTTTAAAAATTAAAAGATACAACCAAGTAATAGTTTGGGTACTGATGGAGTTACATGTGGCCGGGGATTAACAATTAAAAGAAGCATTAATAATAATAAGAAAAAATGTATGGAAGAGTAGCAGTAGTACTGAGATGGAAGATGAGTGCAGACGAAATAGGAAGAAAACAAGAAGGGTACTGCAGGTAGATAGAGAAGAAGCAAGGACAGGTAGTCGGGCATCCAAATCCAGGATACAAACCCTAAGAAATGTCGTATTATAAGAAAGAATAGTTGTACTGTACGCAAAATGTTTGCTTTGAGAGTTGGATTACAAGTGGTGACAGAAGGAACAACAAATGGGCTTCCACGTGATGCGGGCTTTTGGAAGGTAGGACGGGAATTGGACTGTCATTGTCCTTACTTCTGGCGGCTGTGCCTTTTGCCATCTAAATGGTTCCTCAAATTTCATGTTTGTATTCATCGTCATCTCATGTTGACAACGAAATATTAAAAAATATTATTAATTTTGAGAGAATATTAAAATATATATATTATTAAAGGTGCAAGTCCCAGCTGCACATGAAGATTATTATGAAAGAAAATAATTTATTCATGTAAATTATAAATTTATTAATATTTTTTAAAATGATTACGCTGGACTAGTACACTAAAAATGTAAATATTATTTTCTTTTTTTCCCAATTTTGGAAGCCGAAACCCCTCCCCCCCTTCCATAGAACTATAAATCTTATTTCTTTTCTTTTTGCAATTTTATAAATTAACTTACAAAAGTAATATCACTAATTTACATAAATATCATCAATTTAAAACATGATAATTATATAAAATATTGTAAAAAAGATTGTGTGTATTATGAAAAATTCTATACATCATAATATCATCTTATTTTTGTCACACTGTGATAAGATGATATTGTCAATCAATCTTTATATTTCTTCTTCAAAAAAATAAAAGATCATTTAATAATAATAAATGTGTCATATCTTATAATGTATGATGAAAATGAGACTGAGTCTCGTGTATTTCTAATATATTATTACTCTATTTTAAAACCTCTTCTTTTGTACCGAGGATTCTCTTTTAAGTTTTCATCTGACGCACCATATATATATAATGCTGGGAAAGGCATATAAATGCTATTGGTCTAATGGCATCTCCAACGTTCAAATTCTATTAATATAGGTTAAGGGTCGGAATTGACTGGAATATTACAGTTAACATTCGAATCTCATTACCTTTAAAAAAATAGAAGATAATAACTTAAACTATGAATGAAGGTTGGAATCAAACACCAGTACTACCCGTTTCTTCCCTCTCCCTGATGAGTGTGTACATTGTTTACAAATTACCATATCATCAGAAGAATGTCGCAGCATTTAAAGACAAGCACCACGACAACTTTAGCGCGCAAATACTCCTTTGCATTCTATATTATTGCAGAACCCTCCAAACTTCCAGGTATTAAAAAATAATAATAATATAAAAAAAACTACAAGAATCAATACAAAATAACACTGGAATTAGCCCCATAAAAAAAGAAAAGAAAAGAAAATAGAAGAAAAGGCTTATATATGAGTCGTCATGAATGTACTCTAGCTCCCAATTCCTCAGAATCATTCAACTGGTGGACCACCTAAGAATCATTAATCAACAAGTGGACCACATTCTTTTTGGATTTATAGCTGGTTTTAACTCTACCTTTTTAGGTCCAAGAGCCTCAAATTAATGAAGATGATTGGGTTTTGCAGTAGAATCTAGCAGCACAGAATCAATTCGATTAAGCTCGATCGATTAATGGTTACGCCAGGAAATATATAAATAAATAAATAAAAGTTTAATTTATGGGTATATGATAATCAGGATTAGGAAAAAAAATATGATAATGATAATAATCATGTTGCTTGTGCATTCACCTATCAGGAGAATTATCGTTGCCTTTGATTCCATAAAGAAAGTTAAAACTGATCGACCTCTAGCTCCAATCACGGTATCTTAACATGATCGAAAGTAATGCTATATACTATGCAACCATTTCAATTTGTTGGATCTTATGTATAGCTTTCGTTTTTGCTTTTGACCCCTTGTACTAGGTAGGTCCTCTCCAACACTACAAGCTTTTTTAAGGCTGGTCTTCAACCCGACCAACACAGTAAAATAAAAGTTACTTTCCTAATTAATATACATATATACACGCGCGAATATATATATATATATATATATATATTTTAAAAAGACTAAGTTCGTAATATATATATGAAGTTGCTTGCAACATTAATAGACTCCCTAGTGTAATATGAAATGCAATATTTTTACATATAATTAGCGAGGTAACGCTATTGATAACCTTATACATTATCAAAGAAAATTACAAAAATTAGCTGTTGAATACAGCCTTTTATTGGTTCCTTATATCTCTCTTTCTCTTGTCCTGCTTTTGTTCATCAATGAAAGTTATCGTACCACCCCAAAAACCATAAAACTGTCTTTTCCTTCAACTTTGGCCCTGTCTTCCTCCACTTCTTTAAAGAAAGACTCCAACTCTCTCTGCCTCCATTTTCCTCTTCTTATCAACGTCATTTTCTGTGGAAGAACGACCATTAACATGATGGCCATGCCCGTTTGGAGTTTCAGCTGTTTTTCTGTTGAAGCCAGTTCGAAAAGACTTCGAGGGTTTTCATGTCAGCCCTGTAATGCTTCTGTGTGAATTCAAGCAGCATAGGCCATGTGAAATCTGGGTATATCCTTGGACGCACAGTGTCCACCAATTCACTTGGTGGGCTAACCACTTTATCATTTCTTGGACATAGAAAGAAAGCCAGAGATTTCCTTGGAGTTTTGCTGTTCACCACTGCCCGATGCAAGCAACTTTTGTATCTTCCATTTGAAAGAGCCTGAAAACGTACAATACCCCTCTTAAGTTCATGAAAGATAATCCAAATTTCCGCATTTCAAATCAATATTTTACAACAAATTTAAAAAAAAAAAAAAAACATACAATCTCCTTAACTGTCTTACCATGAAGGTGTCGCCGATGTTAACAACAAAAGCATTCGGATTTGGGCTAATAGATCGCCACTCGTCGTCTACGAACACTTGAAGGCCGCCTACTTGGTCCTGGTGAAGGATGGTTAACGATGTTGGATCGCAATGAGGCCCGGTGCCTAAAGTAAGGTCAGGTTTTTGGCACGGCGGATAGTAGTTGAGCCTCATTATCGAATCATTCTCCTGGAAATACTCCTTGAAATGGGCTCTGCTTACACCTAGGCTCATTCCTAGGAGTTCCATGATCCCTAGAGAAAGACTGTTCATTGCCTCGCAGTAGTCCTGATAAACCCTCCTATTGAAAAAAGAAAAAGTAAAAAGAAAGGAATCCAAACCTCAGGAATAAGCAACACAAAAAAGAAAAGAAAAAAAAATCAAAACGGTAATATATATTTGCTGACCCGAATTGCTTGAAAGCTTCACCCATTGTATTACATAAATACTCCTGAACAATATTGGATGAGGTTTGGTCTGCTGAATAGCGGAAAGAAAGTGTTTCCTTCCAAGGGAGCTTGGAGGAGAACCTGCCAGTGAAGCTACTGGCATAACCACAGTGCTCCCCGACTTTCCTTTGAGCCCTCTGCTTTGTTGAAAGGGGCAACTCGAAGAAGTCGTCCATGTAGCCATGACAATCAGCTAGTAGCTTAGCATCCACACCATGGTTGACAACAAGAAAGAAGCCATGCTTTCGGCACGCTTCGCCAACAAGTTTTGAGGCTTCTGCAGCAGCAGACGGGTCGCCGGAGAGGAAGCCGCCTAAGTCAATAAGGGGAACTGGAAGTTCCGGCGCATCAGAGCAGGGCTTTTCCTCGTCCGGCCATATGAACTGCTGTGGTATATTTGATTGGTATTTGAGCACCGAGGCATCAAAAACAATTGGTTTTTGCTCGTTGTGCTCTTCTTCTTTTGGAGTTTGAGGAGGCATGGGCGGTATGCTTGTTATGCAGTCAATAGCCATTGCATTAATGAAGTTTTAAAGCCCCAAAGGAATATGAGTGAGTCTGTAGTGGTACAGAGAGAGAGAGAGAGAGAGAGAGAGAGAGAGAGGAAAATAGTAGGTTACGGGAAAAGAAGAGATAGCCAGTGAAATAAGTTTGAGAGGTGGCAATCAAGGAAAAGCCAAGGCCGTTCTCATTGGGGAGATCGGTGAACAAAAATTGGAATCTTATAGCAAGCTCTCTCCGTCTCTCAACCCAAAAATTGATTTTTCTTTTTAGCAATGAAGGGCTTTGTACTGTAGTAAATTTGCAGTTTGGGTGCTTCTCAATAGGCAAAATTAGACAATCCTCCATTTTCCAGGAACATTTGTCTTTTATACTGTTGCCAGGAAATCGTTTCCCAATGGAGTTTGGCTTTTTTTGATAGGGGATCTGCTAATCTCACCCCTATGGACAGAGGGCTTTGCTACTAGATACAGTCCAAAAATACAATCGGCGTGTAGTCAGCTGTACGGAATGAATAAAAAAAATTATAAAAAAATTATTTTATATTCAGGAGAACCTACATGAATAAAAAAAAATTATAATTCACTTTTTTCTCTAAGACTGCACGCCGACTGCATTTTTCGACTGCAAAAAATATTTCTCATGGACAAAACTCTTCAACCGAAAATGTTGATGCGTAACTACTCTCTAATTAAAAGTTAAAAATAAATAAATATCCATGTTGATAACCCTTTCAAGATCCCCATTTTGCTGTACCTAAGGGCTAAAAAACCCTCTTAAGAATGGCACCGTACCCTTTTCATGGAAACAAGATTTTAGAAATTCCGACCCATTGAAAAAGAAGAAGAAAGAAGTGAGTGTAAATGGGGTGAGAGCCCCCCAAAAAAGCTAATAAACGGTTTTCCCCTATAGAATGCACCCATTACTCTGTTCTAAATTTCCTTTTGTTGGTATAAACTCAGGATTTTTTGTTTTTTTGTTTTTTTTTTTTTAAGTACTTCAATTCAAGGAAAAAGATTGTCAACAAAAAGGCAAAAAAATGACGTTGAAGAAGCTTCATGCAAGGCGTGTGAATTGAAAGACAATCAGGGCTGTTGGTTCGTGACGAGAGTACGTTGGGATGTGTAGCTAATTTTGTAGTGTGAATGGCTATGCATGCAGGAAAAGAGGGAGAAATATGTCCTTAAGATGTTTCAGAGGAACAGAATGACAGAAGCTAATTAAGAGGTATAGCTAGGGACCCGGGATTTTCCTGTCATGATGGAAATAGTAGATCACTGCCATGACCAAAGGAGGCTTTGGTTTGGTAGCCAAACTGTCAGCATTGCTCATTAGGGTCAGTAATCAGTATGATTCCCACGTAAAAGTTATAGCTAAAGATATGAAAAAGGAAACAACTTACTTGTATGGGTAATGGGAACGGCGTAGTGCATGAGGTGGGGACTGGGACAGCAGGTGTGTTTACTGTTTACTGTTCTGATGTGGTATGGTCCTATTATATAAGATTGGAAGAGAGAGAGAGAGAGTACTTGATGATGTGGAAACCACAAGGGCCCCATTGATTTGGTGTGGGGAAATAGCATACATTGGGTTTAAAAATATCTTCTATATACTGATCATCACAAAGCGCCCCTTCCATAGTTTTCATTCCAATTAAAGTTTTTTTTTTTTATAATATATATAAATTTGACTTTGTTTATGATTTGAGTCTTTCTATTTCAGGTTCGACAAGTACAAGTGATCATATGAATTCGAATATCGTCTTATTTCCAAACGAAAACTCTACTGGCCTGCTAGCTATATATCACCAAACACTTTAAATAGTTTATCGTTTATAACAGTTAAATTGAGACAATGTTTCACCCAAAAAAAAAAAAAAAATTATCGAGATCCCTAGTCATTACGCCATTGGAGAAGTAGTAATAGGAGAAGGCAACTAATTATAAGTGGGGGGTGGTGGGGATTGATTGACACAGTGCATTGCATATATATAAAGGAGGAGTTGACTCTCCGAAAAAAGTTCCCTTTGTAATAGTTATAAAACAACAAGAGTTGGAAGTCACAACCATAACTGGAAAAAATGAGTGCCATTTAGAAGACAATCTAGTTTTAAGTTATTTCATAATCCACTATGAAAAAAATAAAGAGATTGCTTGCAGCTTTTTGCCCCAATATTATCTGTCCCTTCCTTTTCTAGTGGGTCCATGATTTTAACAATAATATATAAAAGGGGCACGCAGTATATTTCTGGCTGTGGGTTTTACAGAATAAAGAGACTCGGTTTTATGTGTAATTAATGGCGTCATATTTAAAAAAAAAAACAATTTAATTAATTGTGATAAAAAAAATCATTTAGGGTTTTCTATGATCAGATATTATATAATTAGTAGAAATGAATATAAATAAATAAAAGCAACAAGAAACTAGCCCACAAAATCATAGTGAATTCAACTTTTTTAATTCTAGTTTTCCACGATCGATCGATCTAAAAATCTAAGAAAAATCGATAAATAGAAAAGTAGAAAGTGAGAATGGTAGTGGTTCATCATGTTTTGGATAATAAAACTAGGGTTCCTTCACGCATATCAAAAAGCAAAGCTACGTAAATTCATCCAATTACGGCCTCTTCCTACGATATAAAAAGAATTTCTTTCGGAACTTGGAGAAACAAGAGATCAGAGAAAATTAACATCGGGAGTGCCCCACAAAACACTATGTTCCAAAAACAAAACAAAAATATTCAATTAATACTACTGTTATTATGCCATGCAAGAAAGCAATAATGCCCTAACCTGTACAAACAAAAAGCATACGTATCTGCCATCCCAGTTGTTTCCCCTGTGCACATGCTGAGAAGTGAAAAGCATGATCGATCAGAGAGATTGATTCTGACGAACTCTGAGATCTTCTTGACCAAAATTAATCTTGATTCCGAGGCACATGAATTAATTCCTAATCATGACTCCAAGGCACTAATTGAAGGATCCATCTTAGTGACATTAAGGTTTGTTTTGGCCATTAAGAATTTTGAGACGAGAATTCTAAAACTCATATTATTATTGTTGAGATTTGAAAAAGTTAAGAAAAAATTGAATTATTTATTATATTTTATATAAAAATTTAAAAAAATTATAATGATAAGATGAGAATTTTTTATTTGAAATGAAAAATTTTAATGGCCAAACCGAACCTAATTGATCGAGCAAATTAAGTTTAAGTGACATGTCATGTACTGCATATATCTTAAGTTTAAGTGACATGTCATGTACTGCATATATAAGATATATGCACGTACAACAGCTAGCTACCTAATTTTATTTATTTAGTTTTATTTTTATTACCGTTTTTTCTTGCCACGTATAATATTAGTAGAAATGGGCATGATGATGATCATATCCATGCAAGTGGGTAGTAGATGCATTGATATTTTAAGAGGTAGAACGCAAATGATCTATCATGCACCGAAGAAATTGGAAACTCAATCATAAAATACAGATATTTTAGTAGTTTGATCTTACTTCTCCTTTTTGGCAAATGGAAGTGGTGCCAACGCCAGTCAGAAAGAGGATAAATGACTCTACATGACGAGCGATCGAATTGTGTTGCACTAAGTTCCATTTAGTCCAATTCAATTGATTATAGTTTAGATAAGTCAAATCATTTTATACGAAATCAACTTGTTTGAATAGGTCAACTCATTAAAAAGCCAAATGCATTAAACAGGTCAACTCACTAAAGTCAAATTGTGTTGCACTAAGTTCAAATTAGTACTTGAATGGATTACTGTTTGACACACTTTACAGGTTGGTTTGGATTGAGAAACACTTTCAATCCATCTCATCTCATCATTACAATTTTTTTAAATTTTTACACAAAATATAATAAACAATTCAACTTTTTCAAATATCAAAATTATAAAAATAATATTTTAACAATATTTTATTCAACTTTCATTTAAAATCATCTAATCTCATTTTATTATCTAAACAATCTATAATTTGTATTAGGAACCTTCAACACGATATATATATATATATGTATGTGTGTCTAATATTGTTAAAATCCATATCTTAAGGTTGAACTGACAAATTTTAGAGAAATAATTTAACTATAACGACATTTTACAAAAATAAATTCGTAAATTGATTTGATTTAATGTGGTATGTCAAATTGTAAAGTTACTTTTATTATAAAATAGATTTAAAATATCATATTATAAAATTTATTTTTGTGAAATTATTTTGTGAATGGTGTAGCACTTCTTTAAATTTTATCTCCTCCATATCAATCTTCAAATCTTTTATTTTCTTTCCAACAATACAATCTATTTTTTAAAAATTTCATAATGTCGAATGTCAAGTTCATGTACATTTTCAGAAATTTACTTTGCAAATGATACTAAAAAATCATACAACCAGCCATCTCTGAAATTAATGTTCAAACGTACGTGCGTGCATATATATTGTGCTTATATATCATTTTAGAGAAATTTTTATCGGTTGAGCACAAACCGTATTGTTTCTATCACATAATTTCAAGTTCGAGTTGGGCAAATACGGAGATAAATTTACTAGTAGAAAGTAAACTTTAACCCCTTAAACTATTACAATTTTGCAATCCTATCCCAAACTATAAGATCAGTATATATTTTTAGTTTCGAACAACTACTTTAATTTCCTTGCAAATTCTCTACTCATTTAAAATCCAACTGTTAAGAGAGTAACGAAGTCATACACTCTTACATGATGTTAGCTAGGTTACATATATGGTAGGTTGCAAATTAGGCACAACTTGACAGTTTTGATGGTTTGGTGGTCAAATCGTAATTATAAAAAGAACTACTGTAGTTTGTGGTGATAAAGTATGTTAGTATAACTTGTGATCCTGAGTGGAATGGCACGTAATTAAGATTGTTGAAATAGGTCAAACTCAGTAAGAAGATATACATGCGTGATGCGACTGATTAGAATTTAGGACTTTAATTGACTGATGTTTGTTACCTACCAGTACTACTTACTACGAAGAAGTAGAAAATCGATCCTACTTGGTCAGGCACACAAATTTTCTTGGTTAAATGGGTATTCAGCTGAAGTAAGAGTAAAAATAAGAGTCTGAAAAAACTCCTGATTAATTTGGTCTTGACAGGAGAAATTAATTAGAAGCTGGTTGTTCTACTTGCATGCAGCACAACGACGAGTTCGGTAGCTAGCTAGGTTGTCTTCATGAAAGGATCCAGATTGATCAGAGACCACACGGTTTTGGCAATTTTGGGTTACATTGACGACCTCACATGCATTCTCGCTTTAAATACAAATTATAAATCAATATATATCGTCAACATCTGAAGTACTGGTTTATACTGTATTATATCATGTTAAAGTTGCCTTCTTCAAATTATCACATGTATTAGACATATTTATATATACGTAAAATGGAAGGCTATGATCGTTGTAACACTTAAATATTCCATACTCTCAATTTGCAGAGAAGTACTGAGAAACTGAAAACAGAAACCTAGTTGTTAAGGTCCCTGATTACTGCTAGCTAGGCTTCTTATTTCAGAACCACCCAATTATTTCCATATGAGCATAAAGGAGTGTAGTCTAAGATAGAAGCAACTTGAGAATGAGACATGATCCTAGATCGATGATGATCATAGACTAACAATATTGGTCCAAGGAGGAAACCTAGCTAGCGTCTGTCCCATGTTGAGTGCGTGCTGTGCCATTATGTCACTTTGGGTTTGGTTGGATGGGAAATAAGTTGTTGGTTTGCTTTGCGGATGGAAGACTTGAGAGTAAAGTAGGACAGCCTTTATTTTCCATTATGTTTACCAAAGATGAAGCTGGTGGTCTTCATTTTCTGTCAGTTGTACACTCAGCTTCCATATATGATGGTCGGGGACAAGCCATTGGGCGATGTGGTCGTATATGGAGACGTGATCACCCCACGGTTGGCTAGGACTTCACATTGCAGATGCACCTCCTACTGTTTGCTTTCAAAAAAAAATCTTAAAGTAAGCCAATATACTGCCTTCAAAGAATGACCATAACCGTACGTTTATAAGTGTTGCTGCACTACTTGGGATACCTAGACCAATGCCCGACCTCTTCTTCTTCATGATGCCCATATCTATGATCCTCGATCTTCATATAAGCATGTGGTTGCATATTAAGGTAGCGTTTGGGTGTAGAGAATATTTGAGATCACCAAAGATATTTTTGAACTGATCTCAAAGATATTTTTGAACTGATGAGAATTCCCTCATCCCAAACACAACTATTTCATCTCAATTGATAAGACCTACCACTTTTTCAACTTCTCATAACAAGTTAAAACATATTTCAACTTAATTCATATATCCAGACTCACTATAGTCACTTTTTCAATGGAACTCACTTTTACACAAAACTTACTCAAAAATTCTAACTCACTACCACTCGCAGATATTTTCAAATATTCTAAGATACGCTAAGAAATCACAAAACATACTGGGGATGATAGAGAAGTGAAGTTATTTATCAATTTTAGATTATGGACAATACTAGGGTGACTACTAAGTGTACCCACTAAATATGCAAACTAGTACATATGAGTTTTTTTATTTTTCTTTAATCATTTTTTAAACATTCTTAACTATTAAGAAAAAAATAAAAATAGATATAAATTCACTAATAACCACTTCCTTACCTATTAAGAAAATTAAATATATATATACACATATGAGTGAGCACATTTGGTAGGCATATTTGATAGTCATACCATCATTTTCCTTAGATTTTTTCAAATTATCATTTTCTTGAGATTCTTTGTATTATAACCTATGAAATGGAACTACAAATATGAATTATAATCACGTTTAGAACATAGAATATTAGTGGGACTACTGTACAAGTCGAGAATCCAGGAATAGCCACTGAGCTCTACAAACACCAGGCTTCAGTAGATGAACAATCAACCGATGAGTCCACCTGGCAGATAATCAGATTATATATTCACGGCCTGACGATGTAATGACATTTGTTATAGGTCTTCATATAACTTGGATATTTAAAAAAGGAAGAAAATTCAGCTCATTCAAGAGATTCTAACCAGTACTTGGAGTGGGTACAGGGTTGGCATTTGCATGAACCAGAAATGCCGAAGGTATTACCATAACCATTACGGCAAATATATTTCCGTTTTGATACATGATTTTACATGGCACATACATTTCAGAAATTTACAAGGTGATGGGATGGCCTTATTGATCGATTATTACAGGTTACCTACTACTGCACAGCCAAAACTGAATGGGAGGAATGTGTATGACAACTCGAGAAAAGGGACTAGCCAACCTGCCAGTGCAAGTGGCATAACTTAGAATAAAACTGGATACATGAGATCAACCATCGTCGGATTGTGCTTTATGTGATGACAGTAGGTTTCTCCCTTCCTGTAAAGTCCTTCAACTTCGATATAGATAGCGCTAGATCTAAATCACAACAAATAATAATAATAATAGTAATAATAATAATAATAAAACAGACTGTAAAATTCAGTTTATAGAAATGGTCTAACCTATCAATGGCTTTAGAGCCGTTTGGGCATCCACATCATGTTTCGATACATCTGGTTCAAACTGCTCAATGTAAACTCTAACAGTGGCACCTGCTGAACCAGTTCCCTGTTGATATTAAAAAAAAAAAAAAAAAAGGCGTTCAACTTAAAAGATGTATCCTCAAAATTGTATGTTGAGAGAGAGAGAGAGAAAGAGAGAGAAATTGGCACATACTGATAATCTATATATAATCCTCGATCCATCTGTGAAAATAAACCGAACACCTTGCTTTGACACAACGCTCCCATCAACCTGGGCAACAAAATGAAACGAGTTAAACATCTTGAGCAAGGACAGTAAATTAGGATAATAATGATATATTATGTTGAAACTTACAGGGTCTGTGTACTTAAAATCGTCCGCAAATTGGAGGGTATAACTTCCTGTAACAGGATTGTCAGCATCCAAATATTCTAAGGGAAAGGTCCTCTGATGGCATAAAAAAATAAAATTAAATTAAGATGCAAACTTACCGTATTTTTCACCAGGCTTGCTCTTGGAGACTAAATCTCTAAGATACTCTATCATCTTGTTGGCACCTTCAGATTCACATTCCTGAAAAAGGAGTCCAATAAATTAAAGAATGCACCTCCACGAGACAATATAACTTAATCTGGTGAGGAGATTGAAAATAAAAAACTCAAATTGGACTAAAGACAGAAACATTGTGCAAGTTTCATTCCGAACATGGTATGACTTACTTCATAGTCATATCTAGAAAAGAAATTCCGTCCATAAGTTGCCCAATGTTCCTTCACAACATCACAGACAGAAACCAATTTCTCACCCAGTTTCTTGTCTTTGTTTCGGTATGCAATAATTGAAATCCAAGCTAAGACAGCCCTGTTATTTGGAGATATTGAAGTCACTTCACAGAGGAACTGATGGTTTAGGTAATAGAGACAGGATAGAAATAGTCATCTTTTATTGCTTGTATACGCTTCATAAACTACAAAAACTTGTGCTAGCCACCAATTGAAAAGTCAGGTTTTTTATTGGCATCACAAAAATTGAAAAGGTACAGTATGGGGAAAACTTTGATGGTATTGTAACTAAAGTTAGATACCTGATTTGTTAGATCTTGATTTGTTATAATCTCCTCGATAAACAAAACTATGGTAATTAAAAGGCCTTAATAAAGGCCACAGTGTTATCATGCATTTCTTGTATACTCGCCTTAATACTTGTATTGCGCCATTTAATGAAATCTTACTACTTATAGAAATAAAAAATAAAGTTCAAGCCCCATTTGATACTCGTTAGATAAACACGCCAAGGCTAAGAGGACCATGATTGGCTCAGTTAAGCTTGTGAACAGAGGTTCAGCGAATTTTGGGCGATATTTTTCACATTTTGATTCTAACTTAAAAAGAGTTTTCAGTCAATTGTACAACAACCTGAAAATTGGAACAACGATACATCAGCTTGTCTTAACATTTCTAACAAGGTAAGAGTTTGTGTTATAGTTAATCTTTAAACAAATTAACTGAGACAAATCAAGCATGTTTTGAGCTCAGAGCAGAAGCCATCCTGAATTTGAACAGGGATAGTGGCCCAAGGCTAGCTTGAGCTGAGGTTGAAGAATAAATTTTTAAACATATCCAAGTTCTAACTGTCAGATACTGGGCTTGGCTCAGCTCATATGCCAGCCCTATTCAGCATACAAGCCCTTGAAAAAGGCTTGTGATTCTAGTTGATACAGCTAGTCAAGCTCTATGGGAGAAAAGGTTCAGCAATTTAAACATGGATATATGTTCAAAAATTTAAGATTTTTTTCACTTAGAAATCACTTAATAATGGCAAAATGGCATGCCACACCATGTAGGAACAAAATTGAGGCTAGGAAGAAGGGGGAGGTGCGGATGATTTTATGGCTTAACAGTTCCATGGAACAAAAATCATCAGATGCACTAGCAGGACGTGATTTTTTATTCAGCATGTAGGCACTAAATTGAAAAGTGGATGGCCAAATAAAGCATGTGCTAAGGGTGTGAGAGAATATTATTATATAGATTCAACTAGGTGATGTCCTGAATTAAATCATAGCCTTTTTTCAATAGCAAAAACAGTTTTAAATAGATGGGAAGTCCTGGAAAAGGTAGACAATATGTAGCACAAAAATTACCCCAGACCCAGAGTGTAAATGTACTCAATTACCATATGCCATCCTTCTCACGAATGTGATCGGAACCTGTTCCGAAACTCTCTTCCCCACAAATGGACAACTTCCCAGCGTCCATAAGATTTCCAAAGAACTTCCAACCAGTGGGGACCTGAAACAAAAAGATTAATAGTTGCCAGTGGATAACCATGTCTAGATATAAGCCATTCTCCAAGTAATAATATAGTCCAAGGTGAGCAAAAACCTCAAAGAATGGAAGGTTCAATTTTTCAGCAACGCAATCAAGAGCACCACTCGTTGGCATAGATCTGGCTAGACCCTATACAATTTGAAATGCATGTCATTTCTTTCTTTTTCTAAAACTAAGCTATTAAGAAATCCAGAATATAAAAGATGAAAGACTTTTTTACCTTCGGGCCACTATGGAAATACGGAATCGCTTCTTGTGCATTGGCAGCAATAATTGCAACAGAGTCAGAAGGAGTAACAAAAAAATTTTGACCTAGAATCATATTTCTATCACCATCACCTATTAAAGGCAAAAGTACAACATCGGTCAACACAAAAAGAATACTAATTATAATATCTAATACATGTGTGCATGTGCACAAGAAAATGCTGACATTTTAGAATTCTATAGACATTAAACACAAATTTATGCCTCTTATAGTCATCTAAACTACCATCACTTGCAGCTCCAAAATCAGGTCCATTTTCACCATACATAATGTCGACCAACTCCTTTGCATATCTATTTAACAAGAGAAGTCAAAATTAGTAATTCTCAAGGATAATGACAATCAGCTTCAGCCAAACAAGTATCTAACTCTTACGTAAGATTCGGATCAGGATGACCATGCCCAAAATCCTCCAGAGGCACTCCATTCAAAATTGAATCCTACATGACACACCCAACATCTAATGTCAGGAGCTCCAATGATAGCTAAGATTATAATTTCTTTCAGAATATTTCATGTGCACAACATACCAGACTGGCCCCTAGCTTGTCCACAAAGATGGGTTTTGCATAAGCACCAGTAACGGCGTGCATGGCATCAAATATAAACCTATAAAGTCACATCCAATATCTGATAGTTCAAAATCATGAACTCCTAGAAATCCAACAAATGACCACAATGTAAAGGTTTAGTGATTTCCTACAAATAAATAAGAAATTAGAAGCAAATAACACCAGACAGAATGCGGAGATCTACAAAGAAAGAATTGAAGGCCTAAAAAATGTAGATACACCCATTTGTAGACCTAGCTACCCGGCTAAACCATCTGATTACCAATAAGTAATAGTATGGAATATTTTAATGAAGAAATATAAAGAAAACCCAGGGGGTTTGGGTGCCAGCAGGGTAAGGATAGTATATAATTGTGAACTCCATGAGATTGAAGTAAACATCTGTTTGGATGATGAAGTAGAAATTCATTAAGGTATATACTAGAAATGCTAATATTACAAAGAAAGCAAAAGTTTAGCATTCCAAGATTTTACTATGAAGCTAACCGACTCTAAGGGCCTATTTGAGAACAGAATTGTTCTCAGATGTTTTTTAACTATTTCACTACTATTCACAAACTATTTCACTATTATTAACAGATATTATAAGATATTCTTAGTATCCAAATGAGCTCTAAAAGGCACGATCTTTAAGCAAATTTTCAAAGAAACTAAAAAAAAAAAAAAAAAAAAAAAATCTCTGGTTTAGAAGCACTGGAAATCTTTGCATTGAAATAAAAGATAGATATGCGTTATCTCCAAGAATGTAGCTCATAAGTTTAGTTCAAAGTATATCAATCAGATACTTTAAAGAGTCGTAAACCACAAGTCAGAAAGTTAAGGACCACTAAGGACTGATTTGGATAGTGGGTTGAAATGAGATGCGTTAAGATGGTTTGTGAATAGTAGTAAGATATTTAAAATGAGATGAAATAAGTTAGAAAAAGTTTGAATTAAGATATTTTATGGGGTTTTGGGAAAGGAGAAAAAAAATTGAATAAAAATATTATAAAGTTAAAATAATGTTAGAATATATTTTTTTAATATTATTTTTGTTTAGGGATTTCAAAAAATTGAATTGTTTTTTGTGTTTAGTTTGGAAGTATAAGAAAGTTGTAATAATTAGGTAATGAGTAAATGAAAACATTGAAGATTTAAAATTGAAAAGTATTTGTGTTTGTGGTGTTTGGATATTGAGATGAGATGGAAACATCTCTCTATCCAAACCAGGCTTGGTCCCTCGTTTGTTTTTAGAAATGAAATGAGATGAGATAAGTTGAGATTAAAATTGAAAATTGAATAAAATATTATTAGAATATATTGTTTTAATATTATTTTTGTATTGGGACTTGAAAAAGTTGAATTGTTTATTTTATTTTTGTATTGGGATTTGAAAAAATTGAATTGTTTATTTTATTTTGTATGGGAATTTGAAAAAGTTGTAATGATTAAAGATGAAATGAGATGAGATGAAAGTTTTCTCAAAGTGAACAATTAATTTCAAGTCTTCACAGTAGCTCCACTTTCTGTCTCTATTACTGGTTGGTCAAATGGATAGCCTTAAGTCTTGGGTTAAGGAAGCAATAAAAGATACCATGACCAAATCTAACCATAAATATGCATGTAACCCATCAGTCTAAGAAAACAGGATTCAGGCAACAAATTGCATATAGAAAAGAGCAAAGTGAGTAGTAACATGTTACAAACCTCCAAATATAACCAACAGACTATCTGGTCCTGTTAGATAGAGGGCATCATACCTGAAATTTGATCGTGACAGAAGACTTCTGATAAGCTGGAAGTCAAATACACTCTGCAGAAAAGCCCAGACAATTACTAATCTGAACCTGTACGAATTCTCATCTCAAGTATCTAAGGTGCAAATCTTTTTTGCCTACCTCCAGTAGCTCCAAATAGTCAGAAACTGGGTCTACCACTTCAACACTGAAGTTCCCATACTTGGTAACTCCAAGACGAGATAGGTCTACATCAGGAATGTCTGCCACCTTTATTTCATTAATCTGCATTGAACTTTCCCAATTGTCACAAACTAACAATATACCAAAAAAAAAAAAAAAAAACTGAAAAGGGCAACATAAATGACAAGTGGAAAACACTTGTACTGCTTAAAAGCAAATGTGGTAATTGAAAAAAATAAAGTTTCAGACCAGTAACATTTGCACCTAATTTTTTGAGTGCTTTTTCTCTCAAGAAATCAAAAGCTCAATCATTTTTCAAAGAACAAGAAGATTGAATAATGACCTACTAAAAATCTGAAATAACAGACAAAGCAAAGTGATCAGCAAAATAATTTGGAGAAATGATTTAAGAAACGAGAAAGAACCAAGACTGATGTAGTAAGAAAGGAATATGGAATGCCCCCGCCCCGCCCCCCCCCAAACAAAAAGAAATAATCCATCTTTCGTACTAAAAAAATCTAATACATTTCAGTGTTTTTATCAAGGAAAAATAACAACGTTGAAAAATGTACTGGATTTGTTATCATCGAGGACGGATTAACAATAGATATCAAACAATAGGGAGAGTACCTCAATCAGCTTTAATTAGACTGATCCGCTGTTTGGAGCTTTGATATTTCATATATTTTTCCTTTGAGAAGTCCTAAGTTCTACCTAGTTCGGTTTTGAGACACTCTGGCCACATGGTTGTTTCATTTAGAGATGCAATCTTACATATAGATTGGAAGGCCGCTTCTTTGCATTTCACCAAACTTTCAATTGGGCAGGAACTGGGAAGGGCTACTTTAGAGTTCAAGGATTTCTTATCCCAGTCTCATCTGCGCGGATAACTAAGTCTGCAGGTTTTTCTCACCCTTGCATGGACCATATAGATTCTTTACCTTTTTAATTATTTTGTTTGTTTGCTCTCCTTTCTCTAGGTGGTCCCTCTGTATTCTTCTTATGTACTGTAACACACTCAAAACTACTTGATAAAGAAAAACACTAAAATGGCTCACTTCAAGAGGAGCACCTCCAGAGAATAGGATCAGAGGAAGGAAGAAGAAGAGGATAGAAAAGAATTAAGAATTTTGATTTAAGTTTTTGGCTACCGATACAAGTCCATCCTTCTGCTACATATACTGACTTCACTATCTCGTTCTTGGGCCACAGGCCAACTTAACCCAATAGTAAAAATCAAGCAGCTAATACAATTCTGACAACCCATAAATGGGCCATGGCCTGACTTAACAAAAATCATGCAAATAAAAGAGATGATGGCTTTGGCCCATAGGCTGAGCCCAGCTACTAAACTCTTATTACCCAACCCAAGCCCACTATGGCTTTGGCCCCTACCAGCAATATTACAGACGTGTGACAAACCCTCCCCCTTCAAGCACCTTGTCCTCAAGGTGTGGTTATGCTTTCTTGTAGCTGAGACTAGCTTCTTACAGTCCAAGTCCTTGAGTTGACCCCCAACATTCTCCTTGATGGTATTTACCATATAGTGGACTTCATAAACCTTCTTCTTCAGCTTTTCCAGGAATGAGTTCACCAAGGTCTTCTTACCTTCTCCAATAATGTAATAAATGTCGCCCTGGCCTACATTCATCCTGGTCATATAATCTTTCAAAATGGTCTTCTCATCACCACTCTTGGTGGAGAGGTAGTGGAGCAACTCAGCAGGCTTTGTTTTGTTTTGAGAATCCTCAAGGATACCGAGCTTGAGGTTCTTAGAGACTGCATCGTAGGACTTGTTGTCGTCTGGATCACCAAGAAGATTGGTTTCTGTTGCCGAATTCACAAGGCCATTTACTCCTAAAACACCACCAAGAATAAAAATCTGCTCCATGTTCTTATATGCAGGATCTTGTTGGAGCGCTAATGAAATATTAGTAAGTGGGCCTAATGCCACCACTGTCACTTCTCCAGAATAGAGGTTGGTTGAGAAATATTTAGGTGCCCAGTACTTTTCCTCTATCAAAAGGCCAATAAATTGATACTTGAAAGAGCTGAGTTTTCTGATTTTTAACCAAAAACTTCTCCTCAACTGCTAGCTTCTCCCTGTTTGCAGGTTCCACTCTGTTCAGAGCTTCTTCCAATGCCACCTTACTAATTTTAACTTTCTCTGTAGCTTCTTCTACCCTTTTTAAGATCTCCATTTTATATAAATTTGCTTCATCAACTTGAAGCATAGCATCTATTACTCTCCTCTTAGAAGGTTCCTCAGTCTGCTAAGCTTCGCTTGTCGGAGAAGAGTACTCTTTGAACAAAAGAGTTACTGTCAGGTTTTTGCAAGTGGTTTCTAGACGGGGTCACATGGTTCGATCGAGGCTTGATATCTCCAAGAGCAACAGCTTCAGCCGCTCTAGCTGCTTCCTTCATTTTTCGCACTGCAACCAACCCGATTTAAGCTGTTTTTGTCTTATTTTTGTCTGTTCAATCTCGGACATTGCTCTCAGAACTTCTGACTTTGCACTTTCCACCTTTCTCATGAAGTCGCAATCACCACCTTCAAGCGGACCCCGGCAATAAAATGGCCCTCTTTCATCCTTCATGTCAAAAGAGAGGTTGGTAACTTGTTTCTCATAGCCAGCTTTCTTCATATGAAAATTCATCCATTTCAGTAAGACCTTTTTCAGGGGTAAGCTCAATGGCTCCTCCACCTCCTTGTTATCATCCACCAATTCCACCATTTGAGGAGTCTTCTTCAGATAAAACAAATTTGTGGCCATCTCTTTTATCCACTTGAAAGCATCTGGTTGCAAAGGGAATAATTTCCTCCCAAGTCTATCAACTACAAGGATATTTATTCCAGTCATGAACGACTTCACTAACCCAAGTAAGATTGAGAATGTGTCATTCTCAGGTTTTAACACTCTCTCATGCATTTCATTGAATACCTTACCAGCAGTGATTACACTGATGTCTTCAGGAAAATAAAATCCCATTGATTGCAAGGGTTCTCTCAACCTCAAGTCAGGACTACACGCTCCGTCTAGGGGAGGCTTAGTTAGGTGTTTGCCATGATTGAAAACATAAACTTCAACACTAACTGTCTTAGTGACGGTAATAAACAGGTTTTGAGGCACATACCCTGGTACCAAGTCGTTACCACTGGATGTCATGCCTTGCTTAACTGCATTGAGTATTTTCTGCAGTATTTTCAAGGGACCCCCATGGCTGACAATCAAGACTGCCCATCCCTTCAATTCCGATTCACAACATAGGGCCAAGTGACACCTAGCCAAATTCTAAGGAAGCAAAATCAGTTCGAAATCTTGATGCCTGGCCACTGTATCCACGGCTTCGGCAAACAAGCAAGCCTTTCCCTTCTCTACTAGCACTACAACCCAGACCAGTCCACCCACCAAGTAGCCCCTAGGAGTTGATGAAGGTCTGGCAACAATTTCATCGAACAACTTCCAGGCCACACAAGCACACCCAATTTGCTTGCAGGTAGGAGACTCCGTGTTCTTGTGGGTCCATTTCTTTGTGGCTGGGTCAAAGAGATTTACACCCCTGAACCATTCCATTCTCATTTGCAGGTGACTTTGAACCTCAGGTTGTTCATGAAGAAGCTTCTGAACTTCCATTTGCATCCTCAGTGCCTCATTAATTTGCCTTCCGGGAGAAGAATCAGACGACAAAAGGCTGTCTCCATAACTTTTCTTCTCATCTTCAAATCCTTTGCCATCACCAGGAGATTCCAAAAGGTACTTTGCAAGGAAATACCTTTGTCAATGGCTTTACACGTGATAGAAATTAAGTCCAAGCACACCCATCACTCTTAGAAAACCTTTCGGCGTTGCCCTGTCTGGTCCGCCTAGTTGGGTGATGGCGTCGCCAATAGGGTCATGAAGGGAAGGATCTTCCTCTGTATATTAGCTGCACCATGGATAGGGAACGACCTTCCTCGAGCTGCCTTCCGTCAAAGATGAGGCGCTGTTGGTGGGTGAGATCCCTTTTTTGTCTCGTAACTGGTTTGGATGGGATTGGGTCAGTGGCGATGGAGGTGGAACTACCCTTAAGGTTAACGCTTTTGAGAGATCTATGGGTTGGAATTTAGTATGACTGGTTTTTTGTGGTGAGGGTGAGGAGGCGAGAAACTGAAAATTGACCCCACCAAGATCAAAATTCCATTGGATGGCTAGGTCTTCCCCTTTTACGGACAGTGTATAGTTGGTGCTATAGACAACCGATAGAGAGGAAGGGAAGAGAAAATAATTTCTAAGAGCAAAGAAAGGAAATGAAAGTCGGGGAGGGAGATCTGAGCATTGAAAATATAGTTTCCGATGATTAATGGGAGTAGGAGGAAAAAGAATCTCGCCAGGATTGAATTCCTCTTTTTCTTCCAATGCGTGTTGTTGTTCCTGCAGTGCACCAAGTTGATGTTCCAGACTGGTGAAATCTTCATTAAAGTTATTCTTGAAATCTTCCAGGTCAGTCCAGATATCTTTGAATGTCTGTAGAATAACTTCCAATCGTTGTTGTGATTGTTCGACCAGATCCTTGATTTTGAGTAATGCCAAGATAATTTCTTCCATTTCCATAGATTGATAGCACAGAGATCTGTGTCTCTCTGATACCAATTGTAACACATTCAAAACTACTTGATAAAGAAAAACACTAAAATGGCGCACTTTGAGAGGAGCACCTCCAGAGAATAGGATCAGAGGAAGGATGAAGAAGAGGATAGAAAAGGAATTAAGAATTTTGATTTAAGTTTTTTGGCTAACGATACAAGTCCATCCTTCTGCTACATATACTGGCTTCACTATCTAGTTCTTGGGCCACAGGCCAACTTAACCCAATAGTAAAAATAAAGCAGCTAATACAATTCTGACAACTCATAAATGGGCCATGGCCCGACTTGACAAAAATCATGCAAATAAAAGAGATGATGGCTTTGGCCCATAGGCTGAGTGCAGCTACTAAACTCTTACCCAACCCAAGCCCACTATGGCTTTGGCCCCTACTAGCACTATTACAGATGTGTGACATGTACTTAGTCCCACCACTTTGCTTTCGTATTGTTTTTTTTTTTACTGCATCTAAGGATCAGGGAGAGCAAAAAAAAAATCACCTCAAAACAAGAAGTAACAGCAGTAACTAATTAACCTTATAAAGAGAAATGGAAGTAAAAATAGGAACCAAAATGAAGAGGAAAATAAATAAATAATACTTACAGAGAGAGTGTTTCCATAAATCTTGTCAGTGATGGATTCAGGTGCAGGCTGGCCACTGTCATAATTGAACTGGTAAACCAACAGCAACGTCATTTTGAGTTGGAATACATTAGAGGATGTTTTTGCAGGTAACATGAAATCTTCAGATTTGATGCAAGACCACCATGGTTGAATAATATGATTCTTACTAAATTCCCAAAATCCACATTGATATAGTAAAGGTAGGCTTGGTTTTGCAGAATGGTTCCTTGTATGGAATATATATTCCATTAGTTGGTTTGATTTCATGATAAGGAATAGTTATTCCTATCCTCAAAATTAGGAATTTCTATTCTACTAAAAAATAAGAGAATAGATATTCCCAAGGCATTGGATGTAAAATTTTTTAGGACAATATTTAAAAATAAAAAAGACCTTGGGGTGGCCAGCCGCCCACAAAACCCTCCCAGGTGGTTGGACCACCCCTGTGGGTTTCTACTGGTGGCTGGAAAAATGTTTTTTTTTTTTTTTTTTTGCAGGCTTTAAAAAATAAGTAGGTTGATTGTTTTTAGGAAAAACCGAAAAACAAAAATGAGCTTCCAGTACTTTTGGAATTTTAATCTGATACCAATCGGCATATCATCTGTTGTCAACAAAAAATCTCGTTACACTAACCAAACACACCCTAAATGTTTTCTAAAAAAGATTCATTAACATCGAGGGAAAAGTGTAAACCTCAATTTGAAGAAAATTCAGAGAACCCAATATTTGAAAGCATACAAAATTCAGGTATGAAAAACTTTAAAGAGTATTTTAGATATTGGACATGTGAGATAGAAGTTCACCTTTATACCCCAATCATATTCAGGACCACCAGGATTATGACTTGCGCTCATTATAAATCCACCATTGGCCTGTGAAAATAGTTGTTGAGTTCCAAAGAATTGGGAGGGAGGATACAAAGCCAAAGGCAAATGAACCAAATTTAGATATGCTATGTCAAGACGCTGAAGCATATAATTAAAAATAACATGAGCTTGCCTTTCTGTTGCGAATTACAGCAGAAACAGCTGGTGTTGATAGAATACCTTCCCTGCAAAGGTATAACACATGTTTATTGCTAGGAAAGGGGTATTATACGTGAGAAATTGCAGTAAAATGGTTTTGCAACTTCATGACATCAATAACATTATATATGAGTGGTGTAACTCAACCCTACAAGGCTACCTTCCTCTCTGGTTCACCATCCCAAAGGTATGAGAGGCACTTTGAAAATCAATGTATAAAGCAAATAGGCTTTTAGTTTCTTGCTTTTGTTTATTGGAGCTTAGAGGTTATGGTCAGGTTAATGTTATGGTTCAGCCTAAGCCACAGTCAATTAAGCAATTGACTTTCAGAATTCGGCTTTGGAATATTGGCAGTTAAATGTGGTTTGGTTAGATCTGAACAGAAAAGTGATTATGGAACAACTCTCAATGCATTTTGCCACCAGACCAATTAGTTGAAAAGATGTTCTATAATATAAAATGGCACACAAGAATCTCTTAACAGATGTTTAAAGGTAGGACATTGGAAAAACAAAGAGATTCTAAGGGAATGCTCTGCAGCTGAGCAGATGCCCCATCATTCAAAATTATGGGAATTGCAGAAGCTGTAATTATCCAAGTACATAAGAGTTCCACATCATTTAAATTACTGAAGTCAAAGAAGCTGCAGATATCAGAGAATGAACAAACTATTACATATAATCTCACAATTAAGCCAAAAAAAAAACTTGTTTCTTTCAATGGGAGGAGAAATAAATTTGGCTCACTGAATTTTAAGTTTCAAGGGGAAATCTTAGAAAAATTCTGGAGTATCATACTTCAATATGTTGATATTATGATCAAAACATATATATAGAATGTGTAGAATGAAATAGTTTACACATAAATATAGAATTAGAATAACTGCCTCCAGTTTTGGGCGGTGACTTTCCGTTTGTTTCTAACCATAAAGTATCTCTAAGTAGAGTTTTATCCAACAAATAAATTATCGATACATCCAGTCTCTAAAACGATGAGAGGGAACCCTAACGATACAACTTTTTTCTGTTTTGAATGCTTATATTCAGCTATATCTGGATTTGCATGTGCACATGTTACATGATGATCCACAGAAAGCAGTATAAATTAAGATAGATCGATAAATAACATGGCATAGCTTATATGCACATGGTTGAGCTTGCACTTGAGCCTTGTTAGAGCTTGTATTGGAAAATACCAGCATGCTTCACAACCAAAGTATATAGTGGTTCACTTTATTGACAATAACCCGACAGTAGTCCAATCTCTTTTTGGCAGCTCCACTCACATATTGGCATTCAATGACTTAGCACTATGCTTATACATAGTACCAACATTTTAATCTAGCCTCTAGGTCTCCCCCTTCAAAAACCGTAACTTATTTGATCCCATACTTGGAAACCCATATTCGACCCCTATTAAACATGGTGGTTGGCTCTGTTAATACCAAATGATAGAAACCATTGGGTAGAACTCACCCTTGAAAACCATCGTGCAGGGAGAGGGTTCCCAAGAACTTATATTCACATGGTTAAGCTTACAATTAAGCCAAGTGAGACACTTCGATCGTAACAAGACAAAACTTAGCTCTACTGCCCATTCTGCACATAATTAATGGTGGAATGATCTGTAAGTATCCATTTTAGGTCTGAGAAAGGCATGAATAGGCAACTATGTCTCAACATGCAATCACAACCATTCTTTTTCCTACATGGACTGGCGTATTGCTATGTAACGGTATCAAAGTGTCCACTCAGGTGAGGGAAGGACAGAATGTGGATACAGATAAAATAATTCGAGCTCTAACGACAGGTAAGCATCTTACGCATCACTCTGTAATTGCAGCCAATTAAGAAACTTACTTGCCGACTAAAACTTTTCCAACACCATTTCCTGCAGCAATTTTGATAATAATCTGCAATTTAAACGCTAATTAGCTGTAAAAGTACAGAATGAAACTCACAGAAAATAGCATCAATTGAACATGGTGCATTGCGCAAATAAAGATAAAACTGACCTGTGCAGCTTCTCGATTAAAATAGCGCCCATCACCTCCTAACACCAACAACCCATTCTTGTAATCCTCTGGTGGCAATGAATTGAACAATGCCTATAGACACAAAATTCCGATCCAAATTGAAACCATAATACACTAAACATCAATAAACTAATACGCTATTTCGAATAAGTGTGAGGAATTAAAACCTGGATCCAATTGGCAAGGTAATTTTCTTGCATAAAAACTTTCGCCTACAAAACATTCAAACAAAATAAACAGAACACCAATTATGCTCTGCTTGATTGCCAAGAAATTCGCAAGTATATAAAAGCAATGAAAATTACATTTACTTGAATTAAATACTTCATATTTTACAAATAATCAAGAAAAGATCACGAACCATACTTATTTTTCCTCTTCCTCTATTCTCTTACCAAACAAACAGAAAAGCACTAGAAAATCAACCAGAAATAGCATGACTAAACACCAACACAAAGAACAACCTTCTTCCGGAGTCCGCTCGTTCCAGTCTTCTGGCCTTCGATCGGCTTCGTAGGAATCGAATTAATCTGAAAACCGAGGGTTAGACAAAATCCAGTATCCAAAATGCAAAGAGAGAAATTATACATAGAAGTGTGTGTGTGCGTGTGCGTGTGTGTGTATAGCGAGAGATAGAGAAACCTTGATGCCTTCAGGCTCAGCAATGGCTGTGGAAGAAGAAGATGATAGAGAGGCCTTGATGGAGGAAAAGCATGAGGCTCTCAGGGGGAGTTTGGGAGAAGCAAGAAGAGAAGGTTTGGAGGAGAAAAAAGAGACAGATGGGATCGTAGATGAGAAAGTGATGACGGCATTTGATGGCAATGATGATGACGACGATGCGGTGGATCTTGAGATAGATGAGGAGAGCAGGTTTAATCTCACAGAGAGAGCCATTGACGCAGTAATTCTCTTTTTCTTGGGGAGTTTCTAGAGAAGCATTGGGAAGAAGATGTTGAGAAATGTTGCCGTCACTAGTAGAGTAGTCACAAGTCACAATTATTTTTAAGAGGAATCCATGGCTGCCACAAGTTGTACCTTTGGAGGAACACACTTATCTCTACTTCTTACGTTATCATGTGATCTTGCTTTTCTCACTTCCCACTTTCCAATTCGTCCATGCATTGTTTATAGGGAATTTCTTTTTTAGAAAATCGAGGTTTTCTATTTTTATTTTTATTTTGTTTGATTTTTCATATTAAATTAAATTTTCCTCCGCAGAGGTGTCGGTCACGCAGCTCAAGGTGGAAAGGATTGGCCAAAAAATAAAAGGAGTTTACGATAGATTTGGAATTGCTCTTCCTAAATACCAATAAAAATAGGGTGGCTCTACGCAATCGTTGGGAGCTCTCTCGTTGTTTTTATTATATACTAGTAGTTGGGCAACGTCCAAGAGACGTTCGTCCAGTGTATAGAAATATTATTTTTATTAAGGAAAAAATTTTGAATAATAATGTAATATTTTTAGAAAAAATATATATAAATTCTAACATCAAATAGTAAGATAGACTTAAATCAGTTTTAAAGCATTTAGAATTTATAAAAAAAAAAAAAAATCTTGAAACAAACATGTGCAACATAGGAGATAAACTGTTAACAGTAAAGGAACGTGCATAGCACGTTTTCTTAATTTAATAAAGCGATTATTTTTAAAAAGTAACATAATTTTTATAAAGAAATAAAATACTAAGGTTTTTATAAGATATTATTATTTGATTTTAATGTTTCATAATGAATTTAAATTGATAAATAAATAATATTTTATTAGGATAATTGTATTCGTAAATGTAGTTGGTAAATAGATTTAAACTTAATTATTTTACATTTCTCTTTGTTTATATAAGGAATGAATAAAAATTTTAAATCACATAAATAAATTGATATATAAATTATAATTTATATAAAAGATCATATATATATAATAGAATATAGAATATATATTTATATAATTTATATAGATATATATAATAGAATATATATATATATATATCTCTAATATACCTCATAAATAAATGATCATCAATGCATAGGTTACAGGATCATGCATGCTGCATGAATTTTAATAATTATAAATTTATTCATAAGTGATTGGGGAGAGAGATTAAAAAATTAAGAACTTTTAAGAAGAGAGAGTCACTTTAATTTATTCATGTAACTAACGGCGTTAATTTTAACGGTAAAACAACAAAAACCGTTAAACCAATAAAATTCCGTTAGATAGCCACTTTATATATATAAAGATATATATATATATATATATATATATTTTTTAAATATATAAAAATAATATTATTATAAAAAAATATTATTTAATCATTAAGTAAAAAATAATGAATAAAAATTTCAAACATTAACTCTCAACCGAAGTTGCTAGCGGGAAGAATACTACTTTTAGACTTGGGACGGAAGTAGGCCTCAATAATACAACGGCCTGGGTCTGATGAAAATCTTTAGACTTGGGCCTTCTTGCCTTGGTCCAAAGGGCTAGAATGGCCCAGAGTTGCCATGCGGAATAGCCCGGCCGGGCAGCAAAATCAGCAAGACCACGGATCATGATTTTCTAAAACATAAATCCAAAATTTGTGTAGATTTGATGCAGAAATAAATAGGTACGTAGCCAACGTAAAACAAAAAAAAAAAAAAAAAAAGGTAAGTAGCGTGGGGCATACAAAATTAAAGGAATATTTATGTTGTGTAGAGAGCTGTGCCAGCATCCATTTATTTCATATTTAGTACCCACGTCATGTATATATACTATGAATAATGTTAATTTGTCCTTTTATTCTGCCTTAACATTTTTACCGCTCATATATTTAATTTTTTATTTTATTTATTGATTAAAAAAAGTAACTATTAATACATTGATATTTTTTTATATATTTTTTAAAAATATTTAAAAATGCTAAACAAAATATGAAAAGAAAAAATAATAAAAATTAAAGAAGAGAATTTGGCCTTGGGGCACCCCAGCGGTTACTGCTGGGCGGCTCCCAAGCAGCACTCATATACTATATAAAAAAATACAATAAAATAATTTTATATCACACTTCTATTTAATCAATTTGTGATTTATTATTTTTATTTTTTATTTAAATATACAAATATTTAAGCATTAAAATAGAAGACAAAAATAATAAATTGCACGTTAAGTAAAAATGTATAGAATAAGGTTCTTATAAATAATAAACACACATATTTATAATATCGGTTCTGCTGCGTACTACCGCCCTTGCAGAACCGTGTGTAACCGGATGACGTGGCTCTGACAGAATTTAAGATCTCAGCTAAATCACGATCTCTCTCTCTCTCTCGAAAACCCAGAGTATTTCTAGACCTAGGAAGCGGAAACAATAAGAAGCGAACCCACCATGTTATGTCTTAGACCAAACCCTTTGTTATTTCTTCTTCTTTCTTTGTATGTACACACTACGTAGTCTAGGTGATTTTAATGGTAATTATCTCATTTTTTGTTTCCTGAAACTTGTGTTTCTTTTTTACAACAATTTGTTTTGGAAAGGTGACTCTATTTTTGGTATGTGCGTGGTTTTGGACGTTATAGAGATTTTTGTTGAGAAAGAATATGGTGGGGTGATGCATTGGAACACAAAGAAGTCTGTTGAGGAGAAGAGTGCAGGGAACTTGTTTATGATATTGACTGAGACGAGGACCCTCTTGACAGGTTTAAACGTTATACTGGTGGCTGGAATATCAATAATGAACAATATTGACTGTGAGATTTTTTCCTTCTAAGCACCTAAATATATTTAGGGAAGAAAATCGAGAAGACCATCAGTCTAGAAGAAAAAAAAAAGGAAGGACTGAAATGGCTGGAATATCAGCAATGAACATTATTGGGCCTCAATGAACATGTTCTCCCATTACTTTGCAATGTCAAAAGTACCAAAGTTCTGCAATGAGGCTAGAATGTCTTTTCTTCAAAAGGTTTTCCAAAAATTTTTTTCCAAAAATTTAGCCATGAAGTACTCTAGCATACCGTTCCATTGCAGAAAGTTTTGATTGAAGAGGGTCAAAAATGTAGGGTACGCTAAAATGTTTGCGATGTGCAGAGGAGAGAAACTTAGAAACGTAGAGGGAGGAAGAAGAGGATCAGATAAAAAAATGATAGAGAGAAAGAGAGAGGGAACCAAATGATGAGGTAAGAAATACAGAAAAAAACAAAATTTTTCATCAAAAGGAGGGCCGGTTCCATGGGGGTTTCCCAGCCGGTTGCAAGTAGAGTTTCTCTTATAATATATACCATTAGATGATCAATTGATTGAAGAAGTTAGGAGGATTTCAATCCTACCAATCAAGTAGGCTGATCTTATAGATGCCACCATGGACAACGATTGTCCATTAATGTAAAGAAGAGTACTGCGTAACATTCTTATACGGCTGTAATAAACTACGTACTATAGTACGAGCCCTATAGCTAGACGCATATATATATATATATATGGCTTAATTAATTACCTAACTGATGCACCTTAATGTTAATAATCAATGTTTTGATTCTTGAAGAACTATCATCCTTTATTTATCTTTTCATCACCAATAAGCTTCCCCATCCACCAGCTCGATGTTGAGAAACGTGTTTTCGATTAATTAAAGTTGGGCGAAATTTTTACCGACTGAGCTTTAATTCTTTTTTTTTTTTTTTTAAATAGCAAAAGAGGATCATATTTCTAAGAAGGGCTTTGCTATCAAGCTGTTTACACCGCACGTCACAATTGTTTTGATTTTTTTTAATTCATGCTAAAATAATTAAGTTATTTTATTCATAATCCATACACTACGTACGTATTTTTTTTCCATGAGACCAAAAGCCTTTTCAATAGATCCGGCCATCATTTTTATTTTTCAAAAAAATCAAAATTATTAATATTTTTTCGTGGGAGGGATTTTGTCTCTAAGGTTGGGAAAAAGACACCATAAGGTATTGAGATTGCATTTAGATAGTAAGGAAATCTAAGATTTTATGTGAATAATAATGAAAGATTAATAATAAAATATTAAATAGTAGTAAAAAGTATGTGAAAAATAATAATAAAATAACAAATAATAATGGAATATTATGAGAAAAAAAAAAAGTAGAAGAAAAGTTGCATAACTCATCCACAACAAAAGTGGCTAAGGTTGTGTTTTGGTGGTGGAGTGATATCATATTAGTACTCTACTATTAGTCAATATTTTATCATTAACTTTTACCTACTTTTTATTATTTTTTACTAGTATTCAATATTTTATCATTACTTTTTTCCACATTTTTACTACTATTCATAAATCATCTAAAATCACTTCACTGTCCAAACATAGCCAAAGTCGTTTGATGCTAAGAATATTTCATATTTGTAAATAATAATAAACGAATTTATATATGATAATAAATAGTTTATAAATAATTAATATATAATAATAATGCAATCCAAAAATAATTATAGTGCGAAACATATCGAGCCTCGAAGTTACTGTGTAATTGTCATCCGATTTTCTATATGTTTTCTTAAATTTTAGTTAGAAATCACACTTCTTATAATTTTCTCATAAATTTTACTTATTTTTAAAAAAAACTCCATATATCTCATTCCATATCATTTTTATATTCCATTAAAATAATTTTTTAATTATTATTTCTATTATTTTATTTTTACATCTTTAACTACCCTATGTAAAATATATATAAAAATTAATTTATATGATGAACAATAGCTCTCCAAATATAAAGAGCTGCTGTTCATAACCTAAAACTTTTTATTAAAACAGGACCGGATGGAGAGGTAATTTTATCAAAAAGTGAAGTAGTTTTTAATTTATTTTTTTACTTAATATTTAAAAAAATATTATTAATAAAATTATATATATTTTTTATTTTTTTAATAATTACAAATGTTAAAAAAATATTTATACAAAAACAATAAAAATAACTATCTCCGTATTTATGCTACAGCCTGCTATTTCCATCTTTATTATTTAATAAAAAATAATAGGATTACTACTGTTCTACAATCTATTTATTATTATTTTGTATTTGAATTTTTTTAAATTTTTTATTTTATTTAATAGTTAAAAAAGAAATTATTAATAAAATTGTATATTTTTTTAATTTTTTTAATGATAAAAAAAAAAAATCCTACTACCTTGTAAGTAGACAATGGATAGTAAAAAAATTTCTACTACTACCTATCACTACCCTTATTTAATAATAATCCCTTGTAGGACTAGAGTTCGTGCCTGTTACGAGACGTGTCAAGACCTTACTCGTAAAAGTTCACCGATTGTCTCCAATGTCTGACGAAAGTTTCGTGGAGTAGCATCACGTACCAAAAGGTCATTTCATGTGTCATATATGAGGTGACTCAATATAAAACTTAAATTATTACTTTACTAAAATATCTAAACGGTTATTTATTTATTTATTATTTAAAACCATTCTATTTTTATCCAGAGTTTGAATGTTTTTCTTTTAAATAATGCTGGATTTCATTAACTATTTTCATATACCATATGGTTAGTAACTTCGTTCATTTCATCGAAAGTGGTACACTTTGCAAGTCTCGTACGCCCATTCATGCTAACTGATATATTGTTTGTAACGAATCCAAGAAAAACCTCAACTACATTTAGACCGCACACTTCAATGGTAGTAAAAGGTTATTTGGAAGAGATATTTGGTCCCACGTATTAATGAATCCAAATTTAATGAAAGTCCAATGATCAAGTGCGAGTCTAAGGATGAGTCTTGTCAGTATATATTATGGATAATAAATAACACATCCGATTAATCAAGAAGTTGATTATTTTATTTAATACTGAGACTTTTCAAGATATATTTTAGAAGTTAGTTGTCATCACCATTACCATCATTTCTATAAATAACACCTAAAAATAATACATTTACACATTTATCCATATATTAATATTGAGATCACTTCTCTAATTTAAGCATCAAAGTTCCACTAGGCACCTTATGCAATCCTCTCATTTCGTTACAGTTTATTCGTAATGTTAATAGTGTAAAACGCGTCCTTAACAGTTACAATTAAAATGTGCATAATTGTTTTAGTGTAACGCTAATGACAAAGTATTTTTCAAAAAAAAAAAAAAAACTATGACAAAGTTAAAAGGGAATAAAACGATATGGTTAGTCATTTGATGCTATGCATTTTTCTTTCATTTAATTATTAATCTCGGGGTTGTTTTCATCCATATCTACAAAAACAGGTTCAATATATTAATTTCATATATATATATATATATATCCATTTAGTTTAAGATATAAGGTATTTTGATTTGTTTGTTGTCAATATAATATCTTTAAAAACATAATAACTAAAATACTCATGTTTAAAATAAATTAATATGCTACCATCTCAAATAAGATGATCAAAAGAATCATATATCTTCTTATAAAAAAAAAAAAAAGTGAAAAAATGTATATAGGAGAGAATCAATAATAAGTAGTGATAATTAGCCATTTATAGACATGATGTAATAATTTTTATAACTTTTTATACAATTATATTTTAAATGAGGTACATTTTTATAAAATAACTTATAAAAGTAACATCACTTCACATAAATATCATGATTTTAAAATATGATTGTTTAAAAATTTATAAAAAAAAAATGTTATGCATGTATCATTACTCTTTTCTTTTATACCATTGTTAATAGAAAAAGTGGAGACATTTTTGCGGTTTTGATATGGGGTAAGGAAATTAAGAAGATGAATCATAGAAATATATATATTTTTTTTCACAATTATTTACACAATTATGTTTTAAATAAGATATTCTTATAAAATGATGATAATTATAGATAGAAATTATTTTACAAAAGATTGAATCTAACAAAAGGTCTGTGTTTATCTAAGCCCAATTTAGTTAACAAGAATATGATAATATATGATTCGATTTTTTAAATGTAAAATCTAAATTTGAATTCTCATTAATTTCTTGTAAACAAAAAAGTAAATAAATAAAAATAAAAAATAAAATAAAAAAGAGAGCCCAATTTGGTTGGTGAGACATTGATATCATCAGACTATTACTAGCTTTGACGTTCCGAAAAATACGTACAATATTTTGGGAGTTCCAAGGTAAAGGCCTACCCCAATAATGGAATCCTGCATTAAGCTGATCTATCACTTCATTATTAGTTCATCATTTAAAGATCATTTTCTTAGAACGTGACGAGGGAGGACCGCAAGGAGAAAATAATAAATTGATATCAAAAGCAATGAAATTGAAAGCCTAGAAATATTTTCTTTATAAAATTTACATAACTTAGGTGGAATACTTGTGGCGTGCTTCAGAATACACGTCACACTTCAACAGAAATATTTTTTTGAGACGAAAAATTTTATTCCAAATTATAAAATTTTTATCTTAAAAAATATTTTAGAATGAAAAAAAATCATCCAAAGGTCGTCTCAACATCACTGTCCCAAGATGTATTTTGAGACGAAAATCATCATTTCGTCCCAGAAAATATCTTTAAGGATGATTTTAAAATTGACCGTTCGATACCATTCGAACGGGTTGGTTATTTGTCACGATTTAATTTCGTTCCAGAATGACGTTCGAATGGTAATACATTGGGCGTTCGAACGAAATTAAATTGGTTGAACGATTATGAAAACACGTTCAAACGATCACACATTTTGATAACATTCGAACAGTACAAAAGAAATTTTCGTTCGAACGTTAAAAGAAAAAATCGAATAGTAAATGGATCAAATGGTGTTGAGTTATGTTCGAATGATACGCTAATAAATTGCGTTCGAATGTTTTTTGACCAATCTGGTGTCGTTCGAACGACTCAATCAATAATGTTCGAACGTTACATGGTCGTTCAAACAAAAACTATTTTATCAAAATCCCATAATAATAAAAAACCAATTTGATATTCATAAGATTTGAAAAACATACATTAGAAACAATTTAGTACTCACAAAAGTTTTATAATAAGTGCGAACTAATAAATAATCACGAGACTGATATTTTTCATATATAATTAGATAATGTCATAATATATACGTAAAAAACCATCAGTTGCTTAGAGGCCTGTACTGTTGCATAAACTGCTGCATTTGGAGTTTCATTTCTCTCATGAACTGTTCTTGTTGTTATTCATATTGTTTGAGACGCGTCTCCATCTCTTCTTCTTTCGCCAATTGAGCATCTAACTCATGCTGCCTTGCAACCAATTTTTCAATTCTGCGATTCGAATTCTCTTGCGCTATAGAGGCCGCAGAAGCAGACCTGGAAGAAGATGAAGAGGGGGAAGGTTTTACACAGCAACCCAAACCCCTCAAATATCTTGAACGTTGACCCAGAACTTGTGTGAAAATCTCAACTTCATTTGTTGAGAAGTTTTGATCTGACGCAGATTTAACACGTATGGCAACCATTTTATCCTATACATAGGATAAATAGTTAATATCATCATAAATATTCTAATATATTTATTTACAACAATTTATAATACTTACATAATTCTCACGGGCATCAGGATGACTCTACTCTCCATTACGATTAGTATGTGATGCAGCATATAATTTTGTTAGATCATAATTGGGTCTCATATTTCTCCAAATATGCTCATCTGGTTGTGTGTAACGACGTTTAACACGTCCATACACCATCATCATCATGCATATCTGGAGAACAAAGAATGAATGAATCTATCAAAATCTTAATGCTGGACGTATAACAGATATAGATTGATAATTTGCGAGAATGATCTTACAATTTCAAACTGTCCACTCTGGACAATTCAAGAGTTATCAATCTTTCAATTCATCCAGATTGATAACTCTCGAACGGGTCTAAGGTTTATTTTGATAACAAGCAATACAAGATATACTAACATGTATCTTACAAACAATGCAAGATATGATAATTAAAAGTCAATTGATTAAATTAAATAGTTAGTAAACAAATATTATTAAATCTTAACTACTTGTATTTTAATTCCAAACTTTAAATTTATTAATTTAAATAGTTAGTATTTAAATATTATTAAATCTAGAATATTTGTATTGTAATTCCAAACTTTAATTTTATTAATTTAAATAGTTACTATTTAAATATTATTAAATCTTAACTATTTGTATTTTAATTCCAAACTTTAAATTTATTAATTTAAATAGTTAGTATTTAAGTATTATTAAATCTAGAATATTTGTATTTAAGTATTATTAATTCTTAACTATTTGTATTTTAATTAACCTTCAATTCATTAATGGAGAATATTAAGTATTTAAGTATTATTAAATCTTAATTATTTGTATTTTTTTAAAATTCAGTTGATTAATTTAAATTTTAAATATATGTTTAATTATAAACTCTTAATTATTTGACAATTAAACTAAATTCATATACTTAATTTAAAGATTAAGTATTTAAGTATTATTGAATTTTAATTGTTTGTAGTTTAATTAACATTGAAATTGATAGATTTCAAGATTAAGTTGGATATTCTAATTTGTAATTAAAATTTTAACACTGACTAACATAACGTTCAAACGGTGAACTTGACCGTTCTAACATATGACGCACGTTCGAACGGTAAACGTGTACCATTCGAACGGGTCTGGAACAGATTCCAGTTGTCTTCAACCTCTGAAAACTCCAACATATATGTTACTCATTACATCAAACGAAAGCACACAATATCACAAACTTAGTACAGAAAACGAAAACACTTATATTCAAACCAAAATGAGTCAAAGATAGCATAAATACCTGGTTTTGATAGATGAAATTGCAAGAGTATACGTAATACCCAAAACCTTGAAAAAGCTTTTCAAAAAATAGTAAAAATAACCTCTTAATCCGAAAATATACGAGATGGATGAAAGCAAATAATATTTGGGGGTTGGTTTGAGAGAGAATGGGCGCTGGTTATATGGAAAATGAACTGTAAGCGACACTAGGAACGGTGAGACGAGCGCGAGATTGTGAGGTTCTGTGGTCTAAATATAGAACATTTACGTTCAAACGGTAACTTACTAACCGTTCGAACATGAAATTATTTTGCAGGAAAGCTTTTCCCCGTGATTTTAACTTTCGAACGTTAATATCCCGGGTACAAAAACGTTCAAACGCATAATAGTAAGCGTTCAAATGATGTTCAAACTCAGATTTAGTGTACTTTTTTATTCGATTAAAAATTGGATTTGCACTAGATTATAGCTACTGATGTCCTATAAAAGTTTCAAGATAAACTGAATCAAATTAAAGTATATTTCTTTTTGAGAATACAAAACTTAAGACATTCTATGTAATCGAAATGAATTATTTTTTATCTTATTAGGTTTACAAATTCGATATGTCAAGTAAAATAATAATGTTAAATTGCTAAATGAGACGGAGAAAAAGCTTACAAGCTTCTTATATCGGAGACAATGATTAAAAATTATCTTAAAAAAATGCATATCTTATCTCAGAGACTGCACTTCACTGCATAGTCTCTTTGCCATACGATTGTTTAGTTTGATTTAAAGAACAATTGACATACGATTGTTTAGTTTAATTTAATGAATAACTTGACATCAATAGTTATAATATATATGCTTGATTATATATTATAATCAAATATTACTATATATGTTAATATGTTAATATATCCTAATATATATAATATATATATACTATCATATAATAGAATGTCATCTATAGTGTTAGAATAGAGAGTGTTATTTAATTAGCTTATAACTAAAATATAATTAGCTTAATATACTAAACAACTCATAACATGCATTTACCATAACACTATTATATGTTACCTAAATATAAGTTAATATAATATAATATAATATTATCTACTAAATGAAAATATACTATATACTATATAATAAATAATAAATATAGTAATAATGAAAAATTATAATGATAATAAACAAATCTTTTAATAATAATCGTAATTGGGCAATAAATTACAATTAATACGTTCGAACAGTATTAACTTACCGTTCGAACGGTACTGCATATATAAGTTGCTGCGGACGTCATTTTCACGGAAGCCAAACATGTGCATTTCGTACGTTCTCCGCCGTTAACCGTCGATCTCTGCCGTTCAACGCCGTCTTCTCCGACGTAAACAGTACCCACTCGAAACCAATCGATCTAGGCACCGGTATTTTTCTTTTTCAAAGCATTTTACCATTTAGATTTAGGTTTTAATGGATTATTTGTTTGAATTAGGATAAACTGATTTTTCCATCAATACTCACCGTAGATTTGCTTTAATCCTTTGTATGAATGTTTATTTAGGTTTGCATTTGATTTATTTGAGTAAAAAATCCATGGAATCGAAGAATTTCATGGATTTCAATGGCTGAGTCGACTTGGCCTGGAAGCTAAATCGATTCGAATATCGTTCAAACGCTACAGAAAGCGTTCAAACAATATTCACTAACCGGTTGAACGTTTGTTTGGGCGTTCTAACATTCATCCCAACCGTTCGACCGTTCATCCAAACCGTTCGAACGGTATTTATATGTTTGAACGTTGTTTTAGACGTTTAAACGTTTGGGCCAAGTAGTAACCCGTTCGACTGTTCATGTAAACATTCGAACATTAGATAGACCGTTTGATCTCTACGTTGGGTGTTCAAACGGTAAACGTTAAACATTCGAACGTTGTTTTACACGTTCAAAGGTACAGTTTTACAGTTCGATCACTATTCCAGAAGTTCGAACGGTATAAACTATTTTAGTAATATTTGTTAATTATTTTTTTTTCCATATTATAGCTCCAATCAATTTTAATTAAAAATAATTTCTATATTATAATACAATCAATGCCATAATTTAAAATATAAAATTTAATATTAATGTTTCTATTAATATTAATCACATTAATATTAAATAAAGTGATATTATTTATTAAAAGTTATGCTGTTCACAATGTCTCACTTTATTAAATTGTTATTTCTTGATGTGTACTGTGAATAATTATTTAATGTATTTTTATTGTTAATATTGTGTATCTAATTTTTAATTGTAAATTTCAGGTTGATTGTAATGTCTTCTTCTAGGGCGGGATGTAAGCGATGCAATCCTGGTGAGACTTATAGTGGTTCAGTCAGGGAGAGGACTGTTTCACTGGAGTGACCAGTGAAGATTTCTAATTTTCAGAGTCTTGTCTGGGAGGGTCATTCACTGCCAACAGTCTTCAGCGATCGTGGTTGGGGACCTATCCTAGACGCATGAGAGGAAGCATGGGAGTCAGTCTCCTATATTGACATTGTTGTTGAGTTCTATAGAGAGCTCAGTAGTGCCAGCCCCAATGACGGAGGGGCCTACAGGATCTCCGTCATAGAAGTACCTATTGTATTTTCACGGGTACTACTTGCTGAGCATCTTGGTATTCCTAGGCTGCCAAATGCATATCCGAATGTGGTGCCTAGAGAGTCTGATCCTTCAGCTGAGGAGGAAACAGCTGAGGAGGAGGCATCAGTTTATACTGATGAGGTCGATACCCTTGCTGATCATGAGGTGAGGGATTTGGTTGTTGGTCCAGATGCTCCACCGTATGACGGGATGAAGAGCATCAAATAGACAGATTTATCCTCTTTCTTCAAGATTTTGAATTTGATAATTGCCAACAACATTAACCCTCGGCAGCATAAGACAGAAGTTGGCATTGATCGGACGAAATTTATGATACGGGTCGCTCGTAGCATTCCTATCGACTTGGTGTGGTATATATTCAATAGGATTCGATCAGAGTCTCGGTACATTTCGACGGATATACTGCCGTTTGGGATTCTGATCACCCGATTTTTACTGTTTGTTGGTGTTGTGCTTGATGTTGCCGAGCGTAAACGGGAGCCGATGGGACCGATAAACACCACTACCCTCTCACGCAGCACGGGACACTCGAGACTACATCTTCGTGGACATGTTCCAAATCCGGTTGATCCTCAGAGAGATGCAGAGCCGGGAGATCATGGAGTATCGATTGCTGGGACATCCACACAGGCTGAGGCATCAGTAAACAATGTTACTCGTGAGGAGATGACCGAGATTGTGCATGCATCAATCAGCGAACAGACATCAGCGGTGATTGATGCAGTGCGTATGGAGATCCATTCTGCTGTGTATGTGCTTCGTACACAAATTGATGTCATGTTTGCGACTCAGGTCACTATCTGTACTCCACTGACACAAATAGAGGAACGTATAGCTGCAGTCGAGGAAGTGTGCAAAGACTTGGGTCTTAATTAGTACCTTCTATCTTTTTCTTTTCTTTTTTTATTTAGTTTTTGTTTTAAGTATGGACAATATTTTACATTTTGTAAATTCAATATTTAACTATGAAATAGTATTATTTTATATTTTCTAAACTAATTATTAGTTTATATTATTCCTATTATTTAATTAACCAATTTCTTATATTTACTAGTTAATATAAATATAATTCTGCAAAAAAATTAAAAAATACAAAATAAAACCCCTGGTCACCGTTCGAACAATAAAAAATAAAATCAGTTTCCCTCTAAAAAAATTTTATTTAACGCTCTAAAATTACTTTTGAACGGTAAAATTTATACGTTCGAATGGTATATCTTTAATGTTTGAACGTTTAACTAATTTGAAACAAAATATTTCGTCCCTAACTAGACTGTGAACGGTCTGGACATCCGTCATTTTTTGGAAATGAAATTCATATTTCATTCTAAAATCTAACTTTTTGGGACGATTTTCATTTCGTCCTAAACCAAAATCGTCCCAAAATCTATTTTTTGTTGTAGTGTCAAGAAGGTTTCTTTTCGGCCATGCGCACTGAGAATATCTTTTAAGAAACATATAAAATAGAAATTCAAGTAATTTAATAAACCAATTAATCAAACATATAATAAAAACAATTTTCATTAAGTATGTGAATAGCACATATTTTCTTAAAGTCTAGCTAGTTTAAAAAATTGACAAATGTACGTCTTTTTATCAAAGAAATATATATGTTTCTCGCATGCTCAAAGAGTACGTAACTTAAAGGATAATGTTCATCCAATCCAACTTCTATTCTCTTTCTTGGGTAGCTGGATTATCTTAGACTTGAACCTGCATAGATAATGGAACTATATTGATATTCCCAGCGTACCCCTGTAAAACCACGAAATTGTCTACCAATTTCCTTGAACAAATAGGTTAGATCTCAATTATCAAGATTATGAAACGAATCAAGTAATTTAAAATAAATAATCAAACTTGCAAGACACAACGATTGGTTACGAAGGGAAACCCTTTAAAGAACTCTTTAAAGGTAAAACCCTACGGGGCAGCCAAACCCAGGAAAGTCAATCTTATTATTTGAAGAACAATTACAAGCAATAATCAATTACAAAACCTTTGCAATTCGACTCTCTTACTTGCCTAGACAAACGACCCGTTTGTCTTCTACCGCAGTAGCAGCCAGAACCTCTGGCGATCTTCAAATGTTGACCTCCCTTCTGGAACTCCAAAGGCTGAAACACAATCGATGTTGCTTCGCACTCAAAGCACGATCACACTCAAGAAGATATGAAAAATCCCATGAAAATTCTCAAGTGAATTTTCTCTCATAAACACTCAGGATTTCCTCTGTAAAATTCGTGGCTTGAAGTCCTTGAAAAGATGCAAAACCGAATCCCCTTTAAATAGAAGATCTGAAAAGAGTTCTAGTTGCAGTAGGACTCTGCTGACGGTTAGCAACAGACGCGAAAACGCGTCCCGACGGACTGCTAACATTTCGAGATAACTTCTTCTGATATAGACTGAATTCTGTTCCGATTTCTTCTGGATAAGTGTACTGCTAACAGAACTCGATTTTGACTTCAGGAACTTATCTAAACAACACCTAAGACTTCTAGATAGACTCAATATTGTTTAGATATAAATCAATACTTATTTTACATTCATCCAAATTTAATCAAATAATGATAAGATAAACCTTATCATTCATTCAAATTTAATCAAATAATGATAAGATAAATCTTATCATTTAGTCATCTAATCCTAGCCAATTTTTGCCTTTACATATATATTAACGACAAGGTGAAAGGCAATGAAACATTTAGACTTGATTTGGATAATGAGTTATTGTGATGACGAGATGAGTTGATATCATGGTTTTTGAATAATAGCGAAATATTTGAATTGAGATGAGATGAGTTAGAAATAACCTTTTTGAATTAAAATGTTTTATGGTATATTGAAAAATGAGAGAGAAAAAATTGAATAAAATATTATAAAATCAAAAACATTTTTAGAATATGAGTTTTTAATATAATTTTTATTTTAAGATTTGAAAATGTTGAATTATTTTTTGTGTTTTGTTTGAAAATTTGACGAAATTATAATAATTAGGTAATAATTATATGAAAAGGTTAAATATTTGAAATTAAAAAGTATTTATGTCTGTGATGTTTAGATATTAAAATTAGATAAGATGAGGTTAGATGAGATGAAAACATATCTCTATCCAAACCAGCCTTAAATGAAAACATTGTCCTAACTCATACCTTATTTCATCAAAGAATAAAAGTTATTAGAAGATAATAACGGGTTATGTTACATGCACAGGAGGGTAGCATGGAATACAAAAATCTGAGTGTAATTTTTTGCCATTGTATATGTGACGCCCCCAAATTCTGTTTGGGATCGGACGGATATTTAAAGCGTCGAGACATGCAACACAAGGTTACCTGCCCCCGTTCATGATATATAAGATGCAATGTTCCTAACATGCATCTAATATTATGCAATATTCGCAGCGGATAATTTTTTTCTTTAGCAATACTATGCACCAAATTGAAAATATCCCAAATGCTTAAAACATACTTCATACATAAAGACCCATTGAATAGATCACAACACTAGTCCAAAATGGTTATGATCCAAAAAGTACTAAAGATGCAACTCCATTGTACAAGTAGTAATTTACGTTAACTACTATATTAACATTGACGTCGCACCGTCGCTTAGTCAACTGTGTCTAGTTGATCAGCTCCTGATTCTCCTTCAGGTCCTGTAACAAGATCTACCATTCGGGGGGAATGGTAGTTGGGACTACCAAAGTGAGATTTGATTACAAATCTCAGTAAGTTAACAAAAAACTTCCACACAAGCTAATGATGCATGCATGACAGTAAAAATATAAATACATAATCAAATTCATAAGTAATTAAAGCATAACTTGGCGTACAACATAGCATAATTGACATAACTTAAATTGAAACATGAACTGAACTTGACTTGACATGAACTTGATCTGAAACTTGACTTAACATGAAAAATACATACTCCATAGTTGTTGTGGCCCCATGTATTCTACGTATAAATACATACTCCACAGTTGTTGTGGCCCCATGTATTCTACACAAACTTGACTTAACATGAAAAATACATACTCCATAGTTGTTGTGGCCCCATGTATTCTACGTGTAAATACATACTTCACAGTTGTTGTGGCCCCATGTATTCTACGTGTCACAATTGCTGTGTCTCACGTAGTGTATGTGTCACAATTGCTGTGACCCCATACATAAGTAATCAAGATGAAACATGACTGGAATACGAAATGACTGAAGCCCTGACGTAACATAACGTGACTTGAATATAACTTGACATACATGACCAACTTGAGATAGAAACATTTCGTAACATGACATAACATATAATAGACAACATATTTAACATGACATACTTGCAACAGTGAATATTACATGACTTGACATACATGTAATATATGGCATACTTAGCATGACGTACTTGTAAGGTACAGTAATACACGACAGAATATATTATGTAACAGATAAAAATTGATGACAGAATAAATTCTGTATAATAGATAATTACATGATAACTTGGCATGGTATGACATATATGATAACACACATACATACACTGCAGTTCCTTTACTTAGCACACATACACAATAGACTACTAGTAAGTTAAAAGCTAACTTATCTCGATCTCCGCGTTTCTTATAAAACTTCAAGTGCGACCACGAGGAACTGTAATTAGTGATTCTAAAAGTTAGAACTAAATCACTAATAATTTAAAATATGGAAAATACTAACTTAAAGAGTAAAATTTTCATTTTACTCTCTACATGTAGGAAAATGACCGTTTTACCCATAACTTAAGGATTTTGCATACTAACTCCAAAAGTTTCCAAAATTTACATTTCTCATGTAAATTTTGTCCTAAACTTAAATATCAACTCAGAAAAATTTAAAACAAAAGACAACTATGAAGAACACACTATGGCCGAAACATCCATAGGCCATTTCCCTTGATTTTTGTTGTAATTCCTTCCAACTTCAAAACTCATACTTAAACCAAAATTTTGCAACAAACATCTTCCAATCATAAGTTCAAAACCATACTTAAAACATCCATTTAGAAAAAGTTAATAATTAACACTAAACTTTTTTGTAAAAAGATCCAAGCACTTGAATCACAAGTTTTGACCTTAAATCAAAACATCTCCAAGAATTTCAAAAATCAAATCTTACTTCTAACATATTCATAATATCATCCTAACATCAACCATGCTTTAAATCATCAAACTAAAGTCATCAAAATCACAAAATAACATTTGGAGTTTTTGGTTTTACACTTAGTCCAAAAACAGAAACTTTTTTCTCAACTAGTTTTGATTAATCTCTTGATCTATGACTTATAAATATATGATCTTCAAACCAAACCATCACATGGTTTAAAAAGATGTCATAAAACATATATAAGCTTCTAATTCAAGATCACATGGTTAGAAATTAACCAAAACATAAATTTAGCCAAGAATATCCACACTTTGGCTTATTTGAATATCTCTTTGCATAAAATTTCATATCTTTGAAACTAATATCAAATATCTTCAAAATAATAATATAACATGTATATAAGATACTTAGGATCCTCCAATAAAATTATTAAAGTCATTAGAATAGGTTTAGACCACCAAAGAGTTAAACTTTCTCAAAACAGAAACTGTTTTTCTTCTTCTAGTTTCTAAGTTTCTAAATCTAAGAAAATCTTTCATCAAAACCTTTAATCATGCAAAACTCCTCAACCAATAGTCACATATACTTGTTAACAATACTCCATAAAAATTTCGGACCAATATCTATCCATTAGCTTGGTCAAAAACTCCAAACTATAACATATTCTCCAGTTTATCTCCCAGAATGACCTTTCTATAGTTTACACAATATTTGACTGACAAAATGATCTTCAAATGGGATAAATAAGATATCCACATAAACTAGACTAAAAAAGGAACAACTTATATGAAGGAGACTTTATGATAAAATACTTACAAAAGCTTCGAAATGGGTGTGCAAAAGACCTCCTAAAAGCTGTCCGAGAGAGAGTGTTTGATATTCTTTCAATGGAAAGTGTAAATGAAGATAATTTCGTAGGGAGAGGTGGCTGGAGATACTTATGGATGAGATATGGAAGAGATGAGGCTGGAGTTGAGAGTTGAGTGTAGTTTTCTCCTATCCAAAATATCTATAAAAGATTATCTCATAATATTCTATCCAATAATATCTACAAAAAATCAACTTAAGATATTTTTATCTAATAATATCTATAAAAATCAACTCAAAATATTTTTACCTAATAATATTCATGAAAATTATCTCAAGATATTTCTTTTTATCCAATAATATCTACAGTTTTGAACAGACGTTTTGTCCGAAAATATGAAAAAATGTTATTGCGCCATAAGACTTTAAATAACCCTCCGAGTCTAATGGCACAAACCATAATACATTTTGACACTTCTAACTATCTCCAATAATCAAAAACACACTTCTGATACCATAGTAAATAATAACACTAACTATGTAGTTAGACAAAAACCTATACGATTAATGGATTCGTGAAAACTTATGGGGTTTTCACGAGGTTCCTAAAGTTAATAGAAATTTCACAATTGAATTTCTAGCGGGCTGTTACAGTATATGTTTACACTCTGGATGAGACTTGAGAATGATGAAATAGTACTTACAACTGGTATACAATTATTTTATAATTCATTTTATATGAAAAACTCTATTCCAATTTTATATAGAGTTATAAAAAAAATTATACCATAATCATTTTTTTAGTCCATAAACATTGTCAATAAATTTATGCCATTTTTGTGCTCCGCAGCAAATTCTGTTTTTAATAACTTAAAATAGGAGCTAGTGTAAACAACTTCTTTACACCCTTTAATGAAAGAGATGGCATGTCATCTTTTCATTGAAGCATGCTATCTCTTTCATTGAAGGGTACAATAAGCTCAACCACATCAGATTTAGGGTGTGTTTGGTTAATGAGATGATTTGAAATCATTTAAGACTACTTCACTGCTATTTATTATTATTCATAAACTATTTACTATTTTTTAACTATTATTAATTATTGTTTTATTATTATTTTATTAATATTCATAAATAATCTAAGATTACCTCAATATACAAACGAGCCTAAAAATTTTCAAATTAAAAACAAAAGTGTGTACTATGGTTAGTGGGCATCAGACACCTTTAGTGTTGGGAGGTGATGGATACGCTAGACGTGGCAGTACCTTCCCAGCACCAAACAATGCCATTTGGCACCAGAGCAGTGCCATATGTGTGCCGAATGGTAGATTCAGTACTTTTTCCTCATCAAATGGTAGACTTGGCTTTGATATAGTGCCAGAACTACCGGATCCACTCATTCTTTCGGGGGTGGTTTGCCCACCCTTCTACCAAGGTAGTGCTGAATCTTCGTATCGGTGATGGAACCGCCATATCTAGCTAATTCGACGTTGTATTCTACCTTGGCTAGCCATTTTGGTATGAAATCGGTATTGGCAAATCTGTTCAAATCTATGCCTTATCCACCCAATTTTGAATATGACGTTGTATGACTTGTGACTATCACTCTAGGTGGCAACTACCATAATGAGTGGCCTGTGGCGACACCCATCTCAAGAGACAGCCGAAGTGGTGATATAGAAATTAATTAACATTAGTAGTTATTTTGGTTCAAACTTCATATTTAGAGTTTTTGTACTATATAATTTGTGTTCCCGGTGTTTTTGTTTTCTTTTATTTATCCCTTTTGAAGAGTAATGGTATGAGAATAAAAAAATATATATATATATATATATATAGAACACTAAACAAAACTTAGGGAGGAGGAAAAACATCCATACTTGGCATACTTTTCTCTCTACCTAGTATCTAATTATCGGCATCCTTCCATTTCCTCTACCTAGAGGTTGGTTGAAGTTTCGACTCCTCCCTTATCCATTCTATCTGGATAATGTCAAAGTTGTCTATAGTATTTTTTTTTTCATTTATTTCGTCGTTTTCCATTCATAGCACTAAGAAGTACCGATCTACTGCCTATTGGTCTCCTACGACTATCACATGTCTCATCAATAGACTCCCAACTGCCGATCTGTCAGATGGTTGAAAAAAATTTCTCAAAAGAGCATGCGAGTGAGCCTCATGCGCGGCTCATACTGCACGTGAGTTTCAAGCGCCACCGCACCAGAAAGCATCTGTCAACGTCATGTGCAGTACCATTGGGATCAATTGCTTTGGATCACTCAAATCCGACCACCACATTTTTTTTTCTAGTATGGCACATGAACCACACACGCCACCATAGACAGTGAAGGTCCCATGTCAGCATATCAACGCATCCTCCAATTGCTACGTTCCTATGTTCATACTTTTCCTGACCAATGATCAAGACAAACTGGTTGTGAAAGACTTCTATACTCAGTCCAGACAAACAAGCCATAACACACACTATCTCAATGCGACTTTTAGTTATTGTCAAATAATCTATAGATTAGACTATTCTAAAACTGCTTCAAACAGTTTTCACTTAGTGAGGAAATGGGTTGAAACTAATTTTTGGCACCAGTTCTATTTTATATTTTTACTTGTATTACATTTATTTATTTTGAGAGGATTGTTGGAGATTTATACCTTATTAAATCTTATATTACGTAACTTTTAATTTATCTACTAATCTTCTTACTTAGAATAAAAAAAAAACAAAAAAACAAAATTCACGGAGTAAAGCTATATCCTTAGAATCAATGGAGGAATGAAGTCGTGAAAGGAAAGTTTGACCGAAAAGGTGCAAATACAGTAAGGGGGGGAGGGAATGGGGCCGGGGAGGAGATAGAGGTGGTCATCATATCACTGTAGCAAACGTCAGTAGGTAACTGACGTGTCACGGAAAATGCTGGGCGCACGGGCTCCGCGTAAACGGACCCTCGCAAGAACAGTGTTCATGAGAGGTTTCAACTGTTCATGGGGCGGCCAGTCACGCGGAGTCCCCGTGCGGGTAGTATCTTAGCGGTGTTCCTGTGGTCGCGCAAATGGGATGGACACGGACTTGAGGACGAATTTCGTAAACTTTATCCGTCAATTTAGAAAAAGCAGGAAAATCCTACTGTACGCAGGTCGACACGTAGCACTGCCACTTCCCTAAACTCACGGAGCAAACCTTCTCACACATACATCAGTCCCAACAACTGGTGGCCCCACCACCCCTGTCGTTCTCTCTCTATCTCGGCTTAAAAGCCGAAGAAGGAAAAGACAGTGGGGGAATAGAGACCTCTAACAGAGAGACAAAAGCCAGGCGCTGCAAGTAAGACGTAAAGATATTCAGCAAATACTTTCCTAACTAATCATCTCACACGCTAACTACACACTAAATTTATTTTAATTTTATTAAATTAATTAAATTATTATACTTATCATCCATATGCATAGATGTTTTCTGTTTTCTGTTGATACGTAAAACAGAAAAAAACCGGAAAAGATGAAGAATGTGGCTTATTTTGAAGAGTAATAAAAACCGAAACTAATTTGTAAATTTTACTTATATCCCTTTGTAAAATTGAATGCGGGTTAAGGAAAGATTTTTAACAATTTGACTACTCTTTGTCTCCGGTGAGAAAATTTCGCTTTCACTTTCTCTAGGTTAGTTCCCTACCGCCTCTCTCTCTCTCTCTCTCTCTCTCTCTCTCTCTCTCTCTCTCTCTCTCTCTCTCTCTCTCTCTCGCTATCTTCTTTATTAAAAATGCACGCAGGTATAGACGTGCTCTCTGTCATATTCTCAACCACCAAGTGACACCACCCATTTTTTGTATCCAGAAAAGGACAAGCTCGGTGAGAGAGAGAGAGAGAGAGAGAGAGAGAGAGTGAGAGATCAGTTTATGCGCTTTATCTATCAGTGCAAGAAGGTAAGGGGAGACGGAGAGACAGAGCGAGAGACAGGATGGGGAGGGGGAGAGTGGTATTGGAGAGAATAGAGAACAAGATCAACCGCCAAGTTACCTTTTCAAAGCGCAGAAATGGTTTGCTTAAGAAAGCCTTCGAGCTCTCTGTACTGTGCGATGCTGAAGTTGCGCTTATCATATTCTCCAGCCGCGGCAAGCTCTTCCAGTTCGGCAGTACTGAGTACCTCTCTCTCTCTCTCTCTCTCTCTGTTGTCATATTGCATGCTGATTAATTCTGTTCCATTTAAACATCAAAGTACTGTTGTTTGGTTTTTACTTTGCTTAAATATATTCTCATTTAATTATGAAGGAGACTAAGAAAGAAAATAAAGAACTAAAGAAGTGTTTGCTTTTCTACTCTCCCTCTTTAATTCCTGGAAAAAGATTTTCCTTTTTCTTATGGGGAGGACCGGGAAGAGTAGTGGCAGCCATCGGTTTCATGGCACGTTCGATCGTCCTTCCTTGTAGATCTCTTTCGGCGGATTGATGCATATTATGAGTCCTGTCAAATCGGTATGACCCCTTATGAGCTGGACGTTCAATTGTCCTTTTTTTGTGGTTTTTCTGGTTGCGTTTTAGCATCTAGGGTTTCTCTCTCCATGCTTGTGTATGCGGGCGCACCTAGCCTTTCTGGCTGCTTTGAGAAAGAATCTTCACACAGAGAGAGAGAGAGAGAGAGAGAGAGAGAGAGAGAAGAGAAACTTTGTTTTCTTCCTTCTGCTAGGTACTGAGCATTTATACCGGGAAGGGTCTTCATTCATGGTGATTTTACTCGAAACATTTCAACATCTTTTTTTCTTAGGTACGCAACACCCTTATCTTTCTTGTCACTCGATGATTAATCTCGATTCTAGAATCTAGATTTTTTTTCCTTATATTATCATTCATTTCTTCTTTTTTCCCTTTTCTTTGTGTTTTGGTTCGACGATATCCATAAAATAGAAGAAATGTTCTGAGAATATATGTATATATATTCTAAAAATCCTTCATCTAGGATTTATGAAGCTCTAGGAACTTTTGATGTTCAACGGATTGGCTGATAAACCACTTTTTGAGCAAGTTAACTGGCCTATGAAAAATGCTAGGATTTGATGTGACGAGTTTCGTAGAGCTAATTCCCACTGATTTCTGGCTTCTGATATTCAAATAATAAAATAAATTGAAATAATTTGAAAATTTAATTAGGGACTGAAAAGGGCTTTTCTAATTAAGGAGGTAAACATGATACATTGAAATTTGAATATATCTTGGAGAATAAACATGATATATTGGGTAAGTACTAGACGTATACTAATATAAAATCAAGTTGGAAGTTGAAAATGATCATTTTTGCAAACATATGTTTGATAAGGAGGTCATGGTTTCTCAAACTAACCGATCAAATTAATTAGGAGACCTAGCTAGCTAGCTATAACTTCTCAAATAATCCTATCATAATTTCTTATTTTTTTCTTGTTAGATTTCTCCCTTGTTACGTAGGCTGGTAATAGCTGAAGTAAAGTCAGAGATTTTGGTTTAATTTTACCAGCTACACCATTATGGATGGGAATTCAAATACCCATTCGGGCACAAAAAGCTTTTGCACAAAGCTGGACGAGATTCTTGAAAGATGAAATCACGTTTGACATGATGGAGGACGTCCAAAGTGATTCAGTATAAAGATCTCTCTTCCTTATGGTTAGTGTCCATGAAATTTTAGTCATGGAACAAGTACGAGAAGATAAGCTAGCTAGTAGTTATACATGCAAAGAAGGAATCAGAAGACCAGAAAATTGGTGAAGCTGAAACCATAAGACAAAAGAATGGGTCGAAGAAAAGAAAGAGATGCAATGGAAGCAGCCAACAACGATAGAAAATTGAACGAGATGATCTGATACTTTGGAGAATTGAAAGTTATTCCTATTGATCCCTTGTTCAATGTGTTTCCGCAAGTTGATTTTGTAGCCCTTCACCTAACAACAAATGAACAAGCAACTAAAGTATAAAAGCGTTTCTTCTTTGCCTTTTCCCCTTAGGACTACAGACAACTTAGAGGAGGAAGGAATGACAATATTGCATAATTTGGTATGGTACGTTGGCACGTGGGATTGGGATTGTCGTGCTAGCTTCTATATATACATCAACACATTTAGAAGAATAAACACGATACACTGAACATATATATCACTCTAGAAAATAATGAGGTTCATGTATAAGTTGTTGGAAGAAATCATGCATGTATGAAATAACTGTGTACGTGATAGATGTATCTGCTTTAGCTTATATATAATACACTCATGCATGTAGTGGCCGATTTCTCTCTGTTTTCAGGATGAACAAAATCCTTGAGCGCTACCGCCAATGTTGTTACTCGCAAGATACTGACGTTGTTGAGCAAGGAACACAGGTTTTGTCCAAAATATTTCTCATCAAAATTTCAATCTGTTCAATGATGATTTTAACCTTGATGAGTAGCTTATTACAGATTTTCTACAGATATTTCTTCGTCTCAAATACTTGTTAAAATTCGGACAGAGATAGTAATTAATAATAAGTGAGCCGTCTTAACATTTAATTCTATTAGGTCTACGTACTATGTCTCCTCTCTCTCAACTGTTGAAAATGTTTAAAGCAGAATAACTGAGAACCCAGTACATTATTATCAGAAATTGTGAAATACAATTAACAATAATATCTGACCTGAATGATGCAGTTTATTAATGATTGATTGGACAGCTCGGTCTTATTTAATATACTGGTTCGATCTCCTTTTGTTGTTCAATGCAGACCTTATACCGAGAGATCACAAGATTAAGGGCCAAATATGAATCTCTTCAGCGCTCACAAAGGTTAATTCATAACCAAAATTTCCACCCATTGACTCAAATGGTTTTATAGAGCCATATGTACGAGGGATATTGCCTTTTCGTATCTCTTTTGAGTATAGTTACAGACAAAAGATATCATTCTCTCTCTCAAAATACATGCATATCAACATTTCACTTTCATCTTTATGTTTTTTAGGCATATGCTTGGAGAAGATCTCGAACTTCTTAATCTGAAAGAGCTGCAAAATCTTGAGAAACAGCTTGACAAAACTCTCGCGCGAACTAGGCAACGGAAGGTATGTACGTATAAGCAGCTTGGTATTGGTGCAAACAGCCCAAATGAAACCACATTAATACACAAGAATATTAATATTACACATTCACATTGTCACAACTTATGGAGTCCAACGACCAAAATTTGACTCCACATGCAGAAAAGTTCATGGGGTTTTTTTACGTTGAAGGAGGATAAATATGTTCTCTCTCTCTCTCTCTCTCTCTCTCTCTCTCTCTCTCTATATATATATATATATATATTTATATATTATGATAATCTAATATTTGTACTAGTGAAAATTGACTTATGACCAAAGTTGATGACATCTTTCAATATAATATTGACACTAGCTCCCATAAGTATAGATCGACTGATCATGAAAACTCATGATAAATTAATATATATAATTCTTTAGTCATTATTTCTAGTCTAACATGGGGCCGGGAGATTTGTTATAACTTGAACATTTTCTAGCACCATTAATGTCCCTATGAAATTCCGAGTAGCTTCACATGCAAATTAAGCGTTCCAGTAGGATAGGGGTGATTGCATATACAAATAATAGGCAGCCAGAAATTTCTACTGAAATCATGTATGCCTAAATCTTTAATTTGAATATAAGCAAATCGTGTAATCATTGACGGATAGCTTCAATTACAAGAGCGGAAGTGCTTTTGACAAGGGAGGAGGACATGGAAAAAAAAAAAAGGAGGGAAAACTTTAAGTATGGTGCAGGCACTCTTTTTATGAACAGTGCTTACATTTTGCCCTAGGTATTTTTCGGCCTTGTTCCTCCTCTCTGTGTGTATGTAATATGTATCACGATTCTTACAAATTAGAGTGATTCATCATGTATATATATAGCCTTTTGGACAAGCACCATGGTGGGAAATAACTTCATGTGACATCCCACGTGCCACATCTATGGAAAGGTACTGAATAAAATTCTACATAAAAGTCTGCTATCACCTAAAAAAGTTGTTGAATTTTATAATGATTCAATGAATTTCAAATATAACTTTGATCAATGAAGCTACCGTATCTTGAGAAATAAAGCATCCAGATCCACATAACACAACCGAACTACTCACTCACATGATCACAACCAACCCAAATCTGCATTGCTTCCACCAAGTACTCGACATCAAGCTGAAATCATCGTTTTTGCATTAGTAGAAATCATCAAAGCCATGTTTGTATTCGCTTTTTCCTTGCCGAAAGCCCAATCTCTTGCAGTGATGAAGCATCCTTTTTTTGCTGGATAGACATATATGAAGCATTCATTCCCCCAAGAACTCATCTCTTCGATCCACAAAAGAAAAAAATTACTGTTCTTAAAAGTGAAGAAAAAATTACTGTTCTTAAAAGTGAAGATTTTATTCATTGAGAGAGAGAGAGAGAGAGAGAGAGAGAGAGAGAGAGAGAGAGAGAGAATTCGGTTTGAGGAAGCGCCCATATAACAAAGAAAATAAAAGCGGGGAAAGGTGAAACAATATATATAACGTGATTTTGCCAGATCTCATGTCTCTATATCTAGTAATAGTAGCCTAGTTTTTTAAGTCTTATGTCTCTAGAGGCACCTTGTTTTATTTACTTTTCTGTACAACAAATTTTTAAAAAAAATATAAAGAAAATTCTCTCAGATATCCACACTTTTGTTTTTTCTTTCACTTTGTAATTTCATTGAGATCCATGCTAAACATATTCTATTCTTGCTAGTTAATTGCCATATACAATGTAACATATATGCATATGCATGTATATATCATTACAGAAGCTAAAGATGTAATATTAGTCCTAGGACATAAGTCATATATTGACATTACATAAGATACACTATAGCATAGTATATATACTTGGTTAAGTATGAATTATATGTTGAATAAGCATATACTTATGTCTAAGTTGTATTTAGAGTATGTGGTTATACATTTTTATAAGTAAATAATTAGACTTCATTAAAAAGGCCCAACAGGTTTAATCCAAGTGGTACATAGGAACTATGCAAGAAGTACACCCATCTAGAAGGTGAAAAAGAAACAAGAAAATTACAAAAGTTAAGCCTGTTAAAGTTTATATATCGAAGCTATCCAATGGAAGGAAGTACTGGAAAGAGAGTTTTGAAGAAATTGTCATGAATCAACCATTCATTTATACCCATTTTCAAACATATCGAAACCAATAGAATCCATTGGAATTAATTATGCTTAGATTTCTGACCCTTGGTATTACCATCGAACACACATGGCGCATCATTATCTTCAATATTTTCTAGAGCATAAACCAAATTAATGCACTTAATTACCTCTTCCGCTAGAACCCTTTTTCAGGATAGTTGTCATAGATTGTTGAGAAGTCCTTCACAAAGTCATCCTACTCCACGTGAAATTGATTAAGAAGATGGTTTTAAGGTTGGCTATTACAGGTCAAGATGGTATTCAGCATGGTCATTACATCAACCCTTAACCCTCAACACACCAAGTTTCTTCTCTATCCTTTGAACTTATACCTCTAATTACTCATGATCTTGTGTTTCCCCTTCACTTTCATACACTTCGGCACTCTGAGCATTCGATCCTCCAAGTCATCCTCATTAATGTGCTATGGTAGAAAATCAATATTGGCTTTGATACCAACTGATGCAATATTACACACTGAGAAGCGCGCTAAATGTGTACGTGTATGCTAAATCTCGCAACTGATCTTCTGTACGTAAAATCCAAAGAATCATAAAATAATAAAATTCTCTCAAGGAAAGTATCATGGTTAATAAATAGAAAAATAACAAGTAGTTCGGCCAAAACCAGCCTTAGAATGCTAAACAGTGTTCAATTGAGATAAAGCTTCTTAGAAAAATCAGAGTTTGCAATAGAAGTCACATTCTCTGGTCAAAGCTAGCTAGCACTTCATAAGCTCTCCTTCGCTTAACATCCCTTTCCTATAAATGTTTAAAGTGGCCTCCATAACTCTTTTAAAGTATAAACCCAGATTTGGCTAGCTCTTTTATGTGCCTTTGCAAATAATATTATGGTTTATGTCTGTCAAAAGTATGGAACTTGAGCGGTGGCATATGGGAATAACCTAATGAGGTTGATGTTAAGGACATCTATGAGAAAGTTTGGTGAATGGAATCTCAAATTGCCTATTAGGGTCATATTTGTTGGACTTCATTATAATTTCAATGGGATTCTTGGACTTTTCTTTTGGAAGATAAGCGCATATGTAGAGGGAAAAATTGTTCCAATTGTAGCTTTGACTTTTGGGTTATGAGTGTATAATATGCGATTAGTCATTTCTTAGCTAGGGTTGTTATGTTGGATTCATTGCATTAATTAGAAGTAACACACCTCAAGGATTAAAATAAAATAACACTGATTTGCTCTCTTAAAGGGTAGCTCCTCTAAGAAAATGAGAGATAGCGAGAGAAAGACAAAAAAAGTTCAGTATCATTCTAGAATACCACTACATGATACTGCCTCAAGTAAATATACCATTAGGCATGAGAATCGAAACTAGCAAAACACCACAAGGCCCGAGGCCAACATCAAAAGGCCAAAGGCTAGTTCTGAAATACCAACTACACAAACAGACTAAATAACACTAATGGCCCAAGGAACAAACTCCTGGTCCATCTACAAACACAGATTAAAGATTAGGTTCTACTTGGTCACTGAGATTTCTCATATGAGAATTTTGAGTTTTAAAATTAAATATTAAAATATTATATTTTATTATTATTATTGTTTTAAAATTTAAAAAAGTAGGAAAAAAGTTAAATTGTTTATTATATTTTGTATATGGATTTGGGAAAGTTGTAATGATGAAGTGAGAATTTTGTGTTCGAGATGAAAATTCTTTATGGCCAAATAGTACCTAAAACACTACATAACATGAGCCCATCAGCTTGGCTATCACGGAAGTAATTCTGCACTTCAGATCCAATTTAAATGGGTTTGTTATATTGTCGTCCCCTTCAAGAAACCTTGTCCTCAAGGTCTGGTGCACTAATGCAATTCTACGACTAAAGTTCCAATCTATTCCAACATATTCTTTGAAGGAGGTATCTGGTAGAGCCAAAGAGACATGAGCAGTGAACCTGACAACAAAATTTTTGGCCATTGCAGTAGTGGGTTTCCCAACATCCTTATAAACAACACTTATTTCTGCTATGGTTTGCAAATTGACATCCATATTATAGGAAGTCCAGTCAACAATTTCCACATCATTTGGACCATAAAATAGTGCCTTCAATATGAGAGATTCAAGAAGTGGTGGGTTTTTTGCCCATTGATGTGTAAAGGAGATAATGACAAAAGCTTGAGTGAATGGCCTTAGGAATGAGATCAAGAATCTTTTGTTGCTGGAGCCCCTCTGGGTATGAACTTCTAGCATAAATGTGCAAGCATTTGATTTTGCAAGTGTATATGCAGTTGGTTCCTCTGAGCAAGATTTGAGGCACCAGGAATAATATCCCTAAATTTTCTTGTCTAAGTGGTTGCACTAGCTTAAGGTTTCCCCCCCCCCCCCCCCCCCCCTTTCTCTTCACAATCAGCTCCTATATCAGTAGCTTTAATATAGGTACCCTCAGTGATTACTCGATTGACTGCTTCCTCAACATCTTTTATAGGAGATAACAAAATTTTCATTAGCTCCCCAAACACATTAGCCCAATATTGGAGAAGTTCTAGCCGTCCAAATAAATTAGAGGCAACGTTCCTCACCTCAAGGTGTATGTTCTTAAAATCCTTTACAACTTCTCTATACCTCCATTTACTAACACAAGCAGTAGTTAAAGAAGTATAAGCATATACATTAACAATAACAGAGCCCCCCAACATCAATTCACAATCCTTGCGATTCTGACCCCACTCGAACACACATAGGGCCAAGTGACACCTAGCGAGATTCTGAGGAAGCAAAATCAGTTCAAAATCTTGATGCTCGGCCATTGTATCCCCAGCTGGCAAATATGCAAGTTGTTGTGAAACATGCATCAATTGCTTATAAATTGTATGGAATGATAAAAAAAGAAATAGAAATCGACACAAAAATTTAATGTGGTTCGGCAATATGCTTATATCCATAGGGAGCGAGTGGTACAAAATTCACTATCAGTTAATTAAAATTATATAATATGTATTTATACTAACCCTAGATGTATGAACGTATTTAAGAAAATTATAAAAATACCCCACATACCAAGTCTTCCCCTTCTTTACTAGCACTACAACCCAGACTAGAAAATACTTGATAGAAATTGTATTAAGAATGGCTCGAGACTTCACACTTCTTTCTAATGTTGGCACCTTATCAAACTTTAAACCATCATTCAAATTACAAGTTGGCTCCAAATGTGGCAACCCCCGGTTATCTTTCAAATAGTCAAGTCTCTTTCCTTTATCAAAAGGCCATTGAATTGATACTAGAGGGAGATGAGTTTTCGGATTCTTTTCCCTAAACTTCTTGGCAAGGAGGAGGCAGGTGATAAACCTAGTATGAGTTGGATAAACACAATCACTCATGTCAGCCCTTAAAACACTATAAACTACAATATCCAGTGGATAACCAACACCCATAACATATCATGATTTATCCTTAGGTAATGCAGCAGTGCACTGAGCAATAACTCACCCAAATGAATCCTTCTTTTTACCTCTTGCAAGGCTGTCTATCCATCTCATAGTGCAATACATGGCTTCCTCTAAATGTGGGTTAGTAATGGTTGCTTTCACAACATCATCAACACTTTTATTATCCATCTTAGCATCAGCCAAACATTTTTCCACAAGCTTAACAGACTTCTTGAAGAAATCCATATTGAATTCTGAAAATTTGGAACAAGTGATATTTGAGCTGAAATCAATACCCTCATATAGTGCATCCACGACAATATTAGTATTAAGTGTAGAAGAAAGAACTCTCTTAGCTCTCTCACATTTAATTCTTAGCCTTCTCATAGCTTTGGTGTTTCCACTTATGTCTTTCTTGTGCTTCCTTTCAAATACTTCTACACAATGGTTAACCACATGATTGTCAAAGTCCTCTACCTCCAAGATGAGTATCTCTGACAACAACCTTAACTTTAAATTCACTCCCTTCAATGGTAAGAAGTGAGACATATGTCATACCACTGCCCAAGATCAACACATTTCTCTTACTAATGCTACGACCTAACTTGTCAATGCCATAAGCAACTGTGACTACTATTGGTTCATTCAGAATTCACATGACTTTGAGTTCTGCAATGTGACCAACATCCATTGTAGGCTTACGTTGTGCATCATTGAAGTAGGTGGGGACAACAACAACTGCATTTTCTACAAGCATGCCCAGGTAGGCCTCGGCAGTCATCCGCTTCTTGAGAAGAACCATCGATGAGATTTCCATGGCAGAAAATATCCTCCTTTCACCCATGTAAGTGACCTTGATCATAAGTTGGTCATTGGAACCTTCAATGATCTTGAATGGACATAAGTTACTATCACTATGCACCAAGGGATCATTGAATCTCCTACCACTCAACCAGAAATTGAGATGCGCACCACCTCTGCCACTTCTCTAACCACCCCTTCCACGAAAGCCACCATGCCTAGCATGAACACGACAGTCCACATAACAAAGCTTCCCTTCTTGCTTTAATCCCCTCTGTCCTAGCAATGGAACCATTTTGGCTCTGAAAGCAACGACATCGACAAACCCATGGGCTGTAACTCTGATAAATTGGATTGCCATAGTTGTAGAGAGAGAGAGTGTGTGTGTGAATCCCTAATCTGTGGAGAAGAAAATCCTAGTAGGGAGGGTGAGGCAACAAAGGCTTTGTTTCTAAGAGAGTGTAGGAAAGGAAATGAATTTGAGTGATGGAGATGAGGAGCACAGACAATGAGAATAAACACCATCTGGGTCAAGGATAAGCACATTTGTTTTACTCAAACTGCTTGCCTCCTTGTCAAGCCCGTAAGCAATAGCAGTTGGCTCATTGATATAGGTCTTCCATGGAGGATGCCATGTGAGTCGTGGTTATTCGTTTGGGGTTTCTTCCATGGAGCAAATTTTCTCCACAACAGTAGATTCCTTGGTGAGATCCATCCTGATTGTTGAAAGAGATGGAAGGAAGAGAGGGTAATCTGATAGTGAAAAAAAACTTCCTAACTCGTTTACTTCATTTTCGTTTGCAGCAATAACCTTGGAAGATGGCATAAAAATTGTCTTAACCTGGATTGATTCTTGGATAATATTTTCTATTGCTGTAGAAATCTCCTCTGCAGCTGCATCTGTGGCTGCTTCGGTCTCTTTTTTCATGATAGCAATTTTATCCCCAAATCTTTCAGCTGCTACTGAAACACTTCATAGCTTTGTTTCAATTGCAAAAGTAATTCCATGATTGATAACATAGAGATCAATGTCTCTTTGATACCAATTGTAACACACTTCAAGGATTAAGATAAAATAACATTGATTTGCTCTCTTCGAAGGAGCTCCTCTAAGAAAATGAGAGGAAAAATGAGAGAAAGAGAAAGAAAGTTCTATATCGCTCTAGAATACCACTACATAATACGGCCTCAAGTACATATACTGTTAGGCATGAGAATCGAAATAAACACCATAAGACCCGAGGCCAACATCAAAAGGCCGAAGGCTAGTTCTGGAATGCCAACTACACAAACAGACTAAATAACACTAACAGCTCAAGGAACAAACTCCTGGCCCATCTACAAACACAGATTAAAGATTAAAAAACTACATAACATGAGCCCATCAGCTTGGCTCATCACGGAAGTAATTCTCCAGCTTGGCTGAAGTCCTGAAGTCAGACCCAATTTAAATGGATTTGTTACATTAGATCAATAAGATCCCATAACATTATTGGTCATGTGAAAGAAATTCTTGGACTGTGTAAATGTTGAAGGAGCTTAAATTATAACAAATTCTTTTGAAGACTACGCATATATGACTGCTGTCTTCAGTGGGGTTTTTTTTACAATGATCACTTTGTTCTAATGGAATGGCATTGCAAGCAGAAAGACGGCAATTAGCTTCTAAAGCAAAGCATGACCAACTACCATCATCTAATATATTGTGATTTGTTCTATCTTATGTATTTTGATATAAGAATTGGCTTATTAAACATTGTTTTCTCTCTATTGAATCTTCGATTTTTTTATTTTTATTTTTTACTTCTTACTGATTTATCCAGATTATAATGTTACGATGATTATAATTAATTTTGATTCCAATGCAGACACAGATAATGTTAGATCGATTAGAAGAACTACGGCAAAAGGTAAAGCATTCAAAACCAATGGTATATACCTTAATTTTCTTTCATGAATTGCTAGGGTTTGAAGGTGACAGTGGCTATAGTTCTGAACTCCTTCCAATGTAATCACAAGTACCGTACGTGGTTCATGAAGATCATTTGTGGCCTAAAAGAATTAATTAATCAATATTCGTTTGATTTCCTTAATTATATTCTGGGTAAACTTTGCCTTGAGATTCAACTTAGGACATGGTATATAGTATATATATACTTGAAATGCCTGGTCTCTTTGGGCCAACTAGCTAGCTAGGAGCTGAACTCTCTCATTTTTTCCCCTTTTGTGGATAGATGGCCTAAAAAATAGCTATATCTGAACTGTGTGCCAGAAATATAGTTAGTCAAATTAACTTATAAAAAAAAATATAGTTAGTCAAATTAATAAATCTTGTTTTATTTATTAATAAAGCCTAGATTCACCAAGTATATATATACGACTAGGAACAACAACCAAAAAAAAAAAAAAAGAATAGTCGAAGTTACAATATTTAGATGATATCTATATACATACATCCGAAGTCTTTTCCCTCCCAGCAAATTAAGCCTATATATGATACCATGGATACTTCAAATTAACAATTACTTCATTAAAGGTATTTTTGTTATATTGAAAAACAACACATGGAGACATGTTGGAATTTTGGTGGAATTTAAGATTTGATTTGGACAGAGTTGATGGTATATTACAATAAAACCTTCAAATTAATGACGTCCGAGACTATCGAATCAATTTAAGGTTTGGTAGGGATAATTTGCAAATAGCCAAATAAATGTTAGCCTGGGGAAAAAGTTGAATTCACCTCTATTATTATTATTATCATCATCGAAACCCTGTATCATTTTTCAATACATCTTGCAGGAGCGCTGTCTTGGAGAAATGAACAAAGAGCTCAAGTCTAAGGTTTTCCCTTGAATACTTGAATTTCCGGCCTTGTCAGGAATATATATCTACGTAATAACTTATATGTTCTGGTTATAAAGGCTTTATAAATGTGCTTAAATATTCAATATTTCAGATCGAGGAAAAGGGTCATGAACGTGTCCATGAAGCCATTCAAGGCCCAGGAAATCCTACCACAGAAGCTCGTGTCGACTGTTTTGAGCAGTTGCACACTTCACGTACCAATCACGCAGCATTAGAACCACCCACCTTTCATTCGGGGTATGCTCGCTCTCTCTCTCTCTCTCTCTCTCTCTCTCTCTCTCTCTCTCTCTCACACACACACACACACACACACACTTTAGTAAGTATTTAGTAATTATATATAATGATTTTATCAAACTATATAACATTTTAGTCCAATGATTCTTAGTCACTTACTGAAGTTTGCGAGCAAGAAATATATCATCTAAGACACATGAGATGAATTCGTATTAAAACAGGTACCATCAATCTGCAGTACTTGATCCCCAAGAAGCAGCAATGGAAACAAGGACCTTCACGGGTGGGACTAGCCGCTATCAGGCTTGGCTTCTTTGAAGTTCTTCTCATTAATTAAGCTGTACGTCCAACGTGTACGTACAGTACGCACGTGCACCTCCGTTTATCATACTCGTGTGAGCATGCATGCATGCTGCTGAACATGCCTTGCAGCTAGCTTGTTCTCCCTATCCATGTCTCTCATGTTGATCGGATCATCATCATCATGATCAGTTGTGTGACTAATAATTTTTCATTGAACCATTTGGGCTAATGATGATTGAATAAAAAAAAGTGTAAATACGTATATGTGATACATTCGTGATATTATATGACACATGCTTAGTTTACACCACTCCCAGTTTTTCATGATATTCGTTCTATTGTCCAACTTGAGCACAGGAAATTACATGAGGGACAATAACCCTATTTTAATTTCTTTTAACTCGGCTTAGCTATTTGCTTGTTGCCTCGGATGCCCGAAGCTGCGGTACATTAGGTTTTGTTTGGATAAATTTATCTCATCTAATCATGATCATAATTTTTCTAAATTTTTCAATAAATTATAATAAAAAATTCAATTCTTTTAAAATTTTAAAATTATATTATAATAATATTTTATTTAACTTTCAACTCTTATTTCAACTCAACCTATTGTTAATTAAATCCCAGTAAGTAATTCAATGAAGTTGTATTGAGATACTGACACTGCGACAGGGTAAAATGTTTTGCCATCAAACTCACAAAAGAAACGGCGCCATAACTTTTTGTAAGGCAAGTTTCCGGTGGAAAGTACAGGCAAGAACGTGTAAACTGCAAAGCCGCGCGAGGACAGCACGGTGTTGAGTAAACGCAAAGGGAGCATGCGTATCGCGTCGTCCTTGCTTGGAAAAATAGACTGAAATGATTTCGGGATCCTTCTATTTTCAAAGAGTAATTCATGCCCAGTTTCAGTACCCTATATCTAGTACTATTCACCCATAAAGAAATCAGCTTAATTATATGCTTTAGATCACCATTTAAGGTAGGAAATATCGGGTCACAACTTTATCTATCTGTAAGGCTGCGAGTCTTAATACAATTTTGGGCATAATTTTTGTAGTAGCCAGACCTTTTTGGAATCTTGTAATTCATGACCAATTTGACACCTGCTTATCACAATGCTAATTAATTTGGCATTAATAAATGAGCACCTTAAGAGCATTCTCATTGACATTGATTTAGCTAAATGAGATTATTGGCCAAAATTTAAATATAAATGATTTGTATAAAAAAAAAAAACTTACATTAGATTGGATCAATTTAAAACATTTTAAACTTTTGCTATAGTGATTGACTAAAGATAGAATATCACTTTCATTTACTAAAAATTAAAATATTACTTTCTCACTCATATACTTTCATTTCACTAATTAAAATATTATATATTTTCATTTCAAATGATCAAATGACTTTTGAAAATATTTTTTTAATATTATTTTAATTATAAGATAATTATTAATAATATTAAATTGGTAGTATTATAAAATGTGACTAAAATAATTTTTTTAAAATATTAATTGAAAATTATTTTATTATTATATAGAGAATAAATTACTAATATAATATAAAAATTAAATTTAAATGAAATAGATAAATGTAAATAAATAATGATATTAGCCAAATAAAAAAATAAATTTGATTAAGTCAATAAAATACTTTAATTAGAGCACTAGCATTGGACTCGTCAAATTCATTTTTAAAATTTGATGAAAAGTATATATTTTTCATAAATCCAAAACTTTCATATCTATAATTTCATATTGGATTAGTCATTAGATTCATCAAAATAATAATATAATATTATTTTTTAATAATAATATTTTTAATTTTTTTTCATATTTTGTAATTATACTAACTATATGGACATTAATAGTTTAATTTAGTACTTAAATAATTGATTCCCAACTAATTTAAAATAAAATAAAATAAAACTATTGTCTATTAAAATTAGAATAAAATATTAATTTAAATATAGAATAGTAGACTTTTAAATTTGAAGAAAGAATAATAATTATTGTAGTTTAAAGTTTTCTAAATATCCTTTTGATAAATTCAATATATATTTATTTTAAATAAATTTATTAAAATTTAAAAATACATTAATTTATAATGAAACTAATGCTAGTTGTAAGAGATGCCATAAGATGCCAGTGCTCTTACGTGAAATATTCCCATTTTGAAAAGTTGGTCAAAACCAAGCGTCTACTCAAATACTACTGTGCATGGTTGCAACCCAGCTGTCTGCACTGTGAACCGAGCCTTGCGCGCTATTTCCATCGGGACCCGAGGCTTGTTCTTGGCTAGCTGTGTAAAGCTTTTTGATAATGACACATGCAAAGAAAGGTCCAGACTTTTCAGCCACCCAGCTGACACTGAAATATCATATTTTTCTTTTAATATCATTTTTTTATAAATAATTTTACTTATCATTCCGTTGTATTATATTTATTTTAATATTTTTTATAATAAATATATAATATATGAATAATAAGTAAAACAATTTAATTAATTTAAAAATAATAAAAAATAATTATAAAATATATAATGTTAAATGATTTATAGAATCCTCTTCTTTTATACATATATTAAATGCCAGCCAGCGACCACAACTTCAATTAAAGCATCATTTTTCTTTTCCAATTTCTTTCCGTGAATAAATGCAATACAACTATAGTACAGGTCTCTTTTTTTGTCCCTGATATATAGGAGAACTGATCGATCGATCCATATAATTAATGCACAACGACCCACTTTTGTCCCTTGAATTAAGCAGTTTGTACACGGGTCGTGTTACAGATACGGCACGGAAAGCATCAGAATCCAGTGCACTATTTGATATATCTCTCCATTTCAGACAGATATAATGTTTGAGCATTTTCCTTTTGTGCCATGCATGCATGCAGTAGCCTATACGGCTCATATTCCTTCGCAGTTCGTTGGAATGAAACTGGAAGATCGAATATTCGTTGCTCTTTCAAGATTACAAGAACCTTATCGTTTAGTGCACGGATCTTAGGAAAAGCCATTAATGTATCTGTTAATAATGTTTGGTGCATGCGTAAATGTTTATTACTAATATGAAAAATGGCGATCTTGCCGCTGTGATTTTCACTTGAAATGGACAGAAATATATCATTGGAATAGGAGTACATGAACATGCAGGCAGGATAACATGATATATTACAAAAATTTAGTACTCCATCTGGTCTATATATATGCATTCTCCTTCATGTGTTTATCGTCAAATACCTTTACAAACAAGCCTAATGCTCCATGGATTTTCTTGGAAAAACAGTACTCCTCTCGGACCATCCAAGAATATTGTTCATTGGAGATGGACACGAATGCATCACAACTAAAACCTGGTCAAATAATTCTTCGTGTCGGATACAGAGAGTTGTACGTGCCAAGAACACGCAGCTAGCTAGCATATATAGTAAATATTTATCCAATTGACTTCTCCAAACATTAATGTTCATTGGACAAGTTTCACCCTTGAATTCTCAGTTAAGTCTTATGTTATGCATTAGGAACCAAGATTTATATAAAATATCTTATATATATTTAATAAGTTTCATTGCATTTTGTTTGCATATATATAAGTTTGTATATTTACGTATTTTTTTTCCCTGGTTATTTATCTTTAATTTCATGCAATCTGTGATATAATGGTTTTTTCGCTTGATAAATTATTTACGTACCCATGCATGTAGGGAATTGGAAATGAAGAGTTTGATGCATGATCGATTCGAATATGGTGAAAAATTATGGGATCGTTAGATCATTACTAGTTTTTTCTCATACCCTTGTTTTTGTGTCGGATGGAAGAATATTTAAAGTGCTGATTATATCAGGCAATTTTTTTTTTTTCTTTTGCCTTTTGGCAATTAATGAAAGATCCAATAGAAAAACATATTATAAGAAAATTGAATATTTATGGCTAGTTATTTGTGACGAAAATTACTATTTGTGACAAAAAATAAACTTATTTTTATAGAAAATAACTGGTAACAAATAAACAGTTTTCTTATAGTGACAATACATAAAGATTATGCAAATTAAGCCAAAACAAAAACAGCAAAACAAAACCAAGCACAGAAAAAAGAGCTTTGTTATTCATCATCTTCACACATTATGTATACACTACACTTATTTTTATTTTTTATTTTATTCTTTCTAAACTAATTGGATTTTCTACTCATAATTAATCTATATACCACACATTGGATAAGAGAAAAAAATAATAAAAAAAATTATGTGTGGCGTGTAGTGTGAAAATGATGAGCAGAATTTTTCCCAAGTAAAATCTTCTACCAATTAGGGCTTGACTAGCGCGAATATTCTCGATCCATCTGGTCGAAGCCTACCGTTTAATATATTGGCAAATTCTGGTTTTGACTTTTAGAAGTGCTGGAGAAACTGTTTTTCTAATCAAGCAAGAGAAAAATATTAAATTTGAATTATATATATATCATCGCTCGCAGCTTGTTGCATCCCATGCCTCTTTTGCATGTTTGTGGAGGTAAAGACTTGCAGATAAGATTCGATGTATATATGCCGGCCTGTGAGAGGGATATATGTACAATGACTTAAAAATTTATAAGGTGATCGATCTTATACACCCGTAGCCAGGCAAGCATTAAACACGGAACGCCGCGCGCCAGGACAAGAAGAAGCAAAGCAGTCCACAAGTAAGTTTTATTTGATTCAACACATGATGATGATGATGATCAGTCACTCCATATATGAGTACCACATATAACATTTTAAAAGTAAGTTTTATTTGATTCAACACATGATGATGATGCTAATGATGATCAGTCACTCCATATATGAGTACCAAAGATAACATTTTTTAAAAAATAATAAAAAATTATGTATAATGTAAGTGTAGTGTGTAGAGATAAATTATAATAAGTAAAATTTTTCTTTAAAACAACTCTTTCCTATTTAGTAAACATACATCTAAAATACATTTAAAATTAGTTAGGATTTAAAAAATAAATAAATAAATAAAAGTTTTTACGGAACTTTTAAGACGTGGTAACGGCCCTTTTTAAACTTGCAATTAACTCAACATGCACTAAAATTTGAAAACCGTGGCATTATTATATATGGAATGCAATCGTACCAAGTACAGCTAATTAATTTTGATAAATGTTACTTTCACCACTTAAATTTATTATTTAGTAATATTACAGCTCAAATTTTTTATTTTATTTTTTTATTTTTTCTTTTTATTTAGTGATTAAAGAATTATTTTTTAATAATCTTATAATTTTTTAAAAATATTTAAACGTATTAAAAACTACTCATAAGAAAAAGAAAATTAAAAAAAAAAAAAAAGAAACTTAATTACAACTAAGCTGGCTCCAGCGGGGAGCGGTGGGAGCCACCGCTTAAGTTTTGAACCAACTGGGATCGGACAGCTTAAACGTAGCTCGGTGGCCAACTACTAACCTATACACAAACAACTCATCATATATATTATATATATATAGATAAATAAATGAATGTAAATATGTATATTCAAATGTAAAATAATAAAAACTACGGGCGTGAAACCCAAACGCTAAGCAGCTTATAAATACTTTACAGAAAAGTCATCATACATTTAAATATAAAAAAAAAAAAAACCCATGAGCTTATTAAAATACTTGCGGTCCAAATCCGGTGGTTCCGTTCCACTTTTATCGATATTAATATAAAATTAATTATAATAATAATAATAAAAGGTGTCTACATGGCTTGTTTGGACTAACTATTTAAACTCATATAAGTTTTTTCTAAAACTTTTTATAGATATAATAAATTTTAGAATATTAACGATTTAAATAATAGTTACTTAATTATGATAAATAATAATAGTTTTTTTATTTTTTATTTTTTTCCGTCCTCGAGTAATTTTCGTGTTTGGCAGTAAAATTTCCGTATCTTTTCGTGGCTGCTTCGTGATATATTTCCATTTCAACATTTGTCAGCTGAATCCTCTCATTCGAGATCACAACCGGGTCCTTCCTTTCTCCTGTTCTCTTCTTTTAACGCTGACGCAGAGCCTTCTACCACTCTGCAATTGTTGTTGTGATACTCGTTTCAATCACTTTTACTTGCATCATTCGAATGGCTACGAATCCCACTCCAGGTTCCACCTACTTACTTCCATCTTTTCCATTGCTCATTGATACGATGATGGTTCTTGATTGAATATCTATCCTTTATATTTTTCTAGTTTTACTATGCAGAGATCTCATATCTGGGTCATACCAGGTTTTTCATTAAAAGATTGTTTCTTTATTAATACGGGTTTCTAAGATTATTATAGGTATCTTTCTAGTATCTGATTATTGTTTTTCTTATTATCGGTATCTTTCTCGTATCTGTTCATTGTTTTTCTTGGGATGGTTTGTCTAGATTCAGCTAGTCTCGCGGCTCTTTCTTTGTTTGTTTCATGGCTTGTTCTTGGTTGTGTAGTATTGTATCTTTCTGGGGCGGTCATAAGAACTGTTTCTGGTACGCCTTAACGTGAAATTTCAGTTTGTTACGTCTAAATAAACATGCCATAGTCAGTCTTTGCTTAATTAGTGCAAAATAGTCATTTTAATCGATTGTTTCTACTAGCTTTCGTTTTGTAAAACTAGTTTTTTGTTCTGTATGTGTTCACCATACCTTAAGTTTTGTGGGGACACAGACGTTTGATAATTAATTGGGAAGACGTAAAGGGGGGCATTTGCAAAAGCTATGAAATTTGATTGAAAAGGATTAGTTCAGAATGGAATTTTAACAAATCAAGTTCAGCAGATAATATATCAGTTTTCCGACCAGATATAACGTTTTGGGAATATTGAATCACACAATTTGAAGCTTTTGCTCTAAAGTGATATGGGATTTTCGAAGAATAAAAGAAAAAGAAAGCTCGGATTATTGCAGGACATGTTTCCCTCTTGGACTTAATGTTTGATTTTTAACCATCTGATATGCATTTTCGCTGGTATCCTTTTACATCCTTTTATTTCCTGTATCAACACACCTTATATGTTTATCTGGGTACAAAAGGCCTATGCAACATATTTGTTTGAGTAACATAGTAAAAGACACTTTTTCACTTTTCTGCTTTCTTGATAAATACTGTAGAAATCATATGACCATCAGACCATGATTCTTATTAATTTAAACCAATTTGATTTGTATGGGTGGTTTTGAAGATCTTCCCTCAGATACTCAGAGGACTCGGGATAACAATTCACTGGTTGTTTGCTTTGGGGAAATGTTGATTGACTTTGTACCAACGGTTGCTGGAGTTTCACTTGCTGAAGCACCCGCTTTCAAGAAAGCTCCCGGTGGTGCTCCTGCTAATGTGGCTGTGGGCATTTCCAGATTGGGTGGTTCATCAGCTTTTATAGGCAAGGTGTATTATCAACTCTCTTTTTTTCACCTAAGAATTTTAATATTAAACTTTAGATGGAAACAAAGATGCAAGATGTGTGAGTAAGATTCAAAGGAACAGAGCACAATGCTTTTGAGTTTTAGTAAGACAATGAAATTTGGTTGATGTTGTAAACTTTCTTCTAAAAATTTGAATGCTTTGTTAAATTTCTTTTTTTGTACTATGCTGTTTCAGTAAATAATAGAATGATTTTTTGACCAACTGTTTTATATGAACCCATTGTGAGCTCCTCTGTGGTTCCAAAATGATGCCTCAAAGGATATCTTCTCGCTGTTTCTGCAGTACCTACTTTGGGATCTCAGTGCATCATCAATGGCTTTGGAGGAAAACTCTGTCCCTCTTGAATCGTGCCTTTTTTACTGCTTAACTCAATCCTCATACTTTTTCTGCATGTGGCATACAATTTTTTTATTTTTTTTTTCAATGTCTCATTGCTTCAACTTAAGCTAAGCAATACCAATTCTAAGTTCTTGACGTTACTATGACAGGTAGGTGAAGATGAGTTTGGGTATATGTTGGCTGACATTTTAAAACAAAACAATGTTGACAATTCAGGCATGAGGTTTGACCACAATGCAAGAACTTCACTGGCTTTTGTTACACTCCGAGCTGATGGTGAACGTGAATTCTTATTTTTCCGTCATCCTAGTGCTGATATGCTTCTTCATGAATCAGAACTTGATATAGACCTTATTAAGCAGGTCTCTCCTTTTGAATTTTATAATAAAGAAATAACAAAAGTTACCGATTCTACCACAGATGATTATTTCTGCAGAAAATTTTACATCCAAATAACATATAATTGCAGGCAAGGATCCTCCATTATGGTTCAATTAGTTTGATTGATGAACCATGCAGATCAACCCATCTTGCTGCGATGAGCATTGCCAGAAAGTCTGGTTGCATCCTCTCCTATGATCCAAACTTGAGACTGCCATTATGGCCATCGGCAGAGGCTGCTCGGAAGGGCATAATGAGTATATGGGACCAGGCAGATATTATTAAGGTGTCATATCCAATTATATAGGATTCTAATATGAGAGTCGTTTGCTACCACATGGGTGCAAACGAAATAATATTATTTCATTGTAATAATCTGTTACATGGCACTCATCAAGCCTTCTTATATAAATTTACAGATAAGTGAGGAAGAAATTGTATTTCTGACTGGTAGTGATGATCCTTATGATGATAATGTGGTGTTAAAGAAGCTTTTCCATCCAAATCTTAAGCTTTTGGTTGTAACTGAAGGGTCAGATGGTTGCAGATATTACACTAAGGTAAGTGCTAGTGGATAATGTACGAAATGTCTAGCAGAGGAGACCTAGGATGATTAGTTTCTTGTGGAAAAATGACTTGCTTGCAGTTAGCAGTAATTTCAGATGGTTGATCGTTTTATTCTATATGCTGTTGATAGGTTACAAGAACATTGACAACAAGTGGATTTTATGCAGGAATTCAGGGGCAGGGTTGCTGGTGTCAAAGTTAAACCTGTTGACACAACTGGTGCTGGAGATGCATTTGTCAGTGGTATTCTGAACAGCTTAGCTTCTGACCTAAATCTTATCCAGGTACCTGTAGTTATTGAAGAGACTAAAGAAATGTTTTGATTGCATCCTTTTTCCTTCGCCTATTTATAATGTTTGCATTACACTGCTTTTAAATCTACGTCAAATGCTTGTAGTTTGTGTGATCTTTGCTGTGCAGAAAAATTAGTACTATAGTTATATGTTTCTGGGTCATCTCCTAGAATGTAATATGCCTAAGAAGTTATAGTTCCTGACATATCAGGCCATTTGGAATAATAATTGCTCTTGATATAATTGTAAACCATCTCATAGTAGTAGAGGAGCTTCAATGTGAGGCATTTAATTAAATTTTTTAAATGCATAGGTGCATTATATGATCCTATATAGTGGTTGGTTTCTTAGTGAGCTTATTTTGTGAAGCCTAAGAAGATTTATTCAATTTATCTACACTTTAGGAACTCCACAGTTGGATTCACCCCACAATGAAGTAACTCAGTTGCATTTGTCGATGATCTTAGGAACAGTGTTGATTCCCCTTGCAGAGACCAAGATAATTATGTATGGACATTCTGTTGTTCAATAACTTTGAATTGCAGGAATGCTTAGCCTTTCATGTACATTGGAAGTTACCTTCCCATATATCTACTGATGATATTCCCTAAAACTGATTTTTTTTTTTGCCACGATCAGTTTATCTAACAAGTAATAAGAATGATAATATTGCCCAAAACTTCCGTAATGTGGTTGTTTAAGAGCCAGAGATCTTTTCCATGAACGGGAAAAATTACCAGGTTCTTGGCTTGCTATTTCTCCAATCAAAGAAATCCTATAGCATCAGTTTTCCGTGAAACCTTACCAATGCTATTTCTTTTACACTGCTTAGAATTTGTGGGGTTTCTGAACTTACTGGTTTCCTCAATAGTGAATTTCTCCGGCTGGGTAGAGGACTTCGTAGTACATATTCATGAAGCATTTCCTCGTTATTAGCTACATGGCCAAAGCCTTTATCTGGTCAATGAGCTTTCTTTAATTGACTATAAACTTGGCTTTCAATGTGAATGGTTATTCCATCTGCCTTGTCAAAGATTTTCTGCTTCATCTCCGAAGTTATGCATCCAAAAAAGTGGTTCACAAAAAGTTGGCATTTAACAACTGGCTACATGAATATGTACTTTCTTTCAAAAACTAATGTAAACTTTTCTTTTTAAAGGATGAGAAGCGATTACGAGAAGCTCTAGATTTTGCCAATGCCTGTGGGGCCCTCACGGTGATGGAGAGGGGAGCCATTCCTGCCCTCCCCACGAAAGAAACTGTTCTCCAATTCTTGTCGAAGGTTGCTGCAGGATAAACCAAGACTGAAATGCTAGTTCATGTACTTTCTTTTCTTGAATTAAGATAACCTAATGAGTTTCCTTGCCAAGGTAACTTGCTCCCTTTTATTGTGTACTGCATTACTCAATATGGAACTTTCCATTCACATTAAATCTCTGGCTTGGCTCATGCCCCTGAGAGCACAAACATAGGTGTTATGTTAGCATAGAAGTGTTATAATGATTACCAATAAAATAAAAGATGCAATTTTAGTCACCAAAAAAAAAAAAAAAAGCAAAAATGGTTTTGTTAGAATCATGGGTGGTCTTAGTTTATTCTTGGGTTCTGATGGTTGTCTGACAATCTAGGTTCCATAGAGATTATCCTAGTTAGGAGTATGAGACCTGAGCTACATCATTTCCTCAAAAAGAAAGGCCCAATGATCCTTTGAGTTTCCCCTGACCATTTCTAGCACTTTGATACACCCAAACCAGGTGCGGGAAATGCACAAAACCTGCCTAAGATTTCCCCCAGTGCAAAAAGAAAACTACTTTTTTTTTTTTTGAAGTAAAAAAGAAAACTACTTAATTCTGCTGGCAAGTGACAAAAGAAGGCCTCAAATCAAATTGCAGCATCATTAATGCAGAATCCAATGGCGGGGATCTCATCTTGCAAAATTCGGGTGTATGAAAGTGCTGCGTCACTTTCTCCTTCTTCATGTGGCTACCATGTGCAGTGAGTTATTTATACGAAGGAAAAACAAACTGGTACCTGGTTTTGTTGACCCGGAAATAATGGCAGCTGAATCACATCATAACGTCATCTCTTTTTTGGTGCAAATTTAAATGTCTTGAATTTTATTAAGAAAAATCTTATTTCAAGAATATAATAACTCTTTTATTAAATATAAAAGCAAACTCATTCATTTTCGCTTGAGAGGATGGGTAGTAAGAAGGGGTGATTCCTATGACATGGTCGATGTCATGAACGGGCCACATTGAATCATAAGATTTTTAACATGGGGGTGTCAAATGGAAACGATGGACGAAAATAGTTTATTGATATATATATATATATATATATTTTAAAAAATCCTCAATAAAACTCAAAATAGACATGTTTGATGAGAGAAAATGTTGATGCAATCTATTTTGTGAAGGTGTATAAGAAAAATGAGGAAGTATTTAGATTAAATTTTTTGAGATATTTGTGAAACTGAAAAATAAAAATCAAACATAGGAAATCGGAAAAAATGTGAAGACCAAACGGGCGGAGGCAAATATATCGGAAATGAGAGACATGCTTTGACAATTGACTTCTCTTTATTTACCAATGAATATATAATTTTCTCTTAATTTCCGGATTTGAAATAAATTTTTACCGGAAAAAAGTGCAAAATTTTGATAAAAAAGAAGAAGAAGAAGAAAATACATTATTGATCAGTTTGGGTGCTCATTTGTCGTCAACTATCATTTCCCATGGGAGAATAAAAAGATAATGAGTTCGTGGTAACATCGGATGCTAGGGTTGGATCGAGGAGGGAGAGATCTGAAAAGCATTTCAAAAATTATTTCTGGAAACGGAAAATGGCTATCAATCCTTCTCTCCGACCCGAGATCGGACCGGATGGCCTCGCTCATGAAGCCCCTGTCATTGCCTACACCGAAAAGGTTTTCTTCTCTCTCTCTCTCTCTCTCTCTCTGTGTGAAGAGTGGGATTGTGATATATATTTTTGGGTGTGTGGCAGATAATTGAGGAAGAGCAGCTTCAATTAAAGAAGTACGTACATTTCCCAGGTTTTCAGTTTTCAGACCCGTAACTGTTTGTTGTTCAATCTATAAATAAACTTTGGTGTATCTTTATTTCGATCGGGTTATTATTGCTATTCGTCTATGATCTAAGTGATGGTTCTTTATTTTTAAATTTGGGGATGGAATGGAACCTTGAAGTGATGACCGATCTCGGTTGATGGTGTACAAGTTGTTGTTGTCGCACTCCCACCAACACCCCTCCCAACAACCACCACCCCCCCTCCCCGGCGGGCTTGGCGTGCGTTCTTTGGCTGCTGAAAAAATAGAGAAGCAGAGAAAGAAAAACCAAGTAGCATATTTTGAATGATTAAATATGTAGTGTTTTCACAAAATAGTTGTTTCTAAAAGAGATCACAATGCTTTAGGGTTAGTTGGATAAGAAATTTATTGTGTTTATTTTAAATTTTCCTCCGCCACAAAATGGAAGGAATTCCTTCTAGGACTAGTAATAAGCGCCTTGTTGGAAGTTTGAAGTATGTGAAGTTGTGTGTTTATTAGTTTCCAAGCTTCTGTAATAATCATGGTTGGTAAAATGGCATGGTTTTGTTTTTTAACCATAACTATTATATACCTTGGTGAAATACTTGTACTTAATCTAGCCTGCGAACTATTTACATAAATTTCCATCAAAACTAAATCCTTTAAAACCTATATTAACATAAATCAGTTGTTAATTGAAGTGAGATTATGCCAACGACATCATGAAGTGTTAAATTGAGGAAAATGCTATATATAACACTCTCATCCCACTTCTATCTTGTCATATTGACATGACACTACCCATAAAGATGGGACCGACTACTGCTTTTGAAGAAAAAATCAACGGTTATGGGCAATGCCACATCAACATAGCATGAGGGGAATGAGATATAAGTGTACTATATAGCATACCTCTTTAATTAATACATGTCTTCAAACCGAAATTATGATAATATTTGGTGTATTTTAAATCATATTTTTTCCCTTATTAAGTTAAGAATGCCAAGGAGTTGAAACGTGACAAGTTGAAAGTGTTGTTAGGTCAGCATAGTTGTTATTAGAGGAAGCAGCCGCACTGGTGGTCTAGTGGGACAAAGTGGTTGTGGTAACAAGGTGATGAAGGTGTGGTGGTGATTGTGGGTCAATTCTAATGGCTTGTCACTGGTCACAGCTCTACTTTCTGGTGATTGTTGTAAGCTGGTGATGCTAGATTCTATTAGCTGTGAGGATCACAGTAGCTGGTAGGGCTTATTGCATGGTGGTGGTGGTAAGTATCTGCATAGTTAGTAGCAATAGGTACTTGTGGTGGTATTTGTTTTGGGATGGCATGTTTATCATGATGAGATTTTGGTGTTAGCAATATGATGCAAGTGACAGCATCGTGGTGGTAAGACATGGATTGGAGGTGGTTTTTGCTATCTTTGTCATTAGCCTTTTGATATCTTGCTTATAGTTTGCTTCTCTGCATTAATAATAATTATAAGAATGATATCGACAAGTTTTTAGTGTACCTGGATTTTTTTGCCTTAATATAATGGTTTTCTGTTTCTCTTTCTTCTATCATGTTATTTAGTGTTGCTGGTTCCTTCATAACTCTTGGCCATGTAATAATAATTTAGACAAAGAATGTTTGACTTAATGTTTTATTCTATTTTCACCCAGGTACATTGAAGAAAATTATTCTAAAATTCGCGATGTGGAAAGAGAGCTAGCAAATCTTAACTTGGAGCTGAAACTCACTGCTGGGCCCAAAAAAGCAGGTTGGTAGGTTGCCATCCTTAGTTATTCTTGTATTGCAGAAATATGATTTTTTTTTTTTTTTTTTCTCAGTAATGTGCATAGTTGATTGATTTTGTTGTTGCTATCATGTATGATGCATGCCTTAAGCGCTTGAACACTTAAGAAAGAAAATAGAAATGTCAACAGAGAGAGTTCGTGTTGCCAAGCTGAAGGAAGAACAAGCACGAAAGGTTTGTCCATTTAATGCTTGATTGATTTTAACCCTTCAGATAGTGGAAATAATGTTTGACATCATTTAAATAGCTTATGAAGGCCTCTTCTTCAAAAGTGCCTCTGAAAATGCAAGTTGTTACTCAGTACAATCAAGCTAATTGAGATTGTTAACAAACAACTTCTTCAGGAGTGGGAAATTGGTCTAGTCTACGTGTTCTCAATACTTACTAAATGCATACGTGCTTATATTTGTTAAAAACAAAAGTGTCCTTAGCCCTACTGAATTGGGAGAATTTTGATCACGTGTTACAGTGTTCTCAACATTAAATATTGGTGTCTTAAAGAATCTGATCTTCATGTTTTCTTTCTACCCCAAAAAGATAAACTTTGTGAAATTTGACGAGTGTATTTATAGTATGTCTACATGTGCCTGTTTGACTCTCAATGCATGTATTCCTTCTTTGAAATCAGAGAGGGCTTTTGTTCTTAAGAGTTAGGATTTTTTTGGGTTACGGGAAATTCTTATTGTTTTCTAATCACTTAATTTTTCCAGGGCATATCTATTTTCTCCGTTCTCTCTAATAAATTGTTCTTTTTGTGTACTTCAGGTGTGGGAAGCAGCATCAAAGGCTGTGCAGGATGAAGAAGCAATTAAGCAGAAGCTATGTGAAGACCTTAGCCAATTGGTATATAGCTCTGCCTCATGTGTATGTGAATAATGGTTACTGGTTGAAACTTTTGTCTTTTTGACACTATTATCTCTGATAGGTTCAAGAAAGCAGTACCACACAGTTCTCTAGGCTGGAGGAATTAAAACGAAGATTAGAGGCCTTGAATCCAAGTAGAGCATCCACGTCTGTTCCTCTTGTAAGTTCTCTTGCCTTTTCTATTTGTTATATTAATATATAGTCAGTGACTTGGATGGGGCCCTATGGCTATCGATTGCTTGGATTTTTCTGTTTTGTGATGATCAGTTTTGCTATTTCTGTGTTTTTTTAACCTGTAAAAAGAAAAAAACGTTATAGCCAAAAGAAAATGGTTGTGTATATTTGTTATATAAATAAAACTATGTGCAGCAGCTGTTGTGATGAACTTGTCCATTTCATAATGGTTTTAGTTTTGTGAAGAGATTCTTTATCACTTTTTATGGATATGTTTGCATCATTTGATTCATTTGATCTGCGGTGAGATTATCTACTGTCCAGATTGCAAAAGTATGAAGATTCAGACCCATGTTAACCTGGGTTTGTCCTGGTTATGTCTCTATTGACTTGCAAGGGAGTCTAAGCAAAGTTTAGACACTTTTTGGGGGTGAAAGAAAAAGAATTGGAAGTGCAGAAAGAAGAAAGCCCAAGTGATTTCTTGCTTTGATCTGCCTTTTCAAGGACTTTTCCACTCATCCAAGTCACTAACCAATATATAGTGAGTGGGAAATATATTAGTGATCCATCCATTCATTCAAGACACTAATAAAATGTCTTTGAAATTGAAAAACATATTAGTAATTAGTCATTGTAAGAAGTGTCTCATCCATAAATTTCTGTTTTATCTTTTCTGTACGATTAGATTCCTCTATGATCCTGTTACTTTTTTGTATTATCAGGGTTTTGAGGTCATGACCCTATTTTGACTTTGGATTGATCCAAGCTCATCTTCATCTTAAAATGGTTGAGTGCAGGTTTAGGCACTTCAATCTCTCGACTTGAACTTAACTTAGTGAGTTTGCTGTACATTTATTGATTCTTATTTGATTTCAACTTTTTCATATTTTCACTCAATAATGACCGGTCAGCTTCAAGTTAAGCCATTTTAACTGTGACCAAACTTGCTTGTAGCTTGCACTACGTGTTCTCAAATGTATCTATTGATCTTGCTGCCCCTTAGTTTAACCCCTTTTTTTCTTAACATATATTGTTCTTCTAATATCTAAGGATAGGATAACTGCTATATTAAGGCTTTAGTGTGGTGAAATACTGATGTTCAATATATTGGAGGGGCTTTAGGCCAAATAAAAGGAAATTTACAAAAGAATGGCAGAGGTGGAGCAAGTACGGGGTACTGGACAGGCAGCTTTTGCTGATGAGGTTTAAATGCTGAAGCTTTGCAATTTGAATGGTGATGATGTCTTTGGGATGGTTCATTGCTTTTGTCTATGTCTGTGTGAGCGTGTGGTGGCTTAGTCAGTGGAGGGGAAGAAAATGATGACGGGGGAGGAGAAAGAGAAAAGAAAGGGGGGGGTGGGGGGGGGTGGTTGTGATTATTGTGGTTGCTGCTATTTGTCATTAAGCTTAACAAACTCCTTTCATTTTTCTTTAGGCAACATCCGTCATGCACTTTCTGCTGATGTGACAATCACTGCTATATAATACAGTGGCAATAAATCATTTTTTTTTTCTATTTTTTTAATTTTGTACTCGAAATTATGTTTAGGATGCGAAACCAGCAGGAACTCTCCAGAGTAGTGCAGTCGTAAATGCGGCAGTTCCTCAAACAACGGAACCAGGTGCTGGAGGAACTGCAAATGTTCCCAATCCAGGAAATGGTGGAAATGTTGCAGTAACAAATGGACAAAATCAACAACCTTCTGTTGAGGGAGAAGGAAGAGGGAAGAAGAAAACTCTGTTCCAAGGAAGAGGAAAGGGAATTGGGGCTGTGCCTAAGGGTAGAGGACCTCCCGCACCTGGCTGGACTGGTGCTGGGTTTGATGTGGATGGTAGTAGAGCCTAGAAGCACCACTCCAGATTCTTTGCTAGAGCCACAGAACAGGGATCGCCACTGTTGCTGGACTACTCGTCATTCTTTGGTTGATGTTTTACCTTCCGTGTAATTTTTGTTTTTGTCTACAGATTGTTGATAATAAAATGTAATCTGAACTTTCTGACTTCTCATGGATACTTGAAAGTTGAAACTCATGTCACTAACATAGTATTTCAAGCAAGAATCAATAACATTGTTTCCAATTGTTCTGATCATCATGACCAAATTCTTATGAGATTTTCCTGCTCGTTGAAAATTTGCCTGTGATCATGAAATCGCATCAGTGAGTTGCCTGGAAACTAGTTTCCGATCAACTTGTAGAATGCACTCTCTCCCACTATATTTTGTTGAATTTTTGGAAGCCTTACTCTATTATTAGCGGTATCACCGCCGAAGTGCCTTCTTGCTTTTGAAAGCAGACCTATGAAATATGGTTTGTGGGCTCTTCAAGTGATGTAAACTGTAGAGGGAAAAATGGGGGAAGGGATGCTGAATATGAGATTTGAGCATTTTTAAAAAGAATCTGATTAGTATAAGAGAATGAACTGCCCAAGGCAAAGAGCAAGAGCAGCAAAAGAATTCAGGCCTACATTAAATTAGGAGGATCTTTGAGTTCTGCAAGAGTTAAGGGTTACAGCACCTGTTTCTCTCCAATAATCTGACAGAAATGGCTTATACCCTCCCTAAAACGGTCCAATCCCAGGCATCTTTCGCCTTTTTTTTTTCCTTTTTTTCCTAAGCAAACAGCTTATTTTTAAAACGGAACAAGATACGGGAGAGGGTGGAATTCCCAAGCAAACATCTCATTTCAATTAGTACAGCGAAAAAAAAATATATTCGGGCTATGAGATCAATTAAGGATGGTTGGTTGAGGTGCCCTGCAATTTGTTGATCTGAGTTGTTGTTTGAGGGGAAGACATCTTCGTTATCAATATTTGGGAAAGCGAAAATATAGTTGAATTAAACCGCATTGACTGGCCCGAGTTGCCAAGCATCTTTCACTGTGTCTTACATCATCATGAAATTTACTGTTCTTCAGCACGATTTTACCCCTTTCTGTTAAAAAAGCATCTAAAGCGAATGCATGCATCTCATAATGTCTGGGGGATCTGCATTTCTTCAGGCTAGCTTTGAGATTTTATTGTTACACATACATAAGGCACAAGAAAACATAGTTGACCATCAATAGGATGTTGGGGCAAAATTAAGGGCTAGGATGCTAGCAGGCAAGCAGTGCTACTACGTACAGTACTCCTGCTCAACTGACCTGGTCGGTCTTATAACTTGCGACCGGGGGACGTACGGCGTCTCTTTAATGTTGTGCATTAACGATAATTTAAAACACAAGCATAATTATAACTCAGTTGAATTATACATTCAAATATTACAATGATTTGGTCAAAGGAACATCAATTCCAGCTTTCACTTTTGGTGTTTTTAACCACTGCCTGCTTACGTTTACTGAATTAAGTTAGTTGGGCCGTCCAGGAATCGCTTCTTTTCGGGTTTCCAGCAACACTCTGATCTACCCAGTACAAACTTCTGGAACTTTCTATTATGTTTGTTTTGACCCAATTCTTTTTCTTGTCTTTTCTTTTCGTTTCTTTTTTTCTATCCAAATCTATTTTACATGTTAAGTCGTTTTTTTTTTGTTTTTAATTTTTCTCTGGGCATATCATTAGTACATTCAGATCATGTTTTCTATTCATATACAAACTTGATATTTGTGGATGGAAAAGCACGACGGATATTCCCGAGAAAATTTAAAACTCCTCTAATTAGTCAAACACAAGCAGGATGTGTCAAAGCTGCACGTACCTTTTTTTAATTTTTTACCAGCTGCATGCTGCCAATCCTAATCGATGAACATCCAACACATTCAAAGTAGCTGAAAGAAGGAACTATAATTTCAGCTATAATTGTCCAACCAACCACCCTCTTAGTCATGAAGAAGCTGCATGCATGGTGATCTACTTGATTGTTCATTATCTGTTCGATCTCATAATAGCTCTACAGTGAGCTAGGGCGGTACATTACCTAACTAGCAACTTTGTAGCTAGCAGGGATAGATGACACCTTCTTCGTACAGGGAAGAGCTTAACTGGAGGAACGTGGGAATGGATGAAATTCTGCAGAGCGGCATAATAATTCTGCAGATAAGTCGTCGTGGGTCAAGGCCTTGCTAGAGGTTCATTAACATTTCAAATTAAAACTTCTGGCAGCCGGTAGTTTTTCTCTTAAATATAGCCTGCAACGCAGCACGTACCTGTAGTTTCCCTTAGATTTTTGCTGTACAGATAGTCCTGTTTGTCACATCAATGGAGTTAAATATGCTGTACCTTTAACTAGGGATGGTCGAGTTAGCCGGAGAGATCTCCAACACAATGTTAGATACAGTGATAATGGGTAATTATTATGCAACTTAAAAAAAAAAAAAAAATTTATTATTAAAAAATTATTTTTATATATATCCCACGTTTACTCAATTTCTTCAAAAGAATTATATAATATTTATATATTTTATGATTATAAATATTATTTATCGGTTTAAAAGAGTATTAAAAAATTTTTATAAAAATAAAATTATAAATTGATATAATATATTAGATTTATTTTATAATAAAAATAATTTTATAATTTAATATATTACATTAAATTACATGATCAATCTATATATTTACTTTTTATAAAATCTTTTTATAACTACAAAACTTCTCATATTAAAATTGTTTATATAAATATTACGTTTGAATAATTTGTCCCGTCATCTTATAAGACATGAAATATAACGTATCTTTACTGATCAAAAACTACTTAATAATTACTTCCATTAAAAATGGCCGCGGCTTTATAATCAATTTAGGGTGAACAAAAAGTAGTTTTTCAATGAATATACAAATATTAGTTAAAAATAAAAATACACCAGGGCTGGTGAACAAAAAGATAGATACACCATAGGTCCATAAATGTTTATGTTTCGAAAAATAAAGAGACAGTCTATTAAAAAAAAATCAAATTAGAACGTGTTTTATGAAATTTGATTACAATGTGATCATTATAATATTATCAATGTATTTAGAGTGTCATATTCATACTGAATAATTATTGATCACTTACAGCATTTCACAATACTTTTTAACTTATCTCAACTCATTTGATCTAATAATTACAATATTTTTAAATTTTTATAGAAAATAAAATAAACAATTTATTTTTTTTAATTTTAAAATAAAAATAATATTAAAAAAATATTTTTTAATAATATTTTATTTAATTTTTAATTTTTATATTTTCAATTCACTCCATCTCATTTCATATAATATGCTAAAACAAACGAGGTCAAAAGTCTTCTTGCGTTAAATGGCAGGATCTGAGTTTATAGCGTATGTTCAGTCATAAATATATTTGTTACACCAAAACTCTCATCATATCTGTCGACATTGTCATTGTTATGATCATCCATCATTAATCTCTTTACTTGAAAATTAATTGAACAAATGGTACACAAATTCCACGAACTTGGATCACACACCCAAGAGGGAAAACTCAGGAACAAATAGATCGATCTTGAAAGCACCGAGCTGTCAGCTTGCCTCAAACAATCCCGGCCAACATCATGCTTGATTAATTCAATAATTAAATCGAGTGACCAAGTCAAAGGTTCACTCCCAGCTCATGATGTAATCCAGTACCTGATCGCATCTCACCACCATTAATATACCTGACCACAATTAAACCACCTCACATTTGACCGATCAGGCCAGTACCATCACATGATGCATGTGATCATTTGCATTTGCTTTTGAATTTCCCGCTTGATCGGTAATCTTAGCTAGCACACTGATTGTTCACTGCCATACTAGATTTGTGATCTGCAAGATATCTAAGCGAGATTGCCGTTGAAAATAATTAATGGAAGTTATAAGACTCGTCAGTGGAGTCAGATCAGAAAAATCGTACTTAATTATCGCAGAGACCCCGGAGATCGAGGCCGTACCTTCGCAGCACATGATCATACGTTTACTTAACTTCATGACTGTTTTTTGTGTTTTCCCTTAATTGGTGAATTAACTAATTATATATATTATACGTACTCGATCAAGGGCATTCTTTTCAAAACTTATCCGTACTAATACGACGTGATGAATAATGAATATCTCATGCTAGCTCGATCTTAATTTAGAACCCTAAAATATCTGCATGTTGAATGATCTGATGAACGTTTCCTGGGACAAAACAAAATCATGATAACGTTAAAGTACTCCCCAGATCGAAATAATATACTTGATCAGATAAAACTGATCATATATAGGTTTTTGAAAGAAATATACCGTGTGTCAACGACTCAACATATATACGGTAAAATAGAAAATGATGGTCAGTGAATGTTTCACAGTTGAGATAGGAATCGTTTGCCTTGCACGCAGACATGACAAGATATTTCAATATAAACTGGGGTCTCTTCTTCATTGAGCAAGAGAGGCAATGAGTATCGCGTGGAAAACTTTTGGAAGTTCGCATCAATAATCCTACAAAAGATCCCTTGACGTGATCGATGATGGTGGTCATGATCATTCAGTAAGACGAATAATTTCGAGCATATAGATATATATATATATGTATATAATGAATCTTTGAATTCATCTCATTCATTCGATCTCATTATTCCCGTAATTATAATTCATATATAATTTTTGAATATGTGTGCTAATTGCACTTAATTATAGCATGCAGTTGGACATGATCACTCTTACAGCTAGCAACCTAGTACGTACTCATGTACTGGTTGTGAAGACTCAATAATATTAGATTTTGGGATGGTCATGTTCATGCGCAACATTTCATATATATATATATATTAGGTGGAATAATATTATATATAGTACATGGTGGTAAAGTGTAATTTCAGTTGAGAAGCTTATGATCAATCTAATCGTCTGTCCATACTGTACATGTACGTATAAGATGATGATCATAGATCGACCATATATAAATCATATAATTATATATATATATTGTATAATGAAGTACGTATCACATGTGAATGGACGTACATAAGGCAGCTGTATGATTAGCATGAAAGCTAGATGCACAACCTCAAAAAAAGTACAAAAATAGAGTACTAAGTTACTAACCACAAACAGTAGGTACAACCACTACTGGGTACCACATAGAGATGAAATAGCCCCTACGTACGGGACTGCACACACGTCGTACCTATGATAATTTTCAGGCCGTTCGATGCCCAGATAGAACAAACAAAATCGTTAATTTTGACGTGGTAGAGTTAGGTAAGTAGCTAGAAATTAAACTCATGAAGTGAAACATCAGGAAAAATCACAAGAACATAAAAACCTCTTGTAAAGATTTGGATAATGAATTTAAAATAAAATGAAAGTTGAAATTAAGTTGAATAAAATATTATTTTTATTTTAAAATTTTAAAAAAATTAAATTATTTATCATATTTTGTATACAAATTTAAAAAATTTATAATAATTAATTAGTGTTTCTATAGTCTATTTATCCAATATATACCCCTCCAGTACTTGAATATTGCTCTTACCAAATACATAAAACTCTATTTCCATAATCCACGCACGCATGAGTTATAGCTTTTATTTATAATAATAATAATGGACAATGTTAGTATATAGTACCGATGGTTAACTGATAAAGTGAACCAATGCAGTGTAAATATATATTTTTATTTTATTTTAATTATTTTTTATATAATTTTAAATATTTTTAAAAAATAACAAAAAAATAAATTCACTAATATTCAATTATTTAATCATTAAATAAAATTAAAAAATAAAGAAGTCAATCAATTATTTTTATCAGTCAATTTTATTGATTCTACTAACATTTTCTAATAATTAATAATATATATAGTAGGAGCGTTCACGTATGACAATTTAGCCGTCAATCTCTCTCACTCTGATCTGATGTCTTCTCTCTCTCCCATGCATATTACATATTCATGTTTTAATTTATTTATTTTTCCAGATCAATGTTATTCTCCTCTCACATCATCATCTTCTATTCTGACATCTTACAACGGAGTCTCAGCTGTAGCACACCTATTTTCAAAATAAAGGAATCTTAGCACTTATGTTCATAGACAGTCGTATTTAACTTCCTGTCCACCTTATTTATTTTTTGACACATAATATTTATGGTAGACCGGGATATATGGTCCACCTAAAATAGGAACCGACGTCAAGAATCCCAAACATAGTCCATCTTCGTAGCTTCGTCTTAGTTGGTCGATTTGGGTTCTGCTGGGGACGAGCTTTATGAGCTGAGAATGGAGAAGGATGATGGACTTCGGCAAAGGTCTTCTTCAGCTTCGAACATAGATACGAGGAAAGGACGTTCGCTTCAAACACGAACAATGGGAAATGATAAAGGAGAAAAGGAAGTCATTTTCTTTTTACACGTGGATGCGAGGCCGCGGCGGGGACGCAATCACGGTTGTCCATAGCATTTTTGATATACATATGAAAGAAAAATAGAGAATTGGTAATTAATGGTCAACTTATAAAAACTTTTCTTCATTTAAATCCAATCCTGGCGCTGTTTAATTACAAATGGTACGTACATTAATGTAATTCAAATTAAACCACTCATTAATTAATTGATGTACTTTTTCCGCGATAAATTGACAGAATCTAAGGATGTCCAATTGAATACCAATATCTGATCTCTTTTCTGCCTATAGTTGCACTTTTTTATTTGTCGGTCGAACTTGGTTGCAACTTTAGGGTGCCTCTGAAAGAGAATCCACGTCGTTCATGTCTCGGCTGCATGCAACTTATCATTTTTTAAGTACCATTGGTCGTTTTGCATCTTTGCAAGTGTATACTATATAGTAATGTTATTTATAATAAAGAAATATGCATATATAAAAAATAATAGAATTTATTATTAAAAAGTTAAGTTTTTTTCACGTAGATCTTGTACATATTTATTTTTTTTTCAAAATGATTATACGACTCTTGTACACTCTCTAACGCTTTTATGGAAAATCTAAATCACATTACTATATTTCAAAATGTGGAACTTGAATCGTGCCACCTATAACGAATAGGCCCGACAAAGGCATCGAAATTTTAAAAGAGGTAGATTGTGATAACTCATATAATAAGGATACAGATATGTGATGTATGAGATCCTACATTGTTTGAAAATGAAAAGTTCTTACTCTTTATAAGGTTCCAATGAACCTCTAATTGTATCATTGACTAGTCATTTTGAAATATAGGTCATATAATTTGGACCTTCTTTTAAAGTTTTATATATTTACAACTGTAACTATTATTTCTTATACTATATATATACTCCCGCGAACAACCAATTAAACTAACTATATTTAAACATATATAAATATTCCCCTAGCATGCATGCATATTCCCTTTCTAAACCTAAACTTTTAATTAACCTAATAACTATATTTATTTTTCTTAGCAATTGTTAGTACTTTAATAATTAGAAATTAATTGTTGCGCCTAATTAATAATCCAGTAGTACTGCTACTAAAGATTCAGAAGTTCTTTTTAAGCAATACAACTTAAAAAGAAGATAAAAAGTTAAAAGAAAAAACAAAGAGAGGTATTGGAGATCAGTATTGCTTAAGAATAAATTAATTCTTAGAAAGAGAAAGGAGGAGCTCAGTAAGAGAAAACAATATACAAAGGATGATGGAGGAGTGAGAGAATGGGATTCCTCTGCCAGCAATGTCTTTTGAGGACCAATCAAAAAGCGAATTCTGTTGGAAGTTAAAATCCCTGGTGGAACCCTCAAAACTCTTTACAAGTCCCAACCAGTGGCCCCACCGCAATACTGTGTCTCACGTGAATCGCCCATGTGACGCCCTCTGCTCTTTGTCTCTCTGTCTCTCCTCCAAACGGTGTCGTACGATCAAGTCACCAAAACTCCATAGCTGTTTCACGCACGAGCGTGTCCAATATGTCCTTCTCTATTTCCGTCACTATCTCCTCTCCTTCCTCCTCACATGCCATCGCACTTTGGAGCTTCAGTCTTGGAATATCCTTGTCGATCAAAGCATCAATGTCTTCCAGCACACGACAATCGGCACATGGGAAGCTTCGGATTTTGGCACATAATTTTTCAATTAGTTGGGACCCTTGCATGTGACAAAAACCAGGTCCGTTCTTCGAACTTGCCCATTGCTTCATGTCTATGTAAGTTGGCTTCAAAATCTCAACCAACAGTTCATCCACAAGATGGAACAGTAATAGTTTTTGGTTGCACCCTAAACCCAATCGACCAGGCATGATCCCAGTACTCTGACTCTCACTAGTAAAGATGGCAGTAGATGTATCGGTGCCAGTATATTCGAGTTCGTGAAGGATAGCTGGGTCTAAGGGATGGGAAGGAGAGAACCAATTGGAGAAGGACACCATGCAGGTTTCTTTGTCTATACCAGTACGCCTTAGGATGTTGCTAACGTACTCATATTCGGCTCCACAAGCTCCGGTGGTGGAGTCACCGTTAAATCTGTCATCGTTACTTTCTCGGGCCATGAGCTTGTCCGTCGTTTCTGGTTTGTACTGGCTCGTACAACTAGATAACTGTGAGCTACATCTTGATTTTTGGGCGTCAAATACCTGAAACTGTGTTCCCCATAATACAAAAACAAAATAAGCCAATAGACTAAACGATAAGTAGCCCCCCAAAAAAATTAAAAGCAAAAAGGAATACTGCTTGGTTTACTACAACAGATTTTTTCCTTCGAAAGGTAATAGAAAATATAGAATAGAGCACCTGTTTTTGAGGAATCTTGGTTGCTGATTGGGAAGGTTCTTTCTTCACTGTGAGAAGGGTTGGGACAGTGATGTTGAGAAGGTCATTTGACAGAGGGGTTTTCTTGCATTTCTTCTCTGGAATGTTGGCTCTGGGGGCTATTGATCGCCGAACAAATGGTTCCTCTTGCTTGTTTCGGATTATATCCGAAGTTTGTGGAGGCTTCTTTAGCCTCTGATGGAACCTTTCACCTTCGATCTTTTCACATTTTTTAATCCTTTTCGGGCCCTGCTGCTGCTGCTTTTGCAGTGGTTGAGGTTTCAGCTTCATGACTGAAACTTTAATCGGTTGCGGCTGGACATTCTGTGATGAAGACAATGAAGACGACGATGGTTTTGGATAATGAAAAGATTTATCTTTGCTGGATGCTTGTGTCGTGCTTGATTTGATCTTTGGCTCCGAGGATCTGAGCCTTGGAGAGCAAGAAGGTGCTGAGTGCTTTCCTGGACTTGAATATTCTTCCACAACTTTGGTGAAAGCCTTGGAATATTTCCTTGATTTGAATTGGTTAACAAGCTCAGTTGATCTTCCTTGATCTCTGTTCGTTATAGTGTTCGTTATGTCCATCCCGACTTTCCTGCTAACCTTTTCTTTCAACTGCTTCACAATTTGCCTAGCGTGCTCGCTCGGACTTCTGTTATTCTCCTCTTCACCTCTGCGCTCTTTCCTTCTCAGATATGAAAATCGAGAGAACTCTAAGTCCTCACTTGCGCTCAAGTTCTCTTTGTTGATCTGAAGTGAGAGCCTGTGATCGACGTTGGATCTTCTAGCTGAGGATATTCTTGGAGTCTCCGGCAAAGACCGAGTACCAGTAATATCGTAGTCTAAGATATTTCTTAGCCTGCTTTGGAGGGGTTGCGGTGGACGAAGACGGTGAGAATGTGATTTTGGAAGAGGATTTTGTGTTCCATGTGCTGAAGAATAAGAAAAGGGAGAGCGAGTTTCGGGAAGAAGGTCGAGACCCATGAGTCTTGCTACCAAATTCGGGGTCTTGATTCCAGGAGAGCTGCTGATTTCCGAGGAAAAATCATTTGGAGCTCCAGCCTTCGATCCTCTGAGTCCACTTGTTTTAATTTGGATACCTATCTGGATTTTCAAAAGAAAAAAAAGAATCTTATAATAGTATTAGGGACTCCACATTATCATTATCATCATCATAAGTACTCGCTTTACAAAACAAGAATCTTAGGAAAAAAAATAAAGCCTGGAAAATTGTAAAATAATTTTCTAACAGAATAACTTACAGGGATGTTAAAATCTTCTTCTTCCTCCTCTTCTCCTTCTCTTGTAATACATGATAACGAAAGCTCCTCCGATTGCAAGCTATTTCTTGGTGCTCCAACTCCTGGATTACACAGATATTTCATAATCGAAGTTTAAGAATGTATGAGAGAGAGAGAGAGAGAGAGAGAGAGAGAGAGAGAGAGAGAGAGAGAGAGAGAGAGAGAGAGAGAGAGAGAGAGAGAGAGAGAACCTTTGGGATTAGTGGGTTCCTCTGGCAGGATACAGGTAGGCTCGAAAGAGGGTTTTCGGTGGTGCAAAGCGAACCGAAACTGATGGAAATCAAAGAACTGAAAGACAGCATTCATGCAACCTGAAGAAGAGGCATCTTTCTCTCCTCCAGCACCACCTCTCTTGGAGGATCTTCCGCCCCAATACCATTCCCTACCCATTGCTAGTAATACTTCTCTCTTGCTATTCCGTGGACAAGAAATATGGTCTGGAAAGAACTTTTCTAACAATGAGAAAATCAGAATGAAAATGACAGAAAGATGCAGTCTTGGCTCAGTAGACAAAGAGACTATGTATGAGAGAGAGAGAGAGAGAGAGAGAGAGAGAGAGAGAGAGAGAGAGAGAAGTTGAGAGAGAATAGCTAAAAAGATTGTGGGATATGCTGGCGAGGAAGCGAGAAAAGCGGATCCATCAAGCATAAAACAGCCCCGTTTTATTTGAAGAATTAAGTACAGTGAAACTATTTGTCTGAGTTTCTTTATATTCCCCCCCCCCCCCCTTTTTCTCTCTCCTTCTCCCTTTTTTTTAAACCTTTTCTTTCTATATATTTTCACAATCTCTGTTTATCTTTATCCTAGATTTTCACACTCACTCCCACGTTTTACCAGAACCAGAACGAGAACCAACTCTGCCCTCTCTTTGACAGTCATTGGGAATTGAGATGGATAAAGAAATTGATGTATGACGATATGACTACGTGCCTCTGTATTTGCCAGCTCGAAGCGAGGAGGAAGCGTAAGTGGTGTACAACGCCTTCCTTGCTTACAAGTGTTATATAAAATCTTGATATACAGTGACACACTAGAAGAGTGATGATAAATTCAGTGGTGTAAGTTCTAATAATTCATTTTAAAAATAAGTGGGTCTATTTAAAAATAATAATTTTATCACGTTAAGTTTCAGATTTTCTTAGTTTTTTTTTTTTTTTAAATAGTCTATGCATGCCCCAAATTTACACATTTTAAGAATGTAAATATCATTTTTTATAGTAAAATATTGATGTAATAGGCATTGTATATGGTATCGTTTTGCATACCTTTTCTGCTCAACTTGGAATTACATACCTCTCCCATAGGCCATAACGTTAGGTTTGAAACAAAGCTATATTTTTTGAATCAAATAGATTAAAAACAGAAGAAACAAAGTGAATTGGCTTGTATGGTATGGGAAAATATCTCTTTAAATTATTATATGAAATTAAGCGTCTCAAGCGGTAGAAAGATAGACATATAAATTGAGTTCTACAACAGTGATTACTGTCTGTGTAAATTTATTAGACAACATTAAATATTCATTAATTATTGCAAGATTCATTTCATATATCTCTCTCATACGAGCAATCTTGATGTGTATAGTGTTTATCCTCTTCTATATATTTTTGAATTATGATGCATGTAGAATTCTCTAGCGTATTTAACTTTCTCTTTTTATTATCTTATTTTTTATGTTTCCAAGAAGACTATATCTCAATTGTATTGAAAAATATCCTTATTTATAACGAAAGAATACTGTGGCCGGTTACAAGCTCAAAACTTAATTTAAAAGTTGCATTAATATATATTCAAATGAAACCCAAAACCAAGTCATAAAAAACCAAACCTAGCCACAACATTCACTATTCACTGATATCTTACTCATGAATTAGGTTGAGCCTCGCCTAGGACAACATGTTAACAAATTAAAGAAATTGTCTCATCTGACTCTCGTTTGAGTGGCACTACATGCATTTATATATATGAAATATTTCACCCAGCTTAAGAAATATATATACATTGAAGTAGAACGGCACATTGAATTACGCGAGCTCCCTGTTTACTCTATATATACCAAATCAGAACACATGATCAGACGGCCGGTATCAATCGCGCGTGCATGGCTATATTATTTTGGGTAATGTTATTTTAAAGATCTTATATATATCAGCTATATTCTGATCGATGTATCCATTTATGTGTTTATAATTACTTTGGATCTATAAATATCTCAAGATCGATCATGATTTATCTAGTGAAAGTCCCACCAGTACTAGCACTCCATGCGAAAGACAAATCGATCGAGTACGTACTGGGATGAAAGCTTAGAGTGGTTGGAATCTTAGGGTTGTACAAGAAACCATAAAACTGATTAGAATCGATTCAGACTGGCCATCAGAGCACGGAAACAGCTGAAACAGGTGTAGAACCGATCGGCTGATGATAAACTTAAGTCAAAACCAATGTTGGCCAGTTTGAGTCTGGACCGGACCATGAACTGACCGAATATATATTATATTTTTTAAAATATATTTAATATAAAACGATACCATTTCACTTAATTGAAACGACGTCATTTTAAATGAATTTGGAGAAAAAAATTAAGATCGAAACTATCGTTTCAATTTAGGTTTAATCCCCCCACCCTTCTTCTTCTTCTTCTTCTTCTTCTTCTTCTTCTTCTTCTCTCTCTCTCTCTCTCTCTCTCTCTCTCTCTCAAGCGTGCGCACTTTGTAGTGCCTTAACTCTATCTCTCATCTCTCACACAGCAGTGTATCTCTCTCTCTCATTGCACGGTCGCGATTCGCACAGTGAGCCATCTCTCTCATCGTGATTCATATATCTGATTCTTCATTTCTCAGTTTTTTTTTTTAGAAGAGCCGGCAGCCACCCACATAGCAGCTCCATCCCAAATTTATTAATAAACCCTCACTTATGGTGGAGGAAAACCGTAGTTACAACCTGAGACCTGAGGGATACAAAAAACCAAAACCCAGGCCTTAAAACACAAACCAAAAACCATAACTAAAGTTTATACAAAACAAAGAACCAACACAAGAAAACCTGCACCTGCAAAAACAACAAACCAACCACACAAATAAAAATATAGCACTTCGAGAATAGAGAAAAGAAAACTAACTTACCAGGATCAAAAACTAAGAGATGCGTAAATAAGGAAGACCAAGCCTATCCGTCCGAATAAGACCTCTTAGTTGAGTAGAAATATCATCATCATCAGCCCAGTCTGTAGTTAGGTCCCTAGCACCTCGCTTAGCAAGATAATCAGCCACAACATTTCCTTCACGAAAAATATGATGAACACGATACTCCATGCACATAAGGTATGCATTTAATTCATCCCAGAAATCCTCTAAATACCAGATATTACAAGAACCTTTAGTGATCCAACTAACCAGAAGCTGAGAATCAGTCTCAATCTCAACGTGAAAAAAGCCAAGAAGGAAGCACCTGCAAACCCCTTCCAACACACTACGTAACTCAGCATAATTATTAGACCCATGACCCAGCGACACAGAATACGCCATACAAAGCTTGCCACCATGATCACGAATAATACCCCCAGCACCAACCGGCCCCGGATTTCCTAAACTGCTACCGTCAGTATTAAGCTTCACCCAACCAAATTGAGGCCTAGACCATCTCACCACACGAACCTTCTTAAGCTTAGGAGATAAAATAGGAATATCAATCCTATTCAAAATAGCAACATCCTGAGTAGAAAGCTTGGAAACTTTCATGATCAAGTGCATAATTCTATGGATCCAAATTTTAATAGCTTGCCAAACTGACTCAGCATTAAAAATCTTATCTTCATAACGTGCTTTGCATCGCCAATCCCAAAGTTTCCAAGAAACAATAGAAGGAAGAAGGCCAAAAATAGTCCTAATTTGTGAAGACTTATCGCACGACAAAACCAAAAATTAATCTGATCCTGCCAGGTATGAAAAACCCCCATGTGAACACCTAACTGAATTGCAGCCATACGCCAGATCTGACGAGCAAAGTCACCAGTACAAAGCACATGATTTAAGTCCTCAGCGTGGCCTCAAGCGCAACAATGACATTTAGAAACCAAAGAAATCCCAACAGTTTTAATCTTCTCATCAACACTCAAGCAATTATGAAAAGTCTTCCACATCATAATAGAAATTTTCTTAGGAAGATTATGATGCCAAATCCAGTTAGCCCAAGGTAGAGGAGACGCCCTGATCCTTATACAGTCCCAAGCACTCTTAGTAGTAAAATTACCGTTTGTGTCCTTTAACCAAATTAAAACACCCTGCCCATCCCTCCTCCTAGCCAACAACTGACATAAATCATTAGCTTTTTGAGGTCCCACAAGCTCTTCCAAAAGAGAAACATTCCAACCATTATCAAGACGATTCTTTGATCTTCAAAAAGGGTTGGTCTATAACCGGATAATGAACACTGAGTGGACTGCCCTCCGCCCAATTATCATACCAAAAAGAGATATTACCCTCTCGAACAAGCCACTTTGAGTTATTTAAAATGTCGAGAATACATTTAACAATAGATTTCCAAAACCGAGTGCCCTTGTCTGGCTGCAAAAGAGAAATATGATTACCTCTAATATATTTGCCCCGAAAAAACTCTGCCCATAAAGACTGGCCCTTAAGAAGTTGCCAAGCGAGTTTCAAATGTAAAGCTTTCTGAATATCACCAAAGTCACGAATACCCAATCCCCCCTCCTCAATAGGCCTACAAATATTTTTCCAAGCAACCAATTTCCTCTTACGTTTACCTTCAGCATCACCCCAGAAGAAAGAACTCAAGATCTTGTTCAAGGCTATAAGAACAAATTTAGGAACATTTAAAACAGCCAACAGATGAGTAGCCATACTAGACAAAACATGACGAAGAAGGATGGTACGACCACCACCAGAGAGCATCTTCATCTTCCAACCCTCTGTCTTCCTTTGAACCTTACCGACCAACTCACCAAAGTCCCCAACTTTAAGCCTTCCATCAACAATAGGAACACCCAAATATTTAAAAGGAAACGTACCTTCAGCAAAACCAGTGATACAAAGAATAGAAGTTTTCCTAGCAAGGGGAATTTTTTTAGAGATATACATAGCACTTTTATCTTTGCTTAGAACTTGCCCCGTCCAATCTTCATAACGATTCAAAACCTGCATCAAACCCTTCATGGACCTCTTACCACCATTAGCAAAAATAACAATATCATCCGCATACATAAGGTGAGAAATGAGAGGGGTACCTCTAACTTGAACAAAAGAACCAACTTTTCCATTCCCAAAAAAATTCTTAAGAAGGCGGGAGAGCGCACCTCTTGCATAATGATAAATAAGTAAGGAGAAAGCGGATCCCCTTGCCTCAACCCGCGCTCACCCTTAAAGAAACCCAAAGATGTGTCATTTATCATAACAGAGAACCATGGTGTGGAAATACAGGATTTTATCAACCTGCAGAATTGAGGGGAAAAACCAAAAGCATCCAAGACATGTAAAAGGAAATTCCAATCTATCATGTCATAAGCCTTGGACATGTCAAGCTTAACCAAAACATTCCCCCCATTAATATTTTTATGAATAGAGTGGACCATCTCTTGGATAAGGCTAATATTTTCAAAAATACTCTGGTCAGGAATAAAAGCCCCTTGCTCTTGAGAGATAAACTTACCAAGTAAACTCGTCAAACGGCCTACAAGAATTTTTGCACAAATCTTATACACCACTGAACAAAGATTAATAGGCCTAAATTTATCAAAGCCAGACGGTTTATCCACCTTAGGAATCAAGACAATAAAGGAAGCCGTATAAAATCTAGGAAACTCATTATTCTGGAAGAAATGAGATATAGCATCCAATAAATCCTCTTTAACCACATCCCAACAAACCCTATAAAAACCAGAGCCAAAACCATCCAGACCGGGACTGCTATCAATGGGAATACTAAAGAGAGCCTCCTTAAGTTCCTCAAAAGATGGGACTTTGCAGAGATCCGCATTCTCCTCAGCAGTAATCATAGGATAAATTAAATAAGTAAGATCAGGCAAATCCCTAGTACCCTGAACCCCCAAAAAATTCTTAAAGTACTTAACAGCCGCTTGATGAATCTCCAGAGGGGAATTAAGAGAGGTACCATCCAACAGACACATCTCAATAACTCTTTTATTATTCTTGGCATTCAAATAAGAATGAAAAAATTTTGAATTCTGGTCCCCATCTTTAAGCCAGCTTTTCTTAACCATATGAGAGAGGCGAGTGTCCTCTCTATTCATCCAGGTTAGAAGATCCATTTTAGAGCTCAAGAGATCAGTCTCATCCTCAATATTAAAACAAGTTTGCAAGCTATTTTCCAACCTCTCAATACGATGTTCTAAATCTTTAATCATCACCTCCGTTCTACCAAAAACAGTCTGATTCCAATCCCTTAACACTACCCTTACCTATTTCAGTTTAAGAGAAAGATTTAAAAGCCCAGAACCAGTTCCCCCTATACTCCACACACTCTCTACAAGACGAAGGAAGTCAGGATGATCCGTCCACATAAACTGAAATCGGAAGGGGCTAGGACCATACCTGAAAGGATCCTCTCCCATTTGGATAACCAATGGAGAATGATCAGAAGTAGTGCGGGCTAAAACCTGAAAAACCAAGTTAGAAAAACAGTTAAGAAAATTTGAATCAATAAAACACCGATCTAACCTTGCCCATTTGCGAGCCAAACCGCCTTGGCCGTTACACCAAGTCATCTTCGAGCCTTTTGAGCACATATCTAGCCAACTATTGTTGTGAATGTACAATTTGAAATCTTCCATAGCAGAAAACGGACGTGGATGACCTCCTCGTCTTTCCGAATCATCCTTGATAATGTTAAAATCCCCACAAATAACCCAAGGAAGGCCACTACATCCTGAAACCTCAAAAGCCTCCCAAAGCATCTTCCTCTCAAGTTGATTGCACTTAGCATAGACAACAGTAAAAACAAATACGTGACCATTCTCCTCAACTTTAACAAACACAAATTGATTAGACGCAGCCAACCATTGAACCGAAACATTCAAATTCCACAATATCCAAATTTTCCCTTCTTGTGCTTCATTAGTGATAAAACACTCACAACGAAGACGCCCCAAAAGTCTAGGAATATTCTCTTCCATCAAAAACGGTTCGGCCAAAGCAATTATATTAGGCCGAAATTTTTTATAATTTTTTTCAAACGCATAAGAGAAGTACCAACACCTCTAATATTCCAAAAAATAATTGGACTTATCTTAAGTTTAATTTAGAGGGACGAGTAACCACCCGGGTGGAATTTCTTTTTTTCAACTTACCAACGATAATTTTTGCTCCTTCTGATTCAGAACGATAATCTTTTTCCATATCATCTTTAATCGTGTCCCTTTCAATGCCACAATCAGATTGAGTATCAATAGCCATATCAGACTCAACAACAGTCATGCACCCATCTTGGACAGCTTCTTCCCCACACCCATCCTCCATTTCCTCATCTTGCACATGTTCTTGGTAATTTTTCAAACTGGGCCCTGCCTCTCCAAGACCCAAAACATCACCCATAGGCCCAACTACCTCCACCATTTTCAGACCCAACATAAGACCCTTCTCCATCGGACCCACTCGGTCAGCACACTCCTCACGCTGGACCCCATCACTGTCAGGCGCACCAGACCCCTCACACGTCCCACTACTAATTTTACACCCAACCTCAGCATGCACAAAAGCAGCGTCGGCTTCCTCCCTTTGCAGCGTATCAATCAGTTGCAGGTCTTGAGAAACAACCCTCTCATCTTCACACTCTTCCGTAACAGGACCTACTATAGTCAAAGGCTCTTGGTCTGAATTCCGTTGCACCTCCTCCATAGCTCCATCAGGTTGCTCCCCGGGTTTTACAACAAGGTCAGAATTCGGTAAACTGGTGTCCATCATGGCCGCTCCTTCTGCATGCACTTCCAAACCGCTGTCTCCCTTTTTAACCACCCACTTCTTTCCTCCTTGACCCTTCTGTAGTTGATAACAGCCCCGTCTACAAGTTTTATGGTTATGTCCCTGGCACTTATAGGTGGTGCAATACGCAGGTAAAGTTTCAAAGACAATTTCTTGTCTTCGGCTACGTGGCAAACCTAGTTTTCCAATCTAGAAGTGGGAGATCGGCTTTTTAGAGGAATCAATCTCAAGACAAATCCTTGCTCCATCGGTTCGAGTCACACAGGTTGTGGAGTTATCACAGCGAATAAAGTTTCCAATCGGGGTTGTAAGCATCTTCAAAACAGAAGCATTATAGAAATTCGGTGGAAGGCCAGGCAAGAAAACCCACACCGGTACTCTAGGCAGTTCAAAGTCTTCATCAAAATCTGGAGTCCATGCGTACGACTAGGGCTGCAAATGAACAGAGCCGCTCGTGAACAATTCGAGATCAACTCGTATAAACTCGACTCGGACTCGGTTCATTTAATAAACGAGTTGTTCGTGAACATTAATATTGGTTCGAATATTAAACGAGCAAAACTCGTATAATCTCGACTCGATTCGGTTTAGGCTCGTGAACAATATTCGTATAAACTCGATTCGACTCGTTTTGAACTCGTCACAATACTCGTAATATTTATATATATATATATATATATATATTTACATATATACTTACATGTATTCTTTTATTATATATATTTTATATGCTATGTATATTATTTTTTATTATTTTTTATACTTTGTATAAGTAATATATATAAAAAATAATATATGTTGTTATTTTAAGTTTATGTATAAGTAACATGTTTTATTATTTTACAATAATAATTTATCTAGTTCATAAAAGAATTATTGAGTCAAATATAAAAATTTTATAAAAATAAACAACTCTAATTGATTGCGACACTTTCTTAACTAATCATATTTTGATTATTTGGCCATATTTAATATTATATTAATGATAATCGAATATTTAATATTAAATTAATAGTTTAATTATGTAATTTTTTAAATGACTTTAATGTATTAGGCATTCTTGATGCCATATATATTGAAAAGTGACAATTAATCAATGTTACATTGATATCTAGTTAAAATTGATTGAAAGAAATAATCTCATTTATTTATAAAAAAAAAAAAAAATCTCATTTGTGCTTCAGCCAATCAAAAATAAAATAAAATTGTGGATCAGATTTTAACCGAGCTCGAGTCGAGCTACTCGAGCTCGTATAAACTCGTATATTTTTTGTACTCGAGTTCGAGTTGAGTTCGATCATCATTTATTTTATACGAGCCGAGCTCGATCAGAAATTTTCAATATTTTTCGAGCTCGAGTCGAGTTCGAGCGGATATATATGCTAAACGAGCTCTTGACCCCCTGCTCGAATTCGACTCGATTCGGTTCGTTTGCAGCCCTACGTACGACTGATAAGAGATGCCATTTACTTCACATGACTCTCTGGACAAAGATTTATGGAAGTCACTTTCATTGGACATCCGAATAAAAACATGTCGAGGCTTGCGCATGGTAGAAACGACTGACATACAAGACAACCCCGAACGGCAGTGGATAAATGCTCTGATGGCATCCAAGGATGGCCGCTGCCGTAAGAATTTAAACACCATAGAATATCTAAAAGGTTCAGTAGTTTTCTCCAACTCCTCCACTGAGAACGTAAAGAATAGTTCTCCATCAATAGTTTTTGGTTGACGGAAAGGAACAGCCATCTCCGGCAGGGGTTGAGGAACCACCGAGACCAGATCTGCATACGACCGAGGATGGCCAGATGGCGGCGCACTAACGGCCGCCATGCAGCCTATGTGAAGAAACCAATGCGAAAAGAACGAAACCCTAGCAGAGCATAAAAATTTTTAAAAGGAAAGTCGAAAAGTTCTTCATTTCTCAGTTTCTAGCCACTTGTGACGCCAATGGGACACTGAAGACCGACTAGTATCATGCCGAAACAGATGTTGCCAGTTTCCTCCCCCTTTACCGATCAGTTTTGGCTAGTTGTATCCTTGTTTCTTGAATGTCAATTTTTCCCAAAAACTGAACCGAATGAATCGGTTTTCAACCCCGGAAGTTGGATTAAATCAGGATGTACGTACAATCATATATCATATATAATGCATATAAAGGGGAAGAAACCGAAACATATAAAATCGTTATAAGTGGTCTAGGCAATTTGAGGGAATGTAAAATTTCTACAGTCTCTTTCTATGGTAAAATGTGTTCTTGGTACAGAAGTGTATACGTTCGTACGCATAAAAGTAGCCGAATTTCAAAATTTCTTTTGCACAGAAATGGCGCCGGACCCCCATCATATTTTAGCCTATGTGCATCAGCCATCCCGCATGTGATAGTAGTAGAGCGAGACCGAGCCCGGTTACAGTGTCTGCAGAAGAAGCCACTGCTACATGTTATCCCCATCACTCTCAAGCACCCCACGTAATAAAATCTCTCTTGACTCAGATCATTGGGGCTCGTCCATATGCATCTAATTACGGTACTACTCCCACCACAAAACATCATGATATCTCTCTTCATCAGTTTAAATATACATATATACATGCATAATGCCCAGAAACTAATTATCAAGAAACTCAGCAAACAAAAACAATTAACTACATATATATATATATAATTTCCAAAACTTTTGGGGGACCTAGCTAGCTATCTTGTTGGCCCTACCGGTCCCCCTAATTCCGTCATTGCATTTAGACATTAGGGGACCACGACTATTCAAATGTTTATATTCTTTTTTCTGATATGGCACCATCTTGCATATTGATTCCTATCCATTTCCCAAAGATGAGCAATTTTCAGCTTGTCCTTTGTCTTTTTGTATATGAAAGAAAGAACGCGTGGGTTGAGATCATGAACATGAATAACGTAATCCCAATTATGTTTAGGAGTAAAAGAAAGATGCCCCATGCATTATATACTCTTTAATTATAACATGCTAATTAATCAGCCATATTGAAGCAGATCATAGATAATACTAAATCTTGCTTAGTCTATCTATACATTAAGATTAGGAAGATTAGTAGTGTATTAATTTACCAATGGAATAGTTCAGCACTACTAGCTAGCTATACGGTGCATTGTTGAGAAAAGCTTGAACAAATGCACGAAACTCAATGCGCTGAGCCTTGAAGCTAGAGATCACAGACGTTATCTGTATTGCACATATATTTAGTTATCTCGCCTGGATATGATTAACTAATAACAAAACAATCATATGCCGATCGTGAACAAAGTACTACTAATATATATATATATATATTGTGTTTTTCTTTTTCTTTTTTCTTTTGGTGGGAGGAGGTTTAATTAATCTAATCCCATTTTGGATTTTCGTTAAGTTATCAAGGGGGTGAGGTCATCAGATTCAGTTTTTGAGAAAAACTTGGCAGATTCCCCCCCTACACATTATTCCTGAAGACCTGCAGTTTGCTCTAAATTCTAAGTTGAATCTCTGGAGAGAGAGAGAGAGAGATGTGTTTGAAATTCAAAGTGGTCCTGTACGTACTTCGCGGTGTCCATATTAAAAGAGAGTCAAAAATATGTAAATGCTAGCTATAGCTAGGTTTACGCAGATCATAAGAATTAATTAATACTGTAACTTTTAAATTTAAGAAGAAAGGAACAGAATTCTCACCATTTAATATAGATACGAACTTTTAATGTTTTCACATATATAATAACAATACGCGCATGCTAGTTTTGCTGCCTCAGCATAAACCAAATTGTTAATTAATTATAAGTAATGTGGGCCCTTTTTTTTCTTCGTATTTGTCTATTTATTTATAATTAATTTGCTTGGAGCGTGGTATGGCTCTAGTTTGTTATATAAAAGAAGACAACACACGATGGATAAGGACTGGAGAAGAGGTAATAGGAGCGTATGGGAGGGCACATCAAGAGACACATGAGAGATCGGGATGGGATGGGACGGGACATTATAAGTAGGGTTTTTTTTGTCGTCATGTTATCGAGCGTAGAAAGAAAGAAGGTTTATATTATTGAAGATGGTAATGGAGAGACAGTAAGTACTATATGGATGGATGATAGAGAGGTCCCCCTCATTCTCTAAAATGCCTAAATCATGCAAATAAAAATTATTTGAGAGAGAGAGAGAGAGAAAGGCCATTAATATATATAAACTGATATGTATTATGGTAGCATGCATGTTTAGTTCTGACCAGGCCGCTCTAGCTTCAGGCCTGTTCTTTTTCTGTTTTTGCTTTTATAGACAAAAAAGTTCTCTTATTATTCGTCCTTCCTATTCATTACAATCATGGTTGTTTCTTTTGGTCAAATAAAGGGGAAAGGGTAATTGAGAGGAAAGGTTATCATTTCTATCTGTTAGCTAGGCTACTGCTAGCAGCTTCTGGCTTCCTTTTGGATTAGGGAAATACATTATATAAAAATAATTTAACAAATTAATGTAATTTAATGTGATTGATCAGATTATAAAATTATTTTTATTATAAAATAAATTTAATATATCATATAAAGTCACGTTAATTTATAAAATTATTTTTATAAAATTTATTTGTAAATGCGGTAATACTTTTTGGATTATAGGCAAAGCTCAAATCATCCCCCCGCCCGGTGGGGGAGAATGGGAGGAGCGGTTAATGAAACCTCAAATATCCATATATGATTTGAATAAAAAACTTATAATATGATCTTCTTCTTCTTTCTTTTTTTCTTTTTTTTTTTCTTTTTTTTTTAAGAGATACATTTATGGTCTACCTTAGCTATCAAGGCCCTGTCCACTGGGCAGGACGGTAATGCTCAAGCCCGTCCCTTATAACAAACCCATGTAGTACGGCCCATTTTAAGAGCTTCAGGTCGACTCAAGTCAGCCCGGATTTCACAACTCTCACTGGCCTATCCATTAATTTCAAAGTCCTTCGAGTCTCCGATCATCAGATATCCAAAAGGGGAGGAAATGAACGAGATTTCAATCTAATACCTATATGAACTACAAGTTTTTGCGTGAATAATAATTGTAAATGCATGCAGGAATATTACGAGTAATTCTAATTCATTCGGTTAACATACTATATATTGCATTGAAATCATTTCTAGCTTACATTACGATCCGTTATACAACTAGCTAGCTGACAAATTTGATGTCACGTCACAATATTGGAAGGAAAAGCATCATGATTTGGCAATGAGGAATCACAAGTGAACAGAAAATCACAACTTATACTTATTTCTTCTCAATTATATAATGCATATACGGCCCGCCAGGGTATCATTATTATTGAAATCATGGAAGAACGTACGCCAAAAGCCCCCCACATACTTCTACGAGCAGCGCATTTGAGGCAGTCCAAGGAACAATTCAGTCTCCACATCTATGTCCGAACCCTGGCTACTTTGGCTGCAGTTGGGTACAATCTCTTTCTCTTGAGCAACTGGTAGCTGACGTAGACAATTTTTTGCACCGCAGGTAGTTGTGTGAAGTTAAAAATATAAATATCAGACATCAAGATTCATGGTCAGCTAAAGGATGTCAACAAGACAAGCTAATTAAGAAGCTGGGTGTCTTTTAATTCCAATGACATCCCAACTACTTTTTGTTTCTGGTTAGGGCAAGCATGAAGTGGAGATCAATTAAATGTATGTTGGTATGGAAATATTGATTTTTATGGTCAGTTCCCAGATGGAAGCCCGCTAAAACATGCAGTTCTCTTAAAACTGAGTTATAAGACAACTAATAGCTAACATTTCAAAGTCAGGTGTAGTTGCAGGTTTGAGTAGATCATGATTCATGAGTACCAAAGGTATTCACCTTTTCTCTTAGGCTTGCATTCTCTTCTCGCAAAAGTCTCTCCTGAAATTCATGAAAAGGTTTTAAAAATTAACTAAACACATATTTTAGTAGTAGAAGTGAACACAGAGCGTGTGTTAGTCTCCAAGCCAAATATACCTTATCCTTTAGATGCTTTATTTGATCCATCAACAACTGAGCCTGTAATTTAGTCCATTTCCTGTTTGTTAGCTTTTCATATATGATATTCATATTCTTACCGTTTCGGTTGCTTAGAATGGCGAGATGCAGGAAGTGAAAGATAATTATTAACCAGAATCTTCCAGCCTCTCAACTTCCTCTCCCGTTTTCATGGCAACCGGAGAATATACAATTTCTGCAAGAAGCCGCGTTCAGGTCAGGTTTTGAAGTACCTTTCTTTCCCTGATGCGGCATAGGCTTCGCTCCAGCTGGCTCTCGATCTCCTCAAGTTCCTCGCAAGTACACAAATTTAAACCATGTCCCAAAAGCTTCCTATGACAAACAAATTGCAATTTAAAATTCCAGGGAGGCCGTTAGTAAACGCAGCAAGTAGCATCGTCAAAGCAAGACAAGAACCTTTGAGAAACATCAAGAAGCTCCATCGTCTTGGCCATGCTTACATTTTCACGCATCAGTTGCTGCACAAGGGATGTAATTTATCACAAAAGCAATAAGTACGCACTGGATTCGTATTGTTGCAGAATAAATTGGTCAAAATAATGAGTTAAACTTGCACACCAAAGGTCTCAACTTTCCTATGTGTAAAAATAATTATCATAGAGCAGCGAGCTGGATCTGTATCTAATTATGATACTAATAACCATTTCTATCTACTTGATTTTATGAGAAGTGCACGAACAACGGCTATGATAATTGGTCCCCCTGCATACTATCGCACTGTATATCTTCTAATCACAAGATCATAAGAAAGGCCTACCTGCATATATTGGTCCCCTGCAATATTGTTGAATTTCCCACCATTTGCATGGTTAAGATATCGTTCTGTCAACTTTTGCATGCTGAACTTCCAAAACATAAGATGATATCATGATCTCATATAATCTATTCAATTATCACCTTTTGCAATATGATGAAACTGATCGAATTGCACTTATAAGTCGATAACTGAAAATATAACATACGATCAGCTTCCAAGTTTCTTCATAATTTCACTTATCAAAACAAATTTAATCATAATTTCACTTGAAAAAACTCCTTTGTAGTGTCTCACTGTAATAGCAACTAATTTTTATCGTTCGTTCTAGCTGATGGGTGAGAGGTAATTAAGCATTTCTAATCCACTTTAAGAAATGTTTTGGGGGCTAGCTGGAACGTCTATGCATAAGCTCAAGTGGATGTTTGTGTGTTTTCTTTCAATCTTGTGACTCTTCTTTGCCCTTGTCGCCTGTAGGAGCGGTCTTAATTTTGGTTTTCCAATTAGTTGTGTTGGCTTTGGGTCAAAGAGTTGTGTCTTTCTATCTTGGACTAGTATGTTATTAGAATGAACCAAACCTATTTTTCTTACAGGTTAATTTCATGTCTTTGTCGCAGATTAGTACGACCATTTTCTCACTTTAAGGTAATGCAATATTGTATATACACTCAGCTGTATGTTATTATATTTAAACGAACAATCCCTACTGCACTTTTTTAAGACAGCATTTATAGTATGTTTTTAGGTTAAATTTAACCAAAAAATAACCACCCAAAACTTTGAAGTTGATGCTTTCAATTCATTTTTTGTACTTTCTGGTTTCTACTCTTCATACCATTATTTTTACTGAGCTTTCTTTTCTTCAACTTAGGACTGAAATTAGGGGTCCTACTCTCACCATGCGGGCAGGGGCCACCCCCTTCCACACCCTGCCCCCAGCATGGGCGGGGTCTGGGTTTCCTACCCCGGAATTCTGCCCTGCACCCCAAGGGCAAGGTGCTCCTTCCACATGCCAGGAGGAGGATTGGACCCCCGGCCCAGTCTGTATTTGATATATATATATAATCAAATAGCTTATAATATCCATTCTTTTTTATAAATATATTTTTACACATTTAATTATATATCTATTTCTCAATCTGTTCTATTTGATTGTTTCTAGATTAATTCTATGGTAGTATGATGAATCGGTAAATCAGAAAAACCGGATAGGATCGGACTGAAACCAAAAAACCGTCACTTTCAGTGATGAATAGGTCCGGTATCGGTTTTTAAATTTTTAAAATTGGTGTATACTAGTTTAGTTTCAAAATTTGTCAAAAACTGGACCAAATTAGACCGATTACACCCCTAACATTGATAGTGAGAAAAATGGGACCTTATGAGTGAGATAAAGCAACGATTGAGTCATTTTTTGAACTAAAATAAAGATTGACCAATAAAAAAATTATTTATCAAATGGCTGTGAGATATGGTCCCCACATTTGATTTGTTGGTTTGATTGGAGAAAATTGAAGCCAAATGTGCTATTCTTGTGAGGATTATAGGTGGGTGATGTATTGGCCATACTTGTTCCTACCGTTGCTTTCAAGTCGACCTTTAGTACAAAGAGATGTTTGGTTTTCCCTTTTAAAGTTCATTGGCCCCGCAAACAATTGATAACCTTTCTATGATCAAAATCAAGACCCATTGATATTCAGGAGTCCATAAATTATATTGAGAACTTCTTGGTGGAACTACGTAATGTCATAATCATTTTGATATAATGTAGTAGCCAATTAGGTATTTGTTCTTACATTTGCTTAATTGGAAATGTTTACTAATATTTTTTCGTTTCTTGTCTGTATAGAGTTGGATGCACAATTGAATGTTACAATAATTGATAAAGAGTAGGCATGGTGGAGACTCGAGAGTTCGTGAGGGCCTAAAAGCTCTTAATTTGTGATTTTTAATTTTATTACTTTAAATATATAGTTTTATTTTTATTATACTTATTGGTCGTAATGAATTAATCTATAGTGGAATTTGCGTGGTGGTGGACTTTGAAGTTTGAACATTGAATATTATTGGTGGGCTGGTTGTGGTGGAGTTTAAACTTTGAAGTGTCTTGTCATGGGGTTGACCATGATTTTTAGGCATTTGATTTTAGTTTTCTTTTTTCGCTAATTAGGACCTACTTAGTATATGTGATGTGTAAAGGCCGTTAAGAAAAGATTTTCCTCTCCAGGGCTCTCCTGAGTAGAGGCCTTAACCCTGTCATCGTACAGGAATACACATACGTACCCAGTTTTATCTGCAGAGTTATTTGTGGTGGATCAAGGATGGGGGAAGATCTGGATATTCTCTATAAGAGATTATCTTTAACGAAACAAGAGCAAGAGGAGCTGTATGTGGAATCCGGGAAGTTGGCTGATGCAGTAATTAGATGAGGTAAATGCTTGATAGTGAAGGTGTTGACCGAACAACACTATAATAGGGATGCGTTTAAGGCAATGATGAAAAAAGTTTGGAGGCCGGTCAAAAATATCAAATTCAGGAAACTAAATTTTATTCTAACACATAAAATTTGAAGATATCTGTGATAAGGATAGACCGGTTCGTGTGGGGAATATCATTCTTAAGATTAATATGGCTAAGGCCTATGATAGTGTTGATTGGAGTTTCCTCTTGCATGTCCTGGCCTCTTTTTGTTTCTCTTTGCAGTTTTGTGGATTGATCAAGAAGTGTATTGCTTTACCTTGGTATTATGTGGTTATGAATGAGGTTCCTAAAGATTTTTTTCAAGGTGGTCGTGGTTTGAGATAAGTGATCCTATCTCACCTTACCTCTTTATTATTGTTGAAGAAACTCTTTCAAGGTTGATAAGGAATCAGTCTCGCTTATAGAAAATTGGTGCGCTCTCTCATCCTCGTTCTACCCTTATTATTTCTCATTTGCTATATGCTAATGATATTGTTATTTTTGCTAATAGGAGTAAAGACTTGGTTCGGGCTATTTCATATACACTTTCTAATTATGAGAGATGGTCGGGTCAGAAGGTGAGTAAGGCTAAATCCTCTATAATTTTCTCTAAGCATATTGGGATTGCTAGACATCGAGCCTCACTTAGTTTGTTGGGATTTGTGGAAGGAACTTTATCTTTAAATTATCTAGGAGTGCCTATTATTTCGGGTCATTTGAAAGCTGTCCACCTCGAAGGAATTATGGGGAAAATTAAGGCCATGATCGAGGATTGAAAAAATACTTTGTCATCCAATGGTGCTAGGGTTCTATTGTTGAAGCATGCTCTTATGATTCTTCCCATTTATTTGCTCTCGATTGTATATGTGCCTCTTTCGGTGATGAAAAGCATTAATAGGAGTTTTAGTAATTTCTTTTGGGGTGTGAAAGAAGGGAAGCCTAAGAAACATTGGAGGTCTTGGGATAAACTTTGCTTGCTGACGGTAGAAGGGGGTTTGGGATTTTGAAGCTTTCATGATATTCAAAAATCCTTATTTATGAAATTTGCTTGGAAGGTTATTACTAAAGACTCTTTATGGTCCAGATTTTTCCCAGCTAAGTATGTCAAAAATCACCATATTTCACTTTTGGATCATGGGAAGGGTTCGCGGTTTTGGAGTATGGTCTATTCATGCATTCCGGATGTCCTTAATTTGTCAAAGTGGAGAGTTAGGGAGGGTAATGTAGCTTTCTGGCTGGATAACTAGGTGGATGATGGTACCCTAGGAGATGTTTTTCCTATTGTGGGAAATCCTAAATTTCTATTGAAGGAGTGTAGGGTGGAGAATGGTTGGGATGTTGATTTATTAGTTAGTCTTCTTGGAGTTGAAAAGGCTGAAGAGGTCATGAAAATCTTTAGTAAGACTCGGGATGGTGCAGATGTACTTGTATGGAAGGAGAATACAAATGAGAAATTCTTGATGAAGAGTGCATGGCAATGTATTAGAGTTCGATCGCCTAAAATCCGTTGGGCTGAGTGGGTTTGGCATTCTTGTGTTCTTAAAAATATCTTTGTCACAATGTGGAAGGCTTTTAACAACTCTCTTAAGTGTTGATGACAAATTGAATTATGTTGGTATTCCGGTTGTTTCTAAATGTAATTGTTGTTCGAATAGTGGGTATGAGAACTTAAATCATGTGCTTGCAACTGGAGAAATTGCACGTAAAGTGTGGCAATATGCAGCAGCTCAAGTTGGGTTAGGACGCGTGTCAGTACATGGAAAAACATTGTTGATGGATGGTTGATTAAGACGTCGAAAAATCCTCAAATGGGGCAGATTCTAGGCATATTGCCATCTACTATAACCTAGCATTTGTGGATTAGGCATTGTCGCGCTCGGATGGAAGGGGATCTTTCAGTCGTCAGAGTCAGTTTGGCTCCAAGTTAAGTTTTGGATGGTGAGTGTAAATGTAATTTATGTTTAGCTAGGATTAGATGCGTATGCTGTTAGGAATAAATGTAATCTTAATTGGACTCTAGGACTGTAGTGATCCGATAAAGATAAGTATTTGAATTGTAACTCTTATCAAATCTTGTTTGTATTATAAGATAAGAGTCGACAAGAGTACTATGTGTGTTTCAAGTCTAAGCATCAGTTGAAGAGATAAAGACGCAAGTCTTATTGAAGAAACAGAAGCTGATCTGAACTCGATGCAATCCAAAAGAAGTAATCCAATCCAAGATGTTTGCAAGTTAGAAACATATCTGATTGGGATACCGGATAAACTTGTCAGCCGAGTCCTTCTCCAGATCAATGACAACATTGCATATATATAGAGGAGTCGGCTAAGGGTTGAGTTAAGATACTTGAACAGCACACATTTACATTCATTAATAGCTTGAAGATCTGGGCAAAACTACAGAGATCGTGCAAGGGAAAATACTCGAGTGAAGGATTTTTCGAGAAGCTCAATTCGTAGAATTGAGTGAGAGCACACTCCAATAGGGAGTTGTCGTGTTCAAGATTCAACCACTGGAAGTTCCAATAAGAAAGGCAATGATTGCAGAGTGTCAGACGTTCTAACTACCAATTGCGATAGAAGACAAGCAGGTCGCATGTCTTGAGTAAATGTGTATAGTTACAAAGATTTTGCAAACATTTTACTTGTAATACTCTCAATCAATAAATTGACTTTCTTAGGTTTGGTTGCCCTTTAGGATTTTACCTTTAAGGAGTTTTTCAAAGAGTTTCCCTTTGTAACCAAATAATGTGTTTAACTTATTAATATATATTGGTTACTAGTCGATGCTAATAGCTTGTGTTGAGTGTTAACGTATAGAACTAGGGGTACTGGGGTATTTTCTGCAACAGTTGAGGAAAAATTAAAGGCTACAAAATTGTTTACTCCTCGGGATGAAGCTCTTCTTAGTGAGTTTAACATTCCTATCCAGCCTCCAAAAAGACCTATTCCTTCTTTGGTTTGTTGGCAACATCCACAAGCTAGTAGATTGAAGCTCAACGTTGATGGAGCCTCAAGAGGGAATCTTGGCTTGGCAGGTGCTAGAGGTGTGCTGCGAGATTTAGATGGTAAACTAATTATGGCTTTCTCAACTACTATTGGCACATGTACTAATAACTATGCTAAACTGATGGGTTTGTTACATTGTCTTCGAATTGTTAAAAATATGGGTGTTGTGCATCTTGATGTGGAGTTAGATTCCTTGTTGGTTGTCAAGTGGTTAAAGGAGTAGAGATGTGAAAACTGGTATCTAGAGGACTATTGTGAAGAAGTCATGGATATTATTGAAGGTGTTTAGGTCCGAGTTTATCATATATATATAGAGAGAGGGGAATGCTTCAGCAGATTTCTTGGCAAGGATGGGAGCGGAGGGATCCAGCAGCCTATGGTGGTCTTCTATGGATATTTCGTCTCGTCTTAGGAGCTTTTTGCATATAGAAAGACTAGGTCTACCTATAATTCGAACTGGTTAAGAGTTTTTTTAATGTTTATTAAGTTTTTTGGGTTGGCTTATTCTAGTTTGTGGGTATATTGTATAGTGTTTGGTTTGCTTATGGTATTTTTATATACTTGTGTTTTGGGTCTTTGTTTGTAACCTCCAGGAATTTGAATTGTTACCATGGTTTTCCTCCGCCATAAGTGAAGGCTATCAATAAAATTAAGGTCCCGGTTTCTTCTTAAAATGAGTAAAAAAATTAAAAATTTAAAAAAGGATAGAGTTATTCGTGAAGGACCTTGGTCATTCGACAAACACTTGGTGATGATAAAGGAGGTAGAAGGATGTCAATAGATTCATCAAATACAACTTACAAAAGCTATGTTTTGGGTTTGATTCCATGACCCACCTCTCATTGCCAGGAATAAATATGTTGAGAATTTGATTGGGAACTTTAAGGGAAGAGAGTGGAGGAAGTAGACATTGAAAATGGTGAAATGGCATAGGGGAAATTCATGTGTATACGTGTAAATGTTGATATCACAGAACCCATATTGAGAGGAAAGAAGATAAATTTAGGTTTGGGAGAATCCATTTGGGTCCATTTTTCCTATGAATGTCTTCCAAATTTCTGGAAGAGAGCAGTCAACTTTGGAGGTTGAGGTTAGAACCGATGAGAACAGAAACGGGAGGTTGAAATATCTGATCTGACGGTCGTTCCGGCGAATGAAAAAAGGAAGCCTTCATTATCAGAGGAGATTGGAGCAAATTCTACTACACTATCTCAAACAGTGGATTTATCGAGTGCGAAGAAACCGAAAAATTTCAATAATGATAGCAAATTACCTAATAGAGAGGAGGAGATCTTGGAAGAGAATTTTCAACGATATGAGAGGGATTGCTACTTATCGTAAGAAAAGATGGTTCAAAATTTAAATATGGATATAGCAAAATTGAGGCCAGAAATAAGGGATGAGGAAGGACCACATGGTAGTTAGAAGGGGATTTACAAATGGGCCATTTAGCTTGTGGCCTAGGAGAATGGGCCAAATGAGTGAACCAAGATAGGTTGGAGACTCAAACTCCTGTATCAAAGGAAGATATGCGACAAACTCCAGTTATGCTGAGGCCTAATGTGTTGATGGGTCGGAAATGGAGGACAATCTCTCAGATTAGTAACAGTTCTTCAACGCAGCAATTGACAATTCAACCGAAGTCCCTTTCTAAGAAGCGGATGGAGCGGAGAGGATGGGGAGATGAACAAGGTAGATCACCTAAGAGGATTTCGACAAGGCAGAAACAACATGTGGAGAATGGCGATAATCAGGACATTGCATCGGCGAAGGCTAACGTTCAGCCCATCGGGAAGAATGAAAATACTCAATTGGAATGCTCATGGGCTTGGAAACCCACGGGGCATTCGGATTCTTCAAGAACTAATCAAGAAGGAAGTGTCCAACATCCTGTTTCTACAAGAAACCACAAACTAGATTGAAAGCTTGAGATTTTGAAAGATGTAAGTAAAAATTAAGTTCTAATAATTGTCTACAGTTGATTGTGAGGGTAGGAGTGGGGATATTGCTATGTTGAATGATTTTGCTATGTTTTTTTTTTTTGATAAGTAATCAAAATTGTATTAATTAAAGAAAAAGCCTAGCCCAGTATGTACAAGAAACTACCCCTTTAAGCGGGGGCAAGAGAGACAAGAAAATCATGGAGGACCATTCCATTGAAATCAATAGCAATGGCCCAATTACAAAGCGTACTAAAAAACAAAGTCAGCAGCTCCTCTACTGTTCGCTCCATGTCTTCGAAAGTCCTTGCATTCCTCTCCTGCCATAAAGACCACATGATACAAAGTGGTATCATCCTCCAAACCGCTGAAATCTAGGGCTGGCCACCTATATTGGGCCAGCAGGCCAACGCTGCCGCCACTGTCCCCGGCATAGCCCAGCCCAACTCCACTCTACTTAGCACCTCATCCCACAAAACCCTTGCAATCTTGCAGTGTAGTAAAAGATGGTCTACCAACTCGCCCCCTCCTTTACACATACAACACCAATTTGCCACAATAATCCTCCTTTTTCTCAAATTATCAGTTGTGAGGATCTTGCCCAAAGCAGCAGTCCACACAAAGAAAGCCACCTTAAGGGGCGCCTTATGTTTCCATATCCTTCTCCAAGGGATCTGACAGTTAGGATTTTGCTCGAGAGCAATATAGAAGGAGCGAACTGAGAACCTACCTTTCTTGTGTGGGACCCACCATAACCAGTCTTCTTGTTGATTGCTCGGCCTCATAGAGTACAAGAGACTATAAAAATCCACTAAGCTATTCATCTCCCAATCTTGCGCCGCCCTGCTAAAACTTATGTTCCAATGAAAATGTCCCCTCGACAAACCCATAACCTCCGCTACTGAAGCCTCTTTATTGCTGGCAAATTGATAAAGAAAGGGGAACAACTCATGTAACGTCATATCACCACACCAAATATCTTTCCAAAATTTGATCCTGGTACCATTCCCCATCTGAAAACAGGCGTGCCGACATAAGACTGTCCACCCTTTCCTGATATGTTTCCACAACCCCACTCCATCAGCTCCTCTAACTTCTTTAGTACACCATCCCCCCATATATCTCCATATTTGCACCTAATCACCCCTCGCCATAAAGCATCCGGTTGCCGACTATATCTCCACAGTCATTTACCCAAAAGTGCCTGGTTGAAAGTCTTCACATTTTTTATACCCAGACCACCCTTAGAAAAAGGACGACACACCGTTCCCCACTTAACCAGATGGTACTTGAACTCTTCCCCCAAACCGCCCCACAAAAAGTCTCTTTCTAATTTCTCAATACGGCTTGCTACTCTTGCTGGAATAGGAAAAAGGGATAGGAAATATGTAGGCACATTAGATAGAGTACTCTTAATCAAAGTGAGTCTTCCTCCTTTCGACAAATATATTCTCTTCCAACTCGCCAACCTTCTCTCTATTTTTTTAATAACTGGTTCCCACAAGAGAGGCGATCTTGCCCCTATCCCCAATGGAAGACCCAGATATGTCAGTGGGAATGAAGCTATCTTACATCCTAGCGATTGAGCCAGTTGTCGTAAATGTGGCACTCCTCCAATAGGTACTATCTCGGACTTATCAAAGTTCACTTTTAATCCAGACACTGCTTCAAAACACAGAAGCATTGCCTTCAACGTCCGCACCTGACTCTGATCTGCATCACAAAGGATAAGGGTATCATCTGCAAAAAGTATATGAGATATATTAATAATGCCCCCCTCCTGGGTTCCAACCGAAAAGCCGCCCACCATACCATTCCGACTTAAAGCCGACATCATCCTGCCTAGTCCCTCCATCACAACAACAAACAGTAAAGGCGACAATGGGTCACCTTGTCTCAGGCCTCGTGAGCTATGGAAGAAGCCAGCTGGGCTCCCATTTAACAATACAGAGAACTTAGCCGTTGACACACACCATTGAATCCATGATCTCCACTTCTCCCCAAAACCACATCTCCCAAGAATATATAGCAAAAAATTCCAGTTTACATGATCGTATGCCTTCTCCATATCCAGCTTGCAAATGATTCCATTACCACCATTCTTCATTCTACTATCCACACACTCATTTGCAATAAGTGCCGCATCAAGGATTTGTCTACCTTTAACAAAGGCATTCTGAGGCTTAGAGATAAGCTTCCCTACCACTTCACTAAGCCGGTTTGCTAACACTTTAGAGATGATCTTGTAAACACTACTGACTAGGCTGATGGGACGATATTCATTTACCTCATTAGCACCCACCTTCTTTGGGATTAAAGCAATGAAAGTTGTATTTAGACTTTTTTCAAATTTTCCAGCCACGTAGAGTTCTTGGAACACCTTCATAATGTCTTCCTTAACCACCTCCCAGCATTCTTGAAAAAAACCCATAGAGAACCCGTCCGGCCCCGGAGCCTTATCCTTAGCCAATTTTCGCACAACCTCCGCCACTTCCTCTTCCTCAAAAGCCCGTTCCATACGACAAACATCACTCTCCCCAATGGAGTCAAAGACCAAACCATCAGGAAGTGGTCGCCAACTCATCGGTTCGGTAAGGAGTTGTTCATAAAAGCCAACTAAATGGGCCTTAATAGCGCTTTCTTCCCTGCACTCCGTACCCTCAATATTCAGCATCTCAATATTATTGTTTCTCCTATGAGAGTTTGCAACCCGATGAAAGAATTTGGTGCAACGATCTCCTTCCCTAAGCCACAAAGCTCTTGATTTTTGCCGCCATGAAATCTCTTCCATCAGGATAATTCTCTCCAGCTCCTCCCCCAACAATTTCCTCCGTTCTACTTCTACTTGGGTAAGGGGTCTAACCTCTTGGATCTGCTCAATTTCCTGAATCTCCCTCATCTTTCCTTCTTTGTTTTCCCTCAGATCACCGAAAGACTGTGTATTCCAAAGCTTCAAATCTCTTTTTAATGCTTTCAACTTGCTAGCAAGGATAAAACTAGGAGTACCCTGAAAATGATACGACACCCACCACTGTCTTGCTCGTTCCACGAAACCTTCTGACTTTAGCCACGTGTTCTCAAATTTAAAATATCTTCGCCCACTTCTCAACCCTCCACAATCAAGCAAGATAGGCCAGTGATCTGAACTAATGCGAGGCAAGCACCTTTGCCAGACATCAGGAAAATGGCTTTCCCATTCCGGGGATATGAGGAAGCGATCAAGACGGGACCACGTTTGATTGTTAGCCCACGTGGCGGGTCCCCCAGTTGGGAATCTAGTAACGTTAAAGTCTCCCCCGATACACCAAGGGAGATTCCACCAACTATGCAGACCGGCTAGTTCTTCCCACAAAAGTACTCTGTTATTATCCAAATTAGGCCCGTAGACACCTGCAAAAGCCCATAAAAAGTTGTCTGACACGCTCTTAAACGAGCATGCTACTGTGTACCTCCCTATAAACTCTTCCATTTTTTCCACCACCCGCCTATCTCACATGACTACCACTCCACCTGACGCCTCGTTAGAGGCCAAGTAAACCCAATCTACATGGACACCACTCCACAAGCTTCTCACAATTCGCCTATCAATCAGCTTCATCTTGGTCTCTTGCAAACAAACAATGTCTACCTTCCACCCCCGATCTCTTGCAAGCAAACAATGTCTACCTTCCACCCCCGAAGCAAGTTCCTTATCCGCAATCTTTTCGTAGCCTCATTTAGTCCACGGACATTCCATGATACGATTTTTGGTTTCATGGAGAATGGGTTGGCCCCTTCCCTTTCGACCTATTCCTACTAGAGCTACCCTCAGTATTCAAAGACCACGTCAACCGCTTAAGCTCTCGCTGTTTTTTCAAGACGGATTTCTGTTGTTGTTGATGCCCTGCTTCTATAACTGTCAACAGGGCCATAAACTGTTCCTCATATCCCACGCACTCTAATCCCACTACTTTTTGAATCTCCTTCACCTTATCGAACACCCATCCGGAAACTCCAGGATTGATAGGAAACAAAAAATTCAGTGGTGTCGGGTCCACCTCTCTAGTTTCCTCTACCCCAGAAAAAACAGTCAAATCCAGTTGTTCCGTCAAAGCCAGCGCGTACTCATCATCAGTGGACAGCCCTTCTAGAGACCCCTCCACTTCCGAGTCTTCCAAGCCTTCCCCATCCCTTGCCATCACCTCAAAATCCCCCACAAGTGAACCAGAATGAGCCACCGGAGCTCCACCAACCTCCAGGATCTTCACAGACGAAGGCACCTCTTCCTCTATGTTCACAGAAGTCATCACGTGCCCATTCACCTCGGGAATATGTCCAGAAAGCTTCACCGGAGTCTCTGAGCTCCTCATCGGCGTTTTCTGGGTCTGAGGAGATGCACCCGACCCCCCTTCCTCTCGTTGCGCCGTGTCCCTTCCAAGGTCCACCTCCATCACATGCTCATTCACCTCGAGAATAAGTCCAGAAAGGTTTGCCGGAGTCTCCGAGCTCCTCATCGGCATTTTCTGGGTCCGAATAGGTGCATCCGGCTCTTCCTCTCCTTGCGTCGTGTCCTTTACCAGGTCCATCTCCACATTCCGGCCATCCCACACCTGCGTGCCGTCGTCGGAAAGGTCCACCCTCATCGCCGGCACAGTCTGTTGCTCCTCCGACGTCTCCCCTTCCGGCAGCAACACGACCGGCGTTGGTGGCTGGGATTCGGGTTTTTTAGAACCCGTTAAAGGCTGAACCTTGCTTACCGGGTCCACGGGCCGTACCCCACCCGTGTTCGACGAGACTGGGTCTGCCAGTAATGGGCCTTTGTCCGGGCCCAAATCTCCTGCACCCATATTAGGCCTTTTGCTGGGGCCCGGCAGCCCACAAGATTTATTTTTAACCACAACTGCCCCACCCGACTGCCCTGCCTCATGTATCCGTGGGCCCTTCTCCCAACCCACTCTTTTCGGCCCACTCACTTCCTTCCAGACCTCAACTCTTCCTTTTTTCACTTGGGCCTTGTCTTTAAACAAGCCCAGCCCTTCAAACTCAGCATCCCTACGGCTACAAACACAGCCTTCCTTATTTCGCCAGACAAAAATCTTCAAAGTCTCCATCTCCCTCTGCAACTTCCATACTTGCTCCTGTAGCTCTTCCATTTTCCCACATGCAACCCAGTCTTCCCCCCTGCCACCTTCTGAGTAATGTACTCCTTGAGGAGCTCAAGGCAACTGCTTGTTAGAAAGCCTTACTCCATCACTTGGTCCCTGACACCCTCTACTTCCCAGCACCTCCCTATACGTCCGTGTCTTCCCCGCCGGAGGCCTTTCCCCGTGAAGTCCTCCCTATGTCTTCTCCTCCTTCAGCAGCTCCCCCAAGGCCTCCTTCAGTCTCTTCCATCCTTTCCCCCCATCCCCTTCCGGGAAAATGATAAGCCTCCTTCCTCCACCCTCTTTGTATTCTGCCACCTCTAGAAATCTACCCCTACTGTTGTAGCATTTTTGAGCTAAATAGCTGGAGGATCCCTCTCGAATGGAGCTGTAGAACTCATCCTTCTCCCTGCTCAAGCAACTCTCTAAAGCCTTACACTGTTACACACCCACTGTAAAATGTTCTGCTTCACTAAGAGTTCCTGTTGCCTCTTCCAACTTCTTTCTATGATGCGAAGCTGGGCTCCCTCTTTTACAAGAGTGAACAATTTTGAATCTATTCCAACCTCTCTAAAAAATCCCATTGAAACCAACTCACAATACCACTAATCTACTGAACTTTAACCAGATAATCAGACCTTGACAATAATCAAACCAACACACCAGCCTACATCTAGGTCAAAGGTCAATGAATATCTGTCATTGTACATGCAGACTGATTTTGCTATGCTGAAGAGATTAATTTGGCTATTTTGAAATTTTCAAAGTTACATATTGATGCGCGTATTAAGGAATGCGTGGTTGATACTGTGGAATGTTTTTGTTACAGATACATATGGGCATCCTAAGACTAATCACAGGCTTGAAACGTGGGATATCATAAGATCATCGTGTAGAAAAAATGGAGAGGCCTGAGTAGTTTTCGGTGGTTTTAATGAAATTTTATCTCAGGATGAAAAATGGGGAGGGCAAGTGAGACTTGAGAAGCATATGAATGACTTTAAAGATATGCTAATTGATTGTGCTATGAAGGATTTGGGGTATACTGGGCCAAAGTTTACATGGTGTAATAGAAGAGAGGAAGGCCATAGTATCAATGAAAGACTTGACAAGTTCTTGGCCAGTTCTTAGTGGGAAAGTTTGTTTCCACATGCCAAGGTGACCCATGGCACAGTGGCTTATTTAGATCATTTGACCATTTGGATAGATACAGATGTGAAGTATTTCGAGAAGAAGAGAGACAAATTGTTTAGATTTGAAACCATATGGATAGGGGAGATGGATTGTGATGCTATCATTGAAGAAACTGCTAGAAGTGGCAATGGCGATCATAATTTGTCAAAAGTGATGGACCTGATTTCATATTGCAGTTAGAAATTGGAAATATGGAACCGTACAAAATTTGTCAAAGTTCGTCATCAACTCCATAAGGCCAGACAGAAACTGAAGCATGTGCAAGAGAAGATCATAAAAGCGCTAGAGCAGAGGTTAATAAATGGTTAGAAAATGAGGAGATTATATGGAGACAGAGGTCAAAGGCACTATGATTAAAGGAAGGGGATCAGAATTCAAAGTTCACACAAAAGAAAAAAAAAATAGAATTTCAAAACTCCAAGATGAATCTGGAGAATGGTATGAGGGGGAAGCCCATGTTAAACTTATAAAGGACTATTTTCAGCAACTTTTCTCTGCCTCTAGTGAAAGTGGTAAAGTGGATTTTCTCGAAACTCTAAAGAGAGCAGTGATTGCATCAATGAATGAAGAGCTAGTAAGGAATTACGCTACAAAGGAGGTAATTGAAGCACTGAAACAAATGCATCTCTCGAATGCCCCTAGACCTGATGACATGGCTCCATTGTTTTTTCAAAAATTCTGGCATATAGTGGGCAGATCAATCACAGCAGTTGTACCGACAGCTCGTAACATAGGTGAATTCCCTACATCTCTCATCCATACATTTATTACTCTAATCCCCAAGAAGAAAGATTATGTTAAAGTGGCTGGTTTTTGACCCGCAAGTCTATGCAATGTTATTTATAAGTTGATTTCAAAAGTCATTACTAATAGATTGAAACATGTACTTTTGGCCATTATATCAGATAAAGTCTCTGATGATCTCTTTGGGGTTTGAACAGAAGCTAATAAATATGATCATGTTATGTATATCTACTGTCTCTTTCTCTATATTGGTCAATGGTGATCCAATAAGGCCTATTATACCTAGTAGATGGCTACAACAAGGAGATCCTCTATCCCCTTATCTGTTCCTTTTATATACTGAGGGGTTGATATCTTTACTGAAAATAACTGAGAGAGATAACACAGTGTCAGGTATCAAGATATGCAGAGGGGCTCCTATTGTAAGTCTACTCTTTGCAGATGATAGTGTTTTTGTTTGCAAAGCAGACCTTCAAACAAGCAAACATCTTCAATTGTTGCTCAACAAGTATGAGAAGGCTTCATGCCAGAAGATCAATATGGACAAAACTTCTATGGTATTCAATAAGAATGCGAAACCTAAGGTGCAAGAGAATTTTCTTCAGATGTGGGGGTAAGAAGTGTTCAACAATATGAGAAGCATTTGGGGTTGCCTCCTGTTATAGAGAGGTCAAAAGTAAAGGCCTCCTTAGAAATTAAACATAAGGTTTAGCAAAAACTTCAAAGCTGGAAAGAATTCTCAGGGTAGAAAGGAAGTGCTAATCAAAGCTGTAGCACTTTCTATTCCAACATATGCTATGAGTTGCTTTCTACTGCCTAGCAGTTTGTGCTTAGAGATGGAATCAATTATGGCTCGAGTTTAGTAGGGTCAGAAGAAGAGTGAGAGGAAGATTAACTGGATCAGTTTCAATTGAGAAAATATGGTGTGAACAAAAGTTTAAAGGAGGCCTAGGTTTCAACTTTCAAGGATTTGAGAACATTCAATCTAGCTTTGTTAGCTAAACGAGGATAGAGAATCTTGCAAGAAGAGAACACTATGCATTGAATCTATAAAGCTAGATATTTTCCAAAAGGCCAATTTCTTGATGAGGGGCAGGGGCATAATCCATCTTATGCTTGGAGAGGAATTTCATAAGCAAATAAGTGGCTGATTAAAGGGAGCAGATGGAGGATCGAGAATGGTCAAAGGGCTAAAATATGGAGACAACTAGATTCCAGGACATCAAGCCCTATATATGGAAGACACAATTATCATGGAAGAGCAGAGGGATGACATTGTGGAGAGTATCATTAATGAGAACACAAAATGGTGTCAGGTGAATAAAATAAGAACTCTATTCAATCCAAAGGTAGCAGCAGATAAACTAAGAAAGGGTTTGCTGCTGGAAACCAGAAAGGATTTGTTGTTCTATGAAGAATGTTTCATTCGACATGTTTGTCGACTAGGCAAGGAGATAGCTCATATGCTTGCCAGGTATACTTATAATGTTGAGAGTTTAATGATGCAGTGGGATTGTATTCCACACTTTATTTCTCAAGTTGTATGCCTTGATAAATGTCTGTAATATTTATTATGAATGAATTCTTATAAAAAATAAAAAAGTATATGTGATGTGGATGTTAGAGACTTAGGATTTATTGTTACTCGTTTACTCAAAATGCCAAATTTTCTTTTTATTATTTTCTTCAAATACAATTTGGGCTTTACAATTTAAAAATAAATACATGCCAAAATTAATTGAGCTTGGAATTTTTGGCAATTTAAATTCAAAATCATCCATTTTCTTTACAATTACAAATTAAAATCGTGTTTTAATATTAAAATTAAGCTTTAAAATTAGAGTTGTACCATTATCGGACCAATAACTAGAAAAGAAATTCCTACTCATAAAAATATTATCAATACATCCAGTCCAAGAGAGGTAGAAAAGTGAAAGTGCAAACCGACAAAACCAACCATTGAAGGTCAAGGTCGGTTTCGACTTGTTTCTAAGTAAATAAGAGTAATGTTAAATACAGTTATAAGTTGTATAAGTGCCGCATACTAATTTTGAAAAAAAGTACAGTCCACTATTAAAAACTATTTTTTTCATATAGGACTCATATTTATTCACTTTTTCAGAATAAGTGTGCGACGCTTGCGCACTCCATGACTACAAAAATCATTTCTCAATAAATAATGAGTTTGTATTTAGCTTAGGATTGAATCCAAACTAACATTTCATTTTTTTTAGCCCTACAAAGTCTTAACTATTGGGATGACCTGCTATGGGTTCCAGACCTTTCATGAAGACATGAGGTTTTCAAAAGAGGAATGCTACTCTTCATCTTAAACTTTGTCATTGCCATTTACGTATAGTCATTATATGTCATGTCTTTCACACATGATCACTTTTATCAACTACTTAACAACTACTTGAAATCTACCACATCAAGATGTGTGAGTGGAGATCACAAGAAATAGGGTGATTCAAAATTTCATTGTGCTATAATAGGTTTTGGAATTACTGCGTTATTCAATGTTTTTTAGACCATGGAAATATTTTTAAAGTCTTTTGAGATTTAGGGCATGTTTGGACGGGTAAAAAATTATCAAAACTTCATTTCTAAACATTACTCAAACACAAAAATAGGGGTGCTACCCACACCATACGGTGCGGGGTAGCCCCCTCCCTGCACCCCGCCCCGCACCATGCGGGGGGTGGGGTTTTCCCATCTGTCCCTCACCTCGCTTCATTTTCACTTTAATTATGAACTACATTTAATTATATTTAAAAATTATTTCTAGATCTAAAAGTGATAAAAAATATATTTTTAGATCCAAATTATAAATTTAAATTTTGTAAATATGACTATAATTTAAAAATTATGTAGTTTTTAAATTTGCTAGTACATATTTTATGTAAGTTGTAGTGTAGTAGTTTTAAACTATATAGTTTTTAAATTTATATATATAAACATATATTTATGTTTTTATATATATATAAATATTTATGTATATATATAATATATATGTAGGGGGCGAGGCGGGAGAAATACGGGGCGGGGTTGGGCCCTCCCTGCCCCCCACCCCTGCTAGGGGGACTAGATGCGGAGCGGGGGCCCCTGCCCCCACCCATGTTGGGCGGTGTTGCCATCCCCGCCGTGCGGGGGCGGGGTGAACGGGGGCGGGGTAGCTGGATGCGGGGCCCCGCTGCCCACCCCCTACACAAAAATATTTTTCAATTTCAAAATTTTAAATTTTTAACCTAATCATTACTTAATTATTATTCAAACACAAAAACCAATATAACTTTTACAAATTTTAAAATAAAACACAAAAATTAATACAACTTTTACAAACTTAAAAATAAAAGCAATATTAAAAAATTATATTCAAATTATTTTTTAACTTTATAACATTTTTATTCAACTTTTTCTTTCACATTTCTCAAAATCCAATAAAAAATTTTCACTCAAACCATTTGATTACTATTCATAAAATTTTAAAATATTCCAAGTGTCCAAACATGCCCCTTAAAGGAGGTTTTAAGAGGGCGATTTCATTTTTTTTTTTTTTTTTTAGAGCAGGGAGGGGGGGTGCACAATGGCAAAACCAGAAACGCTACGTTGGGAGGGGCTATATTGATCTATGCAATGACAACAATGCTTGCATACATGCCTATGTCTATGTGCATGTATATATTATACACTTTTTTGTTTATAATTATAAGAAAATACATTATAGACATAATTTAATTTCATACTCATTCAATTTATAAGAAATATTTTTTGCATTGTATATTTTTTAACACATATTGTCAAGTTTTTAAATTTTCGGTGGTATATTTTTGGTATTTTTTATGCATGTATACTTGTTTTTCATATTTTGGATGCAAAACTTATTCTTTTGATCAATAAAATCTTTGCTATTGATAAAAAATTATGAACTTTAAGAAAATATAGAAACTATTTTTTTCATATTTCAAGAAGACTCAAGAATTTTAGATGGGATTAGAAGAAAATTTTCATATTTTTAAAATATTTTATGAAATTTTTAAATTTTTGAGATCAATATTATTTTTTATCAAATTTTATTTGAATTTAAATAGTAATGATATTTTTTTGGGGGGAGGCTCTTGCCTCAACATGGTTTTCTGCCAATGGGAGTGCATAAAATTTATAAGAGCTAGGGTGTTTCCAAAATTTTGTCCTCAACCCTCTAGCCCCACCACTGCTCAACTCAATTACAAGTGAGCAACCTAATGAATAGCTTACTCACAATTTGGAATATTACATGCAATATTGCATTTGGGAGAAAGGATGGTAATATGTCTATTTATCACTTTATTACTCAATCTTACATAACAATTTGTGGGTTGATATCTAGTACTACCTATGGTGCTTGGCTACCAATATAACCATATCAAAAGAGAAACACCAGTTTATCACTGCTTGTTCCATTCAGATATCTTTCACGGGTCCTAGACTGATCAAGAGGTAACAAGTGATCGTATTTTGAATGTTGGAGTTATAAGATGCATGAAGTGTATGAGGAAGTTGACAAGACCTTACAATTTCTTTTCCTTTCATTACATGATTTCCTCTTCATGTAACTTGGCAAAATCTTGTAACTCAATTTGAAGTCTCACATACGATTCATCGTTGAGAGAACCTTTCACAAATTTACCATGAAACATGGTGGCGAAACAATGAGTGAGACTTAATAATTACAATTCATAACTATGAGCTTTATATAACAGCCTTTCTAATGTACTGATATATATAATAGTTGCGTTCTTTGTGGATCATTATGTATATTGAACTTGTGACTAGAAATGACAAAAGTGAGCAAACCAATTAGGATTATAAGAGAGAAGATAAGAGCTAATGGACACGTGAAGAAGATGCTAAGCAGTGGACTTGTAAATATTCCAAAAAACCATCCTCAAAATGCTCGAGGACTAAACATTCCCCATGATATGATACTTAGCAATAGTACTGTCTGCAAGTAAAGGGCTATTGGGCAAGTTGTTCAGACAACAATGGATATAGTGAACGAGATATGATGCCTTTGCATTGAATACATGCTGCGATTAGTTAATATTAAATGTGTTGAGTTATTTATCAAAGTTATATATTCACTTTTTAATTTTTTTTTCCCAATCAATCTCACTTTTTAATTTATTGAAAGTGATTCCAAATTGGTAGTGGATTGGCTTCTTAAGGGTAGATGCACTTTGTGGTATCTATGAGATTTTTGGAAGACTTAGTGTTGGCACTTGAGGGGATGACTTTTATTGTAATCCACCAATATCGCAAAGGTAACCAAGCGGCTGATTTCCTAGCACGACAAGGTGAGATGGGGAACAATGTTAGCGATGAAGGCCACCATAATTTACCACGGGTCTTGAAAGGCATTATTCGGCCCGATAAATTGGGGCTTCCTTCTTTTAGGAAATAATTTGTTTTTATTTTCAATTTGTATAGTTGGTCTTGGCATTGGTTGATTTGTTAATGTAACTTTGGTTTTTCTCCACCTTGAGTGAGGGATGCAATTAAAAAGTGGGAGTGTTTTTTTTTTTAAAATATATATATATATCTCACATTTTGATCTTAGTAGGGGGAGTTTATTTTTGGTGCATAAAAATTGCGTTAGCATTAAGTATCACTTTCTGTATCATTGTTCTTTTGTTTGATATTCTATTTTTTGATCATATCATTTCATGACCCAAAAAGGGAAGAGTACTTTAGCGTGTAGATTGACAGATCAGGGTGTAGTTATTAGATTAGTTGGAAAAGATATGTTTGGGATGGGTTTCTAATGTTGCATATATGATGTAGTTTGACATTATGAAACATATCTAATCCATGTCGATATATAATGTGTCTTCGACCCTTTGATTTATATTAACAATATTTCAGAATGATCTTTTCTAATCATTGTATTATATATGTTTAATTAAAGAGTAATGCTAGAAACACTAGTTACACTACTACTTCACCATTATGCTACCATGCTAAGCTTATAAGATAGCATTTAATAATCATCCCCTAGTTATATATTGAAAATATAACAATAATTTTCGTTTTATTTTTGTTCTCTATGTGTTTGTGTTCTTGAGTGGTTTCGAGAAGCGGGGGTATTGTTTATGCAACTGCACTTGTAATTGGAATGATCATATTTTTATGGTTTGTTAGAATTAGGTTCAATTGTTTGCATTATTAGTTTTGTCACGTAATTGTCAAATGTAACGCCACAATGGAAGGCACAAGCTACATGGCTTATACTTCAAAAGGACTAGTCAATAATACAATTAGAGCCACAGTGGAACATTATAAAGAGCAAGAACTTCTCATTCCCCAATACTGAGAGAGAAACACTAGAATTTTCTTGTTTCTTTAATTTTTTTTTTTATTGGCACGGGGTGTCTAGAAACAGCGTCCCGACTAATTCTGGATGTGCACAAGCCATCTGCAAGAAGTTTCCTGCAAGTGTACCTTGAATAATTTAAGGAAAAAACCTCTTGGTACGATGACACCTAGAAAAGGGTTTGAACCTAATATGCAAGCCATCTTATGATTAATCAAAAACTAAGTATTGAGAAATTACTTGTGTGCGTCTATGAACTTAATTATTGAGAAATTGCTTGTGTGAGTCTACTTCTTCAACAAAAACATTGTGTTATTTACTTTAATTTCCTTGCGTATTTGTAATTTTTATTGACTATAATTGCTGGAAAAGTTATCCCTCTTGAACTTTTGAACTGGTCATCATTGGCATAGAACGCCTATTCACCTCCGTCTATGTTTTTTCATATGTAACCTACCCCATACGTGTCTTGTCAGGTCAAATATAGGATTTTCATAGATAAAATAAGAGAATATTCTTACAAAAAGATATGGAAGTGTGCATTGGATGATTACTCTTATTATTCTGGACGCAAATGAAGCGTAATTCCCTCCACGGTTTTACACCCTCACAACCTAATAACTGGTTCAAACTTCACTTATGTTGAGAGTTGATACATATATATATATGTATGTATGTATGTAATTATGCAAGAGTAATACTAGGTACGTACAAAAAGAAAAATGTGGGTCACAATCAAAAAGAGAGGTTTTTTTTTTTTTTTTACATTTTTTCATGGTAGTCTCATTTCTTACAAAAGACTAGCCTATGCGAGCTTTGTCCATTAGAGCTTGTACAAATCAGACTGCATCATTTATCATGATTCAGTCTGCTGAAAAGAATATGAAAGTTTTTTTTTAACATTTTTTCATGGTAGTCCCATTTCTTACAAAAGACTAGCCTATGCGAGCTTTGTCCATTAGAGCTTGTACAAATCAGTCTGCTGAAAAGGATATGAAAGTGTGAACACTGTAGTTTATCTGCTGGTTTCACACATGCACTCATGTTATGGGCCGGTTTATCTGCTGGTTGCATCTTTTGCCCCCTATGGCTTTTTTTCTTGTTGGGTTTTCTCGATCTTGGTTGTAGTTTATGAGGTGGTGTTCTTGTTGCAGTATTGGTATGATTTCTGTACTTCCCTGAAGTGTACCGGTTGTTGCTTGTGGTCAAAGTTTCATTCGGTTTTGAATTAGAGACGTTAATGTCAACTTAACCCCTAGCCTTCCAACGATACGGCTGTCTTAACATGTACTAGTAGCTCAAGTAGCTTGTTCTTGAAGTATGTGTGCTGCAATTTTGTGTTCTTGCGTATATTTGCATATTCTACTCAAATCACTTGGACCCTCTAAAAACAGATGGACAAGGCCGAGAGGAATGGAAGGATGGAGAGGAAGTGGTGGTCATGGTTGGAGTGGGGCGAGTGAGGTGTGATATTGGTGGTGGTTATTAAAGTTAAGGAGGAGAGGACATGAGGTGATGGTAGCACAAAGAATTCATTGAAGGGAGATAATGAGCTGGTCACAAGAGCCATGGACTTAAATTGAAAGATGGTTCACACTGCAGCTAAGCATAAACCGTTTTCCATATGTTCGAGTATAATTTTCCACAGACTCAATTTTCAATTATATATTTATTTTACATGAAAAATAAATCACGTGTTATATTTTACTAGTTTAAAACTATGAAACCAAGAGTTAATAGGAAGATACAATACAACTTAGCTCAACATAGATTTAGATGAGAACAATTGGTAGCATGCATGAAATCTTGTACAACATAAAATTAAGTCTTAACTAACATTTATATGCATGTGAATATATTGCATATGTGGGCACAAGCATGAATAAAACTATTGAAAAAAACATGATACAAAGTCGTCATGCTCTTGATCTACACTTTTGTTTCCTAGCCATGCTCTCTACACTTTCATTTGTGTCTTTGTAATAATATTTAATCACCTAGAAACTTTCAATCTGGTGGAGTGAAAGAAAGAGTACTTATTGTTATACTATCATAATTAAAGCCTGGTTTGGTTACACAAAATCAAACTATCTCATCTCATATAATCATTACAATTTTCTCAAATTTCTACACAAAATATAATAAACAATTCAATTTTTTCAAATCTCAAAACAATATTAATATTAAAAATTACATTATAACAATATTTGTATTCAACTTTCAATAAAACATTTATGAATTCATGTGTAATCAGACGAGGCCTAAAAATCTTTGCCTAATGTCGATGCATGCGACATAAACAAGATAAATAGCTGCTCAAGACTAATTAGAAGTCGAAGAACGCAAACTATAATTAGGATAGTTTCTCCTAAATCATGTAATATTCTAACATATCACAAGTGCAACTGATGCAACAATTAAGTAGCTCTCAACAGAATGAACGTAAACCAAACTCACAACAGAATCAAATGCAATAAATTATATATATATATATATATATATTTATATATATTTGTTTTGTGTGAGTAGACACACAAAGTACAACAACCCAAGAAAATCATATTCATTATATTATCCATCACGCTGTACTGTAAAACCATTAATGTCGATTGATTCAGCTTTAAAAGTGCTACTTTTCCCAATAAACTTATTACTGTTATAAGGCTTCTTAATTGAAGGATTAGAATGCAATCCTCATACGACGGAATCTATATATGATGGCAAGGAAATTAGGGGAAGTTGCAATAATGATATGTTAGCATGCATATCAGGGTTTAGAAATTGCATTTGAAATGGCCGAATAGCGAAAATCCCATTGGTTGAACCAGAAGGACCAAAGGCAAGCAGGGGGCTCCCCATTTCCAAAATCTCAGTGGCTGTATGTATGTATTTTCATCCCACTTTAACAAACCCTAATGAACGAAAATTGCCTGCATAACGAGACAATTAAAAATTGGAGAGGCACTTCAGAGACATCAGTAGAGATGAAAAACGGCACAGAATCAGAACAGATAGATCAGAAAGATCAGACCCACTAAGGAGATGGTTCTGAAACTCCAGACGATGGAAGAAAAGAAAACAGCAAGATGCCAGAAAGGAAATCCCTAGAGCTGTTTTGCCTCCTAACTTGACTATGGCTATGCGCGGAATTCAAAAGGTGTTAGCCAATCTAAAAAGGTCCCATGTAAAATCTAACCAACTGCTAGGGGAACTTGCTAAAAAGTAAGTTAGATAGCACTGAGACATTCACACATGGAGCATATAATTGAAAAGAAACGAAAGAGAAACATATGCAACACAGAAAGGCCAAATTCCTCGTATATTAGGCCTTTACTGCAATTTCCCAGACCTTGTGCTACATCACGCAGTCATTAGTATTCCAAAAACATGGAAGTGCTCACAAATCTTTGATTACGCGTATCGAAGAAGCACAAAAGAGAAATAAAAGTTGAATAAAAAGAAATGGAGGATTGAATGATTATTGTATTGGAGATGAAGTAGAAAAGAAACATACTCAGAGCTTGAAAACTCATAGAGCCTGCCCTTCTGGGAAAAGACGATCACGGCGATTTCGGCCTCGCAAAGGATGGAGAGCTCGAAGGCCTTCTTTCGCAGTCCACTTCGACGCTTCGAGAAGGTGACTTGACGGCTCGTCGCGTTTTCGATTCGCTTCATCTGAATCTTCCCTCTCACCATGTTCTAAATGACCACAAAAACTGCTTCATATCAGTATGCCATGTCCCCGATCGGTATCGGAGAAAAGTGTATGAAAGATCAGCATGAAATAAATTCAAATCTCACCAACTACTTTTGGTGAAAATTCCAAGAACGCTTATGCTTTGGCTCAGAAAGTACTATTGGAAAGAATCAAAGATATTTCAAAATTTACAGGAAAAATTACAGACAAAGAACTCCGGCAAGGGAAGAATTTAGAAATATATAATATGAAGGAAATTAGGGCTAAACTTGAGAGAAATTGCGACAACCCATAACCAAAAGGAAACTAGATAAAAACTAACAAAATATTTTATGAAAAACTAAACTCCAGAATCTGCAAAAGATTCACAAAAAAAAGGGCATTTTTTTATATGAACAGCCAGAACGCACAGACACCGGCAAGTTAGACAACAAACCCCAGTTACGTATCGGAGTGTTAGAAAATCTCGGAAACCCTAGGGAGATTCTAAGAGCAAAAACAAAGAGGGTTTTCTTAGCTATGGATGCATGGTCTCTTTTCTTTACGCCTGGACCTCAGGCCCTACATTTCCTTATTCATCAACCCTTGTCTTTCTCTTTCAAGCTCTTACACCCAGAAAACAGTAAAAAAAAAAAAAAAAGCATATTCAACCACAAACCAATAAAAGAAGAAAAGGCAACTTAACAGAAGATCATGATTTGACGTATAAAATAAAGAAAGGACGTTGCTACAGAAGATTATAGAAATCTTCTATCGATCAGTATATTTCTCTTTTTTTATTTTTTTTATTTTTTTTAATATTTTTTAAAACTATTTAAATATTTTTTAAAAATAAAAAAAATCATATATTCATTGAAAAACATTTACTTAATCACTAAATAAAAAAAAAATTAAAACAGTTTTCGATAAAAAATTTCGATAACCCCTTTATGTTGGAGTAGTGTTTTCGTAAAGAAAATACATATCCATTTCTCTGAACTTGTTTTGGTAAAATTAAGAAAAGAATAGAGAAGACAAACCCAGCAAAATTTTTATTACTATTATAATACTGTCCAGCCACTGTGGAGCTAAAGGAGAAAAAAAATACACTGTTCAGTTAACTCACAACGTCGACATCATCGTACAAAGACGTCCGCGACGTACCAATCAGATATAGACAGGAGAGCAGTTCTGATTCTCGACCAATGGAAGTCGACGGCGTCACGTGGTTTGCATTGCGCGGCGGGCCAGCTCACACCTTTTTATATATTTATTTTATTTTATTTTGTGTTTGTTGTTGGAAAAAGATAAGAAGGGTAGGATTGGGGTAGTTATAAAGTAATTTTTTTACTAATAAAATATTATGAATTTATAAAATATTATGAATTTTTTATAAAATATTAGGGGTACTACTTATAAAATATTAAGAATTTTTTATTTTTTATTTTATAAAGTAATTTTTAATATCTTTAATTATTAACAAAATTAAAAATATATATAATTTTATCAATAATCACTTTCTTAACTATTAAGTAAAATAAAAAATTAAATATAAAAAATAATAATAAATTAATAATAATCCTATAATTTTCTGAGAGGATTTTAGAAAGGAGAAGGAGAAGTTTTGTGACATGATTTTGGAGGAGAAATTCATCATGTCTTGGGGATTCCCCATTTCGGTGGAGTAGCCTAAGGTGTCGCTTCTTTTATTTTATGCTTTAAAATCATAATAATGTGCTAGGGGCGATTGTGTTGTTTCTCTCATTTTAGTTCTATTACTCATCTCGTTGATTTAATTGTGCTTGATTATGACGAAATATCTTGTAATAGGTTCGTGGTTGGGAATCATTAATAAACAAATCAGCTATGTAACGTTTGCAAGCAACACCCCTAGTTTGATATTGAGAACCAGAAATCACAACAAGTCTTCGATATTTGAGACTAGGGGTGGGCGGCAAACTATCGCATCCAATCCATTCCCCACTTCCAACCCGCCTTTGGGGGGGGGGAACCTTCTCAATTGACAAGCCTACGAGCAAATGCTCACATGCATTTGAGTATTGAGGATGGATTAGAATTGAGTCCAAACTTGTTCAAATTTTACATATATTAAAATTTACTTTTTTTTAATAAAATAATGTATTTTTGATGTTCTGTTTTGTTTTAAAGCGCTCTATCCCTTTATTTCATTTATTTTAAAGTCTCATTTAATCATGGTCACACCTTCTCTATCCGTCTTACCATCTCAGAGGGGCCGGGACCTAGGAGCCAAACTTTCTTCCCCACCCCCACCCCCACCCCCACCCCTCCCCTAAAAAAAAAATGCAAAGGTGAAGGTTGGGTTGGGAGCTGCCCTCTAAAGAGTTGTGGGTAGCATCCCTATTCAAGACCTACCATTGAATCAATATTAGATCATGGATTAGTGAGAATAATTTAAATTTAACGTCCTAATTGAAATGTTATATCCCAATCTTTCCTCTACAATTAGTATAGTGCCTCTAATGTGTACATTAGGATCACTATATTTAATGTAGTGGTCTACATTGTCTATGGACAATATTTAATAACATGATATCGTAGGTAACATCTATCTCTCTAAATTACACATATTCTAAATAAGAGCTTATTATAAGTTTGGTATAAATGGCTATTTTTTTCTGATTTACATCTAAAAGTTGACTAATCATTATGACTAGCTAAAGCCTTAATTATCGGTTTTAGCCACCACTCCGGCGTTAAGTTTAACTATGGTCGAATGACTCAGTACAATGGTATTCGAATGGTGGTCCGTCGCTTGAGATACTTAGCGTCGGCTTGTGCAATAAATGGAATAGTGACAAAAAGAGAAAGCCACTATAAATGGCATGAGTTTTTTTGGGACGGAATCCACTATAAAGTATAAGAAAAAAGTTATATGCAATCGCCTATTGCAAGCGCGGGGCAAAAGCCCTCTTACGTGTAAAAATAAAAACGCACCGTTTTATCTCTAATCCCATTTCCCCCAAATCTTTGACTCTCCCTCCTCCTCTCTATGTTTCTCTTCCTCCCCAAATCTTCGACTCCCCCTCTTTTTCTGTGTTTCTCTCCCTCTTTATGTTTCATCTCTGTGTTTCTTTAGTGGTCTAAGTTATTCATTCGTTACTCGTTTCGATTAGAGGAAAAGAAAGGAGTGATCGTGTCCATGATAAACCCTAGGATTGAAGAGGCATCAGCGTAGATTATATCCACCATCTTCGTAAATTGATTCGTTCTTTGCGGTGCCTCTGGACCTAAATTGGTTTGTTCAATTTATATTCAACATCTTCGTAATTGCTATGGAATTGCTCCACCTGGTGAAGAATACTGCTTGGAAGTATTTTAAGGTCGGCGCAAATTTTGAAGCAACGGGAGACCGCTCTGATCCAGCCCCAATGCCCGGCATTCTCATGGACGACAGTTTCGTTTACGCCAACTACGACAATCTCACCACCAAGAACGTTCCCACTACAAGGCCATTTGCTACTGCTCGTAAAAGTGCCAAGAAGTACACTAGAAATCTGGGCATAAGACAAAATTGCAAGTTTCAACCATCTGAGTAAATTCAACTTCTAGTCTTGTGGTAAGAAAGTTATCTGCAATTGCATTAGTTTTTCTCGTTGAACCTCTAAGTTTATCAAGCAGCTATAAAAGATTTTTTTTCCATATGATGAGTTTCTAAGATTTTTCAATTAGGAGAAGCCTGGATTTCCTCCTTGTGGACTTATAAATTGTGGAAACAATTGCTTTGCCATTGCTAATGTGGTTTTGCAATGTCTTACATTCACTCGGTCACTTGTTGCTTAGTTGTTGGAGAAAGGCCATCAAAGAGAATGCGCTTGCTATGTGAGTTTCAAACCCATTTTAAAAAGGCAATCCAAAGTTTGCAAGGATGTTCACCCATATTCTTACTGTAAAAAAAGTTCCAAATATTCTTACCATTGCCTTAAAAAGATTTCAAAGTGGGAGGTTCAGAAACTTAACAAGAGAGTAGCTTTCCCAGACGATGTTGAGAAACTTTGTTTCTTTCTTATTTCAATCTCGGGCTTCTTTCCTTATGTCTTTTTTTTTTTTTCTTTAACTCTGACGTGGCCCACAGACTACATACCGACTGTACGTAGAAGAACTGAAAGTATAAATAGTGGAGTCGGGTTTGTCTCCTATGCAAAAGGAACACCATATCTCCTGTTAAATAACTAAAGGCCTCTAATCCAGTCCCAATTTTTTCGTATTTTCTTTTGATAACATATTAGTTTTATAGCATGTAAGTACTATATAATTATTTTTAAAAAATAAAATAAATAAAAGATATATATAAAAATAATAATAATTTTTTAATAATAAATCTTATTTTTTTAAAAACAATTTTACGATATTTATATACTTCATGACTATACGTAACATTACTTTTTCTTTTTTCCAATGTGCACTTGTACTCATTTTGGTTAAATCAAAATATTCCATGTTGCCACTTAATAAATTTTATCTCTTATCTGCTCAACACATTTCATCCCCCTCTAATTTAAAAAATGATATTTAAGGTTTAAATTTTAAGACGGGTAAATCTTACACATTTTAAAAAAATTGAGATTTATTTAAAAAATTAAATTTTTAATATTGAAACTCGCCTTTTTTAAAAGAAATATGCAAGATTTGTAGGTTCTAAAATGTAATTAGCATTACTCATATAAATGTTTTGTCAAAATTTTATTAAAAATAAATTTAAAGATACTAATGAGAATGCATTTGCTTTTGTTATGTTATTTATTAAGTGTTGTATATAATATCTTATTTATTATAAATATTAAAAAATAAAAAGATAAAAATTTCTTTTACTATATTTAATGAATAAATATGTTTAATGAATACATATTTAGAGGGCATGAATCATGAAATGGGTTGGCCCTGTAAGAGATGAAAGTTATTAAGGCCCATTTAGATAGTAATAGTGTTTTGTCTTACTTATATCATCATTATAACTTTTCTAATTTTTTACATAAAATATAATAAGCAATTCAAATTTTTTAAATTTTAAAACAATACTAATATTAAAAAATAATATTATAATAATATTTTATTCAACTTTTAACTTTTATCTAAAATCATTTTATCTCATCTCACTATTTAAACCGTACCTAAAAGGCTAAATGGCAGTATCAAAGATTTTGATTTGACCGAAATGAATGCAAGGGCACATTGAAAGAAAAGTAAACAGAAAAAAGTTAAAGAGGATTGGGTTACAACCAAGTAATACTAACCATTAGATTTTTAACAAAGAGATGTCATATTCCTTTTGCACAGGGCAAGCCAAATCCTAAATAGTGATTATATATGCTCTCACGTCCTCACTATATTGTTTAGAATGACGGAGAAGAGATTCAAGAATATGAACATCTAGCTGCCTTTTGGAAGTCCCCTTGGTAGCTTGGGCACGTATCTCTTATTTGCTAAGAGTGTGCACGTTTAGGATATTTGAGAAATGAAATGAAATATAAATCTATAAATAGTAGTGAATTGATTTAAGTTATGATATTTTATTAAGTTTTAAAAAAAGAGAACAAAATTAAATGAATATATATTATGAAATTGAAATATTGTTAAAATATCATTTTTATTTAGAAAAAATCCAATTTTAACACCGGCCAATAGTATTTCGCCATGTAGGACATGCAACAAATTTGTATCTACACTCACATGCACCATATTGATTCTTTAAATTCTATCTCTTCCCCTCTTCTCTCTCTTTCTCCCTCCCCCACCCCGCTACAACTTCCCTCCCCACTCTCTCTCTAAAATACTATCTCTCTCTCTAAAATACACTCTCCTCTCTCAAATACGTTCGATCTCTCACATTCTGAAACAAGATGAAATTTGTAAGGCGTCATCAAATGAAACCATATATGAAAACCTAGAGCTTAGCAAACCCCAACAAACTCAAGCAACATCCCACATTTTAATGAGATGCATCCAGACCATGGCATGCTACTGGGACTTCAAAAGCAAACCCCTTTTACCAAATTTGGCCATCAAAGTATGAATATGTAGACCCAAAAGAAAATACGCAGTACATAGACACACCATCATTCGCATATTTTGGGTAAAAACACACAATCACACACTAGAGAGAACATTGCTCCGAGGAGAGAGAGAGAGAGAGAGAGAGAGAGAGAGAGAGAGAGAGAGAGAGAGAGAGAGAGAGAGAGAGAGAGAGAGAGGAAATTGTAGCAGAGTGGGGGAGGGAGAAAGACAGAGAATAGGGGGAAGAGATGGAAAATAAAGAATAAATTTAGAGGGAGAAAGACAGAATAGGGGGAAGAGATGGAAAATAAAGAATGAATTTGGTGCATGTGAGTTTAGATGTACATTTGTTGCATGTCTTACGTGGCAAAATTCTATGGGTTGATGTTAAAATTGGGTTTTTCCTTGACCGGTTGGGAGCTTTTCTCCTTTTGTTTTAGAATTTGAAAAACTTGATTAGTTTTTTGTATTTTGTTTAATTGAAGGTTTGGGTAGTTGAAATGAGATTGTTGGAGAGGATTTTCTCAAGGGCACGAGCCCAACCCAATGAATAGCAACACCCTGTCCAAAACAAGGTCGAAGCCCACTTAGCCTCTATATGGCCCACCCGAGAAGCCTTTGGCCCAGTCAAGCATGGATTGGGGTATCAGGTCAGACTAAAGGCACAAAACCTTCTCTCCCTTTTTTCTTCGGACAGAGAGGAAAAAACACACGATCCCGATGGGACTCCATATCCTGGCATTAATTGTATGCACTAGAGAGCCACATCACATTAAATGAGGACTACCAAGGAGTGTCTCTCAACTCGGTCGCAGGGAATGGGTTGCTAACCTCAGATGCAGGTATAAATGCAACATTCCAGACACTAGAGAGGTAGGTCAGTAATCAAGAATTTGGAAATAAATTCATCTCCTCCTTGACTCACAGGTAACTTAAGTATCGGAGATTTCATATGACCACCCCTCATGGTTGTTGGATCCTAGATTTGTCTGTGTATGCAGGAACAGGTTGAGGGCCCAAAAGTGTACGAAACACATTGATAATAGAGATGAGTTAACATGAAGTTAAAAATTGAATAAAATATTATTAAAATATTATTTTTTAATATTATTATTATTTTAAAATTTTAAAAAGTTTAATTGTTTATTATGTTTTGTATAAAAATTTGAAAAAAATGTAATTATTAAGTTAAATGAATTAAGATGAGTTAAGAAATTTTTGTATTTGAATCTAAAAGTTTTGAAAAATTATAATGACTAAGTAATGATTAAATTAAAAAATTAAAATTTTGAAATTAAAATTTTTTGTATTTAAATAATATTTATAAATAAAATAAGATAAAATAAAATAAAATGTGAGAAGGTGTAACTATTCCCAAACAACCTCCTCGCTTTATATCTTCCCAGCCTTCTATCGCTTCACTTAATCCGAGCTTCAAATATATTAATGGGTTGGTTGAGCTTTCAATATATAACATGGAATATTTTACGGGCGATAAATGGCGAAATTGTGGGCCATTGAAAATGTTTAAATTTAATGTTAACAGTTTTTTGGTCTTTTCATCTTTATTTTTGTGAAAAGCATTTGTAATATTTTAATAAAAAAAATAGTATAAAATATATGAACGTAAAAGAGAAATACTTAAGGGGGAGAATTGATGTAAAATGATAAGAATTTTATTATATATAAATAAAATTGCATATTAATCTATATGTTAATATTGATTTTTTTTTATTTAAAATTTAAATTAATATTATTTTTAATAAAATTTATTTTTTATTAATTACAATAAAGTAGTGTATATATTAATATATAATTAGATTTTTTTAAATAATAAAGTTTGGTGGTAGGTGTTCCAATAGTCAACGAGTGGGTGCTTGGATACGGTTCGGACTCCAAAAATCATGGGAAAATCCAACACGTGGACCAGCCGAAAAAAGATAATGATATATTATACTTTATTCGATCTGTTATTAACTTATTCCTTCGCATTATCACTTTGCTAAATCAACCAAAAAAATAATAAAAAAAGGAGAAGAAGATATTTATCAAGTTATGAAAACAATAATGTTAGATATCGCGTGTATTTATTTTTTTTAAAAAAGTAAAATCTATTATTTAAAAAAAAATATTGGATTTATTTATTTTTTTCTAAGTTAAATTTACTTATTTTTTTAAAAAGAGTACGTGAAACTTAATCAATTTAATCTTTATACAATGATCAGTCTTTTTGTATAGATGTACTTGCTTTGGTAACATGCATTATGTAACTATTGAGATTGCATGTGATATAGCGTAATCTTTTACCAATCTTAATAATTAGATCTTAATTATATGGGGCTAAATTGTAATTTATATTTAAAAGTTGTAAAAGCAAAAATGATATATTATATTGCTATCTCGCTTTTACTAGGATAATACACACAATATAATAATTAAAACAAGTAGAGTATATGGTACAGGGTGCAACTCAAAATGAGGAGATTAATTGTGATATTGCTATCTCATTGGGTGTTGACAGCTCAACATTTTTTATCAATATTCTATTACCATTCATTACTTTATTGTTACTTTTCACATACTTTTTACTTGAATAAATGATTGGGTTGTTACATAAGCCCCGTCACTTCATCCTATGCTCTATATATGAAAGGAGAAAATTCACATTCGAGAGAAGTTAATCTAAGTCTTAGAGCATTCGCATCCAATTCCCTATAAAATTTCCTATCATTTAACTAAAAAGTACATTTCCTACAAATTTTTCCTAAATTTTACTCATCTTTTAAAAATCCCATACATCTCATTCCCTATATTTTCTCTATTTTATTAAAATAACATTTCTTTATTACATTTTTCTCTCACCTCCTTTTATAAACTTAATTACAAATAATTTTATCAATATAAAAATAGTTTGGGGACAAACAGTAAATCTCCATATCTAGGGACTTACTGTAGCAACCCCATTCCTAAACTCCAAAATGGAGAATGGGATGGGGGGTGGTTTGGGATAAAATCCTTAAATATTTCTTCAAATTATAGAGAATTCGGTGTTTGGGACACCGGATGGGGATGCTCTTAGATTCGTATAGAATCTAACTTAGATATCGAAATATTTTAATACCTTTTAAGTATTCTTCTAGTTTTTTGGTGCAAGTTTGTTAAAGATGTTTATAGGGGTGTAAAACATGTTCACAACCATTCGGATTTGAAACATTTGAATTGGGATTTTTATAATTTATTTACTCAACCATTTCCTACCATTTGGAAAGAGATAATCACAACATGTAGATCCATAATATAAAATATCATCCGTATACTATATACCCTAATATTAAACATATTAATTATGACCGTTTCTTTTTAGATTAATGTAGAAGATGCTTAAGATAAAAAAAAAAATGGTAGAAAATCTCTATCTAAAATATCTTAAAGCTAGCCAGAATATGCTAAAAAGTAGCATGATATAAATAGAATAATGATAGGGCACCGTCCTTTTTTTTTTAACTTCATAATTAAGGAATTGTTTTTTAATGATGTTGTAATTTTTTTTAAAAAAATATTGAAAAGTGTTAAAAATATATATATAAAAAAAAAAAAAAAACTAAACTGCTAATAGTAGTTCCTAACTAGAGTTGTGAGTGGTGGTCGTAGCAGCTACCATATAAAGATAAATAATCAACCACCGCAACTTTCAAGACTAAAGATCATGTCATCTTCAGCCATAATTTATTTTACAAAAAATATTCCGAAATTTCATTTTCTATCACTTACACGTTAAATCAGAATTAAAAAAAAAAAAAAAAAAGATCCTTTTACATGTGGCATAGGAACAATTAAGCCACTTCCATCGATGAGATTGTCCCAATGTTTTTTGTTCTTATTTTTGTAATAAGGTAGTTGAAATATCGTGAATATGTTGGAACATTTTTATTTATTTATTTATATATTAAATAAGAACATGTATTATATATATATATATATATATATATATATATATTTTTATCAAAAATAATACCATCCATTGTATGATTGTAAATGAAATGAAAGTCTCCTGATACAAAAATTCTATGTGCAGTCATTTTTGTGGACTCTTTTGTGCACTCCAGTGATATGATTGGTTGTATATTAAAAAAAAATTAATCCGACCAATCATATCAGTGGAGTGCACAGAGAGTACGCAAAAATGACTATATGTAACATTACTCCTCCTGATATAAACCCATAAAAGAAGAATTGGATAAGGTTCATATGGTAAAGATATATAGGTGTGGGCTATGGGCCTGTGGCAAAATAAGCAGAAAAAATTACTGTGAGGCCCATTTGTTGCAATCGAAAACAACGAATTGGTCCACACGAAAGAGAACTTGCAGAGAGAGAGTAGAAGCGAGAGTTGAATGGCAGAGATACCAGAAAGAAAGAAAAGAAGAATGGGAGACAGAAGAGGAATGGAAACCAAGCACCCGACTACATCAACAAAGTGGCCGCTCATTAAATCCAAACAAAATCTGCAGATTACTCGCCTCAAAGATACGGATCTTTTTACTGTAAGAATTGCATCACATACTCTCACCTTCTCCTCTTCTTCTTCCTATCTATTTATTTGTTTATTTTAAGCATATGTTTATGAATGTATGCGCATGTGTATAAGCACGTGAGCTTGATTCACTTTTGTGGGTTGGGCGTGATTTGTGTTCCAGGGCAAGAAGGATGCGATCTCATGTTAGTTTTTATCAATTTTAGCTCTCGTAATTATATACCCACTTCCATAAATCTCCATAATAATTTGAACTTTTTGAAAGATATTTGGAAATGGGTTCTTGAAATTATCGTGGGATGGTGATTAAATGGAAGGAAGCGGCTTGGTTTTCCATATTACTGTCTTTTTTTTTTTTTTAACTATTAAAATTACACCCATTTGCAATTTTTGAGCCCACTAATCAATAAATTTCAAATTTGGGAATTGTTTTTGGGATGTGGTAATTGTACGAGGATATTGATCGTAGGGGCGCGGTGAAAACGAACCCTTGATTAATTGATTGGGATTCAATAAGAAGCTTATTCAGGTTCGTTTATTTGTCTAACGAATTGAAATGATCTCATTAGTGTTTCATACGGCATGTAAATTGTAATTATTCCGAAGATTTCTTGGAGTGGAGTTGAAATGGACGGGTGGCTACTGGTAGGATCAGAAAGAGAAAGGCAGTCCTAGGATACGTGGTCGTTTACCTTTTATGATTTCCATTGACTAGTTGTTTGAGTTTTACTGGTTGTAATATCTCCACCATCTTTAAGATATCCAGGTGCAAAATTTCTTCACATCTGCTGAATCGAAGGCATTTATTAAAGCTGCAGAGTCTATTGGATTTGTCCACCAGGGGAGTCTTGGTCCAACAAAAGGTGAAGCTTATAGAGATAATGATCGAATCTCTGTGAATGATCCTGTTCTTGCAGAAACCATATGGAAGTCTGGAGTACACAAACTGTTTTCTGACATTAAAATTCGAGGAAAGGTTGCTGTTGGCTTGAATTCAAATATTAGGTTCTACAGGTTGGTTGAAATATTTATATATGACCATATAAAAATACATAGCTAACTAGTTTATAAGGAGAATCTTTTTTTTTTTGTTGATATTTTCCTTACTGTCAGGATTCATTATTTATTTCAATCTATGAAGACAGTGGGGGTATATGAAGGACTGTTATGGATGCTGAACAGAGGATTTATATCACCTACACGTTTTTGTTTATTATTGTTCTTCTAGGGAAAAGGACTATCCAAAAGCCCAAAATCCTGTTGCCCCATGCACCTTGAAACTTCAGATTATTGTGTATGCTTTATTCTTTCAGGTACAAGGTTGGTCAGCGCTTCGGACGACATATTGATGAAAGTGTTGATCTTGGAGAGGGAAAGCGCACCCATTATACATTGTTAATATATTTAAGTGGTGGTTTTAAACTTAAAGCAAAAAATGACACGAGTAGCCCCAAGGATTCTTCTTCAGAGCCTCTAGTTGGAGGAGAGACTGTCTTCTATGGTTCAAGGAACGCGGTTGTGGCTGAGGTAAGTTCCTTTTTGGTCCTTAAATTTCTTGGTCAATAAGAACTTACTTATTTGTTTCATTAGTTTTTCAGTTGAAGTTTGTGAATTTTTTTTGCCCATTAATGTAAGTTGAACTTTGAAGGTGGCTCCTACTGAAGGGATGGCTCTCCTACACATTCATGGGGATAAGTGTATGTTGCATGAAGGGCGTAATGTAACTAAGGGTGTTAAGTATGTTGTCCGCTCGGATGTAGCCTTTGCCTGATGAGTGTGGTCTCTTGGATTTAGCAGGCTTGGTAAGTTTCTCAGTTGATGGCTATATCTCATTGCCTAGCTTTTTGTATCTTGCGCCCATTTCTTTTATCCTTGTCTTGGCACACAAAATTTGTTTTTGGCTGACTGATGCCATAATCCCTGATAAGCTGCAAAAAAAAAAAAAAAAAAAAAAAAGAAGGTTGCAAGCTTAATTACTGCTTACCTAAACCACTTGTTACATTTGAGTTTATAATGATCTTAAAAATGACTCTCATAAACTGTATAGTTACAAACATCTTGAGCATCAATCTAGCCTCTGGAGGCTGTTCCCTTATTTTGATCTTAGAGAGAAGCAAAGCATTTGGGATTACCTTTTCTGATAAGTAAAGACGAATTTTATCCATCCCCCCTCCAGGCCACTACAAGAAAAACCAACACAGGTCACAGGGAGTGCAAGAAGAATAGTTGAGGTTTAAAACTATCTAGGAAGACAGAGAGTAGGAATGCAGTCTCAGACAAAATTTTGGCTGGAATTTAAATTGAAAATTGAGAATGAAAGAAAATAATGTGTTGCTTCCTTAAGTAGCTTCTCTTTTCCCCATTTCTTGTAAATAAAATATATACAATGTTTATATTGTGTTTACTTGGAGATCGTTGAAGATGCATACTGTACCGTGAGGCTGAAGCTGACTTCGAATTTGGTCAACTTTGTACAGAATCTACAGATTCTTATGTTATGGGCTTTAGCTTTTAAAACTTGTGGTTCTCGAGTTCTTTTCTTTTAATGTTAGAATGGCTGTTTGGACGTTTGGATCATTTATGAATTAAATTGGTTGAAAATTTGAGGGCCTTCTGCGTGATCTTTCAAAATGTTGGATGCTGATGCCTGCTTCAGAAGATAAAAATTTGATTGTCGGTTTTGATGGGTTGGTGATGGCAAAAGTTCGGGGGAAACTTAATTTTTTGGAGAGGTTTTTAAAGGTGCAAGAGAAAAGGGTAGGCTTTAGGAAGAAGGCGAGAGAAGCAAACCTAAGGGATTGCTGAAGCACTGGCAAACTTAAGCACATGGAGGTTTGGATAGTAAGTTGAAATGAGATGAGATGAGATGAAAGTTGAATAAAATATTGTTAGAATATTAATTTTGTTTTGGAATTTGAAAAAGTTGAATTGTTTATTGTATTTTGTGTGGGAGTTTAGGAAAGTTGTAATGATTAGATGAGATGAGTTGAGAGGTTCTCTCTAGGGGTGATACTTGCATGGTGCGGGGCGGGGTGAACCCTTCCCCGCCCCCCGCCCTGCATCATGCGGGGAAGGCTTTTTAACCAAACCTCATCCGCCCCGCCCCCTCACCCAAGCCAATACTACCCATGACCCATTGGATTTAAAAACTATTTCTGGGTCCAAAAATATTGTAAATTAAATTTATAAATTAAAACTATTTTTTTGGACTCAACCTATAACATAATTTAAATTGTAAATTAAAATTTATAAATACAAAAAAAAAAATAAAAATAAATTAAAAGACTAATAACATAGTTTTTAAACTCATTAGAGTTGTATTTTGGATTGCCTTGGCCTCCTAGGCCAACTTTTATATAGGAGGCCAAGGCAATACTTAAGCAATGGGTCAGTCCACCCCCCGTCCCCGCTGGGCTGTCAATCAAAACAACCCCTAAACATCCATGCTCATTAATACTAACTTGCATATTCCCATATCGGTTCGATTTCTTTCAGTACAATGAAGCATATATCAATACTTGACTCTTGCCTTACCTTACTAGGAGTCCAACTTATAAAAAGAAAAAATTGTACTAGGAGTCCAGGGGACTAGGACTAAGACACAGTTTAGAAAGTCGAATACAAGCCTAACATACGGACTTACTCACACCTGTAAAGCTTTCAAACACTCCCCGGAAAATCTATGCTGGATATTATCACTAAAAGTATAAAGTTAATGCAAGATTATTACGAATTTTTATTTTTCCCCTGCTCATAAAAATGCAAACGACTCCAGTTTTGTGTCTGCACATAATTTTAAATTTTTATAAATTTAATGCAAGATTTGTATGAAAGTTATAATAGCTGCTCTTTCACTTTTGGGTTCATCTTGGGATTACATACGGTATTTTTGTACATTGTATAGTTTCAAGGTTTGTTGGTATCAGAACTCGTTGCATGAAGGCAAATATGACAATAAAGATGGTCACTATAAGTGTAGAACCATTTGCTTGGGCAACTTGTTCAAATGATAGGCACAGTATGGTTGTATTCTCTTTTGATATATAACTTTTCATTATAACAGCTCTTTTATCGTGGTTTCCCCAAAATGAACTTCATTGTATTCCATCATCATCGCTCTAATATTAAAATCACGTCTCTCAGGTGTGGATGCCAAGTTTCTACTGTTGAATTGGCCGACACAGCAAGCTGAAGCTACTAGTGAATATCTGTATGGCTCTTTTAATTCTATGAAGGATGGCTCCCAAAGAAATATCTTGATTTATTGTCCGTTCTGTTTGTTGGCAAATAGTAGCAATGTGAATTTTCCATATGCTCTGCTCGTACATTTCCCATTAGTCCTATGCAAAATGAGCATTTTCATAGATCTATCGGTCACAGGTATATCAAGACCTTCGTTACAAATTTATAGTCCTTTGATATTAGGCAGTGCTAACATGCTCAATTGAAAATACCGGCCTAATTTCCCAGGAAACTCAGGCAGTTGCCCAAGGCTCCATTAAAAAGAAGCCTCCTGAGAAATAATAATAAGGGCCTTTAATATATTAAAAAACCCAAAAGTGATATTAACATTAAAACAATCTCTTTAGGAAATAAACATGACCTCCCACTTGACTGTGGGTAGTCCAAATATTACAAATGGTAAGGTCAAACTTGGGTGCATGAGTCCGATGTCACAAGTTTGAGTCTCTCTGGGATCAAATTGCAATTTAGGTGAGAGGCCAGAGTGGTGAGTTGTTGTTCTAGTCTTCTCGTGGGTCAGTGGTATACAGCCTGTGGGAATTGATTAGGTATTAAAAGCTCCATTATGGTTCTTTTAGCTTCTGTTTTCTCAATTGACCGCTCGACATCCAAGTCTCATTTCATCATTTTCCAATCAGCCAAATGTTCCCCATCTTCATCATCGAAACCTCAGACTCCCTAAAGGACAATCTCCGATCCTTGGTAAATGCTTCAACAATCCCTCCTAGTCTTGCGACGAAGATAGATTTTCCATCATATTTGATTGATGGGTCAGTGAATTTTACATTATGTGCATATAACGTTCCCAAATAATTGGTTGTGTATGAACCAATTATGAGGAAAAGGGGGTTTATTTTATTTTATTTTTATGAAATGGGTGTTTTAAATTGATTTTAAGTCGTATTTCCTTTTTTTTTTTTTTTTCAATGACAAATGATTTATACAAGTTCTAAATGTATAAGTCTTATGCATACCTTTGTAAAAAAGTAGACCCCATATTAAAAAAGTATAAAAAAAAATTATTGTTTTTTATTGGGAACTTTTTTTTTTTTTTTTAATAAATGGTTTGTGTAGAATTTGTCTATTTAGGACTTGTAATTAACATTTTTTTTATTGCTCTGTTTATGGAAAGCAATTACGTAAGATTTGAAATGATTAAAAAAAAGAAAAGAAAAGAAGATATTTGTAACGAAGGGATGCTATCACATTATTCATTTAAGAAAAGAAGAGAATAAAAGAGAGATCATTTTGCATGAAACGCGCCATAAAACCCCTTGACCAAATAAAAGTGACACTCCTACCGGGAGCTTCATCGTTTTCTTCGAAGTCGTCAATGACTTAATAGTGTTCTGAAAATCCAACCCACCGAGCTAGTGTACTTACCACCGCCATTCGACAATGCTCAAGACCGTGGCTTTCCCTAAATCCTAAGTTTTAAACGCTAAACCTAGTATCGAGTCTGCCTACCCACTTGATCTTTTCTTCTCTTTTCGTAATAATAGTAAGAATTTGTGGTGTGTGTGCATATTTCAATCACAACATGAATATATGTTTAGTAATATACGAATTTGTGTGAGACATAAAAGTCATGTAGGTCGTAAAATGGGCTTGGCGTAACTGATATAAGCAAGACCATGTTCTCTCTGAAATGGGTTCTCCTTGATTCGAGGATGAGAAGCTTGTGTATTTGTGTCCAAATCCATGCACATTTGGTCGGGAGTTTGGTTGAGAAGGATTCGTAGACCTCTTATTAAGATGGGCGTGATGTAAGTGGTATGAACAAGATCATGCTTTCTCGGACATGTGAATGGATAGGTGCAACAATGTGAGGTCCTTCATGCAAATCCATGCGCAATTATTAACATCCGGTGTCGTTCGTGACCAGTTGGTTGTTAACAGAGTTGCAGAGTTCTTCGGAAAATTTGCAGATTTTGGTGAATATGGTTGTTATCTTTTAAAGCAAATTGATTGGAGCATAAGTTCATTCCCATCTAATTTGATGATATTAGCCTATGTTGGCAGTGACACGCCAAGGGCGGCAGTTCTGGTCTATAGACGGATGATGAGGAATGGATTTATGCCTGACATGTACACTTTTCCTGTGGTTCTGAAATCTTGTGCTAAATTTTTGGGGATTGGGGAAGGTAGACAGGTTCATGGGGTGGTTGTAAAAATGGGGTTTTTGAGCGATCTAGTCGTGCAAAACTCGCTTGTCCATTTCTACGGTGGCTTTGGTGATTTTCGTGTTGCCAGTATGGTGTTTGATGACATGCATGTGAGAGATGTGGTGTCTTGGAGTTGTTTGATATCTGGGTATGTGAGGGCAGGGTTATTTGATGAAGCTGTAGCTTTATTTTTGCGAATGGATGTGAAACCAAATATAGCAACGTTTGTCAGCATGCTTGTGGCTTGTGGCCAAATGAGGCATTTGAGCTTGGGGAAGGAAATTCATGGATTGATAGTTAGATGTGTAAGGGTGGATTTGGTGGTAGGCAATGCCATCATGGATATGTACGTCAAGTGTAAGTGTTTGTGTGAGGCGAAGCAGATCTTTGATGAGCTCCCTATGATTAGTGGCTTGGTGCAATTTAAACGTCCCAAAGAGTCATTACAAATGTATGCTTGCATCAGGCATTGAACCTGATAGGCTTATCTTGACTAGTGTGCTGTCAGCTTGCGCCAGTCTCGGGGCTCTTGATTATGGCAGATGGATCGATGTGTATATTGATTTTAGAGACATCAAATGGGATACACATATTGGAACAACTATGATCGACATGTATGCAAAGTGTGGCTGTGTAGAGATGGCATTACGAACTTTCAATGAGATGCCTTTTAAAAATGTCTATACGTGGAATGCCTTGCTTGTTGGTTTAGCATGGACATGGGCGTGAGGCGCTCAAACATTTTGAAGAAATGATTAAATCTTGTACGAGGCCAAATGAGGTGACATTTCTAGCCATTTTGACTGCTTGCTGCCATTCTGGCTTGGTTGATGAAGGTCGCAGGTGCTTTTATCCAATGATAAGTCAACAACATAATCTTTCTCCAGGGTTAGAACACTGGATGTATGGTTGATATGCTCTGCTGGGCTCAACTCCTGGATGAAGCTCAGGAGCTGATAAAAACTATGTTCATGCCACCTGATGTGCTGATATGGGGAGCTCTTCTTAGTGGTTGCAAGGCCAGTGGGGCTGTTGAACTCTCTCAAGAAATATTAGTTAGCCTCCTGGAACTGGAGTCTCAAGATAGTGGGGTATTCGTGCTTCTTTCCAACATACATGCTACTGATCAAAGATGGGCTGAAGTAACGAGAATACGGAGGTTGATGAAGGAGAAGGGTATAAAAGAAGCCCCTGGATCAAGTGTTATAGAGGTGGATGGTAAGGTTCATGAATTTTTTGCTAGAGATGCTAGCCACCCTCAAAATGAGGATCTTCATTATTTGTTAAATATCCTTTCTAGTAATCTCTATCTTGAAAGGCATTTTTCAGACCCGTTCTAGGATAAGGCGAGTATACTGTTAAAGTTGAAGAGTCCATTTTTTGTTTCATTTTTTGGTGTAACATTCTGACAACTTCTGCCATTTTCATGTTCTCAGAAATAGTTCTTTGGTGTTCCATTAAGGGACTTGTTTGATACTGCAGCCGTCATCTGATAATTTTGATAATCAATTTGACAGGCATGTATAAAAGAGCAATATATTTGAGCATGACTGTTACTGCAAACTTTGTGTACTTGATTTAACCTCATTAATCTCTGTTTGAGTGTGTGAGAAGAAATTTGACCTCCAGCACATACATTGGAAGCCTAATGATGCATTCACATTATTGTGAGTCCTAGGTAAAAAGAGAGAAGTGTACCATTATTAAGATATATAGAGAACTACAAATATGGATGCCAATTTTATTCAGTCCTCTGTATATGTTATGGAAATATGAATGACAATCAAATTAATTCTTGGGACAGATTGTAGCCTGATTGTTTCCAGATGCACCGTTAGCTATGGTTCACTCTTCAAACAAGAGCCCTTTTTTACCCTTGTAGTCACGTCACGAAAACAGGGATTTAGCCATTATGCTGAAGGAGCAGAATCAATATTGTAATCAATTTCTTCCAATTTCTGGTAAACTTTGCTTAAATATCTGATAATACAACATCTGAAACAATCAAAATGATCTGAATGTCCTCCATGCAGTCTTGTTTGGAAAAGGTCTTCTACTTGAGTCATTATCAGTTTATGAGCTTCCTATCCCATTTTTGCTACGGGTTAGGATCCGAAAGTGTTGGATTCTGATCATTCAGGTTGAATTACTAGGTGAAAGTAAATGTTCTTGTAGGTATTAAATCAATTTGTTAATAAGAGATCTGGTGCATACTTGGTCAGATGAAATGATATACCATGATTTCCAGAGGGAACTTCCATGCCCATGAAATACAAGAAAGGTACTCGATGGAATTTCTTGGCCCGAAGTATCTTATCACCTGAAAATCTTCTTCTCATCTCCTATGGTCATAAGGTCATTCCACATACAGGAACAATGGTGGTGATATTATCTATTTGATTGGATATAGCAATGCATCTCTGGAAGACCAAGCAGTGAAAGTAAACTGTATCTGCATTGAGCTAAATTTGTGGAGATTGTTACAATCATCGAGAACATTACATCATTTTTCAAGATTTTCCCCTTTGCGCTTGAGGATATAGGGGTTGTCCTTCAAACAATATCCCTGAGTTCTTTACTTAAGGCTGTACCAACATCTTATTGTAGAAGGACCTTGGAGCAACCTGTGCAACTTGAGACAGAACAACCCGTGACTAAGTTTAGGGGCTAAATTCGTTCAGATAGAGTTAAGTATTTCATGCTTAGGCTTTTATTGTCGAAGACTCGAAGTCCTTCAGCAGTAACTGTGAGTCTGGTATGTTAATCTTATTTTTGGCAAAGTATGACTGCATAGTAGCTTTCTGCTAGTGGTTTTTGCTATCCCTGGGCTGGAACTCTGGCAGGGTAATTGGCCATTGCTGATTGAGTGGAATATTATGGTTCAACATCCATTCCAATAAAATTATGAAGGGTCATGACTAGTCAACTAACTTACTCTTTCACTTCAGAGATCTTTTCATCCTCGATGTTCATAATGTCATCCTCATACCCTACCAAATACACACACACACACACTCTCATGCACTCACTGATACACATGCACTCATATTATTTAAATCCATTTCTTGAGTGCAAGCTGTATGATGTTAAAAAGTTTAGATATTGACCCAATGCATTCAAAATGGAAGCTCGGGGGCGATAAGATCTAAACCTTTTCCCTGAGGTCGTTATAAATGAAAGCAATATGACATCTAAATGGAGTCCAGCAAGATTTTGTTTTATGTTAGTTAATATCATTTGTTATTATTCTGACTGACTAATTTGTGAGCAAGGACAAGTTTTCTGGTCATTTAAATTTAAAAACTAGAAATAGAAGCACGTATGTCATCGGTTTGTGCTAGTCCTTAAGTAGACTTAGAATGACAAAGAAACATAGAGCAAACAATAGTTTGTGTTAGGCTGAATGTTCGATAATTTTGGGGAAGAAAAAAAGTTTGCTACACCCTACCATGTTTGTATAAGTTGCAGACTTGTTCTGATGAAATACATGTGCAAAGAAAAATTTAGAAAGCCAGTATATTAAAGACAATGGACTGTCCGAAAAATTCTGAAAGTCTTTACATGAAACAATAAATGGCATTACCTCTCGTATGACAATTTACTTTCCATATGTTTGGAAATCTTGAGGCTTCACTTTCTGAACTCCAGCATCCTGAAGAATAATGGAGTAAGTTCCTTATTAAACTTCAACTGTTTTCTGATTAAGAGCAGTATATCTCCATCGCTCCTTCTCCACAAAGTCGGCATCCAGGAACTGTGCAACAAAAGCCCAAAGCTTGTAGGTGTCTCGAAAATTGGCCAGGAACCCAAGTGCAGCTGTAACTACAGTTATTCCTTGATCAGCTTTGTCTTTACTCTTGTTTTTCACTATTTTTATCGATCCATTTCCTCTTACCTCTAGTATTCTCTCCTTCTCTTCTGCGTACTTATCTGAGAACCAGATATTATGTAAGAATCCATAGCTCAGAGAAATGTTGCTTCTATCAGCAAGTTTCTGTACAAGAACAGGCTCAACCTTCTCCCCTTTCCAATCAAATATGTTGAATGCCAATGCAGGTCCTCTTTCAAATTTGATTTTTGGTCCATATATTCTCACCAAGGGAATTCCCTCTGTGTTAGGATGGTCAAGCTTCATCAAAGAGTTCACCAGCCAATTGATCAGGTACCTTGCTCTGTTACTAATTAGTATTAGTCCCAAGGAGTCCACCTGATCCAAGCACCTGCACTCAATTTCTTGCCTCCCATTTCTGCTGCTTTCAGCATCTCCAAGTTTAATCAAATCAGCAGGTTTTTCTGATTCCCGAATCTCGGAATCCTCCAGTCCTTTCAGTTCCCCTGACAACTCATGTTCCAATCGTACTTGTAAATGACCGGAGAAAGAGCTCGACGATGCTAAATCGTCTTCTCGTAGTCCAGCTTTAGATGCCTGTTCAAGTTCTGTGTCAGTACCAGAAGTCTCATCCCTTAACTGAAACAGCTTCTTTGCCGGTACAATATTAACAATACCGGCACTCGTAGTAGCTTCTAGAATTGGAATAATAGACTTCTTTACAAAGAGGCACCCAAATCCAGATGGGTTTTCCCCAAAAACCTTGTAGAAGGAACAGATGAGGAAGTCCGGACGAAAGAGAGAGAGGCCGAAGCTGTCCATGTCCTTCGGTCCCAATGCGCAAGCATCAATCAGGATATGCCACCCATTCTCCTGTGCTATGCTCATCCAGAGATAAGGGTATCTGGCTCCTGTTATTCGAGAATGAAGCGGGAAGACAAAGAGTCCCCTTTTCTTTTTCTTCTTCTTACTCTCAACCATCTTCTTTAGCTTCGCCGACTGAATCCTCAGTCTCGGCCATGAAAACTCTGCTGACATAATTTGGGCTCCTTTTTTTTCAGAGTAATTTGTCATTGCTTCCACTGCCTCACTCTGATAATCATAAACTGTCAGAAGCTTCTGATTAGATTGAAATGGGTAAGCTTCTGCTAAAAGTTTAAAAGCTGACGTTCTGTTTGCAGTGAAAACCATGCAGTAATCGTTTTCAGAAATATTAAGAAAACCCATTATCCTTTTCTTCATTGCAGATTCGAATTCTGATTCTCGGTCGCCATGAAGTAGCTGCGTCTTTAGATTCCCCGTCTTTAAGGATATACTAAAGAAGGGAAAATCTGATTTTAAAGGAGGTGATGGGGCTAGTGGAGGATAAGAAGAAGATGCAACTTGGTTTCTTGAGGAGCCCTGGTCTTGCAGCTGAGAATAGGAGAAGAGGCCGATACCAATATAATCAAGGCAGGTATGGTCGGAGAGAGAGAGATGGTAGTATTCCTGGGCTCGGATTTGATCAATTAGATCAGTAGCAGAGTATTGGGGGTAAGCTTTGAGGAATTCAAGGAATGATTCTTGCAAAGATGGGAGAGATTCATGGTTGGTAAACTTGGTGTTTGGAAAGATGGTGGATGTAGTTGTCGTTGCAAAGTCACGGCGACAAGCTGAAGAAGAGCTTCTGGGCTTAGAGATAGTTTTCTCCTGTGTTGGCAGGTTGAGGAGAGGGGTTGGGCAGCAGCCATGAAGGCATCCCTGTGAGACCTCATTAAGGCAAGACGGCGGCATCTTCGCTGTCTCTCTACTCCAATAATTCTTGGTTATCCCTCACCTTGCTAGCCTCCCCCAATTGGTTACCTTCCCATGCTCCTGTCTTCAGCCGGCTATCCGTTGTTTATAAGGGGCAATTTCTGTTTATTAAAAACATAACACAGAAGGTGATTAGGCGAAGAATGTCATTATGAGCGAAGCACGAGCTGTGGACCGTGGTAGTCATCCACCTGGGAAAAAGCCTCGGATTTGGATCCCTCAATTAATGCCCCTGATCTTAGAGGGGAAAGAAATATAAAGAGAAATGCTTATATGCCCCTTCCCTTTTGACCGCTCAAAGGGACTGTAGGTTAATTTTTTTTTTTTAGTAATTAAGAAAATAATTTTAAATGTATTGATATATTTTTTATTTTTTTAAAAATATTTAAATTTATTAAAAAAATATAAAAAGAAAAAAAAATACCTAATAATTAGTTTGAATGGTACACTCTAAACGATAAAGTAACACTGCTCAATATAAATATATATTAAATTTTATAATATTTATGTGATTTTTTTAATTAATATTAAATATTTCATAAATAATGTAAAATTTATTTGAAGTATCAATTTATTTTTTCTAATTTAAGTCCCAAATTTTAGATGGAGCTTCTACAGCCCGTTCTTGTTAGGCTTAGAAGTTTTGTTTTTGTTTTTTTTTTTAATATAATTTTTTAATACTTTTAAATATTTAAAAAAAATTCATAATAATATTAAACAAAATTTTCTTAATTATTAAGAAAAAGAAACAGGAAAAAAAAAAAAGACCTTTATGTTTATTTCACTGTTTTCGAGAGGCAGTAGGTGGGAATAGAAGACAACAAGCTGAAGTGGACGACAAAAAGGCCCTTACATCGGCCAGCACTAAGATAGTAAGATGTACCTTTTAGACCACTTCCAAGTTGCTTATGTCTTAAGTTCCAGGAATTATATGCCCGACTCCTTAGCAATATGCGTGGAAGACATCCATTTGTCTTGTGCTTGTTGTCTGTGCCAAAACTTGCATCGGTTCTAAGACACAGTCGAAGTGGGATTTTCGTTCAACTTGAACTTATTATTGTAAAAGACTTACATATAATATTCCCAATATATTTTTTTTTTAACAAAAGTAAAATAACATCCACCTAAAAAAATTGTGATAGATTGAATTGAATTACAACGATTTTGTATGAATCGCGTAGATCATGTACGTTAATATTGCTGCAACAAAATAATATTATATATATATATGTGAGTCTGTGACCTTTAGCTATATGAGTTCAGCGAGTGGGCGAAGCATTTGAGGCAAAGCTTTTATAGTCTCTAATGGGCTCTGAGTCTCTGACAGAAGCCAGCTCCTCACATTTGACTGCCCGTAGTGTGCGGCAAAGGTGGAGAAAAACCCAAGTTCTGCGCCAGCTATTTAAGGACGAAGGTACAGAGAAACTCTCTTTTTTCTTTGCAAAAGCAAAGAAAGTGGGAAGAGGATGATTACACTTTGATTCTTATATATCTATAATCTTGACTAGTCCATTGTTGTAGGCTTTCATGTAAACTTTATTTTAATGAGAAAAGCACCAAGCGTGCTTAATGATCGAGATGATTTCATAAACAGATCATAAATATTATTAATTTGACTGTACTTCAAGTTCCAAACTTGAAAATATCACTTTTAAGCCTTGGGCGTTGACAATTTCAATGAATTAGGAGCGTTGCCGTCGCTCTCCCATTGTTGGGCTACAAGTGCCAACTATTAAACGTAGCCGCATATGTTGATCATGTTGTTCATGAGCAAAGATAATTAATTTATTATGATTCTCAATATTCGATTGAAAAATTGCCTGAATCAGTCGCTATATATATATATATATATATATATAAAAGAGTAATATTATATATAATTGTAGAGTATGTATATGTCGTATAATCGTTTTAAAAATGAATAGGATTTACGATTAAAAAATTAAATTTTTTTTTCTCGTATTAATTTATTTTTTTCAAAGATACTGTGTGGCGCTTGCACAATTACGATTGTAATACTTTATATTTTTTAAAGAGACTGTATAATACTTACACAATCATAATTATAAATATTATTTCTATATATATAGATTTAATATGATCAGCCAGATGAAATTCAAATCTCAAGAGACAATTTTTTCATTAACGAAAATGAAAATTGTGGACAACAACATGACGGATCATCCGTCATAAAAGGCAATTATATATAGATAAGCTGGAACGTACCCAAATAGTTGTAGCTAGAGATCAATTAATAATCGAAGAAAGTTGGGTTGTGGCTAAACCATATAATTTTTGTAGAGTTTGCAAGGAAGAGATTGAGGCGAGTTTGATGGCGTTCACAAATCACAAGTGTAAAAAGTTGTATATGACTATATGTACAGTTACTCAAAAGATTAATAAAAAAGTATAAAGAAGTTTCACGCGGTTCAGATCCATCCAAGTTCAAGGACGCCACTGCTTGGTGCTAAGAGGCGTCCGTACCTGAGAAGATGTGGATCACTCAAAAGTTAGTCGGCATTTGGGCCACAAGATATATATTATTCAACTCTAACTGCTAGCTAGCTAGCATGATGACATGTACTACCAATTTGTGCATATATTTATATATAAAAAAATTTAATTATAAGTAAAAACGTGTATTAATATATATTAATTTAATTTAATTAATTAAAAAATAAATTTTATTAAAAATAATTTTAATTTAAATTTTAAATATAAAAATATTAATATTAATATATAATTTTATTTATACGTAATAAAACTCTTATATATATAAAATAAAGGATAATGCTACTATATGCTTTGGATGGTACTTCTATATATCGTTCGGTAAAAAAATATATTTTTTAATTTTTTATTTTATTTAATGATTAAAAAATAATTTTAAATATATTGATATAGGAAATTGTTATCATCCGCCACTGTTTTGATGCTATTTTTTATTTTTTATTTCTTTTAAATGTCAGATCTCTCTCTCATCAGCTCTTTCTCTCTCTCATCTACGTCTCTCTCATCAGCTCTCTCTCATCAAGCTCTCTCTTTCTCAAGATCTCTTTGACCTCTCTCTCTCCTCAAGCTCTCTCTCTTCAAGATGATCTCTCTCTGACCTCTCTCTCATCAAACTCTCTCTTTTATCAAATCCTCTCTCCATCCGACCTCTCTCTCTCTCCTCATGTGTTCTCTCTCATCAAGCTCTCTCTCAGACTCTCCTTAACATCTCTCACTTCTTTCTCTTCAAGTGTTCCATCTCACACCAATGACCAAACTGTCGGTTTTAATGAGGAGTAAAAAATTCAAAAGGTAAAATTGGTTGACACGTAAGATATATAGTGTGTGATTTATTACCGAAGTTGATGTCACTATTTTTTTATTGATATATATTTTTTATTTTTTAAAAATATTTAAATATATTAAAAAATATAATAAAAATTAAAAAAAAAATTGAACTGGACGGCACGTCCAGCGGTAAGACTTGGGTGGCACAGTAGCCTAATCTAAAAAAGAAAAAGACTAATGATGGTTATTTTTATAGTGTGTAAGTATTATCATTTATTTGAAAAAATAAAGATTTTATTATTAAAAAGTTAATTTTTTTATATGAATTTTATATTTATTTATTTTTTAAAAATAATTATACGATACTTATACACTCATCACGACTGTAACTATCATTTCATAAAAAAAAATAAAAAATAGAATAAAAATAAACGAGGATATATTTTTTTGAATATTGATCGAGTAATGGTAACATAATTGATTAGTTGGACTTATAACCATTATATATATATAGTCTACTGTTGAAACAGTATTATAGATTGACGAATAATGTTTGTTTAATTTGATGATATATCTGATGATCATATTATCTTAATTAACTCGAAATGAGGATATATAGGTACTACTCATGCATTTATATTATGGCGATGCAATAAGGTTGCCAAGTAGTTGTCTTGACTAACAATTTCGTAAAGAAGGGGAAAAAGAAATTAAAAAAAGAAAAATAATTAATAGAAGTGCAGGCATCATCCCTAACAATACAATATGCTTACTGATCATAAAATATTACCAGTTGCATGGCATTGAAAGAATATTGAAAACAACCCTAGCTAATGTATACGAATTAAGCCATTCAAGACCTGATATTAATATATATATATATATATAGCAGGCCGAATACTTCGATCTTGGATTCTTGATCTGCGTGTTGCAGCCAATAATTTGGTGGAGGTTTTCGTAACAATAATATTTTAAAAAAAATCATATCTTCGTAAATGGTCAATAAAATTGGATCAATATCTCGATCAATGGTTACACATTTTTCAAACTTTAACTATAACAAATGTGAGTATGAGAGAAAATGTAGATGATTGAAAAAAAAAATTTATTTTATTAGTTAGAATAAAATATTTATAAAAAATATTTAGGAATAAACAGTAAATCTCCATATTTTAGGAAGCCACCGTTTAAATTTCAAAAATTTTTCCTAAAATAGTCAGCCAGATGGAAAGGGATTTTTGTCAAAAAATTAAAAATTTTAACCAAAATCAACCAGATGTGTAGGGGTGGGCAGCGGGGCCCCGCACCCGTTCGCCCCGCCCCGCATCTAGTCCCCCTAGCGGAGGCAGGGGGCAGGGAGGGCCCAATCCCGCTCCGCATTTCCCCCGCCCAGCCCACATATATATATATATATTTATATTTTTATATAAATATATATATATATATAAGCATAAATATTTATATATATATATATTCAAAAGTATAAATATATTTTTATATTTTACAAATTGTGTATATATGAATATATATATTACAATTTGTTAGACTTGTTTACAAAGTATGCATTAACAAATTTAAAAACTATATAGTTTAAAACTAGTACACTACAATTTATATAAAATATGCACTATCAAATTTAAAAACTACATAATTTTTAAATTATAGTCATATTTACAAAATTTAAATTTACAATTTAGATCTAAAAATATATTTTTAATCACTTTTGGATCTAGAAATAATTTTTAAATATAAAAAAAAAAAGTAGTAATTTTTTAAAGGAAAAATGAGGTGGGGCAGGGCGGGTATTCGCTCCGCACCCCGCCTAGCGGGGCGGGGGATGGATGGGAAAACCCCACCCCCACACCATGAGGGGCGGGGTGCGGGGAGGGAGCTACCTCGCACCATCACCGTATGGTGCGGGTAGCACCCCTACATATGTGAATGCTTTAAGTGGATATATATATATATATATATAAGAAAAATCTAGTTACAAGTATAACTGTGTACTAATATGTGCAATAATCTAATACGATTGATAAAAAAATAGATTTTATTAAAAACAATGCTAATTTAAATTTTAAATATGAAGGAATTAGTATTGATACGCAGATTAGTACGCGACTTTACTTGTATACAGCAAAACTCATATATATATGTATGTATCAGTTTTGCTACAGGTACCTGGCGTGGGGTATCTTTTGGGGAATTGACTGTCAGCTAATATTATTTTAAAAAAAAAAAACCACTAAAATCAATTTTAGAAGCAAATCAGCCCATTACAATTAGCGCTAAAATGGGTCTCAGAAATCAAAACATTCCCAGAAGAGAGAGTGCTAATCGTGGAAATTTCAGAATTGATTTGTAAGAATAGTGTGACGCCTCCAAATTCCGTTTGGGATCGGACGGACATTTGAAGAGTCGAGACATGCAACACAAGGTTACCTGTCCCCGTTCATGACATATAAGATGCAATGTTTCTAACATGCATATAATATTATGCAATATTCGTAGCGGATAATTTTTTTTCTTTAGCAATACTATGCACCAAACTGAAAATATCCTAAATGCTTAAAACATACTTCATATATAAAGACCCATTAAACAACTAAGATCACAACACTAGTCCAAAATGCTTATGATCCAAAAAATACTGGAGATGCAACTCCATAGTACAAGTAGTAATTTACGTTAACTACTATATTAACATTGATGTCGCATCGTCGCTCAGTCAACTGTGTCTAGTTGGTCAGCTCCTGATTTTTCTTCAGGTCCTGTAACAAGATCTACCATTCGGGAGGAATGGTAGTTGAGACTACCACAGTGAGATTTGATTACAAATCTCAGCAAGTTAATAAAAAACTTTCACACAGGCTAATGATGCATGGATGACAGTAAAAGCATAAATGCATAATCAAATTCATAAGTAATTAAAGCATAAATTGGCGTACAACATAGTATAATTGACATAACTTAAATTGAAACGTGAACTGAACTTGTCTTGACATGAACTTGATCTAAAACTTGACTTAACATGAACTTGTTCTAAAACTTGACTTAACATAAAAAATATATACTCCACAGTTGTTGTGGCCCCATGTATTCTAACTTGACTTAACAAAACTTGACTTAACATGAATTTGTTCTGAAACTTGACTTAACATGAAAAATACATACTCAACAGTTGTTGTGGCCCCATGTATTCTACACATCACAATGCAGTTAAATACATACTCCACAGTTGTTGTGGCCCCATGTATTCTACGTGTAAATACATACTCCACAGTTGTTGTGGCTCAATGTATTCTACACGTCACAATGCAGTTAAATACATACTCCACAGTTGTTGTGGCCCCATGTATTCTACGTGTCACAATTGTTGTGTCTCACGTAGTGTATGCGTCACAATTGCTGTGACCCCATACATAAGTAATCAAGATGAAACGTGACTGGAATACGAAAGGACTGAAACCCTGACGTAACATAACGTGACTTGAACATAACTTGAAATACATGACCAACTTGAGATAGAAACATTTTGTAACATGACATAACATATAATAGACAACATATTTAACATGACATACTTGCAACAGTAAATATTACATGACTTGACATACATGTACTAGATGACATACTTAGCATGACGTACTTGTAATGTACAGCAATACATGACAGAATATATTATGTAACAGATAAAAACTGATGACGGAATAAATTCTGTATAACAGACAATTATGTGATAACTTGGCATGGTATGACATATATGATAACACACATAGATATACACTGTAGTTCTTTTACTTAGCACACATACATAATAGACTGTTAGTAAGTTAAAAGCTAACTTACCTCGATCTTCGCGTTTCTTATAAAATCTCAAGCGCGATCACGAGAAACTGTAATTAGTGATTCTAAAAGTTAGCACTAAATCACTAATAATTTGAAATATGGAAAATACTAACTTAAAGAGTAAAATTTTCATTTTACTCTCTACATGTAGGAAAATGATCGTTTTACCCATAACTTAAGGATTTTGCATACTAACTCCAAAAGTCACTAAAATTTACATGCCTCATGTAAATTTTATCCTCAACTTAAATATAAATTTAGAAAAATTTAAAACTAATCACAACTATTAAAATTCCATAGGGCCAAAATTCCCATATGCTATTTCCATTGATTTTTGTTTCTAACTTGTTTTGATTAACCTTTTGATCTATGACTTATAAAGATGTGATCTTCAAACCAAACCATCATATGGTTTAAAAAGATGTCCTAAAATATATATAAGTTTCTAATTCAAGATCACATGGTTAAACATTAACCAAAACATAAATTGAGCCAATAACATCCACACTTTGGACTATCCGAATATCTCTTTGCATAAAATTTCATATCTTTGAAACTAACATCAAATATTTTCAAAATAATAACATAACATGTATATAAGATGCTTAGGATCCTCCAATAAAATTATCAAAGTCATTGGAATAGGTTTAGACCACCAAATAGTTAAACTTTTTCAAAACAGAAACTGTTTTTCCTCTTCCAGTTTCTAAGTTTCTAAATCTAAAAAAATCTTTCATCAAAATCTTTAATCATTCAAAAATCCTCAACCAATGATCATATACACATGTGAACAATACTCCATAAAAATTTCGGACCAATATCTATCCATTAGCTTGGTCAAAAACTCCAAACTATAACATATTCTCCAGTTTATCTCTCAGAATGACATTTCTATAGTTTATATAATATTTAACTGACCAAATAATCTTCAAATGTGACAAATAAGATATCCACGTAAATTAGACTCAAAAAGGAATAACTTATATGAAGGAGATTTTATGATAAAACACTTACAAAAATTTCGAAATGGATGTGCAAAAGAACTCCTAAAAGCTGTCCGAGAGAGAATGTTTGGTATTCTTTTAATGGAAAGTGTAAATGAAGATAATTTCATGGGGGGTGGCTAGAGATACTTATGGATGAGATATGGAAGAGATTAGACTGGAGTAAGAGTTGAGTGTAGGTTTCTCTTACCTGGAGTGAGAGTTAAGTGTAGGTCTCTCCTACCCAGAGTGAGAGTTAAGTGTAGGACTCTCTTATCCAATAATATCTACAAAAATCAACTCAAGATATTTTTACCCAATAATATCCACGAAATTAGCTTAAAATATTTTTATCTAATAATATCCACAAAATTAGTTTAAGATATTTTTATCCAATAATATCCACAAAATTAGCTCAAGATATTTTTATCCAATAATATCTACAGTTTTGAACAGACGTTTCGTCCGAAAATATGAAAAAGAGTTATTGCGCCATAAGACCTTAAATAACCCACCGAGTCTAATGGCACAAATCATAATACATGTAGACACTTCTAACTATCTCCAATAATCAAAACACACTTCTGATACCATAATGAATAATAATACTAACTATGTAGTTAGACTAAAACCTATATGATTAATGGATTCGTGAAAACTTATAGACTCTTCACGAGGTTCCTAAAGTCAATAGAAATTTCACAATTAAATTTCTAGCGGGCTATTACAAATAATTTGGTATCGATGTCTGTAGACCGTTTAATTTTGTTGTAATGAATAGTTTGGTTTTGTAGTTCCTTTGGAATCGGTTTCACTTTGTCTTGGTTTCATTTTGGGAATCTCGAAATAGTGGGTTGAAGAAACACTACAAATGGGAGATTTCAATTCGGTTTAGGGCATGCAAAGAAACACTACCAATCGTTAGTTGAAGAAATACTACCAATTCATCAAGATGATGCTTCTCTCTTGTTATCTGTGTTACATGAATTTTTTTATTTTATTTTATATTATTTCTTCTATGCTGAATGAATTACTTTCTCTTATATAATAATTCTCTCCATGGTTACCTATTTGGGAAGTGGGAAATTGCAAGTCAGAAGCATGGCAACCCTAGAACCCCACTATTAAAAAAAAAAAAATGCATTAGGAATCTCATAATAATACTTTAGGACTATGATTTGTTAATTGCTCTCTGCAAAACTGGTATATTCCACAAAGCACAAGTTTCGTGGGTAGACGAAGAAGATGAGAAGAAGACTCAAAATACCGAATCTGCTCTTTAGGGCATGCGACGCAAACTACTCTTTAGGGCATGAGAAGAAGAACCTAACCTATGTTAGTCATCGTTAGTCTTCCTCTTTGCCTTCTATATCTACTTCTATTTCCATTAACATTTTCTCAAGCTTATGAACTTTGATGCAGTAAAAAGTAGAGACCGCAATTACAACAACTAGAAGATCAACAATTCTAGGACGAAGGGAGGGAGCGAGAGCATGATAATTTGGGGAGTAAACACAGCGGCTGATTGGCATGTATATGAAACGTAGCGTTTCATTTGTCCCCATGGAGGCCCGTGTATGCGGGGTTATCTCTCTCGAGTGCAAATAGACTTTTTCTATATATATATATACTTCAAGTCTTCAACGCCAACATATATAACTTATATTTCAGAAATCAAAGTTGATGGAAAAATTATACATATGTTTGATAAATGCTAATTATTATCCAAACACAGTGCATGCATGGCTAGCTTGGGCTTTGTAGGGGAAGTATGATCAGAAAAAGTACAATCTCCTTTTTATGACCTCAGATAAATTAGTTAATTACGTACCTGATCTTCCATGGATTGTGCATATATGCATGCATGGGAGGCTAGCTATGTGAATCTGTTAAGCTGAAGCAGTCACAGGGCAACTCTCCCTTGGCAAGCCATGATGTAATGGGAGCTATATTATATATATATATATATATATAGCTCAATCAATCCCCACTTGCAAAGGAAAAGACGCCCTACAACTGGTTTGCTTATATATATATCGAACCAATTGATCGATCCCGGCCCGTTTATGCGCCGCCTCGCACTGCATGCTTCTGGTTTCGAGGTTACCCCATTCCCAAGCTTTATATGCACTCCAGTTCGTGCTCCAACGAAAGAAGAACTATCGAGAAATGGCATATGCTATGGATATCCTTAATTCGAATCCACTTTTCTTTTGCAGTGGGGGTGTTTTCATTTCACGCCAGACCTCTTTTTCTTCTTCTTCATCTTCCACGATCGACCAATTAGTCTAGAAAAAAATCTCTTTAATTCCAAGCAGATAAGATTCCTTGTTGCTTTGAATTTCACGAGTCGAAAAATTAATGCCGTTGAGAAGAGAATCGGGTAATGATCTCTCGGCCGGTTCACATTATATGAAGCTAATAATTAGAGAGATCGACCTTATAATGATCACCGACAGAATGTGGGTACGTACGTTCTCGTGCCTATGATTTTTTTCCAGTTAGATCCCTTCTTGCTTTGTAGTTTATAAGTTCGCTGGCCTTTCCTTGTTTGTAAGTTCAGAAATTTCTTTGTTATGATCTGTCTTTTTGCCTTTCGTGATAAATTAATTAACCTTAAAACGAACCAACGGCCACTACTTGCACCGTGTCGAAAAAATTAAGGATATACATATATACACATACATAAATGTATATAGACACACACACACACACATATATATATATATATATGTCGCAACATTAACATCTATGTGTATCTATACACATAGACATGTTGCAACGTCATAATCAATATCTATGTGTGTCTATATACATACATAGATATGTCCCAACAATATTATAGATGTGTGTCAATATCTATGTGTCGATATACATAATTATTGAAATTTTGTCACCTAAGATTAATGAGGATCATGGCTACACTCTCATCAGTTTCACTGATCATGATCATAGCGTTTTCTTTTATAATAATTCAAGCAAACGAGGTCTTATAGCATGACTTTGTCGGGAAAAACCCACAAAAGACAAAAATGTAGTCCTAGCTAGCTAGCTGATCATCTAGTGTAATTAAGATGGGTTCACAATTAATGTATAGATTTCAGTTTCGGATTGAAATAGACCGACCTATTGAATGAAGTGACGCAGGAGTACGTGTGTCTTATAACAGGATAAATTGATACAAGCTGAGACGAATGTCTGATCATCATAACAAAACACAAGAGACAACATGCATCTATCATTTCAGTGCATGGGTCCATGTAAAAGAAAAACGGATCGAAAGCGATTCGTAATTACAATAAATCATCCACTAACAACAAAACGATCGAAAAAGACACAATATTCTCCTCACAGAACCCTAGGCCTTGGATGTGAAAGGAGAAGTCGTGAACAATAATGTAGGCTGTAGCTAGCTGCAAAACACCCAATATTGTCTGCCAAGGTAAAAAAAATAAAAATAAAAGAGTAATTAGAGCTATATATTATGTCCAGCTATATGCAGAAATGCAGCGAAAGCAATAGTAAGAGCATGATGTACAAATTAAGAAAGAACATTAATTAATATTGCACACAGCCAATTAAACAAAGCATGAAATCAGATCATGCAGGAGCAGCAGTATTAATACTGGCGCATATATGTGTGTATATATATATCTAGCTATATAGCTACCGTTATTGAAGACCTCTGCCACCAGAAGGTGAGAAATCTAGAATGGAAGGCGGCGAAGATATCTCGTAGAGCTAAGAATATCTGGGCGTACCAATTATAGTTCGATGCATGGGCAGGCCGCGGCTTCCAACAGTTTTGAAATAATATGATCATGCATTCTCACGAAAGAGCAATCCTTCTTTATTCAGTTTATTCAGCGTCAAACTGTTAAATATTTTAACACTAATATTAATAATCGAATCTTTAATTTTATATGATTTATAATAATAAAATCTAAGTAATGAGATGTATAATACGGAAGAAATAAGTAGACTGAAAACCAAAGTGCTTTAATGAAATGTCATTGTATCGTTCTTTCTCAAATAGTAAATACAATATTTTTAATCTTTTCAGATACGATAAATCATAATACATGAAAGAATATATTCACTAAATATTTTATTGAGATCATAAAAAATATATAACTTGGCTCTGATACCACATGTTAAATATTTTAACATGAACATTAATAATCAGATCTTCGATTTTATATGATCTACAATAATAAATAGTGATAAATAAATACGTATATTTTTCCATCAGTTCGATAAAAAATTAGATCTGACTATGAGAAAATGATTACCCTAACAACTTTGCCTCTCAAGTGTCTCACGATGGCAAAGACACTATAATGTTATAGTTGAGAACCCTTTAACCCCTTAATGTTATTTATGGATTTCTGACCGTCAAAAAATCTCAGAATTTGTGTCTGACTATAATTAGAGATATAAACTTTTAATCTTATCTCTTAGGAATTTTCTTATTCCATTATCATTCATATTTTAACTAATAAGTTTTGAGCTATTAACTCTATTAAGATGGGTGTGTAGGACATAGAGTTTAAATAAAAACTCTTACATAAAGTTCCTACAAACTACGTACACTCTGTAATTCTTTTCTTGTTTATTTAATTTCAAAATGTTCCCAACAAAAAGGATTTATATTTATTGATTTACCAGGGTAATTATTATATGTATTTATAGGAAATTAAAGCTCATAAAGTGAAAATGGAAAAAAATTAATTACCACGAGCATCCTTGGACAAATTAATTAAAGGTTTTATGCCATTGATTGAAGTAAGGGAGATCAACTTAATTATACCACGATCAATTATCTTGCATAATATTTTTTAATTTGCTTGAGAAATATGTCCAAATGTGTGTGCGCGCGTGTATAAATATATCCTTTAACAATAATAACGGCTTACCAGTACCTGATATGCAGGACTAGTTTGCGCTAGGCTATAAGATAATGTTAAGCTAAAGTAGTCACAGGGAAACTCTCCTTTGCCAAGACAATGAAACAGAATGCAGATCATGGTAATCCCCCAATACTATTCATCATCTCCTTCCAAGAAAGAGATGCCCTACGACTGGTTTGCTTATAATATTAATGAACATGAACTTGCATCATGGCCTCGTACGCAGCATCGATGCCTTAAATTCAGTGTTAGATCATATCTATTCAAGCTTTGGATACTGCATGCATGGCATGAGTTTAGAAGCCTTCAATTCAGGCTCTCGAGAAGGAATAAATGAACAAGCAAAAGCATATGCTTATATAATGGGTTTATGCCGTGAATATCCTCGATTCAATGGCAAGTGTTGGTTTCCCAGGGGCCTTTAGGAGGTCCATCATGCATGGCTAATGGCTATCTTTATATTCTCCCAACCAAGTCCTGAAAAAGCTATGGCCTATGGGGTCAAGATACGAAATTCTTTCCTGGCCTCTCATTATCCGTGATAATTGTAAGATCATGAGAAGAGGAAAAAAGCAGTCGAAAGGAGATGCTCCACCATGTTAGAATGCGTACGGTGCCTATGAGTAATAAGGGCATTATAGCAGCATTAATATTGGCATATCCTTTCATGTCGTTCTTTTACTTTTCTTCTTCTTTCCATAAATATCTACAACAGAAGAGTCTTCTTGTAATTAGGAAAAAATTTCATTCTTAAAAGCCTTTTCTCGTTGCAAATGTATCTTAACAATGAACATTGTTCGTCGCCCTACTTTCGGAATTGCCGCGTTGGCATTGGATACTCTCCAACAAGTTACATTTTCATTACAAATACATACTTTTAACAGCGAAAATTTTCCATTGCAAATGTAAATATTTTCGTTGTTAAAGTCCATTGAGGGGATTTGGAAAACCATTGCTAACATATATTAGCAACGATTTCTATTCATTATTAAATAGCAGTAGCAACGAACTTGATTCGTTGTAAACGTAATCTTAAAAAGAATAAATTGCAATGGAATAAAATCATTGCAAATATGTGTTTTGCTTTTTGCAAAGAAACTAAATTGTTGGTAATGAGTAGAAACTTTTTGCAACGAATCAATGTCATTGTTATTATCTCAAAATCGTTGCTAAATGGATTGGCATTCCAGATATGAGATTTTTCTCAACGATTATTTTGCAAGGAAATATTTTTACTGCAATTACATATCGATCTCTACAGCTAACAAGCCTTTATACCAATGTTTTGAGTCTTGACCACCTATTTCTCTCTCTATTATTGGACTCCCCAAGATTGTACGTATATATTCATTGTGTGCATGCTAACCTAGCTCACCAGTAGTACTAGTGTATCCACCGTGCATGGCTTGTATATTTCGTTAATTATAAGTATCGTATAATTTAACGAATTACATATAGATATTGAATCAAAGGGACTGCAGGCAGCGGTTGCGCGAAGTAAAAAGACTCTCTAGGTGTTATATGATCATCATGGTGTTAGGATATTATTCTAGCTTCAATTTTTTGGAGATCAACAGTACCTGATCATGAGTTAAATTGATCCTATTCACACACACACACACATATATAAGACTAGTAGTGAAGCAAACGTTCCTGGAACGTTTGCTCTAGTTGTGACAAAATAACCTAAAATAAAATAAAATATATGCCAAAATAAAGTAGCATATATATCATAATAACATACATGCAAAAATAAAATTATTTTCATTTGGTTGTATTTTCGTGTATTTTAATTAAATGATTATTTTATTTAATATAATTAGTAGTTCTGTTGTTTTATTTTAACGTGTCTTTCATTGTATTATTTTATAATTTATAAGTTATAAAATTTATTTTAATGTTCTTTCTTGATATTAATTATTATTTTGTATTTAAATTATTCTTTACTTTAAATGATTTTATTATTGGGTTTAATTATTTTATTTTATTAATATTGAGCTGTAGTGTTTTTATTTAATTTTTATTGTACTTTTTTACCTTATTAGACTTATATTTTTGGATGGGCTTTGCTTTAGTGGATTTTTCCTTTATTTTTGGGTCAAGCCCTTTCAGCTTTCGGGCCCAGCCCGTGTACCTTAAGTCCAGGCCCCTTATTCCCTTAAATAGCGCCGTTTTGGTCCATGGCCCTTAGGGTTTAATTCTTTCTTCTTCCTCCTGCAGGTGCCGACTACTTCTCTTCCAATTTTATTTTTTCTTCCTCTGTTTTCTGTGTGCTGCTGCTGTTGCTTCTCCTCGGTTCTTCTTCTTCTCATTTTTGAGCAACCAGCCGTGTGCGCCCAGCTACCCAACCTCCACTGAAAGTCACAGCAGCCTAACAACGCCGCACAACTCTTCCCCACATAGCAACAAACAGAGCAAATGCTCCACCGCAGCTACTCAACCTCCACCGAAAGCCTCTGTTTTACTTCCTAAAAATAGAGCAAATGCTCCATCGTGGCCAACCAACGAGGGCACAAAGCTGCGGAGCCACTCTCAATGTGCAACGTTTGTGCCGTCGCGTGCACCACCGCATCTCTCTTTCCCTTGGGTCGTTGTGTTTTGTACGGATTGTGTAAAAACTAAACATAAAAATACACAGACATGAAAACGAAATGAGAAAATACTGTTTATTCCTGTAGCAATGGATAGACACTTATTATTATAGATAGATATAGGTAAAGAAGAGTAAACGCAAGAAAAACTTTTATAATTTAATTTCTCCCGCGGCGAACTGACTAATTAATTTTATTCGGAATTGTACTTCATTTTGGTAAAAAATATTATTATATTTAAAATTTTTTATACATAATAGATCATAATAAGCCTATGACTACTCTTTGGTAAAAATATTCATGTCTCTTGAATTAAGTCACGATGAGTAGTATATTACAAGAAAAACGAGTTTTTGTGACTAATTTATTATAACGAAAAGATTATTCGCAACCAATTTAGTATATAGCGTTTGCAAATTATTACGACTCTTGGCTAATTACAAAGCATGCCCATCTCTTCGAGTCTGGAGTTTATACTTTAGGAAGGATGTACGCCAAATGTGCACCCCAAATATGTACACTAGTGAAAATGAGATTTTTTGTTTTTGTTTTTTTCCTTTTAAGCATTTTTTAAACATCCTTAACTATTAAAAAAAATAAAAATATATGAGTGAACACATTTGGTGAACATGTTTGAAAGTTATAATATCATTTTCCTTATACTTTAATAGGGCTTCATGTAACGGATTATCCAAGGCTTTTGATGTGTCATGTTGTAATTGGCTATCATGCGTTGAGAATTTTAATATTTTTATAAAAATTAAAAATATATAGAATAAAAAAGTATTAGATTAAAAAAAAAAAAAAGTCATGAAGTAAGGGTGGGCAGCAGGGGTTGTACCCCGCTTCCCTGCCCCCGCTTGGTGCTTTGGCCTCATATTTTTTATATTTATATATATTATTATATAAATAAATATATTGTATAAAAATATATACAATTTATTAAAGACTTACAATTATATTCAAATTATTAGATTTCTTTGGCCTCTTATAGAAATGTTGGTCTAAGAGGCCAAGACAATTCAAAATATAACTCTTATAAGTTTAAATTTACATTATATTATATTTTTGAACCTAAGTTTTTTTTTTTAGACCCATGCATTGAGTTGGCCTAGGAGGGTCGATGGGGGTCGATGGTGTTTTTGACCTTGGCTACTGCAGTGGAATTGAAAACTCCTCCCCCTCATGGTGCAGGGTGGGGTGTGGGAAAGGGTCCTCCTATCCCGCATCATGCGGGTAGCATCCCTATCATGAAGTAGGAGGCAATTAGTCCCTGACTCCCCTCCAGCCAGCCCCACGGGTGGCCGAATCTGGTCACCCTATGGTGGCCCTAATAATTAGGCAACCCATCATGACCATTGAACCACATGGGTTTGACCGCCAAGGGGTAGCCGACCGCCCCATCTCGAAATCAGGTTTGATTCCATGGTAGACTAGATAGTGTCGTTTCTGAACCCCACATATGTTTTTTAATTGCTATATATGTCGAAATTGGTACATGCGGTGTAATTTAACTCAATCGGCGCCTTATATAAATACACAATATAAGGTCTAATTGAGATGCATAAATATAACATATAACAGATGACAATATTCCGTGCTTAAAATATGCAAAGGACCGGCTGATGATATTCATCTTTCTATATATTTGGACCTAGCTTCCGTGGGAATACCTTTCTTGCATAATCTTCTGTCCCATATACCTGCATCAAATTAAAGAACAATATTAAATTTGTTAATCCTACGTACGACACTGACAATGAGATCAATCAGTACACAAATGAGAATTTATAGTACTACAGGTCGTTAATCTACGTACCTTCCCAGCATCATAACAGTAGCTTGAGGATTAGTCCCAGGTGAGCCTAAAAATGTCGAGCCATCAATTACCCTTAGCGCATCCACACCAAGAACCTTATAATCACGATCCACAACAGTACCAAATTGGCACCCTCCATGATAATGCCAAATAGTCATCACAGTGTCTATGCAAAATTGTTCCAAGGAAATTGCAGCGCTTGCATGTCTCCTCCTCAAGTTCAGGGGTAAATTTAGCATCCAGTTTATCAGTGTTTGCACAGGCACGCTGCGATAACGAAACTCCGAAAACCCCTCGGAATTTATAACGTCAATAATGGTGTTCATGCCTTGAACGCACTTGTTTAGATCCTCGGGTTCATTGAAGTAGTTGAAGGTAACTGCTGGATTGTCATTTGGATCCGTGCTCCGAAGCTCGAGATGACCTGTAGAGAGAGGACCCGTGACCTTTTCAAGTATAACTCCGCCTCTAAGGATTATGTCGGCAACAGAATCTATGGCTTGAGCAGCTTCGCTAGTTCCTTCCACGGGCAGTACTGTGAAGTAGGGTTGGTCACTCTGCAAGTTTGAGCAAAGTAGAGTCATAATTTCCTCGCATTCATCGAGGAGGACAACCTAGTCCAATACATGCATAAGGTGCATACGCAGGTCGACCATGCATGTGTTCATACTAAATAATTTCCCTATGAAAGTTAACTAATGCTTACAAGATAAAAAAATGGACACTTAACACTCGAGCGATCTTATACATCTTCTATTTTTTTAAGTAAAACGCATCGATCAAGAACGTGATTTCAATCTCTGTTGCTTTTGCTTTGCTGACATTTTTAGACATCTATGGTGTGTGTCCGCGCGCGAGCGCTGTAAAAGTTCAGAATCAGAAGTAGGAAGTTAAGACCTAATTTACAAACAGGCCGCCAGTATCTCTTGAAAGCATATGACCCCAGAAATAAGCAAAGTCAAGTCCACTGGCAGCTTCGACGTAGCTGCCAAACTTGGTGATGCCCACAACTTGAATGAGGGACATCTCAACTGGACTTGGTGAGGGAACGAAGAGTGCATTCATTGGGTTGTCAGCCATCCCTAGGCCCACTATAGGCTGGTCCAGCACCATCTTGATTCCATGGGTCTTTAGCTGTTCAGCGGGCCCAATACCGCTCAACATCAACAGCTGTGGGCTTCCAATTGCACCAGCTGATGGTATTATCTCATTCTTGGAGTTCTTTGTTAGGTATGCTCTGTGCTCCACTCCCATTGCATCTTTGAAAATCACACCGTTGCTCTTCCTGTTCCTGTGTCAACAGGGTTATAAGAATAATCAAGACGCGCGCCTAAAAAATAGGAGTACTTTTCATCTAGGTTACAAGCAAGATTGGGTTACATATGACAAACAAAACCTTTCATACACGATGCCATGGCCATGGTGAATTAATCTTTGTAGCTTAGCCTGTGTTAAATGAAGGTATTCGTATATTCATTTACCTTGAGAATCTTCACTACACAGTGTGCTATTTAAAGGAAAATATTGCTCAGGGATAGTCTCGAGCAGATGGTGTGCGCTGGCATTTCCAGCCTAGCTTAGAGTCGGTTACAATAGAATGCAATGCCTCAGTACAAGAACAATTACCAAAAACAGAATTACATGATTATTCTAGAAGAGTCTGCCGAGCAGGGGAACCATGGTGAGACTCGTACGAAGTTGCAGAAAACGAGTTGAAGCCAAAGGCTTTGTGAAGACATCGGCGAGCTGATCACGAGAGGAAATGAAGGCCACTTTCAATGTTTTTGCTAAAACACGATCATGCACAAAATGGAAATCAATGTCCATATACTTGGTGCGAGAGTGAAGAATTGGATTTGCTGACAAGTATGTTGCTCCCAGAATATCACACCACAAAGTGGGTGGTGCAGAGAGAAAAATTCCAAGGTCCCTGAGAAGAGACTAAAGCCAGAGGAGCTCAGCTGTGGAGTTGGCAAGGGCCTTGTATTCGGCCTCAGTACTGGAGCGAGCGACAGTTTGTTGCTTCTTGGACCCCCATGAAAGAATATTTGATTCGAGAAAAACATAGAAACCACCAGTTGAGCGGCTATTGTCAGAACATTCAGCCCAATCTGCATCAGAAAAAGCATGTAAATCATAATTTGGAGAGGGCCGAATGTGAAGTCCAAGCTGAGCAATGTGTTTGAGGTAACGTAAAATTCGCTTCATGGCCTGCCAGTGAGGAACTTTGGGTGCATGCATGAACTAACACATTTTGTTTACAGCAAAGACAACATCTAGACGAGTTAAGGACAGGTACTGAAGATTGCCGACAGTGCTTCTGTAAAGGGTAGGATCAGTGAAGGAAGGGCCATCAGTGAGAGACAGATGAGTCGATGTAGACATAGGAGATGAGACTGGTTTTGCAAGGTCCATGTTTGTGCGTTTTAGGAGATCACAAATATATTTGTGCTGAGAGAGATGCATCCCAGTAGGAAACATGTTTATTTCAAGACCAAGAAAAAAACGCAGAGGCCCAAGATCCTTGACTGGGAAGGACATGTTTAGAGACTTCAAAACAAATGATATAGCAGCTGAACAAGACCCAGTAAGAATTATATCGTCGACGTAAACAAGCAAAAACAGAGTGACATTTTCATGCTTGTAAACAAAAAGAGATGGATTGGCAGCAGAGGAATTAAAACCAAGATCAAGGAGGCGAGTGCTTAGCTTGGAGAACCAAGCTTGTGGAGCTTGTTTGAGGCCGTATATGGCCTTGTTGAGCCGACACACATGGGTTGGAAAATCTTGATTTATGAACCCAATCAGTTGAGTCATGTAGAATTGTTCATGAAAATCCCCATGCAGAAATGCATTGTGGATATCAAGCTGTCGGAGAGTCCATCGTTTAGTGACAGCAATGCTGAGGATAGTCCAATTGGTTGTTGGCTTAACGACCAGACTGAAAGTCTCAGAAAAGTTTACTCCGACCTGCTGGTGGAAGCCCTTTGCCACTAAACGAGCTTTACAATGCTCAATCGAACCATCAGATAGCCTTTTTGTCCTGAAAACCCACTTGCACCCGATCAAGTTAGTGATACCAGAGGAAGGAACAAGAGACCAGGTATTTTTTTGTAAAAGGGCTTGAAATTCTTTGGACATGGCCAGTCGCCAGTCATGGTGTTTGGCGGCTTCACTGTATGAGGTGGGTTCTTCGGGTACAGAGGAGGTAATGGTGAGATGACTACGTGGTGGTGGCCAGAGCACAGTTCCGTCAGTGAAACGACGAGGATGGAGAGAATTGGTTTTAGACCGAGTGATGATTTGGTTGGTCGGGGGAGGATCAAGTGAAGATTCGGGAGTTGGAGAAGACGAGTTTGAGAGAGAAGGTAAGGAAGAAGAAGAAGAAGTTGAGCTGGTAGGCTGAGCCGAAAAAGTAAGTGGAGTGTCAGGCTGGGAAGACTCTGTTATTGGGGTGCTAGGCTGAGAAGAAATGGGAGGTATAATATCGGACGGAGAAGAATTTGAAGTTGGACTGTTGGGCTGAGAAGAAATAGGAAGAGGAGATAATAGGAAGCGGACTGGGCCGAGTGGGCTGGTTTTGTGAGAATGATCCGAAAGTAGGAGGTGAAGGTATTGGACCTAGGATGGACGGGAGAGTAGAGGAAATGGGTTGAGAAGGTTCAGAAGTAACAGCAAGAGGAAAACGGTGTTCATCAAACACCACATTGCGAGAAAAATAAATTCGCCCAGTGGGAAAATGCAAGCATCTGTAGCCTTTGTGAGAATCACTGTAACCTAAGAATAAGCATTGCATTGAGCGGAAGTCAAGTTTGTGACGATTGTAAGGCCTAAGATGAGGCCAACAGGCAGTGCCAAAAATCTTAAGAAAAGTGTAATCGGGAGATTTTGAAAAAAGTTTTTCATATGGAGATTGATTTTGAAGCACGGGAGTTGGAAGACGATTGATGAGATATACTGCCGTATGAAAAGCATCTACCCAAAAAATTTGAGGTAAGGATGCTTGAGCCATAAGAGCAAGGCCCGTTTCGACAATGTGACGGTGTTTTCGCTCCACAGCCCTATTTTGTTGATGGGTATGGGGACAAGATATTCGATGAGAGATGCCTTGATTTTGAAGGTGATTATGTAGTGAGCAATATTCACCACCCCAGTCAGTTTGAAGAGAGATTATTTTAGAATTGAACAATAATTCAACATGCTTCTAAAATTTAAGAAAGATTGAAAACACTTCGGATTTTTGAACAAGCGGGTACCACCACCATGTGTAACGAGTAAAGTCATCTAAAAAAGAAACATAGTATTTAAATCCTTCTCTAGAAAGGATCGGGGCAGGACCCCATACATTAGAATAAACTAATTGAAGAGGCTTAGTTGAGTGCTGATGGGAAGACTGAAAGGGGAGCTCGGAGCTTTTGGCTTGACAGCAAGCTGGGCAGACTTGAGGGGAGTTGTGATGCGTAACTGGAAGAAAGTGAGTGGTGATGATGCGATGAACTAATTGAAGAGCTGGATGCCCAAGTCGTGCATGCCACTGAAAAGAAGAAGTGCGCTCGCTAACTAGAGCTTGAGGAGAAGGTGGAGTGATAGCTGAAGGAAAGGAATAAAGACCATCATGCATTGGCCCACGAAGAAGAGTGATCCCTGTCTTGGAGTCCTTCACAGAGAAAAAGGAACTATGAAACTCAAAAAAGACTGAATTATCACAACAAAATTGTCTAACTTATATGAGATTTTTTGTAATTGTAGGAACATGTAACAAATTTTTGAGAATAAAGGAACGGGAAGAAGTGGCAAGAGAAGAATCACCAATATTGGAAATAGGAAGTGCTGAGCCATCACCAATACGGATCTGATCATTACCACCTTATGGTGCCGAGTGCAGGTTGAGGTTGGCTAAGTCTGAGGTGATATGGTTTGTAGCTGTTGTATTAGGATACCAATCCATTGATGGAGAAGAAGCAGACGTTGTATAATGAGCTGTGAGTGATTTAGGAGGGTCATTTTGGTATGAGTGATCAAACCGATAGTAGCATTTCAGTGCAATGTGGCCCACCTTACCACAGACTTGACACGTGGGTTTGGAGTGAGGGAGAGGTGAGGGGAAGTTGGTAGATGAAGTTGAGGAAAAGGTTAGAGCAGACCGACCCCTGCCACGACCACGATAAGTGCCACGGTAAGGACCACGGCCACGAGCAGAGGAGGTGGTGAAATTAGCTGAGAGATCAGTAGAAAGAGGAAGATGGGTGGAATGAGATAAACGATTTTCATGAGTTAACAGAAGACCATAGAGTTCATTAGGAGATAAGGGATCAACCCGAGCAGTGACAGATGTCACAAAAGCATCATACTCACTGCTGAGTCCAGCAAGAAGATACGAGATGAATTCTTCGGAAGATAGAGGAGTACCAGCAGCACTCATGGTATCGGAAAGATGTTTAACTTTTCGAAAATAGTCTAAGACGGAGCTAGAGCCTTTGGAAATAGTGGCTAGTTGATACCTGAGTTGGATGACACGGGCGTGGGAGTGAGAGGTAAAGAGTTTGTCCAGAGCTTTCCAGACATTACGGGCAGTAGAGTGACCTACAACCTGAGCGATGAGATTATCAGAGAGTGAGGAAATAAGAGCACTTAAAATGAGTTGGTCAATTTGAGTCCAAGCAATAAATTCAGGATTGGGTGTAATTTGATCAGAAAGATATGGAGGGGGAGGAAGAACAGACCCATCCATAAAATGGAAGAGCTGCTGACCATGAAAATATGGAACCATCTGGGTGCGCCAGAGTAAGAAGTTGTCATGGGTAAGTTTGACGGTGATGAGGTGAGAAAGGTTAGGGAGAGTAGGGGTGGGTGAGGGTAGAGGTGGTGGTGGTGGAGGAGGAGGAGCATTAGAACTTTTTAATGGAGATGACTCTTCCGCCATTATTTGACGTTAGTCTTCAAAAAGCTCTGATGCCATGTTAAATGAAGCTATTCGTATATTCATTTACCTTGAGAATGTTCACTACACAGTGTGCTATTTAAAGGAAAATATTGCTCAGGGATAGTCTCGAGTAGATGGTGTGTGCTGGCATTTCCAGCCTAGCTTAGAGTCGGTTACAACAGAATGCAATGCCTCAGTACAAGAACAATTACCAAAAACAGAATTACATGATTATTCTAGAAGAGTCTGCCGAGCTGGAGTCATTGTTGGGATCACTTCTAATTATGCTCTTTGTGGAGCTGAGCTGGAGCTGTTATTGGCCTGTAAGCTTTTAGCCTGCTAGGTTCATGCTTCTTCATTTTTTGGCAAGTTCATGTTACAAATGCTTACCATTGCTATTAAAAGTGAACAAGATCTTGTGCACAGTTGCATGCAAATAAACAGCAATCCAGCTTGTTGGATTCGCATACTGGAGCAAATCCGCCGCGGTGTGTCTGTGACCCTCCCCATCAAAAATAGTGCCTCCAACTTTGGTCCCATCCACATGATCATATGTAAATCCATTATTGGGCAACACCCCGACCTCCAGCAACCCATTTCTCACAGCCGATTGCCACCCCAACAACGGCGGCTTAAACGCTACCAATTTATCTACCCATTCATAAGATTGCTTAACTAATGTCTCGTTCCAACCAGCTTTCTTTACGTAGGCATTGCTCGCACGGGTGTAGAACCCGGCGTTCAAGGCGGATCCACCGCCCAAGACGCGTGCTCGGGCGTTGAAAACTCCATCTTCGGAAATGAATTGTTGGACAGGGGACGTGGGAGAGGTGTCCGAAAGAGTGCTGGCGAAGTTGGCTATGTCGGAAATGTTGGGGTTGTCGTAGGGGGGAGCCTCCTCTTTCGAGGACTAGAACCCTTGCACCCTGGGAGAGGCTTGCTGCGAGTGGACAGCCACAGGTCCCTCCGCCAATTGTAATGTAGTCGTAATATAAGACTGCTGGGGCTGAAGTTACTTCTTTGACGAATGTGTTGTAGGGAGCTGCAGTTGAGAGAAATTAAGGGAGAGATATCAGAGAGCAATGAATGAAATTATGAAAGTGGTTCAACATGAAAGAAGAACAACAGCAGAGCACTAGTGTCGATATTGAAAGGAACGTCTGTCACTTTTTCATTTTTTGTTTCGTTCTCCTCTTATTTCAATGTCATAGAAAATAGCTAGATCAATGGTCCGGATCTAGTTTGCTTTTTTTTTTTTTCTTTTTTTTCTTTTTATGAAACAAATACAAGTATTTCAGCTAGACTGAGACTTGCATGCTTTCTATTCATAATTCCATGCTCAAACTAACGGATCAGCTAGACATATTAACTTTTTGAGCAACCTAGCTAGTTGAACAAAATAACAGTACTACTATGTATGTTCAGGGACCACGCGTCCGAGTCTCCGACAGAGAGACAAAGAGAGAACGAGATCAGCGAGAGGTGATCAAAATCAGAAATTCTGGATCAACCCTTTATGTTATACCTTTTTCTGAGTGAACAAAGCCATGAAACAACAGAATCCAAGGAAGAATAGCCCCAATAAGCGTACTTTGCAAATCTATTATTGAACCAGAATGCACTTAATTCCCAGTAGCATTAAAGTAATTTCTGAAATCCACTTTACAGAACTCAAAAACCGCGCGATTTATTCTCGTGGGAAGAAGAATAATATTATACGTACGAACTCTCAGCTCAACAATCCCCCGCCTTTCACTTTTTAGAGACTCATGGTACTTCTAGGCCACAACATCAATTTTAACCCACTTCATAAAGAGTACTCAATGTCCTCAATCCTAGTAGATCAAATGCATGATGACATGATGTGAAACCAACCTGTTCTTCAGGTCTCATATATATATCTCCAGTTTAATTAGAAGAAAAGTACTTGATCATCCACTCTGTAAAGCAGAACTGCTACTTGATATAGTAAATAGTTGATAGGCATGACTTCATTTAGTTCTTAAGAGCAATGGAAGAATCATTATCTCTTTCAAGTAGAGATAGTAAAAGCACTATGTACGTAATATCAAACTTTTGCATGTGATCTTTTTCGGCTACAATTCATTTCTTATTAATTAGTCTCATTAATTAGAGGGTGGACAGTTGTAGCTGCATCCACTGTGATCTGCTAATTCTACCTTGATATCCAAACTATCTGAAATGGTTTTTGATGAGTTTGATATTCATGATCAAAGAATTAATAACAGTAGTATTTCGTTAAAAACAACTTGGAATATATATAATAATCATGTTTTTTTAATAATGTTATATTCACAAAAAAAATTATATAAAAAAATTCTTATAAATAAATGTGATTTTATCTGATCTGTTAAATTTATTTTATAATAAAAATAATTTTATAGTTTAATAAATCATATTAAACTATTTCAATTTATAAAATTATTTTCATAATTAAAATATTTCTCTAAATAATTTTTTTTAATAGTAATAGCCTTGGGCATGTCAGATAAATCCGTTTTGTCAGCATGATTTATTGAAATTCAGATTGTAAACAGTAAAAGTCGAAGCTCTACACTTCACGCAATTGTTTTGCTTTTACCGATCTAGTAAGATTTGGAGTAGTTTTGAATTTCGATACGTTTGAAATCAATTAATGCACCCACACCTAGCTCCATTTGAACTGGCTCTTAGACTAGGCTAGACAACGAAAGATGATCCAATTCTTTAATTAATTAATTTGTTACTCTGATCTTAAAGTCTCAATGCCCTTTTGTCCAACGCGTACGTACGTTAAAGTCATTTATTTTTGCTCTACAAAGAGTAAATGCATTAAATAATTAGTAGTTAGGGAATAATTTGTCCACTTTTGAGAAAAATGCACCACCAGCTACTTAATCGCGAGTAAGTTGTACGTGAAGTTGTTTGTTTTCTCTACATATTCATGCGCGTAAGTAGAGTGTAGTAGCATTAGTGCAGCCTAAATTATAGATTTTTTTTTTTCTTCAAATAATTCGTGGATCCTCTACATTTTGAATGAAGTATATATGCATTTTATGGTCCAAATATTATTGTTTGCGCCTTAAACTCAAATTATGGAAAATAAATAAGTAAATGATTTCATATATATATATATATATAGCTTAATGTTATATATACCAAAATTAGGATTATTTTAAAAAAAAAAAAAAGAATGGGGCTGTCATTTGAGTGAAAAGTATCCTAAAATCAATGCCGTGCTCGAGATTTTATATCCAAATATATATATATAGAGTTTTGCTACATACAAGTACAGTCACGCATTAATTTGTGTACCAATATTGATTTATTCATACTTAAAATTTAAATTAACATTATTTTCAATAAAATCTACTTTTAACCAATCACATTATATTGATGCATAGATTAATACATAATTGTACTTGTAACTATATTTTTCCATATATATATATATATATATATAAGTAATTGCATTTCCTGTGTTATGCAGTCTGATGGGGGAAGTACTAGTCACAAATCTCGAGTATAATTCCATTAAGCCTGCAGCCCAAATGGAATATAGGCATTTATATTTCTTTGAGGTCGTAAATTAAGTAGAATATAATTTAATGCATAGTACGTAGGTAGTATTTGAGTGTGAGTAATGATATTATTTCCGTACGGTATTTTACCATTTCTTAAAAGGAATTGCGAGAATTGTAAAATCTGCTTGGCAACCTTAATTTTATGGGTTTTTTTTTTTTTTCTAGTCCATAAAAGATTTTACAAAAAAAAAAAAAATTATATCTTCTAGTCGGTGTATAAATTAACACATACGATAAAGTGCTTATATGTTGTAAAATAAGGATATTTTTATAAAATTTTGTTATTTTTATAAGGTAATTTATAAAAGTATCCCTTCTTTTACAATATTTTATTAATATTGTTATATAAAATGTTATGAAAAGTGACTATCTTTATAATTTTTCATGACAGAATTACTGCTCACATGATATAATTTTAACACAATTATTATTAAAAAATAAAAAACAAAAATATTTTTCATTTTAATTCAATCACATGATTCCACAAGTATAATTCTATTTGAAGACCCTTCACATCAGATATCATGTAATCAAGTGTTATAATTTGATTTTAAAAAATAAACTTTAAAATTTAAATCATATAAATCAAATTACGAAACATGGATATTAGTTGGTATACTCATCTCACAATCATAAAAAATAAATTCTTAATCATAATTGTGTCAAAGTTATCTAAAAGTTGCAACTTTATCAATTTCGCATAAGATATCGAATCTCTTTCGGTTTAGCCTTTTTTTCCCATCTCTCTCTCTCTCTCTCTCTCTCTCTCTCTCTCAAATAGATGAACAACTCTTTTAAAGGTTCTGTTACTTGTCTTTTTCTTTAACCAATCCATGAGTCAAGAAAATCCACTGCATATGAAACGAGTTTTCTTTAAATTTGCCATTGGCTCCTTATATGCAAGCTGCTTTTTATTAGGATCGACCATGCACTATCATTACGAACAAAGCCTGAGGAAAATTAAGCAGCAGTTGTTTAATTCTTTGAATGATATGATATAAGCCTGTGCGCAACAAGTACTCCTTCTTTATACGCAAGATTAATTAATCACGGATATAATAGCCCACGAACTTACTGAAAACGCCCAACTTGTTACCCATTTTATCATAAACTTCACCCAAAAAAAGTTTACTCTTAAAAAATACGAAAACAGAGAGTTTTCCAGTTCCTAGCCATGAGAACCCATTCTCCATATGTTACATGCTAGGTATTCATGTAAAAGGGAAAGGAAAAAAGAAAGGGAAAAAAATACTAACTCCCTATAGATCATCACTGCCTCAATAACTTCCTAGAGTTTGAGGGAGTGATGATCTTGATGACCAGTCCGGGAAAGACATCATCGGGATCATGGATATGAGGGTTGCGCTCAACGATGAACGGATCGTCGCACTTCTCGCTGATGGTGTGGAGGGTCTCGCCCTCTTTGACTACATAAATCTCGTCACACGGCTTGTCCACGAGCTGGTTACGTCTCAGTACTGCTGCATCTGAGAGTGAACTCTCCCTCACAGTGGCAAACAAGATTAAACCCAATAAGATTATCGCACAATACCAAGATACGGTATCGGTTACGGTTGTCGAGGGTTCCCTCATGGTTTTCGTTGCAGGGGACAGTAATCCAGGCCGATGATAGGAGAAAGAAATGGCTAGCTTTTGATGAAACACCATGTACGTTTTTAAGGTTTTGACAATATATATACACATATATTTATGGGAAGGAGATTACTGATCATCTACGTATATATCATAATATAATATATATTTATATACAAATCAGAGAGAGAGAGAGAGAGAGAGAGAGAGAGAGAGAGAGAGAGAGAGAGAGAGGAGTCTATCTTGACCGTTTGCATTGGGAGGAAGTTGGGTTCAACTGCTTAGACCTGACTGTAGTGTTTGAAGTTTAGCATGAATGTTGAATCCCCTATTTCGTGCTCGCGTATTTACTGAAAGGACCCTAATAATAGATTAGGTTTTATTCTCTGGAAAGAATTGAAAAACTCGTAGACAGTTGGAAATTTTCGATCGATATGTGGGGTTTGTCTATTAGCTAAATCAGCAGAAAAGTTCCGCCTAAGATTTCATATTCAAGATTGATATATAATTAATTTGATCCATAAATTATTAGTTGTTGGCCCGTGTTAGGTATTGAACATATCGTGTGTGTATATATATATATATATATATATATGAGGGAAAGCTTTAATTTATTATATATATCTGCATATATCTATATAATAATCAACCATATATTGGATAAAGCTGAAAATATATAAAACTTATCCTATATATGGGCAGCTCATATACGTGTACGTATATGAATAAGTCTTAATATGATTGGAATTAGTTGATTAATATATATTGTGATCATGATGAGCTGGTAGATCTAAAATATTTAATACTTATCAATATAGAATTATTCTTAAGGTAGCTAGAAGATTGCTTGATTTGCATGTCAAACGCGGTACGCACTCTAATATCTATTAATTAATATCATTATAGATTATATATCTTAGCTTTGACATGATCTGCATGCCCTGCGAATTAAGTTTCCAACAGTCCTGAAATTGCCATCAAACCTACTTAATTTATAGAGAGAGTAAATATATTTTCGGGATTTTTTTTTATGAAGATCGAGTAGGGGCTTTTTGGTACATCAACAAAATGTGAAGCTAGCTCTAGCTAGGAGTTTTGAAAAGACAGGTTTAATGAAGAAAATTGGTGAAAGAGAAAGAATTAATTAGAGTAAGGTGGAAATTAAGTGGAAGTGGCAATATTTGTGCCGTGGGGAATGGAAGCATCCATATTGGGCAAATTGCGTGAAAGATTAATTAATATTGGTGGCCATCATTCTTTCACGCAATAAACAGCTTATAATCACCAGTACGTACTATCTACAACCATAAATTTACAATCAACCAGCACCTCACAACCTCCAACTATATTCTTGATCAAGCTGTATGTTGATTTGATTTGTGTTCTTGCCTTAATCATGATTTGTGTCCTGATGCTTTAGTTGTGGTTTTACTCGATGCGTGTGTTTTTCAACTTGTTTACAATTAACTTATGCTGGTTAATTTGTGCTGCACGTACCGTAGGCTTTGCTTGTGTTTTTCAAGTTGTCATAGTTGGTGACTGAACTACCAACGGACCTAATCCTCTTCATTTCCATGGAGCCGTGGAGTAGTACTACCACTTCATTGTTAAATAGAATATTAATTTATGTTTTGTAATGTAGTATATAATAAATGCCAAATAATGTAATGTAATGGATTGCATCGTGTATATATGTCGCATGCATTTTGATATTGGAATTTTTTTTTTTACATGCATTTAGTTAAAAAGTTAATTAGTTGTTTACAGCTTTAACTATATTTTACATAAATTAAGTTTTCCATTTTGATATATTTTTATTATTATAGACAATGTTCAATGCATTAGTATTATTATTATTTTTTTAACATAGTGCCTGAAAAACTTTAATAAAATATAGGCCTTTATATTAAAAAAAAAATTTATGATTTTCAACATTTTTCTTGAAAAAATTGTAATAAAATATAGGTTTTTAGATTAAAAAAAATTATTTTCAACAGTATTTTTTGTCTTGAAAAAAAATTAATATTATATAAGCTTTTATTTTAAAAAAAAAGGTACAGACCCAAACTTGAATTTTCGAAGTTTCAAAAAATTTAAATTTATTTAAATTTCGGCTTAAATCATAACCGGATTAATTCAAACCGAATTTTAGTCCAGATTTAAAACTCGAGTAACCGGTCAAAACCTGGGCAAATAGTGCTAGGTGAAAATTACGTAGGAGTGGCAATATTTCTGCGCAGGGGAATTAAAGCACGGCCAAATTGCATGAAAGAATATTGGTGACCACCGTTCTTTCAAGCAATAAACTTATGATCACCAGCATCCCCACTAACTTCTGACTATATTGTACAGAAAAATTATATATACAAATTTTAAATACACAAATATTTTCTTGCAAGTTTTTTATTTAAGTAATACGGAAAATATTTTCTTGCAAGTTTTTTATTTAAGTAATACGGAAAAGTATTAAAAATTCAATTTTTCTTGATGGGATCCACACTTTAATAAAAGGCTTGTACATTTAGAGCTTGTAATGCTATATATAACTTGACCCAAAACTCATTAATGGTATTTCATGTTTTTGAAAAATGATTTGTATGAATTTTAAATAGACAAACTTTACACAAATCTTTATAATAAAAAAATGAAACTCACTATAAAAAAAAAAAATAACTTTTTTAACAAAACTCACTTTTATAAAAATGGCTCAATTTGACTCAGTTTAGATAGTGGATTGAGTTGAGATAGAAAATTAAAATATTATTTTTTAATATTATTATTATTTTAAAATTTAAAAAATTAAATTAAGATTTAAAAAAGTTTAATTATTTATTATATTTTATGTTAGAAATTAAAAAAATTATAATAATTAAATAAAATAAATTGGATTAAGTTGAATTACTAACCAAACGGCACCTTAGAATTTACACCTATAATTGCTCTTTATTTTTGTTCCGTTTTAGGCTAAAGCATGCATGGGGACCAAGCACTCCTAGACTTTGAGACTTTTCCACTAGGCGTGCGGACCTGCGGGAGCAGCTAGCTGACCAAGCCATTCCCACGTGCGTACCTGTGGGAATTTGGGACCAAATCAGCCTACTGTTATGGGGTCCAAAAAATCACCATTCACGATCCAATGAATCCATTATTGTTCGTTTTGCTTGCGAAGAGAAAGATAGCAGGAAAATAGCTTTCATATAGGGAGTTATTTGGATTTAAAAATTATTTTAATTTATTTTATCATCTAATTATTATAATTTTTTAAATTTTTAAATAAAAATAATATTATAATAATATTTCATTCTAGTTTAATTTTTATCTCAGTCCAACTAATTATTTCAAACCTCATTATTTCAAGCCTCATATTGCACTTTCAATACTTTCTATTCAGATTTTGTAATCTTTGCTCGAGAGACGCGAAAGAAGTACTAGTACTATATTTAGCAAAAATAAAAAATAAAAACTAGCATTAGCACTGCCTAATTGTTTAATTTGTTAAATGCTATGAATTAGCATACCATCATAATTAATTAAAGAGTTATTCTATTATTAAGTTAATATCTAGAAGATATTATTCACGTTACTTAAATATAATATTTAACATATATAATTTAAATTTTAAATTAAATTATGTCATATACTATTTCATCCGGTGTGCTCGGCTTAAGAATATAAATTTTCTTAATTAAATATATAGTAATGGACCTAATATAGATACGGTTGGTTTATTTAATTCGTAGACGTCCGATGACTCGTAATAAAACTTAATTGCCAAGTATTAAAGTCTGGTACATTAATTAAAGCCACCGCAAGTAATAGTTATCAACCTAAGTATTTAAAATCGGATTTAGTAAAATCAAAATGTTGAGCAGCAGTAGTACTCTTTAGTCACCCATTTAATTAATTTAATTCAAGCTAGCTAGTGCTCTACTTTACGAATTGCCATTTTAATATTTTATCAACTAACATTAAGGTCAATAAGCGTGAAGAAAAAGGACATCTTTTAATGCTCTGGTTGAAACTTGAGGGGGAGGGGATCGATATGCAGTGACGGATCGATGGGGATGGAATAGAAGAAGTGGAGAGGAAATTAAGTAGTTCTTTATCTAGAAACTCTCCAGATTATTTAGGAAAATGATTGAAGACCAAAGTTTCGACCACTTGCTTTTAATTTTCTTGCATAAAGGAAAACTTTGTTCATTATTTTTTTGCAATTTTGAAATTATTATTATTATTTTCTTCGTATAAAATATAATTAAATCTTGAATATCTAAATTAATTTTAAGTGAGATGGTGTTTTAAGATATTCAAATCTCGACACATTCGAAAAATATAAGACAATTTTATAAAGAGTTGTTCTATTTTATTTTTAAGTTGATATATAGATAACACATTCTATATCACTGAAATGATAAGATTTGATTTAGAGAATTCAAATTTTAAAATTTATTTTTTGAATTAAATAATTCCATCTACAGTGTAGACACTTTATATTTTAGAAGATGTAAAAAAAAAGAAAAAAAAATTAAGGTTGCCATGCGGATTTCACTATTCTCATACATGCATTTCCTTTTTGAATATCAAATTAAAACAAGTCCCGGAGAGAAAACGGATGGAATAGGAGATGATTTAGAAAAGAAACAAAATGGAACATTAAGTTTCTTTCAAGTAAAGCCAAAAGCCGTCTTGGCACCGAAAAAAAAAAACATACCAACCATAATTATAACAAAGCATGACAAAAACTGACCATTCGATCCATCAAAAAGGACAGTACTGAACTAAAGTTAGTAAAATGATAATCACATCTTTTAATTTGCGTCACCATCCACAATTATTCCATAATAATTCAAACATGAAGTGACACGAATCATTCAAATACGAATTATATGTACGTATCACTAATCACTTGTTGGTCACCGTCTCTGATCTTATCCTCAGATGTTTCAACACGTACGCATGATTTGAAATTATCCAAGGAGAAATTCGATCAGAACAACTTTGTTCCGAATTCTCATCTGCTAAATTAAAGACCAACATACAACCAAAGTTTATGCTAAGCCATTGTTGTAACTTAAGACTCATGGAAGAATCACTGTCCGGCCCAAAAAAAACCCACTAAAAGTATAAACTTATGAGTAGGAAAGAATAATTTTATTTGAAAATCTTTATATCACACACTATTCACGGAACATAATTTAATTTGAAAAAAAAATTAAAACTTGAATCTTACACATCAAATTATGCCATGTGGATTATGTGTAGCGTAAAGGCTTTCAAAGAGCACTATTTATTATAAAGCTAGATTGGTTGTAAATGGGTACACATAACAAGAATATATTGATTATTTTGATATATTCACCCATGTTGCCAAAATTGTCACCATTCGATGTCTTCTAGCTTTCGCAGCTGTTCATAACTAGCATTTACATCAGATTGATATAAATAATGTCTTTCTATAATACGCAGGCCTAGGGCCCCAGCCCAGACCCAAGCCCAAACGAAGCCTAGCTTGAAGATTAAAATGGTGTCGTTCGGTAAGTTGGATTTTTTTTCCCCTTTCAGTTCTCTTATTCTAGACATTCCCTCCCCCTCATTACCCTTCTTCCCCGATACAAACTCCCCACTCCCTTATCAATTTTCTTTTTCCTCAATGATTTTCTCTTCCCCGAATCCCATGTTCCCCCACGCCTCTTCAATTAGTTCCCCATTTCTCCCGAAACCTCTTAACAAACTCACTCTCTCTTTTTTACAAAATTATGTGATTCAGAGTGTAAATGTTGTTGAGTACTGTGGAGTCTGATCCACATAGCTCGAGCAGAGGCATTGGCCGTTCGAGCGAAGTCAGACAGAGTTGAACGCTCGAGGTCAGCTCGACATTGAGATCGAGCAGACACGGGAAGGAAGTTCGCTTGACACGCACTCGACACGTCACTCGAGCGAACATGCATTTTACACGGATCTAGGGTTTTTTCTGCTGTTTGACTATATATATGATTATTATATCATATGGCCGTAACGTAGAACACTGTAGACGTACAGTAATTGCCCCACCATTGTATTGTGTAATTCCTCAAGTAATAAAATCTTCTGTAGCTCCTGTGGACGTAAGCAATTTGCCGAACCACGTAAATCTTATATCGTGTGTGATTGTTTTCTCATTCATATTATTTTTTCACTTTATTGTCATCATTTTTTCACAACAATTAGTATCAAGTGTCAAGGTTCGGGTCTGAGGAAAACGATGGCTGGAGATAAAGTGAAGGTATCGAGGATCAAGAAATTTGATTGCACAAATTTTGGATACTGGATGTTGCAGATAGAGGATTACCTCTATAAAAAGAAACTTCATCTTCCACTATTGGGAAAGCAACCGGTAAAGATGGATGAAGCTAATTGGAACCTGTTGGATCGACAGGCTATGGGGGTTATTCGATTAACCCTGTCAACATCCGTTGCACACAATGTCATCAAGGAGAAGATGACTGCAGATCTCATAGCAGCTTTGTCAGGTATGTATGAAAAGCCATTAGCGAATAACAAGGTACACTTGATGAAAAATTTATTCAATTTGAAGATGGCAGGTGGTACGTCTGTTGCACAACATTTGAATGATTTTAATACTATCACAAATCAATTGTCATCTGTTGAAATTGAATTTGATGATGAGATATGTGTACTGATACTATTGGCTTCACTGCCAAATAGTTGGGAAGCCATGAGAATGTCTGTCAGTAATTCTGATGGTAAATCTAAATTGAAATATGAAGATATTCGTGATTTGATTTTGGCTAAGGAGGTACATAGGAAAGATTCAGGTGAGACCTCGGGTTCGAGTTCAGCACTAAATATTGATTCTCGAGGAAGATCACAAGACAGGAACTCAAGCAGAGGAATATCAAAATCAAAGCACAGGGGTAAGAGCAAGTCGATGCCTGGTCAACAGGCAACTTGCTGGAATTGTGGCAAAGCTAGCCACATAAAGAAGAACTGCAAAGATCCTAAGAAGATCGGGAATGATAGTGCTAATGTGGTAATTGAAGAAGTACATGATGCACTATTACTTGCAGTTCATAGTCCAATTGATGACTGGATACTGAATTTAGGGGCTTCCTTCCATACATCTTCCCACCGGGAGCTAATGCAGAACTATGTTGCAGGTGATTTTGGGAATGTGTATTTGGCTGATGGAGAGGCTTTGAACGTAGTGAGGATGAGAGACATTGATATTGCACTCCCTGACAATAACAAATGGATCTTGCAAAAGGTTAGACACATTCCTGAGTTGAAGAAAAACCTCATTTCTGTTGGGTAGCTCGATGAATGTGGTCATTCAGTGGTGTTCTCAGATAGCACCTAGAAGGTCGCAAAAGGGGCATTGGTACTGGCTCTGGGTAAGAAAACCGGTACACTATATATGACTACTGGTTTGATTAACACTATTGCTACTACCGTTGCAGAGAGCCCAACAGATTTGTGGCATTGCAGGCTTGGCCATATGAGTCAGAAAGGTATGAAAAAACTTCTGTCTAGAGGCAAGCTACCAGAACTAAACTCAGTTGATCTCAGTATGTGTGAGAGTTGTGTTATGGGGAAATGAAAGAAGGTCAGCTTCTTAAAAAGTGGCAAAAAGCCTAAGACAGGAAGACTGGATCTAGTGAACACTGATGTGTGGGGTCCTTCCCCAGTGGCATCTCTTGGAGGTTCTCATTACTATGTCACGTTCATTGATAACCATAGTAGGAATGTATGAGTCTATTTTTTAAAGTATAAATCTGATATATTTAATGTGTTCAAAACTTAGAAGTCTATGGTTGAGATAGAGATAGGTTCGAAACTGAAATATTTGAGGTCTGACAATGGTGGTGAGTATATTGATGGTGGGTTCAAGGAGTATTGTGCAGCTTTGGGTATCATAATGGAGAAGACCATTCCTGGGACACCACAGCAAAATGGAGTTGCTGAGCGTATGAACAGAACCATTAATGAGCGTGCTAGAAGCATATGAGCGTGCTAGAAGCATGGGGCTGCACATTGGACTACCACCCACTTTCTAGACAGATGCAATGAGCAATACCGTTTACTTGATAAATAGAGGGCTATTAGTTCCATTGGATTGTAGATTGCTTGAGGAGGTTTGGAGTGAGAAAGAGGTCAAGTTTTCTTACTTTAAAACTTTTGACTGTCTTTCTTATATACTTATTGATTCTGATACTCGTAGTAAATTTGAGACTAAGTCAAAAAAATGTTATTTCATTGGCTATGGAAACGAGGCATTTGGCTATCGTTTATGGGATGATTAGGGTTAGAAGATCATAAGAAACAGGAATGTGATTTTCAATGAGAAGATTGTGTACAAGGACAAGTCCAGTACAGCTTCTGAAGTAGCTCCTTAGGAGTCTGAGTTTGTAAGATTGGACGACCTACCAGAGGTCACAGTGCAGTGTAGAGATGTGAGTGACGGGAAGAGTGGGTCCAGTGCACCCATTCCTATTATTCCACAGTCAGTTTCAAAGTTGTCCACTCCTATAGTTGCAGTTCGCAAGTCAGTTAGCGCTATACATCCTCCACAGCATTTCTCACCTATTTTGAATTACATTCTATTGACAAATGGTGGAGAACCGCAAAGTTATGAAGAAACCTTGCAAGATGAAAATTCTAGCAAGTAGGAGCTGGCCATGAAAGATGAAATAGATTCCTTGTTAGGAAATCAGACATGGGAGTTGACAGAACTTCCATCAGGAAAAAAGACATTACACAACAAGTGAGTGTACTATGTGAAAACTGAGCATGATGGCAACAAGAGGTACAAGGCCAGACTTGTTGTAAAACACTTTCAGCAGAAGCAAGGTATTGATTACTCTGAGATCTTTTTTCCTGTGGTGAAGATCACAACCATCAAGATGGTATTGGCTATGGTTGCTACTGAAGATTTATTTCTTGAGCAGTTAGATGTGAAGACAACTTTTCTTCATAGAGATCTTGAAGAAGACATCTACATGCACCAGCCTAAGGGGTTTGTAGTACAGGGAAATGAAGATTCAGTTTGTAGACTAAAGAAGAGCTTGTATGGCCTGAAGCAAGCTCCTAGACAGTGGTACAAGAAGTTTGATAATTTCATGCACAGTGCAGGGTACATTAGATGTCAGGCATATTACTGTTGCTTTGTCAGGCACTTTGACAATTCTTACATTTATTCTGTTGTTGTATATGGATGACATGCTTATTGTAGGGGCTAATATTGATGAGATTAATAATCTGAAAAAGCAAATGTCAGAGCACTTTGCAATGAAAGATTTGGGAGTTACAAAGCAAATCCTTGGCATGAAAATTGTCAAACATAAAGTCAGAGGTACGTTGAGACTCTCACAGGCGGAGTATGTGAAAAATGTACTCAGCAGGTTCAATATGGACAAGGCCAAACCAGTTGGCATACCCTTGGGCAGTCACTTCAGACTTAGTAAGAATCAGTCACCTGAGTCAGAGGAGGAACAAGATTACATGAGTAAGGTTTTTTATGCCTTAGCTATTGGTTCACTTATATATGCTATGGTTTACACAAGACCAGATATTGCCCATGTAGTGGGACTTGTGAGTTGATATATGAGTAATCCAAGAAGACAATATGAGAAGTAGTGAAATGGATTTTGAGGTACCTAAATGGCTCCTCAGAAACGTGCTTGTGTTTCTCAGGAGAGAGCTTGGAGGTGCAGGGCTATGTTGATGTTGATTTAGCTAGACATATTGACAGTAGAAAGAGCACCACGAACTTTGTTTATACACTTGGTGGTACTACAGTGTCATGAGGTTCTAATCTATAGAAAACAGTTTCTTTGTTTACTATAGAAGCTGAGTATATTGCAGTGCCGGATGCTGCAAAGGAAATGATATGGCTACAGGGCTTCTTGGGGGAATTAGGTAAAAAGAATCAGAAATGCACTCTTTACAGTGATAGTCAGAGTGCCATATTCCTTGCCAAAAATCCAGCATTTCATTTCAGGACCAAGCATATTCAGATCAGGTATCACTTCATACGATCATTATTAGATGACGAACAGTTGTTACTTGAGAAGATTTATGAAAGCAAGAACCTTGCTGATATGTTGACAAAGGGTGTTACACTTGAGAAACTGAAGTTATGCGCAACTTCAGTTGGTCTTTTAAAATGAAGACAGGGGCAGTGAGTTGTAGAGGTGGAGGATATCATGTTTATGGAAGACGGCGATACAATGAGTGTACCAGTCTCCAAGTGGGAGAATTGTTGAGTACTATGGACATGGTTCGAGTGGAGGCATTGGCCGCTCGAGCGAAATCAGACAGAGTTGAACGCTCGATATCAGCTCTACAATGAGCTCGAGCGGATGCGGGAAGGAAATTCGCTCGATGTGTGCTCGACACGCCGCTCGAGCGAACATGCATTTTACACAAATATAGGATTTTTTCTGCCGTTTGACTATATATATGATTATTATATCATATGGCCGTATTGTAGAATACTGTAGACGTACAGTAATCGCCCTATCATTGTATTGTGTAATTTCTCAAGTAATAAAATCCTCTGCAGCTCCTGTGGACGTAGGCAATTTGTCGAAACACGTAAATCTTGTGTCGTGTGTGATTGTTTTCTCGTTCATATTACTTTTTCACTTTATTGTCATCGTTTTTTCACAACACGTGGGTCTACTAGGATTAGTGCTGCTGTCGAATCTCCTCACCGAGATGCCATCAAACCATAAGAAGTCCTTCCCCCATTCCTCTCACTCACTCTAAACTCTATATTACTGTGTCACCTCACAAAGCTTTTTCTCTATTTTTCGCACAGGTCATTCCCTCCCATCACCATGTCGTGCACCTCTACTGTCCACATCGTCGTTGGTTGACTCTCCTCATGTAGGTAAGCATCTCTCATCGTTAACCCCTCTATTTTTATTTCTCTCCCTCTCTCCCTCTCTAAATGTTCAGATCTCCCTCTAGATTTCGGTTTATCAATCGTATTTAGCTTTATTTTTGTTTTTGTGGGTGTCGTAGCAAGCTTTAGATCCTTCTTACTCATCCCCACCATACACCGTTGTGTGCCACCACACTAGTAAACAACTTCTTGGTAATTTCACTATTTCTCTCTATGTGTGCATGTGTATATTTTTCCCTTGTTCTAAGTCCTAACCCCTCTCATTGTACTCAGAACGCCGACGCCACCATTCATAGGTTGCCATTGTCTACGTCGTCGTTCCTACCTAATAGTAGTGAGTCTCTTCAATTTCTGTTGTGTGATTTGCTATTGTCTCTCTGTGCACCCTCACTAACTTATCATTTATAGAATTTTGGCATAGATCGTTTCCCCTCCACTGTATTGTATTATCGCTGTTTGGAGCTGCAAACATTCCCTCAACAACATAGTTAATGTCATTGTCCAGCATTAGCCACTACAATACATTACCCAATGTTTGAGTGTAATTTAACGTCACTACTTTATATCATAGGACGTCGCCAACACCCTAGACAGTGTTGTTCCACTCTATAATTCCACGATCCACACACATGAATTTAGGTAAGATATCCATAATTTTAGGCTCATTGTTGGCATTGTTACGCGTGTGTGTTATGAATGGTTAGAAGTTGTTGGAACTTTAAATGAGTTATGTTTAAGCAATAAAATCTATAAATTATGTTATTACTTGTTAGGTTGTTATTGAACACGTCGATAGTCTCAAATTTGTGGAGTTGTTGAGTGGAGGAGACTTGATGTGTGCTACTATCGGGGTTGAGTGGTGGACTGTTTGGGTGGATATGTTACTTGTTAAGTTGATGAGTATGATTGTTTAGGTTGTTATGTGTGGTTGTTTGGGTAGTAATTGTGACTATTTGGTGTTACTATTTGAGTTAATGTTGGCTGTCGAGCTTGTTTTATAGATGGCTGTGTTGGATTTGTGAGGATTGTGGGCTGTCAATGTTGTGATGGGTTATAATTGTGGGTTGGTTGCATTGGATAGGTGTGAGTTGTGTGGATGTTTTGAGATTGGCGTACAACTATTGGGCTTGTTATGTTATTTATTTATTTCAGTTTGTGCGTTGTGATTGCCTAATATACCAGATTGTGGGTGGTTGGTTGTAGGAATATGTCGGGAGTAAGTTGGTTGACTAGAAAGAGTGCTTGTTTGCCCAACGGGTATATGTGTGTAGCTTGGTTAAGAGAGTTTGAGGGTTTGGCTAAATATGTGTGTAGTATGGTTAAGAAAATCCGAGGGATTGAGCTAATATGTTATAGTGAGTTTTGGAGATTGTGCTTGTACCATGATTAAAAACCAAAGCATTATGATGATTTGTGTGTGCTAAATAGAATAATGGGATTTAGTTAGTTAAATTGAATTTGTACTTATATGGATTGTTAACACATTAGTGAATAATTTTCTGGTTAGGTTGTGATATTGATAGAACTTGAGTTCAAAACTTAAGTAACTCTCTATAAGAGTCAGGTAAAAGGGGTTCATATACTAGATTTTGCATACAATAAAAAACAAATTGACTAAGCTTAATTTATGAAAATTTACATGTTTATTTTGAAAAGAAATTTAAAAACAACATCAATTATGTGTTCTGCATTACTCATGAAATTTGTATAAAATAGAAAGTATTTTCCATCATGACTGGTGTAGATCGATATGAGTAAAATTTTGACATTATGTTTATGAACTGTGCAAAAAGAGGGAATATGAAATTTGAAAATTTGTGCATATTATGTGAAGATGGTCTAAACCTGTTTTGATTATGTGAAGATGCTTTGCATCTGTTTTGATTATGTGAAGATGATATAAATCTATTCAGTACTCTATTTTGATATGATGTGGCATCTAAAAAACTTTTAGTATGACATTCTGATTCTGTGTCTGATTATGTTTCTAGTTCTGATCCGATGATTCTAATTTCATTATGTTATAAGCTTACCATGAGTGTAAAAATGTGGCTTTTGGGTTGGTACCGACATTTCTGTTTATGAGTGCACCCACTTTGAAAATAAAATGATTTTTCTGTATGCACACTAGAGGCTTCGAGAATGAATAAGTGAAAGATTTACATTCTAATACTACCTGGTTTGGCCACTAGGGATAGCACAATCCTACCACGGGGATTAAACACGGTATTTGTTTTAATATGATGCTCTAATATAATATGATATGATAAGATGATGAGTGTACCCACTTTGGAAATAAAGTGATTTTTTTGTGTGGCCTTTTCTGTATACACACTAGAGGCTTCGAGAATGAATAAGGGAAAGATTTACCTTCTAATACTACATGGTTTGGCCACTGGGAATAGCACAACCCTACCACGGGGATTAAACACGGTCTCTATTTTAGTACGATACTCCAATATGATATGACATGATAACATGGTGATGCTTATTTATGTTATGCCAAATGATTTTTTAATATGAACATTTTGAATTGTCACTCTGATATATTAATGACATGTTTTTGGGTCTGCATCTGAAGCAAAAATAGTTTGTTTTGCATTCTAAACTCTGAGAAAAGACTTATATTTGCATACTAATATATGTTCTCTACTTACTAAATTGTTGATAACTCACCCCTTTATCTTTATAATATTTTCAGATGATGTTGATGGTTTAGTTGGGGATCAGGAATATGAAAAGGAGCAAGATTAGTTGAGAATAGGAAGTTGAGTACCTAAGACCTAAGGGTACTATTGCTAATATAGGATTTTTATTTGGTAGTCTAGATTGTATTATGTTATTTGGTAGTCTCAATCATAAGTAGAAGCCAAATATAGATCCATGGCATCAATCTATTGTGAACTCTTATGGCTTTCCACTCTCTTTAAAGACTTATCAATCGAGATCCATCTCCTTATTTGCTCTTTTGTGACAGCAAAGTTGCCTTTCACATTGCTGCTAATCTAATCTTCCATGAGCGTACGAAACACATAAATATTGATTGTCATCTAGTTGAGATTTCGTTCAATCTAAACATATCAAGACTCTGCATGTTTTTTCCTCTACTCAATTGGCTGACATCCTTACTAAAGCTCTTGGCTCTAACTAGATATCTGTGCATCTCCCTAAAATGGGTGTCATTAACATACACATCTTGAGAGGGAAAACTCGTATATGTACACTTGTTATTTATTCTGTATTACTTAGTAAACTTAAAAGTTAGATATAATTTTTAATTTAAATTTTCCTACCAAATCAAGTCTTGCCATATCAATTAAATAGAGGGTGTACTTGCACACCAGCTTTCAAATATAATTTTTCAAAAAATATATAGGAAAAAATTATACTAATTATCCCTACACCACATATTTATTTTTATGTTTTAACTTTTTTTATTTTTTTTCCCTTAACATGTGTATGGTATAGGGATAATAAATAAAAGAACTCATGTATAAGTCGTTTGGCATCATATATAATTGACACATATAGAATTGGATAGGACTTGAGAATTATCGTGGATGAGGAGGCATTTGTTACGAATTCAACCTCAGAGAAGGAAACTAGGTTGGTCAATATTGAAGGCAATCGGACCTTATATAGGTTGGTCAGTACGTACGTAGTTGTGTATCATAATAATACTCTTTATTATTTTAAATCTTAGATTTTAATTATTTTTTTAAACCTTTAATTTCTAAAAAAAAAAAAATGTCGAATATGACTCCTAATGTAACAATTATCGTTAAATTTTTGTTAACCTGCCAACTAAAGATCAATAATTGGAAAAGAAATTGTTAATAGACTTTATCATCATCTCGTTTTTATTGTTAGTCATTAATTATTATTTTCATTATTTTTTTTAAAAAAGAAAAAATTAATATATAATGATAGATTAACGAATAGTATATAGTATATAGCATAAGAAAATTTCTATTCATCATCTCTATATATCATATATTATATATATATATTTCTTATCAAATATGTGATGTATAGATCATAAGTAGAATAATTTAATTAATTTTAAAAAATTAAAAATAAAAGGTATAATATATAATATGTGTGAATAATGGGTATCAAAACTCGTAGCACTATGAGAAGTCGAAGGTACAAACCTCGGCCCTCGGCCCACAGAGAAGATCTACAAGGAAAGCTTGCCATCCATATCAAAATCAAAATCGACCTGGCAGCCATTCTGGCCTCTGGATTTGTGCAAGAAAAGGCCGAATTACCTACTGCGAACCATGGTATTACGAGTATTAGTTCAACGTAACGCCACTCGTGTTAGGCCTTTTCAGCCCAAAAATAAATAGGTGGTTGTGAGCTTAACCCAATCTCCAGACCTAATTACATTAGATGTGGATCCTCTCAACTTTTAAAGGTTCTCTTATCACGTTTATTGTTTTTTTATTTAAATCTCCACAATTATTTCCAAGTTTTATAATATATATATATTTTTTTACGTAAGCAATTATCGTTTTTATATTAAAATTCAGATCAGCAATCTTTTTTAGTTATATTGTAGCGTACCATCTGGACATATGTCAACACGTATGGATAAATTAATTCAGAAATTCTAAATAAAAATCTTACAACATACACCTTCACTTAATCAATATGTAATTTATTATTTTTATTCTTCTATACTTAAATATGTGTGTATGGATGTAACGATTTGATTTTTGGATAAATTTTAAAATCAAACTGATATACACCGGCTTTAAAAATTTAAGAATTGATATGAACCGAATCATTACCAGAATCGAATCAAATCGAAACTTGCGATTTTTTCGGCTTTGAAAATTTAGTATTTATTATTAACAATTACTAATTCATTAGTTTCTAATTATACCAATATGGTATAAGTAGTGTCTAATTTATTAATTAGATTAACGTATCAGTTATTAATGAGATTAACTTAGTATAGTATAGTTAATGAGATTAATTTTACATTATAAGATTAATAAAAATGAATAATTAAAATAGAGTTTCATGTTATATTAATTAGTAATTTAACATATAATATATATAAAATTCAATATAAATAATTATATAAATAATATTTTATATATAATATAAAAAATTAAATATATATATATATATTGGTCTAATTCGGTTCGTATTGATTTTTAAAATATGAAAATTGGTACTAGATCAACTTAGAATCGGTTCCAAACTGGACTGGTTACAAATCGGAATCGGACCAACATACTAGTTTGGTTTGTTCAACTGGTTTACTGGTATTTTTAGACCCCTATGAATGTGTTTAAGAAAAGTTCTACTTATCATTTCCTACACCACACACTAATATATGATTTATCATTTTTATCTTTTTATTTAAACACACGTATCGATATATAAATATATTAGTTAAAATAGAATCATAAAAATGACAAATCACGTATTGGTGTATGATATTGGAATGATAAGTAGCATTTTTTTGTGTTTAAATAAAAGGACAAAAATAATAACTTACATATTAGTTTTTTTTTTTTAACAAATTACATGTTGTTAGGTGGAGCTATGCGGTGTAAGATTTCTTTGTTGCATTTGATTACTATGAGACATTTTTTTTTTATCTAAACCATATGACATATTTTAGAATTATATGTTCAGTAAAAAGGAAATTATTTGGACATAAATAACATAATTGAATTCCATTAGACAGTTTACTGTAACGCGCTGATGAATTGTGCAAGGTGTCTCTTACGCGAGCAACTCGGCATTCATGCATGTATCATCCCAAGAGTTGAGAGAGGGGATCAGCGCTGCTGCTCAATCTTCATGATAATCGCAAGGCTCATTTGCCGCCGATTCAGCACCTACACGGTGAACCAAAAATCAGAGCAAATAACCAATAGACGCATCTCCCTCAACCCCATCAAAGAGCTTCACGCCCACCTCATCCGAGCCCGACTTTACACTGACCCGTCTTCTATATCTGAGGTTATCAAATTCTATACACTATCTCAACCAACTCTACCCAAAGCCCACTTCGTTTTCGACCAAATTGAGCGTCCCACATTGACAATCTGGAACCATATGATCCGTGGTTTGTCACTGAGTGACCAACCTAGTGAAGCGATTTGTTTCTACCACCGTATGTACCAGCAAGGACAAGCGGGGAACCATTTAACTCTAATATTTGTCTGCAAGGCTTGTGCTAGGGTCCCTGATATTGTACTGGGCCAGAAGGTTCATGTTCATGCTTGGAAACTTGGGTTTGAATCGCATGTTTTTGTTTCCAATGCTTTAATTCACATGTATGCCGCTTGTGGCGAGTTGGGTTTTGCAAGGAGGGCTTTTGATAAAATGGGCGAAAGAGATTTGGTTTCTTGGAACTCTTTGATATGTGGGTATAGTCAGTGCAATAATTTTAAGGAAGTTTTGGATCTTTTTAAAGCAATGCTGGCGGCAAACGTGAAGGCCGATTCAGTAACAATGGTGAAAATTATTTTAGCATGTAGTTTTTTGGGTGAGTGGGAAACTGCAGACTCAATGGTTAAGTATATTGAGGATAATCAGGTTGCGGTTGATGTTTACCTGGGGACTACCATGATAGATATGTATGGACGGCGGGGTTTAGCGGATCTGGCACGGGGAGTATTTGATAGGATGCATGAGAGGAGTATAGTTTCTTGGAATGCCATGATAACGGGGTATGCGAAAGCCGGGAACGTAGTTGCTGCGCAGAAGCTTTTTGATGAGATGCCCAAAAAGGATGTGATCTCTTGGACTTCTATGATCACTGGTTACTCTCAAGCTAACCAGTTTGCTGAGGCGGTGAGGCTGTTTAAAGAAATGATGGCAGCAGAGGTGAAACCCGATGAAATAACAGTAGCTAGCGTGCTTTCTGCTTGTGCCCACCTAGGATCGCTTGATGTTGGCAAGGCAGTTCATGACTACATACGTAAGCATGGTATAAAAGCAGATGTTTATGTGGGGAACTCGTTGATAGATATGTATTGCAAATGCGGGGTGGTTGAGAAGGCACTAGAGGTATTCCGAGAGATGAAAACAAAGGACTCTGTCTCATGGACTTCAGTAATTTCAGGCCTTGCGGTGAATGGTTTTGCAGATTCTGCACTTGAGCTCTTCTCACAAATGTTAAGAGAATGTGTTCGGCCAACTCATGGAGCCTTTGTTGGGATTTTACTAGCTTGTGCTCATGCTGGATTGGTGGATAAAGGCTTGTACTATTTTCGAAGTATGGAAAAAGTTCACGGGTTAATTCCAGAAATGAAACATTATGGTTGCGTAGTGGATCTCTTGAGCCGCTCTGGCAATCTGGACAGGGCATATGTATTCATAAAGAGAATGCCTTTAGTTCCTGATGTTGTGGTATGGAGGATATTCTTAAGTGCTTGTAAACTGCATGGAAATGTGGTCCTAGCTGAGATTGCTAAAAACAAGCTTCTGGAATTAGATCCGTATAATGGTGGGAATTACGTTCTTTCTTCACATACTTATGCTGGTTCAGATAGATGGGACGATGCAATAAAAATGAGAGAGTTAATGGAGGATAGCAATGTGCAGAAGCCTTTTGGTTGTAGTTCCATTGAAGTTAATAGCACAACATTGTGTAACTCTCAATCCCTGCCTTATCCAATCTTAAAGGAGGAATCCATCAAGCAAGACATGTAAAACTTGGTACTCTGACAGAACAATTCACGTTTTGGTAAAACGGAATGAATATGAGTACTATTTGAAGGTATGAACCTTACCCTCTTATCAATCTGGTTGGTATCGGAACCAGGATGTTCTACTCTTTATTAGCTTGTAAGCTGCGATGCCATGTTGGTATTGAAAATGATTTTGGCGAAGGAACCAATGGAGTTCAGTATTTTGGGTTCTGATAGGACAAATTCTGCTAGAGGTGCCCATCACAAACTAGTCCTATGATCGGTCATAGCTTTGATGATGTTGGGAAGGCTTGATGGGGTTCCAGTATTTGATAATGTGTCGGAGGCAAATTCTTTAAGTGTGCTGTCTCTCGCCCCTCGGTAATAAGTAATATTTAGGGACAAAATTCGACCTAGGCAAGCTGTGAAAAAATGGAGCCTTGGTGATAAGAGGAACTAGGCTAGGTAGGAGTGCTCCTGGAGATGCAAGACCTCACGCTGGACCTCTGCCTCAAAATTTTACCAGCTACACTTCCAGACACAAAATCTCCATTCTATTGTATTTTTATTGAAGAGTATTTTTTATCTTTTTTTGATAAAAAAAAGGTTGAATAAGAAACGGTATTTTTATTGAAGAGTATTTGGGAGAACCTTTTTCACATGAAGATTGCTACACTTCTTATCTAGCCGCTGATTGCTACAAATTGCTTAGTAATCTCATGTAAATAGTTAAGGGTTGAGATCATTGTTTCTTGTGGATACTTAAGAAGGCTTATTTCCTGTGTTTTTAAAAGTAGGGAAAGAAATAGTAAAGAAAACAGAGAATTCTTCATTGCATTTCTATTATAGTTGGAGAAATTGATTATCGTCTAGGTTCGTCTATTTTTCACATTACTTTTGGCTATAATACCTTTCTTCTTCTAAAAGTTCATAATTCTATTGGATGTCCACCACAATTGCTTGAAATAGGTTTTCTCATATGGACCAAGGTGCACAATGTTTTCAATAGTTCAATTAGTCCTTGTTGAATACTGAACTACAGTGTCTTTATCGAATTGCAAAGAACGGAATGGAAATTAATAAAAGTAGAAAGAAAGGTGGTGCATTTACTTAATAGTTTTTTTTTTTTTCTTTTTTTAATGAACTTGTATTATTAAATTTAATATTTTACAACTGACAGATTTTTCCACAATCAAACTCTAGGCATACATGATGGAAGAAGGATTTGCAGTATACATCCAAATGTGAGATTGGATGCTGACCATTGTGCAATCGAGTAGGCATATCTATTCTGAGATCCATATATCTTTTTCACTTACATTTACTTGATAGTTAATGGCAAGCAATTGGATACTCAGGCCATAGTACTGGATGGAACAAAACAAAGAAAGAAGCGACAAAGCTCGATCTCATCAGATGCATCATGAGACCTTTTCCTACAGATTAAACATAACTTTAATAGCAGTACCTCCACGAGCACTTGTTTCAAAGGCATCTTCTACCTCCTGCTGCGAGAAGCCAAACCTGTGAGTAATCAATGGCTTGACATCTATCTTGCCAGTCTTCAAAAACTCAATGCAGAGTGGCCATGTATTCCTATATCGGAATATGCCAATCACATCAACCTCCCTGCCAGCCACAAGAATTGGAAATAATCAATTGTATGAGATCAAAGTTTCAAAGGGAAAAAAAAAAAACTGAGAATTTCAGAATGACATCAAATCTCTGCTCGTATACACACAACATAACAAACAAGCACACGGAAATGCTCATAGTCAAGCCATTGGAGGATGAAACCATTATGATTGTACTGCCGGCTTGCTATTAGGTATAGTGTAGGATTGCAAAAGGGGTGTTCGCGAAAGTCATTTGCTTTGCCATTAAAGTATACCTACCTTGCAGCCGCAGGGGTAAGAGGGGCAGTCATCTCACTCTTTGCCAATCCAATAAGGCAAACTTTGCCGCCTGAGCGGGTGGCATTCAAAGCAGTTGACATGGTTTTATCAAAACCAACACAATCAAAGCTGACATCAATACCAGAGCCCATGGCATTTTGTATCTTTACTACTTCTTCACCTACATCCTGAGAAATGATCTTCAAGTTAGATCATTTACTAGCACAAATAACTTGGAGGACAAAATCAATTTTGTAAAATTGTCTATACGTCAATAAAAATGTTCAAAGTCCTTAAATGATTCGGTGAGTAGTTCAAATGACAGAGAAAAGAACAACAACATCTGGAACCTGAATGTTCGTTGAGACTTGAATAATCTCATCTGCACCGAGATTCTTTGCAATAGATAAACGGCAATCATCAACATCAGCTATGATGACCCTGGGGGCTCCAAAAGCACGAGCAGCTAGTAGTGTAACAAGGCCTATTGGTCCTGCTCCCATGATCAGTACACTTGTCTCAGGACTAATATTTGCACGACGACAAGCATGGATACCAACACTGAGGGGCTCACACATAGCGCCTTCCTCCAAACTCACATTGTCAGGTAGTTTAAAACATAAATATGCTGGATGAACCACCTGGTACAAGAAAATTGCATTTGAATTATAACTGAAAATGAAGAACATTGATTGGCATCTCCTTGATCCAACATACTGCTAATATTCCCAATTTGACTAACCAAACAAACAGGATCTTTAACATGGTAACATATGGTGTTTGGATGTGGTATGATTAACAAAATGGGGAGCAATTTGTACCGTCTAGTATCTCATTTTAAAATCGCATTTCCAGAGCATTGATTTTGGGGTGGGAATCAAACCAGACATAAATATGCTCATCTGCAAACTAACAACCTATGGTGAAAGTTGTTTTTGGCAGAAGTTCGATATAAGATCTTTACTTGTGGATAATAATAGGGCCAAAGTAATCATCAGTAAGATGGTGCAGACAATTTTCAACAAACTCTGGAAAAACTTAACAATGGTATATTCCTATAGATTGTTTATATTCACAAGTGAATTTCAATTTCAAGAACAAAGTTGCAATGAACATTTTTTTTTTTTTTTTTTTTACCTTCCGTGTAAAAACAGGATGGAAAGTAGTCATGGATTCAAAGCCCAATGAAGTGTATTCTTTACTAATAAACATAATGTTATGAAGAGAAGCATTATGGGAAACCTTATTAGCAAGAGAGCCATTATTCGGGGGAGAACCAAAAAATTTCATCTCCCGGCAGAGATTGTAACGGCCATTTTTGCAGAGGTCGCACTGCCGGCAACTGATTCCAGGCTCTAATGCTACACGGTCACCCACTGCTAGAGACTTCACATGGCTTCCAACTTCGTCAATGATTCCAGCACACTCATGTCCTATAACCATGGGCTTTTTCACAATAAAGTTTGCACATCTCATCGTCTGATACGAAACATACACGTCATAGCAGACATCAGTTGATCACAAGAAAAAAAGAGGGGAAAAAAATATTACTAATAAGCAATCTCATCCTCTCTCTAAGAAGCCACGTTAGGTAATTTACTGGGACATGTATACATCTTATTGGCAAGGTGCTGGGAATATATTACCTTGAAGTGATGAACATCACTTCCACATATACCCAGTGCTTTTATCTGAACTTTGACATCATGGGGCCCTAAATTTGTTACACGAAGTTTATGGTCAACATGAGCGACTGTCTAAAAAAATTGTCGATACAATGACTTGTTTGAAACTTCATCTGATCATTTATTTTGAAACATAAACGAGAGAAGGCATTGCCTAGACAAGCAATATTAAATACAAGGAGAGACAATTTCATTTACCTAGAGCAGGGAGATGATAAGGTTGGATTTTAAGGGTTTTGATACCAAGAAGCCAAGCAGCCATATTCTCTTCTCCATTCCTGTGTTCCTTATCTTCACCACCAGTAACCCCTGACATCTCTCTCTCTCTCTCATTGAAGTTGAACGTACTCTATCCTCGTTCCGTTTGGTCCTCAACTTCAATCAAATCATCTCATTTAATTATTGTAATTTTTTTAATTTTTAACATAAAATATAATAAATAATTTAATTTTTTTAAATATTAAAATAATAATAATATTAAAAAATAATATTTTAATAATATTTTATTTAACTTTCATCTCATCTTATCACAATCAACTCGATTCAAACTAATCCACTCCACGTTGGCAACACGTCATGTGATTGAATCTCTCCTTCTACCAGTCTTAGGTTTTGCTCTCGTGTGGTCCATTCTAGAGTGAAATAGCAAAAGAAAACTTACTTTATTGGATTGATACAAATTATGTTATACATTGGATGCAGGCCCAAACATAAAAACTTTGGAACTTTTGGCCAAAACAGCCCCTATATTTTGCTTTGGGTAATGATACACTTACTATTTTTTTATTATTATTTTATTATTTATAATATATTTATTTTTTTATCATTTTTTTAATTATTTTTTTAACATCTTTAACCATTAAAAAAAAATTTTAAAAATATATAATTTTAGTGATAATTACTTACTTAATCATTAAATAAAAGAAAAATTAAAAAAAAAATTAAAAAATTAAAAAATTAAAAAAAATAGTAAAATAATAATAAGACTATCATTATTCTTTTGCTTTTCCTTTACTCGTATTCTATATCCTATTTTGGGAATAATTTATAGTGCAATGCCTATACGTGGAAGAGGTTCGAGTGTTAGTATTTTTTCCATTCATGTTTTTTTTAAAAAAAAAAAGACACCTAAGCCTCATTAAAAAAAAAAAATCTTTAAGAAATAAAAATATACCATTTTTATATTAAAAAAAGAAAAATAAAATATAATAAAGAAATAAAGTAAATACTACTAAGACTTATGTTACACAATTATTAAACATAAAATTCTATTCATCATCTCACATCACACATTATATAAAATTTTTTAATTTTTAATTTTTGCTTATTAAATATATGACATATAGATGATAAGTAGAATAATTTAATTAATTTAATAGAAATAAAATTAAAAAAATAAAAATAAAAATGATATATAATACATAATATGATGAGTAGCAAAGGGGTGAGGGGGCCAAAATCTGATTCGCAGACCGAGATCATCTCCAATTCCGTCAAGGAATTGCAGACGATCCAAATCCTTATTGGGCACCCAATCGGCCTCTTCACCCGAAGGCGATGGGATGATGATAGGGATATTGCAATATTGCAATTGAAATTGAAATTGAAAATGACTATATTCGATTAAACAACCAAACTTACCCTTCAGACCACTGAAATCAAAACAGATAACGATGTTATACAGTAGAAGGAAAAAAAAGAATAAGCTAGCTTCCCAAAAAAAAAAATCTTCACGCTGTTATCCGAATCTGATTCGGCCTCCATTCTTCATCACTGCTTTTAAATGACTATTTTCGATTAAACAGCCAAAATTACGCTTCAGACCACTGAAACCAAAACAGATAGCGATGTTATATAGTACAAGAAAAAATCTATTCATACTGTTATCCGTCGGCCGGCCTCCATTCCTCATCACTGCTTTTCCAGACTTATAAATAAACAGAGAGTGAACCTTCTACATCTAACCGTTCATAGTTTTTTAGAGAGAGAGAGAGAGAGAGAGAGCAAATGGGTAAGGAAGGGATGTCACAGGGGGGTGCTGAGGAAATTAGAGATGGTGAAGAAGAGAACATGGCTGCTTGGCTGCTTGGCATCAACAGCCTCAAGATCCAGCCTTTCAAGCTCCCTCCACTTGGTATCACTTCATCTATCTTTTCTTCGCTTTTCTTGGATCAAGTAAACAGTCACAATTTTAACAGTGATATTGAAGTTGTGCTTTCCGCTTCTTCTTTTTTCCTTTTTAACTCTTTTGCTTGATTCTTTCTGGATATTTCTTAGGACCCCATGATGTTAGAGTTAGGATGAAGGCTGTTGGTATCTGTGGCAGTGATGTTCACTACCTCAAGGTAAACCCTCTTCAGTTGCTTCCACCCCTTTAATCCGCATAAATTGTTGTTTTCAGACCCATGTTGAATGTTCCATATGTTTTCAGACCATGAGATGTGCAGATTTTATAGTTAAAGAGCCGATGGTAATTGGGCACGAGTGTGCCGGGATCATAGAGGAAGTTGGGAGTGAGGTGAAGACTCTGTTGCCTGGCGACCGCGTGGCACTGGAGCCTGGGATTAGTTGCTGGCGATGCAACCTTTGCAAAGAAGGTCGATACAATCTGTGCCCAGAGATGAAGTTTTTCGCCACTCCACCAGTCCATGGTTCTCTTGCAAATCAGGTCAAAATTTGAAGCGTCTCAAACTATACTAGACTTCTGCTTTAACATAAATACACCCAGCACAATACGAATCACATTTTATGCCTATTTATTTTTATTTGTAAAAGCATTCTGGTTAGTTTGAACTTGAGTTTATTACTTAATCTTGTTGCAAGAGAGATTTTCAAAAAGGAATCAAGATTATGAGACATCATCGTGATTTTATATACCCATTTAATCTTACGGCTCTGTCCAACAAATTTAAGCGCTCTATCATGCCATCATATATATACTGAAGAATTGAGCTGTACCCAAGCCCCCCACCCTTTCCATGGGTCGAGCACCGCATATAATAATCATAATGGTCGAGCACCGCATATGATCATAATGACCTTATCACATTATCCTACTAGTGCTTTGAAGGGCAAAAACAAAGGTGAGTTTAAGTAGCTAAAAAGGTACTCATTTAACAGTGCAAACATCCATTAGAATCTTGTTTTTTTTTGTGGGTGTGTGTGTGTAGAAATAGTGAACTACTCATAAACTTAAAGAGGGATTGGCATTTTTATGTGAAAAAAAGCCGGATTAAGTTTTGATACGTTGGGTTGTGTAGACTATATCTCCCATAATCCTATTGGTAGGGCATCCAATGCCTAGAATTGAATGTGATGACTAAATTCATTAAAGGCCCTTTTTTATACATTTTTCTTCTGGCAGGTTGTGCATCCTTCAGACCTGTGTTTTAAATTGCCAGACAATGTCAGCTTGGAGGAAGGAGCTATGTGTGAACCATTAAGTGTTGGTGTTCATGCTTGTCGACGAGCAAATGTTGGTCCAGAAACAAATGTGTTGGTCATGGGAGCAGGACCCATAGGGCTTGTTACGATGCTAGCAGCTCGTGCTTTTGGAGCACCTAGAATTGTCGTTGTGGATGTGGATGACCACCGTTTATCAGTTGCAAAAGAACTTGGTGCAGATGGGATTGCAAAAGTTTCGACCAATATTCAGGTTTCGGTCTTTCTTTTTTGTTTTTTGGAAAAAAAAGAATCCACAATTTTGTAACATACAGATCCATCTCTCAATCCCCACCTCCAATCCCTTCCAGTGGCTGTGGGGGAAAATGTTGTTAGTAAACATAATGTCAAATATCTCCATCTTGTAAACTTGCTCCATTTTTGTGGTGGCTGTGGGAGAAAATCTTGTTAGTAAACATAATGTCAAATATCTCCGTCTTGTAAATTTGCTCCATTTTTGCTACTTTTTCCAGTTTTTTCGGGTAATATTTATGTTTTAGCCTTAGCCCAAAAAAAATCCTTAACCTGTCAATCTGACCTCAGTCTAACTCAGTTCTCTGATTAAAGTTGCAACATTAATTTTTGAAACAAATGTTAACTTCTTGCAGCGGATCAACAAGAAGATTTATGATCCATTCTTTTGTCGACTGACTACTGACTATTCTTTTTACCTTTTTTTTTTGTTTGGCTCCGAATAGCTTCAAGTTCCAATGGCTGTTGGTTCAAGACACAACTTCTATTTTTTAACTTCACTATCTTACAGGATGTAGCTGAAGAAGTAGTACAAATACATAAAGCAATGGGGGCCAGAGTGGATGTGAGCTTTGATTGTGCAGGCTTCAATAAAACCATGTCAACAGCATTGAATGCGACTTTTCCAGGGGGGAAAGTTTGCCTTGTGGGAATGGGTCATAGCGAGATGACTGTCCCACTCACACCAGCTGCTGCAAGGTACTGGATATTATCATATGATTGAATATTTTGGGTTGAGGAATTCTAAAAGTCAGTGATAACTAGAATTCCTTTCTTGGTTTTGTGGGAAAATCATAAAGCCTGATAGTTGACAATGTAAGTCCTAATTAGAGAGCAAAAGAATTGGATGCAAGGAGCCCCTAGGGGTTGGCTCAAGTGGTAAAGGCCTTGGTTTTGGTGGTATGCTCCCTCCAAGGTCCAAGGTTCGAATGCCACTGGGTGCAAACAATCTCTAGATATCATTGGATTGGATCCCCTTGAATTACCTGAGGTGCACTTGCGGGAACCTCTTTATCGAGGGCCTGTGCCACCCCCGGGATTAGTTAGGACATTGTTCCTGGGCACCCGGTGCCAATAAAAAAAAATAATAAGAATTGGATGCAAGAGCAAAAGTAAAGGGCATATATCTGCATTTTAATCATTAGTGGGATGAATTGGTAAGTCTGCACGTAATTTGAGAAGCCTTCACCATAAAATAAAACCATTTGTTGACTAAGCCCAAGTGCTCAAGTGGCAAGCAGACCTTGATAAGCATTTCGCATGGTCAAGAATTCAAAACCTCACTTGTATAATAATCCCTTTGAAGCCACTCTCAGGGATCAGCAGAGTTACATGTGCCCAAGTAATTAGTAGGAGCACATAGCCTTGTATACCATTGTCAGGAAACTAGCTGGAGAAAGTTGCTGGGCTGTTGATTTGAGATGGAAACCTGTTAGGCTGGTAGTATAGGGATATGAATTTGGTCTAGTGAGTTTTTTTCTGTTTAACGTTTGGCGGTAATAGTTTTCCCTTTGTTTCAGGGAGGTTGATGTGATTGGCATCTTCCGTTATAAGAACACATGGCCGCTTTGCCTGGAGTTTATAAGGAGTGGTAAGATCGACGTGAAGCCCCTTATAACCCACAGGTTTGGGTTCTCTCAGAAGGAGGTGGAAGAAGCCTTTGAAACCAGTGCTCGAGGTGGTAATGCCATCAAGGTCATGTTTAACCTATGAAGTCGGAGAAGCTTTGGTGAAACAGCGTTGTCTTTATACTAGTAAAAATGGTTTTTAGAGCTCAGTTTGCCGTTATAAATAAGAAAGAGGTAAAAAAAGAAATACTAGCTTACATATAAACTTCTTGTGGTTTCATATCTCAAAAGTGGGTTGTATAGACTTCCTGTGATATCTAAATGCAGAATTTCAGATGTTAGTGACATCTCTCCCCGGCTAAGGCTTACCATTGCGGTCGTTGCAGACCTTGGCTTAGCTATCCGGGACTAAGCTCTATCACCCACTAGTATGAAGCATGCCTGGAGTCGGTGGTTCTTCTTCTGATGTAACCGTTTATCATTTCATCTGAAATTCCTTGTATCATAATAGACCTTTTGCACTTGTTTACGATGTCTTGCTTTCCTCAAGACTATTTTAGACATTACATCACCAGGAAGTAGAAGTAAAAATAAAAATGGCAATGCGTTTGAAAATCTTGGTTCTGTAAACAGTGGTAGATGCTATTGAAATGAGAACCATATCATACCAAAAACTGGTAAAGCAACTTAATGAAAGTTTACCAATTACGAGAGCAAGGATACAAAGAATTTGGCGTTATAATTGATTAAGATGCTTCGGGGTAATTAGTAATGCTGTAGCCAGCATGTTGTGCTTCTTGGCAAGTGATAGCAAGGACACCCCACCCATTCCAAGATTTAGAACTCCGACCGAAGGAATTCATGCTCCTTCAAAAATGCTAATAATACAGCGACGAAATAATCCTTGACCATTTTCAATTCTTTATAGGGCCACAGGAGAACCAAAACGCACAACTGCTGATGCTAAGTTCTACAGTCTGCGAATCTGTTTCCCTGAAGGACGCTACTCTAGTATTAAGATCTGCAACAAAAATGAATGCTTCCCGATATACAATATAGGACACAATGATGTGTTGCAGAACACACTGACAAGAAATCTGTCTATATTGCATCAACCAATATAAATATTGGCTCAGTTTTCATGAATATTTGTCAAAAATCTTACAGCCTGGATATGGTCCAAGAAGCATATATTTATAAGTTATGACACGGCAAGGAGACAATAGCTTCGATGCTATACTAAACAGAAAACACCAACTACTATATACCCCAAACCGGCATTCTCATCTTACAATTCCTTCCACGAACTCACCAATTACATAGAGACCAGAAAAGAAAAACTAAAAAAGAAAAAAAAAAAAAAAGTGAACTAAGCTGATAAATATAATTCAATAGAAAAAATTAGGGTTGCTCATCAGGCATTAGCCGTTGGTTCAGTTGACCAATGCCACACTTTTACTTGACCTGCTCCATCACCAGTAAAAAACAGGCCACCAGGACCAACCTGAATTGCTCGAACCTCTTGTTTAGCAAAGATTTTACCCCTCTCGGTAAATCTAAACCAGAACATGCCAAAAGATAAAAAAATACAGATTTAAGTTGTTTATTGGAAACAAACAACCATAATAAATAAATTAAAGAAAAAAAGATGGGAGACAAGTTAAAACCAAGAAAACACTCACGATGGCAAATCATACAGGTGGACAGAGTTATCATTGGAAGAGCATAACAAAATTGGCTTGGCTTCCGAATCATGCATCCCACAAAGGGTAAGTAGGCCCTGCAGCAGCCAAATTCATAACATCATTAAACTATATCCCTTATCTTAACTCCACCCCCAATCCGATAGCTTCCTTTTTCTATCATAATCCAATACCGATATAAGTTAAAGAAGTTTGGGATTCCCTCCCCCCCCCCCAAACAAAACAAAAAAAAAAATCCAACCCCATACTCAACATTTGTAATAAGATTATGATTCTCCCGGGAATATTGGAGCCCCCAACTCTGAGTGGATGCCGAAACTAGAAAAGAAGTGAATAAAAAAAATGGAAAAATAAAATACAACTTATGATCTAATACTAAGATAAGGTTATCTATACTGGAACAAATAAATTCAACCTAACTATGATCCAATGCTTTGGTCAATAAATCTGTGCTAATTGAGTCTCAGTTTATACAATGTCTTTGTTGATGACTTGTCAGTGACAATTTACTTCAATATGTATTTAGTTAACTACCCTAAAAATAACTAAACCATGTATTTAGTTAACCACAAAAAATTATAATATGTATTTTGAATAACTCAATATGTAATGTCCCGTTAAAAGAAAATGGATCTTACAATAGCAAAAAAATTTCAAGAACCACCAAACCTGGAATAGATATTTTGGCTGGGATTTACTATGCATCAGCCACTATTCATGTTGCACACCACACACTTATAGCTTTTTATAGGGTGTAGGGATGCCTTTCATAGGATATATGGATGTTTTTTATAGGGTGTGTGGTGTGCAGTGGTGAATAGTGGCTGCTCCCAATATTTTCTCATTTTGGCTAGGTTTGGATATAACAAGCATTTCATCTCATCTCATTTTATCTCATTTAATCATTACAAATTTTCCAAATTTCAACACAAAATACAATAAACAATTCAACTTTTTCAAATCCCGAAATTTGATTCAACTTTCAACTTTCATCACAACTCATCTCATCTTAACTCACTATCCATATGTTAAAACATGCACAAATTTCCATTAGTTACAAATTTTTTAATAATCTGAAATATCGTTTGGGTCATTCAAATCCTGAAATAGTGTAAATCAAAACCTTATGTCAAGGGCAATCACAGTTACTCTAGTATAGTAGCTATAAACAGCCAAATTCTGTATCAATAAAGGAAAGCTGGAAAACCCATTTAAGCCTATCATGGTATGAACAAAAAATTCAATACAAGTCAGCATACTTTACAACAAAATCTCCCAAGGTTTAGATGACCTAAAATAAATTTCATAATCTCAACAAATGTATACCAAGATCAAATGAAGATGCTAAAATAACAAAATCTCCCAAGGTTTAGATGACCTAAAATAAATTTCATAATATCAACAAATGTATACCAAGATCGAATGAAGATGCTCATTTTAGCAGTCTCAATTCTGATATGGCTAACTTATTTGCAAATCAAATTTCAATATTCATGGCCAAGCTAAATGAAACATCATAAACAGCGTACATGTTCTTCATTGTGAGTGTATGTGACTTCCAAATTTCCACTTTCTGTAGCAACCCACACCTGAACGAACAAAAATTGGAAGCTAAAGGTTTATAGGTCTAGCGCATATGAAGATAAACATGTGTAAATACAGTATGGGACAAGCACTAGAGACATCAACCTTTATTGTTTGGTCTAATGAACATGATAATAGAAACTGGTCCCAGCAAAGAACAGACATCACAACTGCAGTATGCTCTTTAAGTGTCTGTATACACTGCAAAGTTTCAAGGTTCCAGACCTGGAAAAAAAAAGATGCAAATTTTTGAAAAGAAAAAATGTCAAAATGCAGATAAAGAGATACCAAAATCCAACTACAATGCAATTTCAAATCAAGACCCTAGAAGTACACCAAAAGAAAGAGAAGACCCTAGAAGTACACCAAAAGAAAGAGATGTACAGGAGAAATATAATACTGAAACCGACTTACTCTTATAGTACAGTCCATGGACCCAGAATAGAGTCTATTAGCTCCAACTACTAGTGAAACAACTCCGAGGGTATGACCTTTAAGGGATGCAGCCGGTTCAAAACAATTGGTAACTGCATTAAACTTCCATGCCAATATAGACCCATCCTGCACCAAAGAAAATCTTCCTTCAATCCTGTTAAACATGTTAATTCCTAAAGATGCAATGGATCTTCCCTTGGTGAGATTCACGCTACATTATTGAAACTAGCTTCCAAGGAAACTTTTTGATAGGTTAGCTTCCAAGGAAACTAAGGGGCCTTGTGTACCATATTTTCATTTACAGTAGATATCACATATTCAGAACCCCCTAATATCCTGACGGGAGTAGAGATACTTGCATGACTGTCTACTGATAATTACAAAAATACCCGTCCACTTTTTCCCAATTTTGGTTTTCTTTACACTCTTCAAACCTTCTTAAGTGTGTTGAATTTTACATCCCCCCCCCCCCCCAAAAAAAAAAAAAAAAAAAAAAAAGAGAAAAAAATCTGATAATTCATATAACATAGTTAAAACAATCAGATGGTTCATGTAATGCGGTATGATATTTATTATAATGTTAGTGTTTTCAATCATGCGAGTTTGAACAAGTATTTAGATTCATGGGTTTCTCAAAGACTTTAGTGATAGAACAGAATCTTTTGTGGTGTCGAGGGAAGGTCGATGGGTTGTAGTCACGGAAAAAGGATGGAAGTTGGTAAAGACGATGAGACTAGAGCTAACCACTGCTAGGTGGTTCTCCAAAGCTCTGGACGACTGTGTAAAAGAAAGGAAGACGGAGTTCTATGTAGGCCATAGAGTGGGTGACGGGATTCATAGCACAGAGGTGCTCAAATTTGCAGGGGGTTTTCATGGCGTTGGTAGAGTATTATGGGAGTGGACGTAGGAACTGCATCTTTATTCCTAAAGATTTTGAAGGTTTGGGTTGGAGAAAAATGGTGGAGACATTGAAAGAGATGGAGCAATACGGTGGCCTCACACGGGCGACACCGGCAGCAACGTTATCGGAGCTTCCACATTGGCCCTCACGGTCATACAAGGAGGCTTTGCAACAAAAGAATGGTAAGGTCCTGTCGCTTCAACAGGCCTGGCCAGATGACAGAGTAGCAGGTGGTAGGCAGCTAGGGAGGAAGACTATTTCGGAAGATTTGCAGGGACATGATGGGGGTGAAAAGGAAACTGTTGGCTTATATAAAGAAACTTATTCGGGTAATGACTGACATGCAGATTCAGTTGGAAGATCTCCAACTTAAATTAAACTGGTTAAAGAAACTAGTTGAGGACGGGTTAGATGGAGGGGACCTGGGTGTAGGCCCAGACGATGGGCTATGGACAGGAGTGGGGGCCCTGTGTTCTTTGAAGGACAAACAGCCCGTAGTGGAAGGATATAATCCAGCTGTTTTAAATGGAAGGGCACCTAACGGGCGGGCAAATGGGCAGGCCTCTAAAAGCTTAAGTAACGGGCCCAACCCGGGTAACTGGCCTAGCCCAAGCGAAGCCCAGAGGCCTTTGCCTAACTTAAAGCTCTGGAGGCCCTGAGCTCAGGTCATGGACACGGTGGACGTTGCGTTATCAAGGCCACTTGTGCCGGCGAAGGGACAGACGGCGACGGCGAAGGGATAGACAGTGACAGAGAAGGGACAGACGTTGACGGCGAAGGGACAGACGTCGGAAAACACCTCAGTCAACCCCAGAGAACTTCTTGGATTAGATTCGACGCGTATTTCGGGGGGGATTGTTCGTGTAGCTCCGACGACGGTGGAATCTCTGAAGGTGAAATAGAAAACACCGGTGATGATGGAGCAACAATTATTACCGTCACGTGAGGAGGTCTGTGCAGTACGAGACCATATGTCCGTGTTTTTCCCCGAAATCTGTACACAGAAGTTGCCAACTCCATCAACGGAACCCAAAGCTGACCAGAAAGAGACTTTACCTGTCACGGTGGAGCATTTGGATTTTATAGAGGAAAATGGAGTTGAGCAGAACATGGAGTTTGTGGAAGACAGCATCGTGGGTTTTCATCAAAGCAACTTAGCGGAGAATACCGACATCTCGTTGGTACCAGAGTCTCAAGAGATAAATAAAATGAACTCTGTGGTTGAATGGGAAGGCTGCAACTCGTTGGATGACGAAATTGAGAATGGGGACAGTACTCCATTCCCATTGAATTGTGAGTTAATTGGTGAATTTGATACATCAACTTGGGTGTTCAATAAGGTAAAAGATATTCAACATGTGGTGGGATTGAAGTGTGTAGGATATGAAGAACAATTTTTAGCACTCCTTACGGCTATTGAGGTGGGGCACATGATTGATAAAAAGATGGGATCCAAGAAACAGAGGGAACTCAAGAGATTTAACTGGTCCTTAAATGAAGGTAGTTCAAGTCGGGATAGATCTAAAGGGAAGGGCACCGCTATTTCTTTATGAAGCCTAAAATTTTGTCTTGGAATGTGCATGGGCTAAATGAAATTAATAAGCGCCAACGCATAAAAAATTTGCTTCGGGAATGGAGGGCAGACATCGTTTGTTTTCAAGAAAAAAAACTGAAATTGGTGAACCAAAAAATTGTGAGAAGTGTGTGGAGCTGTTTGTATGTAGACTGGGTGTATTTGGCTTCAAATGGGGCCTCTGACGGTATTCTTGTGATGTGGGATAAAAGAGTGATGGAAAAAATGGAGGAGTATATAGTGGCTTGTTCTTTTAAGATGGTGGAAGATAACTTTATGTGGGCTTTTACAGGTATCTATGGACCAAATGTTGATAATATCATAAAACAATTATGGGATGAAATTGCTGGATTACACACTTGGTGGGACCTCCCATGGTGCATTGGTGGTGATTTCAACATTATAAGATTCCCTAGTGAAAGATTTGGAGATAACCGTCTTCGCTCAGCTATGTCAGATTTCTCAGATTGCATTTTTGACTTAAACTTGATAGATCTTTCACTTACAGGAGGCCCTTTTACCTGGTCCAATAGCCAAACGTGGTCTCGCTTCGACCGTCTCCTCATTTCGCCGGAGTGGGAAAGTAAGTTTCTAGAGATGTGCCAGAAGAAATTGCCACGAGTGGGGTCCGATCACTTCCCCATTTTACTAGATGGAGGAGGCATTGAAGGCGGTCGGCGTTATTTCAAATTTGAAAATATGTGGCTTAAGAGTGAGGGTTTTGTGGAAAGGGTAAGACTTTGGTGGACATCATATCAAGTTTTTGGTAGTCCCTCTCACATACTTGCAGGTAAATTAAAAGCTTTAAAGAATGACTTAAAGCTTTGGAATTCTCATACCTTCGGAGACTTGGGGGAACAAAAGAAAACCATGTTGGAGGAACTATAGAGTATAGAGAGGTTCATGGAAGATAGAGTTCTTACCCCAGAGGAGATTTCACGCAAGGCAGAGTTGAACTCAGAAATAGAGAAAGTATTATCTTTGGAAGAAATTTCTTGACGTCAGAAGTCAAGAGCATTGTGGCTGAAAGAAGGGGACCGAAGCACAAAATTTTTTCATAGTGGCCAACTCTCATAGGAGAAACAACACTATTGAGATGCTGCAGATTAATGATAGTGAATGTACAGAGGCTCCAGTGATTAGAGAACATGTGGTAAGTTTCTATGAACAACTTTTTATAGAAAAAGAGAGATGGAGGCCAAATTTGGATGGACTCAGTTTTGATTCTATTGAGCCACAAACTGCATCATGGTTGGAAAGAGCTTTTGAGGAAAATGAGGTACTTGAAGTAATCAGAAGAATGGCAAAAGATAAAGCACCAGAACCAGATGGTTTCTCAATAGGATGCTTTCAAACTTGCTGGGAGGTTGTGAAAGAGGATATTATGAATGTGTTCCATGAATTATATGTGGGAGGAAAATTCCAGAAAAGTTTGAATGCTACTTTCATTGCCTTAATCCCGAAGAAGACATGGGCATCGGAGGTGAAAGACTTTAGACCTATTAGCCTCATAAATGGGGTTTACAAAATCATCTCAAAGGTGCTTGCAAACAGGTTAGGGGCGACCTTGGCTAAAATAATCTCAAAACCACAAAATGCTTTTGTAAGGGGCCGTCAAATTCTAGATTCTGTCTTAATAGCCAATGAATGCCTAGATAGTAGATTAAAATCTGGATGTGTAGGGATCATTTGCAAGTTAGATATGGAGAAAGCATACGACCATGTAAATTGGGATTTCCTCATTTATTTATTGAAGAGATGTGGTTTTGGAGAGAAATTGTGTATGTGGATCAGATGGTGTATCTCAACGGCCAGATTTTTAGTTCTGATCAATGGCAACCCAGAAGTTTTCTTTAATAGTTTTCGGGGGTTAAGACAGGGAGATCCGTTGTCACCACTTCTCTTTGTTATCATCATGGAAGCACTGAGCAGGATGTTAACAGCCCTAGTTAACAATGGTCTTATGACAGGTTTTTCATTGGGGGATTTAAATAGGGGCATTGTTTCAATTTCACACTTGCTTTTTGCCGATTATACTTTAATTTTCTGCGAGGCAGAGCAGGACCAACTTAGTTCTCTGAAGGCGCTCCTTCTGTGCTTTGAGGCAGTATCAGGGCTGAGAGTGAACTTTGATAAGTCAGAGATGGTACCAGTTGGTAGTTTAAGTAATACTCGGCAGTTAGCGGGCATACTTAGGTGCAAAGTGGCTTCTTTCCCAATGACTTATCTGGGCTTACCGTTGGGGGCTGCTTCAAGAGCCTTAACGATTTGGGACACAGTTATTGAGAAGATAGAACGAAGATTGGCAGGATGGAAAAGATTATATTTGTCAAAAGGAGGGAGAGTGACCCTTATCAAAAGCACTCTTTCTAACTTACCAACTTATTTTTTATCTCTATTTCCTATCCCAGCAGGTGTGGTGGCGCGGCTTGAAAAACTATATCGAGACTTTCTATGGAGTGGGATGGGGGAAGAATTTAAGTTCCATCTAGTCGGTTGGGACAATGTGTGTAGACCAATTCATTCAGGTGGACTAGGGATAAAGAATTTGAGATTGTTTAATCAAGCTCTCTTGGGAAAATGGTTATGGAGATATAATGTGGAACCGGACGCTCTTTGGAAACTAGTAGTTGATTGTAAATATGGTCGGTCTTGGGGAGGTTGGTGTACTAGAGAGGGCAATGGGCCGATCGGTGTGGGGATTTGGAGGCATATAAGACGAGGATGGAGAGCTTTTGCTAACCGTACCAGTTTCGTGGTGGGGGAAGGAACGCGTATAAAATTTTGGAAGGATGTTTGGTCTGGGGAGGTGGCACTAAAGGATTCCTTTCCTTTAGCTTTTCGAGTGGCAAGTGACCAAGAAGCAGCGGTGGCGGATCTCATGACCCTCTCAGGAGATCAAGTTCAATGGAATGTGACCTTCACTAGAACAGCGCAAGATTGGGAAATAGACAATTTTGAGGCCTTTTTTCGTATGCTATACTCCAAGAAACCAAATGGACTACAAGTTGACAAATTGAGGTGGATACCAGCGGGTAAGGGTATTTTTTCAGTTCGCTCATTTTATAAGGCCCTTGCAGCTTCACCGAATCCTCAATTCCCATGGAAAAGACTGTGGAGGAACAAGGCGCCTCCTAAAGCACTGTTTTTCACATGGACAGCAGCCCTAGGTAAAATTTTGACCACTGATAACTTGAGGAAGCGAAAGATAATCATTTTAGATTGGTGTTGTATGTGTAAGAAAGCCGGTGAGACAGTGGACCATCTCTTATTACACTGTGAGACAGCCAGGTTTCTGTGGTGCGAAATTTTCAGTCGTGTAGGGTTAAGTTGGGTGATGCCGGCTTCAGTGGTTGGGCTTTTGGCGAGTTGGGTGAAGCCGGGAGGTATTTCACAAATCAAAGCTATTTGAAAGATGGTCTCTATCTGCATTATGTTGTGCTTATGGCGAGAGTGTAACGAGAGGACCTTCGAAGAGGAGCACACACTAGAGGAGCTGCGTCTGTTTTTTTTTCAGTACTTTGTTTCAATGGGCCATTGCCATAGATTTCAATGGCCTAAATGTGCATGATTTCCTTTTGTCCTACTTAGTGAACTAGATAGGTGTTATCTCTTGTATATCTCCTTGTGTACTTGGGTTATGCCTATTCTTATTAATACTATCGTTTACTTATAAAAAAAAAATGATATTCATTATAAACCTACAGCAGGAAGCCTAATGAGACCACCACAAGTTTTAGAAGAAACCATGATGAGTGACAAAACAAACACTCATAAATCCAGAAACTTACCTGCGTACCAGCAAAAAGCAAATCACTACTCACAACCATGGCATAAACTTGTCCTACAGGCCAACTTAGACTCAACTCAGTAGAAGTTTGGGTGTTCCACGCCTGCAACACCATTGCCACAAATGCAATTAGGCAGAATTACTCACACGAGTATAAGCTAAACAGATCAGTAAAATCATACTATAAAACCACAAAGGGAGTAAAACATTGTACTATAGTAAAACAAACAAACCTGAGTTTGCCTCCCATCTTACCTTGACAATATTTGGCATCCCAACAAAGACCCAAGGACCTTCACTGATCATACAACCTACTTCACCACCGAGATTAATCACTCCCATACACTGCAAAAGAGAAAGGTAAAACCATAATATATGAATTAAGTTGCCTACTCCTTCATAGGCTACAAGCTAATGAGTAATGAATTATGTTGGCAATCATTTTGACAATGTCTCTGGAGTATGAAGGAAGAATAAAATTCATCTCAACAAAGCATAATACGAGGGTTCTCAACTTCGAATTTTTGTGATATTCCAAGAGACTAGCACAATCGATTCTGACAAATGGTACAGATAGAACAAGTCTAGGATTTCTTCTTTAAAAGCAACTCCTATTTAGTCTTTTGAACTTCGGCAAGTTTGCTCACCAGAGTTAGCATTCCGTTAGCATTGCTTTCAAAACACATGAAATTATTGAGACAATCAGACTCAACAAGAAACTTCCATTTAATAGTTAATTCAGTCGAACTTATAAAAAAAGAAGTTAATTCACTCGATATATTTGATGATTGCAGTAAAATGTTAAGTTTAGCTAGTTAATTCCAAAGTATTACAAATTTAGCCATAATGTTTGAGGTCATCTTATTCGTTATTTCGAGTGGGTGAAAATTCCCTCTGCAATAGAAACCATCTAGTTGAAAAAATGACGTACAAACTATAAATTTCCCTTCCTTTCCCACAGATTCCCGGTGACCAAACATAAAATGAACTAAAACTGAAAAATAGAATCAAAGCCAATAATATCACAACAAAACAGAAGGTTGATACCAACCTGCCCAGACTGGCAATTCCAAACCCTTACAGTCTCGTCCTTACTGCCCGTGTAAAGGTTATTGGACCCCGATGGTAACGCAATCCCGCTCACAACCTGTTCACAAAATATTTACAAATAATCCACGAAATCCCATAACCTAAATACCATCAGTACCCAAATATTTTTTTTTATATGTATCAGAAACCCAAAAAATTTAGCCGAATCAACATGCAAGAAGCACCAAAATAACTAAAAAAACCAACCAAAATCTTCACCTTTTGATGCCCCTCGAGCTGCGTTAGCATCGAAAAACCCTCTCCCAAGCTCCAAGAATGCAAGAACCTACACTGCTCGCCGTAGCCACAACTCCCCTGAACCCAATATTTACAAATCTTGGATACTCTCTCCGGCTTCCTAATCGTTCTACTATTTGCACCGCCGTGGGAACGGCCCCACGTCGAACCGGTATAATTTGTCCTGGTCCGGGGGCCCGAGAAGCCCGATGAGTCATCGACAAAGCCGTGAGCCCGCTTGGAGGAGGAGCCGTTGGAAAACGGAGTTGGCAATTCTCTATGTAGATACGGACATGGGTGGCGAGTGCAATTACCGGCCCGCCAATGGAAGCAGACCTTTTGGTTCTTGGGATCCACGGGCCCACCCAGCCGCTGGAACACACGCTTGTTGCCGCTGTCTAAGTCCATAGCTTAAATTCCCAATCTCAGATTTATCAATTTGATCCAATTATCTCTCTCTCGGTTTCAGAGTTTGTTACTTTTTGGAAATGAAATAGGAAAAAGTAAAGTTGTGATTTTGAGTGAGAAAGAGACAGTGACAGTGGGATAATAAAGAACTGTTTGTCTTTGAGTATTTTGGATTGGAAGTAAAAAATCTGGAAGAATCGGGGGATGAGTAACGTAATTAGAAAATATCAGAAAACCTAATTTATCTCTCCCTCAGAACGGGTGTATGCAAGAGATACGTTTTGAGAATATTAGAATCAGAAACCCTAATTTTGTTTCTGTTTTGCCGAATCTCTCTCTCTCTCTCTCTGGGGGTGTCACTCTTCTCCGGGGGTGGAAAGAAGGTAGGAGGAGAAATACAGTGCGAGACCGCGTCGGAAGTAAGAAGAGGTGAAATTACAAAGGTACCCTGGAAGTAACATATGAATATGAGTCGAAAGATTCTCTTTGCTTCTACAGTTCTACATGCTTGCTACTGAGGCTGTTCGGACCATCGGTGATGTGTGAAGTTAGCACGCTGTTTTCAGTTCTGGACCTGCAAGACGAAAGTGAAGCCGAACTGAACTCCACAATACATCCAAGCATAGATAACAACTCTCCCTCTCGTCTCCAGTACTCAACCTGCGCACTCGGTTCGACTCCTTTTTCTTTCTGTTTTCTTGACTCGTGCGTGAACAGAACACTCGGAAACTTCTCGGTGATCCGTCTTTCTTTTATCTTTTCTTTCCAACTACACAAAAAACGTATCGGAGGGACAACAATTGGACTTGAAAATTTTTTAAACTCTTCGAGATGGAGGGTGATTCATTGCCATGCACACGTACCAGTTGATAATTGATATAAGACAATACAAGTCTAGCAATTTGGCGAGGCATTTTTACGTTTGGATTTGAGAGTAAAAACGAAAAGAACAAAGGAGTTGGAGTTCAACTTTGCCATTTATTTTACACATGTTAAAAGCAACGCGAGAATCGCATGTCCAAGATATCTTGGATTATAGTTGAACAATAGTTCTTAGACACACTGAGTATCCAGTCGGCTTTTGGTGGTTCTTTAATGCTATGTTTCTGTTTATGCAGAACCTCTGTTTTCTCAACAGGGATCTTTACCGTCTTCGTATCCATAATCTGCAAATCTTACACTGCCCCCCTACTTATTACAAACTTGATCTGGCCAATGCATGAAAACTCATACTCCAGATCAGATCGTATACACCATGGCTGCTTCATTTTCAATTCCTGATCGATCGTTCTCCTTTCACACAGTGCACGCCAACCGACAGCTGCGGGTAGAACCTAAAATGAATCCTTTTCTTTATTCGAGCGTACCGATAATTAACTTCTCTCTCTCTCTTTTTTAATGTACTGAAAAAGAACCTGAATAGTAGGACAGACGAATGGTAGGATCCGGGTCACGTTCTTTTCCCAAATAAAACGCTTAATCTCTGTCAACACCTCTTACAAACACTAATTCTCTGTTAACACCTCTTTAACCCAATAAGCCTATCGAATCATCTCACAAAATGTACCTAACAAGAAGATTACCTCTGTCACAAATTGCTATGCATGATATTAGAGAGCAATTCTCTTCGGCTCTGAGCCATGTCAGGAAGGACCAGCTCGTAAAGATTCAAGATTTAAACAAATACAATTGGATCAAGGATACTCAAGCAAATTCCACCTTCCAAAACGACTAGGGTTCACGATAAAATATGCTATTGCTTGGGTAGTCTGCAATTTGACCCACAAATGATCCAAGCAAGCAAGACAACATACTAGCAGAGGGCAATATATCCTTTATTTTGAGGTTTGCACATATTGTTTTCGGTTCACAACATACTGTTCTGGTAACATGCATGCATTTAACTGAGCTTTTCTTCAGAGAGAGAGAGAGAGAGAGAGTTTTTAAGTAACAAAAGAAATGCTTTTATAAAATTAGTATAACTACATAGGTAGAGAAGAAAAAATTGAGGCAAAAAGAAAGGGAGACAAAAAGACAGAGATCAGAAATATATGGTATGACTAGATTGAATATGCAAAATATATCTTATCTTACTACATATTCGAATATGAACATGTAACTAGAGAAATTTACAAAAACCAAATCTGTCGAGACAACTACAAGTGCTTTATGAGGAATTGTCAGCTGGCAAGCTTGAAAGCATCAATGAAGAGACCATAAGTGAAGCCCATCTTGAAATTGTTAAGAAGAGCAAGTGGGAATGTTACCTTGGGCTGGCTGTAATAAAATTTCGTCACATACTCTGTCAGGAGAACACATACAACTGCAGCAATCACATCATTCACTCCTAAAGCTCCAAATGACAGAGAGATTGTCTGTGCAACATAAAATCCACCCAACAGTGAGATTCCCCCAAAAAGAGTCCTCCGAGTAGGACTTTGAAAGTAGTTCCTTGAGAGCTCTGGCACGAGTCTGATAATGTCAACTAGTCTTCGAGGCCCTCCATTCTCTTGCACAGCTTGGACACGAAGAAGCCCAGGCGAGGATCTCAAAGTAAAAAATCCATATTTATGCAGTGAAACTTGGGTTTGATGACTCAAGCCAATTGTCGGGAGGCCTGTAGAGATCAAGCTCACAGAATATGCCATTTAGAGTATCACTACCAAAAGGACCAGACCCAATGCCTATACGAAAGTTGAAGGCAAACACATTAAATAAGAATACATATCTAACATAGACAACAGAAAAAAACACAAGCAATAAAGACACTAATAGAACATGTATCAGTTAATAGTGGGAGTAATAAGAGACTACAGTATGGTTTTCACTGTACCAAAACTTCCAAAATTCTCAAAAGTGCAAAAAAAAAAAGAAAATTGTTGTTTCATTATACATGATTTTTCATATAGATGTTGACATATTTCGTCCAGTTTCACGATTCACTTCACAAAGTATTTATGAATATCACTGATTTCTGAAGTGTTGTGATGGAAGTTACAGTTTGGGGAGTACAGCAAGATGATCTACCTAGATGGAGACATCCAAGTTTTTGAAAACATAGATCACCTCTCTGATCTGCCAGACAACTACTGCTATGCTATGATGGATCATTTCTGTGAGAAAACTTGGAGACACAGTCCTCATACAAGGTTGGTTATTGACAGCAGTGCCCTGGCAAGGTCAAGTGGCCCCTTCAAGAACCTCAAAACTACCCCTCCTACTCCTTTTTCTGAGCAAGTAGTTATGTAGTTTGCATGGTTAGTTTAATCATTATCAATCTTTTGTTTTCAAGATTCATCACAGTTGTTGCTTAGTTTTAATCTAAATCTGATTGACTTGAGTGTTTATGATTCTAGCACGACTTTTTGAACATGTTCTTCAGGATGTGTACAAGCCGATCCCTACAGTTTACGATCTTGTTCTTGACTTGATGTGGCTGACACCCAGAGAACATGTTCCTTCACAATTCATTTCGATAACATACAAAACAACAATTCAGTTAGTAACATTTCTTGGTTCATTAGCACAAATGCAGGTCTTGGCAACATCAACAGTCTGTCCTATATCGGCAAGAAGATCTTTTTATTCTTCTCTATCAAAAGTACATCTTCAATACAGTCTTCCTAAACCATTTCGACGTTGTCTTATTTGTAGACAAGTTGATTCCATACCCTTATATTAAAGCACCTGATGTGTCAACTATTAGGACAAATAAACCAATCGAATCTCAGAAACAAGTTGTTCAGAAATAAACACATTAAATAAACAATACCAAGTTATGCTATATATGTGTATATCTAATTACGCAATTTCTCCTGTTATATATATATATATATATATAAAATCTAATTACGCATGTTGATTACTTATAAAAAAATAAAATAAAATTACCCAAGTTGATTTACTTGTTAGGGCGCTTCTTTGGAAAAAATAGAATCTTGTAGAAGCTATATTCACCTAAATTAGGTTAAGCGATCAAAATCCCAGCACTCAGAACCTCCCAAAAAAAAAAAAACTACAAACACCAGAAAGTATCCTATAACTTTCAAATGCATACACTAAAGAATGAAGAAAATTTTTATTTGAAAGAAAACCCATCACCACTTGTGTAAGAACTCAAATGAATTCAATCCAACAAAAATTTAGAAAAAATAAAAGAGCAGAAAAAAAAATACCTCAGTTAAACCTACGATTTCAAATGCAGAGGCTTCCCAAGTTCCATTCTTCTTCGTTGCCGCAAACAAACGAGAGAGAGAGAGAGAGAAAGAGAGAGAGAGAGATGTAAGTGCCCAAGATAAAGTGTGCAGAGGAGGAGCGAGGAGGCTATGCTGTTCTCACTTCTCACCCCATAAGACGCTGCGTTGGTGGCTAAGTCCTCTATTTAGATAACGTGTGAGTAGTTCTATTGCTACAACTCTTATATCGTCTTAACAACAAGTTTGGTCGTTAAAAAAGATGAGAAGCCAAATGGACCCGGGTTGTTTTTAGGAAAAATTTAGTTTCAGTCACAACAACTGTGTACTAATATATATATATATATATGTTAATTTAATATACTTGATTAAAAAATAAATTTTATTAAAAATAATATTAATTTAAATTTTAAATATAAAAAAATTAATATTAATATACAGATTAATACGTAACGTTATTTATATATAATAAAACTCTTATTTTTAATCAATTGAGTTCTTACTGAATTGGCTTTTTGAACTAGCATGGAGCATCCATGACGCTTTGAACACCGCAGCCCGAATAAACATATGGATATTATATATAATTTTTTTAATTAAATATATGATATATAAATAATGAGTAGAAGAATTTTTTTAATTTAATAAAAATAAAAAATAACTGTTTAATAAAAATAAAAATTAATAAATTATATATAATGTGTGAAGTAAAGATAGAATTTTTCTTCTAAAAATGTATTTGGAATCGCATTTTATGAATGTGTTACGAAAGATGCATTTGAAGAAAAAAATGTCGCCTTCAACTTCAGATCGCCACTACAAGTATATAATCCCCAAATCCGGATACAAGGCAAAGTGGAGGAGGGTCATTATAGTAAATATATAAGTCGCACGGGGTGTCCACGTGGTCAGTAGTAGATCGCCCCTGGGGCTCTGAGAATAACCCCTCATCACGAGAGATTCTGGTCTCTCAATCTGGTACATCTCACCCCACGATTACGAACCGATTCACTCCCCCGCTGCTACAAACGCCCAAAAGCTCGCCCGCCTCGCTGACTGACCACAGTTCGTGCGCCATCGACTCCGTCCTTTATCTGATTCCATGGAGCGCGAGCTGTCGCATCGTCTTTGTGATCCTTATGCCTCGCCCTTGATTCTCTAGAAATCTTGTGAGCTTTTCTTTTTTCTCTCCTGTTGACTTCCATTTTCCACGAATCGGATGGCTCGGTTTCATGGGATTCTGCTCTTCTCCGCACTTCTCTGTCTCGTTCGTGCTCTAGACGCTAGCACTGGTGACGCTGATCCGGTTTACAGGTAAGTTTCTTTTTGTTCTTTATCTTTTGCGTCTGCTCTAATTTTTTAAATTTCTCTTTTCTATTATCATAATCGGTTAAATATGTAACCGCCTTTCTTTTCTTTCTTTCTTTTCCCCCAAATTTTGTTAAATATTGATGGTTGCACTGTTTGATGGAGAAGATTAGTTTGTAACTTGTTTACCTTATAATACCTGTGCAGCAGTGGAGAAGTATTACTTTCGAATTTCTGATATAGTGGCAGTTAAACAATGGCACTTTATCTTCTAGATAAATTTGAATGTGAGGGTAATCGCGTAAAGTTTGAGATTTATAAAATTTAGGTACTGCTAGCTAAATCTTTTCAAGATAATTAAGTTTTTTTTTTTTTTTCTCGGTCTTTTAACATTATTTAGTTACTGGAGGAGATGTGTGCTTTAGAATCTAGAGGCTATGCGAACCTAAGATTATGGTGTAATGAATAAAGTTATTGGAGAAGGCAGTACTTGAGTATTAATGTTTGTAAGAAGGAACACTTGGTCAAAAATAGAAGAACTTGATCCATTTTCTTGGATGTTAATTCGAACTAGCAAGACTTTTTCACATATGATTTGTTTGTCTTTTGGTTAAGATTTTGAACATGGTTTTTCACTGTTGGTTTGGATCTAAAACCATTGAAACCAATCATGCTAAAGCCTATTAGCTGATAAGGCAACATGTATGATTTGAGGATGGTAAATCAGGAGTTGGGGATGGTGCATTTGAGGGCGTGGTGCCAGGGAGTGAGGGAAGGAGGCTGTGGTGGTGCATAGGAGTTATTAGGGGGCGATGGGGGTACTGAGATGAAGGTCATGTCGTGTGGGGTGAGGAGAGAGGGGGAGCTGGTGGTACGTGAAGAAGTGAGGATGAAGAGACCCATCCAAAAGACAGATAATAGACAAAAATATGTGGGAAAGACAGAAGATAGGAGTAGGACTGCGGTTCCAAAGAATGATTTTTTTTTTTTAAAGCATCATGTTCAGGTATTTCGTCTATAATGTTTGGTTGATCAAGAAAAGCTTTCAGCTGACAAGTATTTTTCAGTGCCTCTAAAAATAGAAAATATGAAAACAAAATCTTCTGGAAAACATAACCTGCCAAAATAATTGACTGCGAGAGGTAAAAAGTACTTTTTTCTAGCAATATCCTAAGTTTAGGTTGGAGAGCTGAATCCACCTGGGATTTCAAGTCCATTCTACAAATTAAAAGAATTAGTTTCTACACGGTTTAATTTGGTAATTACAACCAGATAATTAGCTTATTCATGACTTTTTCTTTCTGATTTGGCTGTTTACGCATATTTATCCTTATAGTTTTACAACAAGTCATTACCATTCTTGTTTGTCTTTTACAGGGCTTGTGTGGACCAGTGCCAGAAAACTGGTTGCGTAAGGGAGAAATGTTTCCATCATTGTAAATTCTCATCTGATGGAAAATCTATTGATGGTCCATGGTACCTGCAAGAACCACTTTATCTGAGGTGGAAACAATGGGACTGCCTCAGTGACTGTAGATACCACTGCATGCTAAGTAGGGAGGAAGACAGAGAGCAGCTTGGACATAAGCCTGTCAAATATCATGGGAAGTGGCCATTTCAGCGTGTTTATGGGATTCAGGTTGTTACGTCAATATTTGAGGAGAGCAGTTTAGTATGAAATGGTTATTACCTTGATTATAATTGCTTACACATTCTACATATAAATGTCTTTCATTTTTTAGGAACCTGTTGCTGTTGCTCTGTCTGCCCTCAATCTTTCTATGCAATTTCATGGCTGGCTATCCTTTTTCATCCTTTTATACTACAAGTTACCATTGAGGCCTGATAAGAAGTCTTATTATGAGTATACTGGTTTGTGGCATATCTATGGGATTTTATCCATGAATTGCTGGTTCTGGAGTGCTGTTTTTCACAGTCGGTAAGCAGCCCTTACATCACTGCTAGATTTAAAGGATAGTGTAAGCAGTGCATAAATACTCAAAAAACAAGAAATATCATTTTGCTTCACACATAAATGATCAATTAATATTTGTATTCTGGTTGTTAGTAATTGCAAATCCTTCTTGGCACACTTTGAAAGAAAGTGGATTAAGTTTCATGGTATTAGCTCTAAAAGAGGGATGGCCAACTCCAGACATGCTCAGAAACCTAGTGCCGTTCACATCCCACAGAGGGGAAAATGTATTGTGGATCATTATTTTAAAGCTTCTTTTGTCTGCTTTTGTTTAAAACTTATGAAATTATTTATCACTGGAGGAAATTATTTGTTTATTTTTGTTGTGTTATGTTGTTAACTGTTTCTTGATTCAAATATTTACAGAGATGTGGAATTGACAGAGAAGCTATATTATTCATCTGCTGTGGCCTTACTTGGGTTTAGCCTGATTCTGTCAATACTGCGAGCTTTTGATGTGAGAGATGAGGCTGCAAGAGTTATGGTTGCTGCCCCACTGATTGCATTTATGACAACCCATATCTTGTATCTGAACTTCTACAAACTTGACCATGGTAAAGCATTCTCCTACTAATCTCCACCTAAGGAATGATGTTCATTATTAATATTCGAAACTATTGGTGCAATTGTGTCAAATATGTCTATCTTACTTTTCATTGCATATGGCTTTGAGTAATCTACCAGCAGTTTTAGAGTTTCCTTTCAGCCAATATTGGATCATTTGGTAGTTTCTGTAGAGTTTTAATGCACTGTTTATTTTAAATAGCCCTTATCTCAGCTATTTGGGACTGGTCATGCTTACTTTTGTTACTTTTCTATCTTGGGCGATCTTTCCTGCAAAATCTTTTTCATTGTTCTCGTCTCTGATGGCATGGTTGTTGGATCCTTTCCCACGCAATTTACCATCTTGATTGACCATATCTCAACTTTTTCCTGAATTACTGATACCCTATTTACCCATGAGTGGATTTATATTTCATTCTATCCGTTCTCGTATTGTCTCTCATCTATCTCAACAGCCTTGTTTAAGCTAACCCAGTTACCCTGACATTGTGAGCTGCCTATGTGTCGAAATATGTTGATAAACTTTGTTTGATTGAGACACAATTGAAAATTTTTTTATCAGTTGATATACACTAGAATACTTTCTATCAATCCTTTTTGATGATGTTACCAATGCATTTCTCTTTGTAACTTCAAATATAACTGCATTTTGGCAATTAAATAGTTACAGATTTTTTTATTAATATGTCCTTTGAAAAATGCTGAAAAAATGTTGTGTATTTCAGTATTTCTGTTTCCCTGTAAGTTGATCCATATTATTTTGTGATTGGATTCGATAACTTTGAATTCTCAAAGCAGCTTCAAATATTGTAATTAAATATTTTATGCTCGCAATAATTATCTCAATTTTTACCTATATCCATGGAAATTCATGGAGAATGCTCTCTGTGTGGACTTTCTGGTTATGTAAGACTAATAATATCTGACCAGTACAACAATATTGCTTGGTACCTCATTGTCTGGATCACTAATAATTCAAGTTCCCAGAATTGTTTTATTATGCGTTTATTGGGAATTGAAAATGCATTCAACCTTAGGATGGTACATGCCCAAGTGTCAATTATATTGAAGCAGGCTGTTATTGCGTTCATCAATAATAATGAAAACAGAGTTAGAAAGAGTTTTTGAGAGAAGTAAAGGTATCATGTGTGTAAATACCTGTGAATGGAATTCTGGAATTGATCAATTTCTATCATGATCCCTCAATATATTTACCATACCTAATTATCAAAAAAAAATATATTTACCATACCTATCAACGAAGTTTAAAAGTTAGAATCTCTATAGAGAAAAAGCTACATGCATAATATGTACTCGAAGTTGGAATAGGAGTCATGTTGGGTGACGAGTTCTAGGTTGAAAACCCACTTTGTATTGCAGGTTTGAACATGAAAGTGTGTGTGGTCATGGGTGTCATTCATCTTCTTGTATGGGCAATCTGGGCTGGCGTCACTCGCCATCCATCCCGCTGGAAGTTGTGGTTGGCGGTTGTGGGGGGAGGCCTTGCAATGCTGTTGGAAACTAAAGACTTCCCACCCTACCAAGGATTTGTTGATGCTCACGCACTTTGGCATGCAACCACCATCCCTCTTACATACTTATGGTGGAGTTTTATCAGGGATGACGCAGAGCATAGGACATCATCTCTCCACAAGAAGATGAAGTAGCATATCTGAATCTATTGCCTGCACTTATCAGCTGGTGGATGCATCAAGTACATGACATGCTCACTCCTCTGTTAATACATTGGAATGTACTCTCTTCTTTCCTTCCTGAGTATGCATTTCTTTGAAGTGCTTACCATAATGTGTCCCCTTGTTTTGCTTTTTGTTTGATAACAACCATTTTTTTTCTCCCACATGAATATGTGGGATGTTTATCTGTGATGGAGTTTACATTTCCTGTTTTTTTTTTCTCCCCCTCTCTTAGAAATTTCATAGCTCTAGATGTATAAGAAGCAAACAACCATTGCCACGTGTATTTTACTGTAAAGAAATTGTGTAGCCTTGCTAATTTAGATGCTCGTGTTTATCTAGAATCACAGATACATGCTTACGCGGGAATATAGCAAGAGGGCAGACATTTGTAGTTCTTGAGCGAGTCAACTTGAACATGGTGCAGGCAGAAGTATAAGCCACGGTCTCATTGGGTTTCTGATAACCAAGTTCCGTGGCTGTTATTTACCATTTGGAGTTAACACGACAAATGTACATTCGGCTACATTTCTTTTTATATTTTTATGACGGAAAGCCCATCAAACTCGAGATGTTCAAGTCAACGACTTATCTCAATCGAATCCTTTTGACCAACATTTACAGCATGACCGCCGAGTTTCTATCAATAAACTTTCCACTTCCCAGTTCCGATGTGAATAAACTAAGTTTTAGTTACATAATCGGGCTCCAAATTCTACCCGGGGTTAGACTTGAACTTCGGAATAGTCTAACATAACCCTTGTGTAAAAAATATATCTTTATTTCGTGTTTAAAAGAAATTCCCAAACACTACCCAGAATTGAACTAATTAGAAAGTATCGGTTTCCCTTCCCCATCTAATTTCGTCTTCGCCTTCACCAACTAATTATGCGCCGCAAAAGGGGTCTTACCTCAAACTGCAAAGTGTGGATGCTCCATGTCCATCAACCCCAAATCCAAGCACTCGGACTAGTTTTCAGAAAATTAATATAGAGTTGAGACGCATAGAAATTTCCTCAATTCAGAAAACAAAAAAAACAAAAATAGTTGTGAGTCACGAAAGATAATACCAAGTTTTTTCATGTATATATACCATTATGGCTTCGCCATCTCCACTTATTATATATACATATACACATAATTAAGCAAGAATAGAAACTAACACAGCATCAGCTTGTAATTGGGCATTTTATGTGCCCACATGAATATATATCATGATGATTTTTCTTCACCAATAATATCCCAACACTTGCTAGCTTGCAACATACATGCTTATCTCTGTCATGAAGATCGAAAACACGACACACAGTCACCGCACTCAATCAAAAAAAAAAACAAAGTACGGAATGATGGCCGGTCCAACTTCAAAACACATCTCATCACCCTTTTGGTTTCCTAACACTACTATTACTCTTTCCTTTATATAGTATATGTTCCGGCTGATGATATGATTTTATATTTATGAGTTGTAATTTATATGGAATAACTCCATAATGACATGTCAGCCGAAGCTTCCACGTCATCTCCCGCGCAATTATATGGTGGAGGCAGGAGCATCGCCTCTGCCATATTTGCCAGCAATCCCGGCATCCCAAAGACTGCTTCTTCATCCATGAAGAACACTCTCTCAGGCGATTTCCTTTCATCCTCAGCCACCGTTTCCGACGAATTGTCCATCAAAACCGCTGGACGAAACGCCTCTGCCGCCTCTGCCGCCGTCCTCTGAATGTCCTTCGCTTCCGCCGAAGCCGGCACAGGCAACTTCCAGGCCGAGTCCGCGAAATTAAGACAGGCGGACCGCCCACGCAGAGCTATTGCAGCGACATCGTGAGCTCGCGCCGCCATTTCGGCAGTCGGGAACGTCCCCAGCCATATCCTGGACTTCTTGTTGGGCTCGCGGACCTCGCACACCCACTTCCCTGAGTTCCTCCTCCTCACGCCCCGGTAGACCGGGTGCCTGGTTTCCTTGAACTTCTTCCTCCCGGCACGTTTCTTCGGGTTCCTGGAAGCCAAAATAACCTCCTCGTCAGACAAGTTGACGACACGACCACAGCTACTCTCGGAATCAGGGGAATACTGGTAGAAAACATCCATGTATGTACTTGGTTAGTTGGAGAAGTAATGGAATAGTGGAAGACGCAGCAGTAATGGTGGGTACTGAGGAGTAAGTTCAATCAGTTTTTGCTAGTGTAGTAGAATGGGAAAAGGGTGTGTTGGTTTGAAGAAGAATGGATAAATGTGTGCGTATGTATATATATACGTTACTTTGGGAAGGAAAAAGACGAAAGAGGGGGGAAAAACACGGAGAGTGATGAAGAGGAGCCAGGCTGTGAAAGCCACGGTTTTAACATAGTTGAAGGGGAAAGCTACCCAAAAGAAAAGTAGACAAAAAAAATAATAATGATAATAATTATAAAGAATGGACTTTAGGAGCCAGCTGGATTTTGACAAGTTGTGGGTGAAGTGAGTCTCGTGAGGTGAACGGCTGACACGTGGAGTATTGACTGGTTCAGAGAGTATTGATTGAAAGGAATTAAAGAGTGCTTATAATGAATCATCTGTAAAGGTGTCAGTTTGGGAGTCAAGGAACGGTCCTCATATCTCTCTCTCTCTCTCTCTCTCTCTCTCTCTCTCTCTGTGTCTGTGCTTATCATGTACGTGCTGCTGGACGGCTCGTTATCCATTTGCGTGGGATTCCCTTCTCCCCAATTCCTCGCACATTCTGATTCCGCTCGCCCATTCATTATGTTTCTCCCTCCCCTGTTTTTCAATATAAAATTAGGGGAATGATGTACTTCTAATTAATAACTTTTAATTGTATATAATAAAATAATATTATTTTAAATTTTATTTTCACTTTTTTTTTATTTGATGTGTTTAAATATAATAAAAAAATATTATTATATTTAAAGTTGTGTATAAATTGTGAATGAATTGTTGGTATATCATTACCCATAAAATTACATTTACTTTTAACTGTAACGCTGCTTGTTTATTTAAAAATTTATAATTCAAATAATATTCTTAACGTGGTAAAACGTAATTTATTAAAAAAAAATGTAAATACAAACATAAAGAATTAGAAAAAAAATTAAAAAAATTAAAATTTTAATAATTTACTTTTTATATTTTTAGATACTCTTTTAGTTTTAATATATATTTTATATTTTTTTAATAAACCAATTGGTATCACGTGTTAGTGCCACGTCAAGAGAATCATCTAAATAGTAAATTTCAGATTACCCAATATTTTTAAAAAGGCTCATTCTCTTTCCATTTTTTTTTATCACTTTTTATATCATTTTCTTTTAAATTTTAGCCAGATGTATTTCCCTTTTTTAACATTTGATGAACATGTGGAAATAGAATAAAATTTTATTTTAAAAAACAATAAAGAGCATAGAACTCAAATTCCTCAAGAACTCGACTATATATTTAAGAAAACCTTAGAATATTTCATTATTTTTATGGTGACTTCCAATTTTTCCACCAATAATAGCTAAAATTTCATATTGTATGATTTAAGAAGTGTTTAATTATTGTTATATAGTTAACAATGATTCAATTCAATTCGCCCGGCTAATAATAAAAGAATAACAACGATCTACTGTTAATGCGCATCAATTAAATGTTTTTTTTTTTAATTTAAAAAAATTGAATGATTACCCAGTCAAAAATAAGTTAATTGGGAAAAATCCGCGAGTAATCGGCAGCATTTTAGAACTTTCATGGAAGTTACGGCTTCGGACCAACTGTGAAGCAGGAATGCACGTGGCACGTTGTTTTGATAAACAAGTGGAAACCTTTTTTTGGGATGACATCACGCATATCCCAAAACACGGTTGACAGTTAATATCTGGCCGTTTCTAAGAGTACGAACAATGAGGGACAGCGGGTGGTTTAGCCACGGAAACGCGTCGTTGAAACAGCCAATCGGGGTCCCACGTCATTTTTTTAATAATTTATTTTAAAATCTCCTCTTTAAAATTCCTGAAAAGGTCCCACGTATCTCAACTTGATAAATCTAACACATGTCCAGTCCAGCTTTAATCAAACCCATCCATGCCTTTCCACCTCTCCACATCGCCCCTTTCCCCTCTTTGAGAATCAGTTAAATCACATTTACCTCGCTTCCAAGGTGTCTAATATACATTATTCCTTCCTTTAGTATTTTGATTTTTGGTACTTTTTCTCCATTAACATGAATTCATTATTGCTGATGTGGCATCGGTGGACTCTGTCAATGATAGCAACATGAAAGTATATATAGGGTGGATATCCATCCCAATAAATATAAGAAAAATGCTTATACGTGGTCAATTATTTATAACAAAAATGACATATAAACAACATAACTACATTAACGTTCAAGCTTGACAACTAAATAGAAAGTTCAACTGTAATCCGATTGAGCTTGAAAAACACTATATCCCGAACAACGAAGAGCATGGACTCACAATAATTCAACTGAAATAACAAAACATCAGAAAACATGAACATTAATAAAGAAAACAACTGAAAGCATAATACATAGAGTCAAGCATCAAATCACATAATATTGTCTCAAAACATGGACATCAGATACCACTTGAGCGCAACAAATCAACAATTTTAAATTGTACTTCGATTCGATTTCTGGTCGAATCGATTTGAACTAGCCTGAATTAAATCCTTTTTTTTCACGTTGACTCTATGATAAACTCTATTTTCAGTAATAAACTTTGAATTTGATTAGAATGAGGAACTAAAGTTTCTCTTGAATGGACGTTGCACGTACAGTCCTAAATGATTAAATTTAAAACCCAATGATGAATCTATGGTATCTATGTACAAAAATACAGGAATAACTTAAAATATTTTATCCTGGATTCATTAAAGTGAGTGTTTTAACTTTTTTTTTTTTTATTTGAAAAAAATGGAAGGAAGAAAGAAGAAGATTGCTTGTTGTGGCAAGGAATCCATACATTGATAGTTAACATGATTAATACAGATTTTGTTTCATAATGGTCTTGTTTTATATAAATCTAATGTGTAATATATCACTTATTGTAAAACTCATTATATATATTCATAAAGACAGTAAAAACACCATGAACTTTTGATATAAGTTCATGTGATAGATTTTCATGTCAATAGTCAATAATCAAACTTACAAAAAGATTTAAAAATTTCTATTTATATGTATATAAGTCAGTCTGGATCACATCAAATATTTACACAACATAATTTGATTTAAAAGAAAAGTTTTTAAAATTAAATTTTGTAGATTAATCTTATTATATAAACAATGAAAATAATATATAATATCCACTTGTTTAAAAATAGAATAATCCAATGAATTTATTGTACGATATAATTTTCCTTATCACTCCCATCATTCCAATATATAGATGAGAGTGATAGCTACGGATGGCCAGGTGGTGACCAGTCCACCTAAATTTGGGTTTATCTTGTATTAACTCTTTTGGGATGCGAAGTTGACCATACGATACGAATCAGATATGCTCTACCCTATTAATGGAATTATGGAGGAGGAAGGAGAGAGGAACGGGGACAGGACTACTACTACTGCGACGCAGAGCTCATTCATGCATTTGAGTTGGCGTAGTTTGATTGGGACAAAGCCAAACCTTTGACGTTGACATAAGCTCTTTCCTGGTTAGGACGTTGGAACTTGAGAGCTGGTTTCAGACCAAGATTTCCGATGACTGATCCACTTGGCAACTAGGCTCTGATACCATATGAGATTTTTCATTCATTGATTCAGTTTACTTATATTGACCAGATGTATGCGGAAATCTTTGAATGCTTATTGTTTGAGAAGAAAAAACGAATATAAAGAAATATAATATATATTTCAGAAAGAAAAGTCGGTTGGTTCGAGATAAGAAGCCCCTTATTTCTTAAAGCACACGCTTCTCACTAATTAAGCTTGGACTTAGCCCACCAAATCCGTCCAGAGTAATTAGGTCGTAGCACTCACTAAAGATACCAGATATTTTACGCTGCTGCATTTCCCAGAAACTTCTATTTTCAATCAAGTCATCCCTGCCCAAGGATAGATATACATGTATTATTAATGTATTACAAAAAAAGAACAACAAACTATAAAACCTTCTGGGCAAAAACTTTCCCCTATTAAGTTTGGATAAAATAATTTTAAAATGTTAAAGCCGAAAGTGGGGAAATGATACGTACACACGATATTTCCAAGCATTCCCACAAATCTGTTTTTTAAAGTTTTTAACTCTTAACAAGTTTTCCATATGCTCTGTTAATACAAATATATATATATTATTAAATCTATATTTTTTCATCATTTTAAACTTTTGAAACAATAGATAATTTTATATAATATGATAATAAAAGTCATGAGTTTGAACGTTAATTATGCACTTTATCATATTTAATTAAATATTCCATACATTAAACCTACTTATTGAAAGGAGTTTGGCCGGTTATATCTGAGAAGAAGTATTAATACAAATATAATACTCGCTTAAAGGCAAAACTAATCTTGGGCTTTCATGTGTATGGGATTGGAAGTGAGATGAGTTGGGGGACATTTCATATCATTTCATCTCAAAACTTATCATAATTTATTTTTAAATATCACTCAAATATAAAATATTATTTAATTTCAAGGTTTTTATTTTTTTAATCTAATTATTACAATTTTTTTAAATTTTTTTAAAAAATAAAACTTTTTTTAAAATCTTAAAAAAAATATATATTAAAAAATTATATTAAAACAATATTTTAACTTTATAATATTTTTATCTAATTTTTATTTCTTTCATTTCTCAAAACTCAATAAAATATCTTAACTCAAACTATTTCATTACTATTCATAAACTATTTCATTACTGTAAGGGGGTATTTCCCCCATGCTAAAAGTCCAGAATATAGGCCCAAGAACACAAGGGCTCATGTCAATCGAGCAACCCATCGGCCTAATCAAGAGGCCCTCAGCCTTTGAGTAAAGGGCGGCCCATGAACTCAAAAGCGCGGGAACCCCCATAATGCAAAGAATGAGGGGGGAGAAGAACACGCTACCTCGACACATTTCTTGCGGAACCTAGTTCAATGTAGACCTGAGAGGACAGGCAAGTGAAAATTATGAAGAGTCCTTGATCATCTAACAAATAAAGAAGGAAGGACATGACGGCGTGTGCCCAATGGACACTACAAGAAATATCCCTTTTTCCAATGGCTAAAATCACCACAAAAAGTGGCATTTTCAACGCAAAATAATTTTTACCGTCGGTTTTGGCCCGCTGCACATTGGATGCCAAAGTATAGTCACAACTTGTTTACTACGACGAATTTATAAATTAGTCAAAAATAACTTTTTTTGCATCGATAAAAATTTGACGCTGAACAAGTAAAAATCGATAGAAAAAAGTGGTCTGAGAGACGGGCAATTGGTTGCTTAAACTTTTTTGTGGCAAGTGAGAATCGTCAAAAAAAGTAGTTTTAATCATGGCAAATACTAACCATTACTTTTCCCAACAACTCCATTACTCGTTGGTAGTTGTTTACATCGATGATTATATTAGCGATGTGAAAAACATTTTGTGGCGAGTTCAAGTCATGGCAAACAGCACTTCAAATCATCACAAAAGTTGATAGCCAGGTTTTCCAGTAACATCCTTTCTCGTTGGGAATTGTTTTTCGGGACATTTGTTAAAGCACTAAGTAAAACTTTTTGTGGCGAGTCGGATTCACTGCAAAAAGATTCATAAGCTGCTAGAAATACTGCAGTGTATCATTTCTGTAGAAATGTTTATTCGTTGCAATTAACTATTTGGTGGTGTTTTTTCGTTGGAATTGATTTTTTTGGCCGAGATGATATTGTTGGGAAATTTGTTATGTAGTATATATGATCAAATAGTAATTGCGACGGAGCAAAATATCGTTGAAAATGCTTTATTAGTACTGTTGAGAAAAAATAATCAAAATTGATTACACAATGATTATTACTTTATGATAAATGCAGATTATATTCATATGTGATATTCTCACCAAATTATTCTCATGTACCCTTTTCAGGTGTTTTGTTATTTTCAAGTAATCATAAATTATAACATCTGATTGTCACAAATAATCACCATTAATAGTGCCTCCAAGTTATCATAAATAATCACCATTACGTGGCTGAATGAAAATTCATAGGCAGTTTATGAAAAAATGACTTTAAACATGATAGTGGAAAAAAAACTAGAAGGGACACAATTCTAGACATTTTCTAGAACATTATTGTCCATTAATCTTCATTGAATTATTGAAGTCAAGTCAAATATGTGGTGGATCAACATTTGTAAAATACTGGATAAACAAGTCTAATTAGCTTAAAATGTAATAGATACATTTTAAGTAAACCTGTTACTTAAGTCATACATGATATCGAGCCAATTCAGCCTCCCATCCAATTGTTCTCACAATATGCTAACTTAAATGACCTTACGTTTGGAATCTAGGATGGCTGGGCTGCTTTGCTTGAACCAGTTGTTGACACCTATAACTTATCCATCCTACTATGCTTTCCCATAAATTGAGCTTGTACAAGAATCTTTTTGGATGGTTGTATTTATCAATTACCCATAACTTGAAGAGGCCTAGAACAATAGAGGTCAAACGTTAGTGATCATCACTACAATTTTAAGGACCATTTTCTTATGTTATTAACCTCATAAAAAAAATACTTGTCAGACCTTAATTTTCTAGATCTTTAATGTAAATATCCATATAATGCAATTCTTGGTTGAAATAATATTGGAAAAAAATAAACCAGTACATTTTTGCAGATGTTGGGATAGGGAGAGGGAACCACGCCGCATTTATTGCGCCACCCTAAGAAGCCATGCCGTATTAAAGGAATTTGACCACATGGACTGCTGAGAGGACACATCCTCCTGACACAAGGCGTGGACAGCTAATCCCAAAAATTGGGTATAAAAGGCAAATCCCCAAGTATTAGGAACTCTCACTGAACTCTCTACACACATGCCCTAAACTCTAAGATGATATTGACTTTGACATTGAAGACTCCCTAGCCACCACCACTACCCCCCATTTCAAGGTGTTTTCTCTATATTCACAGGTCTAAGATCGAAGACCTAAATTGTTGAGAGCCCAAAGGTGTGCGAAACACAACATTAACAATTACTATTTATAAAATTCTCATTTCATCTCATTACGATGCTCTAGCGGCCACTACTTTGTTGCTAAAACAAAAAATGATGCCTCATTGCTAGTTGCTCATAACAGTGACAATTGATCTTTATAGGAATTAACAACGTGCATTTGTTTTAACTAGAATTATTGTGTACGGTTAAAAGTCAACATGTCAAACCAAGTGTTCTAATTTTGATTAGACCTATCGAATCTCAACCAAGTGTATATGTACATAATGTGTATATAAATATTGATATATCATGTGCATTGACTAGGTTTGCAACTCGGCTAGGAATAATTAGGTTTGTGCCCGACCTGACTGAGCTCATCCAAGGCGTCAAATTGACCCGAACAAAATAAATACGGGGTCGAACCCGTATGACCCGAACTATACCTAAAAAAATAAAAAAAACCCTATACTTTTTGCACATCGATGCAATCGGGGCACCAAAAATTGTGGAGGTTCCGGCAAATGGCCCCTCCTAAGGCATCGACAAACATTCCATCGACTACGACTCTAGCGGAATTACCTGCAGTTTTCCATCAAGTAGTAGCCCTCCAAATCCAGTGCCGTTGAGTTTGTCTCTGGAGATTGCACAAGGATCGGTCAGTGATGAGTTAGGTTCGGACTCGAAGAGTTGGCATGGGGTCATTTTGAGTGGCTTGAGTATCATAGCCGCTTTGGCGTTCTAATCTTTCAATTCTCATTTGTTTTTGAGTTTATTTTATCCCTTATTTGCTTATTACTCATATTTATTTCCCAGTATTTCCTAAAATGTAGTTGTATTTTTGGAATGATAAATATTATTTAATTCTAACTTCTAAGGATCAAAGAAACAAAGATATGGATTTTTTTGAAGCGTGCCAGGTAGGGGACAAAGAACACATTTTTTTTTTTTAATTAAATTTATGAAGAAGATAGATCAAAGATGAAAAAGAGAGAGGTAGCGAGTTACAGTGACCATATAGAATCTTACCATGTTCTTGTTGGTGCAGGCGACAATAGCATTACTTCTTTAGAAGATGAAAAATAAACAGATCGAAGATGAAAAAGAGAGGCTGCTCTTCGATTTTCTAGGGCTTGTAGACGAGGTAAAAACAAATGTACAAATTTGGAGATGAGGTGGAAAACAAATGTACAAGATGCAATGAATGAAGACGAAGAGCTTCATTAGCTAGTGTATTCAGACGGGTTGGAACAAAGATTAAAAACCCATTCCTAGTCGGATTGGAGACCTAAACATATAACAACTCATTAAAAATCAGGTCGGGTTGAATTATTTTAATCGGACCAGCCAGTTTTTCGGGAGATATGCATAGCCCTACCATTGACAGTCAATCAACAACCTTTACGTCAAATAATATTTTCTATATATCCTCCAAAGCTTAAGAAAAACAACGAGATCGAGGGGCTAATTAATTTGTTGGGTAAGGTAAGGGGGGGTTGGGGAGACAATTACCTTTCTCCAAGTCGCCGTCACCCATGACGAATAATTAGCTGCAATGCTCTAATTTAATCTTATCATTATCATTATATTAAAGGTGATTGAAGGACGTTTCCAAATCCGTATAAATTAATCAGAAACCCACCTTGAAAAGATAAAGGTGGTTATCCTTTCCTTCTCCGTCCATTCATAAGTCGGCTTTTGCCTTTTTTGGAACAGTATCCACTAATATTCAGATCAAATATTAAGTTAACTAGCGCTTTGTATAACTAATCTTCTAACCCACCCCCCCCCCCCCCCCCCCCCCCCCCCAAACAACAAAATAATAAAAAAAAAAATACAAAGATTCTTCGATCCCACCGGCCATTGACATAAATAGAAATCAATCTCTAGTGCCAATGGCTGCTTCTAATTTTATTGAGTACCTTATCTTTAACAATCATCCTCTTTTGGAAAGATCATTTTTCTTTTTAAAGTACGTAATTAGATCATCATTGTGGTCATCTTTCTTGAATATCTTCATCATTAATCTTCCGTCGAAAGTCAGCCGAGGGATCATTCTTTCTCTTATTTGTTGTCTTGTTTGGGTATGATTTAATCACGAGTTGATGAAATAACGTCACGACCTTTAGATCTTATAATTCTCTTATGCATATATGTATCTAAACTCGGAACCATTGTGAAATGTATTCATAAATATGCTCGGACTGCTTTGGAATGATTATCAATATTCAAAGGTGCAATCGTGAATGATATATATGCATGGTAGAAACAGAGAAAAGTCCGGTCAGCTTACGAAAGAACAAAAACAAAATAAAAATTTAAAGTTCAGTAGTAAAAGTTATTCAAATTTCCTGAAAATGCTGCCCTTGATCTTTGGCACAAATTTTGCCTCGTCGTCTCAAATGTTTGACTACCATGATGTCTTAAAAGTTTATAGATATTTGTGGATAATTAATTATAAGTTTCAAAGAAAAACAATTCTTCTTCTTTTGAATCAAAAGGGCGGATTATAAACTACTAATTAGCTAGCTAGGTAGGCGTATCTCAAAGATATACATACATACATACATACATATATAGACAGGGTGGTATATACTTACTCGATCGTAAGACGTCATATCGATAAAATTGATTACATAGCGACTAGCTAGACAGATCAGGGTTTACGAATGAGACATGTTTCTGAATCCCGCGCGTCCTGGTTTTCTTCAGTTGAAGAACTAATGATCATTATATACAATCAATCCCCAACTTTCAATATATGCTTCTATCATGATAACCCGACATTCAATTAAATGACTTTCATGTTATATTCCCCGAGAAGAAAAAAGTGCTACTTTAAAGTTTAATGTTACAGTCACCTGGGCCTCGGTTAATCATAAAACAAAACATGTTGTTGTTTCTCTCCCCTCAAAACAAAAGGCTGAGCCTGAGAATACTGATGATTTGTACGTATAAATATTACCCATATGAAAGAAATTAAGGGAGTATGATAATCCGTATATATAATATATATATATGGACATGATAGACTCGTGGAGATCTACCAGCAGATGTTGTAATACATTTGGATTTCTGATAATAAACTAACTTGACAAGATCGAACAAATGAGAAGGTCGAAATGTAAGCTCTTGATATTTGTATATACAAAAACACAACCACCAAGACAGCAGCAAAATCAACACTAGTTCTACCTACTAGCTAACGCAACTGCTGCGGTAGTTCAGAACCAGATCAACCAAAATGTAGGAAAGCACTTTGAAAACTTAATTGGAAACAACAACAACAAAAAAGAGAGAGAAAACCACACACGATATGGAAAATACTAAAACTTTTCCATGAATACCATTACCTGAAGTGGCGAGCGACGATATATATATTTATATATGTTTCCTTCTTCAGATTTCATGTGCCATCTTAGGAATAACTCCATAATTCTTCTCCATCTGAGTCGTCCGAAGACTTCGACTCAATCCTCGGCGGGCTCACGAGCATTCCCTCCGCCATGTCCACCAGCAAATTCGGCATGTTCAGGAGCGCTTCCTCGTCGATATACTCCTCGCCCACCTGAGTACTGCTACTGCTGATCGTCATATCCTTATTTTCCGAGGGCGTTGTTTCCTGCTTTCCTTCAGTACTCTCCGACGTCTCCATCTTCCGTGCCATAGCCTCCGCCGCACTGGCCGCCGCAGCTTGAATATCGCTCCCCGATGTCGAAGCCGGTATAGGGTACGAAAGGATGGAATTCGGGAAGTTCAGAGAGGTATCGGGGCCTTTCAAGGCCAGAGCGGCCACGTCGTAGGCGGCGGCTGCCATCTCCGGAGTCGGGTACGTACCGAGCCAAATACGCGTAGTCTTACGTGGCTCCCTTATTTCGGACACCCATTTCCCGCTCCGGCTCCGCACTCCCCGATATTTCGGACTCCCACCGGAGGCCTGTTGCCCTGATGACCCGCCTGGAGATGGTAGGGGCCTGGGAGACGGGTCTTCAAAGGCTGTGGCACTGGGAGCAGAAAGACGTGGCGTTGTCTCCTCCTGGCGCACATCGGTTGGAAAAGAAGGTTCAGGCACTTGTATGGAGAGGCCGGGCGCCGCAACTTGTGGCTGTGGGTCATCTTGGCGCACGTTAGCAGGATTATTGGCCATGTGAGTGCATGAATATGTATACTTCTCTGTGTACGTAAACAAAAAATGGGAAAAACAAATAGATAGATAGATAGGGGCCTAACTGTAATATAGAATTGATCTGTGAAAGGGTTTAATGGCGTGTCAGGATTTTGGGTCCATTTAAGAGGAAGTGAAAGCATGGGGGGGAAAAGCGTGGGAAATTCGTGGCTAACCCTCTAGGGTGACATGGTGCGACCAAAAGTGGGCACACGTATTAGGCGCAAACTAGCAATTAGCTGTAACCTACCCGGTCAATTAACATTTCCTTTTCATTTGGTACTTAATTACCAAAGACTACTTTATCTTTCGTTTCACTTTCATTGGAAAAATCTCTTCCAAATTCTCATCATAATAATATTTATTGAATATCGATCTCATGTTTTACGAAACTCTATTTCTCTTCTATTTAAACTTTTTAAAGTTTTCTAATGGAGTACTGTAATTTTATTTTATTTATTTTTATATGGTAAATGCATGGTATGTATTGTTATTACTGTTATTATATTAATATGATTGCCAGTTTTTGAAACTGTTTTGCATTCTATTTACAAAGGAGATAAGAGTTGGAAATCGATATTATCTAAATACTATAGTTACAAAATGATTATATAAAATTAATGCAATAAATTGATGTGGATTAATATAGTTTGTTCGATTTTAAAATTATTTTTATTATAAAATAAATTTAACAAATCATATAAAATTACATCAATTTATAAAATTATTTTTACGTGATTCTTTTATAGTTACAGTAATATTCTATTCCATCGGCATGCAAGAACATCAGCAGGGACTAATAATTTTCTTCAGTTAAAAGTCTGTTTCATTTTACCACAGATTATTATTGCTGTTTGAGTTTGATTTTCTAGGTGGTTGGAAAATTATATTCTTCTATTTTTTTTTTTTTTAAAGCTAAAGCTTATACATGCGAATACCCTCTTTCATTAGTCTGTGGGCCACTGATGTTAAAGCTGCCATTGCCAAAGTCTAGAGAGAGAACTTGTGCATTGATATGGTTAGGTGACTAGAATATGAAAAGCTCAAGCAAGTCATCTATAAAACACAGAAAAAAAATTAACTAAGGTAAAAAAAATTAACCAAGGTAAAAAAAATTAACTAAGGTGCTGTAGAGGAAATAGATACATGCAATTTGAGGGAATTGCATTTCAGATTGTTTGCATATTTTACACCTAATTTTCTTTTCATCATTCTTATTAAATTTTTTTTTTCTTTTTATTTTTGAAATGATTACATTTATTTTTTTCTTAGATCCTAAGAAAGTTTGTGTTTTTTTTCATTCCCAAAACGCGGTTTTTAAATAAGGGAAACAGGGCATGAAAAGCTTTCACATGTTACCGATGAAATCTGTCGAGTCACTGTCCTTAAATGTTACCCACGTGCTTTCTAAGTTGTGTGGGTGCACGTAACATTACACCCAGGTTATGTGCTGTATTTGTCATGTCACCTGTCTTATCATTCTTCACCTTCAAATCACCAAACTCCAGTTTCCTCTCTTTTAGGCCACATTTAAAATACATAAAATTGAAAATATATATATATATATATATCAGCTCACTTACACGTGTGACAACCGATGCCCCGCTCACGTGTGTGGGCTAATGGTCGTTAAAGTCAGTTGCCTTATCTAAATTCTTAAAACACAAAAAATTAGGAACACTCGCATTTCTGAGAGTCGCAAAAGACCCACATAGCTTTCTCATTCTCATCCATGGAGACCCTCAAATCATCCTTCCCCATCTTCACCACCAACCCATTTTGCCTCTCCAAAAAGCCCCTAAAACCCTCCAAGGTTTCAATCAAACCACCTCCACCAGACTTTGATTTTAGAACCGAAATCCTGGATGATTCAAGAACCATAATAGCCCAAACTTACCCTGAATTGCTTGATTTGGCTGATACTGGGAGCTTGGTATTGATTGAGAAAAGACGGTATGGTCCAGTACCAGCATGGAGGACGGAGTTTGTGGAGCCGGAGAAGATATGGTTGGTCGGGACCACCCACATATCACGGGAATCGGTTGAGGACGTTGAGCGCGTTTTGCGGGCTGTGAATCCTGATAATGTGGTGGTGGAGCTATGTAGAAGCAGGCAAGTGTGATTTTTTTTACTGGTGATTGGTTGAATTTATTTTGTCAATGCAAATTGTGAAGTAGAATACTGAATGCTGATATATAAACAGAGACATTTTCCTAAAAAAAAAAAGGTTATGCTCCATTTGCGAAATTTTTGAGCTTTTTACGACTTCCTTTTCCATGTTGTGGTTTCACAAGCGAAGTGTTTGACCAATTTTCACTAATATATATCCAATTAGCCCAATCCACAATCATGACTATCATAGAGTTAACAATTACGGTTCTTGACCATTGGAAACTTAAGAATTTAGCCAGCAACATCACCTCGAATCTCTGTTTGAGAGTACAGGTAACATAGAACTGATGTCAATAAAAAGAACTAAATTTTATGCAGGATTTAGTTGATTCTATATGGTGCAAGGCCTCTCAGATGGCCAAATGTTTTCTTTTTGATCTCAAGACTACACTTCATCTGGACAAAGCATTAACACTATTTTAGTGCTTTGATTGGCAACAAAGATTGCAATAATTAAGCAGTATGATTCTCAAACTTGTTTACCTTCAATCCGCATCTTAACTCCGGTTGTTGCAGAGTTCATTTTCAGAGCTGGAATCATGTACGCTTCCAATGATGGTGCGGCTGTCCAGCAATTACGTTCAAATATGTTTTCTTTGAGTGGGACTGAATTCTTTGGTGCAGTTGGTCGTAGCATAAACTTGGGTAAGCAGTAAGAAGTTGTGTTTTTCAACATGTTTCATCGGAAAATTAGTTACTAAATATCCGGATGGCAGGGGGTCAAACCGCTCTAGCACTACGTCTACTACTGGCAGTGTTTTCCTCAAAAATCTCTTCAGATATCAACCGCCCTTTTGGTGATGAGGTAGCCGATTTAAATTTAAATACCCAATCAAGCACTTGAGAAACTTGCCTTTGTTTTTGTTTTGAGAATTCTGATTTACCAAGTTGTTCCCTAAAATATAGTTCCGTGCTGCTCGAAAAGTATCTGAAGAAGTAGGAGCTCAAATAGTTTTGGGAGATCGTCCAATTGAGATAACGGTATGTACAGACATGTTGACTCTTGCATTCTCGTGAGACATTCTCAAGTTAAATTCCTATTCTGGCCATAATGATTTTTTATTTTAGTGATCATGCATTAAATTAATTAGTATATTCATTGGTCTTTGTTTTGGAAGCTGGGTTTTTAGATATACATAATATGCCAAGTGACAGAATTTCAGTCTTTGTCATCTGTGTTGTTGCAGCTTGAAAGGGCTTGGAATTCTCTAACATGGACTGAGAAATTGAGTTTAGTGACATCAGTTATTCGTGGGATAACATCATCATCTGATATGTCTAGGAACGGTCTCAAGGTATGCTTACCCTGGTTTCTTTGTCATCTGTACGAACTGATTTGTTCCTTATTGATGTCTTGATAAGGAGAGGGGGAGAGAGAGAGAGTACGCACACGTATATGTATCCTTGGCTCTGAGGATTTCTGCATCGTTGCTAAAGTTTCCTTAGAAAGTATGATTTTATATGACATGTTCTATACTTTCTCAATTCAAACTGCTTTCTTTAAAAAAATCTGTGTATATAATACTCCAGCAGTAACACTTCCCATTCATATTTTGGTGTTTGAAAATGTTATGAAGTGATGACACAGTCAGTATCGATTTCACATATTAAATTTGAGAAAGCCTTTGTTCAATTGAGTTGGGGTTGGTTACAGAGATTTTTTTTGCCATCTCCAAGACCTTTGCTTTGACCATCTCCAAGACAATTGTTTTGACCTGGGGGATGTCATTATTGGTTTTATAATTTGTTGTCCGAGTTATAGAATGCAACTCGACGAGAATTAGATACAGGCAGTGAGGTTCATGCTACCCATGGTGGTTCCCACGTTTTTTGGATAACTTCATCATCTTTCTCTCTCTCTCTCTCTCTCTCTCTCTCTCTCTCTCTCTCTCTCTCTCTCTGTGAATTGTCTCTGCAATTGGCACGAATTGCAGATCCCTTGTTTACATTAGCAAAAGGAATTAGATTATGGAGGGATTCCTGATCAGCGCTGAAAAGTTATATAGCCTCGTGAGTCAGGGACTGCCTGAATTGGTAAGCAACCTTCTATAGAGGGACCTAGGTAAAAGCTAACGGTGTCCAGTGAAAGGAGGGGGTAGAGGCTGTATCTTATAAGTTATCAAAGTGGGATTGTTGTCATAAAAAATCTATAGACCCTGATGCAACCAGGATCATGTTGAGACCTTAATTTCAGAGTTAAATGAGTCTTCTCTTTCTCAATCCATAGGTAAAGTGGAATGTAGTTGATATCGCCCATGGTGTGTTTTGTAATTAACTAACTTGTTTTTTCTTTTCGGTTGCTTGTTACTTTTATGTTTATTTCACACCCTTAGACATAGATATTATGCGGACAAGATTCATAAGTAAGTTTTCTATTCTCAAGGAACAGAATATCATGATAGAGCAGTTGCAAATTGCTCTGTTTTGAAGTAGGATGGGACACAGGAAGCCTTTGAAAAGGAAGAAATCAATTGTTAACAGAATCTAAATTTTGGGGTCTTGTCCCCTTATTAAAAAATAAATTGTTAACAGAATCTAGAAACTAGCATGAAATGTAACAGCAAGTGGAAAGCAATAATAAAAAAATCCTGACTCCTGAGCTCTCATAATGTAAAATCAAAGTTGCCTATCATGCATTTTACACCATAGTCGACAATATGGTTGCAATAATATAACTATATTTTGCAGGAGCCAAATTCAGATGATAGCACCTTTCGACTCTACGAGCAGCTAAGTTTTTCATATCCATCACTCCTGCAGCCTCTTATACATGAACGAGACACTGTAAGTACTTCCCAACTAGGAAAAGCTCTAGAAACATAAATGTCCTTGAATTCTGAAACGTATACATTCTCATGGATCAAAAAGTGTTGGGATATTGGAATAAAATCTTCATTTAGTTTTGTTGAATCAAGAGGGGAAGCATTAGTGATAACAGTAGGAAGCAGAGGATTATAGAGAAAGCAGAGGATATACTTTTCTCATTTTTCATTGATAAACAAACAGCCTATAAATAGGCTAATACATAACTGAAAGCAACATGAAAATAGGCACTATCCAATGTTCAAAACAAACTCCTATTGACTAGGTAAACAGACTTCTATTGACTAGATAAATTGAAACAAACTTACTGACACTCCTAAAGACTTGACAACCCAAACGTGCAAATTATTGAATTTCCTCAACAATCCCTCCCTTAAACTGATGTTCCAGACATACATCCAGTTTAATAAGAGTTAAAATTTGAAGCTTCATCCTTCAAATTGAAACATTTGAAGTACAAACACCAAGTAGCTTCCAGAGCTTCTGAAATGCAGGAAACTTGAGAGGCTTGGTTAGAATATCAGCAATCTAGTCTTCACTTCTGTAGTAAATAAGATTAATGACTCCATCATTTGTAAGATCCCTTAAAAAATGATACTTCACATCTATATGTTTGCTTCGACCATGTAAAATTGGATTTTTTGAAAGCTTTATTGCTGAACTGTTGTCACAATAAATCTGAGTAGGTCCATCCTCCTTAAAATGCAGCTCTTTAAGGTTTTCTTTAGCTTGATAGCTTGACAAGCACAAGATGTTGAAGCAACAAATTCAGCTTCAGTGGATGATAATGTGACGATAGGTTGCCTCTTATATGACCATGAAACAGCTCTTGTCCCCATCATGAAAACATACCCAGATGTGCTTTTTCGATCATCTAAATCTCCTTCATAATCACTATCTATAAACCCAAACAGATCTGATTTTTTTCCACTCTTGTAGAACAGCCCATTGTCCTTAGTACCTTGCAAGTAACGAAAAATTCTTTTTGCAGCCAAGAGATGAATCTCTGTAGGACATTCCATGTACCTGCTAATCACACTTACAACATGCATTATATCAAGTCTTGTTGCTGTCAAATACATTAAACTCCCCACTATTTGTTTGTAAAGAGTGTCATCAACCTTTTTTCCTCCATTATCTTTGTTTAGCTTCATACCAAACTCAGATGGAGTATTTACGGGATTACAATCCTTCATCTAAAACCTGTCCAAGATTTCTCACACATACTCCTTTTGAGAAATAAAAATTCCAGTAGAAGACTGCACCACTTCAATGCCAAGAAAATAATGCATCATGCCAAGATCAGACATCTCAAATTCAGCCATCATGGATTTCTTAAAACTTCCAAACATGGTTGTATTATTTTCAGTGTAGATTAAATCATCTACATATAAGCAAACAATGAGCATTTTTCCTCCGTCTTCAGTCTTTATAAAAAGTTTATGTTCATAAGGACATTTTTGAAATCCTTCCTTCAAAAAATAAGTTTCTATACGATTATATCAAGCCCATGGAGCTTGTTTTAATCCATATAGAGCTTTCTTTAACTTATACACTTTATGCTCATTGCCAAGTTTTACATAACCAGGAGGTTGATCGATAAATACCTCTTCTTTCAAATCTCCATGGAGGAATGCTGATTTCCAACTGGAAGATAGGCCATAAGTTTTGAGCTGCCATAGCAATCACCAATCTGATTGTATTATGCCTTACAACCGGAGCAAAGACTTCTTTATAATCAACACCAAACTCCTGCTTGTAGCCCTTAGCTACCAAGCATGCCTTGTGGTTGTCAATCTCACCCCTTCAGCTTTGTCTTGTAAACCCACTTTACACCAATTGTCTTCTACCCTTTTGGAAGATCACATAGCTCCCATGTATCATTTCTTTTAATGACTGTAATTTCAGCATCCATAGCCTTTCTCCATTTCGGTTCTTTGGCAGCCACTTCAAAAATGGTAGGATCACAATCTGAAAATAGAGCAAAATGTGTAAGTGGGTCATCACCTTGGCCAACTCCAATTACCTCATAATTAGTTATCCATGCTGGTCTTCTTCGAACACGTTGAGGCCTTTGTGATTCAATTGCAAGTGGGCTTTGATAAGTTGGAACATTTTGAGTGACTTCCTCTTCTTGCTCATTCTCCATAGGCTGCTGCCCTTTCTCCTCATCATCAAAATCTGCTGGAATACTTTCTTTAACACCATTTTGATTCCATGACCAGGTGCCTTTTTCATCAAATACCACATTAGGGCTGATGACAATTTTCATGGTGTTAGGATTGTATAGTTTATAAGCTTTTGACTTATCACTAACACCAAGAAAAATGCATTTTTCTCCCTTGTTGTCTAGCTTCCTCCTCTTTTCATCTGGAATATGGGCATAGGCTATACACCCAAAAATCCGAAAATGATCTACAACAGGTTTCCTTCCACTCCATGCTTCCTCCGGTGTCATATTTTGAACAACAAGTGTGAGACTTCCGTTCAATATATGAGTGCTCCAATTAACTGCTTCAGGCCAGAAACTTTTTGGAATGCCACTTGTTGTCAAAAGGCTTCGCACCATATTCATAATAGTGCGGTTCTTCCTCTCGCATACACCATTTTGTTGGGGTATATAAGTTGCTTTAAGTTGTCTCTTAATTCCATGGTTCTCACAAAAATTTGTATATTCATGTGAGTTATATTCTCCACCACGATCCGTGCGAAGAACTTTTATTAGGTTGCCAATTTCTTTCTCAACAAGCGCTTTATATCTTTTAAAGGCTACAAAGGTTTCAGATTTTTCTTGCAAAAAATAAACCTAAATCTTACGATTATAATCATCAATGAAGGTAATTATATATTTTTTACCTCCATTAGAATGTGATGTTATTGGCCCACAAATGTCAAAATGAACAAGCTCCAATGCTTTCTTCGCTCTCCAAGATTTTCTTTATGGGAATTGATTACGGTGTTGTTTGCTAACAACACATTCTTCACAAACTTGAGAAGAAGCTGTAATTTGAGGAAGTCCTATTACCATGTTTTTTTGTTGTAGTGTTTTCAATCCACCAAAATTCAGATGCCCATAGCGAAAGTGCCATAGCCATGCCTCATCTTCTAATTTTGCCGAGAAGCACGAATGAGCTGTGTTGTGAGATAAAGTGGGAACATACGATTCACCGTCATGTTAACTTGAGCAATTAAGCCCAACTTTGCGTCTTGAATCTGACATACTCCATCTTTGATAAAAATTTCGTATCTTTTTTCTTGTAACTGACCCACACTAAGCAAGTTGGTCTTTAAATCTGGCACAAAAAGAACATTAGCGATAGTGTGGGTGGAATTTCCTTTGGTTTGGATTGTTACATTTTCTTTTCCTATAATAGAAATTTTGGAGTTGTTACCAAACTTAACAGAGCTGCGAAAGGATTCATCCAAGTCAGAAAATGCCTCCTTCTCTTCACACGTGGTTGCTGCATCCAGTGTCTAAATACCATATGTTTTGTTGAGTTTCTTCCTTCACGTGACACACCATCAAAAGAGACACCTCTTCTTCCTTTTTTGAAAAGTTAGTTTGATCTCTACTTTGTTTATTCAAATCAGTTTGACATTCTGATTTATAATGGCCATACCTATGACATATGAAACATTCAACATTGGACTTGTCTGCTGACTTTGATCTCTAAGTTGTTGAGTGGTGGCCTCCACGTCCTCTGCCTCTTCCTTGAAATTGACTCTCTTGATGATGATGATTTTATTGTTGGTTCCCATGATCATTGTTGTTTCTACCTCCTACCTCGACATCTGCCTCTTCCTCGTCCTCTATTAGCTCTACTAGGTGTAGAGTGATTTTCAGATTAGGCCTTCAATGCTTGTTCTTATTTGTCCTGCTGGTTAATTTTTTGCTCATGAACCAACAAAGAACTTTGTAACCCATCAATTGACAGTAAACCAACATCATTAGCTTCTTCTATAGACAGACAAGAAAATTAAATTTTGGTGTTAAGGATCAAAGAATATTCTCAACAATAAGAACATCCTCTATCTTGTCATCATGGATCCGCATCTTGTTAACGATTACCATTGTTCTTGAAAAATAGTCTATAACTGATTTCTCTTGACTTCATTCGAAGTATTTCGAACTCCGAACGAAGTGCTTGAAGCTGCTGCCTCTTAGCCTTTGCTGTACCCTGGTACTTCTTCTTCATGGAATCCCAAATATGCTTGGCTGTGTCTTTGCAAAGAAGGTTTCCAAGATTGAGCAATCAATAGCTTGGAAGAGATAATTCTTTGCTATAAGATCCTTTAACTTCAGCCCTTCAAGCTCTGTCTTTTGCTCATCTGTCAGCATAACACCTGCTACTGGTTCTGCTACTCAAGGAACAACAACCGTCCAATATTCTTTGGACCTCAAGAAGTTCTCCTTGAGCACGCTCCAATGGTCATAGTGACCATCAAAGCGTGGAATGGCTGGCTATACAAAACTTTCGGAAATCATCAATTTTGCTTTTTCTCTCCTTGGAACTCAACCTTTTTTTGGTACCACTGATAATAGTAGGAAGTAGAGGATATACTTTTCTCATTTTTCATTGATAAACAAATAGCCGATAAATAGACTAATACATAACTGAAAGCAACATAAAAATATGCACTATCCAACGTTCAAAACAAACTCTTATTGATTAGGTAAACAGACTTCTATTGACTAGATAAACTGAAACAAACTTACTGCCACTCCTAAAGACTAGGACAACCCAAACGTGCAAATTATTGAATTTCTTCAACAATTAGTCTTTGCTAATTCATGTTGTATCATAATTAATAACTGCGTCGTCACTTTGGATCTTTTTAATTTCTTTTCTGAAGATCAAAGATGATAGTCATACTCTTGGTCCTCATTCATGAACTACATAATTAAGAGGCATTCAATATATTTCTGCTTTACTTTCCTAAGCTCTATAATCATCAATCTAATTAAGGAATATGTGATGTTTTTCTGTCCCAGTACCTTGCATGGTCACTAAAGCGAAGCAAAGCTGTGAATAACAGTAAACGAGTGGTGGGGGTGATTGGAAAGGGGCACATGAATGGAGTGATATACGCATTGGTATCAGACCAAGGAAACTTGAGGTTTCGGGACCTTGCAGGGAAGAGGCCAGATGGTGATCCTGGCTCCAATCGTTGGGTTGATAGTCTTCTTAAGAGTTTGGTTAGAGACACTGTAATTGGCATTCTGCTGTGGGCATTATATGAACAAATAAAAGGTGGAGCCTAGAGTCGGGTGAATGATCCTCATTTTCAACTATTCTACTTTATTTATTCAAAATTCTATAATTATAAATATGCATTATTTATGTTATTTAATAGAACAACTAACCATTAAGTGTGTTAGTTTGGATGATGTGTAATGGGGTCATGAAATTTGGGGTCCTAGGTCTATGACTCAAATTAACATTGTAAATAAAGAAAGTACATTAATTATAAGAAGAAGAAGAAGACAACTAAGCCTTAATGGTCAATGGCTTGCCCATTGGGCCATTTTGCCTTACTCTAGTAATTAATTTGAGACTACAAAACATGAAATGGCATAAATTGTGGGCTGGCTCGGGACGTACAGTTCAGACAGAATTTTGATCTTATCTGGGATTTTGTTCTCTGTAAATAATTAATGAGTTTTTAACCATCGGTATTATCGAAAGTCAAAGCCGAACAGGAAAGAGAAAGCATTATAACTTGGTGCATAACAAGAAGAAGACAACGAAGCTCTTAATGATCCAGGGCCACACCTTTTTGTCCTACACTGGAATTTAAGTTGACTAGGGACAGTTCAGACTCTTAGATGGAATACTTGGAACTTTTTTTCCTTTTTATTCTTTCTGTGAATATATAATTAATGAACTTTCAACCGGTGATACAATCAGAAGCAAGCATTGTAAAAGGAACCAATGAACATGCATATTCAACTTATCTAACCCAACTTTTGAGATTTTGGATTCTTTTTAAGTAAAATATAGGAGAGTTATTATTTATTATTATTTTTAATAATTATTTAACGTTATTTTTTCATAAAAATGATAGTAAAAGAATATTTAAAAATTCAGAATATAAAAAGGGCGGGCTCGTTGGTCTTCATGAAAATATGTTTGGACCTCGACATGACTGATCACATGATTTATCATTATAATATCTAATTAGTGGCATAATTAATTAATTAATTATGTGGTATTAATTGTATATATATGAGCTGTAAGAATACCATGGAGCTCACTTGTCCATGCCAATTTTGAATGTGGACACTATAAAATTCATTGAGAATTAAATTCTAGAAAATACTTAGTATGTGATAAGGCACATTTATTATGCTTGATTTTCTTTTCTAACATCTGGAGCCTGAAGTACTTTATATGGATATGTAAACTGAAGGAAACGGCCGGGGTCCTCCTTTTCTACCCATAGATTTATAGAAGGGTTGTTTTCCAGAAACCAGCCAAACTGACACAAGAAATGGCAACATTTTGCTTGCATACGTCATGTGTTGCCACTTGATCAGTAGTACTTGGTTTCCTGATTTCATTTGGTACTCACTAGACTACTCGTGTTCCTATTATTTCGACGACATGATTTGAAAATAATAAACTTGGGAGTATACTACTTCGTGATCATTGATTTCAATGTCATGTCATAAACCTATTTTTGGTGACTTTTTGAAGAGCACCAGTACTAGTACTTCAAATAGTAAATTATAAATAAATTTGAAGCATTAATCTTAATTTTTAATCATATATTAATCATGTTTAAATTGAACTATTTTTGTTTTTGTTTGAGATAACCAAATTATATACATTTAAATAATTAAATGTCTATAATAAGTCGTCATAATTTTAAGTATGACAAGATTCACTTGACGTAATCTTTTATTTAAGATGCTCGATCGATCGTTATATCGTTATTATCGTTAAATCTAAGACTTCAGCGAGGTCGGGGTCGTTTATTCCGTTTTATTTCTATTTACGGTTATAAGATCATTTTCTCGACACGATTAAACCCTAAGTGATGTAACTAGTACTTAATTCAAGAACAAGTTTAAATAATTTTGTAAGTCTTTCCCCATAAGATCAAATATTTCATTGATCAATATCAAGGAAATAGTCTTCTATATTATCTAATTACATGTATTTATATAAATCAAATAGCAAGAGGCCATGTTTTTCCAGATAGAAAATAATTTATAAGCGAAACAACTCTAATAAAAGGGAACTAGTTAACTAAAATGCTTATATCTTTAAGGCTAATTTTACTAGATCGAATTGTCATTTTGGTTTTACTAAACAGGCAGCCTGTGATTGGCATAATATATATGAAAAAATGTTCATTACCTACACATGAATTAAAAAGACAGAAAAATATAGTACGAATTAACTTCAAGGGTAGCTAAAACAACTCCTGAAGCGGATTATGAAAACCAGGGGAACTGTCATTTAAACAAAGATTACGAAATCTTCTTTAGAAAGGCTCCATGTAAGAATCACCAATTTTGGCTAGAGAGCATTAAATCTTTATTTTTTTTCCAGATTTTCTGAATTTAATTAGTACATGAAGATTCAGGTCAGATACAGTCTGAATTTGTTTAGAGATGAAAAATTTTAAAAGAAAAATTGCTTGTAGATTCAGAAAAGGCCTCCCTATAATTAACGCACGCGCGCAGTCATTTGACAGTTGTTGCATCTTCTTTATGCCAACTTTGATTCATCTAGCACCACCTTGTACTATAAGTACGACCTCCCTCTTTCCAGTTGTGGCATCCTAGCAGTAAGCATATTGAGATTAATCATCATGGAGTGTGAGAAGCTTGGAGCAGTTCAAGCTCTCTCCAACACCCAAACCCCTCCTCCCATTGTTGATATCCACATCTTGGTTGTTGATGATGACGCTACATCTCTCGCCATTGTTTCAGCAATGCTTAGAGCACTGAAATATGGAGGTATATATATTAATTGTATACATATATATATGCCTCTTCGATTCCTTTTGCTTTCTTGTTTTTACAGATATCGGACGGCATGAGGATGATCTTCAGCCTGTTCGATGATATTCAATGTTTACGGATATATACTCGATCCGTTCCCTAGCTGTTGTTACCATGAGAGATTATCGGTGTCGACGATTTAGATCACTGGAGGCCTGTTTGGGGCTACTTATCTTTCAAATTACATACGCCAACGATCAAACTAATTCTTCTTAATTTTTCTGTGAAGTTATCGTATTCATTTCTTAAAGATGTTTGTTCCCTTTATTAGACCTCTAAACTTATTTTTCTAGTATCTTGTTGTAGGTGCAGATATTCATATATTGCACTGTTTGGTAAGCCATAGCATGCAAGTTTTTCAATTCACTCCAAGAGACTTCATCGTTTTCAGCCACATGCAAAGCATATAAATTGAAGTGAAAATCCGAGCTTCCATACTTGGCCCGCCACCGGATTAATTAATATATCCAACTTCTGATAATTCATCGTTTTCTTTCTCGCAATGCATACTTTTCCAAACCCGGACCTTTGCTTCTTCCTTTCACTGGATGTCATGATTTTTATATGGTTGGTATTACGATATAGGAATCTAATTTAAATGTACTTTAACTGCTTTTTTCAAGTGTCAGTATCGAGACGTTCTCAGAAGAAGAAACAAGAAAACCCTAGACGTATCGGTTCCGGCAGTCTTTAGTACTTCACCTTCTCTTCTTGGCATTATCCTCCAGGCGTTGAAGAATTTACATTCATACAAACAGAAATTTTATAATCTTCCTTCTTCAAATGTTATAACAATAATAAAACTTTTTTGGTCAATTTTGGGGAAATTTATTACATATTAACTGTTGATTTCCTTTCGGGCGGCCATTGAATAACAAGCTTCAATTAATCATTGCTAATCTTACTTGGAAATTAAGACTATATATATATCTGCAAGAACTTTTCTTGTTCTGCTCAGTAGTACTACTTGATCTTAAGAAAATTCCGATATATATAACATATATATTTATGCAATAACATCTTCCCAAGCTGATGACATTGTTGCTGCATTTTGATCAGTCGTGCCTGTTAGAAATCCACTCGATGCTTTGGCTACTCTTCGGATGCAGAAGTTCGACCTTGTTGTTACAGATCTACATATGCCTGTAATGAATGGGTTTGAATTACAAAAGGAAGTCATGGAAGAATTCCAACTACCTGTGATCAGTGAGTAATGCTGCCATTTTACATTCATAATCTCTTGCTATTTGAATTTTAAAGCATTAATTCTAGCCAAGTTCACTTAGGGTTTTGCTTGTAAAAAAACAAGAAGCCTTCAGTGAACCATGTAAATTTTTATATATTTAGACACAGGAAAACTCATTAAAGTACCGGGTGCAAATTACTTTTTGTGAATCAAGTGATCCAATATCATAACTATTTTTTTTTTATTTGATCATGCAGTAATGTCCGCAGATGATGAAGAAAGTGTGATATTGAAGAGTTTAGAGAATGGAGCTGTTTTCTACATGGTAAAACCGATAAGCCCAAATGATCTCAAGAATGTTTGGCAGTACGCTGTTGCAGGTAAAAAGGGCAGATCTGCTGCTATCGAAGAAATAAGAGGCATCCGGGGAGATTCATCAGGTGAGAAAGGATCTGATCATCATCATGAGTATGTACATTCTGCTTCATCCTGCGTGAATGAAGAAAAGCGTACTACAGGCAACACTAAGGATCCCAAGAGAAAGGCACTGGCCAAGAAGGCCGGCAATGAAGGTCATGGGGAAGAAAATAATCCTGCGGACTCTAAAAAAGCAAAAGTAGTTTGGACAACTTCACTTCACAACAGATTCTTGCAAGCAATAAGACATATTGGCTTGGAAAGTACGTAATTAAGCCACATCCCTTGCTAGCTAGCTAATTGATTCCATTTTTTTCTTTCTTTGTTTTGAAAAATTATCAAGTATTCCTGAGTTACTGGCAATTTTGAATAATATATATTGGTAATAACATTTGTTCATTTCCTAATTAATTTTGATTCTTTCAGAGGCTGTGCCAAAGAGCATTCTGCAGTTTATGAATGTTCCAGGCATAACTAGAGAAAATGTCGCAAGTCATTTACAGGTTTGGTTTTCCTTTAAAGAAATCAGATGGCAATCACTAGCAAATTAATGTTTCCCCTTCGATTCTTGTTTCTCAAGTTCTCCTAATTAACAATATTAATGTCTATGTCCCTTTAGAGAGATTGGCTTCCCTTCACTCAGTTTAGATTTCTCTTAAACATCATGTATAAATGTTCAAGATATGTTGGAATATTTGCTACTCGTGTGCGGATTTAAAAAAACATAAGCAAGCTGACTAATTAAGAAATTTGTATAAACCATAGACAAACCTGGGCATAAGGATTTTGAAATCACGAAAAATGCAAAATAGTACTGTTATAATTAAATATGTCAGCTATTTAATTAGTGTTTAGATATATGTTTAAATAGAGAAATTGGGTATTAATTATAAAGTTTTATCTTCTTCATCTATTAACATTTCGTTTTCTTTCATTTATATATATATATATATATATCTATTTATTAAGTATTAATTAAAGAAAACATATTTAAACAACTTAACACAATCAAGTAATTATAATAAACAGAATAACAAATATGTTATAACAATTTTTTCCGGACGTCGCGCGCGGGGGTGCATGACTGGTATTACGTATAGTTTATATAGTGCACTATCAAGAAATTAGAATAGTAAAGAAAGGAGGTTTGCTACAATATTTAAAACAAATTTTCATTCAAATCATAATATTGTATATGTCTTTGATCACAATTCGAATGAATGGAAACATCCATATATATACAAATTTTTGTTAATATTTTTCCAACCATGGTCATCATTCCTTAATTAACGATGCTATATATGTGTGTGTGAATATGGCAGAAGTATCGTATATTCTTGAAAAGAGTTGCAGATAAGGGTGCGGTCCCCTCAAGGGCCTTGTCAATGTCTGCTGATAGATCCATGAGATCAAGCTTCGCATCTGGCCAGCTTCCATTTTCGGTGATGCAGAATCTGCACCAACAACAATATCCAAAATTCCAACAACAGCAGCAAATGCTAGCATCAATGTTCCAACAAGGAGGACGAGGTAATATGGCGGCTCTTAATGCTCCCAGCAATATTGACCCTTTCCTTTTTTCCAACAGAGCAACCTCAAACGTTGGCAGCTCTTTGCCTCGTTACGGATTTGGACATTCATTTAAAGCTCCCAACGTCGGCCCTGTCCGCTTTCCCGACAAGCAAGGTCCAAGTTCCAACTTTAATTTACCTCAACTAGGGCATGGGCATTGGCCTGCATTGATAAGCCATCAAACTAATCTTCGGGAGCAGTCTTTTGGCAACGGAAATCCACTTTACCAGGCAAATCGCTCAGTATTTGATATTGATAAACCTAAATACAATTTTGGGTCAATGTCTTTGTCAAATGGAGATGTTGCACAAGGCGTCATGAACGCTACGAACAGCCTTATGAATGGTGCAAATTCAATTCCCACATACCCACAACAAAATGAACAAAGGCAGGGACTTTTAACCAGCTCCCCATTTAACTGCAACTTTGGGATATCTGAAGTATTAATGGGGACTGCAAATAGTTCTAATCCACCCCCAAATTCTAGCTTTACTAACGGTACTTCTTATGCTGGCATCAAAATAAGCAATGACGGGCAGCTGGTTTTTACGGGTCCAAGTCATGGTGATCATGGCTATGGCTTGTTGGCTGGGAAGAATAACAATATTTCTGTTGCACCTAAGGGGAATATTGGGACTTCTGGTTATATGACTCAAGGAGAGGGGCCTTCTTCTGCACCTGGGTTGGATAATGCAAATCAATTGCCACCAGTGTTATTTGACGAAAGCACTGTCAATCAACATGAAAATGCTTTGTCGATGGCGCCTCAGGTGCAGCAACAATATGGTCTTTCGAATGGATCAGGAGAATTTAGTAATCATTATGGCTCTGATATTCTGCTCAATAACATTTCAACCCTCAGTGGAATTTCTGATCAGGGCCAACAACTGGGGGAAGATGATCTCGGTGATCTTTTCTTGGAGCAAAACTTCAACCAGCTTCCTTATCATGAATGTGTAAGAAGAACCAAATCTGTTCTCGTTTAGCAGAATTTCATTTATTAATAACTCGATTTCCTTACGCAATGTAGGCTTCATAAACCTGCATGCATGCATGCAGATTGCTTCTGACATCTCTAAATATTATGATGATCGTCACAGGAATCCCAAGTGAATTATGACATTTCGGCCGGTTCATCCTGTGTTGAAAATATTAACGAAGAGAATCCACTTTTGAGTGAAGCACCATCCCTTGACCAGGTATCCCTAATTATACTTTTATCCGCAAATAATTATCATTTCTTTTACTTAATTTACAGTCTGAACTATTAAAAGTTTCTGATTACACCCTAAACTATCAGTATTTTTCAAATGACAATATAATCCACTAAATTTGACTGTTAAGATGGATTAAAAATCAATCCTCATGGTCAAATTTTTGTTAATACTCAAAAATGAATTATCTTAATCTAAAGTGGAAATTGTATATATATTCTTTCAATTTTTCATTTCAATCCATTTCCTTTACAAGTCGTCTTAAACAAGCTGGAACATTGTCCATGTGATTGTTCTTAACTGATGCCAAATGTGTTGTCACAATCGCGTGTAGAACCGGGCCAATGAACAGCTACCGAACGCAGTCTTTGAAAGCAATGTGAATCAGGATCCAGAGAAGAACGTCCTTGATCAACAGCTAAACCAGGTAATTTATAGATATAGCTTTCCCTTTTTTTTTCCCAAGCATGTATAGCTCGTAATTCATTTCAAGCATTTCATATTATCTTAGAAATATAGAGTAGATCGAATAGGTTTAGATAATTATCGAATAGAGTTTATAAACTCTGAAGAGAGGGAAAAAAAAAAAAATCTAAAGATCGGGTTGAAACGCATGCACTTTTTCCCTCCTAATCCTAACCTATTTCTTATAATATTGCGTACAGCAAGAAAACGACAGCGACCTCGTGAAGGATGACGATCTTCTAAATTGCATTAACGATCAGGTAAAGAATACACCTTCTGATGAAGTGGTAATCCATTTCTCATTCAGGCATGCATGGGGATCATGAAGAGCTTTTATTTTCTTCCATACATAATAAAAAATATATATATATATATATATATATATATATTTTGTAGTCTCGAATTAATTCGTTTAGTTTTCTCTAATGAAAGTTTGGAAATGATTTTTGTTAAGGAATGGCCGGAAGAGGAGTTCATGGATTTCTTGTTCGGTCTTGGGCCATAGCTAGAAGCTGATCAGGGAGTAGGCTAAGGCTGCATGAATGCATGGCGAGGATCTAAAATATCCGGTGGCTGATCGAGAAATATGAGTACATGCATGATGCATCCAGTTGACCGACTGGATCTCAAATAATAATATAGGAATTGCGCAGTTTAATTTTTAACTTAGTTATGGTTCTGTGGTAATCAAACTTTGGAAATGACTTTGCAAGTGCGGCCTTTTGTTTATAATTAATTTTCGTTGTGCAGCCTGTAATGTGACTCTTTTCCGTATGCTTATTACCAGCATGAAACCAAGTAGGAAACTTATAAATATTTACCCTGTATATATGTGTGTGCCACATCTCTCTCTCTCTCTCTCTCTCTCTCTCTCTCTCTCTCTCAAGATATATATATATATATATATATATATGTTTAAAGTATTCAGTTTTTCTTTCTTTAAAAAAAAAAAAAAAAGTTCATTCTGTAATATTGATTAATTATTAATCGTACTACAAAATAACTTATATTTTTGGTCGGTCATATACAATAAAAATGATAATTTCCTTCTAAAATAAGTTTATTATCATAATAAATAATCGTTCGATATCCCGTACGTGGTATAAATATCATGTATGGATTACCATTTTTTATGTAGTAATAATTCTTATAATAAATTCTATTGTAGATTTTTTATTTTTATTTTTTATTTTTTTATGAGATCTCTACGTATGGTAGAATTCTTGAAATTTCAAATAATATCTTAAATTAAATGGTTCAAGTTTGACACACGTACAACGTTATATATACGTTACACGAATTTAAGATAATGCATCCAACTTAAACATTAACGTATAAATTTAACCTTCAATGGACGATGAAATTAAACTCATGATGTGCGTACTTCTTTTCCTCTCAAATATTAATATAAAATATTCTCAAAGCCGACTTACGTGTATCTTCAAAACAACAATTAATATTCACTGATTCACTTGTGAAAATATGGACTTTAAATGCAATTTGATTAGAAGAAGAAATTAGGTCTCTTGATTTATTATTATTATTTTTTTCTGTGAAAGAAAATCCATATAAATATATGGATACCCCAAAACCTATTGTGTAGAGAAGTGAAACTCTCAATTCTCTTGGTCTACTCTTACAATTTAAAAATTAAGCTTTCCTTTGATCTATTCCCCAGATTGAAAGAATATATAACAGATATAACTAGACGTACGTTGAAGGACTGATCTCCAAAGTTAGCACCCATGCACCCACAGCATGCGCACAATACAAATATTGATCTCTCTCTCTGACAAATGATCAATCGTTAAAGATTTTCATTATGCATCTATGTACGGTATAAGCAAATTATTGAAAAAATAAATAAAATCTTCGTGGGTTTAGAAGTTAGATTTTCTAGAGGATTAATTTGGGACCATTATCTGATCTGGTTGTTGGGCATGCAGGTTGCAAGTATTTGAGAATAAAATCTTCTTTCTTCATCTTTAATCAGGAAATTAATCGATCCCACCCGGCCATGATCTTCGAGCTGCTCAAGTACCAGCTAGCTAGCGGAGATAATATTGTATTTGGAAAGAGAAATACTTTGGCTACAAATGAATTATATAAAAGTAAGCCCACAAACTAATGTGGCTTGATACAGTATGTCATATTTTAAAGTTATTTTTATTATAAAATAGATCTAACGGATTACATTAAACCACATCATTTTGTAAATTTATTTTTGTATACTCTCTTTATATATGTAGCACTTCTCATTGGGAAATGCTAAATATACGGATAAAAAACTTAGATTAGTTCCTTACGTAGTAACATGGCAGTTGCCTTGTCATTTTTTTTAAACTGAGGGGCAAAAGTGTAAGTTCATTTAGGTCACAATTACCCCCCCCTATCGTTTTGCATCTTCTCCCAATGTCTCTCCCAAGGCCTCTTCTTTCTCTATTACGTCTTCTCCAATTGAGTGCATCTTCTCTCTCTTTCTCTCTCTTTTTTTTTTTTTTTCTCATCTGAGTCCGTCTTCTCCCATCTAAAAATATCCATATCAAACGAAATCAAAAACTATAAGATCTGCATGTATTAGAAGAAATCTATTTGGTGTAGAAGAAATATGTATGCAGAAGAAGAAATTTGTATCGAGTGGTTCAAGAAAATGAAGGAAAGCCTTGATGGAGAATAAAGACTTTGGAGTTTTGAGTGCTTACCTACTACTCGCAGCTCCGCTACAAGTACACTTCCTTCGGATAGAAAAAACTAGACTTTACAACTCCAAAGTCTTCATTCTCCACATTAAACAACTTTAGGTTTGGGTTTTGGTCCTTAAACAAAGTCTTCCTTCTCAACGGTAGGGTTTTGGTCCCTAATGGAAATAATCGGCTAGAGAAAAGGACTCCTTTTTTTTTTTTAAATGGACTTCAATTCATTACTGAATGAAGGAAGTTATAGCTGTGACTAATAATAACGGGTAACAAGCCCCGATTACAAGCCAACTAACTCTCGGTTGTACGCTCCCCCGTACACAATTTCTATTGCGCCGGACTGTGTCTAAAAACTTCTAAGCTCTCCAATGACGACACCATACTGAGATGCAAGACTCTGATAAAACAGAAGTGTCCATCCCGGCTCGTCTACGAGAAAAAACAACACAAACACAAACCAGCCTCACCCTCTAAACGAGGAGAGAAACTATTCAACCTTCACCCTCTATAAGAGGAGATGACTCACAACCCCATCCTCAAAAGAGGAGAGGACTCACAACCCCCTTCCTCAAAAGAGGAGAGGTATTACCCATTTCAAAAAAATTTATTCAGATCTAAAATAAAAACAACATAACAGACACTGAAAAAGTAAATTAAAAAAACTACGTCGTACGCCCACTCGCCATTCGTCCAACTTTCTGCCCATCGGTTTCTGTCAGCACCCATCACGCACACGTAGCCTGCACCACGCTAGCCTGCACCACGCAATTCTTGCACAATGGTTTCTGACAACAAACCAACCAAAATAGAGCCACTTCCTGCACCCTTCGGTTTCCTCCCCGTCACCGTCGCCAGCCCACAATCGCAAAAACCACCCATACTCCACTTCGGCTAAACTAAACGGAGACAGAGACGAAACCAGGCTTATTCCAGACACCCAAACAACCAAAAAGAAAAACAAAGAAGGACTAAGCCATACCCTGCATCACCCGGTTTAAACCTCATCTAAACAACCAAGAAAACGAAAACGATTTCCGGCCATCATCCTAAGGAGTGACCGCCATGAGATACACCCGGACTCCACCCCAAAACCCCTTTAAACCTCCATGCAGCACGGCGTACACCCCAAAAACAATCCCTGTTTTCCATGGTTAAAACAGAGCTCCTAATCCCCACGGGAAATACCCCAAACCAACATGTAAAAATACATCTCCAGGAGCAAATCACCCGAATCCACTCACACGGACATCCAAAAAGAGAACTCCAAAAACCAGAAAAAAACGAAAGCAGAAAGAAGAAAAAAGACTACCACCGTTTGACTGCGTGAAGCCATCCGTCGTGAGCTGCGCCCAAGACCCACCCCGGAGAAGCTTTTATCCCCTTTATGCTTCTCGGCATGCGTCCCCAAAACAACCTCTGTTTTCCATGGAAAAACAGAGTTCTATACCCCGTAGACAAACACCCCAGCCAGCATGTAAAATCCATCTCCACGAGCAAGCTCCACTACCAGCCCACGCCTTAAAACCTCAAACCTATCCCCTCAGAAGACCAAAAGAATAAATGGTCAAGAACACCTGCCTGTCGGATCCGAAACCCTTCACCTCTACCATGGAATATATCTCCACACAGCCGGGTGATTTGTTGAAGAAAAAGCTCGGCAACAACGGCTGGTCATCGGTCTCTCAATGGGCATCAACTCAGCCAAACAGTTTTTATTCTCAATGGAAAAGAGATAACTCAAAACAGAAAAATGAAAAACGATGGAGGAGGGAGGAGGGAGGAGGAGCCGAAGCTCCACCTCCCTCAAACGGCTTCTCTGAAATTTTCTAGAGAGAAGTGAGAGTTTCTCTCACTAGGGTTTTTTTTTTAGATTTTCTAAAGGACTCCTTCTTTCTTTCACTTTAATAATAATAATAATAATAATGACATGGCAGAGATACAATGCCCTGAATTCAAGACCTAGTTTAATTATGGTTGTGTTGAAGCCAATTCCGACTTCAACGACTTATTGCCGAAGCAATTCATGATCGACATGCCAGAGTGTTGTTGCTGTTGGCCTATCTGTGGTCCTTTGATCCTTCTTCCAGTACTCATACTTCTACAATTCTACTCGGTGTATATGGAATAATTGTATTTTTAAATGCAACCAATTACAAGTATATATATATCTCTTATATCTTAAAAGCAGCTATACACAAATGAACAGGAATGAACAATATGTTTGTTTGACACTTCCTTTTTCCACTTTTGTCCCTTTGTGTCTGGTCATATTACGATGTTGCTCCTGTCTCTTGTGTTTTACTTTTACTTCTATTCTACTAATGCCCCTGTCTGATGGAGTGTTATTACTGTTGTGCCCCTAACATTTGTGTTCTTTGCTCTCTTTGTTTTGTTCCGCTGATGCCTCTATCGAAGACACTATTATTACCCTTTTGCCCATGACTTCTATGTTTTCTGTTTCATGCCTCACGTGTGCTGCTGACTGATGTTTCACATCTCTTACCTTTATGTCCTCTGTAACTGAGTTTTTTGTTCATTTTCCATTCCTACATATAGTCCTCTATTGTGCATGTGTGACTAAATGAGTATATGGCTTTTGTGTTCCTCGTTCGATTCCATCGTTTATTTGGTTGTTTGGGTTTCCATTTTCATTCTTCTTTATTGGGTTCCATTTATCTGGTTGGTTCGACTGTTTTTTGGTGTGACGTTGTCAGGTGAGGGGATTGGCTGCTTGATGGGAGGGGTGAGAGGCAGAGTTCTTAATTGTGGGTGTTGAGCACCGATTGTATGGATTTGGTTGCAAAATCCTTTTGTCTTGCTATACTCTTAACTTATGGTACTTTTTAACATAACTCTATGCATGAATTATTTAGAATGACAATCAACTGATACCTTTTGTATACTAAAAACAGGGTTAATGTAGGAGGCATACTAAGCTTGCTATACCTTATCAAATGAAGGTTTTCATTCCATTTTGCAGCATCAAGCTTAAAACCTTTGGCATTGTTAAACACCTAATTGATTTCAAAGGATCATGGAGAAACACTAAGTTTTATGTTTATAACCATTATTTTCTTGCACAACATTCTTGTAAGATTGTGGCCCCATAGAACTAGCCATTATTTTTTAGAATTGTATTTGCCAAAACTTCTTGTTAATGTAGCATGTCAGATTTTTTTAGGGATGAGAATGAAGAATAAGTATTTTTAAAGTAGCCAAGACCCGAGATAGGTTTCTTTTGTTAATTAACAGATTTTTTTGTTAATTGTGATTGTATTTTTAAAGTAATAAGTAAAGACATAATTGAAGATGAATTGATACTATTGTATAGTATGCATGGAAATCTGCCTAAAATGAATGAATTTCCTAGGTTTTAAGTTGCTACAACTTGGAAAATGATACTTGCAAGGGACTTGGCGCAAGGATTGCGCACGAACAATCTACATGAAAAATGATACGATGCATTTCATTCTTCATTTTCCTCCATCTCCTCCATTCTTTAGTGTCCTCTATATCCTCTATTCTCACGATCCATTCTCAGCCAAGACCCGAAATGGGTTTCTAAACCTTCTCCATCTCCAAAGCGTAGCCAAGACCCGAGATAGGTTTCTGAACATTGCAGAAATGTTCGATGGCCACAAACTCCCATTTTCATCTCGCTATCATCCATCGATTTTGACAGCCAAGGTACTCTATCTCTCTCTCTCTCTCTCTCTCTCTCTCTCTCTCTCTCTAGATTTGATTTCATTTTGTTCTTAACCTCAAGAAAGTTATTTGCAAGGCAGACAACCAGCTTCTAATTCCATGCGCAAAAGTAAATGTAAACAGGGTTGAAAACTAAAACTTTTATTGAGCCTAATGGTTTGGATATTGATTGTTTCTTTTGTAAACAAAATTAGAAAATTAGTCTTTATTCAAAACAAAAGTTATAAAAAAAAAAAAATCTGTTGTAGCTTCAAGTATAGGGATGAATTTGAGTAAATTTGATTAGAAAAAAATAATTGTTACATTTCAATCTTGATCCCTGACCAGTAAGTTATGGATGCCTGAATTAATAGAATGAAACTTACCAATGACTAGGTTTTGGAAATGGGTTGCAACCCAACGTGCTCACTATTTTGAAAATGAGGGAGACAAAATTAAATAGAAAGGAAATGCTGAAATGGGTTGCAGTTCTTCTATGAGCAGGGAATGATGAACTAGGGCTGTGCATATGAACCGAAAGTCAGCTTGGCCCGATTAAAATAACCCAACTTCTTTTGGTTTGAACATGATTGGTTCTCCAACCTGTTACTAATAACGGTTTGTATTTTGGGTGCCAACCCGCCTGACTATAAAAACCATACGTTTCTTCCTTTCTTAAACTCTAGTCGCACTCTTATATCTTTTTCTCTCTCTCTGAGCAAATAATGGAGGGTCTATTTAAGGGCTTGATTGATGTCGCCCTCAGCCACGACAACAAGGACGATGAAGATTCCTACCTAAAAATAGCTAGAATAGAGAGAGAGAGAGAGAGAGAGAGAGAGAGAGAGAGAGAGACGGGGGGTACAGAACTCGCAACAAGGGCTTTCGCCACCACCTTCTCTGGTTTGGAACCTCCTTCCCTTATAGAGGAGTCTCGCTTATTGTAGCTCATCTCGAACTTCCATTATTTCATTACATGTAGTCAGGAACCAAGCAACATGCAGCTATGAGTGAAATGCATGGCCATTGACCATGCTTATTATCTCACCCAAGCAATTGCTTTCTTATCTTAGCTAGCTAGCTTGCTGTCTAGTTTCTACCTAAAATAAATTATTATATAAATGTATATTCTGCCTCTTTTCTATTTGCCATTAGCTTGCTAGCTTTGCTCTTTTTATTTTTTTTCCTTTGTTTTTCTTCTTCAAGTGGCTATTCCATTCTACAAGTATTTGTAAGAACTCTATGTGAAATGTTTTTAAAAAGGGAAAGCAGTGAGTGTAAAGGCCATTGGGTGAATGAATGAGTAAGAAAGCACACAAGATATTTGATAAAAAGCTCAATAGACTAGCAATTTTTTCTTTTTTCTTTTTGGGTCGTATGGGTTAGACCCACTTTTGTTTTGTTCAAGTCGGGTCGGTTTGATGTCTTAAATGAGGACGATCAGGTCAAGCATAAACCCGATTGTACCAAGTTGGGTTGCAGGCTTATGACGAATGCCACTGGTATGTTTTGTGCATTTCAACCTTCCCAATTCCGTTCATGTTGGGCAAATGATCATTTTTGTTTTCTTTTGTTTTCTTTTTATTTCTTTATTTATAGTTGATATGGAAATGAGACTTCATTCGTGTGCATTCCCTACGTGGACTTCCTTGCCTATAGAAGAATTGTTACAACTTTAATACCAATACATGTTTTATCATTGGAAAATGATAGGAATCGTGTTAGGGGATCTCGTTGGAGCATTCCACTCCTATTTTTTTTATAGTTTTATATATATATATATAGTGATTAAGAAAATGTTGTTAAATAATATTGTGATTTTTTTTAAAAAAAAAATTTTAAAAATGATGTGAAAAAAAAAACACTTTTAAATATTTTTTCACATCATTTTTTAACACTTTTAAATATTTTATTTCCGTTTTCTCTGTTCAATGCATTAAAGGCTTCCTTTTGCATCGCATAATTCGTAGCCTTTTGGGTTATTGGTGGATTGAGATGGATCCACTTATAATTTATACCCTTTCACCTTTTCTTCTCTCTCATAGGCTTGGAATTTTAAACATAAAGACCTACATGTACGTACAGTTGCTCACAAAGAAGGGGGAAAAGCATATACAGTCAAGCGTAAATGCGTCAAAAAATAAAAAATAAAAATCCCCTTAAAATTTATTTAGGACCAGGCCATTCCAATGAATCCTAATATATATATATATATATATATATATATTATGTATGTATATATATATATGTATGTATGTATGCATTTATTTGTGGATTATTATAAATTTGTTGAAGAGAAAATATTTGTGGAATATTTTTAACACAAACTTTTGAGGTTTTGTGTTTTATCTTTGCTAGAAAAATTAATTAAATGATTAGATAAAACGTAAACTTCCAAAAATCTCAGAACATGGGCCATTATACGTAGCCTGCTAGTCCTGACTCCTGAACTCGAGAAGAAGCCCAAGACCAAGTCAAACATTTTCTGGTCAGGAGGACTTGGGCCTCAGCTGGTAAACAACGAAGATATTTTCTGCAAAAAGGTTGGCACCAAGACAAACAGCACGTGGTTTACGATTCCAAGTTAGTAACGGTCACTAAAACACGTGGCTTGCTACCATTCGTGAGTTCTTCTGAGATTTGTTGCGTGATTAATATCCCGCAATTTGCATTCGAAACCTTTCTGAAAGTATTATTTGCAATACGGACCCTCACCATTCGAAACCTATTCATATGCTGTTTGGAAAGGCATATCTTTTAAAAAAATAATTCCAAAAATTACTTGTAATTTTTAAACAGCATTTTTGGAAGTTTTTTTGTAGATTATTTCTCAAACTAATTAAATTTGTCATTGTTTCAATTATTAAGATTTTAATTTCAAAACCATTTTGGATAACAATCTAATTGTTAATTAAAGCTGCAGTTTATTTTCTCAGATGGTGGGGCTCGAAAAAAAATATAAACCAAACATAAATAATTTTTTAACATTTTTTATTATATATTACAATATTGGACATGACATATCTTTTTATAGCTATTTATTTATTTATTTTTAAATGAAGTTAATATAAGAAATAAAAAATATGACTCCTTTTAAGAATGGACTTAGAAAGAATTCTATTTTTAAACAAGTGTACAGAGCATGTTTAATAAAATATTTGCGTGATATATTTTATTTTAAAAAATTAATTTTAAAATTTAAATTTTATAAATAATATATTTTAAAATAAATCAAAACATAATGATTATGAGTAAAAAGGTCGCTCAAAAAAGCGCAAATGGGTGGGTCCACTGGAATAAACTTTCCGGACATTGGTCCCCTCTTACAAATACTAGAAAGTATAGGGCCCATTTAACAATCTCGCAACGTTGTTTCGTTTCGTCTGTATACTTTCATTACACGCAGGCTATCTTTTTCAGGCAATCGAAAAATAATTATCGGAATCCTCTCTCCTTTAGGGTTTTGTATAACAATTCTCAATTTCTTCTGACTGTTTTCCGGTCACTGCCTTCGAAAGGTACAGGAAGAATCTCAAACCCTTTTATCTGCTCTATCCCAAACGTTAATTTCTTTTTTCTGTTTGAATTTTCCCTTTGTTCCGTTTGGTTCCCGATGAATTAAGACAGAACAGAGAAGAATTTGGGCTTATTCAGGGAATTTTTAAGGGCTTTACGTTCTAACTTTCTTTTCTTACAGTTTCACGGAAACCAAACGATACGTTAACGGTCTGATCCGAGATTGTCGTTTGTTATCTTGTAGATCTAATATTTTTCTAACTTAAACTGTTTTAGAATTGGGTTATTCTGGCTCTAATATAGTTTTTTGGTTGTTATCTAAGTTTCATATGATTTTCTCGCTTATATTTTGGAACGATTGTAATGTGAACATTTTGGCGAATATTTTCTTTTCGGGTATGGCTTGAATATGGTATATGATTATGAATTTTGTAGAATATGATGTTGAAGTTACTGGCACATAGCTGAGTTGGTTGTTGTTTTGTGTCTTTTTCTGAATATTGGTTTTGTTATCGATCTATTGGTTAATGGGCCTTTGTGTTTCTTTATTCGAGGATTTTGTTGAATATTACTCGTGCTGTTGCTGTAATGGTTGATGGCTTTTCTGTTTTTGTTATGTGGATTTTTGGGGTTTCATCATCTTTGTAAATGACTTGTAATCTTATTCCTTTTTATTGGGTTATTAATAGATGCACTGTTTATGTTAGCATGAAACTAGGGAAATGCACATAATGCCTCTTTGGTCAGTGTTGGGTTTCGTTTCCTCAAGTTAATTTTCTTTAAAAAGAATCCCCAGAACGATGCGATATCATTCACATCCAATCCACACTAATTTTGGGGTATGGAATGCGTTCAATGACTCCTCTAATGTGTTTATACTCTTTATATATTTCTCTCAATAATTATATTTACTCGCTCTTAGTTCATTATTGGTTTGATAGTGTGGTCATCAGTAGGAGATTATAAACATTTGAGGTTCTTAACTATTGATAGGTGGGGTTTGTTGGTTTCCTGTGTTGAATAAGTGGTTATGAGAAGCTTGACTTGTAATTTGGGTCATCCTTTGCCGAAAAATGCCATTACCCTGATTTTAGTTCCATTGGAATTTTCTTGGCTGAAAAAAGCCATGATGTCTAATCAGATGCAGTTATAAACTTATAGACTTTATCCTGTTATAAGCATATCATATATTAGTTGACTTGCATTTTACAAAGAAGTTGTGTGTGGACAATATTCCTTGGGTTTTTATGCTGCGGTTGCACTTACTTTTATGAGGCTGCACTAATTGCAGTTGCTTTGACCCAGTTTCTTCTTGCTTTTTCCGAGATATATTCAGCATATATTTATATATATGAAATTTTCTGTCTCATAATGTGGCCAGGAAAAAATGAGGCCAATCTTCTGTGGAAATTTTGAGTATGACGCTCGACCGTCTGATCTGGAACGGCTTTTCAGTAGATATGGGAACGTTGAGAGGGTGGATATGAAGTCTGGTAAGAACTTTTGTTTTGCCCATCTACAATTTGGTCTTTTATGAATTCAAATCTACCATATTTCTCTGTTCTCTCTTTCTATCTGGCTAATCGTTAAGGCTTTGGTATATGAGAAGACTTGGAGGCTGAGCTCCTCAAAGTGCCAGGATATTAGTTTGAAACTGTTCATTTAGCTTAGGGAATAATCCATTAGTAAAGGTTTAGCATTTATGGGATCAAACTTTTAAGAGAATTATCTCAGAAAGTGGTTGAGGGATTGGAAGTTTTGCGAGTTAGCAAGTTTCATGCATGTGTTATAATTAATAACATAAATAAGAATACTGGTAACTTAATTAGGCATATTATCCAATTGGACTTAGTTACACTAAGAAAGAGAGAGGAAATGTGGTGCAAATTGGGAAATTATGGAGGATGAGGTGTGCTGCTGCCTAACGGTAGATTTAGGAGTCGAGGATTGGGTAATTGCAATATTTGAATGTCCCACACAATTTCACTTGTAGTAAGGTAATCATTTGAGCTTCTTGTTTAAAGGCTTTGCTTTGTTTGAAAATAAATTGCTTGATTATCTTTTTGAGGTGAACATAAAACCCACGTAAATTTAGAAAAAAAAAAAAGTACTTTTATGTCTGTAACCTGCAATGGTGTGATGTATTAAATAAAATACACACAATCATACAAAAAATGCCTGCACTCTAGGCATGGGATCCTCCACCGGCAAGGCAACTCAGCAGTAGCAAACCTATCCACAGAGGTGGCAGCTTCCTAGCACACTCATAGCTTGCCAGTATGACTGTAACATCAGTCACAATCCGTGACTCAGCGACTGCTTTCTTCCTTTGTGGAGTTATATTGGGGGTTCAGGATATGTTTAAGAAAAACATTTTTTTGAGGCATCGACCCCCATATTCAACATTTTCTTTGGCGCAGGATTATCTTGGCATGTCCCCCATTCTTCCTGGCTAACGGATGGGCTCTTCAGAAATCTGATCCCTGCCTGTGACAAGCTTCTTCTTCTTGTTTTCAAGAAGAGTCACTCTGATCCTCAATGGACTACCTTCCCACGTTTCCCTCAGTCACAATTGCCTTTCATCCCTCATGAATTTTGCCCAGCCTTCAATTTCAGACATGTTTCTACCTAGAAACATTGCCAACCTCACAGCAGAGGCAGCAGAATAGATGGAGAAGGCACTCTTTTCATTGACCTACTATGAGACATCCACTTTTGGAATGTTGTTCCTTGACACCACTTAGTTCATCACACAAGGTCTGTTACTAATTTTGCTGGTCACTTAGTTTATAGAATTAACGGAGGTTACCAACATCTTTACTTCAGGTTAGATTTTCAGTTGAAGGGGGGAAATGCCGTCATGTTGAAGAATCCTTTAACGGGAGGATTCTAGGTTTACATACCTATTTTCAGCCTCAATTTTATTTTATTAATTTGGTTCTTTTTTTCATGGGTTTTTAGGATTTGCTTTTATTTATATGGAGGAGGAGAGAGATGCTGATGATGCTATTCGGAGACTTGACCGAACAGAATTTGGTCGAAAGGGACGCAGGCTTCGTGTTGAATGGACAAAAGTAACATATCTACATCATTGCTTAGGTTCATAATTTTTGTTCCAGCTCTGTTTTGTTATGCCTGAGCCCTTTAACATATGTGTTGCAGCATGAACGTGGCATTAGAAGGCCTGGAGGTTCCAAAAGATCTTCAGCTAGTACGAAACCTTCAAAGACTTTGTTTGTTATAAATTTTGATACACACTATACAAGGACTAGGGACTTGGAGAGGCACTTTGAACCATATGGAAAGATAGTGAGTGTGAGGATTAGAAGGAACTTTGCATTTGTGCAGTATGAATCACAGGATGATGCCACAAAAGCATTGGATGCGACAAACATGAGGTATAACTTACACTTTAAAACATATTTAATTTTTGAGGAAAGGCCCTTAGACACACCTTTCATGCTGGTGAATGGCGGGTTAAAATGTGGTAGGGTTGTTCTAGGGTTTGATTTTGCATGTTACTAAATGCATTCATCTTGGCGTTCTTAACATTTTACGCTCATGTTGTTGGTTATGATGATGATGATTGTGTTCTAATGCTGGCATGCAGCAAATTGCTGGATCGAGTTATTTCAGTGGAATATGCAGTCCGGGATGATGATGATGAAAGGAGAAATGGGCATAGCCCTGATAGATTTCGTGATAGGTCATTGGATAGAAGTCGTGATAGAAGGCGATCCCCTAGCCCATATCGAAGAGAGAGGGGTAGCCCTGATTATGGGCGGGGTTCTAGTCCCTCTAGGAAAGAGAGAGGCAGCCCTGATTATGGTCGTGATTGCAGTCCAAGTCCCTATCGAAGAGAGAGGGGTAGTCCTGAGTATGGTCGTGCACGCAGTCGTAGTCCTCAAAGAGAGAGGGTTGGTCGCGATCATCGCTGCAGTGCCAGCCATAGTCCCTACCAAACAGAAAGGGTGACTGCTGATATTGGTCATGGTGCCAGTCGCAGTCCTTACACAAGAGAGAGGGCAAGTGCTGACCATGGTCGTGGCCCTGGTTGCAGCCCTTATGGAAGAGAGAGGGCAAGCCCTGGCAATGGTCGTGGCCCTGGTCGCAGCCCTTATGGAAGAGAGAAGGCAAGCCCTGACAATGGTCATGGCCCCAGCTGCAGTCCTTATGGGAGAGAGAGGGCTAGTCCTGAAAATGGTCGCGGCCCCAGCCGTAGTCCATATGGAAGAGAGAAGGCTAACCCTGACAGTATTCATGAAGTCAGCCCAATACTTGAACCTAGAGAGGATAGTCCCAATTATGGTGGTGGTCCAAATACCCCCGTGCATGAGAGATATCAAAGGTAAGCGTTGTTGTCATTTTCTGTGTCTTTTCTACCCTGCTCTCTTTGCTATAGTATGAACATAGTGGAGTTATGTTGTTGTTTTTATTATTTCTATATTCTTTTGATAATGCAGTCAATCACCAGCAACAGAGTGATCTAGATCGTAGTATACAAGAACTTCAATTGGTTGCTCTGATTTGTTGCCGTGGAGTTTGTTCCACTTTGCCTCTTTCAGTGACAACAATCGTGGAGTTAGGGCCTCTTCCAGTAATATCCTTATGAGCTTGTGATGTAGGACCTAGTCGGTCATTATTCTCTTAGTTTTAAAATTTTCTCGTGCTTTGATTTATGCTCGAATTTTTATGGACAGTTTGGACGAGACTACTGTATACAAAACCTCTTATCCATGTTGAACTTGGTCTATTTTCTGTTATTGTTTAGTACTTCGAATCAGAATAATTGTTGTTTCTCGTGGAAACTGATGATTGTGTACCCTTATTTTGTGATAATGATGACTGTCCACCACTTTGTAAATTTTGCTGTTACATCTTATAGAAGTAATATGTGGGGTTGGATAACATGTTTAAGCGTTCATGGGAGTACCGTTCTTTTTAAAATGTAAAGACTGGTTTTGTCTTTTCAGAACTCAGAAGACCAAAGACTGGGTTCTGTGCGCTTCTTTGCTTGCAACCATTGTTGGTACTCAGAAGATTTTGTTCCGAGATCGAGAACATAAATTTGGCATATTTAGGATCCTGAGACTGAATCCTTCGGTATTAGATTGTATCTACTGAAGAGAAGACACTGAATCTCATTTTGTTATCGCTTTTTCTTCATGAGATTTTTAGTCAACCTGAACCTCTATATGCAAAGTTAGTCCGCATAAACAATGTGCCGTTCTTACCGTGGCCAGAGAGCATTGTTTTTCAATTGTGCTGGTGTTACTTAAGGCACAAAAAGATAGATTCTCATTTGAAGAAAAAAAAAAAAAGATAGATTCTATGGCTGAGACGGGACTCTCTGCGTGCATCTTCACTTGCTGATCCTTTTTAGTTTACCCCTCAAAGAAGTAGCCCGTTTGGATTGCTCCCTTCCCTAAGTTAAGTTTAGTTGGGCTGGATTCTATATATCAAAGCATGGACTTATTGTGACATAATGGGTCTTAAGCCCATTTAAAACACAAGTAGAGCAAACCTGACCGACATCGGGGGACATGAGAGTCAATAACCATCATCATCAATAGCATATTTTAGAGCGTTTTTCATAAGGAGGTCCGGCTAAATTGGGGCATGTATTTTAGCGTGTTGAATGAGTCTGAACCTCACCACAAACAAAGTAGAAGAGGCCGGGTTTAGAATGAGTCGTCCACAATATCAGATCTAGAAGCTTTTCAGTAAACAACCAAACTTCAACGCCATTGACTTGAGTTGACTTGAAAGTGATGAAGTGGGTGTAGTAAGTACTTGGGGTAAGCAACATCTGCAGAGTTTCTCTTCATCTCCGTGTTGATTCGATTGTATGCGCACTTCCTTTTTTCCTGTTTTGTTTGCTTTCTTTTTTTCTTTTTCTTTTTTTTAAACTCAGCGGCAAGCACGACGTCACCACAGTTATCAGCAAAGAACAAAATTCAGGATTCGGCCTAGCCGAGAGAGGCCTTATGTGCTTTTTGGACCACCTGCACTTGCGGTCAGAATTTTGGACCAATTGTTTATGGGATTTGGATATTTACAATACTTCAGAATATTTGTGAATATTAATAAAATAATTTAAATTAAAATATTTTATTATATTTTTAAAAAATAAGAAAAAAAATTGAATACAAATATTATAAAATAAAAAAATTATTTGTTTTAACGTTATTTTTATTTTGATATTTGAAAATTTTTAAATTACTTTTTGTATTTTATTCATAGAGTTTGAAAAAATTATAATGATTAGTTAGTGATTAGAAGAAAAAGTTTAGAATTTGAAATTGAGAATATTTTGTGTTTAAGTGATATTTAAAAATAAAATATTTAAGAATATTTGAAAATACTTGTACTCCCAAACACACCAAATATAAATTCTCTCTTATCCCACCAAAAAAGTGAAAAAAAAAAAAAGTTTGGTTGACTTGTATATCAAGTTGTCTGAATATACATACATTTAGATGTGTTTTTACTTTATTTTGTGTTGAACTAAGGTTTCCTTTTCTTTTTTTCTTTTCTTTTTTTAATAATGATACATGTACGATCTTTTCTACAATTTTTTTATATAATTATATTTTAAATTGAGGGTATTTTTATAAAACAATATTATTTTTATAAATTATTTTATAAAAATGCTCCTAGTTAAAAACAAAGTTGTATAAAGAATTGTGAAAATTACATGTGTATCATTTCTTTTATTTTTTCAATGCAATATGATTTGAGCCAACCCCCTGTTAAAACATGTTCACTTATCACATAGCCAAGACAACATCTAGGAATGTAGAAATTGAACATATTTGATAGGGGTGTTGGCCAAGTATTCGTACATGGCTCGGCTGAGCTTCACCTGGGCCTGCACCAGCCCCTAAGAAAAAGGCTGGAGCAGGTGCTAGGTGGGGCACTACCCTGCCCGAATTTCACCCACTCCCATCTTTCCCTCGAAACCCTCTCAGCTCTCTTTCTCTCAACTCTCGGTCACCGTCTCTCCTCTTTGACTCTCTATCATTACAAGAAAAATAAATTTTTCATCAAAATTTAGTAATTAAAATGATTATTTCTTACAAAAATTATAAAACATAATTTTTTTATCACTAAATTTTAATCACAAAAATTCGTTTCTCAGACTCTCTCTTCTCCATCTTTTTTTGTCTCTTATCCATCTTTGTCTCACCCTCTCTTCTCTGTCTCTAATCTTGCTGTCATTGTTGTTGCTCTTTCTTCTTTGTCTCTCATCACTTTCTCTATCTCACTCTCTCTTCTCCATCCTTGTCTTACTCACTCTTCTAAGCTTTATGTCTCTCTCAACTCTCGATTGCTGTCTTTCCTCTCCGACTCTCTATCTCACTCTCTCTTTTCCGTCCCTCATCTCTTCTCCATCTCGCCATTGTTGTTGCCAATGGCCCATTGAGGTCTGCGGGTGCATGGGTATGATGACCATGGGCCAATCCGCTCACTTGTCTAGCCGGGTGATACACCCGCCCGCATATAGCAGGGCTGGTTGGCAGGGACAAAAATAGGACCCCTGTCCATATGGGTGCGGATCCAGGAGGACTAGCTTCCCACTCACATGGGGTGGGTAACATCCCTATTGGGTGGAATATTGGACTGCACTAAAATATGTTTTGGGGATCATATCGTTGTCCCTTCGAATGACCATTCTTTTTGTAATATAACCACAAGAAATTAAGATTATCATGTGGCTCCCTTCATTCGAAATGTATGTTCTATTAATGCATCCCCTCATCACAATCACACTGTTAAAAAAGAAATGTCTCCTAAAGTTTAGCCGGTAAAGTAACAACTTTGATGATTTGGTATCCATGGACCCGCGTATTAATGCAAAAAGTAAAAAAGAAAAAAAAAAGTTATAAAAAAGAAGAAGGAGTGATAATCCTTATAAATGCACGCATCATGCACAATTTATTGTCTAATCAAAAGCCATATTGGCAAAAGAGATACTAGCAGTCAATGAAAGATAATTGAACCGAAACCTTTTCGTTTTGTGTCAAGATATTAAATTGTTTGTTAACACGGACACTTTTTGCATGCAAAGATAAGTACTGCCAAGTGTTAAACAAATCCCATTTGAAAGGACAAAAAAAAAAACCTTTATCCTTATCATGCTGTGACAACGATCCGAACATGAAAGTTTGGCTGAATTTCATCAATTCATAAATTAAAAGACGACATGCACTCATGGTAATGAACATTGTTCTATGCAATCTAGGTAGCTAGAAACCTACTTACTCCTCATTGGACGAAAGTGGTGTTCTGATAGGTGGGAAAATTTATTATCTTACCTAGGCAAGACCAACGATACATATTTCTATTCTACCATAGCAATTTGTTGCCTTTAAAATGGCAAAAAGATTATCAACTTAGCCCTAGAAGGATGATCATGCAATGAGTCACACCTAGCATGCATGTGGATATCTGTCAAAAGAAGTTCCATCATAATCTATTTATAAATAGGGCGTAGCCGAGTAGGGCTTGAATAATTTGCGTGAAAAGAATCGAAATTCTTATATATAGATAGAGATATATATATATGCGCATGAAAACGTGAAATCAAAGACAAATGATAGAAAAGATCGGCGATAGAAAGTCTACATCTGTGGTGGCGTTGCAGTACAAAGTGGGTATGAAGACACATGGAAGTTTTATATATATATATTTCCAATAGCACAATTACACGCTTTAACACAAACCCATGCACACAAAAACGGAAGGAAAGTATTTTATTTAAGTGACTACATATTGTAAGAAATTAAGAATGAGAAGGCAAGTTGCTCCCCTATTTGCTCACGGCCTAAATTTTTCCGACCGTTCCAAAAGCAACCCACGAGTGCTAAATTGATGGATCCCACTCATTGCATTTGCTTTTTCAGACAACTTTTTCTTTTTTTTTTGTTGAAAGTTTGATCCGAAATTCACATCCAAGCCTCCATCCAAGAGCGTGCTATCCAGCTTTTCGTCTCCAGCAAAGAAAAAACACCAATCCTTTCAGAGCGTATATATTCCAAACGGACCAAACCCCCTAGCGAGTAGGATGTTGATATCGCAGAGATATTATTACGTATTATTGATGCAAATCACTTCATGGATGATATACTTTCCACCACCCCCGCTGGTATCTCAATCAAGAATAAAGTTAATCATGTGTTGCCTGGGCGGTACAATTTAAATGTATCGTCGGATAAAAAATAAAAAATACTTATTTATTTAATGACTATAGAAGTGATTTTAAATATATTAATATATTTTTTTATCTTTTTAAATATTTAAATATATTAAAAAATAACCAGACAATACATCTAAAATAAGAGCTGACGGTACAGTAACCCGACTCTCAATCAATTAGGCTGCCACCGCAAAGAAGACAACTGATATGATAGAGTGTACTTTTAAAAAAAAAAAAAAATTATCTACGTCATACAATTATGACTAAAAGTAAAGAAAAATCCGCAACCTGATCATCAGCATCGTGAATCAGAGTTTTGAGGACATGTTTGTAAAGGACTCGCATAGAAAAAAAAAATATATATATATATATATATATATGGAAAAACCTAAGGATCCAGCGGGATCCTAATAACCTTAATTAAGCTAGAAATTATGCCGACGGAACAGCAATTGATCAGTACGTCACTTTCATTTGATAAAGAAGATAGAAGAGAGGATCATATATCATGTGGATGATTACTCTAATAGCGCGCAGTATATGATGTTTATTAGGTACGTTGAGTGGATTTAATTAGTTTTACTTTTGAATTTTGTTGCAATTGTAAACTTTCGATAAATCGTGATCAAATCTTGATCAAGTTTTCAGTTTGTGGGTCTGTGTGTGTTCGTGTTTTCTCTGAACAGAGTTTCATATTGCAATGTTATTAATTAAGAATTAATATATACTTTCACACGGTTTACGATTGGCATGATGTTAACTGATCATACAAGGAACGTCATTAATTCTGGTAATTTACGATTTCTATATATATACATCTATAATAGATATATATATATATATATATATATATATCTCCATGAATTCCAAACGCTTTTATATGTAGAATATTCGAGCCCTTCATAATCAGAGATGGTTAGCTGCAGTTGCTCTCTTAAACTGGATTTAAGCGCCCCACTTGAAAATTCAATAAATTAATCCATACGATCGAATCAAGCGGACTATATTTCTTCACTAACCTCAAGGAGGATTCAACCCCTGATCAATCCGATCATACGCTAGATACAACATTAATTAGCCAAAGGCCACTAACATCTATGATTATATATATATATATACACACTAGTGGTGGAGCAACTTCCAAGGCACGTTTGCCTACTTGAGAGAAAATAATCTAATAATATATGTCAACTATATACATGACAAAATAAAATCAATCATATATAGCATACCGTATATACATTTCAAAGTAATAATAATAATAAAAAAAAAACTATACATATCAAAATAAAGTAATATACACATCAATGATAGTAACATAGATGGCAAAATAAAATATACTAACCATCAATGTTAAATACACATCTCAAAATAAAGGAATATACACATCTAGCTACTATAGTAATATATATACTAAAATTAAATAAGCTAACTGTATATCTCAACCATACATTTCAAAATAAAATCATATATGCATCAACCATAGTAATATACATCAACCATATATGCTTAATATTAGTTGTAGTTTAATTGATATAAGTTTTCAAAATGAAGTGATATAGATAATTAGGACTGTAATCGAGCCAAGTCAAGTCAGTCTTAGGCTTGCCAAGCTTGATTCAACTCAAAATAGTCGAGTTCAAGATTTTTATTTATTCTTTATTTGAGCTCAACTTGGTAAACTAAATTTCCAACTCGAGCTCGAGAGCTCCAGCTAGGCTCGAATTGTTTATTTTATTTTTTAATAATATTTAAGAATTAATAAATTAGATAGATAAAAAATAAAAATTTAATATTGAATTTATATAACTAACAAGTAGAACCTGTATTAAATTATAAGATTTTAAAAATTTATAGATAATTAATATCCAACTAATTGATATTTATCCATAATAATAATATATTATATGCCTACAAAAATTATTAATACAAAGACATAATATGATAGCACATATTTATTTCATATACGGTTCTCACATATACTAGTATATAAAATTATTAAATCTTATCGACTAATTATTGTACAAATTATAAAATATAGCTATAAAGCATATTCAATATATAAATATAAGTAATTAGGTTACATATTATATATTTAATTATACAAGTATTATGATTATATTATTAGCTAATACAGTATATATATACATAGATGTATGTATATATTTATCAATATATGAATGAATTTAATCGAGTCAAACTAACGAGTCAACTCGTGCATAAACGAGTAGGCCCTAACGAGTCTTAGCCGAGTTGAGTTTTGTCAGGTACGTGTCATTTACTAATTGAGCAAGTATCTGCTTTCACAGATGAGTATTTTTATTTTTTTTTACAAGTCGAGTTTGATTCAAGTTTAACCAGACTAGTACCAAGCGAGCTATCAAAAAGACTAGTTCATTTACTGCCCTATAGACAATATATATGAGAGGACAAATCAAATAGTAAATAACTTAATTAGCATGTTTTGTACTTTTCTATAGAATCAATTGAGAGGACATTGTATTTTTTTTCGGCATTGTTGTTTGAGTTGATCTATATCTGCATCAAGTTGAATTATCCACTCTTTTGGTGAAGTTTATTTTGCAATATTTTCCAAGAATGAGAGATGCTCTTGGATGATGTTGAATCCAAGATTTCAAGTTTTGTGTAATTATATATCTATACATGGATATTGATGATAACAAATGGATTCAAAGAATAAAAGAGTTTCAAACTCAAGTTGTCTACACAATGGAGTCAAGTACATCAAGGAAACAAGTATGAGCAAGAAGGGAACAAATTCACATTAAAGTGATAGAGTAATATTGTAAATCTCTTAAAAATTCGAAATTAGGATTAAGGCTCAAAATTAATATTTTATCATAAAACATTAAAATACATTTTCCACATTTGCATGAATTTTTTTTTAAATTAAATTTGAAAATTTTGAAAGATAATTGATTGTCATCTTTCACATGTGCATACCTTGATTAAAGGGTTGAACTTTGAAAATATTAAAGATGATTGATTGTCATCTTTCACATGTTCATGTTTTGTTTGAATATTTTCAAAAGTGATTGATGCTTTTTTTGACTTATGCAAAAGGTAGATGATTTTGTTTGAAATATTTGAAAAGTAAAGTGTGCTCCTTTTGTCATATGCAAAAAGTAAAAGATTAGGTTTGAATTTTTTGAAAAGTAAAGTGTGCTCCTTTCGTCATATGCAAAAAGTAAAAGATTAGGTTTGATTTGTTTGAAAAGAAAAGTGTGCTCCTTTTGACATATGCCAAAAGTAAAAGATTAGGTTTGAAGTTTTTGAAAAATGAATGATGTTGTCTTTGACAATTGAAAAAGAAGAACCTTTTATTTGAATTTTTTGAAAAAGTAAATGAGGTTATCTTTGACATGTGAATCTTTTTTAATTTGAATATGAAGTCTCATATGCCTATAAATAGATCATTTGAGAGCTTCACATTTACAACATCCAGAGCATACAACATTCATTCAAAGCTTCATTCTCTATTCTCTAAGCATTGAGTCTTAATCTTTGTTTATTTTGAGAGATATAGTTTGCGCTGTATTGTTCTTATTTCACTCATTGAAGAGTATTTTCTGATAACCTACCCACTATCAGCTCTTGTATTAGAAAAGGGTGTGTATAACTCTTGTGCGTGTAGAAAGTGCTCTACACGGGGAAGTGTAGAGGGTGTTCTACACGGATCCTTTGTAGCGGTGTTGTTCAAAGGTGTAATAAGTTTCTATCTCCACCTTAAGGAGGTTGAATAGTGAATTTGGGAATCCTCAATGGGTAGCTTGAGGCGAGGACGTAGGCAGTGGGGCCGAATTTCGTTAACATACTGAGTTTGTTTCTCTCTTACCCTTACTCTTTATATTTATTGCTATTTTATATTTTGTTTATATTTTATATTATATATTTGATTTATAATTATTATTTTTTTAATACAACTCAATTCACCCCCCTCTTGTGTTAGTCATTTGGGCAACAATTGGTATCAGAGTTAAAAACTCTATTATAAGATTTAACTATCTTTTGAGTTAAGATCTTATGGCTAACATTGCAGCTTTATTTGGTGAAGGTCAATCTAGCAGTCGGCCTCAACTCTTTTGTGGAGATAATTACTCATTCTATAAAGTTAGAATGAGAATATTCCTTCAGGTTCAAGGTCGAGAAATCTAGAAATGCATTGTAAATGGACCTTATATTCCAACAAAAGTGGTTGATGGAGTAAAGGTCAAAAAGGAAGAAGAAGAGTTTGATCGTGAAGACGATAGACTTTATACTTTGAATTTAACTGCTATAAATTTATTATTTAATGCTCTCAATGGAAATGAGTTTAATAGAATAATGACTTGTGCTACGGCAAAAGAAATTTGGGATAACTTGGAAGTTACTTATGAAGGAATTTCGCAAGTTAAGGAATCAAAAATTTATATTCTTACTCATGAATATAAAATGTTTAAGATGAATGATGATGAATCTATTTTTAGTATGTATACTCGTTTTACTAACATCATAAACAGCTTGACAGCTCTTGAAAAAGTTTATTCCAAAGTGGAGATAGTAAGAAAAATTCTCAACTCTCTACCAAAATGCTGGGAATCAAAAGTGATAGCGATTCTTGAAGTTAGAGACCTTAAGAAACTCAAAGTGAATGAACTCATAGGCAGTGGAGCCAAACCTCGTTAACATACTGAGTTTACTTCTCTCTTACCCTTACTTTTTATATTTATTGCTATTTCATATTTTGTTTATATTTTATATTATATATTTGATTTATAATTGTTATTTTTTTAATACAACTCAATTCACCCCCCTCTTGTATTAGTCATCTGGGCAACAGATGATATGAGTTTGGTACTTAGATGTTGTTATTAAATAAATAAAGGATCTAAATGTACAAAATTGAAGTTCCAAAGGATTTTAAAGGGAAACATCTTATTATATATAAAAATTGTTTTGATTTTGATTTTTTGCAAATTAGAGTAATTGAAATGTGATGGTATAAAGAAAAAAGATTTTATGATTTTAATTGAAGGAGTTAAAAAAATGTAATATTATGTTACCTCGCCAGTATGATTCATGAAGTCAATTATTGAACAACCTAATACTTCATCTGCAATTGCACTAAACATCACTGCAGGTAATTGTATTGTACAATCATCGACTTCAATATATCTATACTCGACAACTATTAGTGAGAAAAATATAGTTGTGTTAGAATTTATAGAAGGTATATGTTAAATTTTTTATGTGAGTGATCAAAACTAAAAGTTTAGAAAAAAAAAATTACATACCATGGTTGTTCAGTGCTTTTATATTACAATAATAACACATAAATGTTTCATTATATTCATAACCTGTTCCTTTGTTACATCCCATACATGGTATGTAAAAGAAGATTTGGTGGAGGTTGAGCACATTTATCTTCCCAGCTTTTATCCAAGATTTTGGTTTCTACATCATATTTATAACAAATATTAAAATCAAATTGTTGTAAATATTGCATAGTTAGGAAAGTATTGTGATGTACATATAAGAAATTGGAAGAAATTTTCCTTTAAGATTACATCATAAATATGAGAATTTGTTGTTAAGAATATGATTTTACTTTAATGGGTTGTGAAGTTTTGAGCAGTTCTGCAACATCAGAAATGTTGGTTAATGGATGGACACTATGACTAGAGGCAGATGCATGTGTCTGATCCAAACATCCCAAACCTCTTGTAAAACCAAAACAAAACAAAAGAATCGGATTATTAAAAAAAAAGTCAAGATCAATTAATCTTACATCATTTACGCAACCCACAAAGGAAAAAAAACTGGACATCACACAACCAATATAACTCAAACTGTAAATTTGCTTCAAATTAATATTCTATCAATTTGAGATTATTAAAGCTACAAATCAATAACACCAAATTCCTTGCAAGAAATATAGGGGCAAATCACTTTAATTAAAGTAAAATAAAATCACCAAAACATGATAACATGAAAATAAGATAATAATGTGATGAGATGCAAAGCAAAAGAACCAAATTCATATACCTTTTCTAGGAAATTTGGGCTTTGATCATGTTCTTTTGGTTTGAGAAATCGAACCGAAAGAATGAGATCACAGCTCAAATTCCCTGAAAGAACCAAACCAACGAAGTGGATCAATTAAAAAGAAAAAAAAAAAAAACAAAGCAACGTGATGATATCCAAACAAAAAAAGAACTATGAGCAAGTGGATCGAAGTTAAATGAAGCAAAATTGAAAAAACTTAAAAAATTTATATATAGTACAATTCAAACTGTAAATTTGCTTCAAATATGTCATTAATATGAGGTACATCACCCAACTTCAGATTGTTACAGATCTCAAAACAAACAGTCCAAATCTCAAACCAAATTTTTGAGGTTATTAAAGCTACAACACAGACTTGGAAAAATTTTATTTATACCAAGAAAAATTAATTTTATAGTAAAAATGCAAATATAAAATTATATAAGCAACTAGATATTTATACATATTCACAACGTTGAGAAATACCAACCTCAGACCAAAGAGTCCAAAGCTAAAAAATCTTGCATCCTAAACAAATGAAGTAAAATTAAAAAGTAAGAACCTTAAAAAATTTATATATAGTACAGCTCAAACAGGTTAATAAATAAATTATTCAATCCATAACAAAATGAATTGAATAATGAATCAAAAAAAAAAAAAAAAAAAAAAAACTTAAACCTCAAACCAAACAGCCCAAACCTGACGCAAAAACCAAACTTCAAAAAAAAAAAATAGAATCTTAATAAATGAATAAGAAAAAATATTACAAAATGATCAACAAGAACCATTACAAAATCGGAATATCATTACAAAATGCAAATATAAAATTATATAAGCAACTATAGATTTATATAGATTTACAAAGTTGAGAAATATCAACCTCAAACCAAAGATCGGCTTGACTCGCGCTCAGCAAGCCACCATATAGACAATTAGTGAGTCCGACACATGTTGCATCTCCTATCAGCTAACCCCATGAAGATGAAAACATAAATTTATAAGAAGATGAAAATATAAAATAATAAACTGTAAATTTTCTTCATAAATGCTTTTGAAAACAAAAAATACCAAATTCCGATTTTGAATCACCGACGACCAAAAACAAAAAAAAAAAACTGCAACTCGGTCGATCTATTTCATCACAAATCTACAAATCACAAAACCAAAAAAACCTACAACCCAATTGATCAACACCAAAAGCAAAAGTTTCGACAGAATCAAAGAAAAAAAAAACACAGTATGAAAAAAAAATCTATCTATTCACAGATTTTGAAATCACACAACCAAAAAAACAAAATGTCTAAAAGAAGAGAGAACGCACAAAATCAAATTTTGTATCACCCACGACAAAATGATAAAAAATAAAATAAAAAAAAAGGCTTCTATCCAATGGATCTATCTCTTCACAAATCTGCAAGTTACTGTTGAGAATCAGATGAAGTATTGAATCTGAACTTGGTGAGAGCAAAAGTATCGAAAAATAGAGAAGGCAAATGAACTTGGTAAAATGACTGAATTAAATTCTTCACATCAGACTTGAGTCCTATTTATAATACATCAATAATAATAACATAATAAACTGAAATAACTCTCCTCTTCTGACTTGCTATCTATTTTAAGTCTTTCTTCTTTCCTTTTTAATTTCGTGCTTTCAATACGAGATGCAACACTCCAACACCCTCCCTCAAGATGAACATGAATGTTAATGATGTTCATCTTGCGAAGATTATGATGAAAGGTAGAGACCCTAGGGGCTTTATAAATATGTCTGCTAGCTGTAGTCTTGATGGAATTTCAAAACGACATGCAACACTCCAACACCCTCCCTCAAGATAAATATGGATGTTAATGATGTTCATCTTGCGAAGATTATGATGAAAGGTAGAGACCCAAGTGGCTTTGTAAATATGTCTACTAGCTGTAGTCTTGATGGAATATGGAAGAGTTTAATAACATTATGTTGCAACTTGTCTCTAATTAGATGGCAATCAATTTGGATATGTTTTGTTCTTTCATGATGAACTGGATTTATGGCTATGGACATTACTGATTTACTGTCAGTATATAGCAAAGTTGGCTGTGAATGATTAATATACAGGTCTTGCAAGGCATATAAAAGCCATTGAATCTCACATGTTGTCATTGCAAGGGCTAGGTACTCTGCCTCTGCAGATGATTGACCGATTGTAACTTATTTATATGATTTCCATGAAATTGATGAGTTGCTAAGAAAAATTGCAAAACCAGTGACACTCCTTCGAGTATCTACACAGCCTGTCCAATCACTGTCTAAAAAACCCTTTAATTGCAATTCTAATGAAGTTGGAAAGAAGAGACCTTACCCTAGCATGGCCTTTAGATACCTCAATACTCAAGTGGCTGCTTGATGATGACTGACAGCAGGTTTTGCTAAAAAGGTTCAGAGAAAGAAATAGGATTGTCATGTGGTGCTTCAGATTCCATATTTTGATATGGGTTGAAGTATGAGTTGTTAGAAGGTAAATCTGAAAAGGTTTGTGAAATGGGAAACAGAAAAGAATGAGTTTTAGGATTTTATGATAACACTTTGAAATGAAAAATTGTTTTATGGAATATGACATTCCGAGAAACAATTATCTTATTGGTGTTTAGCTCCATGAGTTTATAACCCTTAATATCAAAAGGGTATCCTAGGAATATTGCACTTTGTGGCTCTTGAATTGAATTTATGTCTGTGACTAGTTAATGTTGATGCAAAGCAAAGGCAACCAAAAACTTTTAGATGAGAAATGTTGGGTGGTTTGTTAAAAAGCTTTTCAAAAGGAGTTTTATTTTGAATGAGAGGAGTTGGAATTCTATTGATTATGTGTGCGGTAATAAGCACACAGTCACTCCAAAAAATTAATGGGAGATTTGCTTAAAACATTAATACTCGAGCAGTGCTCACTAGATGTTGATGTTTTCTCTCCACAATACCATTTTATTGTGGAGTTTCTACACAACTTCTCTAATGCAAAATTCCATGTTTATGATAAAATTTTGTGAGTAAGAATTTTGGTCCATTATCAGACCTTATAATTTTGACATAAGAAGAAAATTGATTTGCTATCATTTTACATAAAGTTTCGATTAAAGATGGCACTTTTGATTTTACTTTAATCATGTATATCCAAGTACATCTTGCGAAGTCATCGACTATAGTTAAAAAATACCTAAAACTAGAATAAGAAACATTGCCAAAAGGACCCGATGTATCACAATTGATCGAATCAAAACTTTTATTGGAATTAGTTTGTGATACAGAGAAAGGAAGCCTTCTTTGCTTTGCTAAAGGACATATGTCACAAGCATTTGTACAATCAAGAGTGATAGTAGGGTCAATATGTTCGAGGGATTGTAATCTTGAATTAGATACATGTCCTAATCTACAATGCCTATATCTAATAGTTTGTGAATAGAGGATAAAGCAAAAGGAACAGAATTAAACTGAAAAGAGTTGCAGGTTTTAGCTTTTGATGAAACTTGAGTTAGATGGTAAAGTCCTTCTTTCTCAAGAGCAATGCCAATCATTTTCTCCATTGACTAGTTCTGTAAAAGGCAATGGGAAGCAGTAAACGTAAGAGAAAGATTAGATTGTTTAGTGAATTTGAAAACGGATAATAGATTGAATGAAAAATTAGGAATACACAAGACATTATGTAGAAATAAGGAATCTGAAAGACATACAATACCAATGTGTGTAGCTGGAACTGTAATACCATTAGGAATATTTATGAATGCACTAATTGGTTTAGGTGTAGAATGATATAAACTGATAAAAGTGGTGAATAGATCATATAAATTGGAGTCTAGCTTAGAAGTAACAAAATTACATGAGAATGGAGTTGGTTTAGGTGTAGGTCGCCCTTTACCAGAAAAGTTAGAGGTGGTGACAAGGTTAACAGATGGTTGTAAATTATTCTGATTTGAAGAATTGGACTGTGCTGAATTTGCAAGTGCTATTAGTTTGTTAAATTCCTCTGGAGTGAAACAAAACTTTTGTTGCTCATTACTGTTTAGATTGTAGACCTCTGGAGTTGTAATGGCAGCATGAGTAGAAGCAGCATTTCTTTTTCCCTTTAGTCCATTCCAGCCAGGGGGATAACCATGAAGTTGAAAACATTTGTCCATTGTGTGACCATTATAGCCACAATGAGTACAGTGTAGGGCAAACTTCTTTGGTTTATCCTTGAAAGATTTCGACTAGTAATTCTGCTGATTGAATTGCTTTGCCATCAAAGCATACGTCTCATTATATGAAGTAGAATTTGTAAGTTGCCTTTGACTTTCTTCTTGAAGCAATAGGGAGAAAACTTTGGACATGCTTGGTAATGGAACCATTAGCATCAATTGACTTTTAATAGAGGCATAAGAATCATTTAACCTTACCAAGAATTTGAGTACATAATTAGATTGCTGCCTGATTTGTAGAATGAGAAATGTTCACAAGTGCAAGTTGCCATCTTTCCACATGTGCATGTTGAAAATGGCCTATAGCTGATGTACTCATCTCAAAGAGTTTTAAAAGTACTAAAATATTCAGTAACAGATAAAGCACCCTGACTGATGCAACTCAAAGATTTCTCAAGATGGAAAACCCTTGGTCCATCACTCTTGAGATGTCTGGCTTTAAGTTCATTCCAAGGATCAACAGCAGATACCATAAACAACAAACTATTTCGTATTTCTTTTGAAATAGAATTCATCAACCAAGAAAGAACAAGATTATTGGCTCTTAACCTGCCGTGTGTTTAATAGGTTGATCAATAGAAGGAGAAACAATTGAACCATCTATAAATTGTACCTTGTTCTTGACTGTCAATGCAATGACTATCGAACGACTCCATGCAACATAGTTTTCACCATTAAAGATTTCTGATACTAACAAAGTCCCAGGATTGTCGCTTGGATGTAGATAATATGGACTCAAGGAATCATGTGAAGGATTTATGAGAGGATGATTAAATGATGAGGGATTAACAGGAGGAGAATTAACAGAAGAAGAATTGTAGGAGGAAGATCGCCAGAACTCATTTTCAAGAATTTGTTCAAGAAAATGCAGAGAAACTTGAAGGTAATTGATGTGAGAATTATAGAGCATAATTTCTCAAGGCAGAATTGAAGAATTTGGTTGTGGAAGCGTTTTAGGTTTTCAATTTGATACCATGTTGAGAATCAGATGAAGTATTGAATCTAAACTTGGTGAGAGCAAAAGTATTAAAAAATAGAGAAGGCAAATGAACTTGGTAAAACGATTGAATTGAATGAATTGAATTCTTCACATCAGACTTTAGTCCTATTTATAATACATCAACAATAATAACAAATAAACTGAAATAACTAACTCTCCTCTTCTGACTTGCTATTTTTTTAAGTCTTTCTTCTTTCCCTTTTTAATTCCATGCTTTCAATATGAGATGCAACACTCCAATAGTTGCAAAACCAAAATTAAATAGCTACCATAAAAAATAAAAAAATAAAAAAAAGTTTTGCCGAAATGAAAGGGAAAAAAAATACTGCATGAAAAAGAAATTCTATTTTCTCACAAATCTTAAAATCACAACCAAAAAAAAAAAAAAAACCTTCAACCTAGTCAATCAATTTATGCAAAAATCTATAAATCACAAACAAAAAAACTTCAACTAACTGAAAGGAAAAAAAAAACAAAACAAGAAAAAAAAAACAGAGTAGGGAAAATGAAGAGAAGAAGCCAGAAAGAAAAAACAACTCGCGGAGAATGGACAATACACATCAGACAAACCAAAGAAAATCAGCTCCAACAAAATGAAAAAAAAAAAAACATACACATCAAACAACAACAAAAGGATCTATTTTTTCACAAATATGCAAATAATGAAAACAAAAAACAGAAAACCCACAACATGCAAGCAAACAACATACAAAAAACAAATTTTATTTTTTCACAGTTATGAAAATCACAAAACAACAAAAAAAAAGCTTTAAACCAGTCGATCAACAGAAATCGAAGATCACAAATTTAAAGATTAGAACATCAACATCAAAGAAGGAAAAAACTGAGCTTGAATTTACCACAATATGAAAACAAAAAACATGCAAACCCACAACATGCAAAGAAAGAAAGGAGAATCTATATTTCCACAAATTTCCAAATCTAAAGAGAGAAAACGAACACACAAAAACTAAATCAACAAGACACAAAGAAGAGAGAAAAGGAAGAGAACAAACTACAACCCTTGGAAAAAATCAGGTTAAACAAAATGAAAGGAAAAAAAAATAAACACTGAAAAACAAACTTGAAGAGAGAAAAGGAACAAACAAAAATGAAAAGAAGAGAGAAGATGCAGAGAAGACGCGGAGAAGAGAGAAGACAAAGGGAAGAACTTAGAAAAAGAAAAAACAAAGATACTTTCAAAGAGAATAGGAAACCAGTGGCGGAACCACATACATCAAAGGCCCCCTCCAAAAAAATTTTTGAAAAATAAAAATATACCGTAATTTTTATTCATAACTTTATAAATATAGAAATTGGCCCTCCAAAAAAATTTATAATCTTTATAAATTCTATAAAATTTTAATATACTTAGAAATGTCTTCAATTTTTTTCCTATAGTCTCAAAATTTTGTATAATTCCTATATATTATTTATTTTCAAGAGTATGGTCTCATCAAAATTAAATCAAAACTAAGTTTAGGAGAAATAATAAACTTACTAATATGGATCACAAAATTTTTTATTAGATAATATTAGATTTCTTAACATGGAATCCAAAGTAAAAATACAAGAAAAATAATTTAGGATTGGTGATCTATATGGAAAATAGTTGAGAGGTTTTATCCTATAGACTTCATTGAGCAAGAAAAATTTTAGTTAAGGTCTCTATTATAATATTATATGCCTAATAGGACATGACAATATCTAGAGTTTACATAAAACTTAATAAACTAGCTTACATATATAATAGAATGAAAGATGACATTCTAACAAATCACTTGATAGTTTATATGAAATAAATAAATTCTAAATATTTCATTATAAAAAATATAATAGAGGAATATTATTTCATGAAATATTATCGTAAAAGGTCTTAAACATATATTAAGATGTTTTATTTTTAGAATTTTATTTTTAAGTATATATTACAAATTATGGAGATCTAATTTTATATATATTTATATTTTTATGATTTTTAAATTTCAATGTGTCGTACACTAAAAAATTTGGCCTCCCTCAGAAAAATTCTTGGTTCTGCCACTGTAAGAGTCAGGAGACAAAGTGGAAAGACAAAAATATGAAAGGCAAAAGACTAAAAGGTAAAAAGAAGAAGATTAAACCTGCCAACACTATGATGCACCAACACGGAAGACAAAAATGACTACACTTAAACGGACACACAGGGACTACACACACACAAAAGGATAAAAAAGATAAAAACATGCCAAACACTGACTGCACACACGAAACACAACAACAATAATTGTTTGCAGCTATCTGCACTTATATAATAACTATAGACATATATATTGTGAAAACATCACATCCATATGCAACAATAACGAGACAGCCAGTGAAATAAATGTGAAAATACAATAATCAAGTACACACAGACAACAGAAAAAAATTAACGTGGTTTGACAAGGTGCTTACGTCCACAAAACTGGAGATAAGTTTACTATAATGAGGAATTAGAAGATACACTTTGGGATAAAGTTTCACTGTTCAGAAACCTTATAACTCATGTACTATTCATTAAGTACATATCTATAATGTCCCATAGTGAAAATCCTAATTTTCATTTTCTTACATTATTCGCTTGAGAGGAGTGTCGAGCGTATCTCAAGCGAACTCTCGGCCTGAGCTTCACTTGAGCAACCTGTCAAGCGAACTCGATCTCGACTTGAGTTTCACTTGAGCTACCTGTCGAGCAAACTTCCTGCTTACCGCTTCCCGATTAAAACAATGCCAAAATTCCATCCCATAGTCCAAGCCTCATTTAAAATCTACCAAAAAATTATAACGCATTTTTATTGGGTTGAGCCATCAAATCAAGCCGACACACTCACAAATCAGACTCTACAAATTTAACAATATGTGTATATATATTGTACATACACATATATAGTATATGTATATGTTGTGCACTCCGGCCTGTCCAAAATCACATAAGACGATATTTAAGTGGTTCGGCAAATTGCCTATGTCCACTGGATCCTCTTTCACTGAATTTGTACGAGATTTACAAAACAATTCTACAAATCCTCTCTTTCTCTCACGTCTTTCTTTTCTCTCTAATTTTCCACTCCCTTATTTGCCCACCTGAGCTCTCTCTTTTATAGGAGAGCGCAGCTACCATTTATGATTTCAGTGCAGCGATTTGCGAAAGAAGATTGGGACGTCATTTGCTGCAGACACTGTGGGTGGCGCCTAATATGCCAAATTAGAGAACGGTGCTGAAATGGTTTCACACTGTAGGTGGTTTTCAACAATCACCCCCTCCACCCAAGTGTATCATACTAAGCTGCTTACAAACTGATTCATTTTTTAAATAAATGCACATCTTTCTTTGACATGAGAGATTTCTGCTATCGAATACGCTCCAATGCACCCGAGGGTGCTCAGCAGTGTACAATACTGATCAAGTCCAAACAGTGTTGGAACTTGATCCCTGTGACGACTTTTGTCAACATATCTACTGGATTATCTTCAGTGCCAATCTTCTGAAATTTGATGTCCCCTTCTTCTAATATTTCACGTACAAAGTGAAATCGAACACCTATGTGCTTTGTTTGAAAGTGATACACTTGATTTTTGGCCAAATGGATTGCACTTTGACTGTCACAATAAACGGTAACCTCTTGCTGCTTAAAGTCCAAATCTGTTACCAATCCCTGTAACCAAATAGCTTCTTTCACAGCTTCTGTTACAACCATGTATTCAGTCTCAGTGGATGATAGTGCAATTGTCGACTCCAAAGTTCATCGCCAACTAACTGGTCCTTCAGCCATCGTGAACACATATCCAGTTGTCAATCATCGTTTGTCAAGATCACCTGCATAGTCTGAGTCAACATACCTAGTTACTAGACTATCTTCACTTTTCTCGAACTTTAAACCAATATCTACGGTCCCTAAAATATACCGTAGAATCCACTTAGCCACATGTCAATGAACCTTTCCTGAATTATGCATATAGCGACTAACTAAGCTAACAGCCTGGGAGATATCAGGTCGTGTACACACCATGACATACATTAAGCTTCCAACAATACTTGCATATGGGACATTCCTCATGTAGCCCCGCTTTTCATCGGTTTTAAGAGACTGCAATGCACTAAGTTTGAAATATGGGGTCATATGAGTACTCACAGGCTTCGTCTTCGAGTTGATGTTGAAGCGTTTCAGTATTCTCTTCAGATACTACTTCTGAGTAAGGTGAACTATACCTTTCACCCTATCTTTACTGATTTTCATCACCAGTATTCTTTGTACTTCTCCCAGATCTTTCATTTCAAACTCATGACTTAACTAAGTTTTTTAACGATTTATCTCCCTCTTACTTTTACATGCAATTAACATATCATCTATATATAAAAGCAAATAAATGAAAGATCTATTTGCAAGTTTTCTGAAATATACACAATGATCGTATTGGCAACGAATATATTTCATATCCATCATAAAGCGGTCAAACTGTTTATACCATTGTCGAGGTGACTGCTTCAAGTCATAGAGTGACTTTTTCAGACTGCATACTCAATTTTCTTTTCCAGCTTCTTTAAAACCTTCTGGTTAAGACAGATAAATCTCCTCTTCCAGATCACCATGTAAGAAAGCTGTCTTTACATCAAGTTGTGCTAACTCAAGATCGTATTATGCAACCAAACCTAGCAATATCCGAATGGATGAATGTTTCACAACAGGAGAGAATACTTCACTGTAGTCAATTCCCTCTGTCTGAGCGTAGCCCTTAGCTACCAACCTAGATTTGTATCACACTCCATTTTTAGCAGCTTCATCATATTTCTGATTAAAGATCCACTTACAACCAATTGTCTTCTTTCCTTTTGGAAGCGGCACAAGCTCCCAAGTCTGGTTCTGGTGAAGACACTGCATCTCTTCATTCATCGCCTTTGTCCACTCAACTTGTTCACTGGACTGTATGGCTTCTCTGTAAGTGGTTGGGATCACACCCCCTTCAGCTGGTAATGCATATGTCACATAATCTGCAAAACGTGTCGGTACACGTTTCTCTCATCTCGATCTATTGGTTGCTATTGATTCAGGTTGTATTGGAGGTATTATGACTGGACTATCAACCTCATCTCGTCCATGCTTTCCATTTGTTTCTCCTGAATCATTTTGAGTGGAAAACTCCATCTTTTGCGAATCACTAAGTGTTTCGCTATCATGGCTGCCTTCATCGGAATCTTTATACTTATGTGACTTAAGCATCTCAGATTCGTTGAATGTAACATCTCTACTGATGACCACCTTTTTAGACTCTATGCACCAAAGTCTATACCATTTTACACCAGTACTAAAGCCCAAGAATTTTGCTTTCTTGGCTCTAGGATCAAGCTTACTTTCTTTAGCATGATAGTAAGTAAGACATCCGAAAACGTGTAAAGAGTCATAATCAGTTGCATGTGTACCTCTCCACATTTCAGTGGGTGTCGTGTCTTCCCGTCATTGGCAGCTGCGGGTAGTCGATTGATAAGGTGGCAGGCATATGTCACAGCTTCAGTTCAAAATTTCTTACTGAATCCAGCATCCAGTAACATACATCACACTTTCTCTAGCAAAGTGCGATTCATCAGTTCTGCCACACCATTCTGCTGCAGTGTACCTTGTACTATGAAGTGTCTGACAATTCCCTCCCTCTGGCATACTTTCATGAAGGGGTCTAAAGTGTACTCACCTCCATTATCAGATCTGGGCCGCTTGATCTTTCTGCCGGTCTAAGTCTCAACCATTTTCCTCCAATCAAGGAAGATTTTCAGTACTTCATCTTTATTCTTCATCGTATACACCCACACACGACAAGAATAATCATCCACAAAAGTTACAAACCAATGCTTATCTCCCAAGGATGCATTTTGGGTAGGCCCCCAAATATCGGAGTGTACATAGTCAAGTATTCCCTTTGTATTATGTACAGCGGTTCCAAACTTGATCCACTTCTGCTTCCCTAATACACAGTGCTTACATAAAGACAGTTTACCAGTCTTGGCACCTTTGAGTAAGCTTGCTTCACCAGTGTTTGCAAAATTTTTTCTCCTGCGTGTCCCATACGCATATGCCAAAGACTGGTGGTGTCAGCATCAGTCTCATCTACCTTCTTACAGCATGTGGAAGCTCTTCCATCAACAGTACTTCCTTGCAAGAACCACAAGTTTTCTCGCCTCAAACCCTTCATTGCCACCTGAATTCCCATTAGTACTTTGACGGTTCCATCTTCAATGGTGATTCTGAATCCCTTTGAATCCAGAGATCTTAGTGAGATTAGATTCTTCCACAAGTCCGGAACGTACCGAACTTCTATTAGAGTCTTGACGCTGCCCTCGTACAGCTTTAACCGAATGCTACCTATTCCCTGAGTCTTACAGGCACTATCATTGCCCATAAGTACTGCTCCACCCTCAATCTTTGTGAAGTAGTAAACTAGTCTCGATTGGGACACATGTGATAGGTACATCCGGAATCTATAATCCATTCATTGGAATGATAAATGGATAATGAACTTGTCAAAACAAAATCTGAATCATCATCTATGTCCACGACATTGACTGTGGTGGGTTGATTCTGCTATTGTCCCTTCAGCTTGGGATAATCTTTCTTCCAGTATCCTTTGTTGCAACAAAAGGAACACTCATCTCTGGTAAGTTTTCTGCCGACTGATGAACCACGTGATGTGGCCCGGGTTTTCAATTGAAAACATTTCTTCTTTCCGGGATATCTTGACTGTGGTCTCCCTCTTGCTATTAGCGCTTCACTTGATGTATCTTGTTGTACCTGCTTATCCTTTTTGCGGTACTTATTGCTAATTAAAGAACTAGATACATCTTTAAAACTAATGTTTTCCTTCCTATACAGTAGAGTAGTAATTAAATGCTCATATGTATCAGGTAAGGAATTTAACAAAAGTAAAGCTTTATCTTCATCTTGGATTTCAACATCCAAGTTTAACAAATCAGCAAGAATTTAGTTATAACTATTCAGATGTTCAGACATAGAAATACCTTCACGAAATTGGAATCTAAAGAGTTTTTTCTTCAAGTGCAAACGGCTCTCAATGCTCTTCTTTATGAACTTATCCTCCAATTTCTACCAAAGTTTCTTAGCATTTGTCTCTCTCACGATAAAATACTTCTGTTATTTGGTAAGGCATAACCGGATTGTACTACAAGTTTAGGTATTAAGCTTCCTCCAATCCTGATCAGTCATATCATCTGGTCTATCGTCCAACGCAATATCCAACTCTTGTTGGATCAAAACATCCATCACTTCACACTACCACATGCCAAAATTACTTGTTCCATCGAATTTCTTAACTTCAAACTTGCAATTGGACACTATGGATCGACGCCCGGAGCTACTGGCATTTTCAGAGCTCCTATCTCTTCCAGATCCTTCCATTTGCATTTAGAAAATTTAGACAACAAAATTTCAAAATTCTAACCATACGGATGAGTCTGGAATGATCTAAATAGTTGAAAAGTACTATTTGATAGTTGAAATCGAACTCAAAATGGCTTAGATTAAATCCAAAATGGATCTGAAAACGAACGGTCTTGGTCATCTGGCGAGTGAGATGCACGCGCGGCAGCAGTGCAACTGGGGCGCATGGGGGCGCGTGAGACATGTAGTTTTCATGTGTCTTCCTCCTCTGGGCGCGTGAAGGCGTGTGGATGCACGCTCCGATCTTCTTGGGGCACGTGTGGGCTCCTCTGATCTCCATTTTCGATTCCGTTTGCGGCAACGGATTCGTCTCAACGCGAGGAACACCTTGGAGTTGTCAAAAGTTGATTTCGATCAACTTGATTTTTGGACGGTGCGAACCAGAGCTCTGATACCAATTGTACGTTGCGCACTCCTGCTTGTCCAAAATCACATAGGATGATATTTAAGTGGTTCAGCAAATTGCCTACGTCTATTGGAGCCTCTTTCACTGAATTTGTACGAGATTTACAAAACAACTCTACAAATCCTCTCTCTCTCACGTCCTTCTTTTCTCTCTAATTTCCTACTCCCTTATTTGCCCACCTGAGCTCTCTCTTTTATAGGAGAGAGCAGCTACCATTTATGATTTCGGTGCAGCAATTTGTAAAAAGAGATTGGGGCGTCATTTGCTGCAGACACTGTGGGTGTCTATGGGTAGCGCCTAATATGTCAAATTAGATAATGGTGCTAAAATGGTTTCACATTGTAGGTGGTTTTCAACAGTATATATATACATATATATTCATATACTCTACTCTAGAGAGACGTAATACGAAAACCATCTGTAAGAATTTCGGCCCACCGAAGCAGAGGTAGTACCGACAAGTGGATTTATAGGCAACATTATGCACGAGAAAATGCCTGATTTTTTTTTTCATGACTGAATAAACTACATAGATTGATGGAAGGGGCTTCGTATATGATGGACTAAAGGCAAATGCTATGTCTATAAAATTAAACTTACACATACGGTACATTGATTTATTATAAATTTTTTAAATACGTAAGATATTAAATCTCGTTAATTAATATATATTTTTATAAGATTTATTTAAGACATGAAAGCATTCTCTTACCTAAAGGTAAGATTATTTAGATTTGCAGCTGGAATAATTAATATCTCTCTCTCTCTCTCTCTCTCTCTCTCTCTCTGTTATCCTTTTCTTTTTTTCCTCTCTCTGTTATCCTGCTATACGCGCGTTTACGCTAAGTTTTATAATTATACTGAGTTATTGCAAGAGCGGTTAATTTCCTGATTGTTACAGTACTATCGTTCATGTAGAAATGGTGGTTAATTAACTTCTGATTATAAAAAAAATAACAAAAATATTGCTTTATGAAGTCCTGGAAAAACTGTAGTTAAATTAAAGCCTTAGCTCACCTAGCTAATTTGTTTGTGTGTTTTCTATTATTTCTTATCATGTTTTAAAACCAATGACTAGTTACTAAGTTACCATGATATTATATCCGGATAACGACATGCAACATGTCATTTGCATGAGATATTGAACATTGGGTGGATGAAGTGACATCTGTGATAAGTACATAGTTTTAGTCGTGTGAACTCAATGGTGTCCACCAATTCACACTCCGTCTCTTCCGGGTTACCAACCAAATGAAAATGGCTTTGCCTAGAAAAGGAAAATAAGAACTAAAGGAAGAAAAACAAATGGGAAATGGCTTTCGGTGAGGAAGACAAACAAGCTGGTGGCGTCGTATTTGGCTTTAGTGAAGAAGACGAAGTCAAAAGGTAAAAAATTTAAAAAAAAAAAAAGAATTTTTTTAGATGCTTCTGATCTCCAGGACTGCTCGCGTCTTACTCCAAGGAAAAAGAACATACTGTACAGTCTTGATTCTCTTGAGAGCAAATAATTAGACTGACTGAGACTTTAAGATCAGTTAATCTAGAAAACATCCTACCCTAAAACCTATGCAGGTATCAACATAACGATCCTAATCAACTCAAGACAACAAGAAGACAAGATTAATATAATTTGGATCCTTCTGACGCAAAATACAAAAGAATTAGAGAAGGATTTGGGTTCTTTTCTGTATCTAGCTAGAATATTAGAATGTGATACGTTAATAGTTACCTATATCGATGCTCAATCCATCAAGCTTACTGTCTGTATAGGAAATTTAGATAGATTTTCGGCCGTTTAACACGAGGGATAAGACTAATATTTAAGCTAGAGTTCATGGTTAAACGTGCGGTCTAAACAAGAGATTAGTTGGTTTTTAGATTGTAGCTAGGGCCTTAAAATTTGTGAACCTAAACTAGGTTTCTCTATCTTCTCGTTTTATTTTTCATTTTTATTTTCTTTCCTTGTTTTTATTTTGGGTTTGTTCTTTTGGCCGGTAATGGGTATAATCGAGAGGAAAAATCTAAGAGGAAAAATCTAATTACAAGTATAACTGTACACTTATATGTATCATATTCGTAAAGCTAATGTGAACATGTGTTATACGAAGATTAGCTCTCAAAATAGTATGTATATATATATATATATGTAATCTCAGCAATATCTATAATTTTCTGTTACAAGCGGCAGATTGCCTCAGAAGAAATGTCTCTGATATTGATTCTGATCTATCTGAACCTAGCTTAAAATATTAGGATCCTTTAAGACAATAATCTCAGACTAAAAGAACAGAAATAATAACAATCTTCATGTAGTACTACATGTTCTTTTTGGGGGAAAAAGGAGATCGAGGGTACACGTACGCATAAAAATGAACTCCGTAGTGGTATGGGTTGATTGTCGGAGCATGCATGCCATCCATAATGTTCTCTAAGCATGATCGCAATTTTCAGCTCATGACGTTAGAGATTCAGTACTCTGTGGTCGTATTATCTACTATCATCGTGGCATGCCTTTTTCTTTCTTTCTTTTATTTACTTTCCCGTGTGTCGGTCTCTACAAGGGTGTTATACGTACGTAGGATCTACAGAGACGCTTAAACGACATGAAATTAGTTCCCTAGCTACCGAAAGCCCTTTTCTCCCATCCATGATCTTTAACAAAACGTCCCAAAAGCACTTTTTTACTATTTTCTTTTAACCTAATCGAAGTCTTGCAATATTGTATTTTTTTTTTCCCTTCGTTTTTTTGGTTTTACATGTGTGTTGTCTATAGCGTACTCTTAGTTTTCCCCAACTTTATCGTTTTGTATTCTTTTTTTCCCCCCTTCTATTTTTAATATTATAATAATGGCTTTTCTTGGTCATCAATTAGGGTATTTTCCAAAACTTAAAGCGCACGTCGAAGGATCCACCGAAAGAGGATTGCAACTAGACAAAACATCCCCCAGCTAGCTGATGGTTACAAAATCATGGTGGGACTAGATGATGATCTGTGTGCTGCTAGTGCTTAAGTTTGGTTTAGAAGCAACGTTTTCCAGAAGCAGCAAAATTCTGGAGGTCAAAGTAAAATAAATCGAGATGCATGCAAATTTCCGTTCTTTTTCTGTGTTTCTTTTTTATGCTGACTTTTGGACACGTTTTTATGACCAAGGCATTGTCTCTATTGTATCTTGGAGTCAAAAGAACAATATCGACCCGGCCTTCCAGTGGGTTTATGCCCTTGTCATGAAAGGCTCTGCTAAGATCGTGTCCAAAAAGACCAACCCACTCATTGAAACGTCCACGACTGGCATCCATCCACTTGGCAACTCATACTTGAATGGCCCAACTGTAGTGCAAAAGTAAGACTTTTGAAGAAGACTTCCCATTAAAAGCTGAGTTGTCGTTTCCGTATTAAGATCGAGAAATATTTTTTTAAGTAGAGAGATATAGTTGGCGTGCAGTCGGCTGTAAAAGAAAATTAATACGGGACCTATATGAAAAAAAAAATTATTTTTATAACTTTTTATAATTCATGTAAGTCCCATTGAATATAAAAAAAAATTTTATAATTTTTTTTATTCATTTCGTATAGTCGACTGCACTCTGACTGCATGTGACGACTATATGTAGCAAAGCTGATTAAGACCTCTGTATCAAATGCAGTATGCATGGAGGGTGTGTTAAAGCAAAGGGGAACCCACCGGACCCCTAGAATCGCTATTTGTGCTCTTTAGACAAAGGAATAGTACGAAAGTAGCGAACGCAATGAATTGTATTTATTTCGTAATTGAAATGTTCCCTGATGATCAGCACCCTGCATCACCAGTATCTAGCCCTGCCCTAAAATTTAAGGATAAGGGTGCCTCACTGCCAATAAGAATATATTGTCGATAGGACAATGATGTAATCCATTTTACAATAATTAAGATAACGTGGATACCATCACTTTATTTAAAAAAATATTAACCTCTTTTCTTTTTTTATTTGATTTTTATTTTAAATTTCTTCCACGTAAAACAAAGTTATAAATAAAAAATGTAAAATAAGTTGTATATAAATCATTACTCTTTGTTTGTATACATACTGGAGTACCACCACTACGCACTCTCCTCCCTTTGATTTTTGTATTTCCAACCAATAATCTGTTTGGCTAGTCGGTGGCCGACTAATCTTATGAATTAATCCCAAAGTTTGAAAATAACTAAGTGCATGTTTCAGTTCATATGCAAGGGCTAAAGCGTAACGGTCGGACAAGACCCATGGCTCAAGAAGCGTAAAATGGTTCGAATTATAGAAGAAATAGAAAGTGAGTACAACAGCGATCGATCGGCCGTCCGGCCATTCCCAACTTGACGTATCCAAAATTCCATGTACAAAGACAAAATCGACGGGCCCTGTTGGGCTTTTTTTGGTTGCATTGTTAATATACGGTAAATACAACAACTGTCCAAGAAACAAACTTTGTCCTTGTTTTTCAGTCTAAACTCTAAAGACACAAAAAAAATAGCCCCCAACTACCATATAGTGTTAACGAAAAACCGTCTTCTTGTAATATAAATAATATATTTTGATCCGAACCCAGTATTGAAAGAAGTGGTTGAGTTTTGTTTCGTTAGATCAGATCAGATTTAATCCAAGAAGGAGATGTATAAATGAACAGAGAAGGTGCAACAGTACTAGTACATGATAATTGAACCTCCAAATCTTAGTTCTTCAGAGTTGGATTTTACTATTTCCTATATTTTGCAGGCCGGTCAAAACTCAGAATTGAAGGCTTGCTTCCTTCCAAAAAAGTGAAGAGACTGTGTTAAGTTCAAGGCTGTTAAAATAAAAACACACTCGGGCCGCGTTCTTTCGAAGATCAAACCCCTATAAAAACCCTTACACTGGCCACCACCTTCCCAAACCCCCCCTCTCGATCCCGAGCTCTCTCTCTCTCTCTCTCTCTCAACGCTGCAGCACGTTTATTTTAATTAACCACGCTAGCTATAATGTGCCAGCAAACTGCTGTCCCCAGCAAATGCGATTCAGACTCTGCTTGTAAACTTCTCCTAATGAACGAAACAGAGCAGGAGAACATGCTTACCACCCCATTAGTAGTACCGGACCGAACCACCTGGAAACAACCACAGAAAAGCTGCCATCTATCCCTTGCCGTCGCAGAAGTCATTTCCATAGCCAAAATAGCTCTCCCCATGATGCTGACAGGCCTTTTGCTTTATTCTCGCTCAATGATTTCCATGCTCTTCCTCGGTCGCCTAGGTGATCTCGCTTTAGCCGGTGGTTCCCTCGCTGTTGGCTTCGCTAACATTACCGGCTACTCTATTCTCTCTGGCCTCGCCATGGGGATGGAGCCCATTTGTGGCCAAGCTTTTGGTGCCAAAAAACACGCTCTCCTTGGCCTCTCCCTTCAGAGAACAGTGCTTTTGCTGGGGTTAATATCAATACCTATTTCTCTTCTCTGGTTAAACATGAAGAAAATTCTTCTCTTTTGTGGCCAAGATGAAATTATTGCCAGAGAAGCACAAACATATCTTCTGTATTCTCTCCCTGACCTCGTAGCTCAATCACTTTTACACCCATTACGTATTTATCTTCGAACGCAATCCATGACTCTGCCTCTAACATTTTGCGCCACTCTCTCAATTGTCCTTCATATACCTATAAACTACCTTCTTGTTTCACATCTTAATTTAGGAATCAAAGGCGTTGCTCTTAGCGGTGTTTGGACTAACTTCAATCTTGTAGGCTCTCTAATCCTCTACACCCTTATCTCTGGCCTCCACAGGAAAACTTGGGGAGGTTTTTCAATGGAGTGCTTTAAAGAATGGAAATCTTTATTAAATTTGGCCATTCCAAGCTGCATTTCAGTCTGTCTCGAGTGGTGGTGGTATGAGATCATGATTTTACTATGCGGGTTGCTGTGGAACCCCAGAGCAACGGTGGCTTCCATGGGCATCCTAATCCAAACCACAGCGCTAATCTACATATTCCCTTCATCGCTAAGCTTCAGCGTATCTACAAGAGTTGGCAATGAACTAGGTGCAAAAAATCCAAGAAAAGCAAAGCTGGCCGCCATTGTTGGCCTCTCTTGCAGCTTCATATTGGGACTTTTGGCACTGGTTTTCGCAATTATGGTAAGGAACGGTTGGGCTACCATGTTCACCGGAGACAAAGACATTATAACATTGACATCAATGGTTTTGCCGGTAATCGGGCTGTGTGAGCTCGGAAACTGTCCGCAAACTACAGGCTGCGGAGTGCTGAGGGGGACAGCAAGGCCAAAAGTAGGAGCGAACATCAACCTGGGGTGCTTTTACCTTGTGGGAACGCCGGTTGCGGTGGGGCTGGCTTTCTACGCTGGATTAGACTTCCGGGGGCTGTGGTTGGGGCTTTTGGCAGCGCAGGGCTCCTGCGCCGCTGCCATGTTGGTGGTAATCAGTCTAACCGATTGGGCTTTAGAAGCCAGGAGAGCAGAGGAGCTGGTCACCGGGGTTGTCGGTGTTGATCATGACAGCCAAGATCAGGAGGAGGAAAAGCAGCCTCTCAAAGCTGAAATCAAGGAAGATTTTTCAATTTTATCTGGGGATTTAAACCAAGCTAATAACTTACTTGTTTAACTTTACTTCTGTTTTTGTTTTTATTTTTGGTATTGTCATATATATGCTGTACATGGCGGGAGCATGAGAAACGTCATAGCGACTTCCACACCCCAATTCCCAGTGCATGGGTTTTCAAAATTTTTGTAGTACAAACGAATTGAAAGGATACTTTATCTAGTGATGCCAAATTCTTTCAGGGTCTCAATATTTCTTTCTTTTGTTTTTCTCTGTGAAACTTGGTTTAGCTGAGAACCAAAAATAAAGAGCTGAGATGGAGTTAATTAAATATAGTTAATCAAGCAAAAAATCCACAGTTTTCAACAAAGCACGACCCCATATATCAGGTCTAACTCATTGCATGTATAACCAGAGTCCGGCGCAACATAATTAAGATAGAAGCTAAATAGGTTATACAAAAATAAACTCACTTATTAATATAGTTTCTTATTTTTATCTTTTTTGATACATTTGAGGGAGTGAAAGTTTCGAAATCCAGATCTCCATTTTAAAAATTTGAGTTATGCCAATGAGGCCACGCACCTTTAGCTATTAATATAGTTTCATATAATTATAGTAACTCCAATCTAACTTATCCTAATAAATTACGTTCGTTTGTTAATTTATTTTTATAACATCTTGTAATTTTAATAGCTTCGAATTCGTGCTGCCAAACTATATCGCAAGTTCAATAGAAGAAACGTAATTCACTAGCAAAAAATGTTGGAAAATGCTAGATATGTTCGATTGGTAGAACAAACTAGCTATGACAGAGAATCAACTTTTGAAGATGGACTAAGGAATGCTTTTGCCTTAGTAATTGA